>NC_085928.1:60325000-61575000 GCF_028885655.2 Pongo abelii
ATATTAGGATAAGAAATGAAGGAATTCTCTATAAATTTACGTTCATGCTTGTATTTGACATGCAGGAAAACCTGAAAGTTTATACAAATGAGTATTTCTTTTAAAAAAAGAAAAACTTGTTCGAGATAGCTTCCTAAAGAAGTATCACATTTTAGAGAGCTTACAACTTCCCTGGATAATGATCATGAACTCCGAGCAGAGCTTGCTCATCTAATAACGCTTTTTCTTTCTAATAGCTCAGGGTTTTATCACCAATATTTCTAATTTCCACATTTTAGCTATGTAAAGACATTCACTAGTAGATGTAAATAATTCACATTGGTTAATATTTAAGTGAGTGTGATATATTACTTAATATGGTACAATATTCTTACCTTTAAAAAATAATGAAATGACATTTAGAATATCAGTTCCTTAAATATCTGGTCTACTGTGCTGTAGAATTAAAAAAAAAAGAATAATCTAGCCTTTTGGCTCTAATATATAGCATCAAATTACTAAATAGATTTTGATCAAAGTGACCTTCCTTTGAATTAGAAACAACTAGACTTCATAGAATAAGTAAAGAACAATCACTTCATCTTAGGCTATAATAACTTCTCAAATGCATCACTAAACAAGTTTATAGATAGCTTAGATTTTAGAAAAAAATCCCATTTAAAACTTTACTAAATATATATGTGTCCCAATGATATGTATTACTAGTAGGGATTTTCTTGATCCATTACTACTTTTCTTAGTTTTAATTATATAGAAATATGTGATTCAGTCCAGCCATGAAAATAAGCACTGCACCATGCATTTAGCATCTGAAAGAAATCAGGGCAGCCTAATGAAAAGCAGGTAAAGGACCTGATAAGAATAAGGAAGTAGGTGGAATGACACAATTAACACATGTTGCTTTTCTTTTCTAGAGCTCTTTTGCTGGTGTTTATGAGAATCAATGGGGGGATTCTGAAGTTATCTGGTAAAGAGGGACACCAATGGTTTATCATTTTTAAAAGATTACTTAAAAGCTTATGAGGAGTACAAACAAAGGAGGACAAAAATTCAATATGAACTAGAATAGTTACAATGAAAATTTTACAAATCAAGTCATGTTATCCAAAATCATTATTTTGCTTATATTAGACTTTAAAACATTTCGTATCTATGTATTTAAATGAGGACACCTGGCAAATGAATATAAGATATTCATTTATTGGTAGCTACTAAAATTTATCAGAATAACAGTTATTAAAAATTATTCTAATGTGTTTTTGTACAAGCTGTTTGATAATTAGACATTAAAATACAATGCCAATAGTATAATAACAGTTATCTCAAAAACTGAATTTCTCTATTTATAATGAAGCACCATTTTTGTGTCCCCAGAAAGTGATTTTCTTAGATCTGGTCAGTGGTTAGGCTCACATGCAAGAAATATTAAATACAGATTCACTGTTTTGAGGAGAGATTTGGCTGAGGTACACGTGGAGGAGGACTCCAAGCTTGCTATAGGGTTTTAGGGATTTTACTCTTAAATTTTTCATACCATGTGTATATTGTGAAATAAGATTAGAAGAATTAATGGTTAAGGAGGACATATGAAATTTCAATTAATGTTGCTTTACTCTAATAATCCAAGTTCTAAAGATAAACTCTCAGATGGAACATGATAAGCTATCCAAGAGAAGAAAGCAACGAGATATAAAATCCTTGAAGCATAAGGTCCTGGAAATGAAGATTCATTAACAATCTGTGTGCCTCTAATTAGTACAATTTTTTTGTTGACTGTTACCCTCTAATTTTTTCACCATGATATAATTCACATACATGATAATATGTAAACGTTATTCCTTAGAAAGAGAATGGGTTAGATAATAATAAAATAAAGTCAGCAATATAACAAAAACCCAAAACTTGCTTTATTTTTTATCAAAGAATATGTCTCTGCCTTTTTGAATAGACACAACCACATACAAAGAAAAAGTGAAGCAGATATATTTATAAATAAAATTCTCAGGAAAAAAAAATAAAGGTGGCAAGTAGAGTATTCCTTAAGCAAAGGAAATCAAGAAAACTAATAAACCAAAATGCTTTTACTTTTTAAAATGTATAAACAGACTGTTATTACTTTTGTTGTGTCCCAACTTGTTGTATTTCTATAAATGCCTAATTTTAAAACAGCACTGGGCTTCACCAGTATCTCAGCAGCATTATTTTGTATGACAGATTTGTTTGGATTGCTATTTAGATGTAAAATATTTGGAAAGTCTCTATCTATTGTTTGGATGAGTTACCTTGTGTGAACTAGAAATATATGCTGAAACTGCCAGCTACGGCATAAAATATTTCATTAACATTGTGACCTCATTTGTTAGATTGAATTGCAGTCTTTTTGTCAAATATCCCCCCACAGATATATTCTGTTTTACAAAAATGGAATAAAAACAACACAAATGAGAAGATAATTAATTCATATCTGTGAAACTCAGAATGCCCAGAATGTAACAATTAACACTGTATATGATACAAATTGCAATTAAATTTCCATTTTTATTATAGTTTAGGTAACAGAACTTTGCAAATACTTTGCAATTTTTAAAATTTTCTTTCATGGCAGAGATTCATTCAAATTAGATGCTTTTAATGTTCTGTGTGTGTGTGTGTGTGTATGTGTGTGTGTGTGTGTGTGTGTGTGTCTATTTGAAATAAAGCAAAACCGTGCCCAGTCAGGAAACTTGCAGGATGTAAACATGCCCACCAGAAAGAAGAAGGCAACTGGCAGATGAAAATATACCACGTGGAGGATGACTTGGCACGTGCATATTATAAATATATAGGGATATCCACAATGCTTACCACAAATATGTATATTGCACTATAGAGAAGATTGAATAACTGACTTAAAACTACAGGCATAAATGGATTCACCTGCAAAGTGAATGCAATGAAAGAAGGCAAGAATGCCAAGGGCTGAGATTTTGAGGTGTGTAGTAAGTGAGGGAATGCATGGTCTAATAGCAGAATAAATGATTATAGCTTTGACACTACCTCATAAAGGGAACAATTAATTTTGAACTTTTCATTTTTTGGAGAGGGGGGTGGGGAGATGGAGTCTTGCTCTCTCGACCAGGCTGGAGTGCAGTGGCACAATCTCAGCTGACTGCAAGCTCCGCCTCCTGAGTTCAAGCAATTCTCCTGCCTCAGCCTCCCGAGTAGCTGGGACTACAGGCATCTGCCACTACACCCTGCTAATTTTTGTATTTTTAGCAGAGACGGGGTTTCACCATGTTGGCCAGGCTGGTCTAGAACTCCTGACCTCATGATCCACTGGCCTCCGCCTTCCCAAATGCTGGGATTACAGGCATGAGCCAAGCGTGAGCCAAGGTAGCCGGCCTGAATTCTTCATTTAAAAGTGGGGTTTATCTAGTAATGCTGTAAGTTCCTGCTTCTGCCTTATAGTATATACTCTGTTTCTCATACACACACACACACACACACACACAGAATCTGCCAAAAAATTTTAACTATTTACTCCTACTTTATAGCCTCCCTGTTAGTTATTTTTTTTTTCTATTTCAATCTCCTGTTTACCTTGTTATACCCCTTTTGACAGTAAGAGACTTTTCCCAATTTTCAAGCTAGTGTCTGAGCGTATGGCTAGTTTGGCAGGTCTACCTCTCTCCATTTACTTAAAACTTTATCTAGGGGAATAATGCGAGAGATGAGGGAAGTGTGAGAAGGAAGCTTCAGGGTAAGAGTGAAACTTTTTAAATGGCAGATCTTACAACACTTTTTTATTCAACAACAGAATTTTCCACAGAAGTTTTGAGTTTGGTATGACATCATAAATTAATAACCTATATTTTAAAAACAAAATTATAGATAGTTATGTGGTCTTGCTGAGGTAGACAATCTGACAGCATAATCAGATTTCCTTCAACTAACTATTCTAGTAGATTTCATAGATGTGTAATGGCAGCTGGGTTGGTGTGGGTAGGATAATGTGATCATGGCTCCTACGCTTAGACATCCTGTATGTTAACACAATATGCTACCTGGGAAAAATTGAGGGGATAGCATATATGCAGTAAAGCTGAAGGGTATAGGCAAGGGATATTTCTCAAGGGTTCATGTGTGCCATTCTAAATTTTTAAAAATCATATTCTCAACAAGTTTAATATGTGGATATATATTAGAGGTTATGTTTTATTTGTGTAAATATATGGGGTACATGTGTAATTTTGATACTTGCATAGTGTAGTGGTGAAGCCAGAGATTTTAGGTTATCCATCACCTGAATAACGTACATTGTGCACATTAAGTAATTTCTCATCATTTACCTCGTCCACCTCCTAAACCTCTGAGTCTTCATTGCCTGTAATTCCACACTCTACGTTTATGCGTACACATCATTTATCTACACCTTATCAGTGAGAACATCAGGCATCTTTCTGTGCCTGAGTTGTTTCACTTAAGATAAAGGCCTCCAGTATCAACATCATATAGGACATTTGAACTTAGGAGCCATAATCCGTAAAATTACCCTACCCATACCAATCCAACTTATGTCACAGATCTATGAAATTTACTAAACAAGTTAGTTGCAACAAATCTGATTATTCTGTCATCTGCCTAACTCCAGAAGATAGTCATACTGATTCTTCTCTTTAAATTAAAGACATGATTTTTTTATGGCTAAATGTAATTACATTGTGCATATTTACCACATTTTTAAAATCCAGTTATCCATTGGTGAACATTTAGGCTGATACATTATCTTTGCTACTGTGAATTGTGCTGTGATAAACATACAAATGACAGTGTATTTTTAATATAATTATTTCTTTTCCTTTGGGCAGATAACCAGTAGTTGAATTGCTGGCTCGAATGGTAGTTCTATCTTTACTTCTTTGAGAAATCTCCATATTATTTCTCATGGATGTTGTATTAACTTGCACTCCCAACAATAAGTGTTCCCTGTTCTCTGCATTCTTGCCATCTGTTGTTTTTCTGACTTTTTCATAATAGCCTTTCTGACTAGTATAAGATGATATCTCACTGTGGTTTTAATTTGCATTTCTCTAATGATTAGTGATATTAACCATTTTTATATGCCTATTGGCCATTTGAATGAAAAATATCCATTCATGTCATTTGTCCACTTTTTAATGGAATTATTTATTTCAATTAATTGCTGTTGTTGAGTTGTTGGGAGTTCTTTATAAGTTTGAGATACTATTCCCTCTTCAAATGCATAGTTTGAAAGCATTTTCTCCCATTTTGCAGGTTATCTATTCACTCTGTTGATTATTTCTTTTGTTGTACAGAAGGTTTTGCATTGAATTAATTCAATTTTTCTATTTTTGTTTTTGTTGCCTGTCCTTTTGAGGTCTTAGTGATGAATTCATTGCTTAGACCAATGTCCAGAAGAGTTTTACCCGGGTTTTCTCCTAGAACTCATAGTTTCAGGTCTTAAATATAAGTCTTTAATCTATCTTGAGTTGATTTTTGAACATAATAAGAAACAAGATCCAGTTTTATTATTTAAAGTAAACAAAAGCCATGTAAAAGTTTTAACATTTTTAAGTTAAATTTACTTTTTATTTATTTATTTATTATACTTTAAGTTCTGGGGTACATGTGCAGAACGTGCAGTTTTGTTACATATGTATACACGTGCCATGGTGGTTTGCTGCACCAATCAACCCGTCATCCACATTAGGTATTCCTCCTAATGCTATACCTCCCATAGCCCCCCATCCCCTGACAACCCCCAGTGTGTGATGTTCCCCTCCCTGTGTCCATGTGTTCTAATTGTTCAACTCCCACTTATGAGTGAGAAGATGCTGTTTGGTTTTCTGTTCTTGTGTTAGTTTGCTAAGAATGATGGTTTCCAGCTTCATCCATGTCCCTGCAAAGGACATGAACTCTTTCTTTCTTTCTTTCTTTGAGAAGGAGTCTCACTCTGTCACCAGGCTGGAGTGCAGTGGCATGATCTCAGCTCACTGCAACATCTGCCTCCTGGGTTCAAGTGATCTCCTGCTTCAGCATCCCAAGTAGCAGGGACTACAAGCACTCACCACCAAGCCCAGCTAATTTTTTTGTATTTTTAGTAGAGATGGGGTTTCACCATGTTGGCCAGGATGTTCTCGATCTCATGACCTTATGATCTGCCTGCCTCAGCCTCCCAAAGTGCTGGGATGACATGAACTCATCCTTTTTTTATGGCTGCATGGTATTCCACGGTGTATATGTGCCTCATTTTCTTTATCCAGTCTAACATGGATGGGCATTTGAGTTGATTTCAAGTCTTTGTTATTGTGGATAGCGCTGCAATAAACATAAGTGCACATGGGTCTTTATAGTAGAATGATTTATAATCCTTTGGGTATATACCCAGTAATGGGATTGCTGGGTCAAATGTATTTCTAGTTCTAGAACCTTGAGGAAACGCCACACCGCCTTCCACAATGGTTGAACTAATTTACACTCCCACCAACAGTGTAAAAGTGTTCCTATTTCTCCACATCCTCTCCAGCATCTGTTGTTTCCTGACTTTTTAATGATCACCATTCTAACTGGCGTGAGATGGTATCTCTTTGTGGTTTTAATTTGCATTTCTCTAATGACTAGTGACGATGGGCTTTTTTTCATAGGTTTATTGGCTGCATTAATGTCATCTTTGGAAAAGTGTCTGCTCATATCCTTTGCCCACTTTTTGATGGGGTTGTTTGTTTTTTTCTTGTAAATTTGTTTAAGTTCCTTGTAGATTCTGGATATTAGCCCTTTTTCAGATGAATAGATTGCAAAAATGTTCTCCCATTCTGTAGGTTGCCTATTCACTCTGATGACAGTTTTTAACAAGTTTTTAAGTCAAATTTACTTTTTAGAGTGGTTTCTTTGTAAGCAATGTGGAGAATTGTGAGATGGTTGGCATTAGTTGATAAAAATTGTGATTAGAAAGAAGTCAGTAGCAAAAGTCCAGAAAAGATGTGACAAATATAGAGGAGCAGATACTAAAGAATAAAATTTTAAAATATTTACTAGTAATTAGGAATAGAGTGAGAGTAGCACATTGAATTTAGTTAATGGAGGAATATTTTGATCTAAATATGGTGGAATAATATTCTGCCTTTGAAAATAATCTTCCCCACCCATGGTGGAATTTCCCTTTGAACTAGAGATAGGTATGAGGACAGAATTGGCTGTTTTCGTAATATGAAGGCAAGTAGCAGGCAAGTCACGTGAGACCTGAATTTATTAATTTTTTTTCCCGTATCAATTAGCCAGGCTCATCGAGCATAATGATATCATGTACTGATAAATTATGAAAATTAGTTGTGGATATTTCAAAATAGGAAGGTAAGTATTTTTCAACAGCTATACAAACAGTATAAAAATTAAGAGATTTTTGTTGAATATTAAATAATACAGTCTTGTGATTACTATAGTAAGTTTCTCCCTGTTTCTTTCTAATAATACACTTTGTGAAGGAATGCCACAATTGTGGTTTCAATATAGAGTCATTTTTAAAATGCCAATCCAAATTTAGCAAAATACATAAGAAGTGTTTCTTTCATGAAAACAAACAGTGGAGACAGAAGGTTTAAAATGAGAAACACACCTAAATTTTGATTCATTATCAAGTAAACTGAAAAAAAGAACATTCACAATTTTGCAAATTATCAAACCTTATTTTTAATTTAAATTATAAATTAATTTCTTCCAAACCTAAAGGCTGTTTGAGGCATGAAGAATTTCTTAGGAATATTTTGAATTTTGCCAATCATAAGGCATAACTAGCATCTTAAAAAAATTAGTGTATAAGCTATCTGCTGATTTCACTTTTGTTAGATCTTGAAATCATTAAGGGATGTTCTAAAATGAGTTCTTACTATGCCTTGAATGCAACTAACCTTCAAAATACTCAGTTGCTTATGAGTGTAAAAGGATATACATTGCTTTGCTGTATTCATGAAATTTAGCATGTGATGAGAATTGCCTATTCAATTTGTATCTATCTATAGGCAGATTTTAGAAAAAGCAGAGGACGTCTTTATTGATCACTCCTTCATAATTACTGAATACATAATTTCTTAGTTATACAAGCCAAGTAACAAGAGAAGAGTATCGTGCCATGATATCCAATTTACATAGAAATTATATCCATTCTTATTTGAGATCCTGCTTATCTAGGTATTACTTTGTATTACAAAATTTAGATATGCAGGTTAACTCTCATTGAAGGCATACAGACTAGCTTCCACCCTGAAGCCCCAGAGAAAGCTGCAACCATTTGTGTAGTCTACGACTGTCACCTCCAATCCCCGGGAATAGGTTTTATCACAGAATTCATTTTCACTGTCTTTTCAAGGATATGAGATTGCCTGAATTGCTGGCTGCAGAAATCTCAGTAATTTTTTTCACACACTAGCCCTGCAAAATTCGCCCCCTATACGGGAAGAAGTCTCTAGAAATAAAGGGGTAGCAAGAATTTCTAACTCTCAAGAAGAAAATCATTTGTTTTAATTGTGTTTTGGTTTGTGCTATAGTAGAAATCATCTCTATTGCTGTGTGATATGTAGACAATAAATAGGTTTTCAGAATGATTAAACGCCTTAGCCTCAATTCAACTATTATTTTAAAAAGCCGTTTATTCTGGGCATAGGAGAAAACCATAGCAAATATTTATGAAATCATTTGAAACTAGTGTTATTTCTATGAGTATATTCAATATTCTCATTTTTTCCTAAAGATAGTGTGTTTTATGTTTGCAAAGTAATAATTAAAAGACAGTTCATGCCTTTACAAAGTATTTCTTAATAACATAAATATTTCTGATTTCCTACAGATGTTATAGCCTGAGTATTTACTTTTCCATCTTTTTATCCTCAAAAAATTAGAATCCAGCAAAATTTTTAAAAAATGACAGAAAATATAGTTCACTTTAGAGGAGAATGTAGTAGAGTCAGTTGTACTACAATAAAGATACTCCAAAGTGCAAATCTAGAATGCATTATGGTCCATCATCTATGGATAGCAAAGATGTTTATTTAATTTTATAAACTTTGCATACTTAAAAACATAATAAATTATTATTCTCAGTGGAGAAATTTATAATGAAGTCGTTCTTAAAAAGCATCACTTTTTCTGATTAATTACCTGAAGATTTACTAACTGAACAAAAAAATTATAATTTTCTTGTCTTTGTCACTATTTCTTCATTTATATTTTGATAAGTATAGGATAAATTTGCATTTCAGTAAAAACAAAATTTCAAATTGCAGTGGCTTAACACAATAGAGATTAATTTATTGATTATGTTACTTATTCATATATTTTGGATGGAGGCTCTGCTCCACACAGGCCCACAGAGCACTAGACTGACATAAGCTTCACCTTCTTATACCTGTAGAATCTGGAACAACTAGAACTATATATTAGAAGAAACAACTGAAAAGGTATGTGCTAGATTATTTTTACTTTGGCTAGTAAGTAATAAACATTATTTCTGTGCATAGCTCCTTGTCAAAATTTAACATATTATGACCTCCAACTAGTCACGTAAATGTTAGAAGATATGGGTGAGCTTGTGAATATTTGTTGACTATTCTATTACTAACACACAAACATTAAGAAGAAAGAGGTGGGACTAGATGTAGCAGGTCCCCTCAGTTATAACACTTTGTGATCTTAACATTTTCATATGCTATTGCTACCCTTATTTGCTTATGAACCCAATAGATTCTGCCACAGGTCCTTCGGCTTTGCATATATGTCTACATGCATTCAGGATGCAGTTGCTTGAATCACACCAATCTATCCAGGCAGATTCTTCTATTCGCAAATCCACATGCACCGTTCTCAACCTGATTTTTCAGAAACATGGATTTGTGTTATTCTCTTCCACTGTGCTACCTCTGTCTTTAGAATAAAATGTCTTAAGTTCTGGACAGTAATACATCAATAAATTGTAAGAATAAAAAGTATTTATGGTAAAAATTAGACAATCACTTTATTGGTATGTGACTGTACAAAGACCAATGTTCTTTTCTTGACTCTATTTATTCTTCATAAAATTTTGCTGGAATATAAGGTAAAAGACTCTGTGTAACTAATAAACTTGATTTTTTTTGAGGGGGAGGTTGAAATATTCTCATGTTCTACCTTTAATTCTCTTCACAGTAAATGCTAATAGTGAGCAGGTCAAATAAATTGCATTTAATTTTTGTTCTGCCAGCCAGTGTTAATTTCTTTCTTTTCCCAATAAATTAATCTACCTACCTGTATTTTAGGATAATTAGCATGAAAGGATAATTCTTCTTTTCCAGAAGTAAAATGATCTCCCTAGATATACAGCAAAGGGTTACCATAAGTAGTCATATTTTCATTATTATTCAAAGTATGGTTGGAAAGATCATTGTTCTTCTGAGCAGTTACTTACACTGCCCTTCTCATTATACTGGTTCTGCTCCCACAGAGCATTACCTGTTAGAAATACTAACTTACTTCCAAGATGTGATGCACAATTAGCTTCTTGACATTAAGTAGGTTTGTAAAAAAAAATGAAATTTCAATGGAATATAAAAATAACATTAATTTTTACATTGTATTTTACCTTAAACTTTGTATTAATAATAAGGTTGTTTTCTTACAGATATAACTTTATCTGCACATTTTAAAACAATGAAAGTGGCTAATCATTAATTTTATAAAGAGAATTTTATCGTATGACCACACATTAAATATCATTTTATATTTAAATCATTACAAATTATATTATGTAACAATTTGTTATATCTTTATTATGACCAAAGTCACCAAAATTTCTGGCCAGGCAAATTAACTCATCATCTTCAAGTAAATGTGACTTATAGTCATGTAGTTTTAGAAAGCTCAAGAGAAGATTATTTTAATTACATTGATTTGATGATATCCTGGAGATATTTTCCTAAAATCTATGTTTATGTTACATTTGAATATTCTAAAATAAAGTATTAACTTTAAAGTTAACACAGTTATATGTTTTTAAAAAATGATAAAAAGAAAAAAATTATAAAAACTTTTCAAGTCTTGAACTCATTCAGAGTAAAATTTAATAAGGCAGTAAGACTAAGGGGCCAGTAGTAGACTCAACCAGGAAGCATTTCTTGTACTAAAAAAAAAAATACTCCTCTGTATATGGTATATTCCAGTGAATTGTAATTATGGTGTTATAATAGTGGTTTTGATTCTTTGGGGACCAATTTGTAAAGAATTTTTCTTTTAGAGCCAATAGAAAACCCATTGACAATTAATTTAAGTCCTGTTTCTACCTAGGCATACATGAATAAAAATTAGGTAATTTAATGCGAATCTCATTGTTAGCATACCAAAAACACATAAGAATAGGCTTAAAAGTTTTTCCTACTTACAGGTGCACTGCACTAAACATCTATTTTAATTGCTGTATGTGTTCTCGCTTGTAGTGTGGTTAGTGAGCTTTTAAAAACAATGCGTTGTCTTCCCTAATGGGTAGACTTTAAACAAAGTGTTTCATAAGCTATAAATCAGGTATATATTTCAGTGGTATTTTTGGAGACACTTAATCATATTATTTAATCAAAAATTATTGGGAAAAGATCAGCAAAAGTGTTCTAAAACCACAAACTCTAAAACAGAAGCTAAACTCTCTGAGGTAGTACCCTGGTTAACACATCTGGAGACTTAGTTTTCATGCTGTGAGGCTTTATCATATATAAAACCACATAATCAACTAATTACTGGGCACTGAAGTCTATTCGTGGAGATGATCAAAATAAGAACTGTAGTTTAACTTAAGACAGATTTTGTTGTTTTTTCATTACCAACATTTCCAGATATAAAATAGAAATTCTCGATTATGACAGAGTAATGGCAAAGCTGTTTCTAAAAATCTTTTTAAAGATTGTTTTTGTTTTAATTATAGGCATTAATCTCTTTTCTTTCCTACTTAAAGTTATAAGCTTCATGAAATCCTTACAGTATTTAGTAGAATTCTTTTATTAGAAACTGACAACTTATGATTCCTTCCAGCTGATGACATAGTTTTTGATACCTGTAGGAAGTAGTCATTTCAAATGATGATCCTGTCAACCCATTCTATTCTGTAATTCATAAAAACAATGCTGTGTGCTTTGCTTCTAGAAAGCTTGACTCCAAAGTTTTATTTTTAGCTATATACTTTGGCAGCCAGAGATTTTTATAAAGGGGCATCCACCATAATTATTTCATACCAAGTGTAGTCCAACCACTGCTCATGAATTCAGTTATCATTATTCTTACCGAACAATTCGGGCATTGTTATCCTTCATTGAATAAACTGGAAATGCAGATGGATAATCTGGAACTATTCCACGTGAATACTTTTAAAAATCACAATTATTATGAAGCATAAATTTGTAAGGTACATTTTATAGTTTTAATAGGGTTGTGATTATTAACTGTATCATTTTCTAAATCAGATGTGATGTTAGAAGATCATTTACATGAATAAGATTTATACAACTCTGCTGCTTTAAGGCTGTATTTGAAGTGGAGGTTGTTCTTTTTATTACAGTATTGAAAAGCAAAATGAGTTTGATTCAGGAGAAATAAAATGCTTTGAATTCAGCAGTTCAAGGGCCACATTTAAGTCTATTTCTTTAGAAAAAATGTTCACTGCTGTGGAAAAATATTAGTCCAGGTTTTAAAGATACATTGAAGTTCTCATATTTCAACCTATCTTTTGGTACTTTAGTAATGATAACTATCTTTTTCTTCCTAATGGTTTTCTCTGGTCAGATATCTTATTCCACTTGTATCGCTTCCTCTTTATTTTCTTGCTTGATCACTGAAAATGTGATGGGTTAGTTTGCTTTCTATAAATGCAGCCCCATGGACTGATTACATAGCAATGGAAATATACCCCAGAAGTGGGCACTGCTGGATGGCACAAAATCCTTCAAATACATATACGTCATTTCCTGAGGAACTCATATGCAATTCCTGAGAATTCCAGAGACCGTATATGGTACTCTTATTACTTTGTATTGCTGCTCAGCACATTACATATATCAGTAATGTAGTTATAACTCAGTGATATTTTTTGTACTATGCATATCACCATACCATTATTTTCTGTTTGTTACTTAATATATTTTGAATATTTGTCCCTTCCAAATCACATGTTGAAGTGTAACGTAATGAAATATAATCCCCTATTTTGGAGGATGGGCCTCATAGGAGACGTTTTGGTCATAGGAGGTGGATCCTTCATGAATTGCTTTGTGTCATTCTTGTGGGATTGATGCAGTTCCTCAGAATTGCATATGTATTTCTAAAAGAGAAGTAAGGCTTATATGAGATCTCTACCCAAAAGTCACTGGAAAGAAACAAAGTAATCAACAGATTTAGATTCAGATAACATCCTAGATATTTGAACTATGAGAAGAGAAATTTAAAATAACTATGTGAATGTATTTAAAATGAGTTGAAAAAGGTATAAAAATGTGTAAGCAAAAGAAAAATTGCAACACAGTAATGGAAAATATAAGAAATATTAGAGGAAACTCTTTAGGCAGAAGAATATTGATATCAAACAGACACGTGAATCTACTCAAGGAAATAAAGGTCTCCATAAGTGGCTAAAAAGGAGATAAATATAAAAGACCTAGTTTTGTCTATGGTTATAAAAGATTATATAAATATTTAAAGGTTACATAAGATTTTTATCTCACTAAAGAAAAATATAGTAGCAATGTATTTCAAGTTTACAAAATTTATCAAAGAAAATGTATGGCAAACTAGTACAAAAGATGAGAGAGAAGAATTGCATACATATTACTCAAAAGTCATTCTGCTATATATGTAGTACTATATATCTATTACAAAAGAGACTGTGATGAAATTTGTATGTTACAAATTCTAGGAAAATTAATATATTTTAAAATTGTTATAAATAATGTAACAACTGCTGAGATCAAATGGAATTTTAGAAGACAATTAGCTCAAAATGAAGCAGAAAAAGTGGTAAAATAGCAAGAATAAAACAAAAAAATGGGCAGAAAAAATAGAAAACAATTGACAAGATTTAGATCCTCCTTTAAACATTTAAATAATTTCATTAAATATAATTGGTATAAACAAATTAATTAAAATAGAGTTTGTCAAGTTGAAAAATAGAGAAATAACCCAACTATGGGCTATGTACAAGAACCTACTTTAAGTACGAGTAGGGCTGGGCAAACTAAGGCCCGGTGGCTAAAACTCTCCCATCATCTGTTGTTCCATAGCTCATGAGCAAATATAGTTTGTAGTTATCATAAATAGCTAAAAATAATTTAAAATAATAATATTGTGTTATTTGTGAAAATTATATGAACTACAAATTCCAGTGATCAAAAATATCTTCCTAAGAACACAACCATGTTCATTAATTCATGTATTGTCTATAGCTACATCTGTATTACAAAAGCAGCATTAAATCCTGTGACAGTGAGCATATATAACACTCTTATTACTTTGTATTGCTGATCAGCACATTACATATATCAGTAATGTAGTTATAACTCAGTGATGTTATTGTACTATGCACATCACCATGCCATTATTTTCTGTTTGTTACTTACTATAGTTTGGATATTTGTCCCTTCCAAATCTCATGTTGAAATGTAATGTAAAGTAATGAAATATAATCTCCTATGTTGGAGAATGGGCCTGGTAGGAGAAGATTTGGTCATAGGAGGCAGATCCTTCATGAATTGCTTGTTGCTGTGCCTTTGGGATTGAATGAGTTCTCATGAGATCTGGTTGTTATAAAGTGTCTGAAACCTCTCATCCCCCTCTGTTCCTCTCTTGCCATATGACATGCTTTCTCTCTCTTCGCTTTCAGTCATGAGTAACTTCTGGAAACTCTCATGAGAAATAGGTTCTGATGCCATGCCCCTTGTAGAGGCTGCACATCTGTGAGCCAAATAAACCTCTTTATTTGGTAAATTACCCAATATCAGGTATTCCTTTATACCTGACCAAATTGACAAATTGACTAAAATATTACTAATTTATAATCATCATGTCATAAAAAGAGAGAGTGAGAGAGAGAGATATATGGACTATGAATCTCACACTCTTATGGCAAATAAGAGTGTGTATGGTTTTATCATTGAATTCTATCACAAACCTTTGTGTTCATTATGCAACATCACTGTATCTGTACTAAAAGAATACAATATACATTGATATTACCAAACTAAGCATCCTTCACTGTATTCTCAACTAACATAAAGACAACAGTTGAAGTATTATAAAAGTAAAAATGAAATATCTAAAAATTTCCAGGTGGTGGAGGGGATGTGGAGAAATAGGAACACTTTTACACTGTTGGTGGGACTGTAAACTAGTTCAACCATTGTGGAAGACAGTGTGACGATTCCTCAAGGATCTAGAGCTAGAGATAACATTTGACCCAGTCATCCCATTACTGGGTATATACCCAAAGGATTATAAATCATGCTGTTATAAAGGCACATGCACATGTATGTTTATTGCGGCACTATTCACAATAGCAGAGACTTGGAACCAACCCAAATGCCCATCAATGATAGACTGGATTAAGAAAATGTGGCACATATACACCATGGAATACTATGCAGCCATAAAAAATGATGAGTTCATGTCCTTTGTAGGGACATGGATGAGGCTGGAAACCATCATTCTCAGCAAACTATCACAAGGACAAAAAAACAAACACCGCATGTTCTCACTCATAGGTGGGAATTGAACAATGAGAACACTTGGACACAGGAAGGGGAATATCACACAGTGGGGCCTGTTGTGGGGTGGGAGGAGGGGGGAGGGAAAGCATTAGGAGATATACCGAATGTAAATGACGAGTTACTGGGTTCAGCACACGAACATGGCACGTATATACATATGTAACAAACCTGCATGTTGTGCACATGGTACCCTAGAACTTAAAGTAAAATAAATAAATAAATAAATAAATAAATAAAAAGGAAATGTAACCAAAACAGTATTCTAAGTGCCTGAGTTGTTAGCCAAGCCAGGAAGTCGTTGACTGATGCTTAGTTAATTAAATCATGATAGCTTAGAAAAGCCAGAGAAAATAAATCTTTTTAAGGACTATGAGCCTTTCAGTGAGAGCCATTGCAGGAATTTTTTTTTTATTTTAGAATGTTGGGGGCAATATCAATAATCTGCTAAAATTAAGGTAAACAATTTCAAGTTGTTTGCTTTGGCTTTTAATAAACTGGCAAATATTTCTGAAACTTCTCAATTGTTGTATATCCAAAGAGTTAATCCAAACTTAAAAGTGAATTAGAAATGAACCTCTATGAATAATCTGGGAACAACTACAGAAAAAAATATTTTCAAAGTAGTTGAGAAAACACTAATTCATTACAACCTAGAGTGGGATCTACTAAGATGTGTAAATATGTATGGGGAGCAAAAAATATTTTAGTTAAGCAAATTTGCAAAGCTCATTCAAATGTAAGCCTTGATTATTCAATGTATTATTCATCAGCAAGTGCTTTGCAGAAATATTTCAATATCTTATCTGTAATTAGAATAGAATAAGATCTGGTAATGATGAATTTCATTTGTTCTGGTGTACTTAACCATCATCCGCTACAGAAATGTTTCTAGAAAACAGAAGATAAATATTCTGACTTGCCCTAGCACACAGCATTTTGCTGCTTAGAAGTATTAAAATTTTATGATGACTTGATGTTTTTTATCTGAATGAAAAAAACAACCTCAACTACTATTACAGAATACTAAATTGCCTAGTAAATTAGCTTTTTCTAAAGATGTGGTGATGTTTCTGAATAAATTTGACCAATAATACAAAAAAACAACTATTTTATTTAAAAGTTATAATAGTCATTTATTTATTTTTTCATATATAATGTATTTTATTGTATTACAATTAGTTATTATATTATAACGAAAGGAAATACACTTCAAAAACACACATCAGTTAGGTAAAATCAAACTATATGTTGTCTAGAGATTCATACCTAAGTTTGAAAACTATATAGTAGAGCAGATAATTTGAAAATAGCAGTTTTTTTCTTTTTTTTCTTTCTTTCTTTTTTTTTGATTTTTAAAATATATTTATATATATTTTATTATACTTTAAGTTCTAGGGTACATGTGCACAACACGCAGGTTTGTTACATATGTATACATGCGCCATGTTGCTGTGCTGCAACCATTAACTCATCATTTACATTAGGTATATCTCCTAATGCTATCCCTCCCACCTTCCCCCACCCAACAACAGGCTCTGGTGTGCGATGTTCCACTTCCTGTGTCCATGTGTTCTCATTGTTCAGTTCCCACCTGTGAGTGAGAACATGTGGTGTTTGGTTTTTTGTCCTTGCGATAGTTTGCTGAGAATGATGGTTTCCAGCCTCATCCATGTCCCTACAAAGGACATGAATTCATCATTTTTATGGCTGCATAGTATTCCATGATGTATATGTGCTACATCTTCTTAATCCAGTCTATCATTGATGGGCATTTGGGTTGGTTCCAAGTTTTTGCTATTGTGAATAGTGCCGCAATAAACATATGTGTGCATGTGTCTTTATAGCAGCATGATTTATCGTCCTTTGGGTATATACCAAGTAATGGGATGGCTGGGTCAAATGGTATTTCTAGTTCTAGATCCCTGAGGAATCACCACACTGTCTTCCACAATGATTGAACTAGTTTACAGTCCCACCAACAGTGTAAAATTGTTCCTGTTCCTCCACATCCTCTCCAGCACCTGTTGTTTCCCGACTTTTTAATGATCGCCATTCTAACTGGTGTGAAATGGTATCCCATTGTGGTTTTGATTTGCATTTCTCTGATGGTCCGTGATGATGAGCATTTTTTCACGTGTTTTTTGGCTGAATATATGTCTTCTTTTGAGAAGTGTCTGTTCATATCCTTTGCTCACTTGTTGATGGGGTTGTTTTTTCTTGTAAATTTGTTTGTTCATTGTAGATTCTGGATATTAGCCCTTTGTCAAATGAGTAGATTGCAAAAATGTTCTCCTATTCTGTAGGTTGCCTGTTCACTCTGACAGTAGTTTCTTTTGCTGTGCAGAAGCTCTTTAGTTTAATTAGATTCCATTTGTCAATTTTGGCTTTTGTTGCCATTGCTTTTGGTGTTTTAGACATGAAGTCCTTGCCCATGCCTATGTCCTGAATGGTATTGCCTAGGTTTTCTTCTAGGGTATTTATGGTTTTAGTTCTAACATTTAAGTCTTTAATCCATCTTGACTTAATTTTTGTATAAGGTGTAAGGAAGGGATCCAGTTTCAGCTTTCTACATATGGCTAACCAGTTTTCCCAGCACCATTTATTAAATAGGGAATCCTTTCCCCATTTCTTGTTTTTGTCAGGTTTGTCAAAGATCAGATGGTTGTAGATGTGTGGTGTTATTTCTGAGGCCTCTGTTCTGTTCCATTGTTCTATATCTCTGTTTTGGTACCAGTACCATGCTTTTTTGGTTACTGTAGCCTTGTAGTATAGTTTGAAGTCAGGTAGTGTGATGCCTCCAGCTTTGTTCTTTTGGCTTAGGATTGACTTGGCAATGTGGGCTCTTTTTTGGTTCCATATGAACTTCAAAGTAGTTTTTTCCAATTCTGTGAAGAAAGTCATTGGTAGCTTGATGGGGATGGCACTGAATCTATAAATTACCTTGGGCAGTATGGCCATTTTCATTATATTGATTCTTCCTATCCATGAGCATGGAATGTTCTTCCATTTGTTTGTGTCCTCTTTTATTTCATTGAGCAGTGGTTTGTATTTCTCCTTGAAGAGGTCCTTCACATCCCTTGTAAGTTGGATTCCCTGTTATTTTATTCTCTTTGAAGCAATTGTGAATGGGAGTTCACTGATGATTTGGCTCTCTTTTAGTCTGTTATTGATATATAAGAATGCTTGTGATTTTTGCACATTGATTTTGTATCCTGAGACTTTGCTGAAGTTGCTTATCAGCTTAAGGAGATTTTGGGCTGAGACGATGGGGTTTTCTAAATATACAATCTTGTCATCTGCAAACAGGGACAATTTGACTTCCTCTTTTCCTAACTGAATACTCTTTATTTATTTCTCCTGCCTGATTGCCCTGGCCAGAACTTCCAACACTATGTTGAATAGGAGTGGTGAGAGAGGGCATCCCTGTCTTGTGCCCATTTTCAAAGGGAACGCTTCCAGTTTTTGCCCATTCAGTATGATATTGCCTGTGGGTTTGTCAAAAATAGGTCTTATTACTTTGAGATACATCCCATCAATACCTAATTTATTGAGAGTTTTTAGCATGAAGTGAATTTTGTCAAAGGCCTTTTCTGCATCTATTGAGATAATCATGTGGTTTTTGTCTTTGGTTCTGTTTATATGCTGGATTACGTTTATTGATTTTCATACGTTGAACCAGCCTTGAATCCCAGGGATAAAGCCCACTTGATCATGGTAGATAAGTTTTTTGATGTGCTGCTGGATTCGGTTTGCCAGTATTTTATTCAGGATTTTTGCATTGATGTTCAGCAAGGATATTGGTCTAATATTCTCTTTTTTTCTTGTGTCTCTGCCAGGCTTTGATATCAGGATGATGCTGGCCTCATAAAAAGAGTTAAGGAGGATTCCCTCTTTTTGTATTCATTGGAATAGTTTCAGAAGGAACGGTACCAGCTCCTCCTTGTACCTCTGGTAGAATTTGGCTGTGAATCCGTCTGGTCCTGGACGTTTTTTGGTTGGTAAGCTATTAATTTTGCCTCAATTTCAGAGCCTGTTATTGGTCTATTCAGAGATTCAACCTCTTCCCGATTTAGTCTTGGGAGGGTTTATGTGTTGAGGAATTTATCCATTTCTTCTAGATTTTCTAGTTTATTTGCGTAGAGGTGTTTATAGTATTCTCGGATGGTAGTTTGTATTTCTGTGGGATCTAGTCATTTAAAAGACAATGTTGTTTGAATTACAAGTAACAGTATGCTTGTTTATGCATTTCTTGTGCAGTAAAAATATGAAACAATAAGACCTATAGTGTAAACTTTATAGCAAACACTCAAGCAACAAAAGTTATGTCTAAGTGAACAAGAAAAAATTTGAACATTAAAAGCGTATTCAACTAATCCTAAAAAGCAGAAAAGGATTAAAAAAATAAGGAATTGGCAAACAAAAACATGACAATAGATTCATATCTAACCTTACAGAACCCACATTAATATAAATAGCATTAATTCCGGAATTAAAAAGCATATATTTTCAAAATAGATTTAAATAACAAGACTAAATTATATGCTGCCAAAACCAAATACTTTAAGTGTAAAGATAGAAAGTAGAAGAATGGAAAAGGATATGTTGTGATAAAACAAATGAAGAGAAATCTGGACCCAGTGGAACAGAGAAGAAAGCCCATAAATAAATTCAAACATAGATGTGTTCAACAAATTTTCCACAAAGGCATCATGAAGACATAATAGAGAAAGCTTAGGATCTTCAATAAATTGTATTGAGAAAAATGCATATTCACATTAAAAAAATAAAATTAGATCCTTATTTTACTATCTTACACCATACTCAAAAATAAACTCAAAATGAATTCAATATCTAAACCTAAGATGTGAAACTATAAAAATCTTAGAAAAAATCATAGAAGAAAAGGTTTTTCACATTGGCCTCAGCAATAATATTTTGAATATTGTATCAAAACTCAGCCTACAAATACAAAAATAAGCAAGTGGGACTATGTTAGTCTACAAAATGCAAAGCAAACACAGTCAACTAAATGAAAAGGTGATCAGTAGATTTGAAGAAAAATGTACAAACCGTATATATGATAAGGAGTTACTATCCAGAATTTATAAAGAACTCCTATGACCCAAAACAAAAAATGAGCAAAGGCACATAAATAGTTATATTTCCAAAAGAGGACCTAAAAATCACCAACAGGTATATATGAAAAGATGCACGATATCACTAATCATCAGTGAAATGAAAATCAAAAGTACTATGTAAAACTGCTTCACACCCATTAAAATAGCTATTATCAGAAAAACAAGAGTTAAAAAGGTTTGGCAAAGGTGTGGAGAAAAGGGAAGCCTTGTACAGTGCTGGTGGGAGTCTAAGTTGGTGCGGCTATTATCAAGACAGTATGGAAGGGAAGGTCTTTTAAAGTTTAAAAATAGAAATACCATAAAATCCAGCAATCTTTCTGGGTATATATCCAAAAGAAATAAAAGTATTGCCTTGTAAATAATTCTGCATTCCGATGTTCTCGACGTCATATTCACAATAGCCAAAACATAACAACAACCTAAGTGTCCACTGATAGATGAAGAAATGGTGAAACTGAAATATGCACAAACACGCACAAACACACACATACACACACACATATGAGACAAGAGAAAAGCAGTTTTACGTCAAAATTATATAATAGTAACTTATAATATAGTGTTTGAATTATAATTAATATCAAGCATTTTCATGCATCTCTTGTGCTGAAATATTTAAAACAATGAAGTGTATACTGTAAACATTATACCAAGCACTCAAATAACAAACGTTATGACTAAATAAACAAGAAATAAAGTTAGAACATTAAAAAGTATTATATTAATCATATATATGTAACTATGTAAATATATAACATGTCTATATAATCCATGTGTATTAGCGTTCTCCAGAGGGACAGAACTAATAGGATATATGTATACATGAAAGGGAGTTTATTAGAAAGAATTGGCTCACATGATCACGAGGTGAAGTTCCATCATAGACAGTCCATCTGCAAGCTGAGGGAGAAAGAAGCCAGAAGTGGCTCAGTCTGAATCCAGAAGCCTCAAAAGTAGGGAAGTCAACAGTGCAGCCTTCAGTCTGTGGCTGAAGGCACGAGACCCCCCCAGCCCCACCCCAGCAAACCACTGGTGTAAGTCCAAGAGTCCAAAGGCCGAAGAACCCGGAGTTTGATGTGCTAGGACAGGAAGAACGGAAGGAAGCATCCAGCACAGGGAAAGATAAAAACCAGAAGACTCGGCAAGCCAGCTTAACTCCTACCTTCTTCCACTCATTTTGTTCTACCACTGGCAATCGACTGCATGGTGCCCACCCACAATGAGGGTGGCTCTACCTCTCCAAGTCCACTGACTCAAATGCTAATCTCTTCTGGCAACAACCTCACAGACACACTCAGAAACAGTACTTTAATCAGCTATCTAGGCATCCTTTGTTGGGAGAAAAGCTGAGTTTTGGGAGAGAGGCTGAGGCAGGGCTTGTATGTCTGACATAATGTAAAAGAGTCTTGGAACATGTCCAGGGTCCAGGGTCTAAAACCCCTCATGGCCTTTGGAACACCAAGCTCTGTGCTAAAGCGTGGAAGACTACCCTGACACACCATAATATAAGCCCAGGGCATAAAACCCCTCGTGGCTTGGATAGAATCCAGGGCTCGTGATTCTGGAATAGACTTGCTGGCTTCTTGCTCCTTGTTCTCCCAGAATTGATTGTATCCTGAGTTAAAAGAACCTGCTCTCCATCATCTCATGTAGCAGAGCATATGCTAAACCATTACAGCTGTAAATCATGTGCTTAATGCAACATGCCCCTTCGACCCCCACATTCTCACCACCTGTTTCTTTGATCACCAGTAAATATTCTGGGCTTCCAGAGCTCGAGGCCTTCACAGCCTCCATACTTACCAATGGTCCCCTGGTCCCACTTTCTCTCTCAAACTGTCTTTTCTCATTCCTTTGACTCCGCTGGACTTCATCACCCGCATGACTTGGTGTTGGGTCCAATCACCCCAACATCCTTCAATACAATCAAGTTGACACCTAATTTTAGCCATCACACTATTCTTATAAAAAGAGGAAATTCTGCCATTTGACATACCATGAATAAACCAGGGAGACATTATGCTAAGTGAAATCAGCCAGACACAGGAAGAAAAATAGTGCATTTTTAAAAGGAAGTGATATATAAAGAGAAAATAAAACAGCAGTTACTATGGGCATGGTAGGGGAGTGGCAAGAAATGAGAAATGTAAGTCAAAGAATATAAAACAGTAGATATGTCGGATAAACAAGTCTAGAGATCTAAGCTACAATATGAGGACTATAGTTAATAATAATGTAGTATATTTGGGATTTTGACTAACTGAATAGATTATAGCTACTCTTGCTGCACACGCTTACAAAAATATGTAGAACAAAGTGCAATGTTGTATATGTTAACTTGCTTCACTACAGTAATTTTTCACTATTTGAATATCATAGTATCTTATATACTTTATACACAATAAAATTTATTTTTAAGTAATACTTTATAAAGAAATCTGGAGTTATTACATTAATACCACCATAGGTAGATTTCAGATGAAAGGAAATTAAGTTAAATAAGATCATTTTATGATTGATAAAGTAGTCAATTTATTGAACAGACATAAGAAATTCTTAAGTTTTATACAACCAATGACAGAGTTTAAATTTAAAAGAAATGGAGACTGATAGAATTGCAAAATAAGGTGTACAATGGACATAGAGGGTAGAAACTTTTAAGGGTAGGAGTCTAGGAGGAGAGTGAGGGATGAGAAATTACTTAATAGGTACAAGATACACTGTTCGGGTGATGCTTACAATAAAAGCCCAGAGTTTACCAATACGCAATATATCCTTGTAACAAAACTGCACTCATAGCCCTTAAATTTATATAAAAGAAAAGAAAATCAGTAAGCATATCAAAAATTTGAACAACTTGACCTAACTGATAATTGCAGAAGATACTATGCAAAGCCAAGGGTTCATATTGTTTTCAAGTGTACTCAGTATAATTATAGGGATGGATCATATTGTAAACTATAAAATAAGTCTTTATATGTTTATAATAACAAATTATCCAAACTATTTTGTCACAATGATGAAATTAAACTTGGAATAAATAACAGGAATATCTCCATGAGCTACAGAAATATTTGAAAACTAAATCCACATTGCAAAATAACACAGTGGTCAAAAAGAAAACTCCAAAAGCAATTAGAGAGTATTTTGAACTGAATAAAAATTCAATTTTGTAAGCTTTTATTGATTCTATTAGAGCAGTAATTAGGGGAAGAATTCATAATATTAAACTTCTGTGTTAGCTTGATTTATTTATTATTCAAGGCATTTATATGCCAAAAATCACACTGTACCTTATAAATATATACAATAAAAAGTGCTACTTGCTCACCATATTGAAAAGGAATATGTAATAAAGAGGACTCCTTGTTCTAAAACTGTAATATAGAGGCAAACTGCCTTCACTCCTTCCCATAGAAAACCGAAATCAAATGTGCACTGTTGACATTTGCACTGTTGACATCCAGCAATATCCTAGAAGTTAAATACTCAAATATAAGGAGACAATTCCTATGGTACAGAGAAGTAAAAAACCTAACAGATGCTAAGAGAATTGGACTACCATATCCATGACGCCTCTCTTCCAAGTTTACCCATCACCAAGAGCGCAGAAAGTTTTCCTCTGACTCACAGTTTCTAACTTAAAAAGGTAATATTAAGTTGGACAAATAGTTTCCCCATCATCTTGGGTTGCCTGGCAGGACACCTATCTCTACCTCAACCCACAGAAAGCATTGCGGGTATCTGAAGAAAGGAATATCCCCAAGGACAGCCAGAAACAAAGCAGGCAAGGGGAGACAACTAGCCCCAGACCTGGAAACTCTGCTCTGTGATTTAGCCAAAGGAGACATCAAATTGAAGTGGTGGTTCCATAGCATCATGCAAAAGGAGGTTTGTTTCACAGGTTTCCTGAACATGAACCCCTAGACAGCCTTCTCATACTACCAAGATATTCCCTTTGGTACAACTTCCATTCAGGACAAGTGGCCCTCTGATTGTTTCCTAGAACCTAGGCAAACTGGGGCTTATTTTGTCATCCAGTGTTGAAAAGGAAGTAGTGACCTAATGACGGAAAAAGATGGAAAATCATAAGGAAAATGTTAAACAATCTCTAGGCAAATACATCCAATTAAAAAAATGGAACAAGACAGGTGTTAAAGGAAACTAAATAAGGTATGAGAAGGACTCCGTTCTTGTATATTTGAGTCCTTGTAGACAAACTGCAACCTAACTTAATAGGTAAGCCGTACTTCAACCAGTTATACAATGCTGAGTGTTCAAACTGTGTTCAAACATGGTAAATGCCAACCTGAAACCAATTCAGCTCTTTCTGTACTTCACCTCCAATTTCCATATGTCATTTCCCTTTTTTTGTCTGTAAATTTATTCTGACGATGAGGCACCCCTGGAGTCTCTCTGAATCTGCTGTGATTCTGGGGGCTGCATGATTCTTGAATCATTCATTGCTAAATTGAACTTCTTTAAAGTTAATTTGGTTGAAGTTTTTATTTTAACAGATGGTATCAGAAGTGGGATTATAACAGGTAATTGGTACTACTAAAAAAAAGTTTTACATGCAAGGTGTATGAAAAGAGTGAACTGTGCTTTTGGTAAAAGATTATAAGAAGGCATAGGAAGGTAAATTTTTGCCTAAGGGGTTAAAGGATTTTTACATTAGATAAGATAAAGCTAAATGTTTGAGCAAGTTGTGGAAGGCTTGTAAAAATTAATCTTGTAAAAGAAATTCTGTGTGTCAACATACAGACTAAATTTAAAGGAGTGTTGTTTGTTATTTTGTAAATTAAACATTGAAATAAAAAGCACAACACGGTTTTCTTAAAGCTCTAATCTGCTCATTCACAAAAATTGTAAAAGGTTTATAAGAACCTCACCTCATGGTCAGACTGGTTAAGCATAATATCAAGTGTTTTAAACGTTTAACATATTTGATAGGCTTCCCCAAATAAATTTCAGCTTCAAAATTGTCTTTTCTGACCTCCAACTTTGAGATGCCACAGAAGACCCCTGAAGTATTCAAAAGAGAGGTAAACAGGATTATTTGACATGTTTAGTTACATGGAAAGCATTGTCAAAATAAAAAAATAATAATGTTTAATCTTTTTTAGGTTATACTTTAGAGAATTATATTAATATATGTTCCAAAATTGTATGGATTTTCTAAAATTCTAATATGTCTAAGTATATTCTATCAATCATAATTATGGTTATTGTGTTATTAGAGACCACAGAAATAAACAAGTTTCTTTGCCAATTGTGTCTTTATGACTATTTAAAGTCATTCCCATAGTTAATTGCTTAATGCTGACGCAGTTTCTGAAAACTTCACAAGCACTCAGAATCCTAGAATATGTTGTATTTTAGGAGATTCAGGAAAGGATGGAAAGGACTCTAAAAATCTATCTCGAATACAGGTTTCAAATAATTTTAAAATCATATCCTTTGAACTGGAACTTCAATGAAAGGACTGACTGGTTTATGAAACTACTAACCCAAGTAGAACAAAAATTAAATACCAAGAAAACACTTTTCCAGATTTTCATGTTAAATCAGCTGATACTGAAATTGTTTAGACGTATAATTTGAATGAATTCCATAGTATATGTCAAATTACCTATGATAACCCATAAGTTATCAGTGCTATGCACCTAAAATGGAGAAACAGCTGGTATGCAAGAGGGCATAAGTCCAACGTCAAACATGGACTCATGGAGAACCAGGACAGCCACCTTGTCTTTCTTGAGTCCTTAAAGCTTCTGTTACTAAAGATTCTGCATTCCACGACTTATCATGGAAAAGATAAAATAATCCACATTAAGTACATATTGGTGTGGTGACTTATAAATTGCTGAAATAGTTTATAACTAATGTTTGGTTTGTTAAATCCATATTCCTGGGGAAACAGTTTCAGGTACATTTGGCTATGTGATGGGCCATTTAAACATTTACAAAGGGATTTCATTCAATTGTCATTTTCAATGCATGTTTTCTGATTGTACAAAAGCTCTCTCATGTAAGAGGGCTGATGTTATAACAGTAGATTATCATGCTACAGTGTATTTTCAACAGGTAAAGAAAGGTTTTTATGGTTCACTGAAGATATTCAATCCCTTCACAATCTAGAACCCAAAGATTGGATCTTCTGAGAACATCAGAGAAAGACTGTCTTAGCCATCCATACTGCAACAAAACTTCAGGATCTTGAACCTTGGGTTCATAATCTCATAACTGAGAGGGGTCTCTCCACACTCTTGGAACTGTGCACACATTGGAATCCCAAAAGTAAAGCTAACTAAGGAAGTCTCTCCAATGATGATGGTATCCTCTATGTGAACAACTTTTCCTAAGACTTGATCAAGACTTCTACTGTCATCTGAATCGTATCTTTGAATGTATTTTCCTTGTGTCTGTCTCTATGAACAATAGAAATAAAAGAGGGTCTGTTGTGTGCACTTATGGGAATACTTCTATTTGTGAAGGATTTTGAAGCCAGAATTTTATATGGAAGACCTTACACTTTGAACGATACAAGATGAAGTCCCAATGTATGTGAGAAACTTTAATGGTACATATGTTGCTCATAATCCATCAGAAACAGAACACTGATTCACTCCTCTTAACCCACATCATGGGTTAAAGAGAACATTGCCAGGAAGTGTTCACTATTCTAGAAGGGCATCATTTGTTAGGTCCTTTTTCCATGGATTGGAATAAAGGAGGCAATAATTAGAGATGTATCCCTCATCATAGGCTCTATAGCAGATTCTACTGTAAAGGCTATAGTCATAAAATAGATTTTAAATTATCTTGTGAAAGTTAGGTTAAATATTACAATTGGATAAACAGAAAAATATCTGTGCAGCTGTTGGTACTTGTGGCCTATGGAAAAATACATCAAATGTAGATTATAAAAATTCAGTTGTAGGGTGTTAATGAAAAGACCACTTAGTTAAGCAAGTGCACTCTTCATCTAACTCATTCTTTGATGTATTTGATTTTAAGTGGTTTGGTTTATGGAGACCTTGGGTAAGGAGCATACTCCAAACTCTTCATATTCTCTTCCTGATAGCGATAATAATAGTCTTCCTGGTATGCCGTATTATCTCAAAGCTTTTAAATATTTGCATGCAGCCATCTCTAGAATGTCAACTGGTCTCTATTCAACTGGAATGACAAGAGCTGAAGGAAATGTGAGACCGTGAGGACACCATAACCTATGAATGGCATGCTGAGACTGGAAACACAAAATGATGGTAACTGAGAGTGGTATGAAGGCCGTAAGTTTTGATCACTCTCACCTAAATAAGAACCTGACCAAAAAGGGGGAATTTTTAAACAAAATTATAGGAGGCCATTTTTGTGGAGTGAGCTCATGTACTAGGCCCCAACAAACAAAACCAAACAAAAATGGAGGTGCTCATTCCAAATGTGACATAATCAAACTAAGACTTTAAGGAAACACATAGGTCCTAGACCAGAAGAGATTATGTTTGTTTTTCTTTTATAAACAGGATGTTCCAGCATAAGGAGGCACCCTCTAGTCTGTCCTTGTTCCTACCTTTGTAAAACTCACTGTTCTACTGTTTCCCAGTGGGTTTCAAGACCAAATAAGCACATTTACAATGATGATAGTGACATCAATGGCTAAAGTTATGGTCAATCTGGCAAAATTGAGAAAATGACCAAAAAGAGGGAAATGTTAAAGCAAACTAAATATGGCTTGAGAAGGACTCTGTACTTTTGCATTTGAGTCCTTGTAGATGAACTGAAGCCAAACTTAATAGGTAGACAAGTTTGAAACCATAACTTAGGAGTATGTGCCTATAACAATAGCTGAGACTTAGCCAATCCCAGAAGCCATACTTCAACCAGTCATACACTGCTGAGTGTTCAAACTGTGTTCAAATAAGGTAAATGCCAACCTGTAACCAATCCAGCTGTTTCTGCACCTCATCTCTTATTTCTGTACCTCATCTCTTATTTCTGTACATCACATCCCTCTTTTTGCCTGTAAATTTGTTCTGACCACTAGGCATCCCTGGAGTCTCTCTGAATCTGCTGTGATTCTGGGGACTTCCCAATTATTGAATCTTACATTGCTCAAATAAACTCCTTTAAATTTAATTTAGCTAACGTTTTTCTTTTAACACAGAAAATACTGAAATAACTAATTCTTCAATACAAAGACACAAATACATCTACAAGAAACAAGAGCAAATAGAGAGCTATGAAGCCTCTAAATAGACAAAGCAAGAAACCATTGACCAATCTTAATGAAGGAGTTATATGTAAATCATCTGATGAAGAATTTAAAATAGAAATTTTTAGGAAACTTAAAGGTATTTTTATCAAATAGACATGTTTTCCTGTGATAATGAAAAACAGAGATGCCCACTTTCACCACTTTTAGTCAACATAATAATGAAATTCCTAGCCAGTGCAACTGGGTAAGGAAAAAAAAAATTAGTGATTGATAATAATGCAGAAAAGCAACTCAGAAGTTTATCAGAGAAAATTTACAAAGACATTAAAATAATTTGTAAAAATGAATCAGATATCTTGGAACTAAGAAATATATTGGCCAAACTGTGAAGTTTATTAGAGGCAATCACCAGCAGAAGGAATCAAGCAGATGAAAGAACCAGTGATCTAGAAGATAGGCTATTAGAAAATACACAGTTAAAGGAGAGAAAAGAAAAAAAAAATGAAAGAAATGAAGATTTGCTGAAAAGATATAGAAAATTACCTCAACAGACCAAATCTGAGAATTATCAGTGTCCAAGAGATAATTAGTATAGAGAAAGGAGAAACATTATTCAAAAAAATAAAATAATAAAAGCCATCCCATTTGGAAAGGAGGAGGTCAAATTTGCCTTGTTCATAGATGACATGATCTTATGCTTAGAAAAAATTAAGACCACCAAAAATCTGTTAGAACTGATAAATTCCATAGAGTTGTAGGACACAAAATTAACATACAAGGATCATGAGCATTTAGAAATGCCAAGAGAGAATAATCTGAAAAATAAATCAAGAAAGCAATCCTACTTACAGTAGCTACAATACAATATAAAATACCTTGGAATCAATTTAATCAAAGAAGTTAAAAATCTATATAAAGAAACCTATAAAGCATTGATGAAACAAATTGAGAAGGACACCTAAAAAATGGGAAGATATTCCATTCTTCATGGATTGCAACATTTAATATTGTTGAAATGGCATTACTACCCACATAATTTTTCAGATTCAATGAAATTGCTATCAAAATATCAATGATATTCTTCAGAGAGATTGAAAAGAATATTCAGCTTATATGGAAACACAAATGACTAAATAGCCTAAGCAATCCTGAGAGGTGGAAAAAAAAATCAACAAAGCTAGAGACATCACACTACCAGACTTCAAAATATACTACAAAGCTATGGTAACCAAATTAACATGGTATTGGCAAAAGCAAGCAAACAAACAAACAAAAAAGGAAGCAGACAAATGAAGCAGAATACATAACCTACATATAAATCTATACATTTACACAGCCAATTTTTTTACAGTGGGGTCAAGAATGCACAATGAGTAAAGGACAGTCTCTTCAATAAGTAGTGCTGGTAAAACTAGATAACCATATGCAAAAAAAAAAAATGAAACTAGACCTCTTTCACCATATTAAAATATCAATTCAAAATAAGGGTCAAAATGTAAGCTCCAAAACTATAAAATTTCTAGAAGAAAATGTAGAGAAAACACTTCAGGACATTGTTCTAGGTCACTATTTTATAGGTAAGACCACAAAAGCATAGGCAACACAAACAAAAATAGACAAATTGGACTATATTAAACTAAAAAGCTTCTGAAAAGCTAAGAAAACAAGCAACAAAGTCTAGAGACAACACATAGAATGAAAGAAAGTATTTGCAAACTATGTCTGACAAGTTATTAATACCCAGAATATAAGAAGCTCAAACAAATTAATAGAAAAACAAATATTCTGATTTTAAAATGGGCAAAAGATTGAATACACATTTCTCAAAGAAGGCATACAAATGACCTACAAGTATACAAAAAATGTTACACATTATTAATATTCAGATAAATAGAAATAAAAACCACAGTGAAATATCATATCAGTCAGGTAAAATGGCTTCTTTATGAAAGACGGGGAATTGATGCTGGGTGGGATGTGGAAAAGGCGAATTCTCCTACACCATTGGTGGGAATATGAATTAGTACAGCAAGAATGTAAAACTGTATGGGGGTTCCTGAAAGAAATAAAAATAGAAAAGCCATATAACCCAGGAATTTTATTACTGGGTATATGCTCAATATAAGGAAAATTAATGTACCAAAGATACATCGGCATGCCTATGTTTATTGAACATTTTTGGCTATTCACAATAGCCAAAATATGGAATCTAAGTGTCCAACAAAAGATAAAAAAACTTCATCAACACACAATGAAATATTATTTATCTATACACAAGAATAAAATTTTGTCATTTGCCACAACATGGATGGAACTGGAGGTTATTGCATCAAGTGAAAAAAGCCAGGCAAAGAAAGATATATATCACATATTGTCACCCATATGTGGGAGCTAAAAAAGTGGATTTCATGAAAATAGTGAGTAAATGATTGGTTACCAGAGGCTGGGAAGAGTAGCGTGGAGGGGGGATGAGAGAGGTTGATTAATGTGTACAACTATACTGTTTTATAAAAGAAAGAAGACTTAGAGTTTGACAGATAAGTAGGTTGACTATAGTTTATAATAATCTATTTTATATTTCAAAAGAGCTGGATAAGAATAATTTGAATGTCTGTAACTTAAAGACAAACATTTAATATCCATACCTATTAAACAGATTTGGCCTTCACAAAGTATATGAATGTATTTAATTATCATGTTTCCCAAAAATATGTGCATCTATTATCTATCAAGAAAAGTAAAATTTAAAAAGGAAAAAATAATAAATTAAAACCAATGTTAGAAGAAGACAGGAAATAGTAAATATCAGAGAGAAATTCAATGAAATTGAAAATATAAAAATAATAGAGGAAATAAGTTAAATAAAAACCACAATCTGTAAAATCAATACAATTGATGAACCTCTGGTGATAGTCATCAAAAAAAAGTGAGAAGACAAAAATCATCTATATCAATGATATGGTTTGGCTGTGTCCTCACTCAAATCCCATCCTGAATTGTAGTTCTCATAAGTCTTACGTGTCATGGGAGGGACCTCCATGCTGTTCTCATGATAGTGAGTTCTCATGAGATCTAATATTTTCCGCCCCCACCCCCCACTTCACTCTGCACTTCTCCTAGCTGTGACCATGTGAAGAAGGATGTGTTTGCTTCCCCTTTTGCCATGATTGTAATTTTCCTGAGGCATCCCCAGCTGTGCTGAACTGTGAGTCAATGAAACCTCTTTCTTTTATAAATTAGCTAGTCTTGTGTATGTGTTTATGAGCAGTGTAATAACAGACGTATGCAATCAAAAATGAAAGAACATTTCTACATTTCCTGTATATAATTTAATATGTAAACATGTCAGAATTGCACTTGCTGTCAATGAATTATCCACCATTGATTAAATGAACATGTTTTTTGAAACAAACATATTATTGAAGCTCACTCCACCTGAGGAAACAGATACCATTACTAACCCGTTAGCTATTAAAATTGTTGGATTTTTAGTTAAAATTTTGCCATAATAAAAACTCCAATTTCAGAAGACTCAATGCTGAATTCTACTAAAAATTTAAAAAAATAAATAATGGGAATTTTATCTAAAACCTTTCATAAAATTAAAAACATAGAATAATTTCCAATTTATTCTGGGAGGCCAATACAATCCCAATACTGAAAATAAAGAAAAATATAACATAAAAAGAAAACTTCAGACAATATTTCTCATGAATATAAATGTAAATATTCTAAAATAATATGTAGCAAGCCAAATCTAACCAGGTATAAAACTGAAAATGACTCAAAGTCCATCAACACCTGAGTAGATACACAACCTGTGGTGTATCCATGCAGTAAACTACTACTTAACATTAAAAAGAAATGCACGTTAATACACAATACAAAATGGGTTAAATTTAAAATAATTAGGCTAAGTGAAAAAGACCAAATAAAAATATAATACACATTAAGTGATTCCATGAATACACATTTCAAAAATATGCAAATTAAGGAAAACATAAATAGTTGCCTCTGGTGTGTAGAGTAGGGATTATGAATTGTGGTAGAGAGTGGTGGTTTGACAAGATAACAAAGGAAACCTATAGGTAGAATGAATATTTTTATTTTCTTGATTATGGTTCTATGGCTTCATTATGTCTTAACAACAACTCAAAGCACATAATTAAGTATTATAAATATTTTAAATACATTTTTGTTATTCTTCTATAAATCTCTTTTCTTATCCATTAAAAAGATCTGATAAAAGTCATGATGTCTCTCAAAGTGAAGAACAAAGTCTACAAACAACTGTAACAATTATAATACTAAATGTTTAGAGAAATGTCTAAAATAGATCCTGTAATTTTAAAATATGGGTCTTGCAATGCTAATTTAAGTTAAGGTTTTTCATGATCTTGCGAATATCTGTTAGTATTTTCTAAATACAACTCAACTAAAATTTTACCATTTTTAAGTAATTGGCTCATTATGTAAAGGGATTGTGACAGTTATTTGGGGAAAGATATTTCTCTCAGGACACCATAAAGAAAGAAGGAGTTATCCATACACTAATCTAGATCAGAGGAGATACACTGAGAAAACAAAACAAAACAAAAACACACCATTAAGCAAAATTATATAGCTCTGTGATAAAACTAAGCATTTTTTTTCTGAAGAATTGTAAGTTTGAACTTCTTACTGCTTCTTTAGGATTAGAATCATAGAGCTTTTAGCTAACCTTTGGGAAATAGACATTACTTTCCCTATAATCTGCCATAAACATCTCTCTACAAATGTTCCTTCAAATTATGTCAATGTAATAGAAACAACCGATGTGCTATCTTTTCCAGAGACGGAAGTGACACTAGAAAAAGAATATTTAAGACAATGAGTCAAGGCCAAGACGAAAATGTAAATTTTAACAAAGATCAAAGAGAGAAGTAATGGAGGCCTGAATTAAGCTAGCTGACTAGGAATCAAAAGATCTGATAAATTTGAAGATAGACTGTTAACCAAATGGGATAAACATAATTTTGTTACCCAGGACTAACAACTTAAATTTAGACTTTCTGTGTTTAAATTTTCTATGTGTCTCATGACACATGAATAAATAGGATGAATTTTCATTTTGTCCTATGATGACATGCTTCTCTCAAAGCTCTTAAACTACCATTTGGTTCACATTATTATTGTTCCGTTTTTACACAGGTCATAAATAGAATATCCTTACTATTGCTAGCATCTGAAAAAAATTACAGAATATGTATGTGCCACACTTATTTGTTATCTGTTATTATAAACATGGCTAAAGAAAAAAGTCTTTGGCTTATGTATATCTGCACACTGAAACATACACAACTTTACCATTAATTATAAATCATTTAAAATATTAGCTCATTTAAATCATAGCAATGGGTATCAAATACTTATTAGTATTGAACATATTTTGGAGATGAGATATCAAGTCGCAGGTGAAAAAATCTGTAAGAAGACCCAGGTCACATGCATCCTCTCCACACCATAGTGAATGCATAATTCAAGATAATAAGTCCAAAAGGAGCATTCTAAAAAGAGCATTCCAAAAGGAGCATTCTAATTAGATGTTTGCTTTTTAGCTGTGATGGAATATAGTAAAGCCCTGGTGAAACAATACATAAATTTGCATATCAAGTATGTTTTATAACTTTTCAAATTGTTGTTGAAGAACTTACATTTAGCTGTTTCCATAGTGTCTTTTCTTTATTTTCTTAAGAGAGAATCACATGTTTATTTCAGTCATAGAAAAAGCAGAACTTTAATAATAGGGCTAACAGTGGGGTCCATTATATTATAGTTGTGTGAATATTATCTACTTTTGTCTAAATCATCAACTTTCAGGTTATCTTTTTTAAAAGTGACAATCTATAGAAGAAATGTTCGTGTACAATTTGAGACCTAACTGTGATATTTGTGAATTTTTTTGTGATCTTGGGATAATGTCTAAAGTTCTTAGCAAGGTCCATAAAGCCATATACAAAATGACACTAGATAATTAAAGTCTTGCTTTGTTCTCTCATATATTTAAGGATAATATTAAATAAATACTCTGCTGAATGTCAATAAAGCTAATGTAAGAAATCAAAAGTGATCACTGTGTTTTGTAATGCAATCGTTAATGCCAAACAGATAATAGCCATTTTAGTGTAGTGCTGAAACAGAATAGCATAGGTTAGGAAGATATCATGAAGCAAATAACTAGAAATACAAATATTTGCTTTAAAAGGGGCCATTAGCTAAAGAGAGATGTACATTCAAAGAAAATTTTATATTTTCAGTTAAGATATGCAAATATATTTTGATTAGTCTATCTGTTAACTGTATTCATTTGCTGATTCAACAATACTTGTTACCACATGCTCTATGCCAAATCCTGTCCGTGCCTTCATGGATCTTCACGTGCCTTGTTAATAATTATTCACTTTGATTAAAGGATGGCTTTAAATCATTTTTATTGCTGAGAAAGGGAGAGCTGGAGGATAAACAAATTGGGGGAAATAGATACAAAATTCAGTTCATACATAGTAAATTTGAGGTGTTTGTGAGATATTTGAGTGCAGCTGTGAAATAGGTAGTTGTATATATAATTAGAGATAAGAGCTGAGATAGAAATATAAATGTGGAAAATTTTGCCATAACTGGTGCACTATATCTACTTATTTCATTAACTGATTTACTAGTTATATAATTAGTAATATCTAACACATATCTAATACTAACTCATGAACTCTTTTATAATTACTAATTCATATCTTTCACGTTGGCAATGTAAGTGCATCCATTTTGAAATATCTGCCTATGTCGTTTACTTTTTTACGAACCCATTATACAATATTTTGCAAAGGGCATTGAATGAAGCAAAAGTGTAAAGATTTGCATGAAACAAATCTTTATTGTTTCATGTCAATGAAACAATATTGTCTCGTCCGTCATGTCTCCGCTTGAGTTCAATCTCACATGTTGTATCTGAACTTCATTTTAGACCCTTACTCATTTTCTTTACCTTAAGACACTCACTGCCAAGGAAAGTTATTGCTAACACTGAGATATTTTTTAAGAGCAAAAGTAGATACTACTTATAATAATGCAGGAAAGAGGAACAAAAGAAAACAGTCTCTTTACTTAACACTCATATTCATTGTTCCCCATGTGCTCTGTCTACATCAACTTCCAAACCTGCAAGAGGAAACCATTGTCTAGTCTAGAGAATGAAGGACATATCCTTAAGGCAATAAATTTCAACTTACATTCTCAATCAAAATTCTTAACATTTTACCATACACTATACTATTTTCTAGTCCTAATAAACATATACTTTTATAATATATTGCCTTTTACATTTACTTTTCAATGACTAAATATTTATTTTTGATTCCCCATGTCTAGTACATTTTCTTACTCAATTACCTAATATTGAATAAATTTAATAGATTAATTATTGATCTGGAAATACATGGATATGTGTAAAAATAACTAGAATACGTGACAATAAAACTTAGTTATATATATTTAAATGAAGCTGTCAATAACATTTAAAACTACAATTTAGTGTATTTTTAGAAATAAGTACATTTATTTATAATTTTATTAAAAGAGAAAATAGTAATGATCTTTAGTAAATATTTGGATAATAGTAGTTAAATCTATTTTCTAGTCATACAATGGTCATGGAATTACACAGAAAAGGAAAGTGAGTAAGGAGATTTTAAACCCTTCCTAAGATTAAGATTAATATTCTTAATATCAACTATAATGTTATTTATATGATTATTTATATTACAAATAATACAACTATATTAGTATAATTAATGAAACTATAATATTTCATTATAAAACAATTTATAATATAATATTAATATTTAACAATAATATTGATATTAATTTTTTAAAGAATAAGATTAAATCTCTGTGCCTATGTATTAATGTTTCCAAAATTTAAAGATTATATGCCAAAATATTTGTGTTAAATGGGCATTTGTTGAAATCTTAAGTTATTTTGCCAAAATATTTTAATGTTATGCTGAATTCTTAAAACTTGCCTAAAAATAGAAAAATGTAATTCTATACCATAACTAATTATTCTCCAGTTCATATTAAACTTTGAAACTATGCATTTGAGACACATATTCAGCATTTTTCAGGGTTAATCATATGTGTATTTAAAATTTACTGAAATTAAATTTTAAATTTAAAGACAGCAGAAAATTACGTGGAATATATATCCATCATTAAATAAAACTAAAGTTCTATATCAATAATATTTTCCAAATGTGCCTTAAATATCTCTCCTTACGTTATTTTTCATTAAATCATAAATGTAAAGATGATACTTAAGAACCACCATAAAGCCTATTTTTTTGAAAAACACATGCTTTGGAATTAATCTTCAGAAAAAATTAAATTTAAAACTAATCGTGAATATTTTCACTCAAAGTTTTTATTTGCCATTGGGTAGAGCTATAATATCACTAGCTTCTTAAAAACTGTATTTCCAACTAAAGTTACAAACAGACATTTCTCAATAAAAAATTAGTTTCTTTTTATTTAAGGCTGTTAATATATTATATTCTTACTTATCAATAAATTAGTGATTATATCTCATTTCATACACACATACACCTACACACATATACACACAACACACACACACATTTCTGGGGGGAAGATTCTTTGTTTATAAGAAGATTTCATAATATCTTTCAAATTGCCAACATAAGTGCATGTTTTTCAACATTAAAAGAGTTGTCAAAACAAATTACACAGAGCGAAACATCGAAGCAGCAGTTCCAAAACAGTCTTAAATCATAAACCTAAAATATGGGTTTACAAAGCCTATATTTTAAGTTTATGATTAATATATAATTTGTGGAGTTTTTCTCCACGTATGGGGAAAATAAATTTAAATCAACTGGTACAATTTTATAAGCAGGTAGTTATGAATTTTTACTGTAAACAAATTCTTTCAAAATAAGTAATCTACATTTTTATGCCACAATGACCAACTGATGCGAATTAAATTCATCCCAGTTTATAAACCATCCTCTCTGCTGGCGGGAAAGTGATTTCTTATTAAAATCTTATAAACACTGATAACAAGCAACATAACATGGCATCAAGACAAAAGATATAACATTTTCTTTATATGTTTAAATATGCAATATATCAGTATCTTGTTAGCAGAATAGTTTAGTCAAAGCCTGAAGAATAGAGACAAGCATGGTTCCTCATTATGTTGTGTAAATAGTTTCTTTGCATTACAAAAATTAAATAGATGTTTTTCAAGTGCATATCTTCTTAATATATATTTGCACATTTATCTTTTCTTTTGAAAAACAGTGGCACCCTGGTCTTAAAATTAGTCTTACATGTAGAAAAGTGTTTTGAAATACTGTCTTTCAGATTCTCATTCGCTCACAGGTCATACTTGCCACTGGGAAGAACTATAATATCACTTGTTTGTTAAAAATGTTTGTTTTCGACCAATGTTACAAACATATACATTTCTAAATGTAAAACAATTGTTTATTTTTTATTTAAGACTGTTAAAATATTACTTTCTTACTTATTAATAAATTCATGATTATATCTTATTTCATATACACACAGACACCTACACACATATACACACAACACACACATACTTCTTCCTATGAATCCAAGTTAAGCTGCCTATGAAAGGCAGTAATTTCTATCCTCTTAACAGTCATATATACTATAACACATTTCCAAACCTTTCAAAAGCAGGATTTTATTATGGGAAATTGGGAAGATTATGCCGATTTGAAGAAAACAAATCTGGAATTGAATCATTCTTCTTATACTCTGTAATTATGTGCAAACACTTGGGAGACGGGTATAAATGTATAACTTTATACAAGTTTATACATTATAACTTTATACATTATAAGTTTATACATTATAAATTTATACATAAGGGCCTTGCCTTATATGGATGGACTTGGGTGGGAAAGAAACTGTTCAAGTTTCTTAAATGATTTGGACACACATTATCTGGCACAATAAATATTATTCCTTAATTTTCATTAGCATAGAATATTGGATTTCTATAAAATGGTCTCACGTGTTGAATCTTCCTCCTCTCTAGTAGAGCAGAAAAAAATTGGAAACAGATTATGTGCTTCAGTTCAATGGAAAGTCCTAAATCTGAGGGTGGAAGAGATATTCAGCACAACTCTCAGATTCAAAAAGAAGTCACAAGAAAAATAGGATGGAGGCCGGGCACGGTGGCTCACGTCTATAATCCCAGCACTTTGGTAGTCTGAGGCAGGTGGATCACTTGAGGTCAGGAGTTTGAGACCAGCCTGGTCAACATGGTGAAATCCAGTCTTTACAAAAAATACAAAAATTAGCTGGGTGTGGTGGCAGGCGCCTGGAGTCCCAGTTATTCAGGAGGCTGAGGCAGGAGACTCGCTTGAACCCAGGAGGTGGAGGTTGCAGTTAGCCAAGACTGTGCCATTGCACTCCAACCTGGGCGACAAGAGTGAGACTGTGTCTCAAAAACAAAAACATAAACAAAGAAAAATAGGATGGAGTATCGCTATAGACATTTGAAGTCTATGGTGCACTGAGAGTAACCTTATTAACCACAAACTCAAACCTAGTTAGACTGCTGTGTAGATTAACTGAAATCCTATTACAGCAGAAGGAGAGGAGTGTCCATTTCAAGCACATAAATTAGTTGAATAACTCTCTACTGTCTGATAGAAGATATTCAGATTTCAACAAAAATTTATCAAGCATACATAAAGGCAGGAAAATCAACACTGTGAAAAGATGAAGCAATCAACTGAACCAGACTCACATATGGCACAGATGTTGAAATCTGTGACAGAGTGTTGAAGATAAGTATGGTTGATATGTTAGTGGTTCTAATGGAAAATGTACTATATCAGATACATAATTTTAGCAGACCTATAAAGAATATAAGCAAATAGTAAAAGGAAGTACTAGAAATATGAAACATTAACAATAGAGATGAAGAATGTTCTCCCTGAAATTATTAGTTGGCTTAACACAGATGAGCAGGAAGTTCATAAACATGAAGACATCAACAAAACTAACCATATTGATACAAAAACAGAAAAAAATGAATTTAAAAAAGTGTACAACATTCAAAATATGTAGGACAATATCAAATGCTCTAACACACATGTAATACCAAAAGAAGAAAAAAAACAGGTCAAAAGAAATGTTTGAATGTTATACACATTAACAAAATGAAGAATGACAATGACATGATCATCTCAATAGGTGTAGAAAAAGCTGTGACAAAATGTGTCATCCTTTAATGATAAAAACTTTCAACAAATTAGGTGTAGAAAGTATGTACCTCAAAATAACAAAGGCAAGCACACAGCTAACATCACACTAAGTGGTAGAAAACTGATAGCTTTTCCTCTATTATTACAAACAAGGCAAGGATGCCCACTCTCATCACTTCTATTCAACACAGTACTGGAAGTACTAACTAGAATAATTAGGGAATAAATAAATAAATAAATGGCATCCAAATAGGAAAGGAAGAAGTAAAATTATCTCCTTTTATAGATGGCATGATGTTATACATACAAAAGATGTCACAAAAAAATTTAAAAACCTGTTACAGGTGATAACCAAATTCAGTAAAGTTGCAGGATACAAAATCTATATATAAAAATCAGCTATATTTATATACAATAAAAATGAGCTATCTCAAAAGAAAAGTTAGAAATTAAGAAAATATTATCATTTATAATAGCATTGAAAATAATAAAATACTTACAACAACCTCAAAGGAGGCAAAAGACTTTTATACTGAAAACCACAAAACATTGCTGAAAATAATTAAACAAGACCCATATAAATGGAAAGATATCCTATTTTCTTGGATTGGAAGACAATGTTGTTAAAGTATCTATACTGCTCAAAGTCATCTACAGATTCAATGCAAGTTCTACCGAAATCCCAATGGCATTCTTCACAGAAGTAGTAGAAAAATGCTACAATTTATATGGAACTATAAAAGACCCAAAACAGCCAAATAAATCTTTAGCAAAAAGAACAAAGCTGGAAGCATCTTACTATCTGATTTCAATATATACTGCAAAACTACAGTAATCCAAACAGTATAGAACAGCATAAAATCAGACATATAGACCAACAGAACAGAATAGAAGAGCCTGGAATTAAATCCACACATTTAGAGCCAACCAATCTTTGACAAGGTGCCAAGAACACACAATAATTAAAAGACAATCTTCAATAAATGGTGGAGGGAAAACTGGATAGTCCCACCACCATGCAGAAGAATGAAAATGAATCCTCATCTCTAACTACATACAAAAATAAATTCAAAGTAAATTAAAAACTTAAATGTAAGACCTGAACATGTAAAATGACTAAGAGAAAATGGGGTGAAATCTCCATGACATTTGTCTTGACAATGATTTCTTAGAAAGACACTAAAAACACAGGCCGCAGAAACAAAAGCAAATGAAACAACAAACTAAAAATCTTCTACACAGCAAAGGAAATACCGGTGAATGAAAAGGCAACCAATGGAATGGGAAAATATATTTATAAACTATATATCTAATGAGGAATTAGGAGTATCTAAAATATAAAATAAATTCCTGGAACTCAATAGTAAAAATCCAAATAATCCAATTAAAGCAATGGGCAAAGGGCTTGAAAAGTCACCTCTTCAAATAAACATGAAAATGCAAACCAGGTATATGAAAAGATGCTGAACATTTTATTCATCAGGGAAATACAAATAAAAACCACAATGATATTATTAACTCACACCTGCTTTGATGGCCATTATCAAATAATTAGAAAATAACAAGTGTTAGTGATGATGTGGAGATACCAGAGACCTGTTAGTAGGAATGTAAAATAGAGTAGCCATTAAAGAGGATAAACCCATGAAACAACCAAAAGTGCTTATATTGAGCACTGATATTGCTGAGATGTTTCATTTTATACTGCACAAACATATACTACTTATTCAATAAATTGTATAAATATATTTTCATTATTGAGGTAAAGATAAATTAAAAAGTAGGTTTTTTGTTTTCCTATTTCCAAACTTTTTTCATTTAGCCTAAATTTTACCTCATCAATGTTTATCAGTTTTATGAGTAGAAACTTCCTATTTATACATATTTCTAGTAGTTCTCTGAAAGTAATTTTTGACTAAAAGCTCATCATAGTAAAATATAGAATTGTTTCATGTTTTAGAAGGGTAGAAGTAAAAATAAAAGGGAATGCCTTCTCATCATTCTGACTTGTAGGTGAAGTAAAACAGCTTTCAATAAATTTTTTTTTAAAATCATAGATTAAAATGAATTTTTTGATATAAAGTGAGGCACTGAAAAAATAAGGACAAGTAAATAAGGTTGTACTCAAGAAATATATGAGGAAAAGAGCCTTGACATGTGTGAACTTATTTCTTAATTTCCTTGCTGTTCTCATCAGAACACACTGGAAGACAACTACTCGTAGTATCATTGCAGATTTCATAATGAAGGATGCTGAGTAAGCCCCCCAGGCCCCTTTAACTGTAGCTGTATAGGGTATAATTGGCTTAAAGGATGACTGGAGCCATGCTAAAAATGTTTGTCTATTGATTCTACCTAACTATTTTCTTAATGGTGGAAATACACTTTAGTAAAAAGAGAAACATGATGCCATTTTTATTAAGAAAATTAATTAATTATTAATTTAAAAATAAAATTATTAATTGATAAAGACAAAAAAGAAGGGTTTGCTGGTCAGTAGGGAATTGTATGCAAATCCATTTTTATGGATTCCAAGTGAACTTTTTGGTACTGGACATGGCTGAAAATTACTAATTATAATTGTACAGATACACATTAATACTAAATGTTTTAAAATAAAAATGATTTCAAAATATAGGCTCTTTCCTGAAAATACCTAAATGCTTCATGACACAAAATCTAAAGTGATTTTTTAAATTAAGCAGCACATCAAATAACAAAACAATTTTTGATTTTTTTTTCATAAAAGTTAAGATTAAATCATCAAAACCAGATTTTATTATGTAACAGGATAACAATTGCTTTATACAGAAAGAAACATATGTATACTGATGCTCCCTCTTCAGGCTTCAGATTTCAATGGAAATACAGTGCTCCACCAATATCACCAGAATAGCCTTTCACAGATCACTCTTGCCAGCCTGATGATGCTGTGGAAGGTGAAAAGTCATGTCACAGAACGTGAAATACCTTGGCAGTGCTAAACTAGTCTACTTCTAGATTCACAGCTGCCAGGCACTTTGGTGAAATTTGTTTTTAAATTCTAATAATAAAGCAAAAAAAAAAAAAGACTTTTAGAATCTGTATCATGTTCTAACATGTTTTACAAATTTGCATGTAAAGTTAAACTTAATTTTGGTAAGTTAGTTGAAAAGCTCAAAAGTACTTTCATGATAAATTTTCACTGAGATAAATAATCACAACCCCCCATGAAGAAAACATAGTTGTATATATTAGAATATTCAAAATACAATATATTAAAGAATCATCATGTAACTAGAAAGGCTAGACTAAATTAAGATATATTGCATTGCATTCCCATTTTGGATAAGCTAATAAAACTGCTCCAAATGATGTAATATTCACGTCTTTGAATTGAATTAAGTGTTTCTGGCAAGGTAAAGAAATTTGAAGAAGTGTAGTCTTATTTCTCTTAGTAACAAAAAAGTCTCAGGTCCATAAATTGAACAAGTATGTGTATGCTTTTTACATTAGTGGAGACTTAACGCACACAGGTAAAAAGTCTCCAAAAACCCTGTTGCAGGAATTAATAGTTTGTGAGAAAAATAAGTGTCTGGAGAATATAGTAATCTTCAGCTTTATGAAAAATGTACATTTTCTCCTTGAATATTGCTATCAAAATTGACTGCTTTGATAATTCATAATTCAAAGCAGCAATATTTTAAAGTCTGGGTTAAATTTGAAGAGATTTCCATTCTAATGACAGAATTAATCTGGGGCAAAATTTCAAACTTATAGATCTTACAAGGCCGTGTGGTTTTCTTCATTTCTGTCTGGCTATTTTTAGTTGATCCAGTTTAACCATTTTCTTGATACCTAAGGGCTAGGCTGTATTCAGGGCAGGTTTAATGCGCTGTTAAACCAGGACTGCCTTCTCTAATCAGCACTAGATATTCAAGCCTCGATGGTATTTTTATCCTACCCAATTTAAATTTTGTAAATTCCTTTTCCTCAGATCCCCGTTTTCCATTATCACAGGAACAGCTCCCTATTTGATAACAATACCTTCCATCTTGCAGGTAGTACAATCTGTAACATACTTGAGTACTCATGTGCTTACATCTTACCGTTCAAGACAGCACAAGACTCTGTTTATAGAAGTCTTCATAAATGTTATTAGAAGTTAATTGAATCCAAGATGTTAAAGAAACAAAGAAGCTTAATGTGTTTTTCTCAGTTTGTACATCTGTTTTGTCTAGGATAATGAAAGACACTTGACCTGGACTTGGAGAAATTCTGAGACAGTTGTAGCAGGTGGAAGAAATAGCTGGTATATGGGAGGAAAACAAAATAGAAATAATTAAGGTCAGCATAATACCTTTTTATGACCCCTCCTTTATAATGCCCCCTAGGATTTTTTTCTTTTAAAATATTATCCTGTCTGATATGTCTACCTACTCATCTGCAATTTCTGATATGGAAGCTCTAGATTCTAGTTTACATCTATATGACAATCACTGTCGAAATAAAAGAAAATCCACAAAACTATTTGCACCAACTAGTTGGGAGTTGAGAATGTTCAGGAATTTATTGTAAAAATAATACTCTATGTACAAATATTATCAAGTACTTGGTGAGTTATTCATGTTACTGATAATGAGAACATTTGGAACATATTAGAAAATATTAATTTTATTATGTCATATTCTCTTAATGCAGATTATCAGTGCAGATAATCAGAAAGTTTATAGCTGAAGGTCTTAATGCAAGGCAATGAGAACAAAGAAAGAAACAGAGAAGGTTTCTTGTGCCTAAATTATTTTCAATCTTGAGCTGCAGCCAAGAATTTTGATTTTGTAAGCAATCACCTCACCAGCTGTCTTGATATACCGCTGTCATGCCCTTGCTATTCCTTTTCTCAGTGGTGCAAGTGCTCACATGTAAATAATAGATAGGGTACATTAAGACATGGGGTAAATTGAACAGGTTTATTTGGCACTGAGCAAACATCTGCCATATAAAATCAAAATTAATCGCCATGATGAGTTTCCTTCACTAACTTATTGCCATCCATTTAAAAATGTCCATTGGTCTAAATAATGCTAATATAACACACAGAGACACACACTTTCATTAGAACTTGAGCCCTCAACTCTCAGGGTCAGAACGCTGTGACACTGAACTCCAAAGCAATTGCATTTCTCATCAGTTTCTGATCTCTGGAAGTAAGGTAGGGCTAAATAAAAATAGCATCAGAATGAGTGCACTAGTCTTCCCCAGAGTCTTTGCCGTGATTCTCTGAGAACCACTGATGTGAGTTCTGAGTTAGATCAAGCCTCTCTTTTCGATGTCTGACTATTCTCCATCACACTGCACGTATTCTTGAATGATGGAACACTTCAGGCCATTGATATTAAAACAACAAACAGCACCAAGTCACATTTAAAAGGAAACTTGAAGACTCATTGTAAAATTTTTAAGTGTATTCAAAATGAAATTCAAGCTTTATAAAAAAAGCTGATCATTTTTTATTAGCGGCACAATAATTTTATTAAAAACAATATACGGTGAGCTTGAAAGAGTGTTTAGTGTGTAAAACTTTCAGGCATAAGAAATATATACATCTCGCTGAATTTTAGACATTACAACTTCTGGCTCACGTATATACTAAAAGTAATGAGTCAGACCACTAGGGCTCGCCATTTGCTTTTCTACACGTGGGCAATATAACCCATATCCAAGACTGTTATCATATTTATGAAAATGTGATATTCCCATAGTTGTTGCTAACTTCTACATAATTTTTTTTGGTAAAATTCTTACAAAATTGTGTCTTAACTCTCTGAAAATTCTGGATTATGAAGACATGCTTTTATATTTTTACAATTGTTTTATAAAAATAAATTTTCAAATTTGTCTTCAAAAAATAACCACATAAAAGAAAATAAATTAAAAAGTGGATTATAAAAATAAAGATGAAATATAAAGAAACAATGGAAAAATGCAGGTCCTATGTTCAATTTTTATGGAATATAATTCAGTAAGTCTATGCAGAGTACAGGTTTCTTAAATTCAGAAATTATGTAAGAAAGTATTTATAAGTTTTATGTGATTCCAATGTGTTCCCTACAAGATTACGTCTGTTACTTTTCTGCTTAACTGCTTATCAGCTAATTACATAATTTGCCTCCCTGCTTAGTAAATTAAAATCCCTATTCTCCTTCTTATAGTGCATTCACTCCAGATGAGCCAACATCTGTACAGAAAGGATAGCGACCATTCAGCAAGGATGCTCCTGTTTCCTAGAGTGAAAGCCTGAAAATGTCAGCAGCACTTAACACAGAGAGGCTGCAGAGGTGAAAACAAGCCAAAGTGTTTAACCAAATGTGCTGCAGGTAAAACACATTCTCTATTAAATCAATAACTATGTTTTATATCCTTTTAAAAAGTTTATTTTAGTCATGCACATAATTTTACTCTCCTTCTCACCTGGAGAGTACTTCATCTTTGTATGGTATTTGTCATTTTTTAAAAAAATTGTACTTTAAGTTCTAGGACACATGTGCAGAACGTGCAAGTTTATTACACAGGTATCCACGTGCCATGGTGGTTTGCTGCACCCATCAACCCATCATCTACATTAGGTATTTCTCCTAGTGCTACCACTCCCCTAGCATCCCACCCCCTAACAGGCCCCAATGTGTGATGTTCCCCTCCTTGTGCCCATATGCTCTCATTGTTCAACTCCCACTTACAAGTGAGGACATGTGGTGTTTGGTTTTCTGTTCCTGTGTTAGTTTGCTGAGTATGATGGTTTCCAGCTTCATCCATGTCCCTGCAAGGGACATGATCTTACACTTTTTTATGGCTGAATAGTATTCCATGGTGTATATGCGCCAAATTTTCTTTATCCAGTCTATCATTGACAGACATTTGGGTTGGTTCCAATTCTTTGGTATTGTGAATAGTGCTGAAATAAACATCTGTGTGCATGTGTCTTTATATTACAATGATTTATAATCCTTTGGGTATATACCCAGTAATGGGATTGCTAGAACAAATGGTGTTTCTGGTTCTAGATCCTTGAGGAATCGCCACACTGTCGTCCACAATGGTTGAACTAATTTATACTCCCACCAACAGTGTAAAAGCGTTCCTATTTTTCCACATCCTCTCCAGCATCTGTTGTTTCCTGACTTATAGTTTGTCATTTTAAAAGACTTCTGCTATCTTGATAACTTGTGCCTTATAACACTTTTGTGAAGTAGGAAGGGCCAGTGTTAATATCTTTAATTGACATATGAGAAAGCTGAGGATCCCAGGAAACATTAGTCAGTGATTCGGGGCATCAAGGCATCTCTTTTTAAAATTCCCATGCAATGTTATTTGCACACTATAACACCACCTTAAACACTACAACTACATTTACATTTCTAAAACCCTGAGCCCTTTCATTACTCTGGCAACTGCACTCTGATTTCTGGAACTTTGAAGTAGAAGGGGAGAGTGTGAATTTTAAGGTAAGAGTTTGGGGATGAAGATCTAAGTGGGGCAGGACAGATTACAGAATGAAAAGGGAGAAGTACAGTCTCATTGTGGGGTGGGAATACACAGCAAATGAGAGAGATGCAAAAGTAAACCTCGGCAATCAGTTTCTATATTTTACTCTCTTTTCTTCCAGCTGGATGCAAAACCCTGCCTGAGTAGCAGATTCCTTTTATTCTATTTTATTTTTTAGCCCTTCGGTCATCAGGTACAGAATCTTTCTCATTTTAAGACACTCAGACCCTCTACTCTCACATTTTCTTCCCCAAATTACTTAAAATCAACTTTTCCTTCTCGCTTGTCCCCTCACATGTGCCTTCCTGAGTAATAAGACTGCTCCAAGCTGCTTCAGGTTCCTTTGAAAGTTTTCTTTCTTTCTTTTCCTCATCAGGAAGCATCCCCACATTCAAGTACCAATTGTTCCTCTATCAGAGAGCACTTTTTAGAGTGTTTTCAAGTAGGAAGCTGAGCAGCTCTGGCTTGTAGCATATTACTATGGCTCTCCACCAGCAGAGAAGAGATGGAATTGCCCTACTGAGTTTTGGATGAGGCACTAGAAAGTGGCCTAATGTGATAATGATTTAGTGATAGCTCTAATTATAGCATATCTCAGTCCAGCAAATGTGTATTGAACACAAAGCCATTTAGCAGGAAGTTGCAGGTGTCTCCAATGGGAGAAATAAAACTACATATCACTATGTGTGTTAGTAGTAGGTCGTTGTTTTCCTGAATCATAAGTCTTTTCCATTTCTCTGAATGTGAGTGTATGAAGAACTGCTAGCTCAAACTTGCTGTTATTACGACAAATTTCCAAAAGCGAAAAGTGGAACTGTAAAAAGTTCATAGCGTTAGTGAGCATAGTAACTGACCTGCTCTTTAAACTTTAGTTAATAAAAAAAGTAAACAGGAAGTCATCTTTGAATCTCTGAACAAAATAGAATCAAGACTATTATCATTATTGTTATTATTGTTTTAGAATCATAGAGATTCCAGAGCTAGTTTTAGGCTAAAATTAAAGAAGTTGTTTAATTCTAATTTCTGTATAATTTCAATTATCATATAAGTTTCTTTAAGATGAGTATCTTTTCATTCTATTAAAAATATTATAAAGTATCCCTAAAAAAGTCAAAGATTAGAAGAGTGTTTCCCTAGTATACTACATGTTAGAATCTGCATAATGGATCATTACAGAGATCTACAAGGTCACTTAAAATATTTCTGGGTCTCCAAGAATGAAATTTTACTTATTAAATGTGTTAATATTCTCCCCAAGGCAGTCAGAATGTAAGTTTTATCAGATATGGAAGCATAGAACAAAAGAATCATTGAGACAAATGTTGTCACACCCTGTTATAGCGCCATCCATGGAAAAAGAACTTTAAAACCAGCAGTCTTCCAGTGTCCTTTTGCCATCTGCAATTGTCTCCTGTTGTGGAGTGGATGAGGCTGCCTATCACAGTTTCATGCAATAAAATAATTAAATTAATCTGTATGTTTAACATTTATCTGTAATGGCATATTTAATTAACATGCAATGCCCATGTTCTCAGCTGATATTCAATAAACACCTTCTGCTTATTATTCTAGTTTTTATGAGAGTTACATTGCTACACTTATTAAAATTATACCAGTCACTGGATTTAGGGCCCATCCTAAATCAGTATGACCTCAACATAATCACACTCACAAAAGATCCTATTTCCAAATAAGTTCACATTTTGAGGAACCAGGAGGATATGAATTTTGAGGGATACAATTTAACTCACTGTTTCCTCTTTCCTAGATGTATTATTACTAGGGACATGATGCCAATCAGGGTTTAGAAGGTATTTACTATAATTTATTTCAAAAATAGAGAATATGTGGCATGTACAATATTCCAAGGCTCCCTCCTGAATGTCAAGAGATACATAGGTTGGAATTTATGACAGGTAAAGCTGACACAAATGATGGCTGTTAGTTGCACAGCAGCTTCCTCTTTCTGAAAAGCTACACCCTATCCTGACTTACTTTGGGGAACATATTGAACTAATTCCACTATTTGCTGGGTGTCACCTAACTCAGAGAAACAGAATTTGTTAGAAAGGCAACAATGCATACATATTTGGGCCAATAAAGATAGAGAATAAACAATAGTCCTAAAAACACCTATTTCCTCAAAATGACAAGTTCAAATTTATTATAAAAACATATCTCACAAATGTGGCTCTGAAATAAGATTAATTATCCAAAGTTCCAAAAATTAAAAGCAAACCATTTACATTAGTTAAAGAGAAACAGTCTTTCATGTTGATGTGACAAAATTTTCTTTTTAAATTTTATTTGAAATATTTTTTTTAATTGACACAATTGTATCTATTGTGTAAAAAATGAAGTATATGTATTTCAGGGAATTCTTAAACCTACTAATTATATGCACTACTTCACATGGTTATATTTTTGTGGCAAGAACATTTAACATCCGCTCTTAGCATTTTTCAAGGTTACAGTCATATATAAGACCAAAAATATATTTTGTGATTTTGTATACATACTTTTCTACATTATACTTCAAGCATGTATGAAATGAGCTTTATTGCACTGTTTCTTATAATAACCTAATATGATAAAAATCAAATAGCCTCTGCTTTTCAGACATTTAATAGTCATATGACCTTGAGCCAGTTTCTAAACCTCTTTAAGGCTCATTTTTCACTTCCATAATTGGGTTTCACAGATTTGTTTTGATGATCTAATAAGGTGGTGCTGTAATAAATATAATATAGAGTTTGACCCTTGTGAAGTTATTATTAAATGGTGGTTACTAATTTCATTAAAGCAAAATATATATTAACTTATAGTGTGCATTCTCAGTGTCCAAATTATCATTATCTGTCTGAGGGAGTATTTTTATGGACTTAGTCACTTGAAACCCAATTAATATACCAAATATTTCAGGATACATTGAGGAAGAGTGGTATTAAAAACTACTCTCAACAAACCCTGATTAAATATAGTGAACCCTTCTGCCACACAATTGGTAGACTTTTGCAGTAATAAAAAGTTTCAATGTATCAGATGTCCTTTTATCTTTACCATACTGGATGAACACAAGAAAATACTGGTACTATGAATTAGTCTTTCTGAACTTAATGAAAATCACAAATCTGTAATGTATTATTTCTTTAAACAAGATACAAACAATCTTTTATATTACATTTTTCATTTATTTGTCTTAGTTTCCAAAGACAAGTTTACCTTATTTTATGTGGCAATTCCAAAACCTTCTGAGCTTCTTCCTTAAAAACAATTTGTCATGGTTGTTTCTATAATAATGACATCATTTAAATGTTGATTCTAACTAATTTTTGTAAGCTCTTGAATCACCTTATTATACCATGTCCTAACCGCCACTGATAAAGAATAAAGAATCAATTAAACTATGATGTGACAGATGTCACTCAGAGTTGTAAATTAATGTACTCACATTTGTAATTATGGCAGCAAATTTCTTCTTTCATTGTTTTCATATGTCAAAAATGTTTATGTTATATACTTTTACCATAATTAAACATTTATAAAAAGTAATTTTACCCAGTAATGGGATGGAATCGTGCTGCTATAAAGACACATGCACACATGTGTTTATTGCGGCACTATTCACAATAGCAAAGACTTGGAACCAACCCAAATGTCCAACAATGATAGACTGGATTAAGAAAATGTGGCACATATACACCATGGAATACTATGCAGCCATGAAAAATGATGAGTTCATGTCCTTTGTAGGGACATGGATGAAACTGGAAACCATCATTCTCAGCAAACTATCACAAGGACAAAAAACCAAACACCGCATGTTCTCACTCATATGTGGTAATTGAACAATGAGAACACATGGACACAGGAAGGGGAACATCACACACCAGGGCCTGTTGTGGGGTCGGGGGAGGGGGGAGGGATAGCATTAGGAGATATACCTAATGCTAAATGACGAGTTAATGGGTGCAGCACACCAACATGGCACATGTATACATATGTAACTAACCTCCATGTTGTGCACATGTACCCTGAAACTTAAAGTATAATAATAATAAAATTTTTTTAAAAAGTAATTTTAATTGCTTATCTTTAGTAAGTGTGTTTGTTTGCAAGTTTAAAATATGATTTGGAGAGAAAATAGCATGTAACACTCCAAAAATGTGTCAAAAAAGGACCAGCTTATATATCTGTTAAATATTGTTTTGAAAAGAAGAAATAAAAAATATAGAACATATATAATGTTGAAATTATTGGAAACGTATTGAAATATTTCTTTGGAATCTCTAGAAATTCAGCAGGATGGATTAAAAGCACACATGGTGTGAAGGAAAGGAGTACCTGTGAAATAACTGTAGCTATAATAATAAAATATAGCCGTGCTTTTTATAACCTCAAATGACAAAGATGTCGCAAACAACATGAGAATTACTGAACCGATGTATTTACTCTATGCTTTGGGATGGAATGTGTGGAGTATTGTGCAAAGCTGTCAGTCATAAAAGTCGAAGTGTCTTGCTTTGACTTCTGTATCTGCTTGCCAGCTCTATGACCCTGAATAAGTCATGTATCCTATTTATAGCATCAGTTTTTTTCCTCCATAATTGCAAGGTTAAAAAATATTAACAAGGTTGATATGAGGATTAAAATAATTACATCATACACAATTGCCTTATAAAGATAAAAACTGCAAAATATCATGTCAATATAAGGCACTGTTACTATAGCAAAATATAAGGAAATATTGCAACTTTACTGAAGACTAGATAAAAGTTAAACTATTATTCCACAGTTTTGAAAATTATATTTTAATTTTAATATCTTAACTAGATTATTACCTGTAAAAATCTAAAACAGAATTGTTTCCAATTAAATCTCTGCAGTTTTTTGTTTGTTTGTTAATATTCTATTTGATTTCAGGGCTTTATTACATTTTAATATGGTAGCAGCACACATGGAATCACGCAATTATATATAAATCACAATCTTTCCATATTGATTCTTAGATAAGCCACTTACATTATAGTCTTCTTCCTGCATTTGTAAAACAATATTAACATAAAATTGTACTCAGTAGGAAAATACTACAGGCAAGCTATGGCCTACAACAGCGGTCCCTAACATTTTGGCACCAGGGACCAGTTTCGTGGAAGACAATTTTTCCAGGGACGCAGTGGGTGATGGTTTCTGTTGGATTATCATAAAGATCGCCAGCCTAGATCCCCCACATGCACAGTTCACAGTAGCGTTTGCCCTCCTGTGAGAATCTAATGCACTTGACCTGACAGGACGCGGAACTCAGGCCATAGTGCTCGCTCAGCTGCCGCTCACCTCCTGCTGTGCAGCCCAATTCTTAACAGGCTATGGACCAGTGCCAGTCTGCGGCCTAGGGGTCGGGTACGAGGGGATGGTATGTGGAGCACATGGTGTAATGACTGCTCATGAAAAATATAAGATATTCCTCTTGTGAGGTTCTTTGTACAAAATTTTACTCAGAGTATCATTAAAGACCATTACCTATAAAATAAAACAATGTATGCTATCTTCGAATACAGCAAAATGTTAGTACCCAAATAAGTCAATATAAATGATGTTATAGGGTTATAGGATTACAATAAATGAGGAGGCATCTTGTTGTATTAATAATTAGATAGAGATATAAAATATTCAAACAAATGTAGACAAGAATCACACCACATCAGAATTATATTTTCAACATCATATAAACGGCAGGCATTTAAAGTTAGGAAATTATGAGATTCTAAATTATTCACTCCCATTATATATGCACAATCATTTATATTGTTACCAAATGTTGCCAATAGGTTAAAATGCATAAATGAAAAATGTAGATAAATTGAGTGGCCAACGTGTTTATTGGGAATGTGTTTTATATACAGACAAGAATTCACCACTTGCTTATCTCCTTTTAAATTTTATTTGATCATGATTTAAAACAATGGCAGGTCTATTCTCACAAATTATATAGGCTATCTGCAGACATTTATTTTGGTATTGTCTCCACATAGAATGATATGCAAATTGATGATCTTTATTTTTATAAACACACATTTAGCTTTATGAACAACTCATGAAACCTGTCTAAAACTGTTGGTTTATCTGATGGCAACTAATTCATGTAATTCTCATGTCTACTTATTTACCTATCATTCTTCATTCCAGCACCATTTCTGCCTTCTTCACTTCATGTGTTATAATTATCTTGGTAACAATAAATATCATTAGCCAATAAAATATATAACCTACACACTTGAAAAGCTGTAATTAAGAAATGTAAATAACTTCAATTTCTGTTTGTCCAAATTGCTAAAGATATAATAAAAGTTGTATCCAGTTATTCCATGAAAATCTACTTGGTTATGTTTTTTAAAATTATTATTTTATTATTATTTTTTTTTTTGAGTCTCGTTCTGTCGTCCAGGTTGGAGTACAGTGGCCTGATCTTGACTCACTGCAACCTCCACCTCCTGGGCTCACGTGATTCTCCCATCTCAGCCTCCTGAGGAGATGGGACTATGTGCCACCATGCCCCTGCTGATTTTTGTAGTTTTTTGTAGAGATGGGGTTTGGCCATACTGCCCAGGCTGGTCTTGAACTCCTGGGCTCAAGCGATCTGCCAGTCTCGGCCTCCCAAAGTGCTGAAATTAGAGGCATGAACCACCACGCCAGTCCGGTCATCATTTTTAAGAATGAATTTTGGATTTAATTTAAAGATTGTTAAGACATGCCCCTTCACCTATAAAATATAAATATGCATAAATATTTTCTAGAGTCCCTAAAATGTTTTCCATGATGATCTTCAGCATGTTATCAAGTTTACAGTCAGCCTATGGAAGTTGGAATGTAGGATAGAGGATGCACTTGTGATGTTTCTGAGATAGAATATTTGGAACAGAGATTCGAAACTGAGAATGTGAAGATAAGGTTACTACAATAGTTTTTTACATAATATATAATAAATACTCATTGAGTGAAATAATAAATGGACTTTAAGATGAATAAAAACTGTTAATAAATTTTATAGATTTTATTAACATTAATGTTGACATAAAAATAGAAAATACACCACCATTCCTTTGGTAGAAAATGCACAGCTTAATAATTAATAAAACAACTATGTAATTATTGTCTTAAAATTATTTGGGGACTTTTTCCTCAAGAATTTTGCTATTTGATACTTACTTAAATAAATAAAATGAAAGAACAATTGAAAACACTTTTTCTGGCTTATTCTGGAGCACTTAAGAATTTAACATGTATTAATAATATTTTTTCCACTGACTATTCATATAACCTAATATACCTTTTGTGAGAAGTTTTTAAAATAAAGTGGAAAAATTATTTCAGTTAGAATTGTTAGCACAAATCAATTCCTTGAATGTCATTCTTTAAATTCTTGAGGTGTCATGGAGCATCTCACATTGATGACTTTTCTCCACAAAAGTGTGTGTGTACTGGCTAAAGGATTTCCAATGCATTGCTGAAAGCACTGTTCTTTTAACACATGCTTTTGCTGAGAGTTGTTCTTGCATGCTAATAAGATGATTCCCAAGGGCCACATCTTTTCCCATTGAATTCTGAAATAGTTTTACTGCTCCTAGGACACACATGCAAATCACGTTAAATTACAGAGAACATGCAACCCACTGTCAAACATTATAGACTAATGATCATGACTGCTGAAGTGAATCTACCAAAAAATATGTGTAATGTAGAAGAAAATTTGAGTTTTTCAGACTTTACAAAGCTCTTATTGATTGGAATAAAAGAATATGTTAAACACTACTAGTTTATAGGAATAAGAAAGGGAGCAAAATGCATGAACCATTTATTTCTGTTAAACAATACATGCTATTCCTTGTTTTCTTTTCTTATCTCTTCCAACTATTAGATGCAGATGAGCAAAAGAAAATTGATTCTAAAAGGTAATAATTTCAAACACTTATTAATACAGAATGTTGTGTACTATATACTAAATACTTTACATATGTTATCTCATTTTATTTTAATAAATGTATATGATGGGTGTTGTAATCCCCAGTTTACATAACATTAAAATTAGGCATATGGATAGTAAGAAACTCCCTCAATACTGCAGTTAGGAAGAATAGCTGAAAGGATTCTGAAACATTACATCTTACTTCAGAATCAATAATCTCAGTAATTATTATATACTGCTGCATGAGGAAATGTTTTATCCCATGAATACAAAGATATATTTTTAGAGGATGCATCCACATAGGTACTCTCAATTAGAAATTAGAGAAGAATAAGAATACTATAAATTTAATTATTGCAGGAAAGTATTTAATAATTCTCAACATCTATTTCTGATATAAATTCAAAATAAAATAACAAAATCCCGAAAGCCACCATAAACTACTCTTCCCTGTGTCTACCCTCTTTTTCAGTGACGTCACTGCTACGCCCATTAAATGATGGATCCATCTTTGTGCCTTGTTGAGTCTGTGCTGGATACTTTCTTTCACTAACAGAATGTAGTAAAAACTGTGTCTGACTTTAGGATGCTAACCCTTAAGAGGCAAGGCATCTCCTGCTTTCACCTTTTTACAAGTGACTTCCTATTCAGAAGATGATTTTGCCTAGTAGGGAATAAGAGCACTGAGGGCACCCCAAACAGCAACCAGCACTACCTGCCTGACATAAGAGTGAAGCCATCTTGAACCTCCCATTCTCAGTTGAGCTGTCAGATGACTGCATCCACAGGCAATCCCAGGGAAGACGAGCAGAAGCCACCCAGATTGTCAAACCATAGACTAATTAGAAAATGTAAATCATACAGCTTAAACTACTAAGCTTTGAAGTTTATTACACAATAATAAATTGCCAATGCAGAAAGAGTCCTTCCTTTCCATAATATATAATTATATTTCAAATGACCGTATATTGTACTACTTAATAGTGAAGCATTAACACTTTGCCCAATAAGGTAAGAAAATAATTTGGATGGTAATATATTGAACAGATAAAATTTGACTACCAAGTCCTATGGAAGGGACTGGTTATATCATCAGCAACAGATTTTCTCTTTTTGAGTACACAGATAAACTACATTTCCAAGACATATTTCATCTATGTGGGCTCCTGTGATTCGTTCTTACCAATAAAATATAACCATAAATGATACGTAAATTCCATAGCAAGGCAATTTTATCTTTTCCTCACTTTTTCTCTTCACCTCTGGCTTCAAGCTGAAATACTTTGAGATGTTGAGCCATTTTTGGAAGATGTCAGATTCACAACTTGGAAGGATCCTAGGTCCCTGAGTCACTGCAGGAACCAGAACACTCATGGCCACCATCACCACTAATTGTATTGGATAATAACATGAGTAAACAACTAACTTTTTCTGTTAACCCACTGAGATGTGTGGTTTACTTTTTACTGACATATAGCACAGCCTATTTAATATCTATTTTGAAACCATCTGTCTCATGTTCGATACGGTTTATGTGGGGCTATTTTTCTCATCTCCAGTGATAAATCCGTGACCCAGATTTGACTAATAAAAGTCCATCAGTATCCTGGCTAGGTGCCGTAAGTGATTTAACAATAACACTTAACCCAAATGGGGCCAATCAGCACATTCTCTGGGGCATTTATGCCAGTATATTCAGTACAGACGTTTCCTCAGCTTTGGGATTAGAAGCTGAATGGATGTTATAAACTGAAGTGGCTGACATCTATTTTACGGGCTTAATGAAAGAATTAATTTGTTGTAAGAAAGAATGAGAATAGCATGCAAATAAAAGCAGAGTTGAGAGACGTGGAAAGAAATATCCCTCAGAACATATTTTGTGGTTATAGTTTTAGTCATGCCTGAAGTCAATTCTTCCTCTGGACCTTAGTCAAGTGCTGATTCCCTTTATATACTGGTTTTTAATATGTAAGTGAATTTGATCTGGATTTACTTAAATTGCAAACAGAGTCCTAACAGCTGTTATCATCTCTATTATTTGTCTGTTGAAGTTTTATGCAATGCAGTAAGAAAAACAGTATACATCTTTGAAAGAAGAGACAAAATTAAGATTATGTAATTGCTGACCTACACATTTTATTTAATCAAATAACAAATTAATCAATTTAATGAGAATTTGCCAAGTCAGAATTCTAATGTATATAAAACAGCTTACTTATATATTTAAAAAATCGATTTAAAATATGCAGAATGATTTCATTTCTATTCTATTTCACCTCAATTGTCTAAGTTAGTCATGGTAATTATATTAATTTACCAGTATTAGCTGGTGGAGAGGTCTTGTGACTTGTTTAGGAATGGCCAATTGAATTTTAATTATTGACAATAAGGAGTAGGAAGTTGGCCAGTTTTGATCAGGGGGGTGTTGTTAAAAGTTTCTTCACTACTAAAAGTAAAATAAGCACAGAGATAGTCTCTTATTTTTCCATAGATACATTATGCATGGAAGTGACTGCTAAAGCCGTCTTTCTATAAGCCCGAAGATGGCATTTCAAGGATGCTCATGATATCATTGAGTTACTGTTCTCATCCACACTTGGCGCCTGCACTGCCTCAGGTTTTGACGTGTGGGTTTGCTGTTGTTGTTGGTTTTGTTTTGTTTTTTGCTCTGTTTGCTTGCTTGTTTGTTTGTCCTCACTCATCCTTTTTTGAGTAGTTTGAGGCAGCTTCAATAAAAAATAATTTTTCAAAACTCCTTGCCTTGAATTTATTGCAAGTATATCTTTACCACGTATATCCCAATACAATATTTTATGTATAGATCTAAAGATAGGGTCAGAATAAACCATGACAAATTTTTAGACATGAAAATTTAGACATGTGTGCTTTCAACATCTCCTCTTTTTTTTTTCTGATATTCGTTGTTTTAAGACTGAGTGTTACAGGGAAGCCTTTACTTAAGATTAACATTAGTCCAAAAAACATGGGGAGATAGGAAAGAAAATCACTAGTGAAATCAACATCTGAAAATCACATATATTTGTGTGTATTTTTGTATTTATGAGTATTTTATTCCACTTCAACAGCCACCAAAACGTCAAAAGAACATCGATAAAACCTATCATCTTAGAGAAAGATAAAAAAATAAAAGAAACTGTAAGTGGAAACAGATATTCCTAGTTATGTGAAAATGTGTGATATCTTACTGTAAAAATTATTTACGGATATAGAACCATGAAGACTGACCTTTAGTGAAGGACCATCTCGATATCTAGAATGAGTGAATGGAAATCTGAATTGAGATTGAGATTCATATACAACACTCAGAAGCCTGTAGAAGCTGCATGATTTTTGTCTGCTTGGGAAAATACAAGAGGCTTGCCATTTGGAACTGTGTAAATGTAGTCTTCATAGGTGTTCTGAAGATTAAATGTAGAACATTTCAACAACTATAAGAAGGAACCATATATCAAATAATGTAAAGCAGAAATGGACATCCTGAAACACATGTGGGAAGTTGCATTTCAGTATTTCTTTTTGGAAGGAACAGACTTGTGGAATGAGTAGAGGAGATAGATGGGATGGCTATGAGGGCCCCTAAATATGATGTTATACATAAAAATTAAAGACTGAGCAGATTCTCAAAATAATATCAGAGAATCAGCTGATACCAGCTTTGCTTCAAGATTTATCTGAGAAAGAATCATAGATTCATTCTGTCATTCACCTGTGGCATCTTAGGGATCCCATGTAGGTGGTGCCTTCCTTTGGCCTAGATGTAATTCTCATACTTTTAAAATTGGTAATATAGCAAACATCTCATATACTCAAGGGGCCTAGAGACTAAAGTGCTATTCATTATCTTATATAAGGCAAGGACTATTGACAGACCTCTTTCTAAACTTCAGCAGTAGCATTAAGTAGCAAGACAGCAATACATCTGACCACTTGTTTGTCAAAGAAATTTTGCAAGCAATACAGATTTAATTTTTTACAATGTGAAATGTATATTTCTGAGGAGCATGCACATAGATCTTGGTATGAAAAATTACTTAAGGACAATAAGTATAGCAGACACTATTGGTGCCCATATTCTTTTTTTTTTTTTTTTTTTTTGGGTTTTATTTTATTTTATTTTATTTTTTTATTTTTATTTATTTATTTTTCTTTTATTATTATTATTATTATTATTATTATACTTTAGGTTTTATGGTACATGTGCGCAATGTGCAGGTAAGTTACATATGTATACATGTGCCATGCTGGTGCGCTGCACCCACCAACTCGTCATCTAGCATTAGGTATATCTCCCAATGCTATCCCTCCCCCCTCCCCCCACCCCACAACAGTCCCCAGAGTGTGATGTTCCCCTTCCTGTGTCCATGTGTTCTCATTGTTCAATTCCCACCTATGAGTGAGAATATGCGGTGTTTGGTTTTTTGTTCTTGCGATAGTTTACTGAGAATGATGATTTCCAATTTCATCCATGTCCCTACAAAGGACGTGAACTCATCATTTTTTATGGCTGCATAGTATTCCATGGTGTATATGTGCCACATTTTCTTAATCCAGTCTATCATTGTTGGACATTTGGGTTGGTTCCAAGTCTTTGCTATTGTGAATAATGCCGCAATAAACATACGTGTGCATGTGTCTTTATAGCAGCATGATTTATAGTCCTTTGGGTATATACCCAGTAATGGGATGGCTGGGTCGAATGGAATTTCTAGTTCTAGATCCCTGAGGAATCGCCACACTGATTTCCACAAGGGTTGAACTAGTTTACAGTCCCACCAACAGTGTAAAAGTGTTCCTATTTCTCCACATCCTCTCCAGCACCTGTTGTTTCCTGACTTTTTAATGATTGCCATTGTAACTGGTGTGAGATGGTATCTCATTGTGGTTTTGATTTGCATTTCTCTGATGGCCAGTGATGGTGAGCATTTTTTCATGTGTTTTTTGGCTGCATAAATGTCTTCTTATGAGAAGTGTCTGTTCATGTCCTTCGCCCACTTTTTGATGGGGTTGTTTGTTTTTTTCTTGTAAATTTGTTTGAGTTCATTGTAGATTCTGGATATTAGCCCTTTGTCAGATGAGTAGGTTGCGAATATTCATATTCACTCAGCTCACTCAAGAATTCGCCAGGTTGGCAAAATAACTCAACTCCTGGAGGTCCCCCTCTGAATGAGGAGGATGAAACCATCCTCTATCTTTTGGTACCTCAGCACTTGCCCATAAACACAAAGGCTGTGTTGCAAGAATAGAGATAATGCATTAATCTAATGCATGGGCTTCTTCTTCCAAAGGCTGACCTCACTAATGCCGCTGCTGTTGTCTAACCTCACTGCAACACAGAACATAATGGTGTTTCAATAGGGTACCCTTTCTAAAAGAGACCAACAAGACACTTGGAGGCAAGCTGATTTCACCTGACCTGTTTGCCCTGAAAGTGTAGAGCAATATTCTTACTGGGAGGGATGCATCCTCTGAATTTGGATTTACTCTCTTGTTTGCAGTACTTCAGTTCCTTAACTTATTAAGGATTCTTTCCATGGAAGAAACTGGCATGCTAAAAAGTTCATGATTACTACTTAAAATGTGACCCAATTCCTTAATCACTTTAATTCTCTCAAAAATAAAAAAATACAACACATTATACATTTTTCCCAAAATGCTATTGTCAAGAAATACCTAAAAAGTATGCAGCTAACAAAAAGTGACTTGGTTGATAAAAATTTAAAAATCCTTCTTCTAACTAAATATTTCAGTCATTTGAAATTTCCTAAGGGAACTGAATCAATAGTTGTTTTTTTTTTTTCTGGCTTGGAATCAAATTTGTGATGATGATATTAATTTGTCTCTGAAAATTGTTATAGTCAGTACTTGCAATGAAGTTAGGAAACATTTTAATCTGACTAAATAATTTTTCATCATCTCTAACTTTAATCAAACAAGTTGTTTAACAAATTAACAATAATCAGATTTTTATTATGACCAAATTACCTCAGCCTCTTAAGTAGCTGGGACTGCAGGCATGTACCCCAATGCCCAGGTAATTTTTAAATTTTACTTGTAGAGACAGGGTCTTCTTATATTACGTAGGCTGGTCTCAAACCCCTAGGCTCAAGCAATCCTCCTGCTTTGGCTTCCCAAAGTGCTGGGATTACAGGCGTGAGCCACCATACCCAGCCTATGACTCTTAAGACTTGGAGTTTGCATAGTCTAGTCTCCTTACAGTCACTTGTGCTTTTTCTTCAAGATAGTGAACACCAATAGCATTACTTACATAAGATTTGAAATATAGTAATGTTAAATTATCGCTGTTTTCACATTATAAATCTACATGATGATTTATATTAACATATTGGAATATTTCAGTACTGACATTTTATTTGAGAATTCATAGAGTATGAAAAGGTGATATTGATATACATTTGTGGTTCTCTTTTTTTTAGGTTTCTATATCATGAAATGCTGAAGTTCCATAAGTAACTGAAAAATATTTCCTCTAATCCTAAGCTCTAGAATATTTTAAATTACTTAGTTTTTATTTGGTTTTTCCAAATGTGATTTTGAATTTATTCACAAATCATTCTATTTAAGGAAGTTATACTCTCTTGTGGGAGTGTCTTCACCAACTTCATCAATTTTTCCGTAATTATTGTTTTAAGACAGTATTCTTACTCTTTGTTGAATTGATTTTGGTAGTTTGCATGTTCATTATGTGAAATGAAATTTGCGGATATGTTACAATTGACATAACTCTAAGAGTATTTTTTCTTAAAGTTATTATTTGTTAATTCAGCAAGTATTTATTAACTACCGGCAGATTAAAAAAAAAAAGGCTAATCAATAGATCAGCCCCTGTGGTAGCTTGCATTCTACTAGGATTTATCCCGAAATACGGAAACTATATCAACAGCTCATAGTGCCTGACATATAAAGGACATACAATAAGCATTTATTGAATGAAAGAGTGAATGAATAAATGAACAAATATACCTCAGGGCCACAGCATTCCAGCACCATCTCCCCTAATTAGAATATTTCATTTTATTGCTTTTACATTTTATCAGCATTGTTAGGAGAAAAACATACTTTCTCTAGAAGCACAGCCCAGTCCTCTCTCTTTCACTCATGCTTTTCCTATAGTGGGTATGATACTTCTTCATTAGTTTGAATTAATGGACTTGGCGCGGGCATCTCTGACTCTCCCCTCCGTTTCCTCCTTAGGATCCAGCCTTCCCTCAGAGAGGTTGTCTTATGGCCACTGGTGTAATGGCACCCAGTTTACAATGAATGATAAGCTTTGTGTGTGCAGTCCCTGTGATTTCTGCAGTAACTGACATGAAGAGGTCAGACACGGCTGAGAGTAAATCAGTGTAATTTGATGTGTCCACTTTCATTACACGTGTAAGTCATATTTACCAACGTAGTTCTATTGATAATAAAGCTGATACCTGGATATTTGTCTACCACTTGATTGTCTTTCTTAATTGGTTCGAAGTTCTTGTGGAATAGTGAGGTCCTAATTATTAAGCACACTCAAAAATCACATAAAAATCACTCTAACCTAGCGAGAGTTTCTTGAAATAGATTTTGAAATAAATAAATTCTGTGCAGAATGTTTATAAATGAGTTTTGTCAGGTGATATGCTTTTATAGGAAGTGAAAATAGGAGGATTGAGTCGAGTGACATGGACTTCCAGTGTAACTGTAGCTGAGGCCTCAGCCAATCCTGAAGGCTCTCTGGAGCTGCGATGTGTCTTAGAGTTGTCTCACATTGAGACACAGGGTGGCACATTTTATACTTGAGTTAGCAGCCAGTCATGGGCCACTGACTGCCGCCTGAAAATGAACATACTTGTATAAAGTAGTTCCTGTGGCTGAAGACAGTGCCCAGTGAAAAACCTAACTGTGAGAAATTAGAAAATGATATTCATAAGAATTGCAAAATGGTTGGGTTGGCAGAGAAAAGGGGAAGTGAGTGAACCATCAGAGAATCTATTAGGACTTTGAACCATGTTGCTCTGATTCATAATTTAATATTAATTTTATCACTCTTACTTTCCACCTGAAAATTTGCCTGAAATATATTTGCCTATTTACATTTTTTTAACTTTCTTTGTCATCATGTCTTTTATAAAAAGACTACAGTGTACCTTTTGGATACATATTTTATTGACATTTAACTTAAGCATATATAGAAAACTGCACAATGCACAAATTTACATCTATTATATATAATAATATATAATAATATATATAAGAATATATTGGTCTGTCACAAGCTTCTTCGTCTGTAACATTTTAAAAGTTCTCTTCCATTTTCCCTAAACATTCAGGCTCACAACTATACTATAAGCCACACTTAACAACAGTATATTCAGAAGTATATTATCAGGAAACAACAAACAAAAAAAAGAAACCAGTATATACATCTATTACTCTAATATATAATAGATGTAATCTTATATCTCTTATAAATTATATCTAACCAATAACCCAAAGTCACTTAAAAAAACACAGTGATACAGAAACTGTCTCAGTCCCAATCCCATATTTTCTTAGCTTTTAACACTACCGATTAATTCTTCCTTTTTAAATGTGAATTAAATCATATGGTCTTATAGTAGCCATATTGTTTTGGTTTTTATATATCTCTATCCTTGAGTAAGTATTACACGACAAACAACTATAGATTTATAATAATTACCACATGATATCTTGTGTAAATTATTCAGTTTTAAATTTTTTTAGTATTGTTAGGTGTTCTTGCTGTTATAGTAACAAATATTGAGGTATAAAATCATGCTCATAAGTTCACAAAAATTAAGTGACAGCTTAAGAAATTTTACGTATGCATGTACTATGTTACCATTACTCACAGCAAGATGAAATTGTCTTCTTTAGACAGATTCAAGCTTTCTTCTTCTTTTTCTTCTTCTTTCTCTAATTATTATTATTGTTAATTTTATTATTACTAAGAGGAGAAGGAAAAGTAGGAGTATTCGGTGTGAAAATCTTAGTCTTTAAATTGGAATATTTGCTTAATCTAGAGTTCATGTGATTGTTAACACAATTAGGTTCATCTTCACAATATTGCTGCTTCTGATCTATTTGATCTATGGTCCTTTTTTTATTATTTCTCTGAGTTTTTGCCTTCTTTATAATTATTTGGATTTTTTATTTATCTATTTTTCTTTCAATTAAGTTGTATGATTTTCATCATTCTATCATTTTTTTCATGGTAACATTACAGATTACAAATAGTATCCTTGGATTGTTAAATACTAATTATGACTTTACCGTTCTAGAATTTTAGAACATTTAAACTTATGTAGCAGTTTTTAATTTATTTCTTCCTCTTATATTTTCTGTTTTATATGTATTTTATTTCATAAGTTATTTTTATTTTCATGAATTTTTTTGTTTATACCATATTTGCTCTTTATGATGCCATTAATTTTTAAATAAAAATATTTAATTGACAAAAATTATATATATATTTATGTGATGCATAGCAATGTTTTGAAATATGTATACATTGTGGAATGGCTAAATCAAGCTAATGCATGTGTTACCTGACATTCTTATCATTTTTTTTGTGGTAGACTTAAAATATATTCTTTTATATATAATCTTATATAACATGTTGTTTCAACTCATTTCTTCTTTTAAGTAAGAGGCTCCCTATGAAATCATTTCTGCTTGGAAATATTACTTAGCATTTTTTTAGTATGTGCTTACTGATGGTACATCCTCCCATTACTTGTTTTCCAAAAAAGAAAAAAATTCTTTTATTTTCATTATTGAGTGATTTTTCACTGAGCATGAACTACAAAGTTACCATTTATTTAATTTCAGTACATAAGATATTTCATTTTCTATAAATTGTGTAATTTCTATTAAGAACTAGCTGTATGTCAAGTTGTTGCTACTTCGCTAAGAATGTGTCTTTTCTGTCTGGTTTCTATTAAAATTTCTGTTTGTTTTGGTAAAACAATTGTTTTGTGCTTATGTAATTATGTATGATTTTCTTGTTATTTACAGTTCATGGAGTTGACATCTTAATTTTCTATGTTTAGCCTCCCAACCATTCACCTTCATACATTTGCAAGTGTCTCACTTTTTAAAAAATTGTTATATGTATTTTTATAAAAGTCATATTTTGCGGGTATCTTAAAGATAAATGAGCTGTTCCCCTTTAAAGAACATTATATCACCATTTTTTTGTTTCCTCTCTCAACCTAAAACACAATCAAAACCCTTGTTTCTCTTTCCTCCAGGAGCTAATATCTGCCTGAGAAAAACCTAGATTTTTAGTGCCTTGCTCTGATTCCCATATCAGCAAATACCTGAGGGGAAAAAAATGCAGCTTTCAAATATTTGTTTATTAATATTAAATGTTTATATTTATATTTATATTCTGTTACTCATCTTCTCATATTGTCCCTCCCTATTACAATAATTGCTTTAGTAGCTCTGTGATGACTGTCTTCAACTATATGTAGTTTTAATTATCCAGCTCTTTTAGTTCTTCTTATTGGAAATATTGGTCTGTCACAAGCTTCTTCATCTGTAACATTTTAAAAGTTCTCTTCCACTTCCCCTAAACATTCAGGCTCACAACTCTACTATAAGCCGCACTTACCAACAGTATATTCAGAAGTATATTATCAGGAAACAACAAACAAACAAAAAGAAACCAACAGCAATTTAGTAGGACTGTCAAGAGATACTATTCAACAGCAAGAGTCCTAGAAGCAGTTAAAATGCAAATGTCCACATAGGTATTAGGAGAGGTACTACCTATCATGCAGACACAAAGATTGACATAACTTTTAAATCTCTGGTTTAAAGATCTAATGTTTCAGAGAAGCCAGTATCTCTTGAAATAATACCATAGCTTTCAATTTTTCCAGAAGTGACATGCTATTTATAAGAATACAATGCACATCATTAGGTATTTATGTTTCATCTCAAGATCTTCTCATTCTATATGAAATTTATCAGTGATATGTTATGAGCAATGTTACTTAGTTATATTTTAACACACATCACGTTATTATTTTACCAGGAAAACAGATAATATAACCAAAGACTGGCTTTTCATACGGAAGAGGAAAGGGCTACACCATTTTAATCTGAAGCAGAATTCGATAAATATTTTTATTCTGGGGATTGCTTTATATATTTTAAACTGAGACGAAACTGGTACTGTTAATGAGTAGTATAGCTAATGTTTAATTATTTCACATTGTTTTAGTATTTAGGCTATCAATATATTCAATATATATATTTTTGTTTTCTAAGTTTTTGCTGTATTATTCATGCTTTTCTTTCTCTCTCTCTAATGAATGGTAGTTACCAATCAATTATCATTATTTTTGTGGTTCTTATTTTTAAAAATACAACTCGCGTTATACCTTTGTCAATATCCATATTATTTTTTATAATATAATGTTTAATATAAACATTTAAAACTGTTACATATACAACTATGAACTACATAAAACTAAAAACTATAGATTATAAAGCATTAAAAATTCTAAATCTTATCAAGGCATTGGTATAGCTACATTCTAAAAAGTTTTTATAGGTCATATTTTTATTATATTAAGTTTAATACATTTTCTAATTTTCTTTATAATTTTTTCTTTGGCTCATAGATTATTTAAAAGTGTATCATTTATATTGAAATAGCTGGACATTTTTAAGCCATGATTTTGTCATGGACTTTTAGCATCCACTGAAAGAAGAAATATACTTTGTATTATTTCCATTTCAGATATTTGATGAGTTTGGCTTTATGGTCCATCATATGATTATTTTTTTATAATGAATCCATAGGCAATTAAACAGGGAAATATTGTGCAGTTGTTAAAGTGATCAATTCATGTCATTTATGTCAACATTTTTAATCATACTGTTCAAAACACCTATATTCTCACTAATTCTATTTTTTGTCTTTTTCTTATCAGTCATTAAAATAGTTTTTTTAAATCAACTATAATTTTAACTTTGCCATTTTTCCTTTTTATTCTTCAGGAAAGCTGAAACAGAATAGTGACTATTGAAGGAGGAGAAAAATTCCTAGCACAGAAACAAAAAAAGCTGCAACACACCTTGAGTTTATTAGAGTTTGCCTGTCCAGTGCATTCTCCAAATAGAAAGAGAAGAAATAGCAGCTCGAGTTAAATTTTGAAGATTAAAAATTTAAATCTAAAAGATTACTAGATATGTTAATTATTAAACTAAAAGAGTTTTGTGGCTTTTTTTTCTAACTAGAAATGACGGAACAACTTTTTGTTTCATAACAGTTACAAAAAATTCATGGATCATGCTCTATTTTTTCTTTTCTTTTTTTTTTTTTTTTTTAGACGGAGTCTCGCTCTGTCGTCCAGGCTGGAGTGCAGTGGCGGGATCTCTGCTCACTGCAAGCTCCGCCTCCCAGGTTCACACCATTCTCCTGCCTCAGCCTCCCGAATAGCTGAGACTACACACACCCGCCACCAGGCACGGCTGTTTTTTTTTTTTTGTTTTGATTTTTAGTAGAGACAGGGTTTCACTGTGTTAGCCAGGATGATCTCGATCTCCTGACCTCGTGATCCGCCTCAAAGTGCTGGGATTACAGGTGTGAGCCATGGCGCCTGGCAAGACCATGCTCTAATTTTATCATAAAGTCAGGAATAATTAACATCCTAGAAAATCATAGTCTTGTACATGTAATGGAAGTTAAACAATAAAGTTAATCAACATTTTTGATATAGTTATCACTTAGTTAAATCTGATATACGACTCCATATTCATCTTATTTGAACTTTCATGGCATTGACTGCCTTGACAATTTTGTTTTAGGTTACAAAAAACCACACTGTCTTGATTTTTCTCTTATAATTCTGGCCAAATTTATTTTTATATATAAGATATTCAATTTTCTACAGATTTTATAATTTCTATTAAGAACTAGCTATAAATGCCTGTAATCCCAGCACTTTGGGAGGCTGAGGCAGGCAGATCACAAGGTCAGGAGATCTAGACCATCCTGGCTAACACGGTGAAAACCCGTCTCTACTAAAAATACAAAAAATTAGCCGGGCGTGGTGGCGGCGCCTGTAGTCCCAGCTACTCGGGAGGCTGAGGCAGGAGAATGGCGGGAACCCGGGAGGTGGAGCTTGCAGTGAGCCGATATCGCGCCACCGCACTCCAGCCCGGGTGACAGAGCGAGACTCCGTCTCAAAAAAAAAAAAAAACAACTAGCTGTAAGTCCAATTGTTGCTACTTTGCTAAAAATGTGTCAGTCTGGCTTCTTTTAAAATTTCTATTAGTTGGGGTGAAACAATTGTTTTATCCTTATGTATTTATGTATGATTATTTTTATTTATATTTCATGGAGTTGGCACATCTTAATTTTTATTGATTCTTTACTGAAATATTCTTGAGGCTAATAATACTGTTTTCTTCTTTAGGGTTGTAATTTCGGTGCCTAGAATACATCTTGCAGAAAATATCCATTAAATATTTCATGAAACATTTTTTAGTGACAGTGTGATGAAGTTTCTTAAAGTTAGGTACTGGATTGTACTCTCTATGCATCTATATTTTTCCTCTGGTATATGTATGCTGATTTTTCTTGTAAATGAAAACTTTTTAAATATCATAACTGGAACAGATCATCCTAAATTTAAAATTGTATTATAGGCTTTTATCAAACCCACTGGACTCAGTACCTTGTAATGTAGAAGAAAACTAATTGTGGATACCCAGGAAACACTCATAATTGCATAGTACCAAGGCAATTGCACATGGGAAATATCTAGTCATTAATAAATATCCTATGAACATTGTAGCAAGTTATGCTGTTGGCCACATATGTAATCAAACCATAAACTCAAACATAATGCAGGTGATTTCGGTATTTTATTAACATTTGAATGATGTTAAATGCTATTTTACATATTCTAATTCTAATTTAAAATCCATGTCTAATTTAATTTTGAGTTTAATTCTAATTTAAAAATTCTAATTCTAATTTGAATTCTAATTGTAATTGTAAATTCAATTTTGATTTAAATATTTTTAATCTACTTCAGTTTTTTTCTTGACTACTTTTATCTATTTTTCCAATTATACCTATATTAGATTTTTTCATCTCCTTTTAGTTATCATTGTTTTCATTTTCTTTAAAATCCAAGAAAAGTTCTTGAGCTAATTGACTAAATCTTCAAAACAGTTTTCTCCTTTATTACATAGATTGTCTTGTTTTTTTACTTAAAAGTTTTACTACTGAATGTAGTCTTTCATAATTTTGGAGAGTTGTTTTTTCTGAAATATTTGGGTGTCTCAAGTTTCAATAAAATATGGCTTATAAATGTTTGAAAGTATAGTTTCTTACTACAATACAAATCTGTTTCTCTGGGTGACAGTAATTCATACATTTTCAAAATGATTCCCCACCTTTTAAGATTAATCTTTTAATAAGTATATCTGCTGTTTCCCTCTCTCCTTTTTCTTCTGACCTTGAAAGAGAACAAAGTTCTATTACTGGTATTGGAAATTTTCAGAAAAAATGTGAAATTCTCCTTAAATGTTTTATTTCTAATGAATAAGGTAAAGTTTTTACTTTCTACAAAATTGTACTTTGCTAGATCATTGGATGCTTGGCTCTAAATTTATGCATTGAACTATGAAAAGAAAAATATTTATTGTTTTTGCGGACATCCAAGTTGTTGAAGACACTACTTATCCCTTCAAATGAAAGGGAACGGTTGAGGTTTATTTTCTACCTCCGATTTTTTCCTTTCATTTCTTGCTTCTTGGGTTTTTTGAATGCTTGTTCTATGCAAGTAAAACCTACTGAAAAAGGAATAATTCTGCAAAGTATATTAGGGCAATATACTTTGCTGAGCAGTGTGTTTTTGTTTGTTTGTTTGTTTTTCGGTGTGTGTGATGACTTACATTTAACTGTGGTTTCATACTCTTCTCTATGCTCACACCTTAGGAGATTAGGATAATAATTTTTTGTATAATATGCTATTACTTAGCATATTATACAAAATAAAGGAAAGCTGGGGATAAATAATCTTGCAAAAGATACTTCTGCAGAGCACTAATAGAGCAACTGAAGTTTATTCTAGTTTTCCCTGCTCATGGTCTCTGCTTTCACTCCATATTCCTTCTGCTTGGTAGTACACTGGTATTCTTGACCCTGCTAGAAAAACCCTTTACAGATAAATCATTCATTTATTTCTGTTAGATGACTAACAGTAAGTAGTTAGCTTCAAATTTGTTCAGGCTTTCTAGTGCTTAACAGTTGTTCATAACTATCCAGTTTCACAATATTATTATTTTATAATGGTTTGACTATGGCCACATTATTTTGTAGGGGAAAACTTTAATAAGTGAGCTACTTCCTCTTTAGGTCACTGTTTTACATGATCATAAAATTTAATATTGACATTAAGAAAAGTAGGCTAACTACTTATTTTGCAAATTAGTTGATGCAGTTTCTTCATAGCGTCATTGGTCTTCATATTTTAGTGTGTTTTTGCAGTGGCTGGTACTGGTTTTCCCTTTTCATATTTAGTGCTTCCTTCAGGAGTTCTTGTAAGGAAGGCCTGGTAAGCAACTTCAGCAAAGTCTCAGGATACAAAATCAATGTGCAAAAATTGCAAGCATTAGTACACAAAAAATAGACAAGCAGAGAGCCAAATCATGAGTGAACTCCCATTCACAATTGTTACAGAGAATAGAATACCTAGGAATACAACATACAAAGGACAGGAAGGGCCTCTTCAAGGAAAACTACAAACCACTGCTCAAGGAAATAAGAGAGGACACAAACAAATTTAAAAAAAATCATGCTTATGGATAGGAAGAATCAATATCATGAAAATGGCCATACTCCTCAAAGAAATTTGTAGATTCAATGCTATTCACAGCAAGCTGACATCGACTTTTTTCACAGAATTAGAAAAAAACTACTTACATTTCATATGGAACGAAAAAAGAGCCCATATAGCCAAGACAACCCTAAGCAAAAAGAACAAAGCTGGAGGCATCATGTTACCTGACTTTAAACTATACTACAAGGTTACAGTAACCAAAACAGCATGGCACTGATATTAAAACAGATATACAGACCAATGGAACAGAACAGAGGCCTCAGAAATAACACCCCAGATCCACAACCATCTGATCTTTAACAAACCTGACAAAAACAAGCAATGGGGAAACACTTATTTAACAAATGGTGCTGGAAAAACTGGCTAGCAATATGCAGAAAACAGAAACTGGAACCCTTCCTTACACCTTATACAAAAATTAACTCAAGATGGATTAAAGACTTCAACATGAAACCTATAACCATAAAAACCCTAGAAGAAAACCTAGGCAATACCACCCAGGACATAGTCATGGGCAAATATTTCATGACCAAAACACCAAAAGTAATTGCAACTAAAGCCAAAATTGACAAACAAGATCTAATTAAACTAAAACGATTCTGCACAGCAAAAGAAACTATCATCAGAGTGAACAGAAAACCCACAGAATGGGAGAAAATTCTTGCAACCTATTCATCTGACAAAGAGCTAATATCCAAAACCTACAAGGAACTTAAACAAATTTACAAGAATAAAACAACCCCATCAAAAAATGGGCGAAGGACATGAACAGACACTTCTCCAAAGAAGACATTTATGCAGCCAAAAGACATGAAAAAAAGCTCATCATCACTAGTCATTAGAGAAATGCAAATCAAAACCACAGTGAGATACCATCTCATGCCAGTTAGAATGCCGATCATTAAAAAGACAGGAAACAACAGATTCTGGCTAGGATGTGGAGAAATAGGAATGCTTTTGCACTGTTGGTGGGGGTGTAAATTAGTTCAACCATTGTGGAAGACAGTGTGGCAATTCCTCAGTAATCTAGAACCAGAAATACCATATGACCCAGCAATTCGATTGCTGAATATATATTAAATCATTCTACTATAAAGACACATGCACACCTATGTTTATTGCAGCACTATTTACAATAGCAAATACTTGAAACCAACTCAAATGTCCATCAATGATAGACTGGATAAAGAAAATGTGGCACATATACACCATGGACTACTATGCAGCTGTAAAAAAAGAATGAGTTTATGTCCTTTGCAGGGACATGGATGAAGTTGGAAACCATCATTCTCAGCAAACACAGAAACAGAAAACCACACACTGCATGTTTTCACTCATAAGTGAGAGTTGAACAATGAGAAATCATGGACACAGGAAGGGTGACATAACATACCGGGGCCTGTCGGAGTCTGGGGGGGAAGGGGAGGGAGAGCATTAGGACAAATACCTAATGCATGCAGGGCTTAAATCCTAGATGATGGGTTGATAGGTGCAGCAAACCACCATGGCACATGTATACCTATGTAACAAACCTGTACTTTCTGCACATGTATCCCAGAACTTAAAATAAAATTATATAATAATAATAATAATAATAATTGAGAAGCAAACTTAAATTCATGTAATTAATTCTTTAGTGAATCAGTTTAAGTGCAGTGATCTGTTTTATATTCATTATGATAATTTTGTTTTCTTTTTACATGTTTAAAGCATCACTACGGCTTATGCTCATCAAATGTTTGAAAAGTCTGATTTATTTTTTATATTATTTAATGCTTTAATGTTTAGAGGGCTCAAATTTTTAAATGACTAGTTTTGTTTAATACTTAATAATTTAGCTTTTTATTTAATATTAAGTTTATGAAAGCAGTGTGTACTTAGAGAAGCGTTAAATGTTTTAAAAATGATCAGCAGACAATAAAAAAGTACAAACAAAAAAAGTATGTTATTAAAAAATTTGGTATGGCATGAGTTTATGTATCCACTTAATTCAAAAGCCTAATTGAATTGTCAAAGGTTAAGTTCAGTAAGTATGGTCTTGAAACTGAAACTCAGGGTTTTTTTGAACCAAATAAAAGTGTAATATGATTTATTGAGAGATTTTTCTTGCTGATATTATCCAAAGGAAAGCACTCTAGTCATATCTTGCCCCATCAATAAACCAAGGTTTATTGCCCCATCAATAAACCAATAAACAAAATAAAAATTAATGGCAAGATTTATCATTCCCCTTTGTATGTCAACCTCCAAAACTCATACTCAAGTTTGAGTAAAAAATATGAACGTTACCATGCCTTACCACTTAGTTTTATTTCTTAATGAAGTCATTTTAAAAGAGCCAATTCTTATTGCCAAGTTTTATATTTTCTCTATAGGATAAAATACAAACTTCCACTAAGCTTTTTCTTTCCCAGCTTTCCTTTTTTATCCCATGTGTAGCTTCCATCAAAATGTGACACCTCTTTCAACAGAGATGTGAATTCACACAGAAACATCACTTTTGTTCCCTTTTAGAAACCTGCTTTTGGTTGTGAACTACTTTGACAAGAAGTTGTCTCTGTGCTCAGTGTCATCTATTTACCTCATGATTAGCCCTCATAATTCATTTAAAATGTTTTCTTAAGGCTAATAAAAGTCCATTTTTTATACTGGTAAGTTTGTTTTACAATAGTCTAGAAAAACATCTGTTTTGTAAATCCCAAATTCTCTTCATCAGTAAGACTTTTCTCTACTTCAGTCACCCTGGATTTCTATTGCGTTCCTTCAGTTATAAACCCATTATGTATTTCTACTTATAAATATTGGGAATATATTGTATTATGCTTTAGGTAATATTCTATAACAAAGAACGTAGTGATAAACAACCCAGAAATTATATTTTCCCTAGGGATGAACAGCGGGAAGGAAAGAAAATCAATCAATAAATAGTACATATTTAACATTTATAATCTTTCTTTTTTTTCTCTAGTACGTATTTTTTTATAACAGTTATTTTAAAATTCTGAATCTCAGCCAGGTGCTGTGACTCTTGCCTGTAATTCCAGTGACTCAGGAGGCTGAGGCAGGAGAATCACTTGAGCCCAGGAGTTGGAAGCTTCGGTAAGCTATAATGTGCCACTGCACTCCAGCCTGGGTTACAGTGAGAAGACCTCATCTCAAATATATACATATATTTTATATATATATATATATATAATTAGTATATTATATACATATAATATATAATTAGTATATTATATACATATAATATATAATATACTAATTATGTAATATAAATTATATATTATATGTAATTAATATATATTATATATAATTTATATTATATATGTAATATAGTATATATTAATATACTATATTATATATATATGTGAATATATATATTCACTTATATATGTAATATAGTATATATTATATAGTATATAGTATATAGTAATATATATATATTAATATATATATTCATGGAAAAGTAGTGAAAGCATCACAGAAAGTTTCCATTGACTCCATACCCAGTTTCTACAATTATTGACATCTTATGTTAGTATGGTACGTTACATACATTTGCTGCAATATCAACACATTGTTAGATTAGTACCATCTATGCTTTATTTAGAAATTTTAGTTTGTATCTAATGTCTTTTTTCTGTTCCAGGACCCCATTTAGGATATTTTAGTGTCCTTAGTTTTCACGTTTCCTAAATTCCTCTTAATTACAAAGGCTTCTCTGATTTTCATTGATTTTGATGACCTTGATAGTAGGAAGGAGTAACGTTCAAGTACTTTGTAGGGTGTTCCTCACTGAGGGTTTTCTCATGTTTTCACATGATTAGATTGGGGTTATGAGTTTTTGGAGGAAGACTGCAATGGTAAAGTGCTACTTGCAGCATACCTTAAAACGGGTACATACTATCAACTTGACTCATCACTGCCGCTAACCTGGCTGAGGTAGTGTTTCTCAGGTTTCCCTGCTGTGAAGGTTCTTATTTTCCACACACTTTTATATTGTACTCTTTGTAAGAGTGATATTATCATTATTGATATAATAGGGAGTTACGATCTGCCTAATGAAGGACCGAGTATTTGCATAAATTGCTTATTCTACTTTTATTTATTCATTCATTCATTTATTTTTTTATATAAGTATAAACTCATGAATATTGCTTTTTCTATTTTTGGCTATAACCCAATACTACTTTATTATTTATTTTTTTTTCAAATTTTCGTTTTGTCTTTTGGGAGCTCTTTCAGTTGCTTCTTGTGTTGCTTCGACATACCTCCATCATTGTCGGTATTTTTTTTTTTTTTTTGAGCACTTCCATACTTTCTAGCATGACAAGATGCTCCACGTTCACGTTGTATATTTCCCGCTCTAGACCTAAAATATTTCTTCATGAATCTCTAGTTACTTGTTTTTTTTTTTTATTTATTTTTGGAGGATGATATTAGAAACCAAGGGTTGTATTCTAGGTATATTAAATGCTAATTACTACAGGGATGTTTTTTCTTCACAGCCATCTAAGCTACAGAGCAAAGGAATACATATGTGTTTATTAACCTGTGTATAAATACTTTTATATGTATCCATATGTTCCTACGTTAAGCTAAACATCAATTTATACTGATATTTCCATCTCAAATTTATTCCATTGGATAATTCTATCAATAATAATTCTGTCCACGTTGAAATTTGTAACACCATATACCTCTTCCAACTCTTTTCCTGTTTTCCCATGCCCAAACTTAGAGTGGATATTCGCCACAGTAAACTTCATTTATTTTATAAAACTTGTCTAAGAAATATGTATACAATATTTCCTCAAGTTAAAATATCATTTTATATACTGCAGTTTCAAAACTTTATCATTTATTCTTATTTATATGTCATTCTCAGGTTAAATATAGGGATCATGTTTTGTTCTTTTTCTTCCCAAAATTGAATGCTTCTGCTCTATCTTTCCGGACTTACTACAATAAACATTTTACATTATATGTTGCTTCTTTAATCTTCTATCTTCCACACCATACTGTTAACTTTGTAACAGGTCCTTTTGTATCTGGTTAATCATTTTATGCCCTAAAACATATGAAAAAATTAATACACTAAAATATTTAATAAATAAAAATGGAAACATTTTAAAATTAATAATAATTTTTGGTCTGTGTTCATATCCTACCCCTTAACTAGACAAGTGATTTAAAAATTTGGTATATTAGAATTCTGTGAAAAAAAAATTATATGGCAAGATTTTAAGAGACATGCTAAGCTTTTCTCTCTGGTAAAAGTAGAATGCCTTTATTCAGACCAATTTCCCTACAAAAGCAGGAAAGTTGGATAAGTATAAAAATGTGTTAGAAGAATACAGAAAAAAGGCAGCAAGCACTTGACTATTCAAGATTCTGCAGAGTAAAAACTCAGGGAATGAACACGGCATTTGGCAGCACGTATTTCTTTGAAGCTTTGCCAAGTCAAGAGAGGCCACTAAGAAGCTGGAATATGAATAAAGCTTTCCTTAGACTCAAAGATAGTTGGAAAATTTGGGAGTTCATTGTCTACAAAAGAGGCAGATCTTGGAAATACCCAAGAATTTTCAGTTCAAACCTACAAGGGCTATGATATGGGAATAGAGGTGAACCTGAAATAGTCCAGCCTTAACAAAGAATGAAGCATAGCTTCAAATAGACTCAGTTACTCATCAGACTAAGTCAATTTGCTGCTGCACCAACTTGCTACAAGAAGCAAAGGAAATGTTCTCTGTAGAAAAATAACATGATCAAGAGTTGTTAATTTTCTTTCTCTCTCTTGTTAGAGACATAAAAAGATATCTCCTGGATCTTCACCATGAGAACCTGGTAATTTCCAATAAGGAGGTAAAACCCGTGAAAGTGTATTGTCCCCTAATTCTGTCAGGCACAGGAGTTATACTCTAACACACTTAGATTCAAATGCAATTAAATTAGAAATAAATAACAACAGAAAGTAGAAAATTGTGCAAATATAGATTAAACACATCATTCTAAAGAACCTATAGGTCAAAGAAATAGTTTTAATAGAATTTTAAAATGTGTCCACTTTACATACTGTATATATACATATGTACTTACATATATATTATATACGTATAGACATAAAGAGAATAAGTGCTGGGATTACAGAGGTGAGCCACCACACCCAGCCACATGGATCATTTTCAAGGAAACACAAAATGTTATGCCACAACACAATTCTAAAAATTCAAAAAAAAATGAAAAACAAATGAAGTATCTTTTATGACCATAATGGAATAAAACTAGAAATCAGTAACAAGTGGAACTTTAGAAATTACACAAGTACATATAAATTCAAGAATATATTCCTGAATGATCAGTGGGTCAATGTGATGTTAGTAGTGAGTGTCAACTTGATTGGATTGAAAGTATTGATCCTGGGTGCGTTTGTGGAGCTGTTGCCGAAAGAGATTAACATTTGAGTCAGTGGTCTGGGGAAGGCAGATCAACTCTTTCTTTTTTTTTTTTTGAGATGGAGTCTCGGTCTGTTGCCCAGGCTGGAGTGCAGTGGTGCGATCTCGGTTCACTGCAACTTCGCCTCCTGGGTTCACACCATTCTCCTGCCTCAGCCTCTCGAGTAGGTGGGACTACAGGAGCCCGCCACGATGCCCGGCTAATTTTTTATATTTTTAGTAGAGACAGGGTTTCACCGTGTTAGCCAGGATGGTCTCAATCTCCTGACCTCGTGATCCACCAGCCTCGGCCTCCCAAAGTGCTGGAATTACAGGCATGAGCCACCGCACCCGGCCCAGATCAACTCTTAATCTGATGGGAACAATCTAATCAGCTGCTAGTATAAACAAAGCAGACAGAAAAATGTGAAAAGCGGAGATGGGCCTCACCTCCCAGCCTATGTCTTTCTTCCCTGCTGGATGCTTCCTGACCTCAAATATGGGACTCCAATTTCTTCAGTTTTGGGACTCGGACTGGTTCTTCTCACTCCTCAGCTTGCAGACAGACAGCCTATTGTAGGACCTTGTGATATTGTGAGTTAATACTTTATAAACTCATATATATTCATATATACATTTACAAACCCATATATATATATATACACACACACACACACACACACACACACACCCCATTAGTCCTGTCCCTCTAAAAGAACCCTGACTAATACAGATTTTGGTACCAGGAGTGGTTCTAGAGGAACAGTATATTAAAGATGGAGTTCTTTTATTGGTTTTGGGGTTTCTGGAGTTGGGTAGTTAATATGATTAGACCCCAAAATGCTAAGGACTCTATTTCTAATAGTATGGAGAACACTGATAGTCTTTGGTATGAACTGTTTAGAGAGTTATTCAAAACAAATGCATTTGACATTCTTGACTCACTGCTCGTGAGAGGAAAGTTTAGTGACTCTATACATAATATCTTTGACCATATGTGGAGAACCAAGGAACATAATGAAGCTGGTTGGTTGCCACTAAGTTCAGTGGACAAAGTGATGAAAGAAAATATGAACTTAGAGATTCTGTCTCCTGGCTACAGAAGCAGATAATGAGCCTCAAGTCTGCTAAAATTCCCTGAGTGAGAGTCTTGATTCTCGCAGAGAAAGAGCTGAAATTGTGGAAAAACAGACACAAGCTCTTATCATGTGAGTAGGAGACCTGCAATGAAAAATGCATGTACAGCCTTGCCAGGTGTCAACAGTTAAGGTGAGGGCATTGACTGGAAAAGAATGGGACCGTACAACTTGTAATGGGGATGTGTAACGGGACCCTACAACTTGTAATGGGGATGTGTACCCTGAAGAAGCTGGAGACACTGAGTTTGCAAATTCTGAGGAATCTTTTTTTTGCCAGAAGAAACAGCTTCCCCATCTCCAGGAGTGGCAACATCCCCTAACTGACCCATGGTGCCATCAGCCTTTCCACCTTTGTCTGAGGAGATAAATCCTGCACTGCCTGAGGCAACAGTGATGGCCTCCCCTGAAGCAGTTGCCAGGGGAAATAATGTTGATTCTCCTCAGGAGCTACCCCCAACACCTCTCTTTGCATTGAGACCCATAACTAGACTACAGTCCCTGCAGGTCCCTAGAGGTGAGGTTCAGAGTGTGACCCATGAGGAGATGCACTACCCTCAAAAAGAACTGTTTGAGTTATCCAATTTATGTAAACAGAAATCTGGAAAACAGGCATGGGAATGGATATTAATGGTATGGGATAATGGTGGAAGGAACATGCAGTTGGATCAGGCTGAATCTATTGATTTGGCTCACTAAGTAGGGACTCTGCTTTTAATGTTGTAGCTCGGGGAGTTAAAAAAAAGGTTCTAATAGTTTGTTTGTTTGGTTAGCTGAAATATGGATTAAAAGATGGCCGGCTGTGAGGGAGCTGGAAATGTTTAATCTCCCTTGGTTAATTGTAGAGGAAGAGACCCAAAGGCTTAGGGAAATTGGGATGGTGGAGTAGATTAGTCACTTTAGACCTACTCATCCCAGCTGTGAGGAGCCAGAAGATGTACCCTTGACCAATGCCTTGCAAAATAGATTTGTGAGGGCAGCAGCACCTGTGTCTTTGAAGAGGCCTGTAGTTGCTTATCTCTGTATGTCAGATCTAATGCTGGGAACTACAGTCACCCAACTACAAAATTTAAATACAATGGGAATAATTATATCCTGAGGTGGCAGGGGCCAAGTGGCAGCACTCAACTATCAAAGGCAAAGTGGGAATAGCTACAGTAATGGACAGCCGAGGCAAAGTGGCAATCAGAATAGTCTGACTCATATAGAGCTCTGGCATTGGCTAATTAATCAGGGTGTCCTAGAGGTGAAATTTATAGGAAGCCCACTACATTTTTACTTAATTAATACAAACAGAAAACATCTTGGTCAAATGAACAAAAGACTAATTTAAATTATAAAAACAGAGAATCATGGCCCTACATTCATTTTCCAGACATGAACCAGTTTACAGACCAAGGGGCCCTTGAATGAAGAGGAGTCAAGGTCTCCTTGAGGAAGGATCCCATTACTTTACCAACAATTTATGTAGTGAATCTTTCTTTCGTCCTTCTCCAAGGATACCTTCAGCCTTTTACTAGTCTAACTGTGCATTGGGAAAAAGAAAATGATCAGACATTTCAGGGGCTACTGGACACTGGCTCTAGCTGATGTTGATTCCAGGGGAACCAAGATGTCATTGTGGTCCTCCAGTTAAAGTAGGGTCTTATGGAGGTCAGGCAGTTAATGGAGTTTTAGCTCAGGTCTGACTTACAGTGGGTCCAGTGGGTCCCCAGACTCATCCTGTAGTCATTTCCCCAGTGCCAGATGCATAATTGGCACAGACATACTAAGCAGCTGGCAGAACCCCCACACTGGCTCCCTGACTGGTAGAGTGAGGGCTATTATGGTTAGAAAGGCCAAATGAAAGTCATTAGAGCTGTCTCTACTTAGAAAAATAGTAAATCGAAAGCAATATCACATCCCAGGTGGAATTCCAGAGATTAATGCCACCATCAGGTGAAAAACGCAGGGGTGGTGATTCCCACAACATCCCCATTCTACTCTCTCCCAATTGGCCTGTGCAGAACAGATGGATCTTGGAGAATGACAGTGGATTAATGTAAGTTTAACCAAGTGGTGACTCCAATGGCAGCTGCTGTACCAGATGCGATTTCATTGCTTGAGCAAATGAACACATATACTGGTACCTGGTATGCAGCCATTGACTTGGCAAATGTCTTTTTCTCCATTCCTGTCCATAAGGCCCACCAGAAGCAATTTTTAATCAGCTGGCGAGGCCAGCAATATGCCTTTATGGTCCTACCTCAGGGGTATATCAATTCTCTGGCTTTGTGTCATAATCTTATTCAGAGAGAACTTGATGGCTTTTCGCTTCTGCAAGATGTCACACTGGTCCATTACATTGATGACGTTATGCAGATTGCTTCCAGTGAGCAAGAAGTAGAAACACACTGAACTTATTGGTAAGACATTTGCGTGCCAGAGGATGGGAAATAAATCTGACTAAAATTCAGGAAACTTCTACTTCAGTAAAATTTCTAGGGGTCCAGTGGTGTGGAGCCTGTCAAGATATTCCTTTTAAGGTGAAGGATAAGTTGCTTAATTTGGCACTTCCTACAACCAAGAAAGAGGCACAATTCCTAGTGGGCCTATTTGGATTTTGGAGGCAACACATTCTTCATTTGGGTGTGTTACTCTGACTTATTTATCGAGTGATCCAAAAGGCTGCCAGTTTTGAGTGGGGTCTAGAACAGGAGAAGGCTTCACAACAGGTTTGGGCTGTTGTGCAAGATGTTCTGCCACTTGGGTCATATGACCCAGCAGATTCAATGGTGCTTGAGGTGTCAGTGGCAGATAAGGGTGCTGTTTGGAGCCTTGGCAGGCCCCCATAGGTGAATCACAATGAAGGCTAGGATTTTGGAGCAAGGCCCTGCCATCTTCTGCAGATAACTACTATCCTTCTCTGAGACAGCTCTTGGCCTGTTACTGGGCTTTGGTGGAAACTGAATGTTTGACTATGTGTCATCAAGTAACCATGCAATCTGAACTGCCTATCATGAACTAGGTACTTTCTGACGCATTTAGTCGTAAAGTGGGTTGTGCACAGTAGCATTCCGTCATCAAATGGAAGTGGTATAAAATTAATTGGGCTCGAGCAGGTCCTAAAAGAACAAGTAAGTTGCATGAGGAAGTGGCTCAAATGCCCATGGTCCCAACTCCTGCCACCCTGCCTTCTCTTTGCCAGCCTGCAACGATGGCCTTGTGGGGACTTCTCTATGATCAGCTGACAGAGAAAGAGAAGACTAGGGCCTGGTTCACAGATGGTTCTGCACGATATTCAGGCACCATCTGAAAGTGGACAGCTGCAGCACTACAGCCTCTTTCTAGGACATCCCTGAAAGATAGTGGTGAGGGAAATCTTTCCAGTGGACAGAACTTCACACAGTGCACCTGCTTGTGTACTTTGCATGGAAGGAGAAATGGCCAGTTGTACGATTATATACTGATTCAAGGGCTATAGCCAGTGGTTTGTCTGGCTGTTCAGAGACTCGGAAGAGACATGATTGGAAAACTGGTGGCAAAGACATTTGAAGAAGAGGTATGTGGATGGACCTCTCTGAGTCATCGAACACCATGAAAATATTGGTATCCCATGTGAGTGTTCACCAATGGGTGTCCTCAGTAGAGGAGGATTTTAATAATCAAATAGATAGGATAACCTGTTCTGTGGACATCACTCAGCCTATTTCCCCAGCCACCACTGTAATCGCCCAATGAACCCATGAACAAAGTGGCCATGGTGGCAGGGATGGAGGTTATGCATGGGTCAGCAACATGGACTTGCACTCACCATGGCTGACCTGGCTACAGCCACTGCTGAGTGCCCAATTTGCCAGCAGCAGAGAACGATGCTGAGCCTTCAATATAGCACCATTTCTTGGAGCAATCAGCCAGCCACCTGGTGGAAGGTTGATTATATTGGATCTCTTCCATTATGTAAAGGTCAGAGGTTTATCCTCACTGGAATAGACACTTACTCCAGATATGGGTTTGCCTATCCTGCATGCAGTAATTCTGCCAAAACTACCATCCACAGACTCACAAAATGCCTTATCTACAGTCATGGTATTCCACACAGCATTGCTTCTGACCCTGGCACTCACTTTACAGCTAAAGAAGTGCAGCAGAGGGCTCACGCTCATGGAATTCACTGGTCTTACCATGTTGCCTATCATCCTGAAGCAGCTGGATTCATAGAACAGTGGAATGGCCTTTTGAAGTCACAATTACAGTACCAATTAGATGACAATACTTTTCAGGGCTGAGGCAAAGTTTTCCAGAAAGCCATGTATGCTCTGAATCAGTGTCCAATATATGGTACTGTTTCTCCCATAGCTAGGATTCACGGGTCCAGGAATCGAGGGGTGGAAGTGGAAGTGGCTCCATTCATGATCACCCCTAGTGATCCACTAACAAAATTTTTACTTCCTGTTCTCGCAACATAACATTCTGCCAGCCTAGAGGTCTTAGTTCCAGAGGGAGGAATGCTGCCATCAGGAGACACAACAACAATTCCATTAAACTGGATGCTGAGATTGCCAACTGGACACTTTGTGCTCCTTCTACCTTTAAGTCAACAGGCTAAGAAGGGAATTACAGTGTTGGCTGGGGTGATTAACCCAGACTATCAAGATGAAATCAGTCTACTACTTCACAATGGAGGTAAGGAATAATATGCGTGGAATATAGGAGATCCATTAGGGTGTCTCTTAGTATTAATGTTGCCTGTGATTAAGGTCAATGGGAAACTACAACAGCCCAATCCAGGTAGGACTACAAATGGCCTAGACCCCTCAGGAATGAAGGTTTGGGTCACTCTACAAAAAACAAACAAACAAACAAAAATACATGACCTGCTGAGGTGCATGCTGAAGGCAAAGGGAATACGGACTGGGTAGTAGAAAAAGGTAATCAATATCAGCTATGACCACGTGACCAGCTGTAGAAACAGGGACTGCAACTGTCATGAGCCTTTCCTTTGTCTTTTGTTAAAAACATGTTTTGTACTTTAAAAAAATCTTTATTTCATTTTCTTTATCATGTGACATAAAATTTATTGACTTCATATCAGCATTTAAGTATTGTTACCTTTATGTAATAGTATTTCGGTTGGGGATTGATTCATTTCCGGTAGTACAAAAGATAGTTGTAGTATGTTAGGTATTATTATGACTTTATTATTGTCTTTATTTGAACATTATGTATGATCTCAGGAGATGTGCATGGATTCAAGTTGACAGGGAGTGGACTTGTGATGGTTAATACGGAGGTCAACTTGATTGGATTGAAAGTATTGATCCTGGGTGTGTCTGTGAGAGTGTTGCCAAAAGAGATTAACATTTGAGTCAGTGGGTTGGGGAAGGTATATCCACATTTAATCTGGTGAGCACAATCTAATCAGCTGCCAGTGGATATAAAGCAGGCAGAAAAAAAATACATGAAAAAGGAAGAAGGGTCTTGTCTCCCAGGCTTCATCTTTCTCCTGTGCTGAATGTTTCCTGCCCTTGAACATGGGACTCCAAGTTCTTCAGTTTTGGGACTCAGACTGGCTTTCCTTGCTCCTCAGCTTGCAGACAGCCTATTGTGGGACCCTATGATCATGTAAGATAATACTTAATCAACACATATATATATATATATTTAATCAACTTCCATATATATATATATATATATAATTAGTTCTGTCTGTCTAAGAAAACCTTGACTAATATAGTCAATAATAAAATGAAGAAGGAAATTAAATAAATATAGTTAGATAGATACAAATGATAGTGGAAGGATCACAAATGAAAACTCATTGTATATAGTGAAAGAATGCTGAGAGAACAGTTTGCAGCAATAAGCACCCACATCAAAAAAGTAGGAAACCATAAAATAAACAACCTAACAATGTATCTTAAGGAATAAAAAAAGCAAGAGAAAACCAAACTCAAAATTAGTAGAACAAAATAAATAATAAAAATCAGAGCTGAAATAAATAAAATTCAAATAAAGAAAGCTCTACAAAATATCATCAAAATGAACAGTTTTTGTATTGAAAAAGTAAATAAAATCAACAAACATTTAGCCTGGCTCTATAAGCAAAAAGAGAGAAGACACAAATAAAATCGATATGAAAATGGTCACATTACAACCAATACTGCAAAAATTGAAAGGATCACCAGATATTTCTGTGAACAATTACATGCCAATAAGTTAGAAAAATTAGAAAAAACTGGATAAATTTCTAGACACATGCAATCCACCAAAACTGAGCCATGAGAAGTCCACAACCTAAACAGACCAATGACAAGTAATGAGATCAAAGCAATAATAAAAAGCCTCTCAGCAAATAAAAGCCCAGGACCTAAAAGCTTCATTGCTGAATTTAACCAAACTTGAAGAACCAATACCAATTTTCCTCAAACTATTCCCAAATATAGAGTAGGTGAAAATACTTCCAACCTCAGACTTCGAAGCCAGTATTTCCCTGATACCAAAACTAGACAAAGATGCATCATAAAAGAAAAGTACTGGCTCATATTTTTATAAATATTGATGAAAAATCCTCAAGAAAATACTAGTAAACCAAATTCCACCACACATTTAAAAGATCATTTATCAGGGCCATGTGGGATTTATCCCTGGGATGTAAGGATGGTTCAACATGTGCAAATTACTCAAATGTGATATTTCATACCAGGAGAATGAAGGACAAAAACCATATGATTCTATCAATTGATGCTGAAATCCCTTTCATGATAAAAAAACTATCACAAAAAAAAAACATGGGTAGAAGGAAAATATCCATGTATGACAGTCCCACAGCTAGTATTATACTGAAAGGGGAAAAACTAAAGCCTTTTCTTCAGGATCAGAAACGTGACAAGATCTCTACTTTCATGACTATTATTCAACATTGTACTGGAAGTTCTAGCTAGAGCAATGAGACAAGAAAAAAAAAAGGGCACATCCAAAATGGGAGGGAATAAATCAAATTATCCTTGTTTACAGATGATATGATCTTGTATTTGGAAAAACCCAAAGCCTCTACCAAAAAGAAAAAAAAAACTATTAGAACTGATAAACAAATTCAGCAAAGTTGCAGGATACCAACTCAACATACAAAAATGAGCATTTCTGTATGCCAACAGTGAATAATTTGAAAAAGAAATCAAGAAAGCAATCATATGTATTATAGCTACCTAGGAATTAACAAAAGAAATAAAAGATCCCTACAATAAAAACTATAGAACATTGATGACATAAATTGAACAGGAAACAAAAACTAAAAAGATATTCCATATTCATGGATTGGAAGAATCAAAATCGTTTAAATGTCCATACTACCTAAATCAATCCACTTATTTAATGTAACCTCTATCAAAATACTAATGACATTCTTCACAGCAATACAAAATAATCTTTAAATTTACAGGATTATACACACACACACACACACACACACACAAAGCAATAGCCAAAGCCATCCTGAGCAAAAAGAATGAACCTGGAAGAATCACATTACTTGACTTTAAGTTATACTACAAAGGTATAGTAACCAAAACTGCAGGGTATTGGCATAAAAATAGACACATAATCCAACAGAACAGAACAGAGAACTCAAGAAATAAATCTACATTTCTACAGTGAACTGATTTTTTGACAAAGGTACCAGGAACACACATTGAGGAAAGGACACTCTCTTCAATACATGGTGCTGGGAAAATTGAATATCCACATTCAGAAAGATGAAACTATACCCCTATTTCTCACCATATACAAAAATCAAATCAAAATTGATAAGAGGGTTAAATCTAAGAATTTAAACTATGAAACTACTAAATAAAATTATTGGGGAAACTATCCAGAACATTGGTCTGGGCAAAGATTTTTTGAGTAATACCCTACATGCACAGGCAATCAAAACAAATGTGGACAAATGGGATCACATTAAGTTAAAAAGTTTCAGGATAGCAAAGGCAATAATCAAAAAAGGGAAGAAACAACCCACAGAAGAGCAGAATCATTTGCAAACTATACATCTTACAAGAGATTAACAACCATAATATACAAGAAACTCAACAGGAAAAAAAAACTAATAATCCAAATTTTAAAATGGGCAAAAGACCTGCATAGACATTTCTCAACAGAAGACAAAACAGGCAAAACAGGTATATGAAGAGGTGCTCAACATTATTGATCATTAGAGAAATGTAAATCAAAACTAAAATGAGATATCATCACATTCCAGTTAAAATGACTTTTATCCAAATGTGAGACGATAACAAATTCTGATAAAGATGCAGAGAAAAGATAACCCTTGTACACTCTTCTTGGGAATGTAAATTAGTACATTTTAATGTTAATTAAATAACTGAAAATATAGTTACCATATGATCCAGCAATTTTACTGCTAGGTATCTGAAGTGGTATCTTCACTCCCATGTTTATTGCAGCACAATTAACAATAGTCAATATTTAGAAGCAACCTACATGTTTATCAACAGGTGACTGAGGAAATAAAATGTGGCACATATACACAATGGAGTACTATTCAGCCATGAAAAAGAATGGGATCCAGTCATTTGCAATATCATGGACGGAAATAGAGGTCATTACGCTAAGTGAATTAAGCCAGCTAAAGAAAGACAAGCTTCCCATTTTCTCACTATTTGTGAGAGCTAAAATTTTAAACAATTGAACTAATGAAGATAGAGAGAAGAATGATGGTTAACAGAGACTGGGAATAGTAGTGGGGAAAAGTGGAATGGTTAACGGGTACAAACATGAAGTTAAATACAATAAGATCTAGTATTTGGTAGCACAACAGGGTTAATATACTCAATAATAATTGTATATTTTACAACAACTGAAATAGTGTAATTGGATTGTATATAAACAAAGAAAAAATTAATGCTTTAGGTCGGTGGTCATCTACCTTTTTGGTATCAGGGACTGTTTTCTTGGAAGACAAATTTTCCATGGACTGAGGCTGAGAGAGAAGATGGTTCAGGATTGAAATGTCCCTCCTCACATCATCAGGCATTTGTTGGATTCTCATAAGGAGCACACAACCTAGATCCTTCATATGTGCAGTTCACAATAGGGTTTGTGCTCCTATGATAATCTAACGCCACTGCTAATCTGACAGGAGGCAGAGATCAGGCAGTAATGCTTGCTCACCCGCTGTTCAACTCCTGCTGTGAGACCTGGTTCCAAACAGACTACGGACCAGAACAGAATCATAGCCTGAGTTTGGGGACTCCTGCTTTAGGTGATAGATACCCAATTTTTCCTGATGTGATTATTACACATTGCATTCCTGTATCCAAATATCTCACATATCCCATAAATATATACACCTACTATGTACCCACAACAATTTAAAATAAAATTATTTTTTAAAGAAAATTATAGGAAAAATCAAATACATTTATTTATTAAATGGAAGTAGATTATCAGATAGTTCTTTATCCTTTTTCTCTTCATGTTTCATAGTCTGAGGAGCAGGAAGAAGAGGAAGGTTTGTTCTTGCAGTCTCAGTGGTGGCAGAGGTGAAAGAAAATTCATGCAAAATAGACCTGTGTTGTTCAAGAGGCAACCATACATTTCATGATGTTCACGCAACAAAATTGCCTAGCATTGCATTTCTCAGATTCTATCCTTCTGCTAAGTGATGTATGACTATAATTTCAAAAGAAACAATAAGTGGAAAGATATCCATGTTCATAGGTCAGAAAAGTTAATATTGTTAGAATGTCCATACTGCACAAGAAATGTACAGATTCAATGCAATAGCTATCAAAATTCCAAATACGTTCTTCACAGATTTAGAAAAAAACATTCCCAAACTTACATAGAACTACAAAAGACCCTGAATAGCTAAATCCATCTTGATAAAGAAAAACAAATATAGAGGCACTACACTTTCTCCTGTCACACTGTATTACAAAGTTATACCGATCAAGAGAGTATTGAAAAGTGATGTCAGCAAGATAATGGATGAGGTCTGTTGGCATCATCCCTCTCTCTCTCACACACACGAAACTAGAAACTATTTAAAGACAAAAATGCTACCTCGAGTTAATCAGAATTCAGGGTAGAGTTAAGAAATCCCCTGGGTAAACAGAATTGAGAGATGTCTAATCGAATAGGAGAAATGGTCATTCCAGATTGCACCATGTCCTTCCCCAAACTGCTATCAGGGAACTCACAGAGAATTTTTCTCTATACATGGCATACAAGGTAAGAAGAGGGAATTGGAGCTTGACATTCAGTCTACCCATCAGTCTGAAAATCTTTGTAGGAAATCCTCTTTTGTCCCATTCCACAGGAACCTTTGGGAGTGCCAGCAATGCTGGACAACCTAGGGTAAATTGGAGATAAATGTTGTAGTGCTGGATTGCAATGACTGATGTGTAAATTATGGTGGCTACTCTGCCATCTAATTTGTGAGGACATCACATTCAAGAGACAGTCTGATCACAATAGTGCTTCAGGGAATGCAATCAATAAGAAGTTCCAAATCCCTGGCTGGATTTTTCACAGAGTTTTTGTGGAGAATTAGTCTGGCCCAGAAACAACTAAAAGGTCAGAGTTAAGGTCCGGTGTCTGCTTAAGTCCTCTCCACAGTGGAAAGCAATGGGAGGGCAGCAATACAGTGCCAGGGCAGCAGTTTACTCCTGGTGTTTCCTATGAGTCTTTCTTAAACCGAGAACCTATGGGAGGGAAGCAAATTAGTTCCAGAGCAGTTTTTAAGATTTTAATGTTCACTATAGGTTGGCCACTGATTGGGAAACAAGGGCAGAGAAACCAGTTAGTTTCAGTGCAGCCTTTTACTTCTGGTGCTCGCTGTAAATTCTCCCTAGATTGGGAAGAAACAACAGTCAAGCCTTTAAGTTTCCATACATAGTAGTAGAGATCTAACATGACTAAAGAAGACTTACAAAAACTGGAAGAGGTCACATAAAGATGCAAAGACTGTGGAAACTCAAAGAAATAAAATATCACAAAAAAACCCAAAAATGAAACTGACCAGTCTTCATTAATGGACCTCCCAAAATTAACATTTATGAAATGTCAGAGATTTAAGAATTATCTGCTTAAGGAAGTTCAAGTAATCACAAGAAAATATGAATAGAAAAAAAGTAAAACTGGAAAATAACCTAGGAACAAATTAGACATTTAGCAAAGAAATAGAAAAAAATTAATGAAATCCATTAAATAAAGAATACGATAACTGAACTGGAAAACTCATTAGAAAGCTTTAACAGAGATGTGAGAAAACAGGAAAGAATTAATGAGCTTGAAGACAACACATATAAAATTACTTAATCAGAGGAATAAAGATAAAAAAGAAGAAAAAAGTGAGGAAGGCATAGAAAACATATTTAAAAAAATGTGTCAGTTGGATGTGGTGGCTCATGCCTGTAATCCCAGCACTTTGGCAAGCCAAGGTAGGTGGATCACCTGAGGTCAGGAGCTCGAGACCAGCCTGGCCAACATGGTGAAACCCCTTCTCTACTAAACGTACAAAAATTAGCTGGCCATGGTGGCAGGTGCCTGGAATCCCAGCTACTAGGGAGGCTGAGGCAGGAGAATCACTTGAACCCAGGAAGTGGAGGTTGAAGTCAGGCAAAATTGTGCCATTGCACTCCAGTCTGGGTGATGAGAACGAGACTTCGTTAAAAAAAAAAAAAAGAAAGGAAGGAAGAAAGAAGGAAAGAAAGAAAGAAAGAAAGAAAGAAAGAAAGAAAGAAAGAAACAAAGAAAGAAAGAAAGAAAGAAAGGTCATGGCTGGATGCAGTGGCTCATGCGTGTAATTCCAGCACTTTGGGAGGCCAAAGCAAGTGGATTACTTGAGGTTAAGAGTTCGCAACCAGCCTTGCCAATGTGGTGAAAACCCATCTCTACTAAAAATACAAAAATTATCCAGATGTGGTGGCAGACGCCTGTAATTCCAGTTACGTGAGAGGCTGAGGCAGGAGCATCACCTGCGCCTAGGATCACACCACTGCACTCCAGCTTGTGTGACAGAGTGAGACTCTGTTTCGAAAAAAAAAAAAAAGTGTCTGAAAATTTTGCAAATATGGAGAAAGGCAACACCATTCAGGTACAGGAATCTAAGGAGTCACCAGTAAAACTCCTCAACTGAAAGAGGAAATTCCCAAGGCACATCACAATCAAATTAGCAAAAATCAAAGACAAAAGAATATTTAAAGCAGCAAAAGAATAGAAACATATAACGTTCAACAGAATCCCACTATGACACTTGGCAGATGTTTCAATAAAAACCCTGCAGGCCAGGAGAGAATGAGATGGTATATTCAAAATAATAAAGAAAAAAAATCTGCCAATCCGTAATGTGGTACTTAGCAAAGCTGTCCTTCGAGCATGAATAAGAGATAGCCTTTCTTAGAAAACAAAATCTGAGGGAATTCAACAATATTATACCTGTTTTATAAGAAATACATCAATGTAAAAAATATGCTAATGTGTTATAAGAAAATATTTCAAGGCATTAAAATTATTGGCAAAATAAACAGAAGAAAAATTCTGAATGTTTTAATACTGAAATTAGGGAAATTAAACCACTTATATCTTAAATATAGAGACTAAAATACTAAACTATTAAAATCAGCCATAACTCCAAAAATTGGTTAAAAGATAGGAAATATAATAAATGAAAATTTAAACAGCTATAAGTAAAAATGTGGATACAAGTAGTATTAGAGATTGTTTTTGATAATTTTCCTTCTGTTGTGATCAAAGATGTTATCATTTTAAAATAATCTATAATAAAATTTTTTGTAAGCCTCATGGTAACTACAAACCAAAAATCTGTAATGGATAAGCTAAAAATGAATAGCACAGAATCAAAACATATTACTAGAGAAAATCAGCCACTAAGAAAGATAGTAATAGAACAAGGAAGGAAAAAAGATGATAAAACAGTCAGAAAATGAGTGACATTATGGTAGTAGTAAATCTGTACCTATCAATAATTACACTAAATACAAATGGATTACATTCTTCAATTGAAAGACATAGAGTGGTTTACCGAATAAAAACAAAAAAAGGCCCAATTATGCTCTCTAAAAGGAACTCACATCACCTATAAAGACAGATACAGACTGTAAGTGAAGGGATATAAGATGTTTCTTACAAATGGAAAGCATGAAAAGAGTGGGAGTACATGTTTTATAATATAAAATAGACTTTATCTTAATAACAATAAAAAGGTCATTACATAATGATTAAGCAGTCAATACCGTAAGATAATACAATTGTAAATATATATGCATCTCACACTAGAGCGCCCAAATACATAAAACAAACATTAATTGAGCTAAATGGAGAGATTAACTGCAATACAATAACAGTGGGCAACACCATCTCTCCACTTAATGTAGAGAACATCCAGACAGATGTAATCATTAAAGAAATTATCAGTCTTAGACTATACTCTAGACAAAAGGAACCTAATAAATATTTACAAGATAATTCATCTAACCACAGCAGAATACAAATTTTTCTCAACAGCACATGGAACATTCCCCAAGATACACCAAGATACACCATATATTAAGTAAAAAAGTAATCCTTAACAATTTTTTAAGATAAAATGTGTATCAAGTATTTTTTTCTAATCATATTGGAATGAAACTAAAAATCAGTAACAAGAAAGTTGGAAACGGAAAATTCATAAAAATTACACAACATTCTCCTGAACAATGAATGGTTCAATGAAAAAAAAAAGCTAAGATTGGAAATATTCTTCAGACAAATTCAAATGAAAAAAAATCAAAATTTAGGCATACAGTAAAAGCAGTTTGAAAAGAAAGTTTTATGATAATAAACATCTTCATAAAAATATAGAAAGACTTAAAATAACCAACTTAATGGCACACCATACCTCAAGGAACTATGAAAACAAGACCAAATCAAACGCAAAATTAGTAGAAGGGAAGAAATAGTAAAGATCAGAGAAAAAAACAATGAAATTGAGTAAGATAATACAAAAAGATGAACAAATCAAAGAGTTTTGAAAAACTTCATAGACTTTTTTAAAACCTAGAAAGATATGAGTAAGTTCCTAGACACATGCAACCTACCAAGAATGAACCATGAAAAAATAGAAAAACCTCAGAAACAAATAACAGATAACAAGTAACAAAATTGAAGCAGTAATAAAAAGTGTCCCATAAAAGAAAACCCCAGGATCTAGTATCAGTACCTTTGAAAAACATTGATGAAAAAAACTTCAAATAAATAATAACTTTAATGGCTCATTTAAAATGATTTAAATGTTGCAAATTAAATTGAACAACACACGAAAAAGGATTAACCTATGGGATATAAGAATGGTCCAACAAACACTAATCAATAAACATAATACCTCAGATCAATAGAATGAAGTATGAAATACATATTATCATCTAAGTTGATGTAGAAAAAGCATCTGATAAAATTCAATAAAACTTTATGATAAAAGTGTTCAACAAATTAGGTATAGAAGGAACATAACTAAACACAATAAGATCCATTTATGATAAACCCACAGCTAACATCATGCTAAATGGACAAAGGCTGAAAGGTTTTTTTTGCTAAGAACTGGAACAAGACTAATACGCCCAGTCTCAATACTCTTATTCAATGTAGTACTGGAAGTCTTAGCCAAGGCAATTAGGCAAGAGATATAAGTAAAAGACATTCAATTTGGAAAGAAAGCAGTAAAATTAGCCTCGTTTTCAGATGGCATAATTTTATATATAGGAAAACCTAAAGACATGACCAAGAAACTGTTAGAACTGATAAACACATTCAGTTAAGTTACAGAATAAAAAAATCGGCCTACAAATATTAGTAGTGTTTCCATATACCATCAACTAGCTGAAAACAAATTAGTAAAGCAATCTCATTTGCAATGACTTAAAAGAAAGCCTAGGAATAAATTTAAGGTAGTAAAAGATCTCTACAAACAAACTAAAATATACTAATGCAAGAAATTCAAGAAAACTCAAAAAAATATGGAAAGACATCACATGTTAATAGTCTGAAACAGTTAATATTGTTAAAATGACAATAGTACCCAAAGTGTTTTACAGACTCAGTGCTATCTCTATAAACATACTGTTCTCAATCTTCACAATAATAGAAATAAATGTATTCTAAAATTAATATAGAATACAAAATACTCAGAATAACCAAAGCAATCATAAGCAAAAAGAACAAAGCTAGAGCTATCACACTATGAGATTTCAAATTATGCTATAAAACTAAAGTAACCAAAACAGCGTGGCACTAACATAAAAACAGACACATACACCAATGAAACAGACTATAAAACCCAGAAATAGATCCATGTTTTTGCAGCAGACAGATTTTTGACAGGGACACTAAAAACATAAAACGGAGAAATATTTTCCCTTTAATAAATGATGCAGGGAAAGCTAGATAACCATATGCAGAATCATGAAACTAGACACCAGTATTTCACCATATACAAAAATAAAATCAAATTTGATTAAAGACACAATGTAAGATTCAAAACAATAAAACCACTAGAAGAAAATATAGTGGGAGTGCTTTGGGACAGTTATGTGAGAAAAAAACTAATGGTTTAGATCTGAAAAGCACAGGAAATAAAAGCAAAACCATAAAAATGGTTTATGTCAAACTAAAGTGCTTCTGCAGAGCAAACAATTGACAGAGTAAAGAGACAACCTAAACAATGTGAAAATGTATTTGCAAACTATTCACTTCACAGGAAATTAATGTCTAGAATATGCAAGGATCTCAAATGATAGCAATAATAATAATAACAATAATCTGATTTTTAAATGTGCAAATGATCTAGAGACATTTCTCAAAGGAATGCATAAAAATGTCCAACAAACATATGAAAAAAATTCTCAGCATCACTATTCATAAGAGCAATGCAAATCAAAACCATAATGGGATATTATGTGACCCTAATTAGAAGAACTGTCATCAAAAATATCAGAAACACCAAAAATAAGAAATGCTGATATGGGTGTAGAAGAAAGGGAACATTTATACTCTTTTAGTGAAAATGTAAACTAATAAAGTTATTTTGGAGGACAATATGGAAATTCCTCCAAAAACTAGAAATAGACCTACCATATGATTCAGCAATCGCACTACTGGGCCTATATCGAAGTAAAAGAAAATCGATATATCAAAGTGATATTTGCCTCCATGATTATTACAGCATTATTCACAATTGCCAAGATATGAAATCAATCTGAAGTGTCCATGAATAGATAAATGGATCAAGAAAATGTGGTATATACACACAATGGAATACTATTCAGCCATAAAAAAAATAGAAATCCTGATATTTGTAGCAATAAAGATGAGTCTGGAGAACATTATGTTAAGTGAAATAAGCTGCAAACAGAAAAGTAAATATTGCATTTTCTCACTCTAAGGTGGAAGAAAAAAAAATTGATATCATAGCATTAGGGAGTAGAAAATGGTTACTAGAGGCTGAGGGGAAAGAGGATGGGAAAAGATTGATTAAAGGGCACAAAATTACAGCTAGATAGGAGAAAAAATTTCTAGTGTTTTGCAGCACTGTAAGAACATTATAGTTAACAATAATTTATTATATATTTTCAAACAGAAGAAAATATTTTTAATGTTCCTAATACAAGAAATAATAAATTTTGAAGTGATGGATATGCTAGGTACACTAATTTGATCATTAAACATTGTATGTATAAAAACATGAGTATGTGTTTTATTAATATGCATAATTACTATGTTCAATTTTTAAAAACTAAAAAGAAAAAAATGATCATAGTTTGAGGAGTCTTTGGTGGCTAGAATTCGTGGGCCTAGTACTAGAGAGGATGCAACTACACAGATAGAAAACTCAAATATATGTGCAAGATTTCATCAAGTTGTTGGCTAAGTACAGATCTTAGTGAGAGAAAACTCTCTGAATATAGGGAAAGAATTTCCATAAAGAAGACGGAGAACAATTCAGAGTTCTTAAATTGCTAGCAATAGTTTGTGGCCCCACCAGTTGAAACAGGAAGGCCTCATAAAATACAGAGGGTTGCGTAGAATATGCAAACAGCTAACGATTTAGTGGTAGGGGGAAATTAGCCCTAGACTAAAGGATTCCCTGGATGTATTCTAACAAACCTTAAAGGCAACATTGACAATGTATGCTTATTCTAAGGGTCATATGCACCAAAAGAATGTCCAAAATTATACATGGGAATTTTTTAAAACACTACAAGGAGCAACGTAAAATCAAAACTGTTAAGCATTAATGAAAAATTACCAGGGAAGCAAAGAAGCAATATGATATAACAATAAATTAGAGAAATTTTAATGAATGTGAACAGACCCGTAAATGACAGAGATGACAGAAACTATAAGAGTATGACATTAAAATGTTTATGAGATACACAGAAACTACAACAAAGACCTAAGTGAGAAGTCTAGAGATTAAATAATTATCTTAAATGAAAAAATGCACCAACTGTACTAATAACATATTAGAAATTGGAGACAAATGGATAAACTTGATGACAAAGTCCACAGTTATTCAAAATGAAAAAAAGAAAATATATTAAGAAAAAATAAATGGACCATCAATCGCCTTGGAGAAAAAGGCCCTACATATATCAAGTTGCACTCCCAAAAGGAAGAGAGATGGCAAAAACTTAGAAGAATTAATTAATAAAATTTTTAAGATTTGATAAGAATTATATACTCACAGGACTAAGAAAGTAAATGAACATTAAGCAGAAAAACCTGACAAAATGCCAAGACATGTTATGGCCAAAATTCTGAAAACCAGTGCAACAAGAAAATATTTCTTTATTTGTTTTTATTGATACAGAATTGATATACATATTGTCAGGGTATATATGATATTTTAATATATTCTTATAATTTATAAAGATCAAATCAGTGTAATTAGGAACCCTATCACCTTAAATATTTTTCTTTTCATACTACAACAAATTTTTAATTATTCTGTTCCAGCTATTTTGAAATATACAACAGATTAATGAAAACTACAGTCACCCTAATTATCTGAAAGACACTAGATATTATTTGTTTTATCAAACTGTATATTTGTACCTGTTACTCAATTTCTCTTCAACTACTCTTACCCCTACTTTTCCCAAACTCTGGTAAACAGCAATCTACCCTTTATCTGCATAAGATTCACTTTTTTACCTCCCACATATGAGTTAGGACATGCAGTATTTGCCATTCTGCACTTGGCTTATTTCCCTTAATATAACGGCCACCATCCATGCAGTCTCATCCGTGTGGCTGCAAATGACAGGATTTCATTCTTTTTAATGATGAATAATATTCCATTGTGTGTGTGTATACATATATATACATATTCCATTGTGTATATATGTATATACACACACATATAAACACACACACACACATATATATGTGTGTGTGTGTGTATCACATTTTCTTTTTCTATTCTTCCACTGATGAGCATTTAGGCTGATTCCATATTTTGGCTATTGTGAATAATGCTACAATAATGGTGGGAGTGCTTATATCTCTTTGATATATGAATTTCCCTTCTTTTGGTTATATACCCAGAAGTGGAGTTGTTGGGTCATACGGTAGTTCTATTTTTAGTTTTTGAGGAACTTCCACCGAGTTTTCCATAGTGGCTGTACTAATTTACATTCCCACTAACAGTATATGAGGCTGCCCCTTTTTCCACATCCCAGCCAGAATCTGTTACTCCTTATCTTTTTGATAAAAGCTATTTTAACTCAGGTGAAATGGCATCTCATTGTGGTATTAATTTGCATTTCTCTGATAATTAGTGATGGTCTTTTTAAATATAACTGTTGGTCATTTGCTTTTTCTCTTTTGAGAAATGTATATTCAAATATTCAGCTCATTTTAAAATTGATTGTTTTATTTCTATTGAGTTGTTTAACCTTTATATATTCTGATGACTAATGCCTTATTAGTTAAATAGTTTGCAAAGGTTTTCTCTCATTCTTGAGTTGTCTCTTCACTTTGTTACTACTTCCTTTGCTGTGCAGAAGTTTTACAGCTTGATGATGTAATCCCATTTATCTGTTTTTGGTTTTGTTGCCTGTGATTTTGAGGTTATGCACGAAAAACATTGGCCTAGATCAATGTCTTGGAACATTTCTTGGTTTTCTTCTAAGAGTTTTATGATTTCAGCTCTTAGATATAAGTTTTAACTATTTTCATTAAGTTTTTGCATATTTTGAGAGATATGGATCCAGAGTCACTATTTTTCATATGGTTATCCAGTTTTCCCAGCACCAATTACTAAAGACATTGCCTTTTTCCCATTGTATGTTCTTGGCACTTTTGTCAAAATTAGTAAGTGTGTAAAACTGCATAGACTTATCTGTTGGTTGTCAATTGTCAATTGGTCTATGTGTCTGTTTTGGTGACAATACCATTTTGATTTGGTAACTGCAGCTTTGCAGTATATTTTGAAGTCAGGTTTTTTGATGCCTAAAGCTTTTTTCTTTTTGCTCAGGATTGCTTTAGCTATTTGGATTGTTTGTGGTTCCACATAAATTACAGAAGTTCTTTCTCTATTTCTGTAAAGAATGTCATTGATATTTTGGTAGAAATTTCATTGAATCTGTAATTCACTGTGAGGTCAGATTGTTATTTTAAATATATTAAATCTTTCAGTATATGAGCATGGCTTTCATTTTTTGTGCATCTTCTTTAATTTCTTTCATTTCGTAGTTTTCTTTGTATAGATCTACCATTTCTTTTGCTAGATTGATTTCTAGGTATTTTATATTCTTTGTACCTATTTTTAATGGGATATCTTTTTATTTCATTTTTATATTGTTCACTGTTGTTATATATAAATGATACTAATATTTGAATGTTGATTTTGTATCCTGCAACTTTACAAAATGTGTTTATCATTTCTAAGAGTTTTTGATGGAGTCTTTAGGTTTTCCTAACTATAAGATTATATTGTCTGTGAATAAAGCCAATTTGAATTCTTTCTTTCCCATTTTGATGCCCTTTATTTATTTCTCCTGCCTAATTGCTCTGGCAAGCACTACAAGTATTATGTTGAAAAAAAGTGGTGAAAGTTGGCATCCTTGTCTTGCTCCATATCTTAAAGGAAAGGCTTTCAATTTTTTTTCTGATTCATTATGATGTTAACTGTGGTTTATCATAAGTGTCTTTTATTACTTTAAGTTCAGTTCTTTCTATTCCTAGTTTGTCGAATTTTTTTTAATCATAAAGAGTTGTTGATTTTTTAGTAAATGCTTGTTAAGGATCTATTGATAGACTCATATGATTTTTGTTCTTAGTTCTGTTAATTTAATGTATCACATTTATTAATTTGCATATGTTGAAACAGTGTTTCATCCCGGAAATGAATCCCATTTAATCATGGTGAATGGTGTTTTTAATTTGTTTTTGAATTTAATTTGCTAGTATTATGTTGAGGATTTTTGGATCTGTGTCTGTAGATCAGTCAGGGTGGTGGGAAGAATTATAGGGAAAGATGGAAACCTTCTTGGAAGGTCAGGAGGGTTTGCAAAAGCTTCAGTAGAGAATTTAAGCTGAAGGTGGCTAATTCTCTTACCCTGACACAGAGGGCAAAGGGTAGATAACAAGGGAAAGTAAAGAAACTTATCTAGGCAAATTGGTTTACTTATGTCCCTGGAAACCACCCTTTGATCATTCGCGCACAGGATTGCTCTCTACTCAGGGAGTCAGCAATGTTAATTACTGACAAATTGTGTTTGCTCCAGGCCTTTTTCATTAAGTTTGTACTAAATAAATACAAACGGCTCCAGCTTATTGGGGCTGCGCTCACATCGTTAGCGATGCTGCACTCTCATTGGAGGGTGCCAACTGGTGCAGTCCCGTAGCTGGGCTATCAGGTAAAAATACCTGTGTCTGCATACGGCTTTCATCCATCGCTCTGCCAGGGTCTGCAGGAGGACTCAGCATGTGTCCATCAGTGATATTGGCCTATAGTTTTCTTTTTTTCTTGTACCTGTCTCTGGTTTTAGTATCACAGTAATATTGGCCTTGTAGAATGCATATGAAAGTATTTCTTTCTCTTCAATAGTTTTGAAAATATTAACTGGAATTTGTATTAATTCTTCTTTAGATGTTTGGTAGAATTAAGCATTGAAGCGATTAAGTTCTGTCAGGCTTTTCTTTGATGGGAGACTTCCTTAGACTTTAATCAGGTTATTCATTAGGGTTAATTGAGGTTTTCTACTTCTTTAAGTTTCAATTTTGGTAGTTTTTGTGCCCAGGCATTTATTTATTCACTTATTTTAGGTTTTCTAATTTGTTGATTTATAGTTAGTTATTCATAATAGTCTCTAAGGATTATTTTTATTTCTGTGATCTGTTATCAGATCTCTTATTTTGTAACTGATTTTATTTTGGAATTCTCTCTTTGTTACTTAGTTATTCCAGGTAAAGTTTGTCAATTTTACTGCCTTTTACAACTTTTATTTTTGTCTATCTTCTGTATTGTTGTTTTAGTCTCAATTTCATTTATTTCTGCTCCATTAAAAAAATTGTCCTTCTGTAATTTAGAGTTTGGTTTGTTTTTCCTTTTCTAGTCCCCTTTTTTTTTTTTTTTTTTTTTTGAGACAGAGCCTTTCTCTGTTTCCCAGACTGGAGTTCAGTGGCATTATCTCAGCTCACTGCAATTTCAACCTCCTGGGTTCAAGAAATTATCCTTCCTCAGCCTCCAAAGTAGCTGAGATTACAGGTGGGCACCACCATGCCTGGCTAATTTTTGAATTTTTAGTAGAGACAGTGTTTTGTCATGTTGGCCAGGCTGGTCTCAATCCCCGGACCTCAAGTGATCTGCCCACCTTGGCCTCCTAAACTGCTGAGATTAAAAGCATGAGCCACCACACCCTGCCTTTCTTTTTTAGTTCCTTGATGATTTTTACTAGGTGGTTTATTTAAAGTCTTCCTACTGTTTCTAAATAAACGTTTATTGCTGTAAACTTCTCTCTTAGTAATGTTTTTGTTCTGTTTCACTGATTTTGGTATGTTGTATTTGTATTTTCATTTGTTTCAAGAGTTTGTTTAATTTTCTTCTTAATATTTTTATTGATCCATTGGTTATTCAGGAATGTGTTGTTTAAGGTCCATGTGTTGGTGTCTCTTTATAGGCTCCCTTTCTTGTTTATTTTTATTTTTATTACATTGTGGTCAATAAAGACCGCAGTGGATATTTGATTTGATCTCTACATTTTTTAAGTAGTTGATACTTTTTGTGTGGCCTAAGATAGTGTCTATTCCAGGGAGTGTTTCAAGAGCTGGTGAAAAGAATGTGTATTCTCCAGCAATCAGATGAAATGTCCTATAAATGACAGTTACACTTATTTGGTATGGTGAGTAGGTGAACTCCAATTTGTCTTTGTTGATTTTGTGCCTGCATAATCTCTCTATTACTGAGAATTGGGTGCTGAATTTCCATACTATTCCTGTATTGCAGTTTATCTCTCTTTTTATATTTATTAATATTTGCTTTATGTACTTGGGAACTCTGGTGTTGAGTACATAAGTGTTTATAATTGTTATTTTGTCTTGATGAATTGACCCCATTGTCATTATTTAATACCCTTGTTTTTCTCTTTCAACAGTCATTCATTTGTAATCTACTTTAGCTGATATAATTGTAGCTACCCAGTCTCTTTCTTATGTTCCTGATGCATGGAATATCTTTTTCCATTCCCTTGCTTTCAGTCTATGTGGATTTTTACTGGTGAAGTAGATTTCTTGTAAGTAATACATCACTGGATCTTGTTGCTTTATTAACAATTCATTCAGCCACTCTGTGCCTTTTAACGAGATAATTGAGTCAATTTGCTTTCATTGTTACTGACGAATAAGTACTTAATATAGCTATTATCTTGCCTGTTTTCTCATTTTGCAAGTTCTCTTATTCTTTCTTTCTTAGTAACTTTCTTCATTGTTAGGTGATTTTCTATAGCAGTGGGTTTTAATTTTCTCATTTCTTTCAGTGAATCTATTATAAGGTTATCCATTGTGATGTCCATAAGGCTTACAAAAAAGGTCTTATAAAAATAATGTTATATCACAAAGATGACAAATTAACATATTAGAAAGAAAAGATTAAAAACAAACACATGAAAACAAAACAATAAACTCTACATTTTAACTTCATCTGTTCTACATTTTGACTTTATTTTGTCTCAATTTTCTCATTGCTTATTACTAAACAGATTCTATAGCTATTAATGTTTATGATAGGTTTGTCTTTTGGGCTTCGTACCATAAAAAAATAAAAAATAATAAAGTTATAAGTGGATTGCACACCACAATTACAGTAGTAGTAATGGATTTCCCTGTGTACTTAATTTTTCTATTAGGTTTTACGTCTTCAATTTTTTTTGTTTGTTTGCTTATACATTAGTGTTTTATTCTTCCAAACTGAAAAACTCCACTAATCATTTCTTGTAAGATGGATCTGGTGGTGGTGTATTCTCTCAGCTCTTGTTTATCTTGGTAAGACTTTATCTCTTTTTCATATTTCAAGTGTCACTCTGCTGGATGCAGTATTCTTGGATAACAGTTTTTTTTTTCTTTCAGCACTTAGAAAACATTATCCCACCTCCTCCTGGCCTGTTTGATTTTCACTGAGAAATCTGTTTCCAGAAGAATTAGAGCTCCATTATGTTATTTGCTTCTTTTCTTTTACATTATTAGCATTGTCTCTTTGCTCTTGATCTTTCTGATTTGAGTATTTTTTGCCTTGTCATAGCCTTTTTGTGATCTAGTATTTTTTTACCTGACCTTCTTGTATCTGGATATTAATCTTTTTCTCAAGCACTTGAAAGTTTTCTGCCATTACTTCTTTGAATAAGCTTTCTACCCTTTCTCTATCTCAACTCCTTCTTGACACCAATATTTTAAAATTTAGTCTTTTGAGATAATTTTCTATATTTTGTAAGCAATTTTGATTCCTTTTGATTCCTCATTTTCCCCCCAACTGTATATTTTCCAATAGCTAGACTTCAAGCTCACTGATTCACTTGTGTGCTTGATTTATTCTGATGTTGAGAGTCTCCAACGAATTTTCAGGTTCAGCAAATTTATTTCTTAGTTTCAAGCTTTCTGGTTGATTTTTTAATAATTATTTCAATATTTTTGTTAAATTTATCTGACAAATTTTTAATTGCCTTTCTGTGCTATTTTTTCTCAATCAAAAACTGCTATTTTGAATTATTGGTCAAAGGGTTCAAATATTGCAGCTTCATTAGGGTCTGACAGAGGTCCCTTGCTTTGTCTGTTTGGGTAGCCCAAGGTTCCCTGTTTGTTGTTGTTCCTTGTGGATGTACATCTATACCTTTTTATTTTTGTATTATTTATTTCAGTCTTCTCTGTCTGGCTTATTTGATTTTATTGAATATATTTGTTAGAAACTCTTTAAAATTTTCCTTCCTTCCTTCCTTCCTTCCTTTTCTTTCTTTTCTTTCTTCTCATTTTCTTCTGCTAGATTTCTCTCTTCTTTTTGGCGCTAGATGGCTCCTTGAGCCCAGGCTTGTATCAGTTCTATTGAGTGCCACCATTTTCATATGGGGGTCTGTACTGAGGATACCTGTGGAACAAACTCTTTACAAGTATCCTCAGTATAGACCCCAGACAGCCTTTCTACACTACTGGGATATCCACTTTGGGAGCTCCCCCATATGAAAATGATCACAAATATGGACCATATCTGGACAATGAGATATAAGAAGTTTAAAAAATTTAAAACCTAGAAAGCATGTTACTGAATTATATAAAAACTTAAAATAGATTTTAAAATTATCAGAGTAAAATTATATTTGAATATTAAACAACATAATTGTAAATAATCCATTGTGTTGCCAGAAGTCAGGGACCCCGAACGGAGGGACCAGCTGAAGCCATGGTAGAAGAACATAAATCATGAAGATTGCATGGACATTTATTAGTTCCTCAAATTAATACTTCAATAATTTCTTACATCTGTCTTTACTGCAATCTCTGAACATAAATTGTGAAGATTTCATGGACATTTATCACTTCCGCAGTCAATACTCTTGTGATTTCCTATGCCTGTCTTTAATCTCTTAATCCCATCATCTTCATAAGCTGAGGATGAATGTCGCCTCAGGACCCTGTGATGGTTGCATTAACTGCACAAATTGTTTAAACAATATGAAATGTGGGCACCTTGAAAAAAGAACAAGATAACAGTGATGTTCAGGGAACAAGGGAGATAACCTTAAAGTCTGGCTGCCTGTGGGCAGGGCAATTCAGAGCCATATTTCTCTTATTACCAAAAACAGGTAAGATAAATATCACTGAATTCTTTCCCCAGCCAGGAATATTAATAATTAACAGCCCTGGGAGAATAATGCATTCCCAGGGTGGGGCCTCTAAAATGGCCACCCTGGGAGTGTCTGCTTTTATGTGGATGTGGATAGGGATGAAACATGCCCTAGTCTCCTACAGCACCCCCAGGCTTGCTAGGATTAGGAAATTCCAGCCTGGCAAATTCTAGTCAGACCGGTTCTCTGCTCTTGAACTCTGACAATGCATGCACAAGGGGACATGAAATTTCGTTAGTGATTGTAGTTTCGCCTTGACCTTCTGCCTTGTGATCTTTTGTCGCTCTTGAAGCACGTGATCTCTGACCCACACCCTATTCGTGCACTCCCTCCCCTTTGAAAATTGCTAATAACAACTTGCTAGTTTTATGGCTCAGTGGGCATCACGGAACCTGCTGACATGTGATGTCTCCCCTGGACACTCAGCTTTAAAATTTATCTTTTGTACTCTTCCCCTTTATCTCTCAGACCAGCTGACACTTAGGGAAAATAGAAAAGAACCCACGAGAAATATCGGGGGTGAATTTCCCCTGATACTGTTGGTTAAATAAGAGCTCAGAAAGAAAATGAGAAAGTAGCTCATATCAAATAAAAATATAAACACAAAATATTAAAGTGTGTGAGATGTAGCTAAAACACTGTTTGGAGGGAAATTGTAACATTCAATGCTTATATTTGAAAAAAAACCCATGACTATCTAATGTTCTAGCATAAGAAATTACAAAAAAATTATAAAGATTCTATGCAAGTAGAAAGAGGGAACATGGGCAGAAATCAACAAAACTGAGCATAGATAAAAAATGTACAAAAATCAATGAAACCAAATGCTGGTTCTTTGACAAGATAAACAAAATTGAGAAACTTCCGGCCAGACTGCCCAAGTTAACAGCAAAGGAGCTTTCAAGTATAAATAATAGCACAGAATATGAATCATTCTTGCATACCTTCAAGATTAAATAAATAAAATTAAAATATTTTATGAGCAGTTATATGCCTGTGAATTGACAGCTTATGAGAAATAGACAAATTCCTTGAAAGATACAAATTGCCAAAATTCACTCAAGAACAACTGATAAACTGAAAGGTCCTGTATTTATTAAACAAATAGCATTCATATGTAAAACTCTGCACTGAAACTGGGACCCTTCCTTACACCTTATACAAAAATTAACTCAAAATGGATTAAAGACTTAAACCTGAGACTTAAAACCATAAAAACCATAGAAGAAATCCTAGGCAATACCATTCAGGACATAGGCATGGGCAAAGACTTCATGACCAAGACACCAAAAGCAATGGTAACAAAAGCCAAAATTGACAAATGGGATCTAATTAAACTAAAGAGCTTCTGCACAGCAAAAGAAACTATCATCAGAGTAAACAGGCAACCTGCAGAATGGGAGAAAAATTTTGCAATCTATCCTTCTGACAAAGGGCTAATATCCATAATCTACAAGGGACTTAAACAAATTTACAAGAATAAAACAACCCCATCAAAAAGTGGGCGAAGGATATGAACAGACACTTCTCAAAAAAGACATTTATGCAGCCAACAAACATGAAAAAAAGCTCATCATCACTAGTCATTAGAGAAATGCAAATCAAAACCACAATGAGATACCATCTCATGCCAGTTAGAATGATGATCATTAAAAAGTCTGAAAACAACAGATGATGGAGAGGATGTGGAGAAATAGGAATGCTTTTACACTGCTGGTGGGAGTGTAAATTAGTTCAGCCACTGTGGAAGACAGTGTGGGGATTCCTCAAGAATCTAGAACCAGAAATACCATTTGACTCAACAACCCCATTACTGGGTATATACCCAAAGGATTATAAATCATTCTACTATAAAGACACATGCACACATATGTTTATTGCAGCACTATTCACAATAGCAAAGACTTGGAACCAACCCAAATGTCCATCAAAGATAGACTGGATACAGAAAATTTGGCATGTACACACCATGGAATACTATGCAGCCTTAAAAAAGGATGAGTTCTTGTCCTTTGCAGGGACATGGATGAAGCTGGAAATCATCATTCTCAGCAAACTAACACAAGAACAGAAAACCAAACACCACATGTTCTCACTCATAAGTGGGAGTTTAACAATGAGAACATATGGACACAGGGATAGAAACATCACACATGAGGGCCTGTCGAGGGGTAAGGGGCTAGGGGAGGGATAGCATTAAGGGAAACACCTTATGTAGATGACAGTTTGGAGGGTGTAGCAAACCACCACGGCACGTGTATACTTATGTAACAAACCTGCATGTTCTACACATATATCCCAGAAGTTAAAATAAAAAATAAAATAAAACCACAATTAGATACTATTTCATACTTTTTAGAATAGCTATAATTTAAAAAGTAAAAGTAATTAAAGCGGCAATACCAAGTGCTAGCAAGGGTTTAGAGTACTAATACTCTCACAATTAGTTGAAAGCAAAGCAAAATGACAGTCACTTTAAAAACCAATTCAGCAGTTTTTAACAAACTTTTATTAAACATACACTTTTATTACCTGAAGCAGGTATCCTACCTGATTTAGTTTGGATTTTTGTACCCACCAAATCTCCTGTTGAAATGTGACCGTCCCGTGTTGGAAGTGGGACCTAGTGAGAGGTATTTAGGTCATGGAAGTTTATCCTTCCTGAATGGTTTGGTGCATTCCCTGTGGTAATGAGTTCTTGGTATGTTAGCTCAAACATGAGCTGGTTGTTTAAAAGTGCATGGCACCCGTCCTTTCTCTTTCTCACTCTCTCTCCATGTGACTCACTGGCTCCCCTTGCTTTCTGCCTTCAGTAAAAGATTTCTGCGGCCCTCACTAGAAGCAGATGACAGCACTATACTTCTTACACAGTCTGCAGATACGTGAGTCAAATAAACCTCTTTTCTTCATAAATTACCCAGCCTCAGGTACTCCTTTATAGCAATGCAAAGTGGACAAACACACTACTCTTAGTCATTTATCAAAGTGAATTAAAAACTTATATTTACACAAAAACCTACATCTACGTGTTTACAGCAGTTTTAGACTTCCATTGCTAAAAATCCAAAGCAATTTTAATGTCCCTCAACTGGGGAATGGATAAACAGATGAAATAAATTTATCTAATAGAAACTAAACAAAACACACAGCAGATACACATACCAATATGGATGAATCTGCAACACATTATGTTATGTGAAATAAGGCAGGCCTAAAAGCCTACATATTGGATGATTTTACATACATATTGTTCTAAAAATAACAAAACTCTAGTATCTAAAAAGAGCAAATGTATCACAAAATCAAGCGGGTAGTGGGGAGAAGGTTTGACTATAATAGGACAGGGAAATCTTGCCCAGTATTGGAACTATTCTGTATCTTGATTGAGGTCTGATTACATGTCTGCATGGATTTATCAAAACTTGTAGATATATGCAATAAAAAGATTAATATTCTGGTATGCATATTATACCTCATGAAACAAAATGGAATAAAACCAAATGGTTGAACTGGCCATTATAGACAAAATAGTTTTTAAAAATAGAGTTTTCTGTTATTTAATAAAATATATAGCAATATGTAGTTAACACTACATGAATAAAGTATACATAAAATTTTATATGGTTTTTAAAAATGAATATGTATATGTTATACATTTAGATGAATATTATAAGAAGGAATATTTTATTCAAAAGGCTCCAAAAAAAGACTTAAAGAAGAATCAGTGGTGAGGGCACAGGAAGATTTATAGGGCAAGAGCTTAAGAGCAGATTTTTTTTTCACAAAGAGATGCCTTTTTTAAAAAAAACAGGCAAAATATATGAACAGACAACTCACAAAATTGATAAGCAGTCAGCAAATAAGCATATAAGAATTCTCTCATCATTTGTCATTAGAGAATTGCAAATGGGAACAACAATGAGATACTACTATGCACCATCAGGATGATTAAAATTCAAAATACTAATATCAAATATTGGTAAAGATGTGGAGCAACAGTGGCTCACATTCTTTGTTGATGGAAATGCAAAATGGTACAGCCACTTTGTAAGACAGTTTGGCACTTTCTTACAAAACTAAATACACTCTTATCACATGACCTACCAGTGGTGCTCCTGGATACTTACCCAAAGAATTAAACCTTATGACTACAAATTAACCTACACAGAAATGTTTACAGCATCTTTATTCATAATTGCCAACACGTGGAAACAGCCAAGACGTCCTTCAATATGTGAATGCATAAACAAACTATGGTAAAACCATACAATGGAGTAGAAAAGTAAATTAAATATAAAGCCATGGAAAAAAACATGAAGGAAACTTACATGCATATTGCTAAGTGAGAGAATCCATTTGAAATTGTATATACTATATAATTCTAATTATATGACATTCTGGTGAAGACAAAACTCTAGAGAGAAAAAAAATTAAATGTTTCCAAGGCTCCCAAGGAAGAGATAAATAGGTGAAACACAGCAAATTATTAAGGTAGTGAAACCATTCTGTATGATATTATAATGGTGGATACATGTAATTATACATTTATCAAAACCCATCAAATGTATTAGGTTGGTGCAGAAGTAATTGCAGTTTTTGCCATTACTTTTAACAGCAAAAAATGCAATAACTTTTGCACCAACCTAATACAGCATGAAGGTTGAACCCTAATGTAATCTATTGACTTTAGTTAATAATAATATATCAATATTAGTTCATCAATTATGACAAATGTATCACAACAATGCAGGATGTTAACAAAAGTGGAAACTGAAAGAGGGGGTATTAAGGTATTTATGGAACTCTTACTGTACAATATCTTTGTAAACCAAAAACATTTATTATTTTTGAGCAAAAAAGAAATAAAATGTATTAAGACTAAACCAAAACAAAAAATGTTTGTGCTGAATGCTTACTTGTCTGTGCTGGACAAGTAGAGTCACATCTGACTTAGTTACAAGCTCGCTTTGTCAATGTAAAAATGAATAATATAAACAATGGTACAGTTCCAAAAATACTTAACCTGACAGAAGGGAATTTTTAACCATACACAAACAATCAGTGGAGTTGTTTATTTGAGTATGTGGTGATATAAGAATCATTCATTTCACATCAGAGAAGGCAGTCAGCAGTAATATGCTTGAATGACTAGGACTTGGAGGTATTAGAGCAGGATTAATATTGCTTCTGATTTACAGAGAGTTAATTGTCTAGAAAATGCAGTAAACATAGAAAAGACACAATCACTTCACAAGTGAGTTACACTTCTCACAGAAATATAATAAAATAAAATAATACTTATAAAATTAAAAATCAGGCATGCTGCCTTTTGGACATATGAGTTATATAGATGGTATACTAATTATGGCAACAATAACGGCCAAGTAAAATATATAAAAGATGACTCAGGAGTACGCTGATAACAAACCGCAAAGAAGGAAAAGTTGAAGATGATTGCAGCTGTAATGCCTTCATTAGAAATTCAGGAGAAGGAAGTTCAAAATTAAAACTTTTCACAATGGAGAAAAATGGAAAGGCTCAAAGTGATAAGTAAAAAAGTCCTTTTGGAGGGAGCTGCCTTTTTACTCCATGTGCTAATCTGTATTGGAGACATTGAGCTAGAGTAACTTTCAGGATAGATACAAGTTGGTTTTGTCAAGGAGGAAGGAAAGTTTGGGAGAAAGCATTATTAGAGCATTGAATGATATGATATGTACAGTTGGATTTAATTAGGGCAAAGTGATAAGTGATGGTTTTAGCACAAGAATTAACACAGATGGTAAAAAAAAAAAAAAAGACAAATTTAGTATCTTCAATCTGGAAAATGTCAGGCTTAGCATAGATAATGAAGTCCTAGAAAATAAAGAATGAAATAAAGGCTCTACTTGAAATGGTAAATGATTCTAGGAAGGAAAGCATGCATACACTATCCTCGGAATTTCTAAGTAGATAATGACTACATTAGCTTAGGTCAGGTTCTCTGCTATATCAACTTAACGAGTCCAAAAATTGAAAACTTGTGGCAAGATAATAAATATTAAGCTAAAAGGGTTAGACTGTTATTTTAGAATGAAAATCATAAAGTATAATGGCAACAATTCAAATTTTAAATTACTTGTTATTAAACGCCTTGTCACAAAATATATAACCTAGTCCATTTTAAATTGTTAGTTAAATCTATAGATACTATTTAGAAAAGATGAGCTTTATTTATTATTTATTTCTTGGATTGTGTATTTTCCAAATTATTACTGGAAGAAATTGGTTATCTGTATTTTTATGCAACATCAGTTCTATGTCAAATCCTATCATAAACATAATTGATACACTACTATTTAATGCTGAGGTATCTGAAAGGTGTTATCAACAGAAAAAACCTGTAGTTTTAAACTAAAGGACAAATTGATACTAGCTTTTTAATGGAAGAACAAAAGTAATTTTTTTTTTTTTTTAAACGGAGCTTCACTCTTTTTTCCCAGGCTGGAGCGCAATGGCGCGTAATCTCACTTTAACCTCCGCCTCCCGGGTTCGAGCGATTCTCCTGCCTCAGCCTCCCAAGAGAACAACAGTAATTTATACAGAGAGAGAGAGAGAGAGCTGTTGATGCCAAAAATCATAAGCTAAATATCATTATAGTCATGATACAGAAGAAAAAGTGTAAGCAGCAATGAAGACTGCAGTCTTAGGACTACCAGGGTTTAGTCCATGCACAAGCAATTAGAGTTGTATTCATTTTAGAATAAAGCTGCCTCTAGTTATTCAGAATACTGGAACCAGGCAACATTTAAACCAGAGGCTGCTGTTGATCTCCTCTGCTCAGAAAGGAGATCGAAACAATCTGTAATCAACTTTTCCCTGAAATGTTCATCTATATGAGCAGGAGAAAGGCAAGTCCAGCTGACTCTGTTTCATTATCCCCATCCTACCATTGTGGGCAGACAACATCAAACCACCTGTAAATGAGCTGGTATTTTAGAGGAAAATCAGAGTCTAGGGAGAGGCTATAGAGATGAAAAAAAAAAAGGTAAGACAAAAAGTAAAGAAAAGAAAACAAACAAAACAATAGGTTAGCTGATGCGATGAAGAGAGAATCAAATTAATGCTTGCTAAATATGAAAACAAAAATCCAAAAAAAGAATAAAATAAACACTAATAAACTTTTAAACATAAAAACAATTAAAATATATCATTAAATATAACATTAAATGTAATATCAATGTGAAAATCATTTTTAAAAAATAAGTAGATATACCATGTACATGGATGATGTACAATCCACCTGAAATTATATTTTTCTGTACAGTGTGAGCTAGAGGTAGTTTCATTTTTTTCTGAATAATCAGTTGTCAAAGAATGAGTTATTGAAATATTCTTCCTTTTCCCATTGCTATGTAGAGCTAAACTGATCATAAATCAAACAACAATCTGTTTGAATTTGTTTATGAGCTTTCTGTTCTGTTAGTTTGGTTTATTCACTTATTTTCGGTGTATTTTAACTGCTATAATTTTATTACAAATTTTTATATTTCATTGTTATTTCTTTCTTTAAAAAGGCCTTAACTATTTATGGTTATTGTACCTCCTGTGAATGTTGCAATTAGCTTGGAAAATTTTAATTGTTTTTTGAAATTCTGATTGAGATTGCATTGTATCCTAAAGTAATATGGAATAAATTTACATGTTTAAAATAATAAATTTCCAATTCATGAGCAAGTTCTATCTCCCCACTTAATTAGGTTTTTTTTTCAATAGTGTTGTATAATTTTAGGTTATTCTAAGTTATTTAATATTTTTGGTGATATTAAAGACAGTGTCTTCCTGAAAACATTTGCTCTTCCAAATTAATTGAAGAAACAATTACTTTCATTTAATAGTACATATAGCCATCATTATGTTATGTATTTGTTTCCTTATTTGCTACATTTTTATTTTCAGATGCTCACTAAAATATTAGTTTCCTGTGGCACTATGGCTTTATCATTCTGTTTCTAGTATCTTAAAAAATCTGACATACAACTGATCTAAATAAAGATTAAGTGAATAAATAATTTGTTGAATTAATTAATGAATGTATAAACATTTAGAAACCATCCTTTCTAAAAATCCAATTAGTAAGGTCTCACGAAAAATGGTATTCAATTCTCATGGTTGCTTAATAGATTTGAATTTATTGATTTTTAACAGCCTTAATTCAGGGCATGCTCCATCCCACTACGACTTTAAACATATACTTTGTCCCACCTTTATATTTAGTGAAATATCACTTCCTTTCCTTTCATTATTCCCTTTTGCAATCTCCCTCAGTCATGGCTAGTTCTGTGTAAAGAATATAATAGTGACAATAGAAGAAGTGAGAAAAAGTCAAGGGAAAATGATCAGGATTTACAAATAGACAATCATTTCAATTCTTTCTTTCATTATCTGTTCCCAGAAACTCTTCAATAACGAGTTTAAAGGTCCAGTAATGCACCGGGCGCGGTGGTTCACGCCTGTAATCCCAGCACTCGGGGAGGCCGAGGCGGGCGGATCACGAGGTCAAGAGATCGAGACAAGTCTGGCCAACATGGTGAAATCCCCTCTCTACTAAAAATAAAAATTCGCTGGATGTGGTGGCGGCGCCTGTAGTCTCAGGTACTCGGGAGGCTGAGGCAGGAGAATGGCGTAAACCCGGGAGGCGGAGCTTGCAGTGAGCCGAGATTGCACCACTGCACTCCAGCCTGGGCGACAGAGCAAGCACCTCAAAAAAAAAAAAAAAAGAAAGATCCGGTAATCTACAATCTTATATAGTAGAAAGGAAACTTTGAATTTGATGTTTTTGATGTTTATACTCAAACAGTTAAGGAAAATAACCAAAACTCCTCAGAAGCAAAATAGATATAAACAGAACAAAAGCATTATCCTTTTTAATTCATGCGACAACATGCTGCTTTCTGTGACGATCGTTGCAGGATATCTCTTTGAGTTAATTTTGACCCAGTGTTCTTTGAGTTCATTTTGACTCATTTTTTTTTTTTCTAATTGAAATTGGTGACTGATAACTAAGAACACGTGGGAGCTAAAGTCCTTTATAACATTTCTAGGACTTTACTCTCTCATTGGCATGCTTCATCTACGGTAAATATTTTGGCTGAGTATAACTCTCTACCAAAGAAGTAGCAGCCAGTTCCCAATTCCCATCCTAGACTTGCAGAGAACAATTATAAAATATTGCTACTCATATCATATTTTGTAACTCTTCTACATAGAAAAAAGCAAAGTCTCTTGAAGTCATGGAGCTCTCCAAGTTGTTTCTGGCCACATATCAACTGTTCTTTCAAATATGCCTGATATTAATTTTTTTCTACTAAATAAAGGAAACGACTACACCAGCAGGACAAAAAACTATTTTGCAGTTCTTGCTGTGAAGGAAAGAACGGCAGTTTATATATCTGGCAAATGATAGGCCTCTCTACTGAGACTTCCAACAAAGGTGTTAAATGCATCTCAAAAGACTTGATACTATTCACTTCTTATGGTTGGCCTCCTATTTCATCTTTGAAAATATATTACATAATATAAAAATAATGGAAATTAAAGAGAGTTATTGGGAAGTTAGGCTTTTCACATGATTAAAGAGCTCACCATTTGAAATGTTTTCAGGAAGACACTATTTTCAATATCACCAAAAATATTAAATAACTTAGAATAACCTAAAATTATACACTATTGAAAAAAATAGAGTAAAAGTTAAGACTAAAAAATACAGAAACTGGAATATAAATCCAGTATTGAAAATGTAAATTAGTTTGAGTTGCACATAGGAAGCGAAAACGAGAAAGCGTGATTCTTCAGTTTATCAAAGTAGAATAAAGATTGGTGACTATTTCAGGATACCAATTAAGGAAAATGCCCAGTCATAAAATCTCAAACAGGATTAACTATATATAAATTATTTTAAGAAAGCACCATAAACACATAGAAATCTGAACTGCAGGATTTGTTTTGTCTCTCTGTTATAAATAACTTTTAATGTTATACTATTAATCTCAGATGACACCAGGTCAGAAAAATATACAAATAACTAAATATTCCCAGTGGTTTTTATGAATACAAAGAGCAATAAGAAGTTTTCATTTTACTTCTACTACAATCTTTTTCATTCATATACTATTCATTCAGCCAAAATGGATTTGGAAACTATAATGAGTATATAATTTACGATATTCTTCCCACATACAGAAAAATACAGAAATTGTCTCAATTTTTTGAGATCTTTACATTTTATTTAGGATGATAAAAGATATGGATTTGAAAAATTAGGAAAATATTTAAACACTAACAAATGAATGAAAATTATATGAGTAAGAATTTAAAACATTATGTTCCAAATTTTTCACATAGCACTCACAAAAATGATGATGTTTATGGCAGGCTAAGGTAGGGTTCCAGAATGGAACTTGTAGCTGCATTGATTCAGGACCACACTAATTTCCACCTGGATGCTAAAGGGAGTAATTGCTCAGCACAGCTGCAATTCCTTTATGGTACACCCATCTGTACTGCCCAAGTCACATCAGCTGTCATGTTTTGACTTAAGTGGTACCCAAATGGGGGATTGATAGTATCATCTTGCATTTGTTGACACTGAATCTTATTTTCAATATACATGAATTCATAGATGAACATTCTTGATTAAAATGATAATGGAAGAATGCATGGTGAGAAGATGTGGATGAAGAAAGAATTGTATTTAAAGAAAATAGACAGGTTAGGCCATAAATGAGGCTATGAAGATGCTTATAAAGAATGTGGTGAGGAAATCTGTAATTTCAATAGAAGCCACAATTCAATATGATGAACTAAGATTTTATGTGATCCCCAAAAACAAGTTGAAGAGAATTCATTTAGAATATTTGAGAATTATCTGACAGTTTTGGGAGACAGTTTCTGATTTGAAGTTGTTGCCAAAGATATTGTGTATTACTGAAATCTATAAATTTGCCTGCAAGCTGGCTAAAATTTATAAGCAATTCTGCATTTAATACATTATTAAATAATCTAAACTCTGTCTTCTTATAGGCAGAGCCTTGAGCCAAATTTGCGTGACTACAACAGCAGCCATTTTGAATACAATTTTGGTTGTAGCTCATTTTCTCTAAAGCATCATCACACATATCAAGTAAACTTAAATGCTACTTTACTTTTGTAAAATTAAATGTTATCAAATTTGAAAAAAATAAAAGAAAATTCCAGATAAACTTTATATACTTGAAAACAAATCATTAGTTGGCTGTCTCAGGAATGCATGTCTCATCAATTAATGAGAACATGTTCTTGATTTGGCCCATTGTCTTTGGGATCTTTAACATATTCTCATATATGCAAGCACAGGCACATACGCGATTGAATTATAGTAGTGAAAGTATTCCTTGGAATGCCTTAATCCACTTTACAAGACCAAGCACATGGTTAGAAGAAGGCTTCTATATTAATGCTCCATCTTCACTCTGCTTCTTCTTCACATTAGCCATTAAATCTTGAATGTTTTGTGTGAAATTTTGGTAAATGTTCACAAAGTATTTTGATGTCTTTTGTATAGCTTCATATATCTTTTGAGAAGCAATGGGGAATTTGTTAAGATTTCTTACTTAAGTTACTTGGGATGTTAATATGATAAGGCAGTTTTTAAAAGCATTACTGGAATTAATGATACAATATTAAGTTATTATGAATTGCTATAAAAGCTAAGCAGACATGTGAAAATTAATATATTTATTTCCTTAAAAAAGAATATATGTGAAGAGCCTTAGAGAAGCAGTGATTCAAGGCTGGGCATGGTGGCTTGCCCAGAACTTTGGGAGGCCAAGCAGGGAGGATTGCTTGAGCCCAGGAGTTTGAGAACAGCCTGGGCAACATAATGAGACCCCATTTCTACAAAAAAATAAACTAACAACAACAACAAATAACATTAGCTGGGTATGGTAGTGCATACCTGTAGTCCCAGCTACTAGGGAAGCTGAGGTGAGAGGATGGCTTGTGCCTGGGAAGTCAAGGCTGCAGTGAGCCATGATCACGCTGCTGCACTCCAGCCTGGGTGACAGCAAGATCCTCTCTCTCCAAAAATGAAAAAAAGTGACAGAGACAGAGCGAGAAAGGGAGAGAGAGAATATCAGTGATTCAAATTCTGAAAAGTAAAGGGTTTAAAAATTTGTTTAATTATATGAACATATAACTAATAAAAACATAAGATCCTCTGTGGAAAAACTAATTAAACCTTATTTTGGATTTTCTCATTACCATCATTGACCAGTGTGTTTCATACACAGGAACAGGTTTTAATCAACTTTCTGTGTTGCATAAAATCTATTACGGTAAACGTTTTAGCGCACAATAGAATTTTATTTTGGTTATTCATTCAGTGTATGACCTCATACACTTAAAATTCTTGAAATGTCTAACCTTTAAAAGTGTCCATGTCTGGCATGCAGATTATGTGTGCCCTTATTTTTTAATTCTGTTGCTGACTTTCTATTAACAACAAAAATATGTTCTCTCGTGTAAGCTACATTTAAGTTCGAGTTTTGAACCGGAGCATGGATAAGTACTGGATTTCTTTTTTCCAATTAACCTATATCAAGAGATCTGGTCACAAGCTTCAATACCTAAATAAGCTTTGTGAATGTAATAGGATAAGATAATATGACAGCAGCATACTAATATAGTTTATTTTGTTAGAAACCAGTTGGGGTGATTTGTATGTCAAAGCAGCTGGGCAAAGCAGTTCAATGTTAAAGTACTAATAGGGAGGGAGGCAGGGCCATCATGTCCTGTGTTCCTTTATAGAATGAATCATTGTTCCACATTGAATCTTTGCAATGCGGTGTAAAGGATGCTGACACAATCAATAATTCCCTCTTGGGAAAAAAAAATGTTCAAAGATTCTGTGTGAATAACATTATCCTATTTTCTCAAAAGCCCTTTCCTGCATCGAGTAATATGGCTTCAGACAAGGATTCCAGCTGAGTTGTGGCATAAAAAAGATTACAAGGATTCAGTAGATCAGCAGGAAGCACAAAAAGAAGGCATCCTTTCTTGCAACTAGCTTGATTAAACGTAATGATCTAAGATAAAATTAAGATAGCTAACTTATTACCAGTATCCCCCCTGAGAGTTTGCTTTTCTATTTGTCCAAATTGAATAAATAAATACCTGTTACATATTCCAAGAAGGTTCTGTTTTCAAATATTTTATAGAAATCAGAGTCTTTATTCTTGATTGGTCTCTAAAGCATCCATCATGAAAACAGGAATGATTACCTCTTATGCTTTTGGTGGAAAGTCCCTGTGACTCTGTTCTCAATCCTCCATGCTTCATAAAACCTAAGGAAGTGAAACTTTTATTTCTCATATTCTTTAAAATGACTAACAAATAAAAATACTTGGTTAATATGGTAACTTCTTGTTTATTCAATAAAAAACTCTCTCGTCAATATTAAATAAATATTAAGCAAATTTTATTTCATCTGATTAAGATGAAATTATTCCCACATGTATTGATCCTTGATTCATTTGTAAAGAAATGAATGAAATATGGACAAATAGGAAATCTAATTTATTTCTTAGGTAACAATTGCACATTAAAGTTTTGCATGTAAAGTCATACTATATATTCCTTATAATTTCAGATCTTAATGGCGTTGCTCTCTTCCTTTATATTTTATGGTATATTTGAAAAGAAATTGGACACAGTTAACGGCAGTTGATTTGGAGCCAAAAGATTTTGGCAGCATCTACAAACGTACTGATAACCCCATTAACTGAACCATTGCTTTTGATCATTATGAAGACATTACCGTGAAAGTCCAGCCAACACTTGAAATGGGATATGAGCCATCGTGTCTAGGATAATAAGAAGACTAAATTCTCATCACTGGAAGTGACCCAATTATATTTCACTATAAATAACATCTTTTAGAGCAACACCTGGTAGCAATACAGATATTATACAGACATTTTTCAAGATAGTCTTTTTCATTATTTCAAAAGGATTCATTTCTCCCACATGGTTGTCAGACCAAATGGTGCTTAGTTGATATCTAATACAAGTTGGAAATAAATTGAATTTGCACAACCGGATACTATAATGCTAAAATGAGTTGATACCGTCTTAGCCTAATATACATGGACTAGCAAAAATGGAGGTTTATTCTAAGCTGTCCCATCATCAGACTTACATACCTGCCTCTCCTACTAATGATCATATCTCTATCCCATTTTGGAATTATAGTCATAGGCTCTGTAGCATGAATAGATTTCCATATAGTCAATTTCTAATTGCACATAGATGACTTCCTTTAAAACTATAGGTTCATTATTTGAATTAAATATAACACCCAACAGATAATGCTGGCCAGGGTTCCTAAAAGAGTTCAAATTTCATATAATTCTAGCATTTGTGAATGATTCCTGAGTTATCTTATTGAGGCCAAGAATGCCTAATATAGTATTATTTTTAGAAAAAGGGTCACTGATATCTGTTCATGTTCTTTCAAATCATGTCTAGCATATAATATACACATAAACTGCTAATGGTGTTTATATATTCCAAGTGCTCATGTAATATTTGAAAAATACAATTAAGTCTTCAAAACTGAGCAAATATAATTATGGAATAGATACATGTGTATATGAAGCTATTATAAAATCAAAATTTAAATGACAGTAAGACTTATTGCCAAGTAGGTATATTTGAGTTTTTGACATTAGCTATTCTTAAATATAATCGTGTGTGTGTGTGTGTGTGTGTGTGCGTGTGTGTGTTTTAATATTGTTCTTTGCTCTCTTTTTGTCTTCAGGCCTCCACTTTATGGAGCTTAATGTAAATATGTTCATAAATAAACTAAATCTATATACTTAGTTGTTTTAGCCAAATTTACATTTCAGCCTTACCTGTATTTATAAATTAAAATAATTTGAATTTGTCAAAGGTTTTTGTGACATTAATTTTGAGAAGGGAAAGACATTTGAGGGGGCGGGCAGAGACAGTTCCAACATCATGGAACAGTTTGAAATCAGAAACAAAATAAGTCATTCACTTGATAATTTAATCAACATAAATTAGTTTGCCCAAACCTTATTTTGATCTAACAATACAAAGATAATAAAGATAACAGAGTAGGTATCATTCCACCTTGAAGCTCATAGTGGTAGAAGAGCCCACAACCCTCTCAGGAACCTTTACCCATCTCTCATCTGAACCAGCCTACATACATTGCTTTATAACCCAGAATAAAATGGCTCTGCAGAAAACTTGCTTTCCTCAACAGATACTGTTTTTCATGAATACATACATATATATATATATGCACACAATTTTATAAGAAAGATAAAAACTTCTGCATTAGGTAGTTTTATAGATTGTTCCAGCAAGAAACAGATATATTTCTGGATATACGGTATGAAATACCCAAAATGTGTTCTGTTTTGAGGAAGTAAGCTGGATGTTAAAAAAATTGATATAGAAGTCTTGATTTTAAATAAATATTACCTTTAACTACTAAGTAAAGTTTTAGATTTTCTTTAAAAGTCAGTTAGAAATGACTGGATATTAAATATTTCCTATAAATTCAACCAATAAAAAACAACTTAGTTACATTTATTTTTTGTAACTAACAAACACTATAATCAGTTTATACATCAAGGTATTCAAAACATGCAACACTGCCTCCAAAACCAAACAGGAACATGAAAACATCACAGGTTTCTATAACTTTATATTACTATTAAAATATGTATTTTGACAGCCATTTGCTTTTAGACTTAAAACATTATAACATTAGTGTTGAAAAACATAACTATTATTATATTTCTAATCTATCACATATTCTTTTCTAAAATTAGAAGTAATATGATTATATATAAAAAAATTCAGATAAGCTTACAATTTTCTTATTTTTTTCAGTTCCTCTTAGAAAAGTAGAAATACATTCTGATTTCTACCCCACAGTAATAACAATTGAAAACTTAAAAAGAATTTTGTAATAACCTCTGAGAATATTCCCAGGGGTGGCTGAATCCATGCAACATCAAAAATAGCAGCAGCAGCAGCAAAATAAAAAGAACAAACTTATGCTTTCATCAGATACCTGATAAGGTTTGACTGTGTCCCCACCAAAATCTCATCTTGAATTGTAGTTCACATAATCCGCACATTTGGTTAGAGGGACCCGGTGGGAGGTAATTGAATCATGGGGGCTGTTTCCCCCATGCTATTGTCATGATAGTGAGTAAGTTCTCATGAGATTTCATGGTTTTATAAGGGGCTTCCCGCTTCACTCACTCTCATTCTTCTCCTTCCTTGTGAAGGAGGATGTATTTGCTTCCCCTTCCATCATGATTATAAGTTTCCTGAGGCCTCCCCAGCCCTGTGGAACTATGAGTCAATTAAACTGCTTTCCTTTATCATTTACCCAGTCTCAGGCAGTTCTTTACAGCAGCATGAGAATGGACTAATACAGTAAATTTGTACTGCAGAGAATGGGGCACTGCAGTAAAGATAACCAGAAAGGTGGAAGTGACTTTGGAACTGTGTAACATTCAAAGGTTGGAACAGTTTGGAGGCCTCAGAGTACAGGAAAATGTGGGAAAGTTTGGAACTTCCCAGACACTTGTTGAACGGCTTTGACCTTGTTGAATGAGGTCTAAACTGAGTCAGTCTTAGGCGGAGATGAGGAACTATTTGGGAACTTGAATAAAGTTGACTCTTGCTACATTTTAGCAAAGTGACTGGTGGCATTTTGCCCCTGTCCTAGAGATATGTGGAACTTTGAACTTGAGAGAAATGAATTAGGGTATCTGGTGGAAGAAATTGCCAAGCAGCAAAGCATTCAAGATGTGATTTGGGTGCTAGTAAAAACATTCAGTTTTATGTTTTCACAAAGATATGGTATGGAATTGGAACTTATGTTTAAAAGGGAAGCAGAGCATAAAAGTTCAAAAAAATGTGCAGCCTGACCATGCAATAGAAAAAAAAAAAATTCCGAGGATAAATTCAAGCCAGCTGTAGAAATTTGCATAAGTAATGATGAGCCAAATGTTAATGGCCAAGACAATGGGGAAAATGTCTCCAAGACGTTTCAGAGGTCTTTACAGCAGCCCCTCTCATAACAGGCCCAGAGTCCTAGGAGGAATGAATGGTTTCGTGAGCTGGGTTCATGACCCGGGTCCAGAGCCATGCTACTTTGTGCAGTCTTGGGACTTGGTGCCCTGCATCCCAGCCATGCCAAAAAGGGGCCAACATAGAGCTCAGGACGTTGCTTCAGAGGGTGCAAGCCCCAAGCCTTGGCAGCTTTCATATGGTGCTGGGCCTGCAGGTTCACAGAAGTCAAGAATTGAGTTTTGGGAACCTCCACCTAGGTTTCAGAGCATGTATGGAAACATGTCCAGGCAGAAATTTTCTGCACAGGTGGAGCCTTCATGGAGAACCTCTGCTAGGGCAGTCCAGAAGGGATATGTGGGGTCAGAGCCCCCACAAAGTCCCGACTGGGGCACTGTCCAGTACAGCTGTGAGAAGAGGGTCCTCCAGGCCCCAGAATGGTAGATCCACTGACAGCTTGTGCCATGCACTTGGAAAAGCCTCAGACACTCAATGCCAGTCCATGAAAACAGCCGGGAGGGGTGCTGTATCCTGCAAAGCCACAGGGACAAAGTTGCTCAAAGCTGTGGGAGCCGACCTCCTGCATCAGCATAACCTAAATGTGAGACTTGGGGCCAAAGGAGATCAGTCTGGAGCTTTAAGGTTTAACTGCCCCTCTGGATTTTGTACTTCCATGGGACCTGTAGTCCTTTCATTTTGGCCAATTTCTCTCAGTTGGAACAGATGTATATACCCAATGCCTCTACTGCCATTGTATCTAGGAAACAACTAACTTCTTTTCCATTTGGCAGTCCGTTTCCCTTCATAGATGGAAGGGACTTGCCTTGTCCAAGGTGAGACTTTGGACTTGGACTTTCAGGTTAATGCTGGAATTAGCTAAGACTTTGGGGGACTGTTGGAAAGATGTGATTGTGTTTTGAAATGTGAGGGCATAAGATTTGGGAGGGGCCAGAGGTGGAATGATGTGGTTTGACTGTGTCTCTACCTAAATCTCATCTTGAATTTTAGTTCCCATAATTCCCATGTTTGGTGGGAGAGACACAGTGGGAGGTAATAGAATCATGGGGGTGGGTTCCCCTATGCTATTCTCATTATAGTAGGTTTTCATGAGATCCGATGGTTTTATATGGGGCATCCCCCTTTGCTTGACTCTCATTCTTCTCCTTCCTGTCACCATGTAAAGAAGGAAGTGTTTGCCTCCCCTTCTGCCACGGTTGTAAGTTTCCTGAGGCCTCCTCAGCCCTACAGAACAGGGAGTCAATTAAACCTCTTTCCTTTATAATTTACCCAGTCTCAGGCAGTTCTTTATAGCAGTGTGAGAATGGACTAATACAATACCTAAGAAGGCAAACAAAGAAACAGCTCAATAAATTTGTACTGCTACCATTAATGATTCCTTGAAAAAAAAAACAAAAAAACAGAAAACAAAAACAAAAACAAAAAGAACAAGTATTACAGTTTTTCTTTCAGGTCTGGGAAAAACAAAAAAACAAAAGCTAAGAAAACTTTGACACTCTAAAAACTTTAAATAGAAACATATTTTAATTCTGGAAGGCAGGATGGATAACTAATAGGCTTCAAAATTTCTCCTGCAGATATTTTGCCCATCACTTTTACTAAATTTAATATAATTTATTTTAGTTAAATAATTAATATAATAAAAGAGTTCATTTAATGAATATCAATATATAAAGGAGAAAGACCATGATAAATGCAATGGAATGGTGTTATGTTTTTGGCAGATATAAAAGACATTTCTAAGTTACTCTTTGAGAACGAGAAAAAGGGGTCTCAATAAATGAAAAATAAGTTTAGCACCCAAAATGAGAGCAATTCTTAAGTTGAAACTATAAATTTTTGAATTATTCCATTATAAGAAGAACCCAATATGGATTTTAAAATATACCTATCTAGTTTAACTGAGATTTTGAAGGAAAAGAAATGAAAAATATAGTACAAACAACTTATTTCCAAAGATAAATATAAAAGCTCAGCAGACATTGAATAAAACTGCAAGGATGCCTAAAGCCTAATATAAATTGGAAAATGACTCAAATAGTAAGTCAAATTACTTACTAAATGTAGAACAAGAAAGTATCAAAGAAGGACAGACTGCTCATGACAAGCAGTATCATGTTGAGAGTGGAAAATGGTGGAAATATGACTCAATTCCTATTTTGCAATTTTTGTTTTTTTTTCTGTTTAAATATCACGTGCACCCTAAAAACTTTTAGGAGGTATTATATATAAAACGCAGTCTAAGTTAAGTAGATATATTATAAAATAAAACTGAACTAAAATAGTTAAATTATTTAAATTATTTAAATAATTTAGTTTTAAATTAGTTAAAACTAAAATTTGTCTTAACAAATTAGAACTAAATTTACTGAATTAGGTATATAGATTTGCCAAATCATTGCTGGTACTCTTACAAAAGTTGCCAGATAAAGAAAACGTGATCACAGAAAATGAAGATAGCAAATGTCATAATTTTATCAGGGGAATAAAGGGAATTTTACAAAGCTTGAAAAATTTAGTGCCCATGGATGAAAAGACAAGAAAGATATACACAAAGAGGTAATACATCTATTAATTTAAACAATAAAATGATGGCAGTTACTTGGGTAAGAGTTTTGTCATTGAAGGAGAGAGAACAGAAATCAAATTGCAGAAATTGAAAGAACTAAAAGGGGGGCAGTAGAGGGAGAAAAATAATAGGGTTCTGTTGTTTTGTTTTGTTTTTATTATTCTTGTTAATAACACCACTACCATACTGTTTTGGATACTGCAGCCTTATAGTATAGTTAAAAGACAGGTAATGTGATACCTCCAGCTTTGTTGTTTTTGCTAAGGGTTTCTTTGACTATTCAGGCCTTTATTCTATATAAATTTTAGAATAATTTTCTTATTCAGTGAAAAATGACATTGGTAGTTTGAAAGAAATAGCATTGAATCTGTAGATTGCTTTAGGCAGTATGGCCATTTTAATGATATTGAATCTATGAGCATGGAATTTCTTTTTCCATTTGTTTGTGTCTTTGATTTATTTCTGCAGTGTTTTGTAGTTCTCCTTGTAGAGATCATTCACCTCCTTGTTTAGATGTATTCCTAGGTATTTTTTATTTGTGTGTGTGTATGTGGCTATTGTAAATGGGATTGTGGTCTTGATTTCGCTCAAAGTTTGAATATTATTGGTGTATACAAATGCTACTGATTTTTATACATTGACTTTGAAACTTTACCAAAGTCATGTATCAGTTTTAAGAGACTTTGGTAGAGTATTTTGGGTTTTCTAGGCATATAATCATATAGTCAGTGAAGAGAGATAGTTTGACTTCCTTTATTCCTAGCTGGATGCCTTTCATTTTTTTCTCTTGCCTGATTGCTCTGGCTAGGACTTCTAGTACCACATTAAATAGAAAGTGGTGAGAGTAGGCCTCCTTGTCTTGTTCTAGTTTTTAAGAGGAATGTGTCCAACATTTGCCCATTCAGTATAATGTTGGTTGTAACTTTATCATAGATGGCTGTCATTATTGTGAGGTATGTTCCTTCAATGCCTAGTCTGTTGAGGGTTTTTTACTATCAAGAGATCTCAGATTTTACCAAAGTCTTTTTCCAAATCTAGTGAGATGATCATATATTTCTTTTTCATTCTGTTTATGTAGTAAATCAAGTTTGTTGATTTGCATAGGTGTAACCAATCTTGTATCCCAAGAATAAAGGCCACTTGGTTATAGTGAATTAACTTATTGATTTACTGCTGGATTCAGTTTACTAGCATTTTGTTGAAGAGTTCTGCATCTATATTTGTGAGGCATATTGGCCAGTAGTTTTCTTTGTTCTGTCTTTTCTAGATTTTGGGGTCAGGATGATACTATTTTTATAGAATAAGTGAAGAAGAAATCTATTTTGCCTAATTCCCTGAAAGAGTTTCAGTAGGATTAGTATCAGCTCTTCTTTGAACATGTGGTAGAATTCAGCTGTAAATCCATCTCATCCAGGGCTGTTTTTTTGGTAGTTTTTATTTTTTTTATAACTAATTCAATATCTGAGCTCATTTCTGGTCTGTTCTGGCTTTCAATTTCTTCCTGGTTCAATCTTTGGAGGCTGTGTGTTTCTAGAATTTTATCCGTTTTCTCTAGATTGTCTAGTCTGTGTGCATAGAGATATTCATAGTAGCCTCTGAACATTTTTTCCTATGGGATCAGTTGTTATATCACCTTTGACATTTATGATTGTGCTTATTTGAATTTTCTCTCTTTTTTTCTGTTTAATTTAGCTAGTAGTCTATTAATCTTGTTTAATTTTCAAGTAACTAACTTTCCAGTATTTTTTTTTTGGGGGGGGGGGTTCAGTTCTGTTACCTCTGCTGTGGTATTAGTTGTTTCTTTTTTTCTCCAAGATTTGAGATTAGTTTGTTCTTGTTTATTTAATTTCTTAGGTGTGAATGTTAAATTGTCCATTTAAGCTCTAACTTCTTACTCCAGGTGTTTAGCACTATGAACTTTCCTCTTAACACTGCTTTTGTCAGATCCCAAAGATTTTAGTGTGTTGGGTCTGTTTTGCTTAGTTTCAAAGAATGTTTTGAGTCCTGTCTTAGTCTTACTGTTTCCCCCAGAGTTATTTAAGAGCAAGTTGTTTAGTTTCCATGTAATTACTTGGCTTTGAGAGTTCCTCTTGGTATTGATTTCTATTTTTATTTAACTGTGGTCCTAGCAAATGCTTGATTTGATTACCATTCTTTTGAATTTTTTGAGGCTTTCTTTGTGGCCAAGCATATTCTCAATGTTGGAACATCTATCACGTGTATGTGAGAAGAATGCATATTCTGTGGTTGTTGGGTGGAGTATTCTGCAGAGATCTATTAGGTACAATTGGTCAAGGGTTGAGTTGAAATCCAGTATTTCTTTTTTAGTTTTCTCACAAGATGCTATTCGTGGGATATTGAAGTTTCCCAACATTATTATATGGCTAAGTCTTTTTCTAGGTTTATAAGTATCATTTTATAGATTTGGGTGCTCCAATATCAGGTGCATACAGATTTAGGATAATCAGGTCTGCTTATGGAATTGTATCCTTTATCATTATGTAATGCTGTTCTTTGTCTTTTGTATTTTTGTTAGTTTAAAGTCTGTTTTTTTCTCATGCAAGAATAGCAAAAGAAACAATTCTTCTCTGTTTTCCATTTCCACGATAGACCTTTCTCTATCCCTTTACGTTAAGCCTTTAAATTTCATTACATGTGAGATGAGTCTCTTGAAGACAGCAAAAGTTTGAGTATTAATTTTTTTTATCCAACTTGCCACTTGGTGTCTTTTAAGTGGAATGTTTAGGCCATTTATATTCTGGGTTAATGATATGTGATATGTGAGGTTATCTTCCTATCATGGTGGTGTTAGCTGGTTTGTTTGTAGTCTCAATTGGGTAGTTGTTTTGTAGGGCCTATGGACTATGTACTTACATGTGTTTTTATGGTAGCAAGTATTTAGTTTCGAAATTTAGAGCTCCCTTCAGCATCTTCGTTAAGGCCAATCCAATATAAAAAAACTCCCTTAGAATTTTGCATGTCTGGGAAACATTTTATTTTTCTTTTGTTTATGAATTTAGTTTGGTGGGGTATGAAATTCATTTTTTTTAAAGAATTACAAAATAGACACCCAATCTCTTTTGACTTATAAGGTTTCTGGTAAGAAGTTCCATGTTAACCTAATGGGGTTTCCTTTATAGGTGATCTTATCATTTTCTGTAGCCTCTTTTAAGATGTTTCCTTTCACATTGACCTTGGATAGTGTGGTGATTATGTGCCTTCGGAATGGTATTCTTCTATAGTTTTTCACAAGGGTTTTCTGAATTTCTTATATTTGCATATCAAACTCTCTAGCAAGATTGGAGAAATTTTCATGGCTTCTCGAGTTGCTTACTCTCCCTTTTTTCTCTCATGAACGCCAGTGGGTCATAGGTTTGGTCATTTTACATAATCCCATATTTCTCAGAGGTTTTTTACATTTCTTTTAAATTAGTTTTTCTTTATTTTTGTCTGACCATGTTGATTCAATGGACTAGGTTTTGCACTCAACTCCACTGCTAGGTCTAGTCTGCTAAGGCTTTCAACTGCATTTTAAAATTTCTGTAGTGAATTTTTCAACACCAGAAGTTCAGTTTTGTTCTTTCTTAATATGGCTATGTCATCTTTCAAGTCTTGGATAATTTTTCTGTCTTGTTTAAATTTGATTTTAACTTTCTCTTAGATCTCATTGAGCTTTTTTGCATCTGTCACTTCAGAGACTTAAGCCTGGTTAGAATCCACTAGACAGTTAGAGAGCTAGGAAAATCCTTTGGAGGTAACAAAACACTTTGACTTTTTGAATTACTGGGGTTCTTGCACTAACCCCTTCTCATCTGAGATAACTGACATATATATATATATATTTAGTTTTTTAATATATAAATATTTCTATATAATATGTAATATAAAAAATATATATTATTTATATAATACATATTATATATCCAATATGTAAGTTATAATAAATATATATTATATTTATATATTATATATAATATTATATTTATATATTATATATAATATTTTATATATTATATTATATATTATATTTGTATATTATATATGATATATATTACATTATATATTATATAAATATATATTACATTATATATTATATAAATATATATTATATTTAAATATTACATTATATATTATATAAATATATATTATATTTCTATATTGTATTATGTATTATATGAATATATATTATATTTACATATTATATTATATATCATGTAAATATATATTTTATTATATATTATACAAAATATATTTATATATTATATAAATATATATTGTATTATATATTATATAAATACATATTTATATATTATATAAATATATATTATATAAATACGTATTTATATATTATATAAATATATATTATATAAATACATATTTATATATTATATAAATATATATTATATGAATACATATTTATATAATATAAATATATATTATATAAATACATATTTATATAATATAAATATATATTATATAAATACATATTTATATATTATATAAATATATAATATATAAATACATATTTATATATTATATAAATATATATTATATAAATACATATTTATATATTATATAAATATATATTATATAAATACATATTTATATATTATATAAATATATATTATATAAATACATATTTATGTATTATATAAATACATATTTATATATTATATAAATATATATTATATAAATACATATTTATATATTATATAAATATATATTATATAAATACATATTTATATAATATATAAATATATATTATATCAATACATATTATATTTATATATTATATAAATATATATTATATTTTTATATTATATATTATATTTATATATTATATAAATATATATTATATTTTTATATTATATATTATATTTATATATTATATAAATATATATTATATTTTTATGTTATATATTATATTTATATATTATATATTACATTTATATATTATATAAATATATATTACATTTATATATTATATAAATATATATTACATTTATATATTATATAAATATATATTACATTTATATATTATATAAATATATATTACATTTATATATTATATAAATATATATTACATTTATATATTATATATGATTTTATATATTATATAAATATATCATATTTATATAGTATATAAATATTATATCATATTTATATAGTATATAAATATATATCATATTTATATAGTATATAAATATATATCATATTTATATATTATATATCATATTTATATATTATATAAATATATATCATATTTATATATTATATATCATATTTATATATTATATAAATATATATTATATTTACATATTATATATTATATATTATATTTATATAATATATAAATATATTATATTTATATTGATATAAATACATATTATATTTATCTGTTGTATAAATATATATTATATTTATACATTATATATAACACATATTCATATAATATATAATATATATTATATTTATATATAATATATATTCATATAATATATAATATATATTATATTTATATATAATATATATTCATATAATATATAATATATATTATATTTATATATAATGTATATTATACATTACATTATATATTATATGTAATATATATCATATTTATATATTATATAAATATATTTACATATAATATACATTCATAATATATTTTATAAATGTACATTTATAATATATTTTATTTTTTATATAATATATATTTATAAATATATTATATAATTATATATACATATAATATGTATACATATATAACATATTATGTATACTTATAATATGTATACAAATATAAAATATATAATATATAATATATAATATGCACACATATATAAAATATATAATACATATAATATATATACATACATAATATGTATACATATATTATATATTATATGTAATATATACATATAATATGTATATATTATATGTATATATATACATATAATATGTATATGTGTATATATATACATATAATATATAATATGTATATAATATGTATATAATATGTATATTATATATACAATATATACATATTATATATAATATATAATATGTATATATTATATGTATATATATACATATAATATGTATATATGTAATATATACATATAATATATAATATATACATATATAATATGTGTACATATATATAAAAAATATATTTTATATATATATTTTTTTGGGGGACAGAGTCTCGCTCTGTCACCCAGACTGGAGTGCAGTGGTGCGATCTCGGGTCACTGCAAGCTCTGCCTCCCGGATTCACGCCATTCTCCTGCTTCAGCCTCCTGAGTAGCTGAGACTACAGACGCCCGTCACCACACCCGGCTAATTTGTTGTATTTTTTTGGTAAACACGGGGTTTCACCGTGTTAGCCAGGATGGTCTCGATCTCTTGATCTCATGATCTGCCCGCCTTGGCCTCCCAGAGTGATGGGATTACAGGCGTGAGTCACTGCGCCCGGCCATATTTTATATATATATATATATATATATATATATATACACACACACACATACATACATACATACATACATACATATACAATATATTATATAGAATATATTATATATAATATATTATATAGAACATATTCTATATAATATATTATATAGAATATATTATATATACAATATTTTATAAAATATTTTATATATAACATTTTATATATAACAGTTTATATATTTTTATATAATATTTTATGTATATAATATTTTACATGTAATATTTTATATTACATATTACATATGAGAACTGATATATATATTTTATATACATATGAGAACTGATATATATATTATATATGTGTATATATATAATTATATATAGAAATTGCTGTAGTTCGAATGGTGCTTTTTGTTTTATATTCTTTTTTTCCTTGAGGATTTGACTACAGTGAATGTTGTGAATCGTCAGTTGACTTCTTTTCCGAGTGCTTTCGAGGGCCACGGCTCTGTTCATGTTTTAGGTTGTATATAGGTTCCTGTGGTGGGTTTCAGAGGCATTGCTCGTTGGAGGCATAGATTTTCCTTTGGTGATATAATTCAGGCTGCAGCCTAGCAGATACTGCTTAGGAGTACAGGCCAGCAAATAGGCTGTTTCTCAGCTACACACCCCTTTTGTATTTCAGTATGCATGTAACAGGACTCCCTTCTTTTGATCTGGATTGTGGCTGAGGACACAGCCTGGCACCTGATATCTCTAAGCAAGCTTCCCAGATTCTTCCTTCCTCAACTGTGGTATTTGGCTTGCCTCTCTATAGAATTTCGTGTTTTCTCAAAATGTCTGTTTGAAGTGTAATGATTTCTCTCAATATTTTGGTTCCTCTTGATGAAAGAGACATTTCCTGGTTGCATCATAAAATATAGATAACAAATGTAAAATCTGTAAGTATTTAAGATACATTGTAATATCTGTAAATATAATGATTTCTAACATCATATGCTGTATGATAATTTAGAAGGTGGAGAGAAAAAGGTTTTTTGACAGGACAAGTGATACCTGTACAATAATTGCCTTACAAATAAAATATACATAACACACAAAAGTAGATTAAAACATATTGTATTTACAGGGATTAAATGAGTACAAATATCTAACATTGTATCTTAAAATTAATCAAAATGTATGCATTTTTACCAAGACTTTTACTTCCAAGAGTTATTAGATGTACAAATCCAAAATTTAAAACAAAAAAGAGCTTTTTTCTTGTATCCTCATTGAGAAAAGCAAAACTTTAAATTTTCATAAAATCTATCTAAAAATCAAAAATTTAACAGAAAGCCTAGAGAAAGCACAGAATATGTATATTTTACTTTCTTCATTCAGCACCTGTTAGAATAGCATGTACCTGTGAATCCTAAATAAATAATTTTGACAAAGAATGAATGCATATTGGCACTGATAAGAAAGTTATAAAATTTGAATTGCATTTTGAAGTAAAAAATGTAATCTACTATTTCATAATGATTCAACAAATGGCCAGCATTTCTCTCTAATTCTGTTACTTTTTGCACTGGCTTCATGCCCTTTCCCTCTCTTTGGTTTTCTACGCTATAAGGTAATTCATAAGCAATGCAAATTAAAATAAGCTCATGTGATTGCTTCATTACCTTTTAGCATGAAGCCATAGTTGAGTAATTTTACTCAGTCCACTGTAAAGTAAATCACATTGTAGTGGGATACCAATGCACATCACTGTTCATTGTAGGCAATAAGAACCTGTAGATTTAGCTAAGAGGGCGTTTATTCCTATCTCTTACCCAAATTAGAAGTCTCCTCCACAACAATACTGATAGGCGTTATGTACTATCGATTTGAATATATCTACCAATATAAAATACTGGCTTTCGGCATATTCTATTTTGTTTGAATATCTCCAACTGCTAGATAATATTTCATGTATTGACCCAAATTCTAAATTCAATTAAATTTCTGGTCCTTTCCCCTTGTGTAATTTCTGAGGACATATATAGACAAAATCTCACCTCTCTTTAATATTACAGCTTTACAAATATTTAAAGACTCTTCAAATTTCTTACATTAGTACTACCAGATGTTATGTTTGCCTTAAAAAGTCATCGTTTATGGCAATTTCCTAGAAGGGCATTTGTGTGCCATAGGAATTTTTCCCAGATTTTCCGTCTTTTAAAAATAAAGGAGTAGTATCGAGAATTGTATAAAATAAGCCAGAATCAGTTTAAAAGACCTATAGCTATTCCTCCCATCACCAAGCAAGACTCACATAATAATATTTGTGATGCATGTGTAGTAACAAAGTTATCAGTATAACGTGATTAAGTTTGAAAAATGACCAAAGATAGGTTATCACTCTTTTCCTGAGGGTACTTGCTGATAAAAAATACAATGTTAAGGGAAAGGATAAACTAAGAGCAGCTAACTCTTTCCAGCTTTGCTCAGTGATAGAAAAATTATCCAATCCTGATGTGCCTGTAAACTGCTTGATGTGCGTCCAACTCTGCCATAGTCTATGCCAAAGCTTGTGACATGTAAGAAAGTGTCAGATTATGAGTTAGTATGGTCAGTTGGAAATGTGGGAAAAAATACACTAGATGTACGTGAAATATATGTCAGCAATATCGTGACTAGTACCACCATATAGCAAAGGGAGAAAAATCTGAATGTTTTTGCAATAGCAGATTAGTAAACGTCGTGCATTGTATAAATATATAACTAAGTTTGCTGTTTTATAGCACATTTTAGTTTGCTTTCAAGTGTCAGTAGTTCAATCGATTTGAAATGATTTCTAATAAAAAATAAGAACTGAATTTGTATTTCAACAAAATTAACAATAAACATAAGAATTACAAAATTTTGATAACATGAAAGATGGTAATTGAACATGTGCAGTTACAGAACATGCATTTTCATGTCACTCAAAATTATAACTTTTTAGTTAGATCAAACAATTATTCTTTTCAGTTAATTTTGCTTGTTTTCCACTCAAGTTTTAAATGGTTTGTAAATTTGGTTAAAAAGTTGCACATTGAATAAAAACTCATTGGATATGTAGTAACAATATTGACACCAACAAAACAAATTTTTGTGAATCACAGAATTGTAATGAAAACATTTTTAATTAAGAATCCTATGTAGCCAAATATAGTTCAAATTGGTTATGTGAGTGATTCATTCATAATTGCATCCAAATGAGCAGTGATATTTTAGCAATTGAAATAGACTCTATAATTGTCAAAATTTACATATGCAAGCATCACTGAACTACATATTTTCTTGTGATGAAGCTGATGTTTAATAATAAATATTAAATAAAATAATAGGCTGTTCATTATGGTAGTGCATAATTTTATTCTTTACTGCCTGGCATCAACTATATTTTAGAAAGTTTTGAAATTGCAGAAAAAGTATTTTGTAAATCAGCTTCAATAGGCTGAAACACCCATCTTTTGTAAATCAGTTCTCTAAATTTAGTTATGTTTGTTTCAAAATAAGGCCAAAACCTTTAATCAAATAATTCAGTGAATGAAGCTAAAAGGGGTCCTATTTTGCACCTTTTAGAGAATTTTAACTATTGAAAATAAAGCTTGTATGGAAGACTACATAAATGTATTGAAATTAATTATTATGAAAGTTAGAAAGTAAACAAATGTTTTGATTCCTAGGAGTTCGAATAGGGTAGAAGATTTAATTCTGAGATTCTATAATTGCATCTTAATACATGCTTTGAAAAAATACTTTGACATAGGTCCCGTTCTTATTGGATAAATTTATATTCTATGCTGGGATAAAATTAGAGATGGCCTAAAATTTGTCACATCTAAATTTGGCAAAACCTTGAAAATAAAATTAAATTAAATCAAATCTCTGTGACTTCCATGTAACTTAAAACTATACAGAGACTATTTTCTGAAATAAAAATATTGAGAGAATTGATTGAAAGTGATGATAACCTAATTTTAATAAATAAGCTATAAATGTATATTGGAAAAAAACAACATTAAAATATAAATAATAAAACATTTTAGCGAATGCTGTGGCAAAGATATTTTTGAAGTCACAATTTTGATAATCAGCTATTCTGTTTACCTATATACTTTGAGATAAACTCAACTAGGTCAGGACACTATCATTTTTAAATATTGCTGGACTTTTTGTCTTAATATTTTGTTATAGATATTTGTAGTTATGTTCCTGAGGAATAATTTTCTGTGATTTTTTTCTTCTTTTCATTAATAGAAATATATCAATGTTTCTTATCAAGTTTATGCTAGCTGGCCTCATCAACTTAATTGGTAATCCATAAATAACTATTATAAACAATCACAATTGTTTCTAAAGCATTTGAATTGGCTAGACTAGAAGTCAACTTGGGTTTTAATGCTACCATTCAAATAAATGTATCCTCAGTAGTAAATTACTTAACACTATGTTCCCATTTTATAAGTAAAGTAAGCTCAATAATTAGAAATATAATAGCTGCATCAACACTGTTCAGAGATTTCATCAACTGAAGAGAGCAACCTTGGTTAATATCATACCGCATTCACAGAGCAGCCTGCCTCCACTGACAAATCAAAAAGAGGATATGCCACCTAGCCTTAAATCTCAGCTGGGCACAACTCCGAAAAGTCATTTCAGCTCCAGGGCTTTCCATGGGATGGAGCAGCACTGTTGTTGAAAATGCATCACAAGTAATCTTTTTCCTTTGTTCAATACTGCTTCATTCCTCTTCCTTTCAGAGAAGTTGACTCCAAGAGCATTCTCTTACAAACACCCTCCTTGCTTATTTCCTATCCTGAGGAACCTAACTTTTAATGATAATAATGCCAACCAAGGTTTTTGTGAGGATAATATTATATTCTACATATGAAGTACTTAAAACAGTACTCAAAACATTGTAAGCACTGAATACCTGTGATGAGAGATGACTGTATTTGAAAAGGGCTTAACGATAAGACATAAAAATCAGTAAATATGTCACAAGTATCTTCTCAAAGTCAGAAATTCAAGAAGCACATTCATTTAATACTATTTTTGAGAGCATATAATAATAAATTTTACAAATGCTATGAGGCATGGAGGGGTTAAGATTGCAGCTCCGACTTACTGACAGGCCATATTCTACTGATTCAAGAGAAAAAGCCTAGATTGATTCAAACTCATACTAATTATTCTAAATGTAGTAAAGAAAGGCAAGCTTCAATTACATATTTATCTATCGATGTATAATAGACAACTATTTTACTTTGCTTACAATTTTTGGGTCAAACATTCAGAGAGGGCTTAGCGGGACAATTTGTTTCTAATAATGTAGCAGTGATATGAGATGGGGGGAGGGGAAGTGCTGGGTAGAGAAGGGCAGGATCCCCAGGGAGGGCTGAAGCCTCAGGCCTGTGACCCCAGACCTAAGTGAGGACAAGCGCTCCTGTATTCACACCCAAATGTTGCATTTTACAAGACCATGGTGGCCTGCCATGCCCCCCCATCCTGTGCCTATAAAAACCTCAAGACCCCAGCAGGCAGACACCCAAATGGCTGGACATTGAGAGGAGCACAACACACCAGCAGAAGCACACACCAACAGACACGGGCAAGCCATCGATGGTGGAACAATGCAGATGCCCAGGGGGATTCAGCCAAGGGAGAGCCCTGCCACTGAGAGGCCCAACTCCAGGGGAAGACCACCTTCCCACTCCATCCCCCTTCTAGCTCCCCATCCATCTCCTAAGAGCTACTTTCGACACTCAATAAAATCTTGCATGTGCGATCCGATTTTTCCAGTACACTAGGGCAAGAACCCCAGGATACAGAAAGTCCTCTGTCCTTGCCATAAGGCAGAAGGTCTCATTGAGCTAGTTAATACAAGCCACCTCCAGATAGCTAAGCTGAAAGAGCACACTATAACACATGCCCACTAGTCCTTCGGGAGCTGTAAATGCTCAACCCTAGATGCTACTGTGAGTTCGGAGCCCACGCTCCTCATGACCTGCCTGTCTGAATGCTTCCCCTGGGGATTTGAGCAGCAGGGCACCGAAAAAGCAAGCGACACCACCGTCACACACCCTGCAAGGGGGTTAAGGGAAAACTCCTCCCATTTCAGCACAAGATGCAAGCCAGGTGCTAGATGATCCATATCTGAGATACTTTCTCACTCACTTAGTTTGTGCTTCTGTGCCCTCTTTCTCCACATAGCATGTTATTCTTCAGAAACACTCCAACTTGACCTGTGTCTGCAATTTATTGATTACAATTCTGACAATAGTTTTCAATCTCCCTTGTTTTACCTTCTGAGTTCTTGGTTCTGCCCTTCCTCTTCTATGAGAAATAAACATGTTCATAACAAAAGAAACATATAAACATGATCTGCCCAAAGAAGTTTAAGGGCTCAAAATCTTGTTTTCATTTTATATTATCTCTCTTCCCATCAGTCCAAGCTGATATAATGTTTTTAAACTTTGTGAATTTGCAATGTATGATATTTTAACCCACTCTATTACCTAAAAGTCATATCCACATTTGTTTCCAAAATAGGCCCTGCTGTGCCTTGGATCAGAAGTCAAGTTTTTGTGCAACATTTCCCTTAATATTCTTACAAGTATTTTTGTCTAGTTACATGGTTAATGAGTGTGTTAGAAACACCCTTTTATGGCAGGGGAATTCCAAGAATATTTTTGAAAGATTTTTAGAAAACCTGATAGTTATGTCCTTAAATTTTCCCAAAGTTTCAGCACATAATCTGAAGTCTGCTCGATTGCTGGCATATGGATTTGACTACTTCCCTGAAACCACTTCTTTCCTTGAGAATCTTTACTGAGAAATATTGGAGATAAAAAACTGGTTTTATCTTTGAAACCAGCAAGTCCTGGATCTTTTATACTTTGTGTAAACTCTGCTCAAAAACTGAACAGTTTCTTGTTTAGTTGATTTATCTTCTCTATTTTATCATAAGCTTCTAGAAGAAGACAATTGGAACTTTCTAGATTTTACCTGGAAATCTTCCAAGCCAGAAAAAATATTCACCATTTATCCTTTCTCTTTTTCACATTACCACAGGTAACAGTGTTGCCAAAATTTCTTCTACTAAAGATGAAATTAGTATTAATGTCCCCTTTTATCTACCGTCTGATAACGTTTTTCTTATCTTTGAAATAATCATCAAAAATCTTCTCAGTTACCAGCTTCTGATTTACAAGCAATCTCTTAGCAATAAAACTTCTTTTAGGATTCACTTATAGAGACAGACTGATTCAAAGTACCAAATTATCTTCCAGTGATCAAGTATTGACTTAAAACTACTCTAAAACTGAATGACCTAATATAACTTTTGTTTTGCTTATATTTTTGTGACTAGGGAATCAGGGATGGTTCCTGCTGGGAAATTTATCCTTCAACAAAATAACATCAGCTGCTGTGGCTGAGGCTGGAGAATCCACTTAAAACACGGCTTTCTAACTCAGTGATCTAGTTCCTTGGTGTTCCTTAGCTTGTCTCTCTCTCTGTGTGGTATCTCCTCCCACTGACTGCTTCACACAGCTCAAGTTTCTCACATGTGGTCTTCTAACTTTTAATATGCTGCCTGACATTTTCTAGAATATGTTTTCTAAGAATAAAGCATTCCAATAAGTCCAGGCAGAAGCTGTAAAACTTATTACCCTAGCTACAGTAACCTTTCTGCCATATTTCACTGCTCAAGCAAGTTTCTAAGATCAGTCTACATTCAAAGACAAAGGAAGAAATTTCTACCTCTGAAGAAAGGAATAGCATGCATTTACAAGAAAAGAGATAATTCATTATTATCATGTAAGAGATAAGTTAAAAAAAAGATAGAAGACCATGAAACATTAAAAAGTTAATATATATTGTAAACAAAGGAACAAAACTCTTATTGTTTAATATGATATAAGCACAAATTTTATAATAGCTAATTGGCAACAACTTCATTTGAATAATTTGCTTGAGTTAACCCACTTTACATACGTAATTTAATAAATTCGTAATAAAAAAAGGGAAACAATTCCCAATAAAATTTTAGACAATCCTATTACAAAAAGATATTTTTTACAAACTGCTTGCCATAGGAAATTTTAAACCTCATTTGCCTCTTGGAGTCAAGAGAAAACTCCACTAAGGACAGAGCTAACCTCTCTAAAACTTTAACTGATATGAAGTTTTATAAAGACTCTGGCTACAGGACCAAAGTTCAATTCACTTAACAAATCTGGACCTCAAGTGAATTGGGTTGAGAATAAGTTCAGAAACAACTTTTCTTACAAATGCAAAGAATTAATTACCACAGATTCTTTATTTGCCAAGCCTGATCTCTTGGGAAGAGCATAGGACCCTGAACATGTGCTAATGGGTCTGTGCCCTAAAGGCAAAGTTGGCCTTTCAGTTGTTAGGAGTTTCATATACTAAGTTTCTCTGAGCATTTTAAAAATGAATCCATTCTCTGACACTGAGCAGTTTCTCAAATAATGTGGAATTCCTTTATTTAACACTACAAAACTTAGTGTCAAGAGACAAAACTATAAATTTTTAGACTTTCCCTGTTATAGTAAGGGAAAAAATGTTCTGTTATTATTTCTACCCTGACATCAGACGTGTATAAGGCAGGAAAAGACCAGGTTAGTTTTCAGAAGTTCAACACTAAAATCTCTACCCATGCACTTATAAATTATCTCTCCTCAAAAATATGTACAAACAATCTGGAAATATGATGAGTATCACTAAAGGAACAAGGCCTTGACCTCTGCAACACTTTGTGATGTTACTAATAAAAGTAAATAATTTATAATTTCCAAAATAATCATTATTTTTTGGTTTCAATGAACTACCTGCAATGTTGCCTATTTTGGGGGGTATGTTTTTTGCATTTTTTAGACTTCATTTGTCTCCTTCTTCCCCTCCTCCTCCTCCTTGTCTCCTCTGTTTCTTCTGCATCAAATAAAATTAGACTATGAATTTTGTTTTAATTATTGGCAACAGCAGTATTACTGCCATTAATAGATCTGCTATGCAGGCTGCTCTATAGTAAATAATTTGCATATATGATTTACATTTACAATAACCCTGGAAGGTAAATTCTATGATGAAAGAAGAAAGAAACAACCGAACCCATTAACTCAAGGATTTATTAAGAATGCTGAAAATACAGGAAGTAGCTTAGAAATGATTATCCTACAGGGAGCAAGTAGCTGAAAATTTTTATAAAGCTGAATGAAGAGGGTCACTCAAGATTAATTATTCTCTGATCATTTTTCACTGTTCAAATCCTTAGAACGTATGGGAAAATGAATTAAGTTAATCAGGTGACAGAATATAGGAATGAGAACATGGGACTTCAGTTTAACAGGTGTTGGTTGCTTACTTTGCATTTAAAAATGAGAGGTGGTGGGAAAGCTTTTGAAAGCTAAAATTCTTGGTGCATGGCTAAGATTTGGTGTTTGATTTTTAATGATGGCTGGAATTGTCTCTTGAGTTAGCAGTTGTACAAAGAAGCGTTTAGAATTCTGGGCAGCATAAAATATGAGCCTATGATGCTACAGCACAGGTAAAGTAGTATCATTAATATATTAATATACCCTGAAATGTTTCCTTAATCTGACACTTACCTTCCATTGTCCTAGCCAGGTAATAAACAAATCCTTGAATGAAGACAATTGTTTAAAATGCATTCATAAATGTTCAAATGATGTAATGCATTGGGTCTCATTAAACACCATCTTTAAAATTTTGTCAGGGTTATAAGTTTAACTAATAGAACATATGTTAGAAATATTCTCAAAAATTTTAGATAGGATTGCCCTACCAATGCTAGTTTAAGATATTAGTCAATTATCTCCATTATGGTGGTAAAAATGAACAGTTCTGGCTACTTAGATAAGTTACATAGCAATAAAAGAATGGAAAACTATGAAATTCTCCATTGAAATATAAGCAATTTATCAAGACTTATCTAGTGATTACATATTATAAACAAGGAGGACACTGAGCAATCTTCAGGTCTTTGATATAATAACAAATGTATATAATTGCCACTTATTGTTTCCAATTCAAATATTACAAATATTTAGAAACAAACATTAATTTGTAGGCAATTGCTATGCCACTTTGTGTAGTTGAACTTGAGTATGCTTCTTTTAACCTGAAAAGTGCACCATCATTGAAATATATTTATATTAGTATATCTTACTTTCACATAAACAAAACTATAAAGACTGAATTTCTCTCATATTCTGTTAGTTTTTTTGGTTACTGTTTTTTTTTTCTTTTTAAGTTTGATAAAGATAGAATTCTCACAATACTTAGAAGTCACTTAAAATTTGGGGAATGCCAGTTGCTTTTATTATCCTTTCTTTTAAAGATGAAATGAAGAAGCAAAATTCTTGTTATATGATGGCCATTCCAGAAAAAATGATGAGAGGTTTATACATAAAAGACATTTTAACAGTTGTACTTTTCTGAATTTGAGCTTGAATGCAGTAAAAGCAACATTTTAAAAGAATTAACTGTAAGAAATAGTTATTGGGAAAAATCATAGCATTGGGAATAATAATTAGAAATATATTTTCAAGGAATAACAAATTTTGTATCAAAATAAACAAAGAACAAAATTTATATCTCTTGGTAGAGAATAACTTTATTTTATAGAAAGGAATACAAATTCTACTCTTTCTTAACTTCACAAATCATAATTTTAGCTTTAACATATAAGTAACATTTTAAACATTAAAAATGCAAATTCATATTAAACTTACATTAATAAACTATAACAATTTTTAAAAAATAAATCATATCCATTATTTTGTATATTCATATTTTTCTATAATTATATATACAAATACAGAAATATGTACATATGTTTATATATTTATTGTACTTTTTATTGATTATACCTTTAACCAAAGTAATCAATTCTGTTTCTTCCATAGAGGGACATAGAGAAAACTGAAAAATAGAAAATCGCAAACTCCCTATTTTATGTTTGTGAGGACATATTTCATATCAAGGTTACTAATGCTAACACGGTAAGAAAGATAAACCTATATAGCATCATCAGATGGTATTCACATACTCTACAATTTTCAGAAAAAAAGGTAAAATAAGCATTATAGTCACTAAGGTTTGTAAATTTATCTTACCTGCAAGTTCATATACCCACAAATTATCTTATTAACCCAACACAATATTAGTTTAATGTCTTAAAATTAGTTAAAATTTTGGAAATTACAATTTAAATTGACACATCAAGCTGTTTTTATTTGTAACATTTTAAGAACTTTTTTATGAATTAACTATTTTTGAAACATCAATTATTACAAGTTAATTTAAACATAATTTTAATATTCAAAATCTTATACAATTGTGAAAAATGAAAATAGATATGACTTAAAATCAATGTAGGAAGTTTATTAACATTAGCTCATGAAAATTATAATCTTAGTTTTGAATATGCTAGAATATTGGGTTGATATTAATTTAAAATAAGATATATAAGGAGACAGTCATCTTTAAATCAATATAATAAAATAATCCCAAATTATCCAAAGATTCATATATTTATCAGGAATATAAAACAAATCTCTTATTAATAAAATTTATAGATATAAATAAACTAAAATATAAGACTCTTTAGATAATATTTACATGTACTCTTCTTGTTTAGGATCACAGCTCTTTTTTTTCTCACCTTGTAACAACTGAATTACTCATTTACACCCAGAGCTGAAGTTTGGGGTTTTTCTTTTAAGCATAGACTACTTGTTTTAAGCAAAAGAAATGCTGCATAATAATTTAGATTTAATTATTTAAGAATTAATTATTTTTAGATTGCATCCATAATAACAGAATTTGACCAATTTGCATTCACAATACCCAAGGAGAAAAAAAGTGAAAAAAGTACACACACGTACACATACACATAAACATGTGCACACACAAAATTAAGAGCAGGTTGGCTTAGACAAAAGTAAAATGATTATTGTAGAATCCAATTATCTTCCCTCTACTAGAAAGAGAGAATGATTAGATGCAGAAAACCCATTTTAAAACCTGCAAACAGAAGAATTGCTTAAACCTGGGAGGCAGAGGTTGCAGTGAGCCAAGATTGCGCCACTGCACTCCAGCCTGAGCGACAGAGCAAGACTCTGTCTTGAGAAAAAAAAAAAAAAAAAAAAAAAAAAACCTGCAAACACACACTCACCCACCACAAAAAGGGAGTTATTAGAGTTTATTTAAATTAAGTGATGTGTCTCAAGTGACTTGTCTTTTAGATAGATTCTTCTCATGAAGTGTTCAACCATTTTTGTCCAAAGACACCTCTCAAAAGAACAAATTTATTTACATCAAAAGTGCCTTAAATTAATTGCCACTCTAATTATAAATGTTTCCAGTGAAATGCCTCAAAGTACTCAAATGATTGAGAGAAGAGGCAACTATACAAACAGGGCACCAGCTTAGCGTGAACTTTTCAACTGATATTGCCTATTGCCTTCCGGTGGTGAGAAGTGAAAAAAAAAAAAAAAAAGGGGGGGATTTCCCTAAAAAAAAACAAATTCTTGTACACTTGCCTCATCTGAAAAGACACTAGGAGTGAAAAGCAAAAAGCAAATAGATGGTTCTCATCCAAAGATGATTATAATAATGCTTATGATTATACAAAGGCTTGAATAGTACTCAAAACACAAAAGGACAGAATGCCAAGCAAGGGAATAACTCAACACAGATTTCCAGTAACAGGGGCCCACAATAAGGGAGATAACAAATGATCTTCAGCATGTCCTACCCTTGTCAAAATTTCCCTAGACACTAAATCTGTGGAAGCAGAAAAACCAAATGCAAAACAAGTTTTAGTCTTTATTAAAAAAATTTTTTGAATGTAAGATCAATGCAAAATAAGTATCTTAGCAATTTGGGCTGCTGTAACAGTAAACCATAGGTTTGAGAAAGGAGGAAGGAAGAAACGAGTCAAGCATTCAGGTAGGTGGGTCATTGGTAAAACACCTTCAAACAAAGAACAGCCCAAAAATTAAGCTGTAGGCCCCAGATAAGGAAAAGTGCACATTCTTAAATGAAAATACCTATTCTGTCAACCCAGATGAACAAATTCCACTTTTTTTTTTTTTTGGACAAATTTCTCTCTCTCCTTGGTGCACCTTCTTTTTGTTTCACACACTTCTTCCCAATTGGTCCCTAACTTTTACCTATTTTACATTTACCTATGTTTCTGTGATTGGCTGTAGGCCACATTTTCATTTGCATAAAGTGTAACGTCACTCCAGCCCCTGATTAGTTGCTGGTAGAGCCTTTACCTCTGCCTCCAATTGGTTCTTCTCACTACCATGTCTCTTTCTGAATGCTGCTTCCTCCAAGATGCCCACAGCCCAGTCAGCACACTCCTTTCCCTTCTCAATCCGTAAAAATCCCTGAATTTATCGCTATAGCTGGCGACCCTCTTTCGGGTCCCCTTTCCTTGCTGGGGCTTTTCTGTTGCTTAATAAATCCAACTCTGCCTTACACTCTCTAATGTCCACTTTCCTTATTCTTCTTGGTCATTGGACAGGAACCAAATGCTTGCTGGCAGTGGGAGTAAAATAGCTGTAACACTCCCTCCCAATTGCCGAACAGCAACAGTGAAAAAGCTATACAGATTCCGTGGCTTAAGCAACAGATGTTTATTTCTCACAGTTCTTGAGGCTAGCAAGTCCAAGTTTAAGGTGCCAGTAGGTTAGCTTCTTTGTGAACCTACTGGCTTCCAAGTTATCTCTCTGGCTTGCAGATAATCACCTTCTCACTATATCTTCACATGGTAGAATGAGATCACCTTGAGGTCTCTTTCTTTTTTTAAAAAAGACACTAGTTTCATCATGGAGCCTCTATCCACATGATCCATCTAACCCTAATTACCTTCCGAAGACCTCACCTCTTAACACCATCGAATTAGGAGCTACAGCTTCAACACATACATTTGGGAAAAAACACAAACATTAATTTCATAACAATAGGTGTTGTGAGGGAATAAGTAGCTTACTAATCTTATAGGATTGATAGGGAAAGATCAGTCAAGGTTTGGTTTTGTCCTCAGAATTATTCACTCTTCAAAATTTCAGATATGTGGTGATATAGTTTGGCTCTGTGTTACCATCCAAATATTATCTTGTAGCTCCCATAATTCCCACATGTTGTGGGAGGGACCTAGTGGGAGATGATTGCATCATGGGGGTGGGTCTTTTCCATGCTGTTCTCGTGATAGTGAATGGCTCTCATGAGATCTGATGGTTTTAAAAATGAGAGTTTCTCTGCACATGCTCTCTCTTTGCCTGCTGTCATCTATGTAAGATGTGACTTACTCCTCCTTGCCTTCCACCATGATTGTGAAGCTTCACCAGCCATGTGGAACTGTAAGTCCATCAAGCCTCTTTCTTCTGTAAATTTCCCAGTCTTGGGTATGTCTTTATCAGCAGCATAAGAACAGACTAATACCGTAAATTGGTACCATGAGTGGGTGTTTCTGAAAAGATACCTGAAAATGTGGAAGCGAATTTGGAATTGGGTAAATTCCAAATTTTGGTTGGAATAGTTTGGAGGGCTCAGAAGAAGACAGGAAAATGTGAAAATGTTTGGAACTTCCTAGACTTGTTGAATGGCTTTGACAAAAATGCTAATAGTGATATGAACAATAAGATCCAGGCTGAGGTGGTCTCAGATGGAGATGAAGAACTTGTTACAAACTGGAGAAAAGGTGACTCTTGTTACGTTTTAGCAAAGAGACTGGCTGCATTTTGCCCCTACTCTAGAGATTATTTATGGTATCTGGTGGAGGAGATTTCTAAGCAGCAAAGCATTCAAGAGGTGACTTAGGTGCTGTTAAAGGCATTCAGTTTCAAAGGAAAACAGAGCATACAATTTTGAAAAGTGTTCAGCCTGACAATGCAACAGAAAAGGATATCCCATTTTCTGAGGATAAATTCAAGTTAGCTACAGAAATTTGCATAAGTAACAAGGGACCTAATGTTAATCCCCAAGACCATAGGGAAAATGTCTCCAGGACATGTCAGAGACTTTTGTGGAAGCCCCTCTGATCACAAGCCTATAGGCCTAGTGGGCAGGGCCTGGGGTCCCCATGCTGCCTGCAGCTTTGGGACTTGATGCCCTGCATCCTAGCTGCTCTAGCTGTGGCTGAAAGGGGCCAACATAGAGCTTTGGCTGTGGCTTCAGAGGGTGTAAGCCTCATGCCTTGGGAGCTTCCATGTGATGTTGAGCCTGCTAGTGCACAGAGGTCAATAATTGAGGTTTGGGAATCTTCACTGAGATTTCACAGGATTTATGGAAACACCTGTATGCTCAGGCAGAAGTTTGCTTTAAGGGCAGAGTCCTCATGGAGAATCTCTGCTATGGCAGTGCAGAAGGGAAATGTAGGACCAGAACCCCCACACAGAGTCCCTACTGGAGCATTGCCTAGTGGAGCTATGAGAAGAGGGCCACCATCCTCCAGACCCCAGAATGGTAGATACACTGACCACTTCCCCCATGCACCTGGGATAGCCACAGACACTCAATGCCAGCAGATGAAGGTATTCTGGACAGAGGATGTACCCTGCAAAGCTAAAGGGGCAGAGCTGCCCAAGACCATACCTCTTTCTTCAGCATCACCTAGATGTGAGACATGGAGTCGAAGGAGATCATTTTGGAACTTTAAGATTTGAGTATCCTCTGATTTCAGACTTGCATGGGGTCTGTATCCCCTTTGTTTTGGCCAATTTCTCCCATGTGGAATGGCTGAATTTATCCAATGCCTGTATTCCCATTGTATCTAGGAAGTAAGTAACTTGCTTTTGATTTTACAGGCTCATAGGCGAAAGGGACCTGCTTTGTCTTAGATGAGACTTTGGACTGTGGACTTTTGGGTTAATGCTGAAATGAGTTGAGACTTTGGAGGACTGTTGGGGAGGCAGTGAAGTTTCAGGGTACAAAATCAATATAAAAAATCAGTAACATTTCTATACACCAAAAACTTCGAAGCTGAGGGCCAAATCAAGAATGCAATCCCATTAACAATAGCCAAAAAGTGAAAGACAATACCAAGGAATACATCTAACCAAGGAGGTGAATAATGTCTGCAAAGAGAACTACAAAAGACTGCTGAAAGAAATCTAAGATGACACAAACAAATGGTAAGATATTCCATGCTTATGGGTTGAAGGAATCAATATTGTTAAAATGGTCATACTGCCCCACACAATTTACAGATACAATGCTATTCCTATTAAGCTACCAACATCATTTTACACAGAATTAGAAAAAAATAAAAGATTCTAAAATTTACAGGGAACCAAAAAACAGGAAAGGGTTTTAAACAATTTTTCACAGTTAGCTATGAAGAATCAAAAACTGTCATTTTTCTTCTTGGGGGTTTTATTTTAAAATAGGACAATATCTTATGGGACTAAGTATCCCATAGAAGGTCAGATAACAGTGAACAGAAAAAAAAAAAATAGAATGGGTCAGCTGAAGATTATAAGCATTAGAATTTTCTGTCATTCCAAAATCAAGTCCTGACATTTGCAACCTGAACTATTTATTAGATATATCCCTGAAACACAATGGGAAAATAAGGCACAGATTAAATCTACAGGTAAGTAGGACAAGATTACTCTACTCCCTATTTCTATTTTACAGTGTTATTTCCCTATTAGTATTTACTTCCAATTCAGGAGTCTCTATTTTGGGGTACTCGTGTCTCTGGTCTAGGATATCTTTCGCCAACAAGAAAGACAAACTTGTCACAGAAAACTTGGAATAAAAGACTTTCCCCTAAAAAGCTTTAAAGCTATATACAAAAAACACCTATAGTAAATACGATTATTGCAATTAAACGTCAATAATGCTTAACATATTAGTAGAAAGTTTGACTAGTATTTAGATAAAAGAAAGACAAAAAGGATGTTTAGGAATTAGAATGGGAGTAATAAGTATCACACTCTTTGAAGAAAATAAAAGCTTAAACATAAACACAAACACAACTATGAAACACATATTCAGACTAATAGGAACATTTAGCAAGATTATGATACCTAAACATATATAAAATAAATTTCTTGGAAATTTTCTATTACTGTAAAATATGTTGTTTCTCTCATCTTTCTTTTAACAAAATCTATATGATGATGTCAGTTCCCTCATTCACTATCACCCATTTTTCTTTATTTTTGAAGCAAAACTACCTGTTAAGAGATGTCTAAATTTGGTTTCCTCTTCCCTCACCCTGACAAAGTAACTATTCAGGCTCTTACAGTCAAGAGTCTATCAAAATTTTTCCTATCAAGGCCACGAATAACCATGATATTATTAGATCCATTTGTCAATTCTCAGTCATCTTTCTCTACTTCAAACTTTTAATTTTCCTCTTATCATCATATCACTCATTCTGTCTCCTTTGCTGTTTACCTCTCTTCCCCCTCAACCTTTTACTGGTGTCTAGTCCAAGAACCTAAGCATGATACATTTTTTTTTCTTTCTCTACAGTTACTAATTTGGTGATCTCATCAAGTCTTATGAGTGTAAGTGACATGTTGTTAACTTGCACATTTATAGCTTTAGTTCCAGCGTTTCTTCTGAGCTTCACATTTATATCAGCTATACAAGATTTTGTATTAAGAAATGATGAAATAAGATCTGTAATTTTTCTCTAAAAATTACTCTTACAGGAAAGTGAAAGATTAATTGATGATCTCTTCATGGTGACTTGTTTAATGATGTATTTACCAAATAAAAGATACTAGTATCTCTGGGAAGCAATACATTGAGTCTGAAATACCACAGATGGTGTTCAAATGGCCATATGGGTTTTAAAAGAATATACCTATTATTGATAACAGAGTTGAGATCCTAGAAAAAGTAAATATTTTGAACTGTCTTGAGTTATTTAGAGTGTTGAAGTCATGTGGCTTAACAGGATTTAGGGGTTTTCTTAAAATGAGAAGTGAGAGCTCCCTGTCCAACACATGATCATATAAGACTACAATGGAATTGGAGAATATATTCACAAAGCAATTAAAAAAAACTAAGAAGCTGAAATTCAAAAGTAGTCTGATGAGTCCCTAAATGACTTCAATAAGAAGTCATAATTATTACATGATTATAGAGGGAAAGCTTAAAGAGGAGCATTAAACTTCAACCCAATATAGTCTGTATTTGTTCTTTTATTGTTTTCCTCTGGCAAACTGTTTAATAAGAATTGGTGAGCATTGTGATGTTGGTGTTAAGACCATTTAAGTATTTATTGCATCTCAGAGCTAAAGGAGACTCTTTTATGCCTTTATAAGATAAGTTTACTAGAGAAAATAAAGAGAGGGAGGGAGAAATTAATTATGAGGTAAGTGGAGAATAGTCTCCATGGGGTAGCAAACAAGCAAACATTCTAAAGAGTTAGAAATTGCAAGCAGAAGACAGATTAAAAAGAGGCCTAGATAATTTATGAACTGCACAGGAAATTCTGAATAATAAAGATATGACTATAAACTAAAAAAATGCACAGCTTCTTTCTGTGTATGACAAAAACTTACTAAGAGAAGTCAGTGTTCACATGAGCAGAAAAAGTACATTCTACATAATGTTATTCTAACATCAACTATGTTACAAACATAAAATTAATTTAGCTAATCCATACAGTAATACACTAACATGTTATAAATTTGAAGTTCAAACAGTTAAATCTATTTATGACTACAAATTTTTTAAGTCTAGTGCATAAACCCTCTCAATGGTAAATTAACAATTTGATAAGCCTAACATGAAAATGTTTGCATCATATTTTGATTTATTTGCAAGGTAGAGACTTCATGATCTAAATTACTTGAGAGTTTATGAAAAAAATAATGTTGAACCACAGCTCCTATCTCTTGCCATTAATTCTTAAGAACTTCTGAAAATTATTCCAGAGCTTCTTTGCATGGCAAATTATACTTTTTCCCACATAAGAGCATCTGACTGATAAGCTTTTACTTGTTAATTATGTAAAGGAACCAATTAAATGTATTATTCTGATGCACAATTGTCTCTGAAGATGTTAGGGCTCTAATGGTAATGCAAGGACTTCTCAAATTGTTTATTTATAAATAGTTGATACACAAATAATATAACTACAAAAAGCATCTGATAATGTGGCCTTGTGTTACAAAATTGTTACGTGTTAATATAAGAGAACACCTGAAAAGGCTTAGTGTGAGCAACGAGGCTGTTTATTCACTTGGATGCAAGCGGGCTGAGCCCGAAAAAGGAGTCAGTGAAGGGAGGTGAGATTGTCATTGGTTCTTACAGGTTTGGGATAGGCAGTGGAGGCAAGAGCAATTTTTTGCGTGCAGGGGATAGATGTTACAAAGCACATTCTCAAGGATGGGGAGGGTGTATTGTCACAAGGGCGGGGAGGAATCTTACAAAGTACATTCACAAGGGCAGGGAGGATATACTATCACAAGCAGGGGGAGGAATGTTAGGAAGTACATTCACAAGGATGGGGAATATCATGAAGTACATTATCACAAGGGCAGGGGAATGTCATGATGGCTTGACCGTGGTGGGGCCAGCTCATAGGACCTTACAAAAATGAAATAAATTCTCACAGCTAAAATAACAACAACCAAAAAAAAAAGCTCTGCAAAATGTTAATGAACTAAACTCTTAACTAAACAGTGTTTTCAATAGAGCATAAATGCTCAAATATGTAGCTAAAATTATCTTTCCTTTTAATTCATTTAATATTTTACATAGTGAGTGGCTTTTGATTTATATAAAATAACAGATTCCATCTGTTCTACATTCTAATTTGTATTTTGGAACAATAGAATATCACGATAAATATAACTCAAATATTGGGATATAAGTTTACTTTCATTAAACATAATTAAAGATGGAACAAAATGAAAAATTTGAGAAGGATTTTCTTATCACAAAAGTCCACAGTATTATTTCCCCTAGCCATGTATTATGGATTGTAATCATTTCATTTGCAAGAAAAATATTTGATATGGTTTGGCTCTGTGTCCCCGCCCAAATCTCATCTCAAATTGTAATCCCCATTTTACAGGGGAGGGGCTTGATGGGAGGTGACTGTATCATTGAGGCAGACTTACCCCTTGCTGTTTTTGTGATGGTGAGTTCTCATGAAATCTGCTTGTTTGAAAGTGTGTGGCACTTAGGCCTTCTCTCTCTCTCTCTCCTGCTCCACCATGGTGAGTTGTGCTTGCTTCCACTTCACCTTCTGACCTGATTGTAAATTTCCTAACCACCTAGCCATGCTTCCTGTACAACCCGTGGAACTGTGCATCAATTAAACCTCTTTTCTTCATAAATTGCCCAGTCTCAGGTAGTTCCTTATAGCAGTGTGAGAACAAAGTAACATTGAAAATTGGTACCAGGAGAGTGTGGCGCTATTATACAGATACCTGAAAATGTGGAAGCAACTTTGGAACTGGGTAACAGGCAGAGGTTGGAACAGTTTGGAGATCTCAGAAGAAGACAGAAAGATGAGGGAAAGTTTGAACCTTCCTAGAGACTTGTTGAATGGTTTTGATCAAAGTGCTGGTAGTGATATGGACAATGAAGTCCACACTGAGGTGGTCTCAAATGGAGATGAGTAACTTATTGGAAACTTAAGCAAAGGTCACTCTTGTTATGCTTTAACCAAAGAGACTGTTAGCATTGTGCCCCTGCTCTAGGAATATGTGGAACTTTGAACCTCAGAGAGATTATTTAGGTTGGTGGAAGAAATTTCTAAGCAGCAAAGCATTCAAATGTGACCTGAGGGCTCTTAACAGCATACAGTCGTATATGTTCACAAAGAGATGGTCTGAAATTGGAACTTATATTTAAAAGGGAAGCAGAGCACAAAAGTTTGAAAAATTTGTAGCCTGACCATATGGTAGAAAAGAAAAAAAAATGTTCTGGAGAGAAATTCAAGAAGGCTGCAGAAATTTGCATTAGTGAAGAGGAGCTGAATATGAATAGCCAAGACAATGGGGAAAATGCCTCCAGGGCATGTCAGAGACCTTTGCCAGAGCCCCTCCCATGACAGGCCTGGAGTCTTAGGAGGAAAATGTGGTTATGTAGGCCTTGCCCAGTGTCTCTCTGCTCTGTGCAGCCTCAGGACATGGTGCCCTGCCCTTCAGCTGCTCCAGCACCAGACTTGTCTAAAAAGTGACAATGTACAACTCGGGCTATAGTTTCAGAGGATGCAAGCCTCAAGACTTGGTGACTTCTATGTGACGTTGGGCCTGCAGGTGTGCAGAAGGCAAGACTTTGGGAACCTTTACCTAAATCAGAGGATGTATGGAAATGCCTGGATGTCTAGGCAGAAGTCCCTTCCCTACTTTAGAGGTTTTAGGATTCAGACTAGCTTTCTTCCTCCTCAGCTTGCAAATGGCCTGTTGTCAGACTTCACCTTGTGATTGTGTGAGTCAATACTCCGTAATAAACTCTCTTTTATATATAAATCTATCCTATTAGTCCTGTCCTTCTAGAGAACGCTGACTAACACAGAATAGAAGCATTTATCCAATGCCTGTACCCCTATTGTATCTTGGAAGTAACTAACTTCCTTTTGATTTTATCAGCTCATAAGCCAAAGGAACTTACATCCTCTCAGATGAGGCTTTAAAGTTGAACTTGGGTTAATGCTGGAATGAGTTAAGACTTTGGAGGACTGTTGGAGGGTATGATTGTGGTTTGAAATGTGAGGACATGAAGTGTGGGAGTGGCCAAAGGCAGAATGATATGGTTTGGCTCTGTGTACGCACCCAAATTTCATCTTGAATTGCAATCCAAACGTGTTGGGGGAGGGGTCTGGTGGGAGGTTTGTAAATCATGGAGGAAGACTTCCCCCTTCCTGTTCTGAAGATAGTGAGTGAGTTCTCAGGAGATCTGGTTGTTTGAAAACATGTGATACTTTCACCTTCTGTCTCTCTCCTATACCATGGTAAGACGTGCTAGCTTCCCCTTTGCCTTTTGCCATAATTGCAAGTTTCCTGAGGCCTCCTAGCCATGCTTCCTGTACAGCCTATGGAACCATGAATCAATTAAACCTCTTATCCTCATAAATAATGCAGTCTCAGGTAGTTCTTTATAGCACTGTGTGAACAGACTAATACAATGTTACAAACAAATGTACCTGTCTATACAAAAAAAGTATTTCCGAGATTTCAACTAAAATTAGAAAAATAATGACACCTAAGCTGAGTGCAGTGGCTCACACCTATAATCCCAGAACTTTGGGAGGCCAAGGCAGGTGGATCACAAGGTCAGCAGTTTGAGACCAGCCTGGCCCATATGGTGAAACCCCGTCCCTAGAAATAAGTTAGCTGGGTGTGATGGCACACACCTGTAATCCCAGCTACTTGGAAGGCTGAGTCAGAAGAATCACTTGAACCTGGGAGGTGGAAGTTGCAGTGAGCCGAGATCGTGCCACTGCACTCCATCCTGGGCAGAGTGAGACTCCATCTCAAAAATTCATAATAAAATAAAAAACCTAGGCATTACCATTCAGGACATAGACATGGGCAAGGACTTCATGTCTAAAACACCAAAAGCAATGGCAACAAAAGCCAAAACTGACAAATGGGATCTAATTCAACTAAAGAGCTTCTGCACAGCAAAAGAAACCACCGTCAGAGTGAACAGGCAACCTACAGAATGGGAGAAAAATTTTGCAACCTACTCATCTGACAAAGGGCTAATATCCAGAATCTACAATGAACTCAAATAAATTTACAAGAAAAAAACAAACAACCACATCAAAAAGTGGGCGAAGGACATGAACAGACACTTCTCAAAAGAAGACATTTATGCAGCCAAAAAACACATGAAAAACTGCTCACCATCACTGGCCATCAGAGAAATGCAAATCAAAACCACAATGAGATACCATCTCACACCAGTTAGAATGGCAATCATTAAAAAGTCAGGAAACAACAGGTGCTGGAGAGGATGTGGAGAAATAGGAACACTTTTACACTGTTGGTGGGAGTGTAAACTAGTTCAACCATTGTGGAAGTCAGTGTGGCGATTCCTCAGGGATCTAGAACTAGAAATACCATTTGACCCAGCCATCCCATTACTGGGTATATACCCAAAGGACTATAAATCATGCTGCTATAAAGACACATGCACATGTATGTTTATTGCGGCATTATTCACAATAGCAAAGACTTGGAACCAACCCAAATGTCCAACAATGATAGACTGGATTAAGAAAATGTGGCACATATACACCATGGAATACTATGCATCCATAAAAAATGATGAGTTCATGTCCTTTGTAGGGACATGGATAAAATTGGAAATCATCATTCTCAGTAAACTATCGCAAGAACAAAAAACCAAACACCGCATATTCTCACTCATAGGTGGGAACTGAACAATGAGAACACATGGACACAGGAAGGGGAACATCACACTCTGGGGACTGTTCTGGGGTGGGGGGAGGAGGGAGGGATAGCATTGGGAGATATACCTAATGCTAGATGAGAGTTAGTGGGTGCAGCACACCAGCATGGCACATGTATACATATGTAACTAACCTGCACATTGTGCACATGTGCCCTAAAACCTAAAGTATAATAATAATAAATAAATAAATAAAAATCTAAGAAAAAAAATAGTGATACCTAAAAGCATTGTATATTTGCAAGATACTTAAAGTGATTCCACATTCATTTTCACTTGAGCCACACACTAAGCACCAAGGTAAATGGGACAGGTATTATTTTTCTTTAGGTCTACAAATAAGAAAACAGATTTGGAGAAATTAAAGGGTATATCCCATCCAAGCTAACACAACCTCTGAAAAAAAATAATAACTTTTTACTCAATCTCTGTTAAGTATCACAGAATATGATCAACTCCAGATAATTGCAAAACATGTCTTTGTAGACTGTATTCTTAAAAAGTCTAAATTACAATTATGGATCACATCATACTTATGTTGTCATTGATTTTCTGTTGTGTTTGTGTGTAAAGTGACAAATATCTTTTGAAGAAGAATACTCAGTCATATGTTAAAGAAATGAGATATAAGTCACTTTTAAGATAAAGAGAAGAGAAAGTCAATTATTCAATATTTTTATGTAATTATTACTGGAATCACATATTGCTAAAGCCATGCTGTATCACACACCACTTTCTAATAATTAAAATACTCTTAAGTACATAAAACACAGTTGTTCATAATCATATATTGTAAGATTTGAAATCTGTTACGGTTTTGGTTAGCCTCAAAAGCAGTTTAGGAGTATTTGCTGAGGAAAAAGTAATTATCCTTTGGGAACAGAAAGCAGGGCAACAATTCTAAGGACTATGAAAGCAGATTGAATGAACTGCAAAAAAGATACAAGTAAAATATTATGCCTGTCTTATTCATCCTATGTGTGTATAAAACAATATAACTTTCCTAGTAGATATTTAATTGAATCGACAGCTTAACCAAGGACAATGAGAAAAATATCCAAGTTACTAAATCAAGTTTCCAAACGTTTCTGAATTTCTTTATAAAATGAAACAATCCTATGAAACAAATTTGAAAATACATTGACAGTTGAATGAATTTTTCAATTTTATGATACAGCCAGATATTTTTAAAGTACAAATTATATTAAGCATGATTTTGACTACATTTCTCCTTTGTATTGTATTTCCTTTTGAAATCAATAGAACATGAAGGAATTTAAAGATAAGCTCAATGAAAATTTGTAATATATCTCTATAGAAATCCCTGATTCATTTAAACATTGACTTTAATTTTTATCTGGTTCTAAGAACAGTTATATTTTAAATATTAAGATAAAATATAAATCTTTATATAATAAATTTAGAATAGTCTTTGTATTTTCTGAAGGTTCTTCCCTTCTACAGAAAAACAGTAAAATCTTTACTACAAATTGATTGAGTTAGATGACAGAAATAATGCTCAAATTTCAAAAATTAATTTTATGTCAAATGATCCAGTCCAGTATCATGTGAATATTTTGTTTTTGTTTTTTGTATCTTCCATATCCTTAAATCTATATGTTTCTGAAATATTTTATTTACCTCCAAATATTCTGTAGAAATTCTTTCAATTTTGATTTACCTAACATTCTTTATATTCAGAATCAGATTATGAAAATTTGGTAGGAATATTGTAGAAACAATGCTGTGTTCCTTTCATTGCATTTTAGTGGATTTCTACCACCACTCTTTTTTTTTTACCTTTTAGTAATTATTTTATTGTTAACTTTTGCTTTGTTCAATTTATTTCATCACAAGTGCTATGGTTTAAATATGGTTTATGCCACCAAAATTTATGTGTAGGATTGGTCCCCATTGTGATGGTATTGGAAGTTTGTACCTTTGAGTGGTGTTAGGTTGGCAAGAGGGATTAATGAATGCCCTTCTCACAGAAATCAATTCTTACTTTCATGGGCCTGAATTTGTTGCCACAAGAGCCAGTTATAAAATCTAGACTGTCTCTCCGGTTAGATTTTTTTTTCCTGCAAAAAGAGATTCCCTTCTGTTTCTGTGCCATGGTTTAAGGCAGCACAAAACCCTGACCAAAAGCTGTCAGATGCAGCCAATCCATCTTGAACTTCCCAGCCTGCAGAACTGAAAGCTAAATAATTTAATTTTTTAAATAAAGTACCTAGTCTCAGGGATTCTGTTATAACAACAATAAGTGGACTGAGACATTCAGTCCGCCTGTCCCTGAGTCAGCTTGTGAGTGTTTACGACAGTTGCTAAATCATTGAAAACCACTCAGGAGCTAAGTACTTTTTCTTTTTCTTTCTTTTTTTTTTTTTTTTAATAATTTTAGTGTTTACTTTAGACACACATGGTGGAGAACATGCACAGGTTTGATACATAGATGTATTATGTGTTGCTGAGCTTTGGGGTACAGATTCTATCATCCAGGTTTGAGTGTATGACAGAATAGGTAGTTTTTCAACCCACATATTCCTCCCTCTCTCCCTTCATTAGTAGTTCGCAGTATTTATTGTTTCTGTCCTTATGTCCATGTGTCCTCAATGTTTTACTCCCACTAACAATTGAGAACATGGAACATTTGGTTTTCAGTGTCTATGTGAATTTGCTGAGGATTCCATGTCTTTGCTATTGTGAACAGTACTGTGATGAACATACATGTGCATACGTCTTTTTGGTAAATTAACTGATTTTCCTTTGGGTATATACTTAGTAATGAAAATGCTAGGTTGAATGGCTTCTCTTTTTTAAGCTCTTTGAAATATCTCCAAACCACTTTCTACAGGGACTAAAATAATTCATTACCACCAACCATGTGTAAAAGCTTTCTCTTTTCTCCAGTGCCTTGCCTACATCTATTATTACATTTTAATAATACTCATTCTTACAGGTGTGAGATGGTATCTCATTATGGTTTTGATTTTCATTTCTCTGATGATTAGTGATATTGAGCATTTTTCCATATATTTGTTGGCCACTGGTATGTCTTCTTTTGAGAAGCATCTGTTGATGTCCTTTGCCCACTTTTCTAAGGGGTTATTTGTTTTTTGCTTAAGTTTCCCATATATTCTGGATATCAATCCTTTATCACATGTATAGTTTAAACATATTTTCTCTCATTCTGTAGGTTGTCTGTTTAGTCTGTTGATAGTTTCTTTTGCTGTGTGGAAGAAATTTAGTTTGATTAGATCCCACTTGCCAATTACTGCTTCTGTTGCAATTGCAGGAATTAACCAAAAATTATTTGCCAAGGCTGATGTCCAGAAGGGTATTTTGTAGGTTTTTTCTTTTAATAGTTTCAGGTGTTACACTGAAATATTTACTCTATCTTGAGTTAATATTTATATATGGTGAGAGGCATGGAACCAGTTTTATTCTTCTGTATATGGCTAGCCAGTTATTCCTGAACCATTTATTGAATAAGGAGTCTTCCCCCCATTTCTTACTTTTGTCAGCTTTGTTAAAGATAATGTGGTTGTGGGTGTGTAGCTTTATTTCTAGGTTCTCTATTCTATTCCATTTGTCTGTGTCTGGTTTCGTACCAGTACCATGCTGCTTTGGTTACTACAGCCTTGTAATACTGTTTAAAGATAAGTAGTGTGATGACCCTGACTTTGTTCTTTTTGATTAGGATTGCTTTTGCTCTTTGTGCTCTTTTTTTTTTGTTCCATATGAATTTTGGAATAAGTTTTTCTTATTCTGTGAAAAATGGCATTGGTATATTTATAGGAATAGCATTGCATCTGTAACTTTGGGAAGTATGGCCATTTTAACAATATTAATTCTTCCAGTCCACAAAAGTGGATTGTTTTTCCATTTATTTGCATATGCCATGGTTTCTGGCAGAAGCGTTTTGTTCTTCTCCTTGTAGAGATCATTCACCTCCTTGGTTAGACGTATGACTATATTTTTTTGTTTGTTTGTTTTGTTTTGTTATTGTAAATGGTATTATGTTCTTGAGGTTTGGTACAGATTCTGTCATCCAGGTTTGAGTGTATGACAGAATAGGTAGTTTTTCAACCCATACATTCCTCCCTCTCTTCTATCACTAGTAGTTTGCATTATTTTGTTTCCGTCTTTGTGCCCATGTGCCCGCAATATTTTATTCCCACTAGCAAGTGAGAACATGTGCATTTGGTTTTCAGTGCCTATATGAAAATTTTTCAAGCTGTGAATTTTTAGCTTGAAAATTTCTGGTGTATAGAAATGTTACTATTTTTTGTACACTTGTTTTGTATCTTGAAACTTTATTCAAGTTATTTATCAGTTCCAAGAACTTTTGGTGGCATCTCTAAGGGTTTTCTAGATATAGAATCATATCATCAGGGAAAAGAGATAGTTTTATTTATTTTCCTATTTCAATACCTTTTTTTTTTCTCTTGCTTGATTGCTTTGGATAGGACTTCCAGCGCTATGTTGCCTAAGAGTGGGGAGAGTGGGACTCCTTGTTCCAGTTCCTAAGGGGAGTGCATCTAGCTTTTGCACATTTAGTATGATGTTGACTATGGGTGTGTTATAAATGGCTCTTATTATTTGAGGTATCAATCAAACTTCAATCTCTAGTTTGTTGAGGGTTTTTTATCATAAAGGGATGTTGGATTTATCAAATGCTTTTTTCCACACCTATTAAGATGATTATATGGTTTTTGCTTTTCATTCTGTTTATGTGGTGAATCACATTTATTGATTTGTGAACGTTGAACCATCGTTGCATACCAGGAATAATGTTTACTTGATTGTGGTGCATCAATGTTTTTTATGTGCTGCTGGATTTAGTTTGATAATGTTTTGCTGAAGATTTTTGTACCTATATTTATCAGGGATATTGGCCTGAAGTTTTTGTTACTTTTTCCTTTGTGTCTCTGCCATATTTTGGTATCAGGCTGATGCTGGTTTCATTGAATGAGTAGAAGAGTCCCTCTTCAATTTTTGGAATACATACAGTAAAACTGGTGTCAGTTCTTCTTTCTAACAGAATTTGACAGTGAATCCACCAGACTGAGGACTCTTTTTTGTTTTTTTTTGGTTGGTTGGTATGTTTTTTCTTAATCCTGATTCAGTTTTATAACTTGTTATTGGTCTGTTCAGGTTCTCATTTTCTTCTTGGTACAATCTTGGGAGGTTTTGCTTTTCTAGGAATGTATCCTTTCCTTCCAGATTTTCTAATTTGTGTGCATAGAGTTGTCCATAATAATCTCTGTGACCTTCTGTATTTCTTTGAGATCAGTTATATCATCATTGTCATTTCATATTGTATTTATTTTGATCTCCTATTTGTTTCTGTGTTAATTAAGGTAGAAGTCTCTAAATCTTGTCTATTCTTCCAAGCCCCAACTCTTGGTTTAATTGATTATTTGTATTGATTTTTGCAACTCAGTTTTATTCAGTACTTCTCTAATTTTTAGTTATTTCTTTTCTTCTGCTAGTTTTGGGATTAGTTTGCTCTCTTTCATTCTAGTTCCTCTATGTGTAGAGTTAGATTGTTAATTTGAGATCTTTTTAACTTCTTGATGAAGGCCTTTAGTACTGTAAACTTTCCTCTTAACATTGTTTTAGCTTCATACCAGAGAGTTTGCTAAGTTATGTCCCTGTTTTAATTAACTTCAAATAATATTTACATTTCTGTCTTAATTTTGATGTTCACCTAGGAGTTATTCTGAGCAAGTTGTTTAATTTTCATGTGTTTATCTTGTTGTGAGAGATATTCTTGATATTGATTTTTATTTATATTTCACTATGGTACAAGAATGTGCTTAGTGTAATTTTATTTTTTTTAATTTTTTGAGACTTGGTTTATAACTGAGTATGTGGTCAGTATTAGAGTATGTTTTGTGTGCAGATGAGAAGAATGCATATTATGTGGTTGTTGGGTGGGATACTCTGTAGATATTTATTAGGTCCTATTAATCAAGTGTTGAGTTCAAGTCCAAAATGTCTTTGCTAGTTTTCTGCCTCAGTGATATGTCTAAAGCTGATAGTGAGGCTTTGAAATCTTCCTCTATTATTGTTTAGCTATCTACATCTTTTGTATTTCAAGAAAAATTTGTTTTATAAATCTTGATGCTTCAATGCTGGATGCATATCTATTTAGGATAGTTAAGTCTTCTTGTTGAATTGTACCTTTTATCATTATGTAGCCCTTCTTCTTCCTTCTTAGTTGTTATTGGTTTGAAGTCTGTTTTATCTGATATAAGAATAGCAACTCCAATACTTTTTCTTTTTCTATTTGCACGGTAGGTCTTTCTCTATCCCTTTACTTTGAACTTGTGGATGTTATTAGATATTAAGTGGGTCTTTTTAAAATACCAAATGGTTGGACCTTGTCTCTTTTTTTTTTAATTCAGCTTACCACTCTATATGTTTTAAAAGGGGCATTTAGGCCACTTACATTCAGTTTTAGTATTGCTATGTGAGATTTTGATCCTGTCATTATGCTATTAGCAGGTTCTTATGGAAAGCTGATTGTGTATTTGCTTCACAGTGTCTTTTGGCTATGTGCTTAAGTGCGTTTTTGTGATAGCAGGTGTTATTCTTTTGATTCCATGTTTAGTACTGCCTTAAGGACTACTTGTAAGGTTTTTCTAGTTGTAATGGATTCCCTCAGCATTTGCTTGTTTGAGAAGAATTTCATTTCTCTTTTGCCTATGAGGCTTAGTTTGATGGAATATGAAATTATTTGTTGTAATTTCTTTTCTTCAAGGATGCTGGAAATAAACCCCAATCTCTTCTAGCTTGTAAGGTTTCTGCTGAGATGTCGGCTGCTATCCTGAGAGGGTTCCCACTGTATGTGGCCTAACCTTTCTGTCTTCTTTTAAGAATGTTTCTTTCACATTGACCTTTGTGAACCTTATGATTACGTGCCTTGGAGATGGCCGACTTTTATAGTATCTAGCCTCGGTTCTCTTTATTCTTGAATTTGTATGTCACCCTCTTTATTGAGATTAGTGAAATGTTCATGGACTATCCCCTCTGATATGTTTCCAAGTCACTTACTCTCTCTCCTTCTTTCTCAGGAATGCCAGCGAGTCATAGGTCTTATCTCTTTGCATAATCCCATATTTCTCAGAGATGTTCATTTTTCAACATTCTTTCTTTTTTGTTTTTATCTGACTGAGTTGATTTAAAGAACAGGTCTTCAATCTCTGAGATTCTTTCCTCAGTTTTTTTCCTGCAATTAATACTTCTGATTATGTTATGAAATCCTTGTAGTGAATTTTTCAGTTCTTTCTTTAAATGCCTATTTTGTCATCACCTCCTGGAGATCATTATACTGGGTTTCCTGTCTTCTTTGGATTGCATTTTACGTTACTCCTGAATATCGATGAGCTTACTTACCATACAGATTCTAAACTCTATGTCTGTCATTTCTGTCATTTCAGTCTGGTTAAGAATCATTGCTGGAAAGCTAGTGTGCTTATTTGGAGACAAAGGAATGCTTTGGCTTTTTGAATTGCCAGAATTCTTGTGCTGATTCTTTCTCTGGGAGAGCTGGTGTTCCTTTAATTGTGGGGTTGGTTGAGTACAGTCAGTCAGCTTCCTATCCAGGTGCTTTCAGAGGGCCAAAGCTCTGTATAGGATCTTTGCCGCTGGATTTTTGCCCTTGGTTTCACAGGGGTGTTACATAGTCACTCAATACTTTTGGTATTGTAGTTTGAGATGTAATCCAGTAGATGGCGCATAAAATTAATGGTCGGCAGGCTGTTATTCGGCCGTGCAGCTCTTTTCGTATTTGCTTGCATTCCCAGGCCTGCTCTGCAGTGGGAAGGGAGAGATGTCCTCTGACCAGGTCAACTCTGGGCCTTTAGAGACCCCCGCTCCGGCCCCAGTCACTGGCGCCACACCTGCATCTTCTTTGCTATTTTGGGCCAAAGAGGCCGCTCCAAGACGATAGGCCACACCTTTTCAGGACTGGCCCTGCGGAAGGAGGTATGCTCCCGTCCTGCACGATCCCATGAACCCATGCATCTCAGTCCTCACAGAACTCTGAGAGTGGGGCCTTCTCCCCCACTTGGATGCCGGCCACAGACCTCGGTTCAGCCCTTCCGAGCTGCATGCAACAGCCTCGGGACGTGAAACTGGCCCAGCTGCTCTGGGAATCCAAAGGGCTCCCACGTTGCTGGGAATATTCTCAGGTGGAGCAAATCACCCAGGCTGGGCTGTGGAGTGTGCCCTGGGCACACACTCTTGCGGTATGGCCAGGGAGGGACCTTGGAAGGGACTGGCATTCAGGAGTGCCGGCAGAACAGATGTGCCCCAGTCCTCAGCTAGAAACTGACTTTGCTCTCTCCTGGCCCGCAGTCAGCTGCTACTAGAGTTTCTTGGAGGACGATGGTGGCCAATAGGGGATGGGCACCTATAGCCACACTCCACAGAAACTGCTCCATGAACAAAAGCCCTTGGGCTCCATGCCAGCGGAAGCTCTGACTCCTCCTACTCGGTGGGCAGATCCCCTGCAAGCTCAAATATCCAATGGGGACATGGAATCCTCTGTAACTAAGAAACCAGCAGTCTGTGGCAAGAATGGGCTGTCCCTCAGTCCCTTCACTCACCCATTTCCCAGGAGCTCTCTGGGGCTGGGAACTAGCCCTAGCATTTGAGTCCCCAGCACAGGGTTTCTAGCTTTCTCCCTCTTCAGCCTCGAAGTTTGCATTGCTTCTTCATCCTCTGAATTGAATACTTGCTCAAATTATGTTGGTTTACATGATATTTTGCTCTCTCTTGGTGAAGGCAGCGCTTCCTGGCTGGGTCTAGTCGGTTATCTTGTCCCCCTTCTCTACCATCATTCTTGATGTTAACTTTGACAGCTTGATTAAGGTGCTCTCTAGTAGCCTTTATCATTGCAAAATTGGGTTGTTGTTGTTTTTTCCATTTTGAGTACCTATTTCATGGGGAAATCCTTTGTGTAATAACTTATCCCTCATCAAATATTTTACACACCAGTTTTAGTACACATTCACAAATATATTTCTGCATTAATCTTTACTCTGGAGGTTGCCAAATGGTGATTTTTAAATAGGTGTAAATGATAGAGATGCTGTATATAAAGAGATATACTTTAAATTTCAAATACACGATAAATGAGATCCTGTTATATCTTTCATTATATAATCTACTTTTATTTTAATACATGACTTACATTTAAATCAATTAATACTTATTTTTAATGGCTACATTGTAGACAGTTGCATGTAGTGTGATTTTTAGAACAAAAAATTTATATTTTTTTATTTTTTATAATATAAACAGTTTAATATTGAACATTTTTATACAAAATTTTTAAACACTAATAAACATTTTAAGATAAACTGTCAAGAGAGAAATACCAATAACACATTAATATGGTTTGGCAGTGTCCCCACCCAAATCTCATCTTGAATTGTAGTTCCCATAACCCCCACATGTGGTGGAAGGGACTCTGTGGGAGGCAATTTAATCATGGAGGTGGTTACCCTCATGATGTTCTCGTGATAATGAGTTCTCATGAGATCTGATGGTTTTATAAGGGGCTTTTCCCCCTTCTGTTCTGCACATCTTCTCTCTTGCCTGCCACCACGTGAGAGGTGACTGCTCATCATTCGCCTTTCACCATGAGTGTGAGGCCTCCCCAGCCATATAAGAACTGTGAATCAATTAAACCTCTTTCCTTTACAAATTACCCAGTCTCAGGTGTGTCTTTATTAACAGCGTGGGCACAGACTAATACACACATTTCCACCTTGGCTTCCAAGAAAAGCATATATATATATATATATATATACTTTTATATATTATATCCCACCTATAGTAAACAGAAATATCTCTCTGCACAAGCTTATCAATAATGCATTTTTTGATTTTTTACAAGCGCATATAGATTACATAAAGATAAGTGGCATTTACTGTTTTATTTTATTTGATCACCAGTGATGTTGAATTTTTATTTTATGATTATGTTTTGTGATTATTATTTTTAAGAAATAATTTTTTATATTCTTCAACCATGTCTTCTTTTGAAATAATCTTCTTTTTCCCATTGACTTATGTGAATTCTTAATATATTAATGAAAAAATCCTCTCATATTTATATAACTTACCAATTTCCATTCATATTTAATGTGGTTCACTGTGCTTTTAAATAATTTACTTTAAGTTTATAATTAATTCTATCAATCATGAAAGCAGGTGTTTCCCACATCTGCTGATGAAATTTCTGTTTATTTTTAGTTAACAGGTATAAAAATATTTCTCTTTTAATGCTTTTCCTACAATATTCTATTTGTTCCATGTTAAAATATTAATCTGCTTTATTTTTATTTTTTAATTCTTCACAGCCCCTATATTCTTAAGTGGTGGAAGAATATGCACTTGTGGAGCAAAGTGTTCTAATTTTTTTTAAATTCTAATATGTAATATATTGATTGTAAACCATCATTGTTAAATCTACTTCAGTTACCATTACTAATATCATATTTGGCTTTTGTGTTGACAGTATATTTTAAACTTTTCAGTTTATCTTTTCTTATTGTTACCATGTTTTCTTATTTATCTTTGTCTTAGATTTGTTTCCTTCTAATCATTTTTTTCTTTAGTCACTTTAAATTGTATTATATTTCAATATTTACACTATTAGTTATCTTAGTATTAATATTACTGTAATCAAATTTTAAAATGATTCAATATGTAATTTTTGGTAATAGAATATTATCTAATTTTTATTTACCATAGTGTTTCACATATAAACTCGGCCAATTAACAGAAGAAATTTAGTGTTCATTTCCTTTCCTCTATCTTGTAGTTATATTAATTGATGTACTTTCTTTTTCTTTTTTGATCTATTTTTATAATTTTGAATTTACATGCAAATTACTTCCTTTGACATTTTGCTGGCTTAAGTCTTATATTTTACAAATTTTTGAGATTGAAATTAATTTTCATTATTCTGCTATCCTTAAGCTTTGCTGATTTCACTGAGGACTGTCATATTTGGAATACAAAGTTTCCTCAAAAGCTGATTTTTAATTTTTATTTATGTCTCACTTTATTGAAGTAATGCTTTACATAACTAACTCAGGAAAGGCAATTGGTGAAATCTTTTCTGTTCTTGCATTCCTGGAGTTTTATTATTTTACCAACATATATTTATAATAACTTGTTTTAGCCTGGAATATTGGGTAAACTATGAGGATTAGTTGTAATGTGTCAACTTGACTGGGCAATGGGATGTCCAGATGTTTGATAAAACATTATTCTGGGTGTGTCTGGTGGGGGGGAGGGTTGATGAGATTAACATTCGAATCAGTACACTGAGTAAGGCAGATTGTCTTTCCTTATGTGGGTGGCTGTCAGCCACTCAGTTGAAGACCTTAACAGAACAAATTGTTGATCCTCCTGTGAATAAGACAGATTCCTCCTGCCTGACTGCTTTACACTGGGAAATCTGTCTTTTTCAGTTTTCTGAATTAAACTGAAACATTGGCTCTTCCTGAGTATAACTGAGTAGAGGCTAAACATCCCTAATCTGAAAATCCAAAATTTGAAAAGCCTCACAATCTGAAACTTTTTGAATGCTGACATGATGACTTAAGTAGAAAATTTTACACCTGACCTCATGTGACAATTTGCAGTCAAAACTTTTTCTTGCACAAAATATTAAAAATATTATATGAAATCCCTTCCAGATTACGTGTATAAGATGTATATACACACAAATGTTTAAGAAAATCGAAACGTACCTTCAAAAAAAAGTATATGAATCTATAGATTAAACAAATGTGGATGTCTATACAATGAAATATTATCCAACTATATATATATATGTGAAGTATTAATGCAGGCTACAACATGGATGACCCTGAAAATAAGTAAAGTAAGTAAAAAAAAAGCTACTTACAAAAAGCCATATACTGCATGATTCCCTTTACATGAAATGTCCTGAATAGGCAAGTCCATAGACAAAAGAGATTAGTTGTTGTGTGGGACTGGGAACAGCAGAGAATAGAGAGTGATTATTGATGAGTATGAGATTTCTTTAGGGGATGATAAAAATGTTTTGAAATTAGTGGTGATGTTTGCACAATGCTCGAATGTTCTAAAAGCCACTGGACTTTACACCTAAGACAGTGAAGTTTATGATATATAAATTAGATCTCAAAAAAATCACTAAAAATCCTCCATATCAGGCACTGTTGTACTACAGAAATTATAGCAGAAAATAAAAGAGACAAAGTTTCCATTATTATGCTTACATTTTAGTTTAGTGGAGAAAGAAAAATAAATAAACAAAGGTCTAAAAGACCAAAAGAAATCATGTCATGCTTAGTGATGATAAGTACTGTTATTGACTGAATGTGTCCTCATACCAAATGGCATATGTTGAAATCCTACCCCATAATGTAATGGTAGTAACCGTTGGCACCTTTGGGTAATTAGTTCATGTAGTTCACGGGTTACTAATTACCTTTGGTTCACTAGGGTAGAGTCCTAATGAATGGGTTTAGTGCCCTTATAAAAGGAACCCCAGAGAGCTCTCTGGCCCTCTGCTCTCCACTATATGAAGAAGTTAGTAGTTTGCAGCCCAGGTAAGGGCCCTCTCCTGAACCTGACCATGCTGGTACCGTGATCTGGGAATTTCAATCTCCAGAACTGTCAAAAATACTTTTTTTAAAATAAGCCATCCACCCAGTCCATGTCACTTTGTTATAGCAACTTGAGCTACAACAAGTGTTATGCCAAAAAAACAAAGAGGTAGAAGAGTAAAATGATAAGTACTAGAGACTGGATATGGTGATAGGGAGATGAAGAGAAGTTGATTAATGGGTACCAATACACAGTTAGTTAGAAGAAATAAGTTCTAGTGTTCCATAGCACAGTAGAGTGACTAGAGTTAACAACAATCTATTGTATATTTCAAAATAGTTGAAAAGATTTGAAATGTTCCCATTATAAATAAATGATAAATGAGGTAATTGATATCTTAAATATCCCAATTTGATAATTACACATTGTATGCATTTATCAAAATATCACATGGACCCAATAAACATGTACAATTATTATGCATCAATTTTTTAAAAAAAGATGATGTGATAAGAGTATCTGGATGACAGCCTTTTACAAGTAAATTAAATATAGGCTAGGTCAGAATCTAAATGAAATGAGCTAGCCATGGCAACATTTAGGGGGATGACATTATAGGCAGAAAGAATATCGAATATATAAGGCCCCATTTGAGACGGAACTTAGCAAACTGTAAGAACAATAAAAAGATGGACATGGCTGGAGAACACTGGATGAGGGAGGGAGTGCAACAGAATAAGGTATGAGCATTAGGCAGGGACCAGCTTGAGCAGAACTTTGACATCCAAAGTTACAAGTTTGGATGCTTTTCCTTAGCAACATGGAAAGCCAATGAAAGTTGTGAGACAAAAAAAAAAAAAGATGAGGCAAGACAGGCAGGACAGGACCAGATAGGTCAGAACAGGAAATGAAAAAAATGCAGACTAAATAGATGAAATCTAACAGACATTTCAATAGCATAGACTGTTGAGTTTGGAAGAAGCTAGAGAAAAGGGAGGGGAGATTTATAAGCATTTTGAGTGGGCTGGAAAAGCCTTTTCAAAATTTAGACTTAGCTCTACCTATGCTTAGAATTATATTCTTAAACACACCTCTTACTGTATTACCTGCATGGAAAATAAAACCTCAGCTTTCTCATCTCTAAAAAATAAATAAATAAATAAGGTTAACATCTGACTTTTCCATTTCATCATCTTATGGTAAGGAATAATCAGAAAAAATGAATACAATATGTATATAGAATTATATATAAAATGCATTTCAAGCTCTGTAATGACATATAAATAGGCAGAAAGCAGAGAGGAATAGCATGGAATTTGTAGGAAGATTAAATTGACTCCCAATTTTAGGATTGCCTCTTACGATCTATGTATTCTGAGAAGTTTAATACACTCTATGAGTCTCAGTATCTTTCCCTATAAAATGGTGGTAATAATATTAACTCCTTGAGTTTTTAAAAAGTGTCATGATAAGGTACGTAAAGCACTTAGCACAAAGCCTTGCACACAGCAAGTACATAATAAAAGATATATTTGAGTGGTGGTGGTGGGAATGGTGATTGAAGTAATAGCAGTAGTAGCGCAAATCAGACTGTGCCCTCGTGAAAATGCTTCAGGACAGTTTGCATATAATGCACGCACTATTTGTTTCATACTCTAAAATAAACTTCCTATACTTGCTGACTAAGAATTTTATTCATAATTGTAGCATAACTTTCTCTTATTTCAACCTAATCTAATCCCGATTTTAATTCATGAAAATGAAGAAGAAAAATCTGAGAGGTGATTGAACTTATCTTCCATTTGTAGGTGTGCATATTTTGAAGTAGCTTGAAGTAGAGAAAAGAACATACATATTGGGTTCAAAATGACATGATTATATCATCTTTAAAGGATGTTAAAATAGATCAAAATCCCAATTGCCTCATCCGTAAAATGGCAGCAATACTATCTGATGGTGTTGTGTGGGATTAATCGTGGTATACTATATAAAGTTCCGGAACATCACCTGGCACATAGTAAATACACAATATATGATAACTCTTTTTATTATATCTTAATCTAAATCTCACTTCTATCTTCTACTTTTAGAGGAACTGTGAAAATCATTTTTATATTAAAGTGACAATATTTTCCATATCAGTTCTTCCTAAAGAGAGTGAATTGAGTATTTATCACTAATTTTCAATCACTCTTCCTGCTGTCTTGGTCCTTTTGCACCTGATAAAATCTCCGAAATGCATTCATTTTATACTAGAGATCTGAAAATCATATCAAATGCTTTATTTCCTGGAGTTTGGATTAATGCGACTGTAAGCATTGAAGTTTCTCTCAATTGAATTAATAATCACTTAATCTTTTGCTGAGCAAGAGCCTCATGCTTTCCTGTTACTCTTGTTCCTTCAAAGAAACTTCAAAGATAAAAATACTGCCTAAGTATTTTTATCTCCCTTTACCTTCCATAATCTTCATGTTTCTTATCTTTGATGGAAACAAATAAACAATTACAATAAATGATAAATTAGAACCACTTTAACATTTATGTTGTTTTCTCTTTATTCCCATTAATGTTTTTCATATTGCGTTCTTCTCTCCCCTTCTTTAGTTACTCACACCCTTTCATCCATATGATTTCCTTTTTAAGATTTTCATTCTTTAATAGGTCACCCTTACAGTTAGTATTTGGAGACATAAAATGACAATAGTGCATATGATTTTCTATAACTACATTCCTTTTTCTGTTTTTCTTAATTTATTTTCTGTTAACATGTTCAGTTTGGTTTGTATACAACCCGCGCTCTCATAGGTATTCTGTGACTTCCACTTGTTTTTTTCTGTTGAAGTTTCCCCAGAAGGGCACGTAGGAACACTTGCTGACTAGACAAAGTTTGTTTTCTTAAACTTGCAAGGCAGAACACCAGTCATCGACCATCTCAGGAATGTCTCAAAGAGGGAAGTCCCGCAGAATTGGTGAGACTTGGTAAAATGAACCAGTTACTGGAAAAGTGATGAGTTTATCTTTGGAATATTAGTCTGTGTAAAATTTGAGTTTAGTTAATCTATCTATGGTCTTATTGTGGAAAAATATGTCCGTAACACTCATTAAAATAATTTTAACTCAAGCTACACTGCATGTGATTGTTTTTCAGTTTAACTGTTTTGTGAGTCACGGTACAGTTACTTTCCAAATTTTGGGTTCTGTTTAATTTGTCATTTTTTTCTCCCTTACTCTATTCCCCTTCTTCCTTTTCTGTGAAGGAGAAAAATATCACCATTTAATATATGGGGAAATATAATCAGTCATCTCATAACTGATACATAACAGAAGTGGACCTGAAATATGACTCTAATCTAAATACTCGTTGCTTATTCTAGTAGCACTTCTAAATACACTAGAAAATATTTTTAATGATTCATCATTTTTTATGTATACATGATTTTTATTGTATAATTGATGAAAATCAAAACCAAATTAATTAGTGAACAATATATATTATGGAAACACTCATAATCTGAGACTACTTTATTATCATATTTTCAATGTTAATATATAATTAATTATGTCTTCAAACTGATTTTCAATGTTTTAAATGCAGACTGTAATGGGGTATTTTTAGTAAAAGCTCTAAAATGTTCCCTCACTGCTTTAGTGGTTACTTTATTTCAAATCATATAAACTGTGAAAAGAAAGAAAATTTGTGTTGTTATAGCTTTCAAATGGAATTACAGGAGTTTTCTTTTAGAGGAATAGATGCCATTTATTTGAGAAATATGGTTCATGAAGTTAAAGTACAGGAAACAATGAAGGAGAACTGGATTAGAGATGAGCAAAGATGTTTCCCAACTCTCTCAGTGTTTTTGGAAACAGCACAATAAATGCGCAAGGCATTTGCTCAAAATGTATAATACACCTGGGCATGAAATATCTCATCTATTTTATGTGCCAAACATAAAAAAAAAAACAACAAACCATAACAGGAAAAAACAAAATAATGTTTTTTTCTGTCTTCAAAGCATTAAAGGCTTCAGCTTATTTATATGACTTTGATCAGTGAGAAATCTGTAAAATAAATAAGTCGTGCACTACAAATAAGAACTAATTTGATGAATATAAATGAGGCAAGGTAATTTATTTAGATATTAATTTGTATTTAATAATTTAAAGTCTCTCTTCTGATAAGTTATCCATAATTTTGCATTTATTTTTCTGGGTAAATGGATGCTGTCCTAGTATCAAAAGTTGGTTCAAGTCACTGGTTCTTCCTGCGATTTGTAAAATCCCAAACTGACTAAACCAAATATGCTAGCACTTATAAAGAGTAAAGAGAAAACAGGGGGCAGGAATGAAGGAAAAAAATTTCCCAAACTTGGGAGAGATTCTTGAAGAGTGGAAAGCTTTAACTATTCAGAATGGTCTCTTTCGTGAGATGTGAACCCGCAGAACAGCTTTCTGACAGGTGCCCCTGGATGGCCATGCTCTAAGTCTTTTGTTTGTTAGTTTGTTTGGTTGGATGGTTGTTGTTTTGTTTTGTTTTGTTTTGTTTTGTTTGAGACAGAGCCTCACTCTGTCGCCCAGGCTGGAGTGCAGGGGCGCTATCTGGGCTCACTGCAAGCTCCGCCTCCCGGGTTCCCGCCATTCTCCTGCCTCAGCCTCCCGAGTAGCTGGGACCACAGGCGCCGCCACCACAACGGGCTAATTTTTGTATTTTTAATACAGACGGGGTTTCACCATGTTGGCCAGGATGGTCTCAATCTTTTGACCTCGTGATCCACCCGCCTCGGCCTCCCAGAGTGCTGGGATTACAGGCGTGAGCCACTGCGCCCTAGACTTAAGTATTAAGACGCTTGATTTGACAGTGTTTCGTGGCTCCAAGTTTGGCATGAAAGACATAAGTCTGTGTAAAATTTGAGTTACATTAGTCTGTCTGTGGTCTTATCCTGGAAAATATGGCCATAACACTGTTTATTAAAAACAGTTTGAACTCGAGCTAGGCCAGTGAATCTCAAGGCTAGAAAATTAGACATTCACAGGGTCGCCACAGCAGTGTGACGGCCAGCATGGCCAATCAATGATTTGTCAGTGTGTGACAATCTGGGACCTTCAAATGACTCTAGAGAAAGGAAGATCTAATAATGAAGAATGGATTATTTACTAGTCCTACAAGACAGTGAGTTAGTTGAAGATCTCCCTGAAAAGTGACAAACAACCAACATTAAACAAGTTACAGTGTTTCCTTCTGGGGACAATGAATGCAGATACAAATGGAGAACCACAAATCTGTAGACAGCCTCAAAATAAATGCTCAAATTTTATAAGGTACGAATAAGAATTATTATGTCATATCTTATGCTATGGCATTTGTTCTAAGCATCTTGAAAGTAAAACACACAGTGTTCTTTCTAAGCACAGGAAAGAATAAATGGTCTTGTGTGGTTCCTAGTGCCATATGAAAGGCTACCTCCGAGTACAAACTACAAAGTATTAAAAGAAACATCAAAATCATTTCAATGGGGCTAGGGTTCTGGTTTAATTTATTGTTCACCTCAAATCTATATTTAAACTTGTTTTTAAATTTTCAATAGAAAGCTAAAACTCACTATAAATTATAGAAGTGCACTGGTAAACTTAAATATATTAGAAATATACAACCTGTAATTTACCTCTTTGCCTAACTCCTCCATAATTTCTAAATGAACCCTAAACTTAACATCCTCTGCAATTACAGTCCTCACTTTTATTCTGAAAAAAGAGCAATATTATTTATTTTCACAAATAAGAAATTGTGAATACATTATATAAATGTATCAATTTGTATCTGTGTGTGTGTGTGCCCCTGGAATTAGGTACATCTTTCTGGAGTTTTCTTATTAGTTATACATGGAGTTGTAAATTAATTTCCAGGCCTTGCTCTTTTAGCCCAGGCTTAAGTTTCAGTAATATTTGCTCAAAAGTCTCTAGCTGAGTAGAAACATAAAAATATTCTCTCTATAGCTCCAGAGTTTCATATTTATCTGGGCCTTCATGTATTCTTTTAACTCTGTAGGCAAATTATTTTTATTTGCCCAATAGTATACATCTACTTTTTTGACAAATTGTACATGAATTTGAGGTCTGCTTCCTTTTAAAGCATGTGAAAATGTAAGTGAAAGAGTAACATAAACCTACAAATAAAAGGAGAATGAAGAAGAAATAAAGCAGAAAGAAAATATTAATACATATTTGAAACTGAAATGCTAATGGACAAATGGTAACGGACTAGAAAATCTATGCATTGTAGACAATCAGACCTATGTAGTTTGCAGAAGCATGAAAAAGCTCACATGGTAGAAAAGGTCTTCTATACCAGGTATAGAAAAAAATGGAGGCAGGCTGGGGTAATGGTTCACACCTGTAATCCCAGCAATTTTAGAGGCCAAGGCAAGTGGATCGCTTGAGGCAAGAAGTTTGAGACTATGCTGGGCAAGATGGCGAACCTGTCTCTACAAAAAAATGCAAAAATTAGCCAGGCATGGTGGTGTGTGCCTGTAGTCCCAGCTACTCGGGAGGCTGAAGTGGGAGGATTGCTTGAAACTGGGAGGTGGAGATTGCAGTAAACCAAGATCGCATCACTGCACTCACACACACAAATATATATTTTAAAAAAAGGCTTTGGACATTAAAAGTCAAAATATTCTTTCAAAGTCCCTGTAAGAAAAACATACTATCTAGCCACTAGTTCTAACTGAAAGAGGCTGGTAATGACCCTTCTCTATCTCCACAAAATCATAGACATGTGAAAACGCAACAAGCCTTATTAGAAACAAAACATGAAAAAAAAAACAAGCATGTTATGATATTGAATAAATATTTGAATGTTAAACAAAATAAATCTACACATAGACTTATTATAGTAAAATGCAAAATGTAATGTATTTGCTTACCATTTTTGCTGTTATAAATGACCACAAGTTTGGTAGCTTAACTTAAATTAATTGTCTTTCAGTTTTGGAGGTCAGAATTCTGAAATGGATGTTGACTCTATGTCATAAAGGATACTAAGCACATATTTTTCACATCTAGGATTATTTAAGTTAGATTTTTCTGATTAAGCCATAGAATTTTCAATAATTGCTTTTTCTTTTAAAATAGAAAAATGTATAGCCTAATAAGAGATTTGTCTCTATGCTTTCTGTGAGCAGAGATTCCCAGATGGTCAGTGTTTTAAAAGTTTTCTTTTGTGTAATGTGGGTTCTGCCTACACAGTTTAGTTGAAAAATTTCAGAGTGTCTGAAGGGATGACTGTGGATTTCCATTTTTATAAAGGAAAGTTGAATACGATGTAAAGAAAAAGGGTAATGAGAGATTGGCACGTGAGTCAAGGTCGTGCTTTGGGGTATGGTGTCATTCAAAATTCAAACTGAAGCTTTTTATTAATTTTATTTAACCTTGTTAGCCACTATGATTTTGTGTGTGGCAAGAGAGCTTTCTCATGGCAGAGAAGAGAAGAGCTGGTTCACAGTTAATTTTACAAATTGCTTTAAAAAGGTCACGTATGTCTTCAAACCTTTTAAAATCTATATTCAGGTAAAGAATATAAGTGTCAGTCAAATTTTTTAGAATTTCAACTATAGCATGTAGATTTGAACTTTATGTACATGATGTTCTCTGTGTTTTAGCATTTCTTTCCATTCCTTTCCAATTCAATTTTTATACACAGAGTTCTCTATAAAAACTCTGTTTCTTTGCCAGTAACTGTCTTATTGATAAATTATAGCTATAGATCCTTTCCAGGCTCTGCTATTGTAGAAAATTTGTATACTTTGGAGCACTGCTACCAAAGTTTGGAAAGACATTTCAGAGTAACAATCCATAGTTATAGAAAATAAGAAAAGTGTTATTAATCCAAGCCTATATTCCACATACATATGCTTTCTAGGAAAACAATCATTGGATGAAATGTTTCTTGGAGAATGACAAAATGAACCTTTATGGAAAAGGGAAGAATGAATCTATAAATACAAACATACTGGATACATAACCAACCTGAATTTTACTCCATGACATAATTATAAAGGGGGTAAATCAAATGGTATCTCAGCCTTTAATGGCAAGATATTCAATGCTTTACAGAAGAGGAGAATTTTTGTTAATATCTGTAACTACACTAGTTCTATCTATAGAACCACTTATAATTCAGGGTAAGCACAAAAGTTACTGTAATAGGGAAATCTCTCTCTTCTATATAACTTTAGTTTAGGATTATTCTGTCTTAAAATATTTAATTATATCCTAATCCACAGAAGAGTTAATTATGTTATAAGCCAAAATATGTCTCTACCCATGATCTTGAATTTGACATCTTACGATATACCACATGAATGTACTTTCTCCTAAAAGTCAGTCGTCCAGTGTTTCCACGTTGAAAACAAGTAGCAAAAATATTTTATTTTCATGTAAAACAAGACACATGTCCATAGCACTAGAAATTGTTTAAGAACACAGATTCTGGAGTCAAATTGTCTTGACTGGAATCTAGACATTTTTCCACATATTAGCTATGTGGTCTAAGGCTAGTAATATCATATATTTGTGCCTTGGTTCAATCCTTTGTAAAATAAAGTTAATAATAAAGTGTGCACGTTAGGATTATTATGTTCAAAGTGTTTAGAACAGTACGGTGTATAAAACATCATAGACTGAGTACTACATATATATGTGTGTGTATATACACACACACACACACACACACGAATATGTTAAACTATCTTGAAGTTCTCCATCAAACTCTAGCTATATATATGTATACACATAAATATGTTAAACTATCTTGAATTTCTCCATCAAACTGTAGCCCCAGTTCTTTCCAGTTTGGGGTGTTTAGAACAGAAATTGAAGCTTCTGGTATTGTTGAACAAGTGTGGTTCCTCTATTTTTCTAATTGTGCTATTGTTATTTCAATATTGGATGTTATTTTCTATTTTGGAAATGGCATTTACATTTTGAATATTGAACTAGGTAGGGGTCAAAATCCTGATGCTTTGCTGCTAAACTATGAGTCTTTCTCTCTAAACTTAAAATGCATTGAGATAAAAAGACAGACCTCACATTTTCCCAACACACTTCACCTTATTTAGCACAAAATACTTAAACCAAAAATTTTAAATAAGAATACAGATGTTTCTAGTTGGTGAATTAGTTGTTTGTGGTAAACATTAGTTTTGTTCACCAAATGTTCCTGGCTCTTTTGCTTCCTGGGAATTGCACTTCCTGCCCCATTTTAACCAATAAGGTGAGAGTGGAAAGTGAGTGACACTCATTGGTGTAAACTCTACACCGTTCTCGCTCTTGTTTACTTGAGTTAGGATACTATGGAGGATGTCCCAGTTCTTCTACAGTGAGAATGAAACATGAGTGCAAAATAGACTTTTGCAGTATTCAGACAACACAGACTCAGAAGAGTCTAAGGTTTTCCCTGCTTGTAAGCCTGCAAGTTAGTCTGTTACAATTTCATGTCCATATACTGAAAGAAGAGCATAAGATCCTTAGATCAAAGGAATAGACCATGTATTGCTGTCAGCAAAATCCAAAGACTACTTCCTCCAGGATTCTCACCGCAGGATGAAGTTTAATTGCTTAGATGTGCATGCAGGGAGCTGTACTACAGGGGAGGAAACCCAGAAAAGATTCTAAGTTTATATGGAACTGGTGATACATCTGCCTATCCTCTCCTCTAGAGTAAAAGGTCTTGGTCATTAAGCAGTTCTTTTTCAGGGAGACAGAGAGATGTCTCTATGTTTATTATCCTGCAGTATGTTAAATATGTTAGAGGAAAAATAAGACAAGAACTTTACATTTCCCAATCTCTCCAGAGGGATACACTATCTCTAGCTTCCAAGGCATGTTTGTCTTTCAAATATGCCTTTTGTTCAGAAGGCATGAACTGTACTCCTTAGAATTTATATCTCAATACTACCGAGATTTGGAGATTGTTACATTTTATTTAAAATATTTCACCTACTTACTATCAAAACATATACATAATTCTTAAGACAGATTTTTTCTAAAAAAAACAAAGCTATATGAAATGTCCTATAGATTATTTTTGTCTTACTTCTAATAATCTAAGAAAAAAAATTTTGAGCATCTATACGTGACCACTCAGCTGGCTACAGAAAATAACCCCTGGGAGATTACATATGGGCTTTTACCACATACAAACACACACTAAAAAATAAAATGTGAGTGAGACATAAAACTAGCAGAAGTGTTCAAAGCAGCTCTAAAGTGTTACTGTTCACTGGCAATTGATGAATTTGATTAAATGTGCTTACTACAGCAAAAGAAAAATAAACAGTGTAATAAAACTCTTTATAACATAGTTTTAACCTTTTAGAAATCTGAAGCAGGCAATAATTTTGGACATATATATATATTTTTTGGGGGGGAATATATATATTCCCCCAAAAAAGGTTGTGTTCAAATAAATTTCAGACATCTTATGTAAAGATACCCTAAATTTATCTCATACAAGTTACCCTACATGTATTTGAACACAATCATTTTTTTTTCTCAAAATGCACGTAAGATCCTGTGAAAATACTGCTGCAGACAAGACAAACTGCAAAACACTAGCAAGTACAATCAGATGGAATAACATTAAGATATAGTTCTACAAGAATTTGGAAATTTGGAAATGAGGAATATATTTTCAGAGAAAAAATCCTCAGGATTCAAGACAAGCCATACATAAGAAAATGAAGCTCTTCTTGCATAATAGAAACATCAATCACTTTAGCCATATGGTTTATTCAGTCCAATAGCTTTTTCTCCTCTCATCTCTCTTCTTCACCTCTAAACTATATGCTATACTCAAAGCATAATGATTTCAAATTCGAAGATCTATCTATGCTGAAGTCCAGGTCAAAATACATCAGATGTAGATGTTTTACATACCTCTCTGTGTTGACTACGGTTGATTTGCACTCAGCTTTCAGCTTTTGTGCCCACCTCCTTCAAATACATCTTCCTGAAACAGAGTTCTGAAAGCTAAAATCTGCATTTCCCAGAACACACTGCAGTGAATACTCTGCCAATCAGTTTCTTCCAGTTAAATGCATTTGTGCAGTATTTGTAAGGCAATTGTTTTTCTTATCCTGCGATCACGAGGACAGATCTAGAGAAACCTTCTCTCAATATCCCGAGAGGTGAATGATTGAACAGTCAAATGTGGAGACTGGTCACTGCCGCCATCACAGTACTCCCAAGTTACAGGCTGGGCAATGGGACATTATTGTAGAAAACACTTATGCACTATGCCAAAGCAATAAGGAGATAGTCTCTGATAAATCTTGAATGATAACTTTCCCTGATTCTCTGTGTTAAAATAATGGTTTCCTTCTCTTCTGCTTCCACAATTTGCATAATTTGCACATATGCTGCTCATGTACGACTCCCACAATAAATTGTAAAACACTTTGGACAATACAGGACACTTTAAAATGAGACATTACTGATGGATTTATGCTAATCAAGACAGTGCTGCCAATATCATTAAGCACATAGGCCAAAAGAGTAGATGTCAATGACAAAAGAAATGAGGATGTTCTTACTGAAAGAATGGGTGGTCAAAAAAGCAACTGAAGATTATCATAGGATTGCATCCTGTAAATTTTATTTCCACTTTAATTTTTCCAAATATGAAAATGTCGTTTACTGCAACTCTGCAAACATTAAAATATGGTTGAAATGTCATTATCACTCAGAAACAGAATTGGTAGAGAATAAAGAGTCAGGTTAAAGTTTAAAAAATTGATGACCACATAATCTAGTTAGTGTTATAAGTAGAATTGAGTGACTATATTTGAGATACTAACAGTATTTAACATGTGCCATATTGCATAATGTGTTATGAATCCCTGAAGAAAATGATTGTGTACAGATCCTTCAAACTTCTACTTTCTTCATTCTAATGCATTGAGAATGTCAACTCTGATGACTTATAGTCCAATTATGAACTTTACCACTAGAACATTTAATCTGAATCTTAGTTGTTTTTAATAATAATGATAATAATAATAATAATAATAATTCAGAACAGTTTATCCTCAGGAAGAATTTCTGAGAAGCAGTTTCCCATGAAAATTAAGAGTAAAAGCATTCTTTGGTTTAGTTCTTCCACCCAAGATAAAGTTCATGGTCTCAGTGGGCTCAGCACAAGAATTCATAAAACATGATCTAAATTCCTCTGTTTTCTTTATGAAGAATGTTTATATAACCCTGCATAATGTGTACTTGGAATGGCAGCCTACGAGAGCAAAGCTTGTTTCACTCTTTCTGAGAACTGCGGCATGATCTCAATCCCACATTTACATTCTTTTTCCCAGATGCATCTCAGAATGTTGAGAGACATTTAACAAAAAATGAGAATATTATCTCCCTAACCGACCTAGTTGGTCAATAATCAATTATCATAAAATAGAAAACTGATATGAAGAATTTAAAACATTTTTATTCATAGTCATTTCTTCAGGATAAAAAATGGTGCTGAATTTGACAGTGGCTTACAATATATAATTTGAGAACATGTTTTCTTAAGAAGCTGAGTGGTATTCTTTGTAAATACACTTCTATGTGACTGGACATTGAAAGGAAATATTAAGTTTCCTTCAGAGAACTTTTTGTTTCAGTTTAACCAAACAACTTATTTTGTCTTTATAGTGCTGCTTATTTCTTTCTTATTGTTTTGTTTCTCCACAGCCTACTACAAAGTTTAGTAGTTTCTCTAAAAGGTAAAATTAAATCTGTCACTTCTTAGACACTTATACTTTAGGAGGATTTAAACACACACACACACACACACACACACACACACACACCCCACAGACATTTATTAAATTGTCTTCCAAGTACTACATTAGAAAACAAATAGATGCTGTTATTTATTTATTTATATAAAATTTCAGTGTAAAATACATCTCTCAGACAGGAGGCATTTAAATTGAGATGTCTAATTCAAAGTACTTTTCTTCCCATTCCCATTACACCTTGCACATACTGAAATCATAACATTGATTATACTGAATTATTATAATATGTTAAGAAGTTGTCAACCCCTTTCCCAACCTCTACTATGAGCTCCTGGAGGGCAAATCTGTGTTTGATTCATCTTTATATTCTGAATGTCTCTGTCAGTGCCAGCACATAATAAATCCTCTCTAAATATTTACTAAAAAGGCCGGGCATGATGGCTCATGCCTGTAATCCTAGCACTTTGGGAGGCCGAGGCAGTCAGATGACCTGAGGTCAGGGGTTGAAGACCAGCCTGGCCAACATGGGGAAACCCCATCTCTACAAAAAAATACAAATATTATCTGAGCGTGGTGACATATGCCTGTACTCCCAGCTACTTGGGAGACTGAGGCAGGAGAATCGCTTGAACCAGGAGGCAGAGGTTGCAGTGAGCCAAGATCACGCCACTGCATTTCAGCCTGGATGACAGAGTGAGACTCTGTCTCAAAAAAAAAAAAATATTGCTAGATGAAGAAGAATGAACACATTTGTTGATTTTTTTCTTTGACATGTTTGTCGCATCTACAAGTCACATAAAAATTGATGAAAACTGAAATGTTACCGTATGACATAATTTTAAATGGCCTCATAATTTTATTTCTCTTCTCACAGCATTTTATTTAACTTCTTAATTATTCTATCAAGTAGTTACATATAAAAACACTTACGATGTGGTGGAGGCTTTTCCTCCCCCTTTCCAGACACGTTGCTCGGAACCTTCCTATTTTTCATGTAATAGTATATCTCAGAGATCTGTTCATATTAGAACATAATGACTTTGACATTTTTAACAGCTAAATAATATTCCATTCTAAGATGACAAAAAATTATATAGTAATTTCTCTGTAGTTTGGCTTTTAGAGCCTCCACTCAACCTTGTGCTACAGCAGACACCACAATAAGTGAGCAAAATTTTACAGGTCAATCACATATATAATATGGAATGCAATGTGTCAGACAAATTCTCAAAATCAGATTTTCTGTGTCAAAATTACTTTTGTAAAATATATAAGGCGAACAATGTGCCTTCCACGTGGATTATGCCAATTTCCCTCCTTTCCAGCAATTAAGAAGAGTTGCTGGTTTACACATCATTGCCAATAAACTGAGTTATCAAACTTGAACTTTTGTCAATCTCCTCTACTAATTTCAGTCTAGATCTCTGTCTTAATAAATGGGGTTGGATATCTCTCCATATATATAAATATCTTTTTGTGTGTGTTCTTGAGCTTTTGTCCATTTTTCCATTTTGTTAGAAAGTAGCTGTTTGTTTGCAGGTGATATTTATATAATAGTGAGAGAAGTGCTGCTAATTTATGTCTGTGATAATGTGCTATAAATATTTTATATTGATATTTATATAGTTTATGTATGTATGTTTATGTATGTGTGTGTGCATAAATATGTGTGTGTATACACACACACACACATACATGAATGGATGTGTGTATGTATGCCAAAACTGACCAGTCTTCATGAGTTTAAAAATATCAGAGTGTTAAAATCAGTATTGTATTAGTCAGGGTTCTCTAGACGGACAGGAACAGTAGGATATATATATGAAAATGGGTTTATTAAGGAGTATTGACTCACACGATCACCAGGTGAAGTACCACAATAGGCCGTCTACAAGCTGAGGAGCCAGGAAGCCAGTCCAAGTGCCAAAACCTCAAAAGTAGGGAAGCTGACAGTGGAGCCTTCAGTCTGTGGTCAAAGGCCCCAGAGCCCATGGCAAACCACTGGTGTAGGTCCAAGAGTCCAAAAGCTGAAGAACATGGAGTTCGATGTTTGAGGGCAGGAAGCCTGCAGCACAGGAGAAAGCTGGAGGCCAGAAGACTTAGCCAGTCTAGTCTTTCCACGTCCCCCGGTCTGCTTTTATCCTAGCCACACTGGCAGCTGACTAGATGGTGTCCAACCAGATCAAGAGTGGGTCTGTCTCTCCTAGTCCACTGACTCAAACGTTAATCTCCTTTGGGCAACACCCTCACAGATACACCCAGGAACAACACTTTGCATCCTTCAATCCAATCAAGTTGGTACTCAATGATAACCAACACAAGTATTAAGTCTCATTAATTAACCTGGAGCTTTTATGACAATTGCAGTTGAATTCAATGCAATCTAATACTCCTGCCAGCTGTGAATATTTATCTGCTAGGAAGATATTTTGTTAAGTAGAAATGTAAACCATAAATATTATATATGCCTAATAAAATAATATTTAAACTAGTTTGAAATAAAATTATTAAATAAATGAAAAAGCAACATAAAAATTTAATGGTAAGATAAAAACCTGAATTAAATATTTTCATCTTTCCAATGGTCAGTTTTCTAAAGTGTCAAAAGAATACTGTCATAACTTTACAATATAACTTCATCAAAACTGAGCATCTTCACTTCTTTGTTTTTTCTATGTATTGTGAATCCAACTTAGAGTTTACAATAAACATATGATCATTCCAAAATCAAATCCAAGATTCTTCTACTGCTGTCACTCTCATTTTAATAGGATAATAGCAACATGAACATGCTACTTAGGCCCTTTATGTTTTAATAACCAGAGATGCCTTCAACTTTCGTGACAAAAGAAAATTATTTTATGATGCCTGTGAACTGGAACAAAAACCAAGAGTATTCTTGCAATCTTTCTCTTCAGTGGCATCTCTAAAATACTCTTGGTTATTTTCCTCCTGACTCCTCCTCCTCTGTGTTTTAATAACATAATTTTGTTTTGTCAAATTATTTTATTTGCCTCTTGGGCAGAGCCCTTAATCAAATTCAAGGTACCAATGGATTACCATACATACAGTGCCCTCTAATAGTCAAACTAAAGTTTCCTTCAGGAGGTAAAGAAAATGTAGTGTTTTTGTTTGTTTGTTTGTTTTGTGTGTGTGTGTGTCTGTGTGTGTGTGTGTGTGTGTGTGTTTTGAGACAGAGTCTCGCTCTGTCTCACAGGCTGGAGTGCTGTGGTGCGATCTCCGCTCACTGCAAGCTCCGCCTCCCTGGTCCACGCCATTCTCCTGCCTCAGCCTCTCGAGTAGCTGGGACTACACAGGCACCCGCCACCACGCTCGGCTAATTTTTTTTTTTTTTTTTTTTTTTTTTTTTTTTTTTTTAGTAGAGACGGGGTTTCACCCTGTTAGCCAGGATGGTCTTGATTTCCTGACCTCGTGATCCTCCCGCCTCTGCCTTCCAAAGTGCTGGGATTACAGGCGTGAAGAAAATGCAGTTTTAAGGAACATAGGAGCAAGGCACATAACATACTCTTTAAAATTAACTTAAAATGTCTAGCTTTTCTTGTTCTAGTGGTAACTATCACAGTTGACATTTGCATAAAGCATGGGACTTTTGTTTTAATCTTTCAGAAAACCCCTCCATATACTCCAAACTAGCTCTGATCATTTCAGGTTATATTATAAAAGAAATTAACAGAAAATCATTAATAGACACAGATTTTAAAAATTAAATGTAAGCTTATTGACATATAAAAGATCATATTAACTAGCAATAAAGATAAAAGTAAGTAAATAACACAAAGGTAAAAATTAGTAGATCGTTTAATAGAATAGAATTTTCTTCTTGCTAAAGGAATAGATTCTTGTTTCAGTTATGGTTGTAGGTATTTGTTGAGCTCTGTCATCCTTATGAAGAAACACCTTCGCTCTGCTTCATCAGTGCATGCTGTGATATGTAATTTACTGGTCAGAAAATAGGCATCATGCTATCTTTGGTCAATCTGCAGCTGTTAACATTGGTTTTTACCACATACACGTGTATGCACACATGCATACACAGCTGGCTTCTGAAAGAATCACTTTATCATTTAACAAAGGAAGATACAGTATTACATGGAATTAAATTAAAGAATATATATCACATAACTCTTCCTGCAACATCTAAGCCTAATGGAGTCAGTTAAGGTCAGATATTTCAGTCTTGACTGTGCAGTTATATATAAATGTAGATTTAGTGAAGCAGAGGGATATTTAGTCCCACCATCCTCATTAATGTCACTAAAAATTTCATGCCTAAATTTGCAAGTATTATATTTCATGTGAAACCTGCTGTTATTTACTTTCCAACTTCTTTCAGGCACATTTATTCCTTATGTTCAGAAGTGTATTAAAAAAGGCTGAATGGAATCTCCTTTGGAAATACAGCAGGTGGTAGCATTAATATAGAACCATGTGGCAAATAAGGTGTTTTCATATTTAGAAAGGAAATCCTAGCCTCTGATTTCAGATGGAAAAACTTTGGTTTCTTCTACTATTAAGTAGAAATTTATTCTCTACAAATATTTTTTTACATATTTATGAATTGTTAGCAAAAAAACATGAGATAACTTGATTTTATGTATTTGAGTTTGTATATATTAAATAGTTGAAACTTTATTGGCAACATTAAATTTGTTCTCTAGGCTCTATTGGGATAAAGAATGAAAAGAAATGTAATCAAACCATCTCAAGAACAGCACCGTGAACCTGTGAACAGTCTCCAAAGTTAAGCCATTCTAGCAAGATTAACAAAAGACTATAGTTTTCCCCGTGAGATATTGAATAGAGACACCAAGGGAAATGTTCTAGTATGTATCAAGTGCTATGTATATATCCCTACCTGAAATGAGTTAAAGAACACCAATTAAGTGTGCTTTACATGCAAGCTAACTTCTCTTTTAGTGGAAAAGTGTAAAGGTTTCAGGAAATATGTCTTCATCTTTCAGCTTATATAAAAGGATGATGAGTTCCTAGAGCATTTGGCAAAAATAACCCAAATTAAAGAAGATTTTTTTTCAATTACCAAAATAAGGTTAAAAACAATTTAACAAAGCTTGTGGCATAACACAAAGAAGTACATGACACCAAGGAACAAAGAAGCCACACCAGCAATATGTAATAGGTAAAGAATTTTCACACAGCCACTGGCTTCACCAAAAACGAGATTAGATTCCTACAACATGTAGCAACAACTTCACACAGAGACTGCTAAAGTTAAAAATAAAATAGCATATTAAAGTATGGGTAGGTCATTTTAGTAACTTTTTTCTGGAGGAAGATGAGATTTCTTCATAGAGCATGTATTAAAATGTGAAAGAGGGACTCCCACAATTAATCAAGTTCTTCCTAGAGACCAGTAAGAATGAATGTCATGTTTAAATGAGGTATGTAATGACTCTCTGATTATTTTGAATACCTGAATGGAAAAAATACAGAAATACTAATACCATTAACATTTTAGGAATGATATAAGAAAGATGGTGGACTAGGAGGTTCTTGTCTTCATCTTCCCACAGAAACACTGATTTAACAACTATCCATGAACAACATTATCTTCTGTATTAATTCGTTTTCATGTTGCTGATAAAGACATACCTAAGAATGGGAAGCAAAAGCGGTTTATTGGACTTACTGCTCCACATGGCTGGGGAGGCCTCACAATCATGGTGGGAAGTAAAAGGCACTTCTTATACGGCAGTGGCAAGAGAAAGTGAGGAAGAAGCAAAAGAGAAACCCCGGATAAACCCATCAGATCTCATGAAACTTATTCACTATCATGAGAATAGCACAGAAAACACTGGGCCCCAGTATTAAATTACCTCACCCTGGGTCCATTCCACAACACAATACTGGGAGATACATTTCAAGTTGAGATTTGGGTGGGGAAACAACCAAACCATATCATTCGACCTCTGGCCCCTCCAAATCTCATGTCCTCACATTTCAAAACCAATCATGCCTTCCCAATAGTCCCCCAAAGTCTTAACTCATTTCAGTATTAACCCAAAAGTCCACAGTCCAAAGTCTGATCTGAGACAAAGCAAGTGCGTTCTGCCTGTGAGCCTTTAAAATCAAAAGCAAGTTAGTTACTTCCTAGATATAATGAGGGTACAAGTATGGGTAAATGAAGCCATTCCAAATGGGAGAAATTGGCCAAAACAAAGGTGTTGCAGGGCCCATGCAAGTCTGAAATCCAGTTGGGGAGTCAAATTTTAAAGTTCCAAAATGATCTCCTTTGACTCCAGGTCTCACATCCAGGTCACACTGATGCAAGAAGTAGGTTCCCATGGTCTTGGGCAGCTCCACCCCTGTGGCTTTGTAGGGCACAGCCTTCCTCCCAGATGCTTTCATGGGCTGGTGTTGAGGGTCTACAGCTTTTCCAGGTGCATGGGGCAAGTTTTTAGTGGATCTACCATTCTAGGGTCTGGAGGACAGTGACCTTCTTCTCACAGCTCCACTAGGAAGTACCTCAGTAGGGACTCTGTGTGGGGCCACCACCCCAGATTTACTTTCTTCCACTGCCTTAGCAGAGGTTCACCATGAGGGCCCTGCCCCTGCAGCAAACTTTGCTGTTGAGTGGGTCTGGTGCACACATCTGCTGAAATCTAGGCGGAGGTTACCAAACCTCAATTCTTGACTTCTGTGCATCCACAGTTTCAACAACACATGGAAATTGCCAAGTCATGGGACTTCAACCTTCTGAAGCCACAGCCAGAGCAGTATTTTGGCCCCTTTCAGCCATGGCTGGAGCAACTGGGACACAGGACACCAAGTACCTAGGCTGCACACAGAATGGGGACCCTGAACCCAGCCCACAAAACCACTTTTTCCTCCTGGGCCTTCAGGCCTGTGATGGGATGGGCTGCTGTGAAGGTCTCTAACATGGCCCGGAGATATTTTCCCCATGGCCTTGGGGATTAACATTAGGCTCCTTGCTACTTATGCAAATTTCTACAGCAGGCTTAAATTTCTGCAGCAGGCTTGACTTTTTATCCAGAAAATGGGTTTTTCTTTTCTATTGCATTGTCAGGCTGCAAATTTTCCTAACTTTTATGCTCTACTTCCCTTATTAAAATGAATCCCTTTAATGGCACCCAAGTCACCTCTTGAATGCTTTGCTGCTTAGAAATTTCTTCTGCCAGATACCCTAAATCATCTCTCTCAAGTTCGGAGTTCCACAAATCTCTAGGGTAGGGGCAAACTGCTGCCAGTCTCTTTGCTAAAACTTAACAAGGGTCACATTTGCTCCAGTTCCCAACAAGTTCCTCATCTCCATCTGAGACCTCCTCAGCCTGGATTTTATTTTCCATATGACTATAAGCATTTTGGACAAAGCATTCAACAAGTCTGTAAGAAGTTCCAAACTTTTCCACATTTTTCTTTCTTCTTCTGAGCCCTTCAAACTGTGACAACTAATGCCCGTTATGCAGTTCCAAAGTCACTTCCACATTTTCGGGTATCTTTGTAGCAATGCCCCACTTTACTGGTACCAATTTACCATTTAGTCCTTTTTCACAATGCTGATAAAGACATGCCTGAGACTGTAAAGAAACAGAGCTTTAATTGGACTTACAGTTCCACATGGCTGGGGAGGCATCACAGTCATAGCAGGAAATGAAAGGCACTTTTTACATGGCAGCAGCAAGAGAAAATAAGGAAGCAGCAAAACTGGAAACCCTGATAAACCAATCAGATCTCATGAGACTTATTCACTATCACAAACATAGCACAGAAAAGACTGGCCCCATGATTCAATTACCTCCCCCTGGGTCCCTCCCACAACACATGGGAATTGTGGGAGATACAATTCAAGTTTAGATTTGGATGGGGAAACAGCCAAACCATATTATCTTCCTAAAGCTCACAAACCAGCCCAAATAGCACAGTGCTGAGAGATTCCCTTGCCCACAAGTTACCCTAAGAATAAAAATAATAATAAAGTTAGCATTCAACTTGGCTGTGGATTTTGGAACCAGGCCACTTTACCCACAGACTGTGGCACCAAAGTACAGTTAATAAACTCTGGCACCAGATCAGCTTAAGCATAGACACTAGCAATAGGCATGTGTGACTGTAGACCTCAGCACCAAATCCACAAGCAGATGCCAGCACCAGACCCACTCAACGGCAAACCCTAGCAGCAGACCCATTAGACTGCAGACCCAGCAGTCAGGGTCACCCATCCACAAATGGGTGATCTAAACCCAGGCAATCCGTGGACCCTAGCATGAAGCCTATATTCACACGGGTGTGGCACAAGGCCTGATTGTTCTCAATTTCTATCATCAGGCCCACCTGTCCACCCAACCATAGACCCCAGATTACTTACAAGGCCTACCCAGAATTTCTGGACAGACTGACTAGTGAGGGGTTTTCCCTGCCAAATCTAGTCTATGAAGACTGAAAGAGGTGACTGTTTTTAAAATGCGTACACATGAATACAAGGATAGAAAAGTCACAAAAATCATAAAAAAAAGACACTACCAAAGAACAATATAAAGTACTGCTAACCAACCCTGAAAAACAAAGATCCATGAACTGTCTGGCAATGACTGAAAACTAATAATCTTAAATAAGCTTAGTGAGCTACAGAAGAACACAGATAACTAAACAATGCCTGAAGGACAATACATAAACAAAATGAAAAATTCAATAATGAGGTCAAAAATATCAAAAAGAAAACACAGAAATCCTGGAGCTGAACAGTACAACAAATGAGGTAAAAAATCCAATAGAGAGCTCCTATAGCAGACTTAATTCTGAAGAGGGAGGAATCAATGAACTTGAAGACAGGTCCTTTGAAATTATCCAGTCAAATAACAGAAAAAAATGTTTAAAAATGAAGTGGGCTCTGAGACATCTGGGATATCATTAAGTGAAGCAAATAAACATTATGAGAGTCACAGTAGGATCAAAAAAAAAAAAAGATAGAATGTTTACTTGGAGAAATGATTGCCAAATACTTCCCAAATCTGGGGAGGAAAATAGACTTTGAGAATCATGAAGCCCCAAAGGACCCGAATAGGTTGAGCCTAAAAAGGTCTATACCAAGGCACATTATAATTAAATTGTCAAAAGTCAAATACAAAGAGGGAATTTCGAAAGCAGCTGGTGGAAAGTGGCTCTTTCTTTCTAGGGAACAGCTGTGCTACTGTCAGCTGATTTCTCAACATAAATCTTGCAGGCCAGGAGAGCATGGGATGACAGATGCAAAGTATTGAAAGAAAAGAAAAACCTGCCAAATAAGAATATTATATTCTAAAGAACAGTCCTTTAAAAATAAAGGAGATAAAAATTTCCCCCAAACAAGCAAAAATTAGACCTACTTTACAAGAGTGCTAAAGGGAGTTTTTCATGTTCAAATAAGAGAAACGTTAAACAGTAACACAAAAGCATATAAAAGTATAAATCTCAGTGGCAAAAGTAAATATATAAATAAATACAGAATAATGTAGTACTGCAGTGGTGCTGTGTAAGTCACTTTTAAATGTAGTGTAAAATTTAAAAGACAAATATACAAGGGATAGTTATAACTTTCATAAATTAGTTAATGGATACAATACAAAAAGAAGTAAATCTGACATCAGAAACACAAAGTGTGTGGAGAGAGGAAAAATATAGACTTTTGTAGGCAATTGAAGTTAACTGGTTATCAGGTCAAAATAGACCTTTAGAGCTATAAGAAATTTTATGTAAGCCTCATAGTAACCACAATGAAAAAAACTAAAAGTGGATACCGAAAAAAGAGAAAAAGAATCAAAATATATTGCCACAAAAATTATCAAATCAAAAGGGGAGATAGCAAGAGAGGAAAGCAGGAACTAAAAAACTATAAAACATAATAATAAGTCCTTAGCTATCAATAATTAAATGTTGATGGATTAAACTCACCAATCAAATATATAGAGTGCCCAAATAGATTTTTTAAAATATAAAATAATTTGTCTTTGCCTGCAACATATTCCTTTGGATTTAAATACATATATAGGCTGAAAGAGACAAGATATAAAAATATATTCCAAGAGAATGGTCACCAAAAAAGACAGAAATGACCATACTTATATCAGATAAAATATACCTCACATCAAAAACTGTCTCCAGAGACACAGATCATTATATAATGATTTTAAAAAATCAATTTGAAAGGAAGCTACAATATACAATATAATATATATTTGTTTATAATTATTGATTTATGTATATTACTTTACATATATGTATGTACATACATACATATGAATGAAGCCCCAAAGGACTCTAATAGGTTGAGTCTAAAAAGATCTATACCAACCCACATTATAATTAAATTGTCAAATGTACATACATATAAGTATGTACATACCTACAATTACATATAACTATTGTTTTACATTATTTATAATTATTGCTTTACATAAGAAAATTCTCACTTTACATAATGTTGGATATATATATATGGATATATACATATAACCAACATTTTTTATATATATATATATATATCCAACATTATATATATATATATATTTTATATATATATATAATCTTAAAGAAGCTTAGTGAGCTACAGAAGAACACAGATAACTAAACAATGCCTGAAGGACAATACATAAACAAAATGAAAAATTCATATATATATGTATCTCCAACATTAGTGTACTTTAATATGTAAAGCAAGATCTGAGAAGGGAAGTAGATAGCAATATGGTGATAGTAGGAGACTTCAATACTACATTTACAACAATGGACACATATTCCAGACAGAAAATCAGTAGGGAAATAGTGAACTAGAAAAATATTATAAATAAAATGGGCCTAAGAAACATACAGAACATTCTACCCAACAGTAACAGAATACATATTGTTCTTAACTGCACATAGAACCTTCCGACTAACAGATCATATGATAAGTTGCACAAAAAGCTTGATAAATATAAGAATAATTACAACAAGGTGAAGTTTCTTTTCCAACCACAATGGAATGAAATTAGAAATCAATAACAAAAGACAAATGTAAAATATTATAAACATGGAGATCCAACAAGGCACCTTTCAGCAACCAATAGATCAAAGAGGAAATCAATAGAAAAATTAGATAACATCTTGAAGTGTGAAAATAAATATACCAAAATTGATAGAAATTAGCAAATAAAGTACTAAGAGGAATATTTATACTGATAAACGCCTACATTAAAAAAAGAAATAACACAAATACAAAACCTAATATTGCACTTCCAGAAATTAGGAAAGGAAGCACAATCTGATCCCAGAACTAGAAGAAAGAAAGGAAATAAAGATTAGAGTAACAATAATTAAATAAATAAATCTAAAAATAGGGGAAAAATCAATGAAATTAAGAGTTTGTTTCTAAGATAAACAAAACTGGCAAACACTTAGCTAAACTAAAAGAAGAAAAAAAAACAGAAGACAAAAATAAATAAAATAATAAACGGAAGAGATATCTTACAAACAGATCATAAACAACAGATTATAAAAAATATGACAAATAGATAATAGACACACAAACAAATTATAAAGGATATTACCAAAAACTACACACCAAAATATTGAACAACTGGGAAGAAGTGAATAAATTTCTGAAAGCATACAACATACCAAGACTCACTTGGGAAGCCTGAACAGACCAATACAAAATGAGGAAATTTAATCAGAGATTTAAAAGTTCTAAACAAAGAAGAATCCAGGGCCAGATGATTTCATGGATTAATTCTCTCAAACATTTAGAGAAGAATTAATACCAGCCCTTCTTAAACTTTTCCCGAAATAGAAGAGGGACTCTTTCTAACCTGCTTTAATGAGGCTAGCATCCCCCTGATACAAAGCCAGACAAAGATACTACAAGAAAATGAATCTATAGTGCCGGGCACAGTGGCTCATGCCTGTAATTCCAGTACTTTGGGAGGCCGAGGCAGGCAGATCATCTGAGGTCGGGAGTTTGAGAACAGCCTGGCCAAGATGGAGAGACCCCATCTCTACTGAAAATACAAATTAGCCAGGTTTGGTGGCACATGCCTGTAATCCCAGCTACTCGGGAGGCTGAGAAAGGAGAATCACCTGAACCTGGTAGGTGGAGGTTGCGATGAGCTGAAATCGTGCCATCGTACTCCAGCCTGGGCAGCAAGAGTGAAATTCCACCTCAAAAAAAAAAAAAAAAAGAAGAAGAAGAGGAGGAAGGAGGAGGAGAAGGAGAAGGAGAAGAAAAAAAAAATCTATAGTCAAATATCCTTGAAGAACATTGATGCCAAAATATTCAATAAAGTACTAGCAACCACATTCAACAAGGTATTAATGCCATCACACACCATGATAAAGTGGGATGCAAGGATGATTCAACACATGCAAATCAATCAATGAGATACACCACATGAGCAGAATAAAAGATGAAAATCACATGATCATTTAAATAGATGCAGAAAAACCAATTGACAAATTCTACATCCTTTCATGATAAAAACTCTCAACAAAATAGGTATATCTTGTAATGCTTCTGCTAACGTAATATTCAATGGTTAAAAAAAAAAAAAAAACTGAAAGTGTTTTCTGTAAGATCTGGAGCAAGGCAAACATGTCCACTTGCCATTTCTATTCACCATGGTAATAGAAATTCTGTCCAAAGGATCAAGCAAGGGAAAGAAATAAAAGTCATTCAAATAGAAAAGGAAGAAGGAAAATTATCTATGTTTGCAGACTGCACAATCTTATGATCAGGTAGAAAACTCCAAAGACTTCACAAAAGAACTGTTATAACTGGTAAATGAATGCAGACATGCTGCAGAATGCAAACTCAGTATACAAAAAGGCAATTGCATTTCTATACACTAGAAATTAATTACCTAAAAATGAAATTAAGGAAACATTTACAATACCGCCAAAAAGATAAAAAATCCTTAGAAATAAACTAAACTGAAGAGGTGAAAAATCTGTATACTGAAAACTATTAAACATTGACAAATTAGTGTAGACAGAAATAGATGGAAAAACATGTTGTGTTCATGGATTGGAAGACTTAATATTGATTTTTCTGTATCATTTTGATAATAGCCATTCTCACATGTATGAGACGATAGATAACTCATTGTGATTTTGGTTTGCATTTCATTGATTGTTAGTGACGTCGAACACCTTTTCATATACCTGCTGGCCATTTATATGTCTTCTTTAAACAAATGTCTATTCAGTTTCTTTGCCCATATTTAAATTGGATTACTTTTTTGTTATTGAGTTGTAGGCTATTTTGAATACTAACTCCTTATCAGATATTTGGTTTGCAAATATTTTATCTGTGCACCATTGGTTGGTATGTAAACTGGTGCAGCCATTATAGAAAGAAGTATGGGGATTCCTCAAAAAAATTGAAAATATAGCTACTAAATGAAACAGCAATGTCAATACTTGGTACATATGCAAAGGAAATGAAATCGCGATCTCAGATCCCACATTTAGTGCAGCATTAGTCAGAATAACTAAAATACACAAATAAACAAAATGTTTGTCAAAGAATGGATAAAGAAAAAAAAGGAAATCCTGACATTTGCAACATGAATAAACCTGCTTAGACATCATACTAAGTGAAATAAGCCAGACACAGCAAGACAAATAATGTATTATCTGACTTATATGTGGAATATAAAATAGTCCAACTCACAGGCGCTGAGAATGGAATGGTGGTTGTGGGTCTTGGGGGGAAGGAGAAATGTCAAAATGTGGAAATGTTGGCCCAGGGATACACAATTTCAGTTATATAAGATGAATAATGCCTGGAGAATTAATGTACAACAATGTGAATATGGTTTAAACATTTGTATTATACATTTTTAAACTTTGTAAAGAAAATAAATCATATATTACATATTGTTATCACCAAAAATAAAGAGGGTAGGAGAAATTCTTTGGAGATACAAAATTTTCTGGCATAAATTTTGGCAATAGTTTCATGGATATATTCTTATTTCCCAACTCATCAAGTTGTATTCATTAAATATGTACATATTGTTACAAAAGAAACTTAAGTTTTTTTTAAAGATAAAGGGGAATATGAGAAACTGATATTGTTTGATATTGTTTGATATTGATATGACATACAATACGATGAAACAAATAGATAAACCTCACCTACAGACTCTAAATGTTACAACATTTAGTAGGTGTGTAAAACAGGATGTTTGTGTTTGCAAAAACTCTTGAGAAAATATTACAAGAAAATAGAGACAACCAAGGTTTGGAATTTGAAGCTGGATTCTAACAGACCAGTCAAAAAAGGGGGTGAGATATTAGGTCAACAATTAGTCAGGAGGCTATACCTTACAAGATAAATGACCTACCAGAAAATTCTAAATGGGAATGTGGCCACTAAGTTAATGATTAGTCTGTGTTAGAATAAAGTGAAAGAAATAAAACATTTCTGGGATTTCAGACCTCAGAATTGCTGTTCATTTTCTGAGAAACAAAAATCTTAACATGATTATACGAATGCATAAACTTTACAAAATTCTGTGGAAAGAATTGGACATTCTAACAAGTATGAATTTCAAAGCTTAAGTCAATTATCTCATAATTCATTTACTATTTTACTTACACATTGAAACAGTTTTTAGATCTTGTGTACTTACCATAAAAATAATAATTATAACAATAATAATAAAGAGAGCAGAAGGAAACTTATGGAAGTGATGGACATGCTTATGACGTTGATTATGGTGATGATTTGTTGGGTGTATAATTATCTCCAAACTCATCAAGTTGTATAAATTTAATATGTACAGCTCTTACACTCCTCAATAAAGTGGCTTAAAAATTAAGATTTCAAACAGAAACACACATCTCACAAATTCTTTGATTCAGTAGTTGTGTATTTATTGTCTAATATGTTCAAAACACTGTGCTAGGCACAGCAATTGGTAAGATGTCACGATGTCTACACTCACAAGGCTTACAACCTACTAGGAGAAACAGACCTGAATCATTTGTAAAATGAAACATACAAATAAATTTTAAAGTTATAACAAGATGAAGATGGTGCTAATATTGTAAAAATATTCTAAGGACTCAGAAAAGACTTTTCTGATAAGGTGACCATAAGACTGAAATCTTCCTATTCCTCTCTTTCCCATTCCTCTCCTTTCTCTCATTCCCATTTGTGAAAATTGAACTTGCTAACTTTTTAACTGAGAAAATAATTAATCAGAAGATAACTTCTACAGACTATTTTCGTGTGAGCATATCTACCAAGATCCATACATGTATCTTTGCTTTCCCATTGCTAGTGATGAACAACGAGAGGGCTTCAAAAAGCTCATGGAAAATGTGTATTAGGAAAAAGCAATGCAAGGATTCTAAATGTTTTACACCAAGGTAAACTCATACTAAGTTATTATAACATGTCTGAATAGGGTATAGGTTGAGGCATTAAGAAGGGTAAGATATCAGTTTGAATAGACCTCCTATCAGAGCAATATGAATTCTGCTAAAATTGAAGCAAGAACAAACATCAAATTTATGATGAAGCTTGGGTGGAAAAGTGGTGAAATCAATGATGTCTTATAAAATGTTTCAGGGGACAATACCTTAAAGAAATCATTAGTTTACAAATGAAAGGCTCATTTTAAGACGGGACAAAGAATATTGAAGTTGAAGCCTGTGGCAGCAGACCATTCACATCAATTTGTGAGATAAAAAAAAATTAATCGTGTTCATTTCCTAATTGAAAAGGACCAACTATTAGCAGCAGAGAAAATAGCCAACATCATAGACATCTCAATTCAGTTTACATAATTCTGACTGAAAAATTAAAGCTGAGCAAATTTTCCACTTGATAGATGCCAAAACTCTTATGCCACATGAGCTGCAGACACAATAAGAACTATCAGGGGAAAATTTTAAAAATTGGATCAAGATCCTGAAGCGTTTCTCTAAAGAACTGTAACAAGAGATGAAACATGGCTTTACCAGTACGTTCCTGAAGACAAAACACAATCAAAGCAATGGCTACCAGGAGGTGGAAGTGTTTCAGTCAAAGCAAAAGCAGATCTGCCAAAGGCATAAGTCATGGCAAAAGTTTTTTTAGGATGCTTAAGGCATTTTGATTGTTGATTTTCTGGATGGCCATAAGAATGATAATATCTTCTTTACTAGAGTGTGTTTTGAGTAAGTTGTCCAAAGCTTTATCAGAAAAATGTCCTGGAAACCTTGACTGGAGACTGCTTCTCCATCATGACAATGTTCCTGCTCATTCCTCTCATCAAACAAGCACAATTTTGTGAGAATTTTTATGGGAAATCAACATGCATCTGTCTATCTTATAGTCATGATTTGGTTTCTTTTAACTTCTTTTTGTTTCATAGTCTTAAAAAAATTAAAGGTATCTTTTTTTAATGTTAATAATGTAAAAAAGACTGCATTGGCATGGTTAAGTTCCCAGGACCCTCAGTTCTTTAGGGATGGACTAAATGGCTGCAGAAGCAGTGGTGTTTTAAGAAACAAAACAAGGAACTCTAATATATCCTTCCTTACTCATGTTACCTGATATGAATCATATGATTTTGATATGAACAATATTCATATCACTGCTTACAAAAGTGTGCTGACCTTGATGGAGGTTATGTTGTGAAATAAAGTTTATTATTTTTTTATCTTGTAATCCCATTTTTATGTAATTTTGAATTCTTATCATATTTATTCTCCTTTCAAAGGCTAAATCTACCACTTTGTGGAGTAGATTATATTTATTTTTGACCAACAAAAACCATCACATAAGCACATTTTTTCCACTGAATCTCCAAAATTTTACTTTCCTCCAGGATTACACCCATCATAATAATCTCATGCTATTTATTTTGTTATTGTTGTTTGTTTTTATTAGAATAGAGGAAACACTACACAAAACAACTTTTTAAAATTACTTCTTGCTCTACAACATATTTTACTAATTCTGTCTTCAGTTCACTGAGGAGTAAGGAAGGACTAAATGGAGAGGAAATGTGGATGTCCCATCTTTCCCATTCTTCCTATCTCATGATTATCAGCATACATAGTTGGCTAATAGAGGAAAGTGACATGGGTAAGAAGGGATATAATAGAATTCCTTGTTAGTTTTGTTTCTTAGAACACCACTGCGTCTGCATTCAAAGCAAGTTTTTATTGGAAAGGAAAGCATAACCTCACAGGGCTTTCAGTATCCTCATTTACTCAATTATTGACATGTCAATATGGAATACAAGCCCACATTCCAGTGGACCCATTATTTTTTGGAATTCAGCAAGACTCAAAGAGAGTACAAGGGTAGTGTGATATGGAAGCCAGGGTCTCTGAGTATCATTGAACTCCCACACATAGTACAACTACAGGAATTATGTGTTTATGGCTAATCTTGACAACTTTCTGTGAATGACGTAGAAAGGAATGAAGGTAGGCAGGCATATTGTGCTTATCTCCTCTGATCATGGACATGATCCCTTGTTCCATCAAATAAATTGAATATACAAGTCAGAAGTTAAAATTATCATAAATTTAAAGATGCAAAAACAAAGCACTAAATCAAGTATAGGATCCTTATTAATGTGGAGCTGTATGCAACTGCATATATTAAACACCCACGACATTAATTTAGCTGACCACTACATCCAGTCCAACAACAAACTTTGACGGTTCTACCTTCAAAATATATGAAGAACCTGGATCCTTCTTATAACCTTTATTGGGACCACCACACTCCAAGCCATCATTATCTCTTGCCTGGATTATCCCTCTATCTAGTTCATTGGACTCCATAATTACAGTCCTGGCCCCTCACACCTTTTCTTCAATTATATGATCAAAACAACAGGGGAAATGATCTTTTTAAAATTAAAAACAGATCATATCAACTTTTCACTCTAAACCTTTGAGTGATTTGTCACCTTACTCAGAGTAAGATCTAAGCTTTACAATACACTGGATGACCCTTTATGAAGTGCCACCTCCCTCACTCCCCACAATTTTCTCTGTGACCTCATCTGTTCTCCTGCCTTTGAATTACACTTATCTCCCATTGCCTTCTTTCCTGCTCCTTGAGCGTGCTAAACATGCTCATGAGCTTTGGCCCCTACTGATCACAGATACTCATTCCTCAAAATAGTTTCATGACTTAACTGTTCACCTTCTTTAAATCTGTGCTCCAAAGTCACCTTCTCAGTTAAGTCTTTTCTATCTGTTCTACTTAAAATTATAACAACCTCGACTTTCAAACTTTACCTTCTAAATGAGTCTCTAAAATATTTACCACCTTCTAGCACACAAAAATTTACATATTTTATTACAAAAATAATATAAACACTATGTGGACAGCAATTTTATTCTGTTTGGGTAACTGTTATGTCGTTGGCACCAAGAATATTGGCTTTTATATTAATATTTACTGAATATTTACTGAGCTCTATTCATGGATAGACTTCTGATTGCTTTGAGGAAACTTAATTATAATCTGTGTACATGTAATAGAACATGAGTTTACCCACTAGACTTTGTAACATGCCTGCTTGAATAGGGGAACTTAAAACTAAGAGTATGTTAGAAAGCACATAAAATTTGTGTAAGCCAACAACAACTACTCTAAGCTTTGTAGATAACAGAATTATTTTTTATCGGACCCATTCATATACCCTCTAAAATAAAGTTTATTGAAAGTCACAAACAAAATCAATTTTTCAGGAAAGAGTTTCTACTCTCAACCTATGTAAAAGACATCATAATAATATATTCCATTCTGGTGCATATATTTATATTTATTTATCTTTAAACATGTACCATACAGCTTGTTACCATCTAGTTTATGTGAAATTTTAAACTCCTACAAAACAATAAAGAAAGGAGCTTAGTGGACATTATACCTAAAATTAATTCCAGGTTATCATATCTGTTCATTAAAATTACATTTTGACATGAAAAACATTCATAAGCAGGTTCCAAAATTTTATGTGCAACATAATGCTTTTTGTAAATGTATGTAGATTTTCTCTATTCATACATCTTTATTGTATATTAGTCAAACAATGGACAAACACTATTTATAAATGACATATCTTTTAATTTCCCCACATGACACAAGAAAGTATATAAATGTAATGAGACAGGAGACCTGAATGTTTACAGGCAACATTTGCAAAACTACTGGTTGGGAAGGATTCTCTATTACACTACAAAATATTTTTAATTTTAATGTTTAATTTTATTTAACTCATATTTGATGTTCGCAGGAACATACGCAGGTTTGTTATAAAGGTAAATTGTGTGTCATGGGCGTTTGGATGTCCATATTATTTCATCACGAACTAACAAGCCCAGTACCCAATGCTCTTTCCTCCCACCTTCCACTCTCAAGTGGTCCCCAGTGTCTGTTGTTCCCTGCTTTGTGTCCATGTGTTCTGAATGTTTAGCTCCCACTTATAAGTGAGAATGTACTGTTTTTGGTTTTCTGTTCATGTGTTAGTTCACTTAGGATAATGACCTCCAGCTCCATTCACGTTGCTGCAAAGAACATGATCTCATTCTTTCTAAGGCTGCATAGTATTCCATGGTACATATCTACTACGTTTTCTTTATCCAGTCTACAATTGATGGGGATTTAGATTGAGTCCATGTCTTCGTTGTTGTGAATATTTCTGCAATGAACATACATGTGCATGTGTCTTTATGGCAGAAGGATTTATATTCCTTTGAGTATATACCCAGTAATGGGATTTCTGGGTCAAATGGTAATTCTGTTTTAAGTTCTTTGAAAAATCACCACACTGCTTTCACAATGATTGAGTTAATTTATATTCCCACCAACAATGTATAAACTTTCTCCTTTCTCCACAACCTTGCCAGTATCTGGTTTTTTTTTTTTTTTGACTTTTTAATAATAGCCATTCTGCCTGGTGTGAAATAGTATCTCACTGTGGTTTTGATTTGCATTTCTCTAATGACCTGTGATATAAAACATTTTCTCATATGCTTGCTGGCTGCATGTATGTCTTTTGAAAAGTTGTCTGTTCGTGTCTTTTGCCTACTTTTTAATGGGGTCATCTTCTGCTTCTTAATTCATTCCTTATAGATTCTGGATATTATAATTTTGTCAAATGCTTAGTTTGCAAATATTTTCTCTCATTCTGTAAGTCCTCTATTTACTCTGTTCATAGTTTCTTTTACTTTACAGAAACTCTTTAGTTTGATAAGATCCCATATGTCAATATTTGCTTTTGTTGCAATTGCTTTTGGCAACTTCTTCATGAAATCTTTGCCAGAAGCTGTGGCTAGAGTGGTGTTTCCTAATTTATATTCCAGAATTTTTATAGTTTTGGGTTTTACATTTAAGTCTTTAGTCCATTCTGAGTCATTTTTTTGTATATGGTGTAAGGAAGACATCCAGTTTCAGTCTTCTGCATGTGGCTAGCCAGTTTTCCCAGCACCATTTATTGAATAAGATGTCTTTTCCTCATTGCTTGTTTTTGTTGACTTTAACAAAGATCAAACGGTGGTAGGTGTGTGGTATTATTATTTGGATTCTCTATTTTGTTTCATTCATCTATGTCTCTGTTTATGTACCAGTACCATGTTGTTTTGGTTACTGTAAACTTGTAGTATGGTTTTAAGTTGGGGAATGCTCCAGCTCTGTTCTTTTTGCTAAGCATGGCATTGGATATTCAGGATTTTTTTTGTTTCCATATGAATTTAGAACATTTTCATATGAATTTTAGAAAGTTTTACTTTCTAATTCTGTGACAAAATGTGGCATTGGTAGTTTAATAGGGATGACATTGAATCTATAAATTGCTTTGGGCAGTATAGCCTTTTTTTTTCTTAACTTTTATTTTAGGTTCAGAGATATATGTTTAGGTTTGTTACATAGGTAAACTCATGTCATGGGGTTTGTTGTACAGATTATTTCATCACCCAGGAATTAAGCCCAGTAACCAACAGTTAACTTTTCTGCTCCTCTCCCTCCTCCCCCCTCCACCCTCAACAAGACCCCAATGTCTGTTGTTTCCTTCTTTGTGTTCATAAGTTCTCATTATTCACCTCCCACTTATAAGTGAGAACATGCCATATTTGGTTTTCTATTCCAGCATTAGTTTGCTGAGGATAATAGCCTCCAGCTCCATCCATGTTCTCACAAAACACATGATCTCATTCATTTTGTATGACTGCATATTATCCCATCATGTATATGGACCATATTTTCTTTTTTTTTTTATTTCTTAGCTCATTTATTATTGGGTTCTGCCTTTTTTTTCCTTTATTATTATTATTATTATACTTTAGACTCTATGGTACCTGTGCACAACGTGCAGGTAAGTTACATATGTATACATGTGCCATATTTTCTTTATGCAATCTGTCATTGATGGGCATTTATGTTGATTCCATGTCTTTTCTGCTATGAATAGTGCTTCAGTGAACATTCGCCTGTAAGTTTGTTTATGGTAGAAAGATTTATGTTCCTCTGGGTACATACCCAGTAATGGATTGCTGCGTTGAATGGTAGTTCCGCTTATAGCTCTTTGAGGAATTGCTATACTGCTTTCCAGAATGGTTAAACTAATTTACACTCCCACCATCAGGGTATAAGTGTTCCCTTTTGTCAGTAACCTCACCATCATCTGTTTGTTTTTTTTTTGACTTTTTAGTAATAGCCATTCCAACTGGTGTGAGATGGTATCTCATTGTAGTTTTGATTTGTATTTCTCCAATGATCAGTGATATTGAGCATTTTGTTCATATGCTTCTTGGCCACATGTATGTCTTCTTTTGAAAAGTGTTCATGTCCTTTGCCCACTTTTTAATGGGTTCTTTTTCTCTTGTACATTTCTTTAAGTTCCTTATAGATGCTGGATATTAGACCTTTGTCAGATGCATAGTTTGCAAATTTTTTCTTCCATTCTGTAGGCTGTCTGGTCACTCTGCTGATAGCTTTTTTTGCTGTGAAGAAGCTCTTAAGTTTAATTAGATCTCATTTGTCAATTTTTACTTTCATTGTGATTGCTTTAACTGTCTTTGTCATGAAACTTTTGCCCATTCCCATGTTTCAGATGGTATTGACTAGGTGGTCTTCCAGAGATTTTATAGTTTTGCATTTTACATTTAGGTCTTTAATCCTTCTTGCGTTGATTTCTGTATATGGTATAAGAAAAGATCCAGCTTCGGTCTTCTGCATATGGCTAGCCAGTTATCCCAACACCATTTATTGAATAGGAAGTCTTTTACCCATTGCTTCTTTCTGTAAGCATTGTAGAAGATCAGGTGGTTGTAGGTTTGTGATCTTATTTATGGGCTCTCTATTTTGTTCCATTGTTCTATGTGCTTGTTTTTGTACCGGGACCATGCTGTTTTGGTTACTGTAGCCCTGCAGTATAGTTTGAAGTTGGGTAATGTGATGCCTCCAGCTTTGTTCTTTGTGCTTACGATTGCAAATTCGGGCTCTTTTTATGTTCTGTATGAATTTTTATTTATTTATTTATTTATTTTAGTTCTGTGAAGTACGTCATTGGTAGTTAGATAGGAATAGCACTGAAGCTGTAAAATTGCTTTGAGCAGTATGGCCATTTTAATGATACTGACCCTTCTTTCCATGAGCATGAGATATTTTTTCCATTTGCTTGTGTCTTCTCTGATTTCTTTATACAGGGTTTTGTAATTTTCATTGTAGAGATCTTTCACCTCCTTGGTTAGCTGTATTCCTAGGCATTTTATTCTTTTTGTGACAATTGTAAATGAGATTGCCTTTCTGGTTTGCCTCTCAGCTTGACTGTTGTTGATGTATAAGAATGCTAGTGATATTTCTACATATGTCTACTGTGACCATCCTGTGAATAGTAACAATAAAAATAGCCCACCTAGTGCCCAGATCTTATTTTTTAAATCCCTTCTACAGTATAAATCCCAGAAGTATAAAAATGTCAAAAGACACTGAAACTAGCTTGAGGTAGTTCCCAGTGACAGTTTTAATTATCAAATTAAAATTGGAAATTTTGATAATTAAAATGCAAAATGATAAACATGGATTGCAATTCATTAAATGAAATAGAAATTAATGAATCCATAGCTATGTAATAAAATAAAACAATATATAAATGAAAAAACTCTAAACCAGAATGCCAATACATACATATAGAAGACAGAGTGAAATTTTTAAATCACCATTTGTTAACTATCAAAGTAATAATGAATGCAAGAAGCTCCAATAGATAACAAAATACATGGTAAGTGCTCGATAAGGAACAAGATATTTACAATGTATCTCACCACTAAACACTTATTAAATGGGAAATGCAGTGATTTTTAATGAAGAAATCTGGCAGATATCACTTTATATAAAGTGATACAATGTAGCTTTACCAGTGATGGGATAAACTGAATAAGACACATAAAGAATACAGGACTACTTGTATGATATTTTTACCAAAAATTCATAAATTGGGTTTATGCGTGAAAAAATATATAAGGTCATTTAAATTGATAGACATTTTATAAAATAACAGACCTGTAATCTTCAAACATGTCAAGATCACAAAAGTCACAGAATAACTTAAAAAATCTTGCCCACTGAAATAAACGAAACAGACATGACAAATAGACATTTTTGGGATGTAGGCAAGACGATTTTCCATGAGTCTTTTACATTTTTGCACATCCATTCACAGACGTACTGACAGAATTTGTTCTGCCATATGTTTTCAAGGATGGTTGTATAACCAAAGGCTTGGTAAGACACGATTTTATTTATTTATTTTTTTTCTTTGAGATGGGAGTTTCACTCTTGTTGCCCAGGCTGGAATGCAGTGGCGGTATGTTGGCTCACTGCAACCTCCGCCTTCTGGTTTCAAGCGATTCTCCTGCCTCAGCCTCCCAAGTAGCTAGGACTAAAGGCGCCCGCCACCACGCCTGGCTAATTTTTGTATTTTTAGTAGAGACAGGATTTCACCGTGTTAGCCAGGATGATCTCGATCTGCTGACCTCACGATCCACCCGCCTCGGCCTCCCAAAGGGCTGGGATTACAGGCATGAGCCACTGCGCCCAGCCAGTTTCAGGTTTTTTAATCTGCAGTACAGATTGTACCTTGTTTGTGTTGCATTCACCTAAACCACACCGTATCACCTCCATGGGAACTGAAGAGCAAAGAATTTGAAACAAACATGTGATACGTTAACTTGTTAGCTTACAAATCAGGTAAAACCTGAGAAAGCCTAGACAGAGATAACTGGCAACAACTGAATATGTCTGAGGAGCAGATGGTAATAATGTATCTACGTTAATTTCCTGATTTTGATGGTTACTATGATTGTGTTGTAGAAAGTCCTTTTGTATAGGAACTATAAAATAAATCATATGGTGATGATAGGCACCACATTAATTAATTATCTCCAAATGTCAGGAAAAAAATGTCAACAGTATTTTACTTGTTATTTTCCCATGTTTGAAATTATTTCACAATTAAAAATATATATTGAAAATGAATATAGGCCAGGCACGGTGGCTCACGCCTGTAATCCCAGCACTTTGGGAGGCCGAGGCAGGTGGACCACGAGGTCAGGAGATCGAGACCATCCTGGCTAACACAGTGAAACCCCGTCTCTACTAAAAATACAAAAAATTACCCGGGCGTTGTGGCAGGCACCTGTAGTCCCAGCTACTCGGGAGGCTGAGGCAGGAGAATGGCGTGAACCCGGGAGGCAGAGCTTGCAGTGAGCCGAGATCGCGCCACTGCACTCCAGCCTGGGCTACAGAGCGAGACTCTGTCTCAAAAACAAACAAACAAACAAACAACAAAAAGAGGACATGAAAATAACAAATAGATAAAATGGATGCAAAAAAGACACAAATATTAAGAGAGTCAAATGAGATCCAATATAGTTTTATTTCAAACAAGAAAAAGCAATAGCAAGAGTGCAGACCTACTCAAAAGCTACACATAAATCAACTTTCATGAAAGAGAAAAATCATGTTAAAATTATACACTATAAACTTTAAAATACAGTGAAAAAGCACATTGTATACCTAAGAATATTGAAGAAAACTTACCAACACCAAGAAATCTCCTAGTAACTATATCAAACTGTAAAAAAGAATAATTATTTGGGTATTTCGAAAAACAGAGACTTTTAAGAGGAAAAAATTGTGACTATCATCACAAATTTTCTTTTACTTTTAGAGTAATCATTTTCCTTTTTTTAATATTTTAACAAAAATGCTTGGCATGTCAGAATAAAATGGTAAAAGCATTCAGATAGTCAAGAAAAGAAAATATGAGGCAACAAATAGAGATATATTTTTAAGTATAAAAGTCACTGACAGACTGCTATCAACATAAATATAGAATAATTCAGATATCACTGCTCTTATCAAAACTTCCTGAAGAATATACTTAAGAACAAATTTCAAAAAGTCAAAATGACCAGAGAAACATTGACATAAGAACAAGTAGTGGGCATTAAACATATGTTTATCAGTAAATGAAGACTAAAGGGAGGTTAAAAGTGTATAGTGGTATATAGTGTGTATTCAGTGTATGTTCGGACAATGAAGTATGAAAAACTATTTTATTTTTTTATTATTATTATTATCATTATTATTATTATACTTTAAGTTTTAGGGTACATGTGCACAACGTGCAGGTTAGTTACATATGTATACATGTGCCATGTTGGTGTGCTGCACCGAGTAACTCATCATTTAGCATTAGGTGTATCTCCTAATGCTATCCCACCCCCTCCCTCCACCCCACAACAGTCCCCAGTTTGTGATGTTCCTCTTCCTGTGTCCATGTGTTCTCACTGTTCAATTCCCACCTGTGAATGAGAACATGCGATGTTTGTTTTTTTGTCCTTGCAATAGTTTGCTGAGAATGATGGTTTCCAGCTTCATCCATGTCCCTAGAAAGGACATGAACTCATTATTTTTTATGGCTGCATAGTATTCCATGGTGTATATGTGCCATATTTTCTTAATCCAGTCTATCATTGTTGGACATTTGGGTTGGTTCCAAGTCTTTGCTATTGTGAATAGTGCCACAATAAACATACGTGTGCATGTGTCTTTATAGCAGCATGATTTATAGTCCTTTGGATATATACCTAGTAATGGGATGGCTGGGTCAAATGGTATTTCTAGTTCTAGATCCCTGAGGAATCGCCACACTGACTTCCACAATGGTTGAACTAGTTTACAGTCCCACCAACAGTGTAAAAGTGTTCCTATTTCTCCACATCCTCTCCAGCACCTGTTGTTTCCTGACTTTTTAATGATCACCATTCCAACTGGTGTGAGATGGTATCTCACTGTGGTTTTGATTTGCATTTCTCTGATGGCCAGTGATGGTGAGCATTTTTTCATGTGTTTTTTGGCTGCATAAATGTCTTCTTTTGAGAAGTGTCTGTTTATATCCTTTGCCCACTTTTTGATGGGGTTGTTTGTTTTTTTCTTGTAAATTTGTTTGAGTTCATTGTAGATTCTGGATATTAGCCCTTTGTCAGATGAGTAGGTTGCAAAAATTTTCTCCCATTCTGTAGGTTGCCTATTCACTCTGACAGTGGTTTCTTTTGCTGTGCAGAAGCTCTTTAGTTTAATTAGATCCCATTTGTCAGTTTTGGCTTTTGTTGCCATTGCTTTTGGTGTTTTAGACATGAAGTCCTTGCCCATGCCTATGTCCTGAATGGTAATGCCTAGGTTTTCTTCTATGGTTTTTATGGTTTTAGGTATAACATGTAAGTCTTTCATCCATCTTGAATTAATTTTTGTATAAGGTGTAAGGAAGGGATCCAGTTTCAGCTTTCTACATATGGCTAGCCAGTTTTCCCAGCACCATTTATTAAATAGGGAATCTTTTCCCCATTTCTTGTTTTTCTCAGGTTTGTCAAAGATCAGATAGTTGTAGATATGCAGCATTATTTCTGAGGGCTCTGTTCTGTTCCATTGATCTATATCTCTGTTTTGGTACCAGTACCATGCTGTTTTGGTTACTGTAGCCTTGTAATATAGCTTGAAGTCAGGTAGCGTGATGCCTCCAGCTTTGTTCTTTTGGCTTAGGATTGACTTGGCGATGCGGGCTCTTTTTTGGTTCCATATGAACTTTAAAGAAGTTTTTTCCAATTCTATGAAGAAAGTCATTGGTAGCTTGATGGGGATGGCATTGAATCTATAAATTACCTTGGGCAGTATGGCCATTTTCATGATATTGATTCTTCCTACCCATGAGCATGGAATGTTCTTCCATTTGTTTGTATCCTCTTTTATTTCATTGAGCAGTGGTTTGTAGTTCTCCGTGAAGAGGTCCTTCACATCCCTTGTAAGTTGGATTCATAGGTATTTTATTCTCTTTGAAGCAATTGTGAAAGGGAGTCCACTCATGATTTGGCTCTCTGTTGGTCTGTTATTGGTGTATAAGTATGCTTGTGATTTTTGTACATTGATTTTGTATCCTGAGACTTTGCTGAAGTTGCTTATCAGCTTAAGGAGATTTTGGTCTGAGAAGATGGGGTTTTCTAGATATACAATCATGTCATCTGCAAACAGGGATAATTTGACTTCCTCTTTTCCTAATGGAATGCCCTTTATTTCCTTCTCCTGCCTGATTGTCCTGGCCAGAACTTCCAACACTATGTTGAATAGGAGTGGTGAGAGAGGGCATCCCTGTCTTGTGCCAGTTTTCAAAGGGAATGCTTCCAGTTTTTGTCCATTCAGTATGATATTGGCTGTGGGTTTGTCATAGATACCTCTTATTATTTTGAGATACATCCCATCAATACCTAATTTATTGAGAGTTTTTAGCATGAAGGGTTGTTGAATTTTGTCAAAGGCCTTTTCTGCATCTATTGAGATAATCATGTGGTTTTTTTTCCTTGGTTCTGTTTATATGCTGGATTCCGTTTATTGATTTTCATATGTTGAACCAGCCTTGCATCCCAGGGATGAAGCCCACTTGATCATGGTGGATAAGCTTTTTGATGTTTTGCTGCATTGGGTTTGCCAGTATTTTATTGAGGATTTTTGCATCAATGTTCATCAAGGATATTGGTCTAAAATTCTCTTTTTTGGTTGTGTCTCTGCCAGGCTTTGGTATCAGGATGATGCTGGCCTCATAAAATGAATTAGGGAGGATTCCCTCTTTTTCTACTGATTGGAATAGTTTCAGAAGGAATGGTACCAGCTCCTCCTTGTACCTCTGGTAGAATTTGGCTGTGAATCCATCTGGTCCTGGCCTTTTTTTGGTTGGTAAGCTATTAATTATTGCCTCAATTTCAGAGCCTGTTATTGGTCTATTAAGAGATTCAACTTCTTCCTGATTTAGTCTTGGGAGAGTGTATGTGTCAAGGAATTTATCCATTTCTTCTAGATTTTAACTATTTTTAAATTATGGAGAGAATAGATATTATAACCAAAAATATTATAACTATTTTAAGCATATTGCTCATAATAGCATTAGTATTGTTCAACTGAGATGTTATGTGCTTAATGTGGATAAAACAAATAATTAGTTACAGGATTTTGAATTCTTCCTGTGTTAGTGAGAACCAGGCTCATTGCATAGAAAAAGAATAAAATAAAGATCTCTCTTTCTCTCTCTTGCCCATTCTCTCTTTCTTTCTTTCTCTCACACACATCCTAACTCTGTCCTTAGCAAATAAATGAAATTTTGAGAGGCCGAGGTGGGCAGATCACGAGATCAGGAGTTTGAGACCAGACTGACCAATGTAGTTTATCTCCGTGTCTACTAAAAATACCACAATTAGCCAGGCATCATGATGCGCACCTATAATCCCAGCTACTCGGGAGGTTGAGGCAGGAGAATCGCTTGAACCTGGGAGGCGGAGGTTGCAGTGAGCCGAGATCGCACCACTGCACTTCAGTCTGGGCAACAGAGTGAGACTCTGTCTCAAAAAAAAAAAAAAAAGTACTGAAATCGATGAGCAGCCCATTACTAATGAGCATCCATACCATTCAGATTATAGCCTTGAAACACCACTGCCTACTACAGAGAGTAGGACTTATTGGAAAAATAGCTCTTTGTAAGTTGTGGCAGGGAACACCCAGGATGGGCTAAAACTTCTTATTCTAGATATTAAAAAAGTTACCAAAACACTAGGATTATGCCTTGCAATAATTTGTTATGTTATACGTATGTGTTATGTGGGTGTTCTGTTTTTTGTTACTCAGTCATCTATCACAGCATAAAGGTAAAAATAAATTATAACAGATTATAGAAAAATTGGGTCATAGGGAGAAATAAAAGGTAAAAGTAAATTGGTTTATTAATTAGGTGCTAATTAAGAGCTATAAATAATGATACATAAGGTTTTTTATAATATCAACATTTTAGCATAATGATTGTATGACTTTTTTTAACAGCAACTTGAGTTAACTTAGATATGAACATAAACAGCAATTAAAATTAGTGCAAGAATCATAAATTCAAAGCAATGATTGTAAGTTATTATATTGAAAGTTAGCAAGTAACATGATGACACAAAAATTCACTTACATAAAATCTAAATAGATAAACTAGTTAATGATTTTTTAAAAAGTAAAAATAAATTATAATTAATTTGTTAATCAAAATGAGTAATGCTAGTCATCAGTAAATGCCAGAAAAATATTACAATATTTATATGGGAAATAAATGAATTGGAAAAAATAGTGTAATTTAGTAAGCACAGTAATAAACTATAATTCATTAAAGAAAAATAAAGCCTGCAAAATAGTCAATAATTAAGAATAATAGTTAAAAATGGTAGTTAATTATAGGAAAATTGATCAAAAAGCAAATTGACAGTGTAAGTAAAACCATTGATAGAAATGCAGAATTTTAAACTTTTCTGGAGCCACTGTCAACTAAATCTCTGTATTATACAATGGTGGCAATTAAACAAAGGTGTTTCTGACCTTTGTTTGGCCTCCTAATATACTTGCTGTTGAATAACTAATTAATTTTGATTAAGCTTAGGAAACAGAGATGAGAAGGAAAATATTACCTTATTATGTATTTTTTTCAATGAATGTGGGTATGTTTGAAAGGAGAGGCTCTTTCTTAACTGGTACTTTTAATTAAACATCTATAAACAAAATAATCTTTTATTTATTATTATTTCAATAGTTCTTGAAGAATTTGTGGTGTTTGGTAACATGGATAAATTATTTAGGTGTTATTTCTGAGATTTCGGTGAACCCATCACCTAAGATGTGTACACTACACCCTCTGTGCAGTCTTTTATTCCTCACCCGCCTCCCACACTTCCTCCAAAGTCTCCAGAGTCCATTATATATTTCTTATGCCTTTGCATTGTCATAACCTAGCTCCAAGTCACATGTAGAAGAATGAAGCTGGATCCTCATCTCTCACCTCATACAAATATCAACTCAAGATGAATCAAAGACTTAAATCTAAAACCTGAAACCACACAAATTCTAGAAGATAACAACAGAAAAACTCTTCTAGACATTGGCTTACACACAGAGTTTATGATCAAGAACCAAAAGCAAATGAAACAAAAACAAATGTAAATGGATGGGACTTAATTAAACTAAAAAGCTTCTGCACAGCAAAACAAACACTCAGCAGAATAAACAGACAACCTACAGAATGGAAGAAAATATTCACAAACCATGCACCTAACAAAGGACTAATATCCAGAATCTACAAGGAACTGAAACAAATCAGCAAAATAATAATAATAATAATCCCATCAAAGGAACTCAAACAAATCAGCAAGAAAAACAGCAACAACAAATAATCCTATCAAAAAGTGTGCAAAGGACATGAATGGACAATTCTCAAAAGAAGACATACATGTGGCCAACAAACTCATGAAAAGATGCTCAACATCTCTAATTATCAAGGAACTGAAAAATAAAACCACAATGCATTGCCACCTTACTCCTGTAAGAATGGCCATAATTTAAAAATCAAAAAATAATAGATGTTAGCATGGATGTAGTAAAAAGGGAATACTTTTACGCTGTTGGTGGGAATGTAAAGTAATACAATCAGTATGAAAAACAGTATGGAGATTAATCTGAAAGAAGAACTACCGTTTGATCCAGCAATCCCACTACTGGGTAGCTACCCAGAGGAAAAAAAAGTCATTATATGAAAAAGGCACTTACATATGTATGTTTATGGCAGCACAATTTGCAATGTGAAAATATGGAATGAGCATAAATGCTCACCAGCCAATGAGGAAATAAAGAAAATGTGATGTATGTGTGTTTGTGTGTGTGTATATATATATTTATATTTATATTATATACATCATTTATATTCCATTATATATTATATACATTATATTATATAATACATTATATATAATCATATACATTGTATATATATCATTATATATATGTAAGAAATGGAATACTACTAGGCTACAAAAAGGAATGAAATAATGGCATTTGCAACAACCTAGATAGAGTTGGAGACCATTATTCTACATGAAGTAACTCAGGAATGGAAGACCAAATATTGTAAATAATCATTTAGACAACGGTCTTGATATACATTTTTCTACATATATATGTAGACATATAAATATGTAAAAGAGGAGAAATCAATGTGATTTACTAAAAGAAAGTCACTAGCTAAAAAAACGGAAAAAGTAATGATGAACAAAATGTAAATAGACTATAAATATATGAAAGGTCCTAATAGTACATCAACATCATATAAATATAAATAATGGACTGAAAGTATTATTTCTAATAAAGAATAAGACTTAATAAAACTTTGTCAGGCATAGTTCAATCGGTTAAAATATTAACATGTTAACCCCGAAAATGCCAAATATCTGAATTAATTGAATCACATAAATGTACACTCAGAAGGACATTTCAATCTTGTTGAACTTTTACCTTTAAATATAATAAAAGCAAACAGGGCAAAAAAAGAATATCGTGTATAATATAGTCCTTCTTTGTTATAGTAATTATATGATACTTAAATGAGAATCAGTGTAATGATCTGTATATAATCTCTGTTCTTTCTTTGTTCATCTGACGTTGACACTTGAACATATCGGTGGTGGTATAGTTTGGATATTTATGCCCTCTGAATCCCATGTTGAAATTTGATCCCTAGTGCTGGAGATGGGCCTGGTGAAAGGTGTTAAGGTCATGGGGCAGATCCCTCATGAATGGCTTGGTACCATTGTTGAGAGATTGAGTGAGTTCTCACTCTCAGTTCCTATGAGAACTGGTTGTTAGAAAGAACCTGGCACTTCCCTCCCCTGTCTCTTGATTCTCTCTTGTCACGTGATCTGCACATGCTGGCTCCCCCTCCCCTTCAGCCATGAGTGGAAGCTTCCTGAGCCCCTCACCAGAAGCAGATGTTGGTGCCATGCTTCCGGTACAGCCGTCAGAACCATGAGCTCAATAAACCTCTTTTCCTTATAAATTGCCCATCCTTAGGTATTCCTCAATAACAACGTGAAACAAACACAAGCATGTCAGGTCCTAAAGATGATTAAACCACCTTAGCTAACTGAAGTTAAGAGACTGAAATAGTTGCAGAAGGATCTGTTTCTGTAAAACACAACACAAGATGATTACATGTTATCTGAGTCCTTACTTAAAATCATTCTCATTAAAATTAAAAACTCTCTATGTAATATTAAAATCCTTCCTTTTTTATGACCTAATTTTGAACCCATAAAATATTAAATTATACTTAAATATCCCATATTAAATACTTGGAATGACTTTAAGAGGGAATAATATTAAATTAATATTACTATACTATATTTTATCTTTATACTTTAATACTATAATATTGATAACATAGATTATATAATGCTTTATGATTTATAATTCTTCTTATTTAATTACCTCAAAATCCTTGTAAAAAGTAGGACTTATTTCTTTATTTTATATATAAAGAAACTGAATATTATTGGAACTGAAATAGTTTACCACGTGAGTGCAGATTCATTTCTTCCATATTTTTGTTTCCTTCTAAGTTTTTTGTTCAATTCACTTGAGAATACTTCCTATAAGATGCTTTCCATTTTGACAATATAAGTTTATGGCAAATGAAATTTATTACATATTAATTTTTTTCTCATAACTGTTTTGTAATGAAATTATATTTTTAATTTGTAAATAATTATATTGTCAATTGCTATTTTGTTCTTTCACTCAGTGAAAGGGACGTTAAAGTCCAGTCTGAATATGAATGGGAGCTTGTTGATTTTGATTCTCAATGTAAGAATTCTGTGGCTAAAGAGAATCATGTCAGGGTGAATTAAAGTTTGGTTGCAGATGGTGAAGTGATATCACTCTTTCATTACTTCTATAATTGCCCATGATTCATATTCTGTTCATCAGACATTAATAAATTGGTGAGAACCAAGTAAAGCATATTTCAAGCTGGCTATTCTGCTTCCTCTTATTCCCTGGAGTTTGACTTCCTTTATTACATAAAAAGGAGGACATAGTCCAAGAAGGGCATATTCAAAAAGAGGATATCGGGGAAACTCAAAGTCACAGTATTTGTAATCTTGTGGGTTTATTCTCTTATGATGTTTAACATGAACAGAAATCAGAATTTTTTGAAAGAATTCATGGAATAAAGTGCCACATCATTATAAAAATACCAGGAAAATAAAACAAAAACATTTATAAAAACTACCCCTGAATAGTTCTTAATGGTGTGTATAACATGAGTTGACCGACCCCCACGTATCTGCTTACCACCTTCCATTATTTATAATTCTCATTCTTTACTTTCATCTGTGATGAACTTTCTTAAAGACAAAATGAATTCAAACAACCTAACACCTTCCCTGATGCCGGCCCCAAACTCATTACCCATGCCTCTCTTAGGATAACGTATCTTTTTTTTTTTTATGATTTATTATGTTTCTTTAGGCTTTAATTTATTTTCTTGCTAGACAATCGGTCTTGTTTATAAAACTTTGATTTGGGTATGGGGGCTATCTTCTGCATTAAAATCCTTTGAGGTACTAAAATGAAAATTCCTGGAACTGATCCAGAACTGCTGGACAGCTTGCCTTCTCTACAATATGCTGAAGTAAATTCTTACAGACACTTAGTGTTATAGAGCCCCTGCTATATGTTCTTTTATATACTCTTGCCTTTTCCACCTCCTCTCTTATATCAGTTATGACCAATACACAGACAGCCTGACAAACTTTCTGATCTAATCTTGAATATGTTTTCAGATTATCAGTATCTTCTGACTGATAGAGTAGATTGCTGTCAGCCTTGTTGTTATACATTTTGCTCCCTGGGGACTATTTTCTGAGTGCTTTCCACTGTCTCTTTATGTCTTTATTGGAATATTTTTTTTCAAAGTAGACCACCAAATGGAAACACAAATTCTTACCTGTTTGATTAACACTATGGTCGAGGGTACCTTATTGCATGTTTTATCCAACAAGCTGCACCATCTTAGATTTTTGAAGATAGCCTGAATCAAGCCCAAATGAGTCACTTCCTTTTGTTTATTCAAATTGGAACTCATTTTCACCCAATACATAGGTCAGCCCTGTGCCTATGATTCTTTCCTCGGAGGCCCTGTACTTATCAAAGGTATGGAATTTTGCCTCTTCTTGTATACACTAAGACTCTATGAATAGAAAGTTTGTATTTTTGGTGGTTTGTGTGTGTGTGTGTGTGTGTGTGCACGCGCGCGTGTATGTGAGGGGTAGAAGAGAGAATTTCCATCTTCACTGCATAGGGGCATTTGAGGCAACATTGCCCGTCCTCAAAACAGTTTGTTCTTTTTTTTTTTTCCACCTCTCTCCCCATATGCCTAGATAGGGTGAAACAGATGCTCATTAATTCTTAAAATTTCTTCAAAATATATAATATACACTCTCAGATTAGTGAGATTAAGACACATGGTAGTTACATTGTTTGCAATGTTCCCAGAATCAATCAATAGATCAACAGCACTGAGTGCAAGGAAGACAGTCAAGCCGGAAGATTTTTACCCAAAGCCTGAATAGGAAACACTCTTTCTCAAGTTGCCATTGGTTTTCATAATCTAAGCAAACAAATGGTATTGTTGCACAATGTCAGTAGCCCACATTCTATTCCTTGTTTTGCTTTTAACAGACTGTGAAAAGACCAACAGCTGTTACTGAGCTAAGAGGAACTAAAAGATTCACAGTAGGTGGTACCACCTGTGCTTTTCTTGTTCCACCCTTTAAAATCTGTCACTTTATTTTGGAGCTGGGTGGAGAAAATAGCAGTGACTCAATGTCAGGGGAGATGAGTAGTCAACTGTGGCTCAATTCTGATGTGAAGGACTTCACAAATCACAGCAATGTGTGTTGATGAATCTCTTCTCTTGCTTTTGCTTTATTTGAATTATTTAGAAAAGAACATAAATAAAAAGCAAACTTGAAATCAACTGACTTAACTTTAAAAGTGAATGAAAAGATTTACAACCCAGATTTAATTCAAGTTTCTGTATACATGCAATTAATGGTCTCTCCCATATTGCGCTTAGTTTCGGTTTCTTTACCTTAAGGACTAGAAAAATACATTTGCCAAATAACTATATACTCGATCCTGGTAGTTGAGGAATTTCAAATTTAAGCAACTACTTGACGAAACATGCCTTAAACTTCCAAGTAAAGTATCCAAGGGATTACAGAAATAGAGAATTGTATCATCTGGTGACAAAAGTAGTTTTGAAATGTGATAGCTTGAGTTACCTACCACTGATACACAAAATTTCCCCTAAATGCTAAGTTTTAAAATGTTATATATAGAATGACTTAAACCATATAACAAAAAGTAAATCTTTTAAAATAAGCAAATACATAGAGTGCCTCAATTAAATCAGGGACTCCCTACTTAAACATGAGGCAGTATTTCTTCACCTTGCCATTCTAAACTAATTAATATTATAGAAATCCAGGTGGAATTTCTTTGTCCAATGAAGAAAGCTGTCAGGTGATAATCTCCTCTCATTGTTTTTATTGCTTTTCACACCTCCCATAGTTAATATAGAAATTTGCTCAAGACTAGACATGAAAGAGACCTGAGCCCCAAGGATCTAGAAAAACCCATATTCTTCAATGATTTTCCTATATTAATGAAGATTGTAAGTTTTTGAAAGCCCAAAATAGCAAGACAGAATAGGAACTTTGAGACAAAGGACTCAAGGCAGTATGACAGGAACTTTTGTATCTGTTGGAACCAAAGCGCATAAAGGTGATCCAGTCATTTCTGCACATTATGCTTATACTTTGCTCCAGTATTGTTTATTTTCTAAAGAAAAATTCCTGAATAAACTGTTTGGCCATATGGCATGTTTCAACTCCATCTAATTTTAACAATGGCTTCTGAAGCAAAGAAGGAAATATACTCTAGGGCAAAAATATATGATACACATTTCAAGTATAGCTTGAGAGTAATTTCCTTCAGATGATTTAGTCTAAGAATTTAGCCAAGAAATAATAATGGTTTTTAATTGTCATTTTGGGAAACATATTTGAACCCACCTGAACACGTTAAATCTAGGTTTCCTATATAGCATTAATGATAGGTTTTATTTGTAATCATAGAATCATCAGACATGAATTCCGAGAGTCACCCAAATGTAATCAGTCTAAGTTCTTATTGTTTTTGTTCCATCTCAAATTTGACTATTAGTTGTCCCTTGGCAACTTTTCTATACTATTAATAAATTGATAAATTTTATTAATAAATGTTATATACAGATAGTTCTTACTCTGAGCACATTGTTATTGATGGAGTATTTACTAAAATGTTTTGTTTTCCTTTCCAATCCAGTGACATATGTTTTCCTCCATATGTTGGCAATAGTACTATCCTACACGTTGAAATCTTACACAATGATTACCACATTCGATGTTGGTAGTGCTACAATAAATATGTCTAGATAGCTATAAAATCTCTTTCTCTTATCAGTGTTTGTCATGTCCAGGGCATAGTCACTGATGTTGGTGGCTCAGTATTTAGATTCAGAGTGTGAAGTTTAGGGGTTTTTGTGACAAGTGACTGACTTTCACACTGACAGCTAAGACCCATCACTTGGAATAGGGAACATCTCCCCCAAGGCTGCATAGTCAGAGTCATTCACCAGAAGCCACCACTTATCAAGAATTGCCCAATGTAAAGAATAGATTTCCCAAGTGATTTCCTTTTCGACAAAGAATGTCAGGTTTTCTTTTACTCCTCCACAATTACTTCTGCTGACTTGAAGAACATACAGGAAGTAGACTGATATATAGAGCAGTTGCCATCAGATAACTCACCTCTGCAAAATGAGAAGGGAGCTGATAGCAAGATGCAGACTCCTGAAAGATACTCTAGTGAAAATCAATATTAAATTTGAAAAGTGGATAAATGAAGTTTCTAACTCTGTATTTAACATAAGGCATTTCCCAAAGGAAAAATATTTTGACAAAATAAGTCACAAAATTTGTACTACCAAAAGAGATGAGGGAGAAAGAAGGCAAAGAACTTAAACAGGGGGTCTCTATTTCACATTTGAAGAGGCTACAAATGAGAAATATTCTGCCCAAGGACCATAAGAAAATGTAGGTAAATATCTTGGATTGCATCTCGGTCCTCTTGGACTCTTGTCGAAATTTCTCTTTTCGGTAGACCAGACTACATCAAATTTTAATAATTGATGACTGACAAGTTAAATTTCAGACAGTGAAATTACATGAAAGTACTTGGCTTGTCTAGGATAGGAAAATGATAAGGCCATTAATTCTAACGTGAAACCACTTAGCATTTCACAAATTATATTTGTGATGCGAATGTCTAGTTGACAAGAACTATGCCTAAGGACAGAGAGATCATACAATTTTATCTAGGAACAAGTAGGTAGATGTACTACTGTATCTACTTAGCACAAAACCTATCTACTTTATAGTCAGTTGATTATTTATGTATTTCCTTATTTAACTGGCACATTCTAATAGGAAATATTCGTGAGGTAAATTTGATGTTTCAACGTATGTATGAATGTTGAAAATGATCAAATAAAACTTATGTACTTCATAAATGTCTTTCATTGCTTTTTAGTAGTTCATTCAATTATATGTATTTATATTGAGTAGTTCATTCAATTGTATGTATTTATATTGAGTACAAACTGTGGTCAGTATTTTTTAACATTGTGAAAGTTTCCAAATATGGCTGCAGTTGATATCACTTGCTTTTCCCAATAACATATCAAGCCTATTTTTCTCCCCTTGAATCTGGGCTCGTTTTCTGGTTTGCTACCATAGATGCAGAAATGCTTAGCCCACATTCCCCTTCAAGCAAGAACTTACAATTCAACTGTGAGGTATACAGTTAGTAGAGAGCCTATAAATGTCAGCTGCTTTGGAATCTGCCTCAGTTGTAGAGAGCCACACTACCTAAGGTAATTTCTTTTCCAGGTTATCATGAAATCAGTTCATGAGCAAGAAACTAAATGCCCGTTCATTTTTACCTAATGGAGGACACTCTGACAGGCTAGCCTTTCTCCAGAGCTCATTACCAGGTTGTCTGAGACTTTCACACCTGCATTACTGATCAACTTTTTCTTTTGCACAATGTTGTTTCCTCTCTTTTCCTTTAATAGGTGTTCGTTTCTAATAGGTACACTATCGTAGTATCTACTCTTGTGGAAAACGACCTGATATTTGTTTTTGTCAATCAAATGTGGCATAAGCAGCACATATCAGTTCTGAGACTAGATGTCAAAAAGTCTTGCAAACTTCCACTATCTCTGGGAACCCTTCCATGGCACCATATTAATGAGTCCAATACATCATGTAGAACAGAAATGAACTATCCCAATTGAGACCATCCAAAGCAACTACCACCCAGAGAACCCAGCAGTTGACTGTAGACACATGAGTAAACTGTTCCTAGACCAGAAGAACAGTCCAGCTGAACCCAGTCCAAATTGTCAAATAGCAGAATCAAGACCTAAATAAATGGTTGTTGATTTAAGATATCAAACTCTCGAGATAATTTTTCACATAGCACAAGCTATCTTATTATACTACCATTTTTAATGTATTTAAAAATAAAATCTTGAATGTGTTTAAATGTTTACTATTTTGTTTTAATTTTTATAAAAGGACTATAATAAAATATTCATGTGTGTGTGTGTGTATGTGTGTGTGTGTATAAAATTTAGGATGGGGTTATTTCACTCAAATTCAGACAGCCCTCTGTTTATCTCTAGGGTTGCCTAGAATTGCGGCACTGACATTTGGCCAAACTAAAGATTATTAGGCTAACCAATTATTCATCATGTGCTGTTTCAAGTCTGAAATTCCTTTATTGCACTCGGAGCCAGTTGATTTATTGATGCTTAAACTTAATCAGTAGAGAACCTGACTAAATGATGTAATCAGAGGATCATGAAACATTCCATGTGAAACTCAGCTTTCCTGAAATCCACATTCTTTGTACAAATTTTGGTGATTCAATTTAGAGACAAATCATGTCCTTGTGTTCGTAACACAGACTTAAGAGAAATGCTACTGAGAGTATTTTGGGCCCCTAATTCTTGTCTGACATCTCTTTCTCCTTCTTTTGCTTTATCATATACTTTGCCTTTATTCAAAGACTTATGTACATGTGCTCTATGGTGTCTTCTGTATCTTTTCAATTATATAATGCATTATACCCTTTTCAGATATGTGTGTCTCTGTGTGTGTGCATATGTGCATGTGTGTGTGTATTTTTCCAGATACTCTTCAAAAACTCACAAGAATGAGATTTACAAAATTTCCTAGAGGTTATAGATCTAAGAAAATCATATTTCCACAAAATAAAGATCAAAGTTGAATGTGCTTTTACTTTTTGATAAGGGTCTTTGTAAGTGTGAATATGTTTACATGGGAATGCTTTGTTTGAAATTCTGCTTCTGAACCAGCAGCAAAGAAGTCCAATTACAAAAGAAAAGGTAGAAAACAGAAGCATGAAGAGAAAGGTGACTTCCCTTCTTTGCACAGCAAAAAAAGAAGTTAGCTTTCAAATATAAAGACTAAATACATATTGTTCATAAATATACAAACAACAGAATAGATAAATGATTTCACATCCTAACAATGACAAGTGAAAAAAAATTACCATTTAATACAGAGAATCAACTTCATACTTGGGGACAATGGAACACAACTAAATAATATCAGGGCTCTGTAATAGAATATGGGTCCAAAGTAACATCTTTTAAAAACCGCATGTGTTGCCTGGATATTCTATGAAAAACATTCCCTGAAACTGATGATGATGGAAGGGTTCCTGATAGATTACAAATATGTTACTAAATCTGGAAACAACTTTATTAATTTACTAGTATATGTCCCTAAACTGTGAGCAGAAAAGGTATTATTTTGTAAATTTTCTAGAGGAGAAAATTCCTGATAACCTTGATCATAGCACAAAATAATTATTAAGAAAATTAGAAAGAATATATCAAGGAGTATAAAAGAATGAAAAGGAATGGGGGTACGCCACAGTGAAGATTCTTCAGCAACTCAAGAGTGATATTAGTGAGGGGGGAAATACTGAAGAGAAGGAATTCCAACCAAAGCAGTAGTTATTAATAAGGATCATGATTTCTGCATAAACATAGAGTTTTCATCCTTGCCAGGAACAATGTGACAACCTGAAGTACAGAACTGAGTACAGTGATAATACTCACTGGTTTCACATATTCAACCATTCTCCAAAGTGCAAATCACTACTGGAAAGAAACTTAATTCCACTAATATTGTGTTACTATATGTTTTAATTAATAGATTAATAACATTATTTTCTTCCTCATGAGAATTTGAACTTGGATTAATTCTAACTTTGTTGACCAGGTAAGCTAATAAGGTGTTATTTACTCTATGTTTCTAAGCAAGGATGATTATAGTGAAAACAACTACTGTTGGTAAATTTCATCTGGACTAGGAGATACAAAAATACCCTATAAGAAGCCGTAGCTTCAGGCTTCCCAAGTGCAATGATTCTAGGTATATCTCTTCTGAGGACTCTGGAATCTATACCTACAGAATTGTGACAAGAGATTTTAGCTCCTTTGAAGCATGAGACGTTTCCTTCATGTCAGATCCTGCACCCGCCTGATGTACATCTTATCTCCTTATACATAAGTGGCACGGGCCCTGAAACATCTGCAGAAAATGAGTGCCTAATGCATATCCTCTGTTTTCTGACCTAAATCTTGCCGAGTATCCTGGTAACAAATGAGGATTTATGAGAATCATGGAGTCTAACTGTTATTTAATTCTATGAAGATCCCTTTGTGGGCATCACACTGTATATCTGACAGCAGAAATGTGCTAATAAGATGTTATTAGCTCTTCGCTATTTTGAACTTGATTATATGTGAAGGCCCTATTTCCAAATCAGGTTACATTCACAGATACTGGGGTTTAGGAATACAACATGTTTGAGGGGAACATAGTTCAACTCGCAATGGAAACATAGCCCTGAAGGGCTAAAATCATAAAGGTCAGATGGTTGCCTAGTAAATTAAATGAAGCATCCTCATATTTTGTTTGATATTTTTTAAGTTATAAGCAGCGTAAAAATAGCACATCTTTCCTTCCACTACACCACAACTTTCCCCCTTCAAGGGTCAAGTGATTTCATTATATGACGAAATTCAAATAAATTTTTAAAAAATTCACTTCCTCCTGGCCTGGTAGAGTTATACATGTGTGGTTCCAGCTACTCTGGAGGCTGAGGCAGGAGGATCACCTCAGCCCAGAGGTTTGAGGTTATAGGGTGCTATGATCATACCTATTAATAGCCATATTAATAGCCACTGCACTTTAGCTTTGGCAATATTAAAAAAAAAACTACATCTCTTAAAAAAATTAAAAATAAATAAATTTTAAAAATTTTAATCCCCTTTTCACACTCCAATAACTTATCCCAATACAATTTTAAGATACCAAATTTGGCAACATAATAGATATTAAGGAAAATATGTATAGGCAGCAGAATATTTGGAAAAGTAGGTCAGTAATATTTTTTGAAGTGTGCATGCAAGTGCAAGACAATTGTCTTTCTCATATACTCCATGAGTCATGCATCTGTTATTTCTGTTTTGTGTGTAGTTGAGATATGAAGAAATAGGATACATTCTAGTGTGTAAAATCAGTAAATATTCTAAACTGTGTAAAATGGAATAAAAATGTTAAAGTCAGTTTCTCAATAAAAAATAAACTTATAATACGGCAGATATATACTACTCATTGTTGTAACATAGTCAAGTCACCATCATTATGCATTAAAATTTAGTTCTTCTCAGAGTTCTAGAGGTTACTACTTAAAAACCTAATTTAAATCTCTTTAGTTTTTAAGAGCTGTTAAGCAAGTCTTTCAAATTTAATGTCAATATATACTTAATCATATTTTGAGATAAAATTGAGCCTTTGTTTTATAATATAGGTGATATTTGCCTGTTATAAATGCTGTCAGAAATGTACTCCTAGAATCCAATGCTACCTGTCATTGCTCTCCATTATTACTTACCTTGAGGAAATTTGTAGTGCCATGTGAGTCCTCAGGAAAAATAAAATAAGCTCACTTGGCAAAGTTCCTGGGTTAATGATCTATGGGATAATCATCCAAACACCTTAAATTAAGCACACTATTTTAAACTAGACTTTGTTATAAATACATATATATATATATTTGCAATATAAAATGTTTTATGTAATTTTTATTTGTTTTTATAATTCGTATTACACATGGTTTACATGTGTAATACTATTGAAAACTTAAAAATCATTAAACATTACATGATGAGGGTGCAAAAGACCTGCCTTTTTAAAGTTGCTCAGCATGTGTAACACAAAATGTTATAGGTGAGCATCCTTCAGTCAACACAGATGGTTCCCAAAATCAAAGCCCTTGTACAGATTTATATTTATATTTTGTTAAACATATCCAGTAAGTCGTATAACATTATTGCCTTGGGCACACATAAAGAATATGAAAATGGTTGGAGAGCTTAAACAGCTATTTATCTGTTTTCATATCTATAAAACTTATTTTATCCTTCCATTTCCTTTTCTGAGATATTTGGGAAGTCTTTATTACAATTAACTATTGCTTAGTCTTCCTTTTGAACTTTAAGCTAAAAGTTTTGTTGAAAGCAGGGTTAGTCATTATACCTCTCCTGTAAGTAGAAGACATATTATTATTCTTTGAAGGGCAACCATTAGACTCACATTAGTTCTCTTTCTGTATTTGAAAAGGAACTTGTCTATGATATCTTTTGATTAATTACCTTTTGATTCATCCAGATAGTCTTTCACTGGTTCTCTAAAAATTCCAAAAATTCTTCTCCAGTTTTATCCATTTTTAAGGACCTTGTGAGAGCTCCCTTATTCAATAAAGGCCAGTGAGTGAGAGCACTTTCTCTTCTGGCAGAAGGAATAATATGATTGAGTACATTTTAAGTTCCTTTTTCCAGACGTTCCAAGAAGTTTTACCTCTTTTAATTTCTATAGCACCCTTTAAGGATTTAAGCAACTGTTAGGATTCACATGATCATGACTCTGAAGCTTAGCGAGTTTAGGTTACTTTCCAAGATCAATTGTCCATTGTTGAGCTCTCAGCCACCCATGGGTCCTTTCCTGTCCCATGAAGCTGTGCATTTTTACCATTAGGTCACTATTTCATCATGGGAATATCATCAAACCACAGTCTTCTCACTTTCTTTATTTGTAAAATTAGTGAGACAGAGGGATGCTACCTTGTAAAATTGCTGACATGTAGGTTGGCTATATTATCTATTATCTAAAATGAGACATTTTGAGGTAAAAGGCCATTGCTAATAATTATGCCAGAGAAACTTACATGTAATTGCTGAGCAATCCGATTTTTCTCAGTAGACTTCTAACTGGTTTGTTCTCATGTGCTTTTGATCAAGTCGAAGCTGTTTGCCATAATTATCTGTGGCTCTCCCTTACCATAAGTAGTAAAATCCAAAAGATCAATAACTTTTCTGTTTCTGCTCACCTCTTTTTCCCCAGAACCTAGACAAATGTCTGGGAATTATCAGACAACAGGCAATTTTAAATAACTGCATAAAAGAATGATTAGATAAGTGAATGACTGTTTGGTAAAAATGAATTAATGGTTTAAGGGGAAAAAGAAGGAAGAGGGGAAAAGCTGTTAGCTGAGTACTACATAACATATATTCTAAGTGACAGAGATGGCTGTGTAGGAAAACATTATATTTCAGTATATATGGGTACAACTTATTCTAGAGAATTTTGCACTATTTTAGTTTGCCCAATGTAGTGGTGCTTGTTCATAGTAGCCAAGACTAGCATTTATATTTAGGAATTTAGGATTCATTAGGATACGGATAGTCAATATCACATATTGAATCTCGCATTCTCCCTGTCCAAGAATGTTTCCAATAAATAACATGCTAAAATTGGTCACAATACTGGGTACCCATCAACATTCAACAAATAGTTGAACATGGTATTTTGTGTTTAAAAGTTATTAATACTCTGTTTCTAGAAAAGATTCTTGGGTGGTTAATATCTTGGGATACAACAATAATTTAATGTTTACTGGATGAAAAAGTCTGGAAATTACAAATACAATATTATCATACCCATTTGATAATATATTCATAACAAGGATAATGAAAATTAAATCTTACAAAATGTTTAAGAGTTACCTTACAGAGATGAGATTGTAGGTGATTTATCTCATAGATAGATAGATAGATAGATAGATAGATAGATAGATAGATAGATAGACAGACAGAGGAGAGATGATAGATTCTCTTGTAATATCTAGACTGTCTATATAAACATGATTATAAAATTAATTAGAGGTAAATGCTTTTTAGTAAGATATTTTAGACCTACATTTTCTATCTTTTCTAGTTGAAAATGAGGCTATTGCATAAGATTATGGATAAAAATCTAGGAAAAGCATGGATTTATGAAAACTCCTATGATTATATCTGACATTCATTTCATTGGGAATATATAAGAGGCAATAATTTTTAGAATATGGGTGAGTTAATACCTCAATTACATCAAAACATAAGATGACCATCCCAGAGCAAATCACACTCCAGTGTGAGTCAATGATTAAAAAATGTATCAAGTGTTACGCAAAACAACTTTTCATATTATAACTGAAACTGAAATAATAAAAGGTACATTTACCTAATCAGTCAATAGGAGCTATTTGGAAAAAAAATTTAAAAAATGGCAATTTAAACATAGACTTGGATTGCTGCAAACCCTGGGCACCCAGTATGAGTTCTATTATTGAAAGTACCAAAGCTAGCTATGATATATATTTTATGAAATTCTCCTTTAGGCTACTCATCTGTAATGATATCCCACTGCTGTCATCCATATTGACTTTTCGTTGTCTCTAATATAGGTAGAGTGAAGCTAAAAGATTACTCATGATAGAAAGGAAGAACTAGCATTGAAGTAAAATGTAAAAAGCAGGTGTAAATGATTCTTTTCTGTAGCTTAGGAATCTTTTCCCCAGGTTAAAAATTCTTTTTGATATATTTCAACCAGGAGAATTTGTCTTATAATTAACTAGCTTGGGACAGAGAGAGATCCAGGGATTTTCTTGTCCCCCGTGTGCAAAGATGCTTTTCATTTTATTCTCTTTCTAGTCAGCATTCTAGCCTTTTACCAAAATCCTAACAGTTGATACCATGAAACAGAACATAATTTTTCTTTTTTCCAAAAAACTTATGCTCTTGACTGCAATAGATTCCATATATGATCAAAATAAACCAGCTAATAGTCTTTAAATCATTTGACATGTTAAGAGAGATATTATATAAATTGAAAGTATTATTATTTTGAAAGGCATTAAATCTCAGATAAATTAATTCTAATTGGTTTCATGACAATTCCTTCATAAAGTGTATATCTCTTACCACACATAATATCTCTTCTTGAAGTTCCAAAAGAAATGTATCATTGTTAAATGACTGATGATTAATATGAAATATTAAAATTGTTGGAACTTTTTAGTATTTTATTAAAACAATGTTTTTATTAGAAACATTTTACTGCACAAAATTAGCTAAAGTGTGTTAATTTAATGCCTTCAAATAACCAATTTGCATGCCCTAATGTATTGGTACCTTTCCCTAGAATTTTTACCATGTTCTCTTTTCTATGCTTCTGTTTAATTTGCCACCTGGAAACGTCGGTACCACCTAAAACTGTCTCCCTGAGTATCTCAACAGAAACACTATAGATAAGAAATTTTAGAAGATCTAAAATCTCATGCATATTGGTTTAAACATTCAGCAATGTAGTTTTCCTGAAGATAATAAATATATAGAAATTAAATATCAATGTCAAATAACAGTGCTTCAAAACAGGTTTCTTTTGACTGCCACACTGAGTTAGACAGGGAATAAGACAGATTGAATAACCAGGTTGAAACCTTTTAAATAATTTTAACCCCAGCATGCCAGTGAAGACATTGATTGTTGTACATTAATGAAGCCTGTGCTTCTTTGACCAAATAACAATCTATTCTTCTTCTTCTTCCGAAACTTAATCTTATGGATTGACTGCTAATGCAGGTATAAATAGTATACATCTTGTCAAGAATGTCTCTTTGTATGAGGGGAAAGTGCTAGTCAGCCCATCAATTTCAAAATAGTCTCGTTCTCTGTTCTGTTGAAGTCTCTTTAAAAAAAGTAAAAGAAAGAAAAGAAAAAAATGTTGATGCAGCCCATCAAGAGAATGTATTTTACCCTAGAGAATAAGAATAAAAACTTGAGAAATAATTGCTATGCTGTCTTGTGTAAGCCTGAGAAAAGAAATGCTTGAGCAATAGAATATATGGATTGCTTCCACAAGGAAAGACTACTGATTTTTTTAAAGTGCTGATTCAAAAATTGCTGTGATTTCAGCCCAATCTCAATTACAGTGCCATAAATTGATGCCCAGCTTCATTATGCCATTTTCGTCCTTAAGTATACCTGTAGAAGCAACAATGCTGAATAGAGGAGAGTTTTAAAAATTATTATTTTCTACATAGAATATAGCAAATAGTCTTGACTGCAGATTTTATTTCACACGTATAAATGCAACAAAAACTATTATATGTCCAGAAATCTTACAATTAGCGAAATACATTTAACTTAATTTCACCCATTGCAATGATTTTTCCATAGGCTTTGAAAATTTACTTCATATATATGCATTTTATATATGCCTGAATATATACAGGTATATAATTATATGATATATTATGTTTGGTATTCAGTATCCATTTCTACCACAGTGTATGCAGTTTCTTTTTGTACTATAATATCTAGGAAGACAACCTATTTCAGTCCCCAGACCTCCTTGAAACTAGATCTATGAATTTGAATTAGATTCTGCCAAAAGCAAGCACTTGTTCGAGTTCTGGAACATTAGTTAGGGCAAAGGCCTTCTTGCTGCAGTTACTGTCTACCAGGAATGTCATGGAGATATGAGTATTAGCTGTCACAGTGCTCCAATATCTAGACTTCAGCTTCAAGATAACCTAGAGACAATTGATGCAGATGATGCCTGCATCCCAATGTCTAGCCATCAGCTTAATGAGTGGGAACACCTGAGGAGCCAGATTCAGCATTTTTGTCTCCTCTGGATTAGAACTGAGGTATTAGTACATATTTGAAGTCATGAATCCATTGGTAGCCACTTTTCTTTTGTTTCTCCAGACTTTTCTGTAATTTGTAGGCATGTGATATCTTGCATTAAATCTCTTCTTGAAAAAAAAATGTTTTTAGTTTTGTGGACCATTACTCAAAAGGATAATATAGATAGGGAAAAGTAAAATTCTCCTATAATAGGTCTTGGAAGACCAGAATGGAATTTCGCATTACCTTCACCTCAACACTGTACCCCATTCTTATACTACGTGCTTGCAAAAATCTTTCCTAGTATGACAGGGAAATTCTGGGCATGAAATCTACTCATATAGCCATGATAAAAGCTTTGCAACCTCAGTGAAATAGGTAGAGTGTGGGGAATTAAGATTTTACTTTTCAAGTTGAAAGCATTTTCATTTTACAGAAATAAAATTAATCATTGAAACTTAATTTTCTTTTCTTATGGAAAATCATGAAATTGGATAGTACATGGATATTTTGTTTTCTCTGCATCCCATTCTATGGAGACTAATCTTTTCCTGATTTGATACTGTTTTTTTAAAACACATGTGGTTAAGGTACGCTTAACACCCTGACTCTAACACCCAAGTAATGGATCTTTGATCCTAGCTTGAACTTTGAGGGAGCTTCATCATTTTGGCCACAAGTATAGTTAAAGTGTTCTTCCTGAGATTAGAAACTGTAATATCTCCTTACTGATATCAAAATCCATAAAGTCCACTAAAGTTTGGAAATCCCAATCTATCTATGTGGAGAGAGTATGCCTGTGAGTGAAGCCAAGCCAAGAAGAGCAATGTCAAGAGTAGGAAAAAAAGAAGCAGTCCTGAAAATAGTGTTTGAACATCCCCAGATCCAGCTGTGCTTGGAAACAGTTTGAATTGCATAATACACAGTAGCACAGACATGTAAGCTTTTGATTTGTTTTCAGCTTAGGTTTAAACTTGCACTTGCAATTTTGAAACTCAATTAGTCCTAATATACATCCATTCATTGCAAGAATACTCTGAAGCCACATTAAGTAAGTAGATTAGGATGTAAAACCAACTGTTCTGTTTGCTAACATATATGAATATCAGTTTTAGTGGAATTTTATAGATATTGTTACTTTTCTCAGAAAGATTCCTTTTTAAATATGGATTTAACCTTTTTTTTCCTCCTGAAAAAATATTGCTTGGTCTTGGAAATACTGTATAACTTTGAGCCAGTTTTACTCATAGGAATATTATGCACACAGTTCAAAGGGCCATGCCAAATGTGCATAACCTGTACTTATTAGCAGAAAGTGGAGTCTATGAGCAGAAAGTGAAACTCCAGATACAGAGGAGATGATATGGGGCACCAGTTTTGAGAGAAGCTGGTCTGTTCAAGATGGCACTTTAGACAGAGAGGACATCAACATGAAAGTATCCAAAGTTAGTGATGTTGTCTTTCAGAAATGTTATGTCTAATAGAAATTAAATTGCATTATATAGGTTGAACATGCCTAATGTAAAAATTCCAAATTATCTAAAAATCTAAAATTTTGAGTGCCAATATGATACTACAAGTAGAAAATTCTACACCTGACCTCATGCAACAGGTTAAAGTCCAAATATAGGTAGACAATAGTTTATTCAACATTCTCAAAAGAGAAAAGATATTTTTTGCACAAGCCCAGATTTCTCAGTGCAAGCACACCCATAAAGAGTAAAGATTAATAACATGGCATGTGTACAAGCCGGATGTGCCAAGAGCACGTTCACCATGATGTCTCACCTCGGGCCAAGACCTATGTGCCTTATCCACTGTGCTTTTTTTGCTTACTTTCTGCTCTCTGGTGTAAAGATATTGTTAAAAATTTCAAAAAGGCCTGCTGATAACCTCATAGGTAACAGCGATAAGAAGTAAAGGAAAGGCCAGGTGTGTTGGCCTTCTCCTTTAATCTTCGCACTTTGGGAGTATAAGGTTTGCAGATCCCTTAAGACCGAGAGTTTGAGACCAGCCTGGGCAACATGGCAAAATCTCATCTCTACCAAACAAATACATATAAGAATTAGGTGGGTGTGGTGGTGCATGTCTGTAATCCCAGATATTTGGGAGGCTGGGATAAGAGGATAACTTGAGCCTGAGAGGTCCAGGCTGCAGTGAGCTGTGATCATGCCACTGCTCTCCCGCCTGGGCCACAGAGTGAGAGAGTGTTAAAATATAAATAGATAAATAAATAAATAAATAAATAGATTACTTTGATGTTTATGTACATCACAGAAAGTCAAGCTGTTGCAAGAGCTGGACAGCAATATAAATTTGTGTAAAGTATATATAAAACTCAAATGAAATTAATGTTAAGATGTGTGTCCTATCCTTATATATCACATTATGTATATGCAAATATTGCAAAATTCAAAAATATCCAAAATCCAAAATACTTCTGGTCCCAAGTATTTCAAACAACAGATACTCAACCTGTATTATTAATTATACAATACTATTTTAAATATTATTATATTAATATGAAATGCAATACATAGATAAATTAATATATTAAATTAATAAACTCTTATATTGTAATCTAATATATCATATTAACATTAGATAAATGTATTATATTTTAGTATATCACATCATATATTAATAAATTAAAGGTTATTAAAATTAATACTGTAATTATTATAAATTATTATTTATCCAAATGATTTGTACAATCTTATTACATATCGAAGTCTTGTATCAGCTATCATATTAGTAAAATATGAGAGAGCTCCAAGAAGTTAAGGAAAGATGCAATGGCCTTATTAACATAATAAAAGATACAAAAATTCACAGAACAAGAACATGTAGAGGTAGAGTGGAGCACACAGGGTGAGCAAAGACATTTCGCTAGATTCAGAACTGAGGCTGACACTACAGATTATAATCAGGTGCCGTGGGTGAATCTTATTTTACTTCTCTATTACAGACATATTTTTGAAGGGAGGGATTTAGCAAACTGGATTTCCTAAGTCAAAAAAGGCAGGGTCCCCTACACACCAACCAGATGGCTAAATGTCAAAATATTGACAACATCAAATGCTGACAAGGATGCAGAGGAACAAGATCACTAAAACATTACTGGTGAGGACATAAAATGTTACAGTCAGTCTGATTAAGAGTTTGCTCTTCCATCCTTTCTTTCTTTTTCTTTCCCTTTTCCTTTCCTTTCCTTTCCTTTCCTTTCCTTTCCTTTCCTTTCCTTTCCTTTCCTTTCCTTTCCTTTCCTTTCCTTCTCTCTTTCTTTCTTTCTGAAATAGAGTCTCACTGTGTCACCCATGCTGGAAAGCAGTGGCGTGATCTCGGCTCACTGCAACCTCCACCTCCCAGGTACAAGCGCTTCTCATGCCTCAGATTGCCAAGTAGCTGAGATTACAAGCACGTGTCCCCGAGCCCAGCTAATTTTTGTATTTTTAACGAATACAGAGTTTCATCATGTTGGTCATGCTTGTCTCAAACCCCTGACCTCAAGTGATCCACCTACCTTGGCCTCCCACAGTGCTGGGATTACAGGTGTGAGCCACTACACCAGGCGCATTTTCTTATAAAGCAAAATATGCGGCTATCATAGGAGCCAGCAATTGCACCCTCGGGCATCATTCAGAAAGAAAGAAAAATTTATATGTTTTCCCAAAAACCTGTACACAAGTGGTCATAGTAGCAATACTTTTAAGAGCAAAAACTGGAATCAACCCAGATGTCCTTCAGTGGAACAGTAATTAAACTGTGTACATCATCCATAATATAGAACACTACTTAGCAATCCAATAGGAACAAACTTCTGATACATACAACAAGTTGGATGAATTGCCAGAAGCGTATGCTGAATAAAAAATATCATTCTCAAAGGATATTTATAGTATGATTTTATTTATATAACTTTCAAATAATGATAATATTTTTAAAATATAGATTTGTAGATGTCAGGGGTTAGGAACTGAGGGTCAGTGGACTGTAGGGAGGTGACTGTGATTATGAAAGGGTATTAAGATGCTGGAACTACTCAATATCTTGGCCTTGGTGGTGGATATAAAACCTGCACAGAGTGATAAAAATTGTATAAAACTTAGACACACACACACACACACACACAAAGGTAAAAATGAAACCGGGAAATTTTGAGTTAAGATTGGTGAAAAGTAGCAATATCAATATTCTGACTATGATAATGTACTATGGTTTTACTGAAGGTTATCATCAGAAAAACTTAGCAAAGTGTGCATGGGATATTTCTGTGCTATATGTTACAACCTGAAAGTGAATCTACAAGTATCTCAGGAACAAATTTAATTTTGAAAACAGGCTCTGAACCCATAATAAAGAGATAAGGGCTTGTGTTTGTCATGCAGGTAGTAAAAGGAACATGACTTGATATTAGTTATAGGCAGGCGAAGTTTTAAATACTGGAGCTATATTTGAAAGTCAGTTTAAATCCTTCCTGGAATGGAGTAGCTTTTGATTTAAAATAAGTTGCCTATGACTAAAATAAATGATAGATCTAATTAAAGCATACATCTTGTAGTGTATGTGTGTGTGTGCATATATTTAATATGTGTGTGTGTTTATTGTTTTTTTCTGAGATGCTAAGTTTTTCCATTTGTATTTTCAGGTAAATTCTTTAAAATAGCATAGTTCATAACTAATAAATGAGAAAGACAACTTAGTTCTTTATGTTTCTGGATCAATCACACAATATCTAAAACAGGCTAAGAATATTAATTCATTTATTTGAAAAATCTCATTATTTAATACAATAGAAAATAAATGACATTGACTCAGGATATTTAGGATTAAATTATTATAGCAAACCTCAGATAATATTCTTTTGAATATTTTCTTATCTGAAACCACTCTCCTCTTAGAGAATGTATTTATGGAACAACAACAACAACAAATTTATTCATTTCCTTTCTGAGTTGTTTTATATCTTTTTTTTTCATTTTTAAAGAACTTTCAAAATTGAGACCTGATTGACATCAGAAACATGGCAGAGTAGAAAATACCAACCTTAATTTTTACACACAAATACACACACACAGAAACATATATATATATACGTATATATATATATATATACGTATATATAGAGAGAGAGAGAAAGAGAGAGAGAGAGAGAGAGACAGCTACTCACAAACTGAAATAGCTCAGAGAGGGCCCATTAAAGAATTTGCAGCAACACAGTGGTGCAAAAGAATAAATAAATAAATAAAAAGGTGAATATTCATATAGAAAAGATAACTGGTGAGATCAACACATCTGAGAAGCCAGGAGACTTCTAGATGCAAAAAAGAAAGGCAGAGGGCCACAGGCATTAGCCACACGGTGAAAAATCATTATAGTCCCCAGTGGCCTGCTCCACAGAGAACACCAATATTCTTAGCACTTAGGCAACCAACAGCCATTCCCACTGTGGAACACCAGAATGGGAAATGAGGCTGCAGATCTCTTCCCAACCCAAGAAGCTGCTACTATTGAGCTGCTTTCAGAAAGGATCCACCACCTCACCAAGCTTACACGTGTCTTGACCCCAGGACAATGGTCACTTCTACAAGTGCCCACACTCCAGACTCAGGCTCTGTGGCCACCCTAGGTTAACCCAAATCTCAGAAACCAGAGCTATCACTGTGCTGTAAAATTATGTGCTGTCATCAAGCCTTTGTGCTTCCCTTTATAGAGCACAGGCAGAGTAGATTTCGCATAATTTTAGAGGCCCTAGAATTCTTGAAATGGTAAATGAGTATTGGCTTCAACTTAAATTCACCATTTGATATATATATATATATATATATATATATATATATATATTTTTTTTTTTTGGAGAAGTAGTCTTGCTCTGTTGCCCAGGTTGCAGTGCAGTGGCATGATCTTGGTTCACTGCAACCTCTGCCCCCAGGGTTTAAGCAATTCTACTGCCTCAGCCTCCCATGTAGATTGGATTACAGGTGCATGCCACCACGCCTGGCTAATTTTTGTATTTTTAGTAGAGATGTGGTTTCACCATCTTGGCCAGGCTTGTCTCAAACTCCTGACCTCAGGTGATCTGCCCGTCTCAGCCTCCCAAAGTGCTGGGATTACAGGAGTGAGCCACCATGCCCAGCTTGCGTTGTCTCTTAACAAGATATCCAGTCTCTTGAAGCTTTAATGTCAAGCATTGACTTCTCCTCTCTATCTATGATAGTCCTAGATGGCATCTTCTTTCAATGTAAGGCTGTTTTGTCTACATTCAAAATCTGTTATTTAGTGTAGCCACATTCAACAGTGGTTTTAACTAGGTCTTCTGGATAACTTGCTGCAACTTCTCCATCAGCACTTGATGCTTCACCTTACTCATATATTATAGAGACAGCTTCTTTCCTTAAATATTGTAGATTAATCTTTATTACATCAAATTTTTCTTCTGCAGATTTCTCACCTCTCCCAGCCTTCATAGGATTGAAGAGAGTGAAAATAATAATAAAATTATAATATTATATAATTAGATAGTACTCTATATAATTTTGTTATAGAAGCACAATTGGACTAAGACAAAGATTAAGGTCAGAATAATAGGCATTGTGTAGAGCTGGTACAGAATTTCATGGCTAAATTTGAAAATGAATCTTAATGATCAAACAGCCTAAACTGGGTTAATAAAAATAACTCCTGAGACCATTAGTGGAGTTCACATTTTGGGTAGAAATTTAAGACTCAGGCTTAATTACTTCGTGGTAGAGAAATTTTACATACAAGTTCTCACCTTCTAGCTTATACCTTGGTACAGAGGTGTTTTAGTCTGCTCTCATGCTGCTAATAAAGATATACCTGAGACTGGGTAATTTATCAAGGAAGGGGGTTTAAATGACTCACAGTTCTTCAGGGCCCAGGAGGTCTCAGGAGGCTTAAAATCATGATAGAAGAGGAAACAAACACATCCTTCTTTACATGGCAGCAACAGGAAGTGTTGAGCAAAAGGGGGAAAAGTCCCTTATAAAACCATCAGATCTCATAAGAACTCATTCACTATCATGAGAACAGCAGCATGCAGGTAACTGCCATGATTCAATTATCTCCAGCTGGCCCCTCCCATGACACTTGGGAATTATGGAAACTACAAGATGAGATTTGGGTGGGGATGCAGCCAAACCATATCATTCTGCCCCTGGCCCCTCCCAGATCTTATATTCTCACGAATAAAACATAATTGTGCTCTTCCAACAGTCCCCCAAAATCTTCACTCATTCCAGCACTAACTCAAAAGTTAAAGTCCAAAGTCTCATCTGAGACAAGGCAAGTCCCTTAAACTTATGAGCCTGTAGAATCAAATGCAAGTCAGTTGCTTCCTAGGCACAAAGGGAGCACAAGCATTAGGTAAATACATTCATTCCAAATGGGAGAGAGTGGCCCAACCAAAGGGGCTACAGGTCCCATAGAAATCTGAAATCCGGTGGAGCAGTCAAATATTGAAGCTTCAAAATGATCTCACATCTCACATCCAGGTCATGCTGATGAAAGGTGGGCTCCCACAGCCTCTAGCAGCTTTGCCCCTGTGGCTTTGTAGGTTTCAGCCCCCCTCCTGGTTGCCTTCATGGGCTGGCACTGAGTGTGTGTGTAGATTTTGCAGGAATATGGTGCAAGGTGGTCAGTGGATCTACGATTCTGGGGTCTGGAGGATAATGGCCCTCTTCTCACAGCTCCACTAGCCAGTGCCCCAGTGGGGACTCTGTGTCGGGGCTCCAACCCCACATTTCCCTTCTGAACTGCTCTAGAAGAGATTCTGTATGAGGCCTCCACTCCTGAAGAAAATTTCTATCTGGACATCCAGGTGTTTACATACATCCTTGAAATCTAGATGGAGGTTTCCAAACCTCAATTCTTGACTTTTGTGGACCCACAGGCTCAACACCACGTGGAAACTACCAAGGTTGGGGCTTGCACCCTGTAAAGCAACAGATCAAGCTGTACCTTGGCCCCTTTAGGCCATGGATGGAGTGGCTGGGACACAGGACACCAGGTCCCAAGGCTGCATACCACAGGGGTGCCCTGGACACAGCCCAGGAAACCATTCTGCCCTCCTAGGCCTTTGGGCCTGTGATGGGATGGGCTGCTGTGAAGATCTGTGACATGCCTTAGAGACATTTTCCCCATTATCTTGGTCAATAACATTTGGCTCCTTATTACTTATGCAAATCTCACCAGAAAATTGGGTTTTCTTTTCTATCACATAATTAGGCTGCAAGTTTTCCAAACTTTTATGCCCTGCTTATTCTTGAACTCTTTGCCACTTAGAAATTTCTTCCACCAGATACCCTGAATCATCTCTCTCAAGTTCTAAGTTCTACAGATCTCTAGGGCAGGAACATAATGCTGCCAATCTCTTTGCATAGAAACAGCGACATTTATTCCAGTTCCCAACAAGTTCCTCAGCTCCATCTGATACCACCTTAGCCTGGACTTTATTGTCCATATCAATATCAGCATTTTGGGCAAAGCCGTTCAACAAGTCTCTAGGAAGTCCCAAACTTTCCCACATCTTACTGTCTTCTAAGTCCTCCAAGTCTCTAGGAAGTTCCAATTTTTCCCACAGTTTCCTATCTTTTTCTGAACCCTCCAAACTGTTCCAACCTCTTTCTGTTACACAGTTCCAAAGTTGCTTCAACATTATTGGGTATCTTTACAGCAGTGCCCCACTACTTGGTACCAATTTACTGTATTAATTTATTCTCATACTACTAATAAAGACATCCCAGAGACTGGGTAATTTATGAAGGAAAGAAGTTTAGTTGACTCACTTCCATAGGACTGGTAAGGCCTCAGGAAAACTATAATAATGGCAGAAGGGGAAGTAAACCCGTCTTTCACCTGGTGGCAGCAAGGAGAGGTGCTGAGCAAAAGGGGAAAATGCTCTTTATAAAACCATCAGATCTTGTGAGGACTTACTATCAAGAGGACAGTAGCATGAGGATAACCACCCCCATGATTCAATTACCTCCCACAGGGTCCCTCCCACGACACATGGGAATTATGGGAATGATGATTCAAGATGAGATTTGGGTGGAGACACAGCCAAACCATATCAAGAGGTCTACACATATTTATTCTCAGAGGAACCTCTATGATATATTCCAATCACAACCATTTCTCAGTAATAGATAATCCCATTTAGCATTGTCTTCCTCTCTGAAAGCAGTTTCCTTCTTGCACATTCTTAGATGGTTTGTTTCCGTTATATATGTCCCAAAGAGACTTTATGCTGTTCTTCTTATTTGCTTTTTGAGTTTTTTTATATAAAAAGGGAACTCAGGTTTAAATATCAAGTGTGCTATACTCTTGGTATCAAATTATCTATTTTCTGTAAAATCTAGGTAAGATTTTACCTTCTGCATGAATCTATGAAGAGCTCATAGATGCAAGATTTTCTCCCTTAGACAATTTATAGTTATATTGCCGAATATATACTTTGAAACTTAAATTTAAACAGGTTTTATTATTAATCTTACATTTGGTATCTGCCTTGAAGATAGAAATTATGAAAAATTATTTCTTGGATTTTTTAATTCTTCATGTTGCCCACTGATTTCTATTCAATAAGAACTCAGTACACAATTGTTAATTTATATTGAACAAAAATTTACTACATCCAAGCAATATAAGAAATGGACATACATGTCTTCTTAAATAAAAAAGATATTAATAGGTAGGTCATCTTTATACTATTCAAGGCACAGGTCCAATCCTTCAAATTCATGTAGATAATCTATCTTTCAGGTCACAAATGCACAGTTTATAAACATGCTTCATAAATAGTCATCTCAACTGGAGATTAAAATTTCCACATGTGCTGTCATAAAATTTCCTTCTCCAAAATTTCTAGGAATCGATCATATGCTCCACATTTCAGGAGCTTCAGGGATACCCTTCTATTTCTTGGTTTTACTCAAGAAGAAAAATAAGAACGAGAAAGGGGAAAACTGTTCGTAAGGCTGTGTCTCAAACTGAGTAGAATTGACTGTGATTTTCATAGAGACCAAGGTTTAAATTGTGACTAAACTTTAAATGGCATCTTGACTCTATTTTAGTGGCACTATAAACAAAAAGGACTTCTTGTATATGCTTCTGAGAAATTAAGCAATATGCATAACATAATTTCCTTGTTAAAAATATTCTTTCTTCATTAGTTTTAAACAACTTACTTTTATCAGTGGTGAGTTTGGGACTGCCTATAATACATTCCCTTTAACAGTTTCATAATTCAAGATGCAAGGAGCTTGGCAAAGGTTAAAAATAAAATGTAAAATATGACTAAATATTTTGAAAATGGAAATGCCATTCTTAACAAAAAGATACCACTTTACACCCACTAGAATGACTATAATAAAAAATTTTTAATGGAAAAAAATAACTATAGATTTCAGAATAGAGCAACAACATCTAAGGACTGTCTGCATTTTGATTTCCAACTCTTAGAGTACCTCTTTCACAGAGAATGTCAATCACATATTCCCCTCTCCACTGAAGCTCCAATAACAATGAATGTGGTAGAATTTCAGTTAAATGTCCAGGTGAGGTAGGGGGAGCTACCATTTAACTTGATATATAAATACAATATTGCTATATATCTATATATATATCAATTTTTATTCATAAAAATTCAAGTGATATCTGGGTTTGAAGTCTAATACAAAATTCTTCATTGGGAATCTGAAAATTGAAGAACTTGGAGAGGGAGAGAATAGGAGAGAGAGAAAGTGGTTTTTTTTTTATCATTAGTGCAGTCTAAAAAAACTTGATCATTTCTAATGTTTTCGTCAGATTGATTTCATGCAATTCCTTTTACTTTTTAAAGCTTTCTCCTGAATTGTCAAGCACATTCATTTCCTCTTTAAAATCTATTTTTAACATTCACTTTTAGTTAATCATGTCAGTTTCTCCCTTCAAATCCGGAGGTCCTTGGAGGGGTCCATAATCCATGACAGTATAAAATGGAGTGAATGCCAGATAAGTTCCTCCTGGGTAAGTCATCTAGTTTCACATTTATTGCCTTGGCTGCTTTATTAGATAAAATCAATGTCTATGAAATGTTTCACACTGATGTCCCTCAATAAATATTTTGTCTGATCATCCCTGGCACCAATATTAATTAAAGGGACTTCGTAAGAACTCTTTGCAACATGTTTTTAAATACCCAGATGATAGTTGTATAAAATGCATCACATTGATTAATATTTATTACCTGTTTAAAATGTTATATCGTAGCTATCACTTTAGCACCTAGACACTTTGACAAGAACACTATTTTAGCATTGGAATAAAATTGATAGGAAGACAAAGTATCTTATTTGCTATTATTGCTAGATCAGACCATGCCCAGGGACTAGAAATTCGAAGTAACTAGGTACACATGGTTTTAGAGATGACTTGGAATTTGTTTTTCATAGTAATACCTCTTCCCCTTATCTTTCTTATTTGTTTTCTCTAAATTTTACACCGTACTTTCCCTAAAGAATTTTTTCAAACTTAACTCTCAGCGGCATCCACTCACTTTGTTGTAACTCATATGATACCTCTGCCAGGTCTTCTTTGGTCCACCACTCTGATATTCATATTCCCCTTGAATCACACCTAGACTCCTTCTTTTTCTTCTGACAAACATATTCTAATCTGCTATTACCCTTACATATATTTGCTATTGCCATTTTTTACACATAATTCCTGGGTAGAGGATTTACTTCAACTTAGAAAACATGTTTTGAAGAATAAAGCTGTGTTTCATTTGGTAATTGTGTACATGGGTAGAAATTTTAGTGATTAAGAAATGGTTTTCATAGGTTCTCTTGAAAGTATTCTAAGAAAAGTATATTATATTTTACACTCCAAGAAGAGATAAATAAGTACCACCTTTCTTCTGTAGGGATGTAACTCAGAGAAGACAAGGGTAAACATACCACAGTAATTCTATTTTATATTAAGAATCTTAGCACAAATAATTAGGTCTATGAAAGTTAGGTTTTTTCCCCACATGCACTTACTGTCCTTTAAAAAAATTATGGAATATTAAATTATTTTCCTGGGAACATAACAGCAATCTCAGAGACTTCCAAGAAATGTAATTTTTATTCTCAGAGCACCCTCAATGACATGACCAAATACCCAGAAGGCCTTAATGTTTTCTCAGAAATTAAATATTTTCAGATGATTTGAATATCCTCAAATGTTCAGGAGCACATAGAAAACAAGAAACTAAACGAACTGAATTGGCTTTATTTAATGGATATACATTGTTTAACTTACCAACATTATAAAGCAATAAGCATGCAGAGAATTTGTAGTATTTTGTTTTGTGTCTGTCTATGATATCCTGTGCTGACTTAATGACACCTATCCACATTCTGTAGAGAATCATATCATTCAAAAAATATTTTAGTGATTTATCCTATGTTTCTGAAAGAGCATTTATCTAGTTTGTTCAAGATGAGTCTGATCATATCTTTATATACCAACTCTGTCATATAAAATATCATTACAATTTATATTTAGAATGATAAAAACAGCATATAGAGAAATTTTTGCTGAAAAAGTCACTCATTGATCAAAATAGCACCCTGCTTGAATCTCTTCTTGGAAAATTGGAGGGCAGAAAAAGATGTCTGTGGCCACACATTTGCTAATGGTTGAGGAATTAAGCAAAGATTTCAGATAGTGATGCAAAATTATCTTAATAGTTGAATTTGTTTTCTACTTTATGTTCCATTGTAGACTACCATTTGCCTTTAACGTGATGAAAATTTATATAATTTGTCTTCAAGAGATAATCAGATATGATCAATTCTAAACCAGTTTCCCCAAAGAGATTAGGAATAAACAATACAATTTTTTATATTAAATTCATTAAAGAAACATCAGCCAATTACTAGTTCTGTCCATGGTTTTGATAACTATCATTGTCCTTAGTTTTAATAACTAAAGACAAAGAGTACTGAATGATTCTATATCCACCTATAATGCAGTTTAAGTTTATGGTAATTATGATTTCAATAGGGACAATATAACCATCAACACCCTTAAAATATAGCTGAAAATACACAGTAATTTCAAGGTTTGTCTTAACTCTAAAATATGTAGAAAATAAATTTCTCTGTCACTACTAGAGTAGAAGAGAAAGGACATATGAAGAAATTTGATTAGCCTCAGACTAACCTAATTGCTAAAAGCAATTAATTTATTAACAATTGATTTAAAAGTGAGTTTTCACATTTTAAGTAAACTTTTTTTAAAATGGTATTTTCTCTTTAGAAATTGAATTTATTTTTATTACCACTTTAGGAAAATAAAAGTGGTTGAGTAAATATACTTTATATCTTTATTTTTTCATTATATTAGATATTATTTTATTGCTATAATTATGAATTAGCTGTTACACAAAATGAAGCAACCAATCAATTCACATGATAATATTAATGAATGATAACATCTATCCTACACTAGATGTGAAGAATCATTGAAGAATGAAGTCAGTACGTCTTAAAATAACAATTTTTAAAGTTCTCAGATTGCTTAACTTAGGATGCAATTTCTATTTTAATTTGTATTTGCATCTTTACAAAGATGTAATAGCAATTAAACTGCACCGACATATAAAACATGTAAGTAAAGGTAAGTACTGTGCATTAAATAAATCATGTACTTTTAAAAAATAATTGAGAGAGTAATCACATTTGCACTTCATAAATTCTGTATTCCAACCCATTTGAACCCACACATTTTGAAATTTTACATCTGCCCTTTCACCATTATTTGACACCCTGTCCAGTAACAATCTGCTTGAACCCAAGAAGCTAAAGCAGTCAGAACATTCATAACTTACAACGAATTCTAATTGAGCAATAATAAAACCCTGAGCCCTCTACCGAATTATCAAGAGTTTATCGGTTGCTCTGTCAATAACTGCATTGTGTTCTATTTACCAGTTTCCCCACTTCAGAATGTAAGATGCTTCTTTCTATTAAAGTGGGTTAGGGATTATATTCTGTAAGAACCACTATGGGTGATGCACACCTAAGTGATCTCCCGCTGTCGGCCTTGGACCGTGAAGCAGCTGAGAATACTAATAGCAACAAAGCACGAGCAGTTTTTGCTAGTTTAAGATCGTACTAGTCTCCATTGATGTAAACAGGGATTTGATGGATGCAATGATCTGTCTGTTCACCACAAGCAGCACATAAAACTTATTTTAAATTGTTTATCCTCTTAGATTTCATATGAAATGTAAGATGGACTGTGACTGAACTGATGATAATATTGGAATATGACTTTGAGGCACACAATTAAACTAACACACAGCTTCTTTTGTCACAGTGTCTTACTTTGTGTTAGTTTTCATCCCCACGGACTTTACTGAGAAGACAATGAAATTTTAAAAGAGAAAAATGAAAAGAAAAAGCAAAGATGCTTAGGGAAGACCTACTGCTTCAAATCAGGGATGAAGGGAGAATATAGCAGTTTTGGCTATAGAAGCAGCATTTAGGGCCCTAACATACCTGCTGATTTTCACACCGCATTCCATCAGTGTGTACGTGTCTGGGATATGCAGTACCTTTAGCTAGTGACTCTGCTATAGAGAAAAAGTGTTTTAAGATTCTCTTCTCTGTGGAGCCCTCCTCTCCAGAATTCACAAAATGCACTCCTATTTTCCAGACTCAGCATTTATTTCTCTTTTGTTTTGCTACTGCAGAATAGTTCTGATGTTTTGACCTAGAAATGGCACCCCTGGAGTGAATCGTTTTAAGAGTAACTAATGTGAAAAGTTGATTTGCAGATTTTCCTGTGTGAAATGCTCATTTCATGGCATTATAACAAAGCATTTCTTTCAGCATCAGAAAAATAAAGGATTGACATTTATAGAGACTAAAATGCTGAAATTGTTGAAAGGAAAGGTAAGAACCAGGAAATAAAACAATAAGTATTTCTCACCAATACTTTCATATATATTTGATTAGCCCAACCTGGTACCAGTTGAATGGCATCATGCCGTCTTGGCAAGTGCCAAATATCAGGGACCCATCATATCAGGGCCACACCATGGAGCTTAATAATTTTATAAATCAGATTTGCTTCAGTGATAACAAAAGTAATTTATGTTTGAACTGCAGCTATTCCTCATATGCCCTTTTATAAGAGTAGCCCTACCAAATTTGTCTTTCTCTAAACTCCTTTTTTTTTTTTTTTGAGATGGAGTCTTGCTCTGTCGCCCAGGCTGGAGTGCAGCAATCTCGGCTCACTGCAACCTCCACCTCCTGGGTTCAAGCAATTCTCTTGCCTCAGCCTCCCGAACAGCTGGGATTACATGCACGAGCCACCATGCGTGGCTATTTTTTTTTTTTTTTTTTTGTATTTTAATAGCGATGGGGTTTTGCCATGTTCCCCAGGCTGGTCTTGAACTCCTGACCTAGTGATCTGCCCTCCTTGGCCTCCCAAAGTGCTGGGATTACAGGCGTGAGCCACCGCATCCAGCCTCTCTAAATTATTTTAATCCAAACTATTTCCTTTCCTCTTTTTGGTCCATCACTTACTCAGTAACGTATGTTTATCTCCACTCCTCTCAAACCCAGTGCTGTTTCAAGACCTTTTGTTATTTCTTTATCATCCAAGCTCTTCTCTCCCTAAGCTGTGTTCTGGATCTTGATTTCCAATATACCCAGTGAAAAAATCTCATTGCCAGCCATCTTCCACAAACCCTTTAAACTAAGTTATTAACGGCAGATAAGTCTAAATGTGTTGCTCCTTATCAGAACAAACATCCTACTTCAAATTAATTTTTTTAAAAAAGGAAAAGAAAGGTGCTACCTATCAAGGCAGTATATGATGGCCCTCGAATGTCACCAAAATGTCTTTTCTCATGAAGCTCATTTGAAATAACCCTCCCCAAGAAGAGTATCTAAAAAAGGATTTTTTGGAGCTAACATGCATCCCAAAAGGGTGAGGACAAATCCCCAGTAAGTTTATATTGCAGCTTTAAGGATTGGTTAAAGAATTTCATTTTTGCTTCTGGGAGAAGGTGGTACATTATATTAAAATAGCAGACATCTGCATAAGTTGAATTATGTTTCTCGTATAAAAGCCAAATATCAGAAAATTTGCCGACAAGAGTGAATAATACTGATTAAAACATTAGCTTTTTTTAGGCTATATGTTCTTTTCCAAAACACCATTGTGGTTATTTCTAGCAAATGCTGTTTTTATAGGGTAGTGGTAAATATGCCATTATTTTGGACCACAGACTGATCAGTAGAGCTTCTAAAGCCCAGCCATTTCTCAATTAACTCTTTCTTAGTCACTAGCCTAGTGGTAGATGATGGTACAGAATGAATGCCTGCAACTTCTCTCTATCACCTTTGTATACTACACAAGAGATACTCTTCAAACAGATAATCACTGAAATAGAAGTCTGTCAATACAAAAATCAGTTTAGTGCCTGCCATAAAAATGTTATTCCTCATCCTTAGTCACTGCTGAAAATGATACCAATATAGTTACAATCATAAGCATAATACCTTTCATTTCTATAGTACTTTACAGTTTTTACAAAGTTTACTTATTATCTTATTTGAAGCTCAAAACAACTCCATGACATTTATAGATTTTTTAAACTGTACAGATAAAGGTTAATGGGTTATGTAAGAGTATGGGTTTTATATAGCTTATACATTGTAAAATATTCTTAGCCTGAAAAATGTATCATTGGACTATATTTTAGAATTATATTGCATTTCCTATAATCTCTCTCTTAGTTTATGAAGAGAGATATGCACATTTAATAACAAAACAAAACGAGATCTAGAATCCAGATTTTCTAATTCCTTACTCAAGTGCTCATTAGGCTGCTGTACGCACTCCATGCCAAGATACTCCAACCCTTAATTAAAACGAACGATCCCCAGCATCAATTCAGGACCCAAAGCTGCCAATACTGCCACTCTTTGATATCCATGCCAAAACGTTATCAATGACTGTGGATTTCAACATGTGGCCTCTTGAATTACCATGAAGTATTCATGGAGCTCCCACAGTGTTCAACGGCATTGTTTTAGACCCTACCGAGGGAAGTGTACTTTTCCTACTAGGAAGAGGTCATAAAAATTAGTGACCATCAGATAATAATTATGCCCAGTTTTAATTAACATCAGTTCTATAATGGTGATAGGAGACTTTTAAGGCTAGAAGCAGAATCAGATAATAAAGACACAGTATTTATTTTATTAAATATATTACTTTAATTAGATTTCATCTTAACTAATAATTTGTATTACATGAACATTTCATTTTTTCCTATGATCTAATATTATTTTCTAAAAGTAACCCGTTGGAAGAATTGTCTTTCCAAATATAATAGCAAATAACGTATTTCATTAGTAGAGCTTTATACATTTTCCAAAAAAAAAAATGCTTGTATTTATGCTTTTCATGTTTAATATAAATTTTAATGCTAGAAGTGAGGCAGTATTATAACAACTTTATAGATAAGGACACAGAGGATTAGATTTACCATCTCTCAACTACTAGATAATGGCAGAAAAAAGCTTTTTAAAAATCAAGTCTTAATGCAAAAATTCATATTTTCAAAAGGATTTTGGAGATGCACAGTTTTTGACTGTGTCTAGTGTTGACTTGAGGCAATTCTTCCACTAATACACTAATAGCTAGATGTTGTAATTGAGGAATATAAAACCACAAATATAAGCTAGGAGTATACAAATACAAATGTCAGGCATGTCCAGTAACGGAATTAGAAAAATTGTAGATGTTGCTCATTGCTATTTTCTATCTCACTCCCATAGAAACATGCACTGGATGATAATTATGCTTGGAGTGTATATGCCAAGAAGTAAATTTAGCAATTCACCTCATGATGGGTTCTGTTAAAGAAACAAAAACACCAATGGAGACACAACCTCAGCATAGACTAATATAATTTCCCTGGATCCTTTATATGTTCTTAGAATTTCCTGTAATTCAAAGATTTTTTTTTTTTATTACTATACTTTAAGTTTTAGGGTAGATGTGCACAATGTGCGGGTTAGTTACATATTATCTCTACCCCAACACATATTTTAAATCAATTGTCAGGGTCTTTTTAAGCACATATTAACTGAAAGTTTTATCACAAGTTCTTTTTATAAAAACAAAATGGGGGCCGGGTGTGGTGGCTCATGCTTGTAATCCCAGCACTTTAGGAGGCCGAGGCAGGTGGATCACTAGGTCAGGAGATCAAGACCATCCTGGCTAACATGGTGAAACCCCGTCTCTACTAAAAATACAAAAGAAAAAAAAAATTAGCTGGGCATGGCGGCAGGCGCCTGTAGTCCCAGCTACTCAAGAGGCAGAGGCAGGAGAATGGTGTGAACCGGGGAGGTGGAGCTTGCAGTGAGCCAAGATAGCGCCACTGCACTCGAGCCTGGGCGACAGAGCAAGACTCCGTCAAAAAAAAAAAAAAAAGGGAAAAAAATATCCTCTTCCCATTTCTTGCCAACTAGAGAACAGTCACAGATCTATGATCTGCCATTCATTTAGAGATTATTCATAACACCAGGGGCAGTGAGATGGATGAGAATCTGGGAGTGATTGAATCCAGTGACATAGCAACAAATACCAAATATCTGTGGAGGTACTGCCAGTGGAAGCACACTAACAAAAATCACATTGTGACAGAATTTGGTTGTTCTTTGATCCCTGGTCTTTATCAGAGTATGTTATCCCAAACAAATTTTGATTCTGACTTAATTTTTTTTTTTTTTTTTTGCCCAAAGAAGTTAACTTCAGTAGTTTGTTTATAATTTGCAACTAAGATTTCCGACAAATTCAGAACTAGGTGATTAAAAAGAGGTGGTGTGTCTGTGCATGTGTGTGTGTGTGTGTGTGTGTGTGTGTGAGAGAGAGAGAGGCAGTATGTGTATAGCCTGTGAGCATACACAGTACATTGTGAGAAATTTGCTTGCATTATTCATTCTTCAATTGTAAAATATGTCTTCAGTGTGTTTTAATGATCTTTTAGTTGGAATGAATAGAAAACAATTCAAGTCAGCTGATTGTGAAAAGATTCACGAAACAAAAGGATTGCCTTTGCATTGGAGAGACACATATTCCTCTGTAAAAGGATAAAGTAAAGTAAGAATGGAGGGCAGATGTGGCTATATTTAAAGGGAAGAGGCAGATAGCTAAGGGTCTTGATGCTGCTATGTTCCTTTATCTCACAGGGAATTCTTGATCGATAAGACAGAGCATTTGAGCTTTGGGTCTCTGCTTCTCTGCTTTGAATGTTAGAGATATAAAATGTGAAAAATGTCAAAAGATCCCAGTTTTACGGGAATCATCAAAAGTGTGACCTTGCTATTGTAGATAGTAACATGACAAGCTTGATTATCTCCCTCTTTCTCCTGCTTCATCAATTTTTTTCTCTCTTGGTCCTGAACCATTCCCACCAGAACAGAAATATGCTATACTATTATCCCTTTAAAAACCTATTTTTCCCATATGCCCTTCTAGCCACTACAATTTCTTTCTTTCTTTTTTTTTTTTTTAAGCAAATGTTGTCCAGATAGTTTTCTCTCCTTGCTGTCTGTACTTTTCCAGTTCCCATTCTCTCTACTCTGGATTTCTTCCAGCCCCTTCTCCTGATTTAATCTCAACAAATCACAAATTACTGTCGTGTTGTCATATCTGATGGTCACTCCTGAATGTTTCTCTCTGTCAATCCATCAGCAGCCTGATGCAGTGATCCCTCCTATACTCATGAATCTTCATCTTCACTTTGCCTTCATGAGATCACATGCAACTGGTGTTTCTCAGCCTCACTGATCATCCATATTTAGGTTCCTTTCTGAATCCTTATAATCTACCTAAACTCTAAATGCTGAATTACCTTGGAATTTTTGTATTAGCTATAATCATTCCCTAGGTAATATTTATTCACATGGCTTTGAATAATAAATCTATAGAGTAGCTCTCAAATATGTGCCTGTAAAAACAACCTCCTTCCTATCTACAGACTTAGTCCAAATGTCCACTCAAAATCTCCCTTTTGATATATAATTGGTAAATTAATTTTAATATGTAGATGTAGATATATAATTGGGAAGTCAAGCTTAACTAAATTTGAACCACCCTCGAATCTCTTACTTCTAAAATCTTGTGCATTTCAATAAAGGTTACTCAAGCCACTGTTGGAGTTGTTTATGACTTCTCTCTCTTGCTCACACTCAAAATTCAATCTGTTAGCAAAATCCTGTCACTGAAACTCAAAATACGTCCCAAACTCAACCACTGCTCATCACCTCCAGCCTTATGCAAGCAATCATTGTCTTGCTTATGCTACTGTGTAACTGATCTCCCTGGTTCTACTGGTGCATCTCTTTCTCTCTTTTTTTTTTGTAGTTATAAACAATTTTTATTATTGTTATTATATTTTAAGTTCTGGGATACATGTGCAGAACGTGCAGGTTTGTTACATAGGTACACATGTATCATGGTGGTTTGCTGCACCCATCAACCCGTCATCTACATTAGGTATTTCTCCTAATGCTATCCCTCCCCTAGCTCCTCACCCGCCAATAGGCTCCGGTGTGTGATGCTCCCCTACCTGTGTCCATATGTTCTTATTGTTCAACTCCCACTTATGAGTGAGAACATGCAGTGTTTGGTTTTCTGTTCTTGTGTTAGTTTGCTGAGAATGATGGTGTCCAGCTTCATCGGTGTCCCTGCAAAGGACATGAACTCATCCTTTTTTATGGCTTCATTGAATTCCATGGTGTGTATATGCCACATTATCTTTATCCGGTCCATCACTGATGGGCATTTGGATTGGTTCCAACTCTTTGCTATTGTGACTAGTGCTGCAATAAACAGACGTGTACATGTGTCTTTATAGCAGAATGATTTATAATCCTTTGGGTATATACCCAGTACTGGTGCCTCTTTACAGGTTCTTTTCTACACATTAGTCACAATTCTCTATCATAGGCTGTAATATTCATTCATCTATTTAAATAGCTCTGGTAGTTTCCTACACAGCTCAAAACACCCACAACTTCTAGCATGGCATACAGGGTCCCATGGATTTAAATGTATCCCTCCACCCACTCCCTCCACCATCACTATCAATCAGTCATCATCTCTGACCAGTATTCCATATCTCACACCACTCATCTCACTAGATTCCTTACTGTTCCTCATCCTGCTTTAGGGACCTTTGCACTTGCTGTTGCTTTTGACTTCATCACCCAGAGACCTCATGACTTATTTTTTTACTAGCTTTATGTCTCTGCTCAAATGTTATTTAATCAGAGACTCCCTGAAAACTCTGTAAAACAGCATACTTCCCCAGTGTCTGTCTATCCTATTTCTCATGATTTATTTTCTATAATCTGTTACCACCTGAAATAATTTGTGTATGGTATGTTTCATCCTCTAAAGTGAGCTTGTCCAACCCGTGCCCCAGGATGGCTATCAATGTGGCCAAGCACAAACTCATAAACTTTTTTAAAACGTTAGATGTTTTTGCAATTTTTATTTTTTAAAATAAGCTCATTAGCTATTGCTAGTATTAGTGTATTTTATGTGTGGCCCAAGAGAATTCCTCTTCCAATGTGGCCCAGGGTAGCCAAGAGATTCGACACCCCTGCTCTAAAGTGCAAGCTGCATAAAGAAGGCAATATATATATATTTTTAACAGCAGCATCTCCAGTGCTTACAATGATTCTTTTGTGCATTGCAGCGTAGTGACAACACAGTAACATCGTAAATTAGCAATTAATTTACATTCCCACCAACAGGAGGTTTATCTTTTCTCTAAATCCTTGCCAACATTTGTTACTAATCCTCATTTAGAAACTCATAAAGAATGAAGGATTATGTTTATTTGGACTATATACTACAAGTGATTTCAATGAAGTTTGAGCCATGAGTAAGGAAACTAAAAAAATAAGAAGATGCCATTTCACAAATGGGGCAAAGATGGTTTTTCTAGAATGTGATTTTACTATAATTTTGAAATTACTTAGTGTACCATAATAAAATAGACTCTGTATCATTGAATAATTGAATCTTTTCTAGCTTCTTAGTATTAAACTTTCATGTAGTGAACATCTGCAAATATGTTCTTATGAGCTTCTCAATATTTTTATGCTATAAATTCTAGGAAGTAGAACTACGAAAGTATTTGAAATTTTTAAAGTTCTGGACAAATAGCTTCAAATGCCCACTAAGAAATGTATAAAAATGTTTTCTTTTACCAATAGTACATGAAAATTCAAGTTTCACCCTCCTATGCACAAACCTAGGCATTATTAAATAAATGCAAAAACAAAACCAAAACAGAAACATTTTACTAATATAAGAGGAGACGATATAATTGTTTTCCATTTTGCATTATTAATGATATTGGATATCTTTTTACTGAGATGTTCATATATTTTGTGATTTGTCTTCATTTTGGTTCACTTTATTATAAATTCATTTTTATTTTTATATTAGCCTCCCTATCTTTTTGTTTTACAAATATTTTTGTAAACATTCTTGGCTAATTTACCTTTTAAATTTTGTTTATTATGTTGACATATATGTGTTTAAATATTTCTGGTTTTTTTGTTTATTTCTTTTTCCCATTTAATAGTTAGTAGTCTTTTTCCATTCTGAGAGTATTGTGTCCGTGCTTTCTTCTTTATGATTTAATTTTTAATCCATAGAAGAATTATTTTGGAGTTTTATTAGTCAATTTGTGCCACTATAACAGAATACCTGAGACAGGGTAATTTATAAAAGGACAGAAATTTATTTTCTTATCATTCTGGAGGCTATGAAGTTCAAGATCAAAGCGCTAGGTCTAGTGAGGACCTTCTTGCTGCATCCTCACAAGGCATACAACAGAAGGGCAAGTTCCCAAACACTTCATGCTTACTTTATAAGGTTTTTAATCCCATTTATGAGGAAGAAGACCTCATGTCATAATTACCTCTTAAAGGCTCCACTTCTTAATACTATCACATCAACCACACCTGAATTTTGAAGGGAACATATTCTAACCATAGCAGGAATACATTGCAAAATGAGGTTCTTATTTTATTTTTCTCCAAAAGGTTAATCAATTGCTAGAGAAGCATTTGTGAAATAATCCTTTATTTCCATTCCCCCCACCATTTTTTAATGTCTCCAGAATATTAGTTATATTTTACTGATCTCTTTACATGTAATCACTAGTATACTACAATTTCAACACCCTTGCCTTGCAAACAGTTAGTGGCTATGACTATCTTGCTTACTGTTACAGCTTTGGAACCCAGAAGGCACTCAATAAGTATTTTTAAATTATGAACGAGGTGGGAGTTGCTGTCATGATAAACTAGAGAAATTGAAGAGTTTATCTGCAGAATGGCTATGTAACAAGTCAGAGCCTTTGCCTAGGTAACTGTTTGGCCACCAAGTCCAGACTTCTTAAAGGTTCAACAATGGTCTCAACCAGGAAAATGACATACCAGATAAGAAATATATATATATATATTTTTGGTTTTAAAAAATCCTTTTAAACCTTCAGTTGCTTTTTCTTTCTTTTTTTTTTGATGTTTTGAACATTTATTTTATTTTATTTTTATTTTATTATTATTATACTTTAAGTTTTAGGGTACATGTGCACAATGTGCAGGTTAGTTACATATGTATACATGTGCCATGCTGGTGTGCTGCACCCATTAACTCATCATTTAGCATTAGGTATATCTCCTAATGCTATTCCTCCCCCCTCCCCGCACCCCACAACAGTCCCAGGAAATATTCGTTTTTAAGAAACTTGAGGTAATACTAGGAAAATACCCAAGAGAAGGGTGTTGCAAACTTCACCACCTGCTGGTTAACCACATTGCTTGGGAAACATGACAAAGTGAATGTGATGTTTCTTTAAGAATAGCAGATAGCCAGTAGTACTGTTTCTAGTACTGTGGTGTGCACTTCTCTGCCTCAGAATACAGTGATGCGTTGAGTAACTCCTGAACCTAGTCATTAAGGACTTTGTTGGACCTCGCTACGATGTCCTATACTCCAAAGGTCAAAGTTTAGATCTGGAAGTAGAAAAGCTAAAGGATATGGGACTGATGTCACTGAATCTAGTCTATCCCCCAAATTAAATCTCCAATTTCTAATACAAGCTTGTTTTTTGTTTGTTTGTTTGTTTGTTTTGTTGTTTTTGTTGTTATTTGGTCGCATCTACCATATAAACCTGGCCAAATACTCTTCCTAGATTAGCCTTTCTTGTTTTCCTCTCCCTGACCCTCCTTACTATCCTTTATTACACTACTTATGCGAGTATACAGTGATGTCTCTGTGTGCAGTTTCCTCAGGTTTAACTTCTAAAGATTAGGGACTGTGTCTAGCATAAGATGTTATACAGGAAATATTTTAGTAAATGTTTATTGAACTCAATTAGTCCTGTCATATAATATTGGAACAGCAAAATAAATTGTTTAAATGAAGGTTCCAGAGAATTACATCTCAATCATTGAATTACAGACTCTAAAAGAGTTTTAAAAAGTCCTCTTTCAATACTTGAAATTCCATTTCAAAATCCTTGTTTCTAATAGTGACCCAAACTCTATTTGACCATAGAATGATGAGAAGCTTCTGACCTCTGGAATAGCTTATTTCAATACCAGTAAGCTCAGAGTTTAAAATTTGCACCTTTAGATTGGCAAAAACTCATCATTCTTTAGCTCCTACCCAGAACAAGTCTGTGAATTTTTCCTTCATATGACAACCATTTAAACATATCAAGACAGCTCATGTTTCCTATATCTTTTGTTCTTCAGAAAATAAACATTCCCAGTCTTCCAATGTCTTAATAGTGTGGGGTTTTGACTTCTTTCTTCATTCTTCAAAGGTAACTTGAGCACTACAGAATCAGGCAGGACTATAACCACCACCCTCAACCTTGTCCTTCATTCTCTATTATGTTTAAACCAAATCACACAGCTCATACCATGGTCACTGTGAGATGGCTTTAGCACATTGTGAACTAAACCACCTAAATCCTTTGTATATAATAGGATTCTAAAGTGAGCCTGTCCACCTTTAACTAGAAGCCATGCAATTGGACTTTTTTAGACCAAAGTGAAGAGTTGGTTTATCCCCGTTAAGTTTTACATGGTTTGATCTGTACATTGTTCCAGCCATGCCAAGATGTCTGGGAATCCTCGTCTGTCATCCATTGTGATTACTTGTCTTCCCTGATTTGTATCACCCCCAAACTGGAAGGCCTTATCTTCATCCACTCATTCCAGAGCCAGCACCAGATGTCCTGAGTGGATAAGCCTTTTTTGAGGACCATTTCCTTGATGCTTTCAAAGTACTTTATACTGAGGTGAAGTAAGATACTATGAAGTATTGAAACCACACATTGCCTCACTATCAGCCCACATAGCTGTAACAGCGGGGAGGCGTGTTGGTACCAGAGGCCCAGCTCTTCTCTGTCACCACTTCCTGCTACATGGTCTCTACAGCCATCTCCAGGTACTCCCATCTTGAAGATACACTGACTTCTCTGGGCCTCTATCTTGAGATGGATAGCATTTAAGATGGATCCATCAGTAACCTGCATGAGAAATGGGAAATCAACTCAGCACATTGCCTACGTGTCTTAGGAAAAATAAAAAACTATTTTAAATAAACTCTCCAATCGATCTAATTGTATATGATATTGCTAAGGGAGTATTACTTAGCAAAGCATACCCAGGTCCAAACAAATACCAGCCAGTCCTTCCACAATATGTTTTGAAAAAAGAATTATTTCCCACTTGGATAAGCAAAATTATTATATTTCTCAGTTCCTATGTGTCTAGATGATTCCTTGAAGCTGATTTCTGACCAGTGAGGTGCTGGTGAAAATGATTTGTGCCACATTCATGCTACACCCAATAACGTCTCTCACACTCTCCCATATGTTCTCCTTACTCACACAGCTGGACATGAAGGGCTAAGATATGAAGAGCCAGGTGAGGGAAAGAGCACAGATTTTGAGGTTACTGCCTGGAACAAGATTGCCAAAAATGCACCTGATCAAGGAAATCTGCAATAGATTTGCTTGAACTGGAAATAAATCTTTAGGATTATGGTACATATATGGGATTTGTTCATTCCAGCAAGAAAACCCTCACTAACACAATTAGTATAAACTTAGTGTTAAAGAAAGATAATTCGGACACTTGTTAAAAACAGTAAAGACTTTATTCAATATTATTGCAATGGGAGTTGCAATAAGGGAGAGCGATAGGGCTCAACTATGAATACAACAATGACCATTGGGAATTTATAGCCAAGGAGCAGGTTGAGGGGGGCAGTGGATGATTAATCACTAAGAGGAGATATGAAAGGTAAGGGGATTCTTACCAAACTCACCTAATAGCATTCCATCTAAAAGCAAGCCAAAACTTATACACCAAAGGTAGGGGATGAGGAACTTGATCAGACACCAAGGATGATCAGACACCAAGACTAGCGGGTTGATATAGCAGGACTCTCTGCTAAAACTGGGCTGAGGAGGTCAAAGACACAAGGGGTCAAGGTAAAGTCCTGGTTGAAAAGAGGGCTTCAAAGAGCCAAACTGAAATTTGGTCAAGAAAAGACTTTGTCATTAGCAGTGAGTAATGTCAGTCAACACTGCAACTTGTGATTGCTATTATAAACTTTCTGACTTAAATAGTAGATAATGTGAAGGAATGGACTTTTCTTTTTGAACACTTTTGTCTAATCTCCCATTTTCTCACCCACTCCTATAAAATCTCTTTCATTTAAATAAATAAATAGAAAACTAAAAAGACTTGTCTAAGTAGTATCTGTATTTGTGTAATAAGAAGTCATCAATTTAGGGGCTTTCAAAATAAATATCTAGAATGTCTTACAATATTATGAAAATAGATAAAATAATCTAATCTAGAATTTTAATATGTAATATTCTAATATCTGCCCAAATTGCTTTTTAAGTTTTGTTTTTTCCCCGAAGACCTATCACAAACTTGTTCTGCTTTACAAGACGCAATACAAGTTAGCGTAACTATACTTTCGCAAAAGCATATTCCATAGATGAGGTGTTCTAATAAAGTCACATTTTATATTACATTTCTTTAAAATCAAGAAAATATAAAGAAAAATGAATTAAGGCACAGGAGAAACAATACGGCTTTCACATTTTGCTTATGGGAGCATGATATGTATAACTGCTAGAAAATTACCCCAAAGATGCTTTTTGATTACTTTCAAATCCACTGGTTTGCTACAAGGGTACATAATTTATAAGATCAAGATATCATAAGGAATACCATAAGAGGTGACAGTTTATGAATAACAACTAGCAAGCCAATGAACAAATATCAGAATTTATGCTTCTAAAAAATAAATATAGAAAGAAAGGATGGAATGAGGTAGAGTGGTGTCTCATTTGTATCCTCTTAGATACAAATATAAGAGGAAGTATACTAAAAGTATCTTTAAGTTGTCAGTTTTGAAAACTTATCTAGGTAGTGTCAAAAAAATAATAAAGTTACCTTTCTCTCATGAGGTTTACAGTCACACATGACTTAACAGAGAAACATTCCAATAAATGTTTCATTAGGTGATATTGTCATTGTGAGTACATAATAGAATATACTTACATAAACCTAGAGAACACAGCCTATTACACACCTAGGCTATATGATATAGCTGATTGCTCCTGGGCTACAAGCCTATGCAACATGTTACTGTACAAAAAACTGTAGGCAATTTTCACACAGTGGTAAGTATTTGTGTATTTAAACATATCTAAACACAGAAAAGGTACTGTAAAAATATGGCATTATAATCTTATGATACCATCATCATATATATGATCTGCCATTGAACAAAATCTCATTTTGCAGCGCATGACTGCCTATTGTAAAGAGATATTTTCTCTAGTTAATTTTGAATAATTTAATACACAATCAATATTTGTATTAGTAAAATATTATGTTGAGAAAAGCTCTAACGTTCATCATTTTCTATTATCTGTCATGTGATATTGCATTATAACAAAACAATTAAGAAGCAAAGACACAAGGTGGGAATTGGAAGGAAAATTATGAAACAAAAATTTTTAAATAACAGAAATGTTAGAGGAAAAACTAGTTATATATCATTTATATTTGAAAATGCACTACAACTGAATCAGAGCCATAGTTTCTACCTAGAGGTGGAATTTCAGTGTTACAGAGATAAGAGATAAAGACAGAGACTAAAAAACTCTCTTTTGCCATCACTCAGGCCAGTGATGCAGAAGGACAAAGAGTAGTAGCAATCATATGAAAAGAAATTATGTATTTGTTGTATAGCTTTGATTTTCCCCAACAGGAGAGACTGCTATTGCAAATGGTTTGATTTTCTCAGAGGTCAAAAGCAGAAAGTAGTAGTACAGATTGAAGAAATAAGGAATACTGGAGAAAGTTACAGTGTTAATGGTAAAAACTGTAATGACTTTATAATTTTGCCAATTTAACTTAGTTTCGGCAATTTTAAAACCATCAAAACTCATGCATAATAGAATTACTTACATCAGTAAGCAAGTACACATTCCCAATATTGACACAAAACCCTAGAAACTAAGAAACACTTCAAGATAAATGCTACATAAAGTTCATTGAATTTTTTCTTGATTTTCCAGCCAGGTATTTTTACTTTTGTAAAAATGACAGTGAATTAGGCATCAAAGACACAAAAATATCTTTAGAATAATTCTGCAAAATAATATAATTTTTTGTGACTCTGTTCACTACATGATGTGAAGAAACTAAATAAGCAGCATTTTTAACATTGAATTATCAATGTAAGGTGACTGGTTTAAATAACAAGACCTGTGTTCCACATGGCAGCATACTGCCACAAATGGATACAGCTCCACAATTGCATTTCATTATTTGAGTTCTGAAAAACTATTGAAGTAGTTGCTGACAATTTCATTTTTGCCTACAATACTTGTTGCTGGCTCTTTTTTCATATACTAAGACACCGAAAGTTCTTTCCATCATATTCACTGCTTTTCAAGCCAATAATAATTAAGAAATTTAGTTATGTTAATTTAATATTAAAAGAAACTCTCATTCTGTATACTAATTTCTACCAGTATCGCCACATTAAAGGTGTTTTTTTTTGTTTGACTCTATTTTAGTATTTATGTGCTTTACGGATAGCATACTTTATTAAGTTTTATAAGAGAATCATACCTCCTATATGACACACACTTCTGTAAGAATATAGGACAATACCACAAAGAGGATTTAACAAAAATCATGGCACAATATTCTTCTATGGGATTTCATCTAGGATAAATTAATTTGCTGTACACTATAGAATATTTGGCTATGGCTATAGATTCATCTTTTAAGAATTTTGGTGACAGTCATCATCTTGGCCAGTGCTCATTGGTGCTAGCTTTCTTTCACTCTTTCTACATACAGATGTGGAATACAGAAATACAAAAATACATCAGATTTAGAAGTGTACTTCGGGCTGGGCGCGGTGGCTCAAGCCTGTAATCCCAGCACTTTGGAAGGCTGAGGCTGGTGGATCACCTGAGGTCAGGAGTTCGAGACCAGACTGGCCAACATGGTGAAATCACATCTCTACTAAAAATACAAAAATTAGCCAGGCCTGGTGTTGGGTGCCTGTAATACCAGCTACTGGGGAGGCAGAGGCAAGAGAATTGATGAACCTGGGAGGCGGAGGTTGCAGGGAGCCGAGGTCGCACCACTGCCTTCCAGCCTGTGTGATAGAGTGAGACTCCACCTAAAAAAAAAAAAAAAATTATTTCAGATTTCTTATAGAATTTTAGTAAGTCATCTATAAAGAACCTTTTAAATTTAGATACAGCAGGTCTTATGTCAGAACAAACTTTAGAATAGGTAAAGCTGGAAAATAATATATTCTATCCCATCCTCTAGCTCTTCAATCTATCTACCATTGTGATTATCTAAATTAATTTACCTATTGCAAAAGACTATGGAAAAGAGCTTGGATATTTTCTTTCTTTGGCCTTAACCAATCAAGAAGAAAGGAATTCTTTACTGACTAATTTCTCCATCCTGACAAGGTTTGATTTTCTAAATAGCTACCATAATTGATTTAAGTACAATATTGTACCCACATAGGAGAAGAAACTAAAACTGAGCCAGATTTAGACGATGTAGGTTAGGCATTACCAAGAAGTTGCACCTGAGACTGATTCTATGCCTCCGTTTCCTCAACTATTAAATGTCAATAACAAAATAACCTGCATCAGAGAGCATTAATTAAGGAACAATGGTGTAAAGTGCTTATATTACCTGGCACAAATTAAGCATGCTACAGATGTTTTTGCTCATTACTTCCTATTTGTTTATTCAAACTTTGGTACTTTTTTTAAGTTCAAAGAATTCAATTTCTCATTATTTAAAATTTTTCCATTCTTTTATACTTGCGACATGTCTTCTAGCCTCAATTAATGAATTGAAAAAATAAAACAGAAAAGAGTTTAAGATGTATTGAATTATATGAAAATTTCTTTAAGTGCCAATTAAAGTAGCAAAGAGTTGGTATAGCATATATTGATTTTTTAAAAAAGACTGAGTAGGTGTTTGTGTACTGAAAAGACAGAAAGGCCATTGAGGGTAGAAAAGAAAGTCATAGAAATACACTTTGTAGTTAACAACATAAAAATGTGAGGTCTCAGAAGGTAGAAGACTACATTGCAAATACAGATAAATACATTACTTGTGGGGCATGCAAAGCAGTTAAGCTTCATTATATAAACAAGCTAAAGTATAATTATAAAAACAGAAATTGTATCAAGCATTTAACATGTACCAATTGTGGGAGCAAGTGCTTATGCTATTAGATACTTAAAACAATCTTATGAGCTAATTGCAGTTGTTAGTCACCACTCACTAAACGGTAAAGCTGAGGTTTAGACAAACTATTCATTTGCTTCTGCTGCCAAAGCCTTTATTTGAACATAGGCAAGTAGAATCCAGACCTTTTGTTCTTAAACACTGCAATACTCTACAATTTTAATAAATCATATTTTTATATTATAATGTAAAATACAAATAGTCCAAAGACGCTGACTTATTGTGATTACTTAGTAATATTTAATTGTGAAAATCAAATTTTAGCTTGGAATCTAATTATCATAAACGTATCTTTAAAGTACTGAAAATTCTCATGAAATTTTTTTTTATGTTATAGCTTTGTTGCTGACTTTCCATAGCACTTTTCTGTTACCTTTTGCGGTCTTATTTTTTATGTGAAATTCAAATATAATAGATACTCTGAAAGTTTCTATTCCAAGTTTTGTTTTATTTTTAACTAGAATTAAATAAATTAAATATGTCTTTATCAGCTCATATGTCAATACTTTTAAGAATGATACTTTTTTTTTTTCAGACGGAGTCTCGCTGTGTCGCCCAGGCTGGAGTGCAGTGGTGCGATCTCGGCTCACTGCAAGCTCGGCCTCCCGGGTTCCCGCCATTCTCCTGCCTCAGCCTCCCGAGTAGCTGGGACTACAGGCGCCCGACACCACGCCCGGCTAATTTTGTTTCTACATTTTTAGTAGAGATGGGGTTTCACCGTGTTAGCCAGTATGGTCTCGATCTCCTGAACTTGTGATCCACCCGCCTCAGCCTCCCAAAGTGCTGGGATTACAGGCGTGATCCACTGCGCCCGGCAAATGATACATATTTTTAATGGGCAACTTGGCAGTGGCTATCAAAGCCAAATTACATATGTTATGTACATATATGTATCTGATTCTCTATTTTTTTTTAATTTCAACTTTTATTTTAGACAGAGGGGTGTATGTGCAGATTTGTTACCTGGGGATATTGTGCGATGCTGAGATTTAGATCCTGTCACCCAGCTAGTGAATATATATCTGATAAGAAGTTTTTAACCCACTTCCCTTTCTTCTACCCTCCAGCATTACGCAGTGTCTATCGTTTCCATATTTATGTCCATGTGTGCTCAATGTTTAGCTCTCACTTTTGGTTTTATGTTCCTGCATTAATTTGCATAGGATTGTGGCCTCCCACTTCATTCATGTTACTGCAAAGGACATGATTTTATTCTATTTATGGCTGCATGGTATCCCATGGTGTATATACCACATTTTCTTTATCCTATCTACCATTGAGGAGCACCTGGGTTGATTCCATGTCTTTGCTATTGTTAATAGTACAGTGATGAACATACAAGTGCATGTGTCTTTAAGAATATAAATCATTCTACCAAAAGGACATATGCACTCATGTTGATCACTGCACTACTCGCAGTATCAAAGATATGGAATAACTTCTAGGTATTTACGCATAAAAACCATATCCAAATGGTATATTGATTTCGGTTTGCTCAACTCAAATTTACGCCTAATATTAAATGATAAGATTTACCTATTCTCTAGCATTTACAATGCTAGAGTCCATGACCTAAAACCAATACATACAAAAGGCTTTGGGATCAGACTCAGCTGAATTCAAACCTAAGATCTGACATTTATTCAATTTGACTATGACTATAATTTCAGCAAAGTATTAAATTTACTTAATGCCCAGCTTTCTTGTTTTTACACTGCAAATAATAATACTTAGCTCATATGTTTCCAGTGAGGATTATAAGATGTAGTATTAAAATGCCGAAGGCATTGCCAGATATAATAGAGTTTCAGAAAATAGTACTGCCAATGTCATTCGTATGGTTATTGTTACTGCTGTTATCACTAAGATGTGGTCAGCTTTTGCCTCTCCCAATGTCACCTATCCTAGTTCCCTTGATCACTGATATTCATTTGCTTCCAGATTTTCTATGTTAATGTGGAAAATTAAAAAAAAAAAGCCATTCTCTCTTTAGCACTCTCACCAGGGAATATCTATTCACTAGTAGTTAATTGACCATGGGGTATATGTAATACCCAAACTCCTACTAGGAGTGATGCTCTTGAGGGAATGTTCTGTGGTATATCTAATGTTCTGAGTATAGTGAAAAACTTGAAGCAAAAGCTTTCTGAGACTTAAGATAGAGTTTTCTTTAAATAATTTAGGATCACAGTAATACACTAATATGGTTTGGATGTGTCCCTACCCAAATCTTATCTTGAATTGTAGTTCTCATAATTCCTACATATTATGGGAAGGACCCAGTGAAAGATAATTGAATCATCGGGGCAGTTTCTCCTATACTGTTCTCATAGTAGTGAATAAGTTTCGTGAGATCTGAGGTCTTTATAAGGGGAAACACTTTTGCTTGGTTCTCATTCTCTCTGTTGCCTGCTATGCTGTGAGACATGCCTATTACCTTCTGCCATGATTGTGAGGCTTCCCTAGCCATGTGGAACTGTGAGTCCAAGAAACCTCTTTTCCTTTATAAATACCCAACCTTGGGTATGCCTTTATCAGCACTGTGAGAATGCACTATTATATACATTTAAAGAACTGCCTGTTCATGCCAACTGAGTTGGCTTCTTTTGAAAACATATACAAATTCTGAAACCTTTATTTAGACAAATAAAAAAGTAAAGAAGACACAAATAAATATATGAAGAAACGAAACAGTAGACATCCCAATTGATGTAACAGAAATACAAAGGATAATAAAATACCATGAAAAATTATACACCAACAAACTGGATAATGTAGCAGAAATAAATACATTCCTAGAAACATACAATGTACTAAGACTGAATCATAAAAAAAAACCCAGAAATTCTGAAAAGAACAATAAAAGTAAGGCGATTGAATGAGTATTCAAAACCCAACCAATGAAGAAAATTCCAGGGCTTAATAGCTTCACTGCAAAATTCTAGCAAATATCTAAAGAAGAATTAATGTTAATTGTTCTAAAACATTTCAATAATATTGAAGGAAATGAACACTTACAAACTAGTTCTATAAGACTAGCATTACCCTGATACTAAAGCCAGGAAGAAGAATACAAGAAAATAAAATTATAGGCTAATAACCCTGAAAAACATAGGTGTCAAAAACCTCAACAAGGTATTAGCAAACCTTTCTCAACAGCACATTAGAAGGATCACATGCCATGATCGGGTAAGATTTAGCTTTTGAATGAAAAGATGTTTCAATATGCACAAATCAATCAATATGATATAGCACCTTAATTAGCAGAATGAAGGGTAATAATTATATGACCATTTCAATAAATGTAGAAAATGCATTTGACGAAATCTGAAATATTTTCATGATTAAAAAATCATGATATCTTAGATATAGAAGAAGTGTACCTTAACATAATAAAGGCCATATATGATAAGCCCACAGCTAACATTATACTCAACTGTGCATATCTAGAATTTTTCCTATCATCAGAAACAAGGAAAAGATACCCGCTTTCATGACTTCTTTTGAATGTTGTACTAGAAATCCTAGCTAGCGCAATTAAAACAAAATGTGTCCAAATTCTAAAGGAGGAAGTAAAATTATCTCTATTTGCAGAAGACATAATGTTATATGTAGAAAAGCTTGAAGATAACACCAAAAATCTGTCAGAACTAATAAAAAATTTGTAAACTGATAGAAACAACTAATACATAATATATAATAAAAATAATCAGAAGCATTTGTATACCTTACCTGAAAAAGAAATCAAGAAAATAATCCCGTTCACCATAGCAGAAAAAAGAATAAAATAATTAGGAATAAATTTAACCAAGGAGGTGAAGGGACTGTACAATGAAAATTATAAAACATCAATGAAAGAAATTGAAGACAAGACAAATAAATGGAAACATACCTCCTATTTATATCAAAAATAGTTAATATTGTTAAAAATGACCATACTACTCAAAGTGATCTACAACTTCAATGCACTCTCTATCAAAGTCTAAATGGCACCCATTACAGAAATGTAAAAAATAATCCTAAATTTCACACTGAACCACAGAAGACCCCCAATAGCCATAGCAATATTAAGCACACAGAATAAAGCTGGAGGCATAACACTACTTGATTTCACAGTATACTACAAATCGAAACAATGTGGTATTGGCATAAAAACAAACTCATACATCAATGGAACAGAATGCTAAGCTCAATAATAAACTCATGCATTTACAGTCTAACTGGTCTTTGACAAATATGGTAAGAACACACAATGGATAAAGAATATTCTCTTCAGTAGTTGGTGTTGAGAAAACTAGATTTACATATGCAGTAGAATAAAATAGGATACTTATCTCCCACCGTCAACTCAAAATGAATTAAGACTTAAATATAAGACGTGAAACTGAAACTACTAGAAGAAAACAGGAAAAAGTTTATTGACCTTGATTTGGACAAAAAAATTTTGGTTATAACCTGAAAAGCACAAACAGCAAAAGTGAAAAAGACAAATGAGACTCTCAAACTAAAAAGCATCTGCACAGCAAAGGAAACAATCACCAAAGTAAGAGATAATATACAGTTGGAAGAAAACATTTGTGAACCATACATCTGATGATAGTTAACGTCCAAAATATATAAGAAACTTAACACATTAGCAAGAAAACAACCCAATTAAAAACAAGCAAAGATTCTAAATAGACATTTCTCAGAAGAAGACATAGGAATGGCCAACAGGTATGTGAAAAAAAAATGTTCAATGTCACTAATCACCAAGGATATGTAAACTAAAACCACAATGATATAGAACACCATACCTGTTAGAATGAATATAATTTTTTTAAATAAAAAAGGTAAGATAAATGTTGGCAAGGATGTGGAACAAAGGGATCTCTTGTAGATTGTTGATGGAAATGTAAATTTTTACTAACATTCTGAGTATGAAGAAATGTGTAAAGAAGAGTGTGAAGGTTCCTCAAAAAACTAAAAAGAGTGGGCAAAGGACATGAATAGACAATTTGCAAAAGAAGACATACAATAGCCATAAATATACGGAAAAACACTCAACATCACTAATCATCGGAGAAATACATGGTGAACCACAATGAAATATCATCTTATGCCAACCAGTATGACTATTATTAAAAAGTCAAGAAAGAATAGATGTTAGAGAGGATGCAGAGAAAGGGACACTTTACACTGCTGGCGGGAATGTAAATTAGTATTAGTACAGACTTTATAGCAAAATATAGAGATTTCTTAAAGAACAAAAATAGAGCTAAAATTGGATCCAACAATTCCACTACTGGGTATCTATCCAAAGGAAAAAAAAACACATTATTTTAAAAAGATGCCTGTACTTGTGTGTTATTTACAATAGCGAAGATATGGAATCAACCTAAGTATCCATCAATGGACGAATGGATAAATAAACTGTGGTCTGTATACTCAATATAATATTATTAAGCCATAAATAAAGAATAAAATCATGTCTTTTGCAGCAACATGAATGGAACTGGAGGCCATATCTTAAGGGAAACTACTCAGAAACAGAAAATCAAATACTGTATGATCTCACGTACAAGTGGAAGCTAAATAATGTGTGCATATGGATATAGAGTGTGGAATAATAGACACTAGAGACACACAAGGGTGAAGGTGGAAGGGATGAGCAATTACTTAATGGACACTATGTACATTATCCAGGAGATGGTAACATTAAATGCCCAGACTTTCACCACTACATAATATATCCATTTAGCAAAACTGCACTTGTACACCTTAAATTTATGCAAAACAATTTACAATGGAACTATCATATTATACAGCAATCCCACTTCTGAGTATATATCCAAAGGAAATGAAATCAGCATATTGATGAGATATCTGCACTTCCATTTTCATTGCAGCATTAGATATGGAATCAATCTATGTGTCCATACTTTGAAGAAAGGGTGTGTACGTGTGTATATATATATCTCATATACATTTGCACGTGCACACACACACACACACACAGTGCTACAGTCAGTTTTTAAAAAGATGGAAATCCTACCATTTGCAATCAGAGGATCAACCTGAATGACATTGCACTAAGTGAAATGAACCAAGCACCCAAACACTAATACTGTATGATATCCTTTATATATGCAATCTAAAAAACTGGAACTTATAGGACAGTAGAACGGTGGTAGGCAGTGTCAGACGGTGGGAGAAGGGGGGTGATGTTAGTTAAAGGGTATAAAGTTTCAATCATGTAGGATGAGTAAGTTCTGGAGATATACAACAAGGTGACTACAGTTAATAATATTTCGTGTATTGTATACATAAAACTTGCTTAGAGTGTAGATCTCAAATATTCTCACCACAGAAAAGTAACAATATGCAGTGATAAATATGTTAATTAGATTTATTGTGGTAATCATTTTACAATGTATGCATATATCAAAACATCACATTGTAAACTGTAAATATATACAGTTTTTGACAATTACACCTCAATAAAACTGAAGAGATAAAAAAGAAACTGTATGCTATCCTAGTTGCATCTAATGGGATAATTTTTTTTATAAGACTGACATATTCTAGAATATGTGATGCTACACAGGGTTTTCTCTGAAAACTTACTGCTTTTTAGACAATGTTGATATCTCTCAGTAGAAGGAAGAAATGGCATTTTTCCAAAAAATCAGAGTTTAAAAGAAAATATTCCGATTTTACTAACATATAGAGTTAAAGGGGGGAAGAATAAATTCTGGCCGTTTTGCTTCTCTGCCAAATATTTGAGTCTTATGATTTTCCTCCAAATATGGGTGTTAAAAGAACATCTGGAATTAGCAAATGGAACAAAAACATGTAAGTATAATTATTATCTTTTTTTTCAAATTGAAAACTTTTCTTATCAAAAACCTTCTTCACCTATCATTAGTAATCATGCTGAAAGCCAATTGAGAGGGCTTGATTCTTGAATAAATTTATACATAACTGATACATAAAAGTTTTAAACAATTTTTAATTTATCCAAATTTTCTCAAAAATGTACAAGTTATAGGTATATGATAAGTGTATATTTACTGATATGGTTTGGATCTGTGTGCCCACCAAATCTCATGTTGAACTGCAATCCTCAGTGTTAGAGGTGGGGCCTGGCGGAAGATGACTGGATCATGGTGATACAGTTCTCATGAATGGGTGAGCACCATCCTCTCCATGCTGTTCTGATGATACTGAATGAGTGAGTTAACATGAGATCTGGTTGTTTAAAAGTGTGTAGCACCTCCCTGTGCTCTCTCTTGGTCCTGTTCCTGCAATATAAGATGCCTGCTCCCACTTTGCCTTCCACCATGAGTAACAGTTTCCTTAGGCCTCCCCAGAAGCAGATGCTGCCAGGCTTTCTGTGCAGTCTGCAGAGCCATGAGCCAATGAAACCTCTTTTCTTTATAAATTACCCCGTCTCAGGTTATTTCTTCATGCAGTGTAAGAACTAATATAAAAAATTAGTACCAAGAGGTGGGGCATTGCTATAAAGATACCTGAAATTATGGAAGCAGCTTTGGGACTGGGTAATGGGCAGAGGTTGGAAGAGGGTGGAGGGCTCAGAATAAGGTGGAAAGATGAGGGGAAGTTTGGAACTTCCTAGATACTTGTCAAATTGGGACCAAACATGCTGAGAGTGATATGAACAATGAAGTAGAGGCTGAGGAGGTCTCAGATGGAAAGGAGGAACTTATTGGGAACTGGAACAAAGGTCCCTTTTGTCATGCTTTAGCAAATAGCCAGGGTTCAACGTGCCCCTGCCCAAGGGATCTATAGAACCTTGAACTTCAGAGTGAACATTTAGGGTATCTAGTGGAAGCAATTTCTAAGCAAAGTGTCAAGATGTGGCCTAGCTACCTCTAACAGCCCATGTCCATATGTATGGACAACAACAACAACAAAAATGATGGAAAACTGGAACTTATATTTAAAAGGGACGAAGACCACACAACTTTGGAAAATTTGTAGCCCAGCATGTGAAAGAAAACCCCATTTTCAGTGGAGGAATTCAACCAGGCTAAATAAATTTGCATAAGTAAAGAGAAGCCAAATGCTGATAGCCTAGATATTGGAGAAAAGCCTTGAAGGAATTTCAGGGAACTTTGTGGCAGACCCTCCCATCATAGACCTCAAAGCCTAGGAAGACAGAATGGTTTCCTGGGTCAAGCTCTGGTCCCTATCACCCCATACTGCCCTACATAGCCTCTGGACACTCCTCCCTGTACCCCAGCCACTCCGAATCCAGCCATGGTTAAAAGGGGCCCAGGTACAGTTCTTGCTGCTGTTTCGGAGGGTGCAAGCAGTAAGCCTTCACAGCACCCACATGGTATTAATCTTGCAGGTGCACAGAGTGCAAGAGTTGAGACTTGGGAGTCTCTGCCTAGGTTTTGGAGAATATATGGAAAAGCCTGGATGTCCAGGCGAATGTCTGCTGCAGGGGTGGAGCCCTCATGGAGAATCTCTACTAGGGCAGTGCAGAGGGGAAATGTAGGGTTGGAGCTCCCACACAGAATGACCACTGGGGTGTTGCCTAGTAGAGCTGTGAGAAGAGGGCCACCATCCTCCAGACTGCAGAGTGGTAGATCCTCCAGCAGCTCTTGCACCCTCAACCTAGAAGAACAGCAGGCAGTCAATGCCAACCCTTTAGAGCAGCCACAGGGGCTGAATCCTGGAAAGCCATGGGGCAGAACTGCCCAAAACTTTGGGAGCCCAGTCCTTTCATCAATGTGCCCTAGATGTGGGACACAGAGTCAAAGGGGACTATTTTTGGAGCTTTAAGATTTAATGACTACTCTACTAAATTTAGGACTTGCATGGGGCCTGTAGCCCTTCTCTTTTGGCTAATGCCTCCCTTTTGGAACAAGAGTATTTACCCAATGCTTGTTACCCCCCATTGCATCTTGGAAGCAACTAGTTTTCAATTTTACAGGTTCATAGGTGAAAGGGATTTGCTTTGTCTCAGATGAGACTTTGGACTTTGGAGTTAATATTGGAATGAATTAAGACTTTGCGAGGTTTGAGACCATTGAAATGTGATACTTACATTTTGCAATGTGAGAAAAACATGAGATTTGGAGGGGCCAGGGGTGGAATGATATGGTTTGGATCTGTGTGCCCACTAAATCTCAAGTTGAATTGTACTCTCCAGTGTTGGAGGTGGGGCCTTGTGGGAGGTAATTGAATCATGGGGGCAGAGTTCTCATGGATGGATTAGCACCATTCCCTCAGAGCTGTTCTCATGATAGTGAATGAGTGAGTTATATGAGATCTGGTTGTTTAAAAGTGTGTACAACCATCCCCCACCCCTTGGTCTTGCTCTTGCCATGTAAGACACCTGCTCCACTTTGCCTTCCACAATGAGTAAAAGTTCCCTGAGGCCTGCCCAGAAGCAGATGCTGCCATGCTTCCTGTGCAGCCTGCAGAACTGTGAGACAACTAAACTCTTTTCTTTATAAATTACTATAAATAGTCTTTATAGCAGTGTAGTTCTTTATAGCAGTGCAAAAATTGACTAATATACTTACACACACACACACACATATATTTACTTACACAAAATATACACTTTTAAAAATCCCAGGTTATTTTTTATTTTCCTTTTACCTTATTCAAATTCCATTTTCTTTTTTGATTCAACATAGTCCCACTCATTCACCTTCTGTCATATTTCTAGTTAATTATACATAACATTACTGCAACTGTCTTAATCCTGCAAAATAAATTCTCACAACTACTCTCATAGATTTTGAGAGAGTGAATTCTTCAAATGTCATTCATCAGCTTTGTATTTAAAATATCTCACCTGACAATCACTAAAATTCCAATTCTTACTTTGGTTCAACTTCATTTATGATAACATAGAACATTATTAATAAGTAAAGGGTAATGCTACACTTTTTATGCAAATGTGCCAATGTCTATCCAGATCAATAGAACCTCCCAAAAGTGAACCCCTAATCTCAAGCAGGAATTCAACCTGCTTGAATGGTAATGCACAGAGGTTAGGTTTCCTGTGTTAGGCTAGCAAGAGAGCCAAGAGAAGTCCTCCAGGGTGGCATTCATTACTTTAACAAATTTGCTGTGGTCAAAGTTTTGCCCTTCAGTACTGCAGATACATAAACCTGATTTTGTCAGCACATACGGAGAGTGTCCATCTCTCAGGACCAGCAATTGACCAAGCTCATGTGACTGATGCATAAAAGCAGAAAGTCAATTGTTCTGTGGATAAAGTGCAATGGGTTCTTAACCCTCCTTTTGGCCACTACTTTTTGTTGTTTGTTTTCCACTTTTAGTCAAATGATTCCTGCTTACTACAAGCGCAAGTGCAATTTCTTCCACCCCATAGTCTGCTGGCTATTTATAGAATGGAAAGCGGAATCAAAGTATCCCCCAACTTTGTTGCCCACCCCCTTTAAGACTGTTTTCAGGGTTTATGAGAGAATTACTCTGAAGGTTTTTTTTCATATGCACAATTCTTTTTGATGGAAAAGATAGGAAACCAGCCCTCTAAATTTAAAAAAGTACATACAAATAAAATCAAATTTAAAGAGGAAATGAAAAGAAGCAAAATATTGCTTAGAATTTCTCAAACCCTGAAAGTTTAATGAGAGTCTAAATCTTTCCTGGCTCTACCTTGTGCACTGAACACATGACCTCTGCTCTCTTGTGCCATTGAACAAAATACTTCCAAAAAACTGCCTTGCAACATTTGTGAACTTGACCCCAAATGGACTTTTTAGAGGGCTCACTGACCATCAGTTACTCTGATCAGAGTCAAGAGATCACGTTTAATAACAGATATTTACCCTATGAGCCATGGTAGCCAAAGCCAATTTCTCATGATACCTGCAAAAACAAAGAGATTGACTAGAAAATGCCTGTATAGTACTGCAATGATTCACACAAGCTTTCCCAAGGACAGACCTATGATAAAACATTAGCTAATGGAAAATAAAAATTACTGATGCTCTGATGTCAAGTCAGAGACTAAAAGCCACCAGTGAATACCAGCGAATTCATACCACTGAATTCTTTACATGATATAAGACTCTTCACCAGCAAAGATTTCAAGCAATTCATGTCTTTAAGTCTGTATCACTCAATTAGAGACCTTCCCTGGAATCTCTTCTGGTGGCAACGCCATGTTTCTCAGGTTGCCCAGGAAACCGTCAGTTTTTGTCTGTGATCCTGGCAGAAGTATTCATTATGGTCAGTTCTCTCAAAACCATCCTAGTTTCAAAAAGTAAACAACATTGTTTCTTACCTATAGGACCAAACCCAGAACCAATAGCTGAAGACTACATTCCTTGTTTAGAATATATTTCTGTTCAAAATGCCATCCTTTCTTAGAAAAAAAAAATCCTACTAACATAGCTGTGTTGTCAGCTTTATCTCTCACCTAGAGGGTGCAGTTATTGCATAACTGTCCAACTTGCGTCCTCCTTTTAAGGAGTTCCATTTAGCTTAGGATAATGTACAAGACTCAAAAATGTCAGAAAAGCCTTGAAATGTCAATTCCAGTTCAGCTTGTCCAGATCTTATACAACTTTCGCTTTTGCACACTTGACTTCAGCCACTATGGCTTTCTGCTAATCTCTTTTAAGCTAAGCTCACTGTTGTCACATGGTCTTTGCATATAATGAATGAAATGATTGCTGTTTTCTCCTCACTTACAACTAGTAATTCTATGCATTTTTCAGATCTCAATTCAATTATCATTTAAGAAGTCTTCCTTGACTTCACTGAATTAATATTCATATCTAAAACTATTCATCTCTATTGTACAAAGTACATAGTCATCTCTATTGGCACTTTTTACATACGGTTATGACTCCTGAATATACTTTTGTCATCTTCACTAAACAGAAAACTTCATGAAAGCAAAACCTGGCAAGTTTTGGAGACTATAAGTCCCCAGGATCTATTTCTACACCAGACATATATTAATACTTTAATAATATTTGTTGAATGAACAAAAAAAGTAGAATGTGATGCAATGAACTGAAGGACATTTACACAACCAATTACAAATTAGCGTTCACTTTCTATTTGTTCAATTTTACCCTGCTTCTAAAGTACTGATGCAGTATGAGGAAAAAAGAAGAAAAAAACAATGTATAACATACTAGGATAAATACTGGGGATCCTACCAGTCTGTGACCAGAAAATCATATGCTGTCTTACTTATGTTTGTCATTCCATCTCAGAGTAAAAGAAAGAAAAAGCAAATGTTGAATTAGAAGAGTATGTGACAGAGTGAACATTCTTTATGTCTTGCCAGCCTATCTTATTTATTCTAAGACCTTGAAAGCAAGGATCAGAAGAGGGAAGGTTATGCTAATCTTTGGGAATGGACATCATTTTTTTCTTTTTTTTTTAAATTATACTTTCAGTTCTGGGATACAGGTGCAGAATGTGCAGGTTTGTTACATAGATATACACCTGCCGTGGTGGTTTGCTGCACCCATCAACCTGTCATCTACATTAGTTATTTCTCCTAATGCTATCCCTCCCCTCGCCCCCCACCCCCAGACAGGCCCTGGTGTGTGACATTCCCCTCCCCTGTGTCCATGTGTTTTCATTGTTCAACTCCCACTTATGAGTGAGAACATGCGGTGTTTGGTTTTCTGTTTCTGTGTTAGTTTCCTGAGAATGATGGTTTCCAGCTTCATCCACATCCCTGCAAAGGACATGAACTCATCCTTTTTTATGGCTACATAGTATTCCATGATGTATATGTGTCACATTTTCTTTATCCAGTCTATCATTGATGGGCATTTGGGTTGGTTCCAAGTCTTTACTATTGTGAATAGTGCTGCAATAAACATAGGTATACATTATAAATCATTCTACTATAATTGACATCATTTTTAAAATAGAAGCCCATAGACCTATCCTACTTCTTTCTCAATTCACATTTCTGTATTTATACTTTGGATTAAAATAACATAGCAACAGCAATTTGCTCTTTACAAAGAGCTACCTACTATTTTCTATTAATTTTATAAAGAAGTTTTTAAAAGGCTTATAAAAGGAGCTAGTATGACATTTTTATTAGAAATAATTTTAATTCATTTCTTAAATATATATATAAATATATACATATATATACATATATATGCGTGTGTGTGTGTGTGTATTGCCCAACTTGTAGAAGAAAGTTAAACATACTTCATGTATTTAGCCCCATCCAGGTATTCAAACCCTAGCACCTAATCTGGATTTCCCACACAGTACATTGTAATACCTATTTATTATTTTATAATAAATAATAAAATTTATCACAAGGGCTGAAATCTTCAAATCCATGAGATTTTTGCATTTTCTGTTTTAATGAGATCTGCAAGGGGAAATGAATATAAAATTTGCTTATTTTGCAAGGAATTAAAACAAAAGAAGGAGTTGGGTGTATCAAATGTTCAGTAGCATCAAGCTAGAAGAGTACCTCATCATCCATCTCACAGCTAAGAGAGCCTCATGAACAAGATGGTTAGGAAAATAATGAGGTGGATACAGGGGAGAAGGAGAGAGGAAGGATAATGTGTACAGAGGGTTCAGGTTATCGGTTAAAACTCCATCCAAGAGAAATATCTGGATGGATGCCGCTAAAGTTTATAGATGTTACTTTCCTTTACCTATGATTTTACCACTGACCAACTTCCCCGATGAACATCTTATTCTTTTACCAGCTATATTAATATATTTATTCAGGTAACAGTTAAGTCACACAGGCCTTGAAAGTATTCTTTCTCTTTCCAGTGACCTGCATATTTCCACTCTATTCTACTGTCATTATTTAACAGTTAATCTCTCAAAGAGCTGTTATACTTGACTTGTTCCTGAATTCTTGAGGGAGATCTCATTACAACCCCAAGTTAACAATACTTATATTCATATATGAAATATTTCTCAGAAGTTCTACTTATTAGTCCCTATTTATATAATATAAACAGTTTTCTTAAATACAGTCATGCTGAACTAAAATTTATTGCTTAACCTACTAAGCAATAAGTAAATAAAGAGGGGACACTACTGTGTCCCCTCTTCTTAATGCATAGCACTAGTTCACAAATTCTAGGTAAAAGAACAAGTGCGTCTTCATTAATTTGATTTTGAAATTAATCATTCTCAACAAATGAAAATTTTATAATTAAATACATTTATTGAACAAATTGTCTTTCTGTTTGGTATGATATAGGAGATTTTTCACCATTCTTACAAAGAATCCTTATATAAAGATCCATATGTGTCTGTCTCCTCTTTAGGGAATTAAATGACAAGACATGAAATATAAAAGTTTTCCATATTAATTATAAATTTGTACTTAACATACCTATTAAAATGGTTTTCTTTATGTAATGTAAGAATGATTATGACTGTGATTAACCACAAATAAAGTTCCAAAGCTTATTCTGTCAAAGCAAATTTCCCATCATACCTGTCAAGTTTAATCTTACTGAGATAGTAACTTGTGAAATCCATTTCTAAATTTGCTGGAATCACTAGTGTGACTCTAAGTATTTACGCTGGCTTAAATACAGCTAATTGGTCCTATGTAACAAACCTGCATGTCCTGAACATGTATCCTGGAACTTTATATATATTATATAAAATATACATATAAATTTTATATTTGTGTATAAACCTTATATATAAATATAGAGTTCGTTATATAGTTATGTAATTATATATAACTACCTATATATATAGTAATTAATGCATTTTTCAGATCTCAATACAATGATCATTTAAGAAGCCTTCTTTGACTTCGCTGAATTAATATTCATATCTACTACTCTTATATATATGGTTGAAGTTGAAGCCTATGCCCATAGCTGACAGCAGTTATAATTGTACTAGTCATCTGCCTCCCAAGTTCAATACTCAGCATCAGATTAACCCTGTATTTTCAAAAACTAAATACAAAATAATGAGGTACAGAGAATTTAGACATCTCCATGTGTCTATGTTGCTTCTAGCCCTTCAGCGGATATCATATCTATAGCTTTCTGATGGAAATCTAGAAGGGAAGAATTATAACATATAATACATATATTATACTATTTGAAAGAATTTTCCTTGAAGTTTCAAGACATGGAAACAAATATGCCTTTCCCATGTGGCCTGTGAACTAGACTCTTGCTATTCAAGGCACGATTCATGGAACATCAGTAGCAGCATCAAGTGGGAGCCTGTTAGGAATGCAGAATTTCAGGTCCTATCCCACACATACAAAATTAGATTTTGCTTTTTTCGAAATCCCCAGACAATTCATATATGTACAATGAACATTGAAAAGCAGTGGTCTAGGAAATCTTCCTCAAATATATAAATTACATTGCTTATGAGTTTCTTAGAAATGTGTGTTAACTATGAATTTATTTCAATGAATTTAGGAGTTATAGCTGCATATTCATTTCTAGTTAAAAACATTAAGTTCAGTTCAGTAAGATAATTCAAATGTTTTTACTAAGCAAAACCCAAGACATCTTCAAGCTAAGCATTACTAACATTAAATTTTAAACACAAATGTATTTCAAAGAGATTTAATCTATATATTTTGAGCTAATTCACACTTAAATTTTTAAAGCACACTTTGATGTCTACACAATTTCAAGAGCTCTGTGTGTGTGTGTGTGTGTGTGTGTGTGTGTGTGTCTTTGTTCATACCAGGAACTTTAGAATATTATGCATGAATCCTGAAATTTAAAACTAAAGTTTTAAAATGTATTTAACTTAGAAAACGATGATTTACAATTCCAGTCAAAATTAACATTACTTAAAATAATTTATTGCACCAAAGCTCCAAGATAAAGAAAAATCCATTTAAAGCAATCAGTTTGCTAGTTTTAAGACTATGCAGCAAAATATAGTGATAGGCTTTGATTATGCAATTTTAAGTAAGATGTTAAAGCTACAGTGACATATGTGGGTGAATACTTAATTTTTTCCCTCATATTACCTCTCAAGTAATTTGCAAATATTAAGGCTAAAAATGGGATCTTCTTCATAGGTATGTCATTTAGATGTAGGCGAAAGATTGATAGTAACATCCTTAAAAAAAGATCCAAAAAAGTGCAATAACTGCCAAATACCTGAGCAAAAAGTGGAGAAAAGAAAGGAAGAGACAATTAGTGAGGTGTAGGAAGTCTGAAAGGAGGCATAAATTATATAATCAGATCTATCATATTTCCCATAAAATGAGTAAGAGAGTTATATTAGCTTCCTTTGTAAATGAGTCAGGAATTGGCCAGGCCAGGCACATACTCATTTGTCTCCCTTTCACTAACATATTTGTCTTCTTTCTTCTTAAATCAAATGAATGATCAATATGATGTAGCTATGGGGATATTGACTTGGTTCTCTTATGGTCTCAGAGAATTAGCCTTACTGATATTTTGGTTGTATATAATTCTTACTTAAACTAATACTACCGAAGATAATAATCTATCATATAATTTTAAGGGCATGATAATTCAATGAAAAACAGATTTAATGAGAATTGCTACTTCTCTAAATTACCAATATACTCTCCTGATTTGTTTAAAGTTCATGGTGCAAAAAAAGCATTTTATTCTATTCTTTATTCTATGCTCAAAAGTTAACCAGAAGATGTGAACTAGGCTAGACTATGTCAACTGTCTTCTGCAAGCACAGCCAGCTTGCAGGTCTGTAGCAGATGTACCTCTTACTTGGTTTTGTTTCATTCATTTCCTATCCTCCCTCTCTTCCATTCTTCCTTCATTTTTTCTTTACTTATTTTTAATAGGGCCAAACATTTAGTGAAAAAATCCAATCAAGAATTTAACCAAAACAAAGAAAATTTTAAGAACCTGATAGCAAGAACTCTGCCTTTTCTTTTTTTTATGTCTCTTCAGTCTCTAGCATGGTGCACTGTCAGGCTCTAACGTCTGAATTTCTAATTTCAGGCAACACTAAAGACGGCCCTAATGAGACTGTCCTGAAAAATGGCACCTTGTCCTTGGATTTCTTAAAGAGCCCCTCAAAGTCACACAGAAACAAGAACCAAAACTGGTCTATGCGAAACCAAATATTTGGACAACGCTGCAGTTGCTTAAGGTCAATTTTCACCATGTACCAAGCTAAAGTCTAGGGCCGGGTCCATTAAGCTTAGGTAACAAAACAGGTAGCAAGAATACTAAGTTTAGCAAAATGTACTCCCTAAGGGAAAGACAGTTCTTGATTTATGCTGTTTCTGCATATTACAGTTTCTTGCAATCCAGTTAATATTGCCCAAGTGCAATAACAGGATCTTTATGCCCTACTTCTAATCCAAAATCACTAGTTTTTGACCACATTTTTTCCACTCCAATCTATTCAACTCCTGGGAATATGAGAGTAGAAGCCAAACTTTCTAAAATCTTTACCTGACTCATATACTCAGGTATTTCACATTGTAGCCCCCAAGAGTCCTTATTAGTCCTAGGACCTGTCTACCGAACTTGGATATTGGCAATCTGCCTGGTAAAATCTGTAGATAAATTAACACTTTGTCCAGTCCTGATCTCCTGATATGGATCAGCCCTTTAAACTAATTTACTTATTTCCTACTGAACAGAACTATGAAATTAGATATAAACCTTAATATGTCTCAGTTCAGGCCACCTTAAAAGAAATTGAAACATTTTAACTGTTACTGTTTGGAAATTTTAGTGTATTTGATTTTGAAGAAAAATAGTCATCCAAAAGAGCTTGGCTGAGATCTGATGGATTTTTTTTTCTTCTAATCAAACCACATATTTAATTGAAAGTAACTTCATACCTTCATTGAAGAACCAACACTCTATAAATAAATTTTTATAGGTATTAGAAGATAAATAACAACACTTTGTTATGAGAACAACTTAAATTACTGGTTGGGTTTGAAACAGAGATTGTAAAGTTACCTACTTTTCACTAAATATCCTAATGAAACTTTGATGTTTATACTATGAGCATGCATGTAGTATTTTTTTTTAAAAAAAATAAAACATTAGCATTTTTAAATGGCCAAATCTAACCTCCCAGATAGAAACGATATTCTATTTAAATATAGAGAAATTACAGACAAGTATTACTATAGAATTTTTCTTGGCTATATTAAGCCAGTTTTCTTAAACCATTTTAAATAGCAATAAGATGTTGGAGAATTAAATGAAAATTACATATCAATAGATTCATCAATTCTTTCTACAAAAGATAATAGGAAGGAGTAGGAGGAAATGAAGAAACCGGCATTATTTTATCTTAAGAAAATGCAGTATCTTTTTCTTCCTTTTCTTTCAAAAAGTACAAAAAAGAACCTTGCAGTGAAAGGGTTTGAAGAGGCTAAGAAGGTGTGCTGTTGTACATAATCCGACAGCATAGCTTGAGGGATTAAATTGCCAGTGATATAAACAAAGAAACTATACAGAAACAAAACAGAAAAACAACAAATATACACATTATAAACAGACATGAAGCTACTTAGGACTTTGATGCAAAAAAATGCTAAATGCTGAAAACAAAATAAAAATTTTTTTAATTTAAAAAAGAAACATATGTTTATTTCCATGGCAATGAGCTACATTTATATCAAATAGAAGACTCGGAGTTTTCAAAGCATCCTAATTGGGTGGCTGTTTGGGAGTCAGACTTCTTGAATTTGAATCCAGATTCTGCTTCATACTATCTAAGCAAACATGGACAGTATATGTCTATATAATCACTCTCTTCCTTCTCCATCCCTCCTCGAACTCTTCTTTTTAAAGATTGAGCTTGCAAGACAAAAAAATACACAAGCACAGATACACACATACACCTATGTATATGTATGTGTGTATAAATATAATAGATATGTATATATTGTATATACTAGATATATGTATATATTATATACATATGATATATAATGTATGTATTATTAGATATGTATATATTTTATATATACTACTATATAATACATATCTAATATTTTATTGTATATGTAATATATTTTATACATCTAATATATATTATATATGCATACACATCTAATATATAACATACATACATATGTATATATTATATATGCACATTATATATATATATATAATGTCATGCCAGTAAAAAATTAAATCACATAATTATATTTACATTGGCAGCCTTGCATAAACATCACGTTAACCCACAAGCTTTTTTTTTTTTTTCTTTTCCGGAATTAACATGCAAAAAATAAAAGGCAAGAAGTTGGGGGATTCCTTGGTTTTAACATTTACTGCTTCAACTTACCTTTTTGAAGTAACTTCCATTTAACAAATCTCTAGCTACCTCAGCACAATTAAAACTCATAATCACTGATCAAAAATTAACATAGTTTGTGTGAGAACATCACATAACACATCAGACCTCTCTAGGAGCATCACCCGCAGAGCTGTTAATGAGCAAGCATCGAAGAACATGCCTTGACCTTGTTTCTCTAGATAGAGGGGAAAGAGTACGACACAAAGAGGACAAGAGTAAAAGTTAACCAAGCCAAGCTAGATTTAGAAAAGTTATACATAAATGCAACTTTCCGAGAAATAGTGAATGATGCAATGACCGTATCAGGGAAACTATATTCATCATTCAAATAGCCAAAAAAGCCCTAAGAATTCTATCTCATCGCACAAATACAGAGACAGTCAGGTGTGTGTATGTGTTTCATCCCTCAAACTGTTACACATTATAGCTGCAGGCAAGGCAGTTTAGTGGTTGAGAACTTCAAACTTGTGTCACTCTAACCCTAATACCTAATACCTGCAGAGAACTCAGATTTCAATGTGTGTTACTAATATAATGCTCTCACAAATTAGACAATGTTTAAATTGTTTATATTTTTATTTTTCTTCATGAAAGAAGGCTATGATACTGCTACTCTAATATTTAAATATAAAAAATCTACATTATAAGAGTTGTAAGTGGAAAAGTAAGCAAGTAAACACTTCAGTATAAAAGATGAAAGAAATTCAGAAGACCAGAATATGCCCAGAAATACACTAAAAATAAAGCAATTTTTAAATAACTATATATTGGTGGTGCACGGAATCAATTCTCTGGAAAATATCTCTTCTATATTTAATGGAAGACCTGTTTGGGGGACATCGAATGGCAAATTATCTTCTCTTAAATATTCCTCACCTGATATAAATTACCTTCATCTTAGTTCAGAGAACTGTGCTTTTGAATAAACTATGGATTTTCTTCCTTATGTTCACTCAATACCAATGATAATAGACAGGAAAATATATACCATGTGTTTCTGTTAATTAAGCTTCCTCGCTTATAATCCATTACAAGAACTGAAGGAAAATATCAATTCAGGAGTCTCCAGATATTATTAATTAATGCTTAAATCCTATTACTCTAATAAACATGATTTTTTATTTGAAAGAGCTCCTTTATTTAAGAATTTATTAACATATAACAGATTCTCCCTTGATAATAATGATAACCAAACTAGAGCATGGAGAATCTTACCAAAATTGCTTGTAAATTTTAGCAAGTTTGAACCAAAATATCATTGTCCCAATTCACAAATTGATATATAATTAATTGGCATTATTACTGATTATTTGGGCATGCTCGAAAGAGAAAAAGGTGATTAGAATTCTGAGTTCTACCTATTCCTACGGTTATTACATTTGCTTGGTGGAAAATTGAGCACCAGTGGATATTTGTATTAAATGAAGAGCCACACACTCTTGAGTCACTCTTCCCTTCATTGGGAGGTGTAGTAGGGTCCCTGGAGCAACACTGAGAATTTTGACATATTTAGAACAAACACTTGCTGCTTTTTGTGGCCCAGCTTGGTCTGAAGGGACTCAGGCACACTTTGCCCTTGGATGGTCATAACAAAGCTGAACAACAGATTAGTCTCAAATTTGATCACTGAGACATTGCCTCTCAAAATATTAATTGAATGCCTTCTGTGAACCTAGCTCTCTATATTAGCAAAAGTTGTCTGGTGTGAGTACTGTTTTTATAACACCTCCATGGCAGAACTGAACACCAGGTTCTGGGTCACACTGTGGCCACACATATCAATAAATGTTTGAAAAACTAAAAATAACAAGTTTGGGTTAGATTTTTAGAAAGAGAGCATAGATTAGTGGAATGAAATTTCTTTTAAAAGAGTCAGTATGGCTTACTGGTTAAACAATCTTTGGATTAGACAACCTGGATCCCTAAGCTGACTCTGCCACATATAATCTTCAATAATTAAGTGAATATCTCTACACATCACTTTCTTGTGAAGAAGAATAAATCTCCTGTGTATAATACAGGTGGAAAATAAATTAGATGCTATATATGAAACAATTCACACTTAGGATGAGGCTGGCACATGATAAGCATGTAATAAATATTAGCCACTATGATTAGGTTCCAAGTAACATGAATTAAGGGATATGGAGAATTAGCACAGAAAGAGGAACAAAGGAAAGGCATCCCAGGCGGTGGCCAGAGTATTATTAAAGACTTAGAATAAATAAATTATTTGCATGCCGTTCATCACCCTGTATGATCTATTTGCTACCCAGCTCTTCAAGGTCCTTTCAAGCCATCTCAACTACCTTCATTGTAATTGAGCTACTTGGCATTCATTCTATTGAACACGCTCAGAATATCCTCATCTCCAGACTGTCACGCACATTCTCTTCAACTTCACCTGTCTAAACCATGTTCATACTTCAGGTTTTTGCTTAATGTCTCTTCTTCTGGAAAGCCTTTGCTGAAACATAAATTAACCCCAAATGCAGTGCCTTCCATTTATTTAAATTCTCACTGCATTCTGAAAAACAAAATCACAGTTAGGAACATATCTGTGTAATTTTTAAAAACATTTTGGTTCTTCTACTGAACTGTGAATCCCATGGGCATAAGAACTGTATCTGTGTTATACACCAGTATAACCTCAGAGCCTAAAATAACATCTAACAGAGTAAAGAGTCACTGTATACTGCTAATATGTGAATGAATACACAGATGTGTGTGCAATAAGTCTTCAATCTTTTCCAATGTAATTTGGAGACTGACTTAGGTAAAATAAAGTGTTTAAGTTGTAAAATAATATCATATAAGCTACATAGAATCAATTGACAGAGAGCCTTGATTATTAGTCTAATTAATTAGTTTGTAAGAAAAAGTAAAGTTTTTTTGTCTTTTATTGTTTGTTTATTTGATTCATGTACCTTTGTGTAACATTGGTCGTGCAGTTTTGTATCTGTCCTCATGTACCTTACCAAATCCTTCCATTCATGAATGTATCTTGTTATTCTTTAGAAGGTGGATTCAATGTCTTCATATTAAATATTTTCCCAACCACATGACAATCTGTGCTGAAATTATTGGTATTAAGGTAATTTCCTTTTTTCTCAACACCAGCTGTCCCTCAATGCACATTCAAAACTAGCATCACACTTATGAAGCAGCTGGGGCTTCTCCAACTCGAAGTGACCTAGACTTCATATTTATACCTTATCAAAGGAGATAAATGTAATAATGCTTTTAAAACAAAACTCTATGTGAACTATTTTTTTAAATTTCTTCTTCACTTTATAGACTCTTGGTTCATATTAACTGAACACTTATCTATCAAATCTTTGCTGATCCCATCATTTAGCAGGCCCAAGGTTAGCATTAGAGATACAAAAAGAAGAAATAAATAATATCTGTTTTTTACAATGTCCACAGGCATATGACAAAAACAGACAATAATATTTTATTAAAATATAATGGCTACACAAAAGTACGCATACTATTTATGAATATCTAGCATCCCTGGGGAAATAGGGGAAAAATTTTAAAGTACTTTGAGAATATAGATCATAGTCCATCATGCTATTTTACTAAATATTCTTCTCCCTCTGTCCTCACCTATTCTATTTTTTTTTTTTTTACTGACATGGAAACATAGCAGACATTAATTAAATTTTTTTAGTAACTAACAACCAAATCATGTGCATATATTCTTTTAAGAACACAAAAACAAAATTAATAAGATTATCTGTTTAAGAAATATTATCTGTAAAATTAAACACACATTTTTAAAAAATGATCTTTGTTTGTTCTACTATTAATACTTATTGATCAAAAAACAGTTACTCTAAAAAGATCATTTAATATTTTAATCTTTAGAACTTTGAAATGGACAAGAAACATAAAATTGTTTCATAAAAATGCTATTAAATTATGAATAAATTAAAGAATGCATTAAAGCAGATACCTTAATCTTACTCTATAGATAATTATTTCTTTTGTATGTATCTTTTAGCACTGTATTTTTTTTTCTTTTTTTTTCTTTTATTTATGTATTATTATTATACTTTAGGTTTTAGGGTACATGTGCGCAATGTGCAGGTTAGTTACATATGTATACATGTGCCATGCTGGTGCACTGCACCCACTAACTCGTCATCTAGCATTAGGTATATCTCCCAGTGCTATCCCTCCCCCCTCCCCCCACCCCATGGAATACTATGCAGCCATAAAAAATGATGAGTTCATGTCCTTTGTAGGGACATGGATGAAATTGGAAATCATCATTCTCAGTAAACTATTGCAAGAACAAAAAACCAAACACCGCATATTCTCACTCATAGGTGGGAATTGAACAATGAGAACACATGGACACAGGAAGGGGAACATCACACTCTGGAGACTGTTGTAGCACTGTATTTTTTAAGTAAATGTTTTTCACTTTAAATTCATCAAACTGAGTCTCAAATGATTTAGAATAAAGAAAGTTTGATCACAGACAGGACAGCTGAACAAAAACATAAATTTCCCCAAATGTTATCACCTGCCTTTAGGCAGTGAACAAAGTTATAACAGCCTAAGGCCCCTCATTCAAGAACTATTCTTTGTACAGATAAATTCAAACAGAGAATCCTTCACTTTCCTAATATTCTTGGGAATTCTCATTCTTCTCTCTTCCTCCTGCCAATAGCAGATTTCACTTGCTACCTAAAATATTCTTCTCACCGCTCCATGCCTCATCCACACAAAATTTCCTGGAACTATTACAGCAAGGTAATAGTACCCTTACAGCAAGGGTAAGGTTCTCCATGGTTGAAATGATAATGCTAAAAGATGAATGAAGAGACTAAAAACAAAATCTCTTTACTCTTACTGACCTCAGCTCTTCCATCAATGGCCTGTTTCTGTGCTTCCCCTTTCATCATCCTGAGCTTGTGAGTGATGTTGAGTGCCAGAGACGGAATTTTTAAAAAAGACATTGTTAAACTCATTGCTCAATCATCTGTTTCTCAAGCCCAAAATCTGAGAAACTGAGGAATAAGGTAGAAGAGGTCTCATTTTATAAATCTGATTGTAAATGCCAAACACTATTTAATTCATTACTTGTTAATTGACAGTATTTAGGCTCACCCAGGGATATTTTAGGTTTATGCTTACTGGGGAGTTTAGAAAAGTGATACTTCTAATGATTAAGGTGAAGCATACCTATTTTTCCTGTTTTATATTTGGTAGCTCTTCTAAGAGTAAAGGGATACTTTATTTTAAAATAGTGAGATCTCCAGGTAACAACTGAAATTTGAGCTTTCCTATTCATAAAGGTCATGAATATTTGCCAATTGGTGAATTTAATCAGATTTTAAGGTTAATTGAAAGCCTACATTATAGAGGCATAAAATTTAATCAGCACCCTTCTATCTATTTGTCGTATACATTCTTTTAGTCAGTTTCGGATTTTGAATTGGACCAAGTTGTAGACCTTTGTTTCAGTTTTTTGTTTTTAGGTAATTACCGGATATAATTTGAGGAATTTTTCTATATCCTCCTGATATTTATAAATGTCTTCCTCCAGAGAGTTTCAGATCAGTACCATAAGAATTCAGGACCTCCCTCAAGGCAATGGTAGCTTTGTGGGTTTTAAGGGCTCATAGCTGAAGTCAGGCTTGAATTGACCCCTTTGCTATGTCACAAGTGTGTCATGGGTGTTTTTCCCTACATCCCTGAGTATAAAGATTTTTTACTTTTTGTTTATTTTTTGCAACAGAGGCAAAAGGGCCTAAGGTGCATCGTCTACTTAGGAGTGTGGCCCTCTACAGGTTACACAGTAATTACTTTTCCTTCACCTGAGCTACTACCAATGGGCCTTCATTCTTTCTCCTGAGCATTCGATAGAATGGGAGTCAGTGCCAGGTTGAGACACAATCTATTATCACAGGGAAAGAGTCATTCCCTTGTGCCTACTGTTAGTCACGGTTTATGCTAGACTTGAGACACACAGATATTTCCCAGCCAAGACACAGGGACTACAGTCATTTTAGGAGAGTTCTAATTCCATACTACTCTCTTTAAATGTCTATTATCAAAACTTTCAACCTGGGTCAGTTAAATCTTTACACTGTTTGTGGAAATGTAAATTAGTTCAACCATTGTGGAAGACAGTGTGGCAATTCCTTAAGGATCTAGAACCAGAAATATCATTTGACTCAGCAATCTCATTACTGGGTATATGCCCAAAGGATTATAAATCATTCTACTATAAGACATATGCACATGTTTTATTGCAGCAGTATTTAAAATAGCAAAAACATGGAATTCAACCCAAATGCCCATCAATGATAGACTGGATAAACAAAATGTGGTACATATACACCATGGAATACTATGCAGCCATAAAAAGAAATGAGATCATGTCCTTTGTAGGGACATGGATGAAGCTGGAAACCATCATATTTAGCAAATGAACACAGGAACAGAAAACCAAACACCACATGCTCTTACTCATAAGCAGGGGTTGAACAATGAGAACACAGGACACAGGGAGGGGACCAACACACACCAGGATCAGATTGGGGGTGGGGAGTGAGGGGAGGGAGAGCATTAGGACAAATAGCTAATGCACGTGGGTCTTAAAACCTAGATGACTGGTTGATAGGTATAACAAACCACCATGGCACATGTATGCCTACGTAGTAAACCTACATGTTCTGTACTTGTATCCCAGAACTTGAAGTAAAATTTTTAAAAAAATTTAAAATGTTGAAAAAATTGTTAACTTGGAAATAACCAAAAATACAAACAAACAAACAAAAATCTATCAGAATAACTTATTCACAGAACAGCAGGGCTCACTAGCCAGCAGCCAACAGCTCCATGTGCACACTTGCCAGCAGGCAACAAAACCAATTAGCAAGCACTAGAAGAAAGACAACCCTCCTACACATTCCGGTGATATTGGCCATTGTTTGGACATCCTCCTCACACCTCACGGAAGTTGGAGGGATCTCCACACTCCTAACCTTTGGTTAAGGTTTGTGACTGACTATGCCACATCTATATCAACAGGTTATGAAAAGCTTTATAACTAACATAATGAAGCTTTCTACAACAGGCAGGGCAACCTCCCACACAGGTCCAAAAACAGTGTCTCCAGAGAGCAGAGAAAGGAGATTGGTTTGAGTTTTATTATGATTAGTAGGTGGGTCTAGGGTGAGGGTTCTCATGAATGAGATGGGGCTTGTATGGTTTGAAATACTTGCCCTTGCCAAAGAAGAGAGCACCCAGTCTTTCTGATCTGCTTGACCAACTGTGAAGTAGAGGAGAAAGGAGAGTGATAGGGGTTGAACACTGTCAGCACTTAGACATCAAAAATGAAGTCAGAGTCTTCATTAACATTTCAAGTGAATTTCCTACATCAAGGTCTTTGAAACTACTAGTTCCTTTCCCATGAGTTATCCTTCAACTGATCAAAATGTAACAAGATGTTGATGATTTCTTCCACTGTTCTAAAATCATGGCTTAAGCTGAGGCTATAGAGCCTTAAGTACTTCATGAGAGAGACGCAAACCATCAAAATAATTGAGAGGTACAAGTCAGGGAATGGACTGTGTCATCTCTACTCATCCTCCTTGATTACTGTGGGATGAAGATCAGAAAACAAGGCTAGTTGACATTTCAGAGAGTTCCCTGTTCATGGAAAGTGACCCATCACTTAGAAGACATGGAAGGGGGCCCTGTGAGATTCGTCTGTAAAGATTGGTAGAAGAAAAAATAATTCTTATTCTTTGTTTATGCATCCGCCTAGAAAGAGGACTTAATGATATGTTCCTGTGCTAAATAGAAAAATAAAAAGGAGAATTTGGAGAACAGAGAGAGATAGACAGCTGCAAGACATAAGGGGAGCTAGAATCACCTCCTTTAAGTGAATAAGAGAAGCATTCTGCAGGGATCCATCGGACTCATAGAAGGATAGACAAAACTGAAAGAGAGTTTGGTCATTTCACATACAGATTTGGGGAGTGAAGGGAGAAAAGAGATATGGGCATTAGAATAATACACTATAAAAGTCATCAGCTAAAGGTCAGCTAAGACATGAATCCAAACCAAGATGTTCAAATTGCCTAGAAGAGCTGCATAGGAATGAACACCTTATCAGCATGATGTGTTGAAATTCACAAACAACAAGAAAAAAAAATAGTTGTTATAGTCCAGCAGGAAAAGATGTATATCCCGCCCAGGAGAATTAAGATGACATTGAATAGTTTAATGTGTAGCAAGCAAGTTAAAGTCTTAAATGGGAAAGTCAGATGATTCCAGAAACTAAAATAGACCAAAGAAGTTCTTGAATCTGTTCTTTTTGTGACATGTTATTTAGGAGAAAATTTCATTAAAATGGTAGCATCTGAGTATAGCTATGACAACATAAAACTTAAACAAAATGATTCCAGATATATTCATATAACTGGATCCTTCTCAGGCTTCGGCTCTCGGGCTATGTATTTTGTCTCTATAGGGTTGTCTCTGACCACTGTAATTAAGTGTTTTGTACCTGCCGTCATGGGTAGTTGAGTTGAGAAGGTATAATATACAAATGGATTCTGAAACTTACTGGCTTTCTCTCTTTTATACACCTGTGTACACATGCATATGCACAGGTGCACACACACACGTGCACACACACACACACAGTTGCATGCAGTTATCCAAATATGTGCATTATAGGAGATGTGATCATCCTTAACCACGGGGAGTTGATAGAGTAAGAAAAGTAGAAGTCTACAGTCTGAATGAACATTGAGAAAAATCAACATTTGTTAAAGAACTTCTCATAGAGAAATGAGAGGAAGCAGAGTTACAAAGTTACAAGTTGAATCAGAATAAGTTAGAGTCAAGTTCAAAGAAGAGTGAAGAAGGGAAGAGTAATCCAGAGTGTCAAATCCAGCAAAAAGTTCTTCTGAGACAAATACTAAGACATTCCATTCCATGTAGCATTTCACAGATCTAATTATCTAACAAGAGACATTTGATTAAAAATTTGAGATAAGGAGTTTGACTAGTAAATGGGAGTGGAAAAATGTTGTTGAATACCAATCAGGAAGATGTATGAATGTCCTATACATGGGGAAAAAAATTTTAAGCTATATATCAATAGAAACTTAAACAAGTGAAAAATACTTTCTCCATCTAAGCTTTTAAAGATCTCAGGTGAAAAATGTCATGTTAGCAAAATATTTCATTAGAAAAATTGGATATTGGTTTGGCTCTGTGTCTCCACCCAAATATTATATCAGATTGTAATTTCCCATGTCAGGGAATGGACCTGGTGGGAGATGATTGGATCATGGGGGCAGACTTCCCCCTTCCTATTCTCATGATACTGAGTTCTCATGAGATCTGGTTTAAAAGTGTGTAGCACCTCCCGCTTTGCACTCTTTCTCTCTCTCTCTCTCTCTCTCTCTGCCACCTGACGAAGTGCTTACTTCCCTTTCACCTTCTGATGATGGTATGTTTCTGGAGGCCTCCCAGCCATGCTTCCCATATGGCCTTCAGAAGTGTGAGTCAATTAAACCTCTTTTCTTCATAAATTACCCAGTCTCAGGTAGTTCTGTAGCAGCGTGAGAAAGGACTAATACAGGTATCTGTTGCATAATTTCCACAAAAGGTAATTTTTGACTGGTTTGCAACTTTTGACATCATCCATTGATAGTAACTCCAAGAAAGCTATAATGGAATACTGTCTGAGTCATACTCCAGGATTGGGAACTGGCTAGCCATAGAACTAGTGAAAAATATTTATTTTCTCTGGATCTCAGTTTATGGATTAGGTTTTTATTAAAATTCTAGCTTTTATATTTTATTATACTCACACGTCCAAAATAATTCCTATTCCTACACAGTGTAGGGAAGCTAGACTGCCTTTACTTACATTCCTGCTCTACCATATAGAAGCTATGCAACTTTGGGCAATTGGCTTATGCTCTTAGTGTCTCAGTTTCCTCACTAAGTAAATGGAGAAAATTATAATAATAGTCACTTCATAATGTTATGAGAATAAATATTATATGTAAAAACTTTCATAGAGTGCCTAGCCTAAGGTAATTGCTCCATAAATTTTATCTATCATTATATTTTAATAACACACACTTATAGAATACTATAAAGTATATATAAACATATATACATATGAGCTTTTATCTGTGTGTTTGTGTATACATATAAAGAAAGATAAACACATCTATAGTCCTATTTAGTGTACGTGAACATATGTTTCTTTAAAAATATTTAACAAATTTGTACTTTATAAATTTATTTTTCATAAAATCTACATGTGTAAATAGGAAGCTCAAAAAGTAGAGTTTCTAGTTGTCCAACATTCTTACAAGAGGGGAAAAAGATTATTTTCGTGACTGGAAAAATACAAGTACTTTTAGACAAATATGTACTGGAAACTATAATCCACTTTCCTTTCCTACCATTGCACTGATAGCATTATGAACCAGAAAATTGTTTGAGCAGCCAGAGATAAGGAATTACAAATCTAGAGGTTCAAGAGTCATATAAAGCAGATGTAAGGTTAATTTGCATGGTTTAGTTGCCTCCCATATTTTTTCAATATATTTCAATGGCTTGAGACTCTGAAAAACTGATAGCAAATAAAAAGGTTTCTATAGGCTGCTAGATTTTGTGCTGACTCAGCTGTCTGAGGGCAAAGCCAATTACCATGGCTTGCATTTCCTTGTGCAGAAACCAGAACATATTCATTGTTAAATAGAGCCATTAAATATTTACGGGAGGGTGAAAAGTTTTATGAATTGAGATAATAACAGTGAAAAACTACCAAGGATATTTTTCTCTTAAACAACAAGAAAACACTTTTCTAAGAGTAACTTCAATAGACGCAAATCAATAAATGTAATACAGCATATAAACAGAACCAAAGACAAAAACCACATGATTATCTCAATAGATGCAGAAAAGGCCTTTGACAAAATTCAACAACACTTCATGCTAAAAACTCTCAGTAAATTAGGTATTGATGGGATGTATCTCAAAATAATAAGAGCTATCTATGACAAACACACAGCCAATATCGTACTGAATGGGCAAAAACTGGAAGCATTCCCTTTGAAAACTGGCACAAGACAGGGATGCCCCCTCTCACCACTTCTATTCAACATAGTGTTGGAAGTTCTGGCCAGGGCAGTTAGTCAGGAGAAGGAAATCAAGGGTATTCAATTAGGAAAAGAGGAAGTCAAATTGTCCCTGTTTGCAGATGACATGATTGTATATCTAGAAAACCCCATCGTCTCAGCCCAAATTCTCCTTAAGCTGATAAGCAACTTCAGCAAAGTCTCAGGATACAAAATCAATGTACAAAAATCACAAGCATTCTTATACATCAACAACAGACAAACAGAGAGCCAAATCATGAGTGAACTCCCATTCACAATTGCTTCAAAGAGAATAAAATACCTAGGAATCCAACTTACAAGGGATGTGAAGGACCTCTTCAAGGAGAACTACAAACCACTGCTCAAGGAAATAAAAGAGGATACAAACAAATGGAAGAACATTCCATGCTCATGGGTAGGAAGAATCAGTATCGTGAAAATGGCCATACCGCCCAAGGTAATTTACAGATTCAATACCATCCCCATCAAGTTACCAATGACTTTCTTCATAGAATTGGAAAAAACTACTTTAAAGTTCATATGGAACCAAAAAAGAGCCCGCATCGCCAAGTCAATCCTAAGCCAAAAGAACAAAGCTGGAGGCATCACACTACCTGACTTCAAACTATACTACAAGGCTACAGTAACCAAAACAGCATGGTACTGGTACCAAAACAGAGATATAGATCAATGGAACAGAACAGAGCCCTCAGAAATAATGCCACATATCTACAACTATCTGATCTTTGACAAACCTGAGAAAAACAAGAAATGGGGAAAGGATTCCCTATTTAATAAATGGTGCTGGGAAAACTGGCTAGCCATATGTAGAAAGCTGAAACTGGATCTCTTCCTTACACCTTATACAAAAATCAATTCAGGATGGATTAGAGACTTAAATGTTAGACCTAAAACCATAAAAACCCTAGAAGAAAACCTAGGCATTACCATTCAGGACATAGGCATGGGCAAGGACTTCATGTCTAAAACACCAAAAGCAACGGCAACAAAAGCCAAAATTGACAAATGGGATCTAATTAAACTAAAGAGCTTCTGCACAGCAAAGGAAACTATCATCAGAGTGAACAGGCAACCTACAAAATGGGAGAAAATTTTCGCAACCTACTCATCTGACAAAGGGCTAATATCCAGAATCTACAATGAACTCAAACAAATTTACAAGAAAAAAACAAACAACCCCATCAAAAAGTGGGTGAAGGACATGAACAGACACTTCTCAAAAGAAGACATTTATGCAGCCAAAAAACACATGAAAAAATGCTCACCATCACTGGCCATCAGAGAAATGCAAATCAAAACCACAATGAGATACCATCTCACACCAGTTAGAATGGCAATCATTCAAAAGTCAGGAAACAACAGGTGCTGGAGAGGATGTGGAGAAATAGGAACACTTTTACACTGTTGGTGGGACTGTAAACTAGTTCAACCCTTGTGGAAGTCAGTGTGGCGATTCCTCAGGGATCTAGAACTAGAAATTCCATTTGACCCAGCCATCCCATTACTGGGTATATACCCAAAGGACTATAAATCATGCTGCTATAAAGACACATGCACACGTATCTTTATTGCAGCATTATTCACAATAGCAAAGACTTGGAACCAACCCAAATGTCCAACAATGATAGACTGGATTAAGAAAATGTGGCACATATACACCATGGAATACTATGCAGCCATAAAAAATGATGAGTTCATGTCCTTTGTAGGGACATGGATGAAATTGGAAATCATCATTCTCAGTAAACTATCGCAAGGACAAAAAACCAAACACCGCATATTCTCACTCATAGGTGAGAATTGAACAATGAGAACACATGGACACAGGAAGGGGAACATCACACTACGGGGACTGTTGTGGGGTGGGGGTAGGGGGGAGGGATAGCATTGGGAGATATACCTAATGCTAGATGACGAGTTGGTGGGTGCAGCGCACCAGCATGGCACATGTATACATATGTAACTTACTTGCACGTTGCGCACATGTACCATAGAGTCTAAAGTATAATAATAATAATCATAATAAAGGAAAAAAAAAATCTCAAGCATGAAATATGATTTGATTTAATATCCTTTCAATAGTCTTTTTAAATGCTGACTTTTTAGGTTGGTGTATAAGAAAAAAAAAAGCCTCTGATATAAAGCTAAATTTTCTCTTCAGAGTAATAAAAGAAGCAATATGGTCTCCCGAACAAAGAACTAACTGAAGAATTGGGATTCTATTTTTGGCTTTACCAGTGACTTGCTCAGTGACCTGGGACATATCAGTTAAATGGCTTTGTGCCTCAAGGTTCCCAGCTGTAATAAAGAGATTATAATGCCTGCCCCTACTTCATGGGACTGTAGAACTACTTCAGTTGAGTTTGTGAAACACCCCAAAAGCTTTGGAAACAATCAGAAATAACTATGTAATTCAAAGCTGTATTTTATTAATTTCTTTTTACTATTTGCTTTTGTTTTCTTGTAGTCTTCTATAATCCTTTTCCTACTAAAATAAATCACTGTGATAAAACTAATAGATGGAGATTTTCATCAGATATTAAAAAACGTTTCTAACAGTGAAGTAAAATTAAGAATACACTTCTGAGATCAATTGATATAATTTCTACCCCAGTATATTTAAAACTCATGATTCAAAAGATAACAATATTATGATCATGTAACATAGAACTTCTAACTAAATTTGTAATTGACAGTTTTTGTCTAATTCTGGGTCTCCTCTCTCTATGATTTCATTCAATCAATATTGTCTTCTAAGGTCTTAATAAATGCAGTGTATTTCATCTCCAAATCCAGAAAACCCATCAATGTTGCTCCCAAATGCCATGCTTTTCTAGATTCCTCTGCATAGCAATTTGCATAAAAAAGTAAAAAATTGTGCTCTCCAAAAAAAAAAAATTTTGTCCTCCACCACGAGGTTCTGCATAGTTGGAAGACTCTAAGTAAAAGAGACATCTTTTAACTTTTTGTACCCTTTTGCATTTTTTTTCTATTTTTGAACCATATACATTTATTAGTTGTTCAAAATTAATTAAATATTATTTTTTCAAAGTTGTTCTTCTTAAACTCCAATTTAGAAGTCCCTACCCCAACCACAGGATTATCTTTTTTGCTCTTCTCTCACAATATTTCGTAGAGTCTTGGACTCTATGCCATAAAATCTTGGAATCAAAGAAGACTCAAAATGTTTCCCCTACAAATTGGAGGAGCCTCAGTCATCCTTTCTCCCGTCATATCACTTTAGTGTATCCTTCACAGTGTTTCCAGAATGAATTTTCTAAAATAAGAATATATGTACAATCAACTCTCCTTCTCTGCTCAAAACAATCAGATGGTATCTCCTTTATTTCTAGACAAAAGTTTTAACGTGGCACACTCATCATCTATGATCTTGTACTTTAATACATTTCAGATCTCTTACAACCCTCAATATATACCATATTCATTTCTGCTTCTCTGTCTTTCTATATAATATTCTCTCTGGCTAGATTGACCTTTATCATATACTCATGTGGCTAACAAATTCCTATTTCACACTCAGTTAAAAAACATTTACCATTTTGAAGCCTGCTCTAAAACTTTACAAAGATCAATGATACCCAATGTGTTCATGATCATTCAGAGGCATGAACAGAGTAGCAAAATATTTGAGTTGCCCCAGGTACATGTTCCCTGCCTACATCAAACAAGGAGACATTCCACCTTGTTGTTTTAGTCACATACTGCAAGAAAATGTTGTTTTTTCTTTTTCAGTCTATTTGGTGTCACATTTTTTTACACATTGTATACATTAAATATTTACATATTTACATATTGAGTGTATCTATTTTATTTGTATCCAAACACTGGCTTCAGCCATATATTTAAGACCTCTTTCATTTCCACAATAGCACATTTTTTACACACATTTCTAACTTTCTGGTATTTCAGTTACAAAGTACTTTTTGTTGTTGATATTGCTGTTTAAAAAGGACCTCCAAGCATAATGCTAATGTGAGGTCTAGTGTTCCCAAGTATAAGAAATCATGATGTGCCTTCATGAGAAAATACGTGTTCGATAAGCTGCATTCAGGCATGACTTAGAGTGATACTGGCTGTAGGTTTAAGGCTAATGGATCAATTACACATTAAATAAGATGTCCTTAAAAACGCACACATAAAACACAGTTATGCACTGATAAGTTAATTAAAATGCTATGATCAGAGGCTTTCAGGAACCTAATTCTGTATTTTCCTTAGGAGCAATGGTTCTCTATTTGAAAACTCAATGTTTGTGGTACCTTTCTAGAACACAACTACCACAAATAATTAGAACCAATTGTATATATTTTATTTGTATCCAAACTCTACCTTCAGTCATATTTTTAAAGACCTGTTTCAATTTCCTAATAGTACATATCTTGCATACGTTTCTAATTTTCTGGTTACTTCAGTTATAAATAAAAGTGTGGCCAACCTTAAAGCATCAATCAAATGCATCCATTTAATGGTCACCTCCTTATATCCCCAAAATCTAGCCAGATATCTACCTTAAGAGTGGGAGGAAAGCTGCAGTTCTTTTACTCTTCCTCTTCTCACGAATCTAGGTTGTCTTTACCTCTGTTGACAAGGAAGGGAACATGTGATTATGTGGGAGCTGCTGTACTTCTCTCTTCTTTATCCCTGCTGCTCTTGGTAAGACTAACTGGCCGTTGATACTGTCTCTGGCAGCCATCCAAATGCTGGCTGCCTTTTCAAATCCAGTCTTGCACTCTGCATGTGGTATCAATGCACTAGAAAACTAATGAACACTTTCTTCAATAACTGCCTCATCTTTGTCTTCCTTTAACCATGGCATTATTTCTATTTTGTGTACTTGCCTTTCTATTACCATGGTAATGATCAATGTTATCCTTAGATTTTTGCTTCTCCCCTTTCTAAAGAAAATTGTGGGATTACTCTGTGCCACATCAGGCATATATGAAGTCTTGTGTTTATTTTTAGAATAAAAACCTCTAAGAAGTGAGGCACAATTTGCCATGTCTCCTTTCCACAGCCACAACAACCTACATCTCTGCAGACAGTGGAGTTTACATCAGGTTATATTATTCAGGAAAGGCAATATAGAATGAACCCCTGTTCATGGTATCAAAAGTAGAGTGCTGCCTTGAAAAGTAAGTTGCATTGGCTTCTGCTTTTAAATTCAGCAGACTTTAAAATAAAACTTGAATTAGAAGTTAAAAATTGGTGAAATTTACATTGGTAAAATATCTCCTAAAATTATGGTTTTAAATAATTTAGAAGGATCAGTTACCTAAGAACCTTTTAGATCTAAAGATTGGAAAACAGAATATTAGTTTCAGAATATTGTTTCAGTTGCTAGTAGTTTCTTTAGGAATGGTATTGAAAGAAACAGACAAGCTCAGATAAAAGTAGCCATTTTGCAAGCAGAAATAAAAGAAAAAAGAGAAAGATTTTAGAAATTCACGGCCTTCAGATGGTGAAAAATTCACTGAACTAAGATCATAATACAAAGACATGAAATTTAGAAAACAATCTGATCCACAATAGTAGATGTATACTCAGCCTTGAAGTAATTTCAATTTACCAATAAGATGTCACTGAATGTGAGTTGGGAATAGGTGTGCATAATTGGTTCTTGCAAGTAAGTGTAAGCTGGCTCTAATGTCCCAGTCTGTTATCCTCCAGCAGGCTATCCTGGGCTTGTTCTCATATTGGTGTCATAAGCTCAAGAAAACCGGTAGAAGTATTCAATACCATATAAGGCCTGAATTCAGAACTGACATAACTCTCATTTCCTTTGTATTTTATTGTCCGGAGCATGATACAATGATAGCCCAGAATCAATAATGTAAAAAGAACTCTGAATCATGATACAGTTCGTTAGTAAGTCACATTACAATGAACATGTATTTGCCAAACTTCTGATAAATGTTGATTATACTACAAATAAGAAAAGGATTAAGAAAAAATATTAAATGATTGCATTCATATGTTCTATTTTTAACTTAATGTTTTAACATAAAAATAGGTATTCTAGCTAACTTGTGAAAGATGAATGAATTTACACAATTTCATTCCACACATCAATCACTGCCAGCCATTAAATCTATTTAGTTTTGTAATTGTTGTTACATTTGTTAAGTTTCTGAAGGCTGTAATAGACAGCTTCGCTGTGGTAACAAACAGCTCTCAAATTCAGTGGCATAAAACATGAGTCATCAGAAGCTTTATGTCTGCAGCTGCTGTTCTGCTCCATGTGTCTATCCCTTTTGGACTGTAGTTAAATAAATAACTTCCATTTACACCATCCCTATTATTAGGATGGTTAAAAAAAAACACACAGAAAAAAAGATAGCTGATAGAAACTTGCAGTTATGTTTACTACTCAGATATGTTAATTACACCTGTTTACATCCAAATGACCAAAAACATCACATGGCTATCTGTGCTCAAAATTATTAGACATTTTCTTTTCCTATAACGGGTAATGCACTATAATTCACACGCCAATGGGAAATAATGTATTATCCTTTTATAAAAAGCAAATAATTGTGGCAGTAAAATCTACCAAAGTCTGTAGTCTTGATATCTTACGCAATCCCAAAAGAAGTTACTCTGAAAGTCTTATCCAATCATTGCATTGAGTCTGAAGTCCAGAATTTTTCTGTCCTCTCTTCAGGTCTGAATATAATTCATATCATCTAGAAATCTATTGTATAAAATAATACAAATAACAACAATTATATACAAAAAATGTTACTTTCTCACTATATACTAAGCTATAAGAGTGAAGATATACAGATCAGCCACAATAAGCATTTATTTTAGGAAAAGGGAAGATGAGAAGCTTCTAGTAGTCAATGATTCATAGAAATTCTGAAACTTATGTAGAACACATTTTAAAAATCTAAAATGAACACAGGAAATCTTGATTAGGCCACTAGTTTTCTCCTAAAGATAGTTCCCAATTCTGATATATTCATTAGCCATTAGCTCTACTGTCTGAAAAATGCTTCCTTTTTCATGGTCATCCTTGGACACTTCTTAAAAGAGCAATAAAAAGCAAGTGTCTTCAGGTAAACTGTGTCTATGTGAGCCTACACTGCCCAGACATTCCAGACTGCATGCAAATAAATAACTTCACATGCTATAAACATTTACCATTGCTAGGAGGTAGAGAATTCCATGAACCTACTGTTACAATTTCTGAAATAAACATCTTCCAATAGATCTACAAGTGAAGCTCCTGCTTCAGAAACAAGTTTATGGACGTGAAGAGTGAAGGGGAGGAGTTATATTCATTTCCCAGTGCTGGCAGGACAAATCACCACAAATGAAGTGGCCTAAACCAACAGAAATGTACTCTTTCACAGTTCAGAGTCCAGAAAGCTGAAATTGGTAAGGTTAGTTTTTACTGGAGACTCTAAGAGAAAATCCATTTCATGTTTGTCTCCTAGCTTCTGGTGGTTGTCAGCCATTTTGGGGATGGATTGGCTCATAGATGCATCTCTCCAGTCTTTGCCTCCGTCTTCACACAGTGTTCTCCCCTGTGGTCCTGTGTCCAATTTCCCTCTTCTTAAAAACATTAGTAATATTGGATTTATGGCCCATTTAGGTGGGCCCTCAATCCAATTTTACTTCATCTTAACATGATTATACCTGCAAAGATCCTATTTCAAACAAGGTTACCGTCATAGGCTTCAGGTGGATATGTGTTTTTGGGGAGACAGTACTCAGCCACCCTCTTACAGGAGGCTTAGGAGAGAATACAGGAGGATTGTAGAAACTAAAGTCAAAGCACAGGCATAGATGTCCTCAGAAAAAGTCCCACATTAAGAGTCAAATTAGTAATCAAAAGTCTGGAAATTGGTAGTGCCTATCACTTGGTCTAGGGATGAAACTTAAAAGTTAGTGGGACTGGAGGCAGAAAGCCTGGAAGAACATTTCTCTGCAGAGAAATGAGATAACTAGAGAAAGGTAAGTTTCCATTTAAGATAAGACAGTAAACAAAAATTAAAAAGTTATATTGAAAAGACAAAACAGAACAACAAGTACTGTCTTATTATTTTAAAAAGTCACATTTTACTATACTAACGAAAGATGGTATTTTTAAATTAAAAATATGTCCATTAACTGCCTAGGAATAAAAATGTCAGATAATTTTCATAAAAATTTACCTTAACAAGAGAATAGAAAATAAGAATCAAAATATTCCAGCCGAGAAAATTTACCACTCCCATCAACATAACCTTTATCTATTAATGAAACATATTTAAATACATTGATAAAAGAATGTAATCTTAAAGTAGGAACTTGTCCATGAAATGGTTAGGAATAGGAAACATCAGACCAACTCCATAAAAAATTACTGTAAAGTAAAACTAGATAAGAAAAATCAAAACATTTGAGGTAATATAATTCTTTGCACAAAGTAATCACAAAGGAGAAGAAAATTGTACCAATCATAAATGAAGAAAATTTAAATACATTCAAAAAAGCATATGAAAACATAAGAAATAGACTCATATTTGAAAATGTAACAACAGAAATAGCAATATTAAAGTAAATGCAACGATTTTTGACTTAGGCAAGAGAAGAAATTACAGAAAATGAGAAAACAATCTCAGTATAAGGAATAAGTTATAACTTATACGAGAGAGAAGTGATTTGAATAAAAATTTATTAAAACAGACCAATAAGCCCATAATTTACAAGAAATTGGGTACTCAGAGGGGTCTTAATAGAAATAGCAATAAAATAAATGCTGTTCTTTTCTCACCTAATAAATGTTTAAAATAAGGCCAAAAAACAAAATCAAACACTTTCTAAGTAAATTATCTGAGCCTCAGAACAAAACTCAAGAACATTTATAGAAATAAAAAAATCCATGACTCAACAAAGTAAAACTTAAAATGTCTACTAATAGGTCAAAAGTTAACAGCCATGCAGCAGCAGAAAAACACATTCCATAATGAGGAAGAAAACCCATCAGTTGAAACTGATCCAAGACTGACACAGGTATTAGAATGAGCAGTCAATGTCTATAAAATAGTTATTAAAACTATCTTTCATTTGTTCAAATTAGATTAGAGATATTGAAGATATATAAAAATAACCCCAATTAAACTTGTTGGAGAAAAAAATTGAATAGTTGAGACAAAAAATACATTGGATCAGATTAATTTCAGATTAGATATTGCAAATAAACATATATAAACATTAGTTATTACAAATAAACGTATTCATGAAATTGAAGACAATTTTTTATTTATTTATAAAAGCTTCAAAATAAAACAGTGAAAAAATACTATTAAAAATAGTGAAAGTTTTCTTATAAGCCCTTGACAGGGGAAAAAAAAAAGAATGAAAGAATATAAGTAGGTCATGTGGCAACATCAATTTACCTAACATATGCATAATTTGAAAAAACAAATGAGGCAGAGCAAAGGGGCAAAAAATAAATTTGAAGAAATAATACCTGGAAAATCCACAAAGTCTAAATTACGTATTCCACAGATCTAAAGAGTTCAAAAAACCAAAGTACAAAAACCTAAAATAACTATTCAAAATTAAATCTCAATCAAATTGTTCAAAACCAGTATTAAAAGGGAAATCCTAGAAGCCAACCGAGAAAATATAATATTTACCAATGAACAGACAGAAGGAAGGCAGCAGATTTCTCATCAGCAACAATGTAAGTAAAATGGCACTTAAGCAATTCACTAAAGGTACTGAAAGAGTTGTTAACCTAGAATTTTACAGTAAGGAAAAAATATTTCAAAAACAAAGGCAGAATAAAGCCTTAAATATACATACAAAAGCTCAAATTATTGTCACTGTTAGACACACATGAACCAAAATATTAATGTCCGGAGTTCCTGCAGAAAGAAGAAAAATAATACTAAGTGAAATGTTGATTTACAAAAAGGGAATGAGTGGCACCAGAAATGGTAACTCTATGGATGAATATAAATTTTTTCTGATTGTTTAATTCTTTTTAAAAGATAATTACCTATTTAGAAGAGGATTCCAGAAAAATGTTGGAGTAGGGAGCACCAGAAATCTGTGTCCCTAACTAGTCAACAATTGCAGTGGCAGAATCAGTTTGCTTTACATGTTTCGGAACTCTAGAGTCTATTGAACAATTACAAATTTCAGAAGGCTTGGATGTAAATTGCAGTTAATTTTGGCTCTTAGCTCAGTATTGATTATTCTTCTCCCAACTTCTAGCTTTATGCCAGCAGCTGTGCATGTGTTTCTTGAAAACCCTGCACATAGCTGGGGTGGATGATAAGAATCCTGTCCACCAAACATAAGGAATCTGTGTTTTGTTTACTGCATATAATCACAGATGTGCAGACATGGAGGCAGGCAGAGACTATTGCACTTCCCAGTCGCATGGTTGCAAGTCTTTCACCCTACACCTGAAGTGACATCCAGTAGACCTCAAGGTTCAGTACCTCCATTCTTTATTTTACTTTTTCCCCTTTTGAGAGCCAGATATTAAAGACTAGAACATCCAAAATCAACCACATGTATGAGGAAATTAAGAAGTCATTGTGCACGCGCAGCAGATGATGTATGCTCTAAAAAGACCTGAGGACACCTTAAGTTTACACTTTAGGCTTATCCTTACAACAGACATGACCTACAAAAATCCAAACAAAGCCACCACAACAAAAGACAGAGCAAATCCTGAGGAAGAATGAGAATCTTATTTCCAGAACTATCACATTATTCAATTCGAATGTCCAATTTTGATTAAAAAAAAATATGTCTGCCGGGCATGGTGGCTCATGCCTATAATCCCAGCACTTTGGGAGGCCGAGGTGGGCAGATCACGAGGTCAGGAGATTGAGACTATCCTGGCCAACATGGTGAAACCTTGTCTGTACTAAAATACAAAAAATTAGCCAGGCATGGTGGCACACACGTGTAGTCCCAGCTACTCGGGAGGCTGAGGCAGGGCAATCGCTTGAACCCAGGACACAGAGGTTATAGTGAGCCGAGATCACACCACTGGACTCCATCTCAGAAAAAAAAAAAAAAAATTACCGGTCATACAAAGAAATAGGAAATTATGGCCCATTCAAAGGAAAACAAAACAAAACAAACAAAACAACAACCAAACTTTCCCTAAAAAAGAACTGAGAGATGATCTAAAATGCAGACATTAAAACAACAATCTTAAAGATGCTGAAAGAACTAAGACATAAAGTCAACAAAACTATGCATGAACAAAAGGGAAATATTAATAAAATATTAGAAAGCCTAAAAAGGAACCAAGAAGTAATTCTACAGCCAAGAAGTACAATAACTAGAAAATTCACTAGAAGGACTCAAAGGCAGATATAAGCATAATGAAAAAAGAATCAGTAAATTTGAAGATGAGACAATAGAAATGATGAAGTCTGAGGAATAGAAGGAAAAAAGATTGAACCCAAGTGAACAGTGACTAAGAGAATGACGTGCCAACAAGCAGGCTATCATGTTGAAATCCCAGAAGGATAAGAGAGAGAGATAAGAGGTAAAGATGAAATTGAGGGTGGTGACCAACAATAGGCAGCACACCTGGACTGAGTTGGTATGAACATCTTCATACTGAATGAGAGACTGCAATCCTCCCATACACTTGCTCTTTTTTTTTTTTTTTCTTTTATTATTATTATTATTATACTTTAGGTTTTATGGTACATGTGCGCAATGTGCAGGTAAGTTACATATGTATACATGTGCCATGCTGGTGCGCTGCACCCACCAACTCGTCATCTAGCATTAGGTATATCTCCCAATGCTATCCCTCCCCCCTCCCCCCACCCCACAACAGTCCCCGAAGTGTGATGTTCCCCTTCCTGTGTCCATGTGTTCTCATTGTTCAATTCCCACCTATGAGTGAGAATATGCGGTGTTTGGTTTTTTGTTCTTGCGATAGTTTACTGAGAATGATGATTTCCAATTTCATCCATGTCCCTACAAAGGACATGAACTCATCATTTCTTATGGCTGCATAGTATTCCATGGTGTATATGTACCATATTTTCTTAATCCAGTCTATCATTGTTGGACATTTGGGTTGGTTCCAAGTCTTTGCTATTGTGAATAATGCTGCAATAAACATACGTGTGCATGTGTCTTTATAGCAGCATGATTTATAGTCCTTTGGGTATATACCCAGTAATTAAACTAAAGAGCTTCTGCACAGCAAAGGAAACTACCATCAGAGTGAACAGGCAACCTACAAAATGGGAGAAAATTTTCGCAACCTACTCATCTGACAAAGGGCTAATATCCTGAATCTACAATGAACTCCAACAAATTTACAAGAAAAAAACAAACAACCCCATCAAAAAGTGGGCGAAGGACATGAACAGACACTTCTCAAAAGAAGACATTTATGCAGCCAAAAAACACATGAAAAAATGCTCACCATCACTGGCCATCAGAGAAATGCAAATCAAAACCACAATGAGATACCATCTCACACCAGTTAGAATGGCGATCATTAAAAAGTCAGGAAACAACAGGTGCTGGAGAGGATGTGGAGAAATAGGAACACTTTTACACTGTTGGTGGGACTGTAAACTAGTTCAACCCTTGTGGAAGTCAGTGTGGCGATTCCTCAGGGATCTAGAACTAGAAATTCCATTCGACCCAGCCATCCCATTACTGGGTATATACACTTGCTCTTTAACGTAGGGGCCTGTTTTTTGAACTTGAAGTTGATTTCCCACATCGGTTCTTATCTGGGCCCATTCTGCACCAGAAAAGTAAGCATTTGGAATTCTTTAATGTGCTGGGAGTGCCTTCTGCAATGGCTGGATTCTTGGAGAGTTGAGCAACAAATCACTTATACAGTACAGAGACTGGATCACATATGCCCAGAGGCAGTGCAGCTTCCCCATTGACGGTGGTCACAGGCTCAAAGGCTGAAAAGCATTCAGCATGTAATGCTTTTGGTATAACCTGATCCAAAAGGCAGCAGTACAAGTGACAGTCCAGGCATTTTTACAAATGAAGAAAAATTTCACAATGTCCTCAGGACAGACGTAGGAGGCCAGAAATAGCCAAATATCCATGGGACACTATTCTGTTCCAGCCCCATCTAGGTCTCCTGTTTCCTTTTTCTTTTCTTTTTTCTAGAGACAAGTTCTCTCATGGATGTTTTCCTCCTAAGCTGGATCCATCTCATCACTGCTGTTGATGATGTCACAGTGCTCACCTGTCCCAGAAAAAAAAAACAAACAAACAAACAAAAAAAAATTCCTCTGAAGGAATCTGGAAGACTTTTAAGCCACAAATAAGTTTTACTTCCTGATAAATAGCATTGGTGACTTCTTTCTTGACTCATCCAGACCTCATGATTGCCAGATCTGGGCTGGCATAATCCGCCACAGTCCCTAGTCTGGAGCAGGCATCATGGGCCCAGAACTTGAGTCACTTTCCTCTCTCAGTCATGGCAACCATGTCAGAGCAAGACCAGCCTCGGGGGCTGGGGCCCCCAGCCATGTTTTGTTCCAGAGAGCCAGCCCTAGGAGGTGCAGGTCAGCTATACCCAGCTTTGCAGACATCCCACAGGCAGAACATTCAATTTAATCAATGATGACAGAATTAAGATCAGTTGTTGCCTGGGAAAGTTGGCGCTAGTGTGGTAGGTAGGAAACTGTGATTACCATAGGGCACAGAGAAACTTTTGTAGATATGCAGATTATGAATATATTCAATATCTTGAATGTGGTAATTATTGTATGGGATGTATACATTAGCAAACTTGTCAAGTTTTGAAAATTTTAAATAAATGAATGTTATTATATGTTAATTATACCTAAATATTTGTATATTAATTTTACCCAAAACCATATAGAATTAATATAGAGATATAGAGACATTAGCAGTCCTTTTTTTTTTTTTTTTTCTAGACGGAGTTCTGCTCTTGTCGCCCAGGTTGGGAGTGCAATGGCGCAATCTCAGCTCACTGCAATCTCCGCTTCCCAGTTCAAGCGATTCTTCTGCCTCAGCCTCCTGAGTATCTGGGGTTACAGGTGCCTGCCACCACACACGGCTAATTTTTGTATTTTTCGTAGAGACGGGTTTTCACCATGTTGGCCAGGCTGGTCTCAAACTCCTGACCACAGGTGATCTGCCCTCCTGGCCTCCCAGCAGTCCCATTTTTAACATAAATACAGGCAATAAAATTCTCTTTTAAAATAAGATATAGCTTAGCTGTGCTCTCTCTAATTAGAATTCCTATGTGCAAAATATTAGAGAAAGCTGAGTATTGATAGACATTGTGTTCAGAAGTGAGGTTTAAAATAATGTTGGTTTGGACCTATTCTTTATACAGTTATTTTGTTAGATAATTTGAAGTTGTAATGAAAACAACAGATATAGCAGCTGTTCACCAATAGTGTACCACATTTTGTGGAAGGAGACACACGCCATTATAATCTAATACTTAGTCATGAAGAAACTACAAAAATGTCATCATGATAGTAAGTCACCCAAGCTTTTCGGACAAACTGCAATCTCTGGTTTCTTTTAAAAATTTAGTCCTTAAAGGAGTGTTTCCCAGTTGTTTTCTTACTCAATACCAGTTTTAAAGGTGTAAATAGCTTACACACATAAATTTTTCAAAGTTCAACTCTTTCTGCTCTATCGAGATACACAGATATGTTAATCCTTAATTGGCAACTTACCACAGGCCAAAATGGAGCACACTTCAGTAGTATTTATGGTTTGATTTATAAAACCAGTGTTCCGTTTATTTTACAAATAGTCAATAATATTATAACAGTGAATATGATACTAAAGCTATCTCTCTTGGAATGTATAGGTTTCAGAAATAGTGGAAGTGTTCACCACTTTGGGAATTACTTTGTGGTCAGTTGTTCAGAAGTTATTAGAGTTAATAAATATATTTACTTCTATCACTACATCATTACTCTTATCTACATAAATCCCTGTATTATAGATTTCTATGTAAATCTATATTTTATCTAACTTTAATCTTTATACTTGCATATAATAAAGTATACTAAAAATCTGAGACAATAGAGTAACTTCAATAAAATGGATAGACATTTTAGTTTCTATAATATTTACTATTAATTGACACAATAGGTTTCATTCATTTATTTGTAGTTATGTATACATCAGAGGGTAGATAAAGGGAACATGAATTACTGAATACTTGCCTCAAACTCCAACTGACTCTATATAAGCTTGACTTTTTTATTTTAAACGTTAATTGTTTTAACATGTTAAGTATACTTTTACCTGAGAAATTGAGCAATCACAGAAGCACTAAGACAGCAGTGATCACATTCTAAATAGAGTGTGGGTATAAAATCTTTTCCTTATGCTGCCGGTTTATAGAGCTCATTTCCATGCCCTGTTACTCACTAATGTTATGGTTAAATTGGAATCTCGCTGGTGACAATCGCACTACATGAAATTTTTCCTTGTAATGATAATATTAGAAAAGGATATTTTGTGAAAACTGTTAGCTTGATTAGTTAAAATTCTAAAATGTGTGCTCTTGTTACATTAGCCACATATTTGTGAAAAATAGTGTCTCTTAATATCAGATTAAAAGTTTAGATCTTGTATTCTAACCAAAACAGATTAAGACCTAACTGACATATATTCATTATCCTTCTGAATGTTCCATCTCTGGCACCTTATTCTTATTTTGCCCCAGGAAAGGACAAATACTTTTTTTTTTATAAACATGAAGGCATTTTTTAAATGGTCCTTCCTTTCAAATAATTGAAAACGAACAGTTTTTCTGACTTTAAACTTGCATTTTAACTTTGTGTTGGAGAAACATTATTCAGACCTTCAGCAGAGCATTGGCTACCGAGGATTTAGAACATAGCCTGTCAAGTGGGCAAAAATATGACAAGCTCTTTATTCTTCTAGAATGATTTTCAAATATTAGAGGTCCAAACAACAATTTGCAGAGCGGAATGGTATTTTTCTATTATCAATTTTCTTATATTCCTAGATAATTTTCTCCTCTATCATATGCTTCATTTAGAGATCATCCATGGATTTTTACCTTATTAATATTACTATACTCTTCCATCTATACCCAACACCATCATAAAAAATAAACAACAAACCAATGGGAGAATAAGTAGAAAAAGCATGTACCTTTCTATCTACTCAAAGCCTGATATTAATGAGAAATCGTGTTTATAATCGCTGTATATTAGACAAATAGAATTGACTTCCTAAAACATTTCTGCTGTCTCTGGTCCTGGCTATGTTATCTGAGAAGTGCTCCTGAAAACAGGATTTACGTGCAAGTAATTTATTTGAGAAGTTGTTCCTGGAAGCATTACTGTGGGATGAGGAATCCATGGGACAGGAAAGAGAAGTGATTAAGTAGAGGGTGGAGCAATCAGCCGATCACTGTTGTGAGCAAATGGAGCTCATTCCCAATGGTGATCTCTGGGAAACGGTAGAATTGATATCAGCAAACCACAGCTTTCAGGTCACACCTGGCACATTGCCTGTTTATGTAGCCCCCATGCACAAAGGGCACCACTCCCTAGCAGTCTAGCACTGTGAGTTATGGAAAGCAAGCTAAGACATCCCCATTTGCCCCTTTCTCCCAGCACTTGCCTCATCAGTCTATGACTCGCCTTACTGCTGCACAGGGCCCATGCCAGCTGCCACTTTTGCATTGGTTGGAAACTTCTGGGCACCTAGCAGTGGAATCTCAGTCTAGCTTGGAGTCAGGGACTCGGAAAGTTGCCTCGTCACTGTCCAGCTGCCCAAATTGAGTTTGCAAAACTCTTCAGGAAAGAAAGAAGCACAAAGATCTGGGTATTCCTGGAGCAGAGAATAAAACTGATAGGTGGAGAAGCAGCCACCATTTCCCACCCCCAGGTATTCCCTCTCTCTGGTTGATTGTTCTTCCTCTGGAAATTTTTTCCAGCTGGGCCAAAGCAGGCCCACCACGTGGGATGAAACACCCCAGGAAAATGAGGCAGGGCATGAGTTTTCTCTCTTTTTACTTAAAGTGACTGTACAATAGCCTCAATTTTGCCTCTTGGCAGATAGTACTTACATATTATCCAGCCCATGGAAGGTTAAACAACGGCTCCAAAGAGGTCTCATTCCTAATCCTCAGAATCTGTGAATATATTGCCTTCCCTGGCAAAAGGGACCTTACAGCTGCGATTCATTTAAAGATCTTGAGACGGACAGATTATTCTAGATTATACTGCGTGTCCAATGTAGTCGCAGAGTCCCTGTCAGAGGGAGGAAGGGAGTCAGACAGAGGAAGGCAACATGAACACAAAAATAGAGTCAGTTAAGGAGATAAAACACTACACTGCTGGTTTTGAAGATAAAGATCGCAATTCAAATAATAGAAGCTGGCAAAGGCAAGGAAACAGGGCCTGTCCTAGAACCTCCAGAAGTAACCAGCTCTACTGACAGTCTGATTTCAGCCAAATGAGAATGATGTTGGACTTCTGCCCTCCAGACCGGTAAGATAATAAATTTGTGTTGTTTTTATCAACTTATATTTGTGGTGGTTTGCCTCAGCTTCAATAAGAAACATAACCTAAAAGGTTTTTTGGCTCCTAGTGTAAAATAATGCTTCCCAAATTTTAGCATATGTAGGGGCTACCAAAAGATTCAGTTAAAGAAGATTCTGAAGCTTATCCCCCAGACATTCCAACTCTGTAAGTCTAAGATATGCCACTTGGATTTCTAAGAAGCCCTCAGCTAATGTGACTGCTTTTAGGGTGTGGAATTGGAGTAACCCTCAGGTAGAATGTACTTATAAGTTGTCCTATTTATGAGGCAAAGAAGCTGCTGTAATTTTTCTCTTACACTGTCATTGGATAAGAGCTGCTCCCTGGGCATCCACTTGCCCAGCATTTCCAGCCTGCTTTCTAGGTAAGTGCTTCTGGCAAAGTCATCAGGAGGAGAGTTCCAGGTGCTTTCAGTAGCAAGATTTTCTGAATGCATGCAAGAGTGAGTGCCAAGGTGATATGGAAGAGTACACCTAAACTGTCTTTGATCTCTTGTTGCATTACATATACGTGGTGAAGAATGGAAGGTTTTTCTCTATCTGAATCATGCTCTTTTAACAAATAATATTTATTAATCCATATGTTTTAGGATGGTAGGAAGTCTACAGTCCTATTTTACTTACCTTTATTAATTGATCCTCATATCACTGGGGGTGTTGATTTTCTGAGATCGTTCACTGTTTAATAATGCTCCTAGATTATGTGAAAGGCTAATGTTCTGTTTTGTAACATCTATTTTTTGTTGGCTGCGCTGATTTTGTTTAACACATTGCTGTACCTCACGTTGACTAGGCTTGTTTTCCAACAGTTTTCTCCAATTAGTTTCCCATGTTAAGAATATTATTACTGGAAAATACCATTACATTCTTTTTCTCTGTATATATTAAGGCTAAACTATATTATATTTTCAAAATGAGAAAAGAACTTTAAATGATTCTCACCATAAGACTAACTATTATCTTCCCAAAGGGGAAAAAGAGCTTATACCAATAAACAAAAACAAAAAGTTGCCAGAAAGTACTGACGTTGGGCATTAGAGAGCATGATGGACAGGGATTGAACCTTGCAGCTGAATGAGCGGGATAAATGATAACAAGTTTTAGTGATAGCAAGACTAAACAACAGGTCCACTAAGGAAAAATAAAATCTGAACATTGTATGTCAGCAATACACAAAGCCTCAGAACAGATTATCCAAGAATGTAACAAAGATGAAATTAGCATTAGTATCTCCAGAGCTTACAAACAACATCATAAAACCAAGATAAGCCATTTTGATATGCATATAAACAGGCAATGCTAAAGCACTCATTTCTTAATTTAGAAATTGAGATTTAGTTTTAAAAGCTGTATGGATTAAATAAAGATAGAATTCTTTATTCCAGTATGCCACATAGAAAATCTTAATGAACATATTGCATGTAAAATAAGAAAGGAATTGGTTTTTGGAAAGGTGAGGACTAAATCCAAAACTGTCTTTAGAGTGTAAAAAATGGGTTTTTATAAGTGAGAAAGCTGTAATTATACTTTTATGTGATTATTGTCTTTAATCCAAAATGTGTTTGGGGTAAAGTTTTACATGATGTACCAATATAAGAAATGAAATTTTTTTTGTTTTCAAATTTCAACTTTATCACAGTTCCATAGTATATTAATGTATAAAATTATAAAAGTATAATAACCTCAATTAATCATATGGTCACTGATTTTAAGCTTAGAAATGTAGTTATTTTTATAAATCAATATCCACAAAATACATTTTGTTTTGGTTTGCCGTTTTGTCATATTAAAATTTTAAATCTTTTCTATCAAGGTCAAGGGAAAATAAGCAACGTGTAGCACAGATGACAAAAAAAAACTCCAATGCAATAGAAATATGCATATGTATTGTATACATACACACATATATATTTCTATTGTTACAAAATATAAATATATTATTACAAATATACATACATATGTACATAAATATACTTGTATTGTTACAAAATATATGCTAATTTATTATTTTTACTGGTAATAAAAAGGAATCCAGGGTCAATTCTATTTTCCCATAGAACAAACTTAGCTAAAACTTATGCACCACCAAGAATAAGCATTAATCACTTGATTAACATTTTATTACCTGTGATTTTAACAGTATATATTTTGTATGCAACCAGCTTATTGAAAAATAACTGTAACAAGTTTAACAGTAGCCCCCCAAAATTTATATCCACCTCAATCACAGAATGTGATGTTATTTGGAATAGTACTTCTACAAATGTAATTAAAGGATCAAGGTGAGTTCATATTGGATTAAACTGGGCTTCAAGTCCAGTAAGAGTGTCCTTATAATAGACAGAAAAGAACATGCAGACATAGACAAGTGGACATGTGAAGAGAGAGTGAGACATTGAAGTGATGCATCTACAAGCCAAGGAATGCCAAGAATTGCTGGCTGCCCTTAGACTCTAGGGAGAGAGGCGTACAACAGATTCTACCTTGGAGCCTCCAGAATGAGCTAAACCCACAGAACCCTTGGTTTCGGATTTCTGGCCCTCTGGAATGTAAGATAATAAATTTATGTTACTAAAGTTATCTAGTTGGGGGTAATTTGTCATGGCAGCACTAGAAAAGTAATATGTAATTAGTAAAGAAAAATACAGAAGCTCTAACTTTTATACTTTGATGAGAATAACTAGTACCTGAATCAGGAATATTACCAGCAATCGAAAGGGATACCACGTTGTAAAGGTATATGCACACAGACACACACACATACACACAAAATTTTCATAGGCTAATGTACATTCAGCTTTGTAAACTCATCCAGTTTCCCAAAGTTATTGGAGTACATTCTGCTCACATCGGTAAACCACAATACAAATATGCAAGTTTCAGTTTATGTCTTTGCCAATACTTAACATTTTTTGCACGCTTTATAATTAGGTGTTCTAATGAGGGTAATGACATCTAATTGTGACTTTAATTTTTATTTCCATAATTATTAATAAGGTGGAACACCTGGCAATATGTTTATTGATCATTAGAATTGATATTTTTATGAAGTAATCAGTTCAATTATTCTTTTTCCTTTTAGGCTGTTATCTGTTTTATTGAACTTTAGAAGTTCTTTGTACATTTCACATAATAATACTTTTAGATGAATATGCTACAAATGCCTTCTCCCAATCTGGCTTAAAATTCCACTCTCATTTTGATGACTTTTAATAATATTATTAATTTCAATGAATTACAATGTGTCAGTCTTTCTCTTATGTTTAATTCCTTATATGCTTTATTTTAAAATATCTTTGGCTACTACAGTGTCATAAATATACTCCCACATTCACATATAAGGTTTTACTGTTTCACCTTTTGCAATTAGATATAGAATCCATCTAGATTTAATTTTTGTGTATGATAAGTCAAAACCCATATGTATATATATATATATATATATTCAATTGTCCCAACATTATTTTGTAAAGCTAACCACTTACTTCCTGTGCTAAACAATCCCTAATATCGTAAATCAAGTAACTATATACATGTGAATGTTTCTGAAATTGTCTCCCATGCAGAATATTACATAGTCTTAAATACTCACTTGATAATATATAATACATAGTAGTTTTAGCCTTCACTTTGTTGTTCTTAAAATTACTTTGGCTTACACTTGCCCCTTTGAATTCTAACATATATTTGGGAATCAGCCTGTCAATTCAATAAAGAAAGAAGGGAGAAGGAAAAAAAAAAAGAAAAGAAAGAAGAAAAGAAAGGGAATGGGAAGAAAGGAAAGAAAATGGAAGGTTAGGAAAGGGAAAAGAGGAGTAAACAGGAAAGGAAAGCAGAAGAAAAAAAATGTCATATTTTAAGAAAGAATTCGTGACTAAGACACCAAAAGCACAAGCAACAAAAACAAAAATAGACAAATGGTACATAATTAAGCTAAAAAGCTTTCACACAGCAAAAGAAATGATCAAGAGAGTGAACAAACAACCTGCAGAATGGGAGAACATATTTTAAAAATGTGCATCCAACAAGGGTCTTATATCCAGAATATATACAGAACTCAATTCAACAACAAAAATTAACAGTTATTTCCATTAAAAAGTGGACAAAGTATATGAATAGATATTTTTGAAAAAAAGACATGCAAATGGTCAACACGTATGTGAAAAAAATGCTCACCATCACTATCATCAGATAAGTGCAAATTAAAACCAAAACAAGATATCATCTTACCCCAGTCTTAATGGCTATTAGTAAAAAGACAAAAGTAACACATTGGCAAGGGAGTGGAGAAAAGAAAACTCTTAAACAGTGCTGATGGGAATGTAAATTAGTGCAACCTCTATGTAAAGCACTATGGCAATTTCTCAAATAATTAAAAATAAACCTACCATTTGATCCAGAAATCTTGCTAGAATCTATCAACTCAAAGAAAAAGAAATTATTATATTAAAAATCTGCATTTGTATAAATTTCACAGCACTATTTACAATAGCAAATATATGGAATCAGCTTAAGTGTTCATCAATTGACGGTTGGATAAAGAAAAGATTGTACACATACACCATGGAATACTATTCTCCCATGAAAAATGAAATCGTCTTTTGCAGCAACATGAATGGAACTGGAGACCATTATCTTAAGTGAAACAAGTCAGACACAGAAAGATAAATATTTCATGTTTTCATAAGTCAGAGCTAAATAATGTATACACATGAATCTAGAGTGTGGAATGATAGACAATGAAGACTCAGAAGGGTGTGTGGGTGGGAGAAGGGATGGATAACGAGAAATTACTTAATGTGTACAACGTACATTATTTGAATGATGGATACCCTAAAAGCACTGACTTCACTGTAATACAATCGATGCATGTAACAGAATTTCACTTGTATCCCATGAATTTACATGAATTTTGAAACATGCATTGAACAGTAGATAATTATGAAGAGTGCTGGCATCTTTTGAAAATTGAATTATCCATTTCATAAATTTAATATATCCCTGCTTATTTAGTCTTTGATGTTTAGTAGTAATACTTATATTTTCTGATAGAATTATTGATGGAATATTTATATAAAATTTGATTATATCAATTTTTAAAAATTTGCTTCTAAACAGTTTATTGACTGTTTTGGATTTTTTGAGTATATCACTGTGTCATCTGAAAACAGATGCAATTATATTTCATCTTCTTCACTTTCTTTTGTTGCTGGATTTCCCAAAACATATGCTAAATAGAAGTGAATAGTGAACAACCTTGTCTCATTGTCAATTTCAATGTGAAATTCATTATAAAATGTCACATTTTCTATATAATTATTTAAGATATTCCTTATCAGAATAAAAGTTCTTAGATATACCTCATGTAAGAATTTCTAAAAAAAAAAAAAAGAATTTCTATTATAATTTTTTATGAAATATATATCTGCATTTATGAGATTGTCATTTAATTTTTTTGTTTTGTTTATTAATATAGTTAATTACATTCATTGATTTCCAAATATTAAACCACACTTGCATTACTAGAATAATGCCAGTTTGGGAATTACATATTATTCTCTTTGAATATCTCTGAATTCTACTTGTTTTATTTAGGTTTTATATCATCTATAATGATGATAGGAATTACTATATAGTTTTTCTTTCCTATTAGTAATGTTTTGGTAGCAAAGTTATACTGGCTTTATGTAATGAGTTTGGAGGTGCCCGCCTCCCTTAGTTTTCTTCTGGAACAATTTGTGTTATCTCTTATTTCTTCCCCAAATGTTTAGAAGAATTTACTCTTAAAGCCATCTGGAAATTCCTGTGGTAAGATTTTATTTCAGATTCAATCTCTTTAATAGATATAGGACTATTTAGATTTTCTATATCATTATATAAGTTATTTTAGCATTCTTCATTATCTGTTTTACATTTGAAGCACCATAGTGGTGTCACATTTCAATTGCTACTATTAGTAAATTCAGATATCACTCTTTTTTTATAAATATTAATAGACTTTTCAAAGAACCATCTCTTTTTTTTATTATTATTATTATTATTATTATACTTTAAGTTTTAGGGTACATGTGCACAATGTGCAGGTTAGTTACATATGTACACATGTGCCATGCTGGTGTGCTGCACCCATTAACTCGTCATTTAGCATTAGGTATATCTCCTAATGCTATCCCTCCCCCCTCCCCCCACCCCACAACAGACCCCAGAGTGTGATGTTCCCCTTCCTGTGTCCATGTGTTCTCATTGTTCAATTCCCATCTATGAGTGAGAACATGCGGTGTTTGGTTTTTTGTTCTTGCGATAGTTTACCGAAAATGATTTCCAATTTCATCCAAGTCCCTACAAAGGACATGAACTCATCATTTTTTATGGCTGCATAGTATTCCATGGTGTATATATGCCACATTTTCTTAATCCAGTCGATCATTGTTGGACATTTGGGTTGGTTCCAAGTCTTTGCTATTGTGAATAGTGCCACAATAAACATACGTGTGCATGTGTCTTTATAGCAGCATGATTTATAGTCCTTTGGGTATATACCCAGTAATGGGATGGCTGGGTCAAATGGTATTTCTAGTTCTAGATCCCTGAGGAATTGCCACACTGACTTCCACAATGGTTGAACTAGTTTACACTCCCACCAACAGTGTCAAAGTGTTCCTATTTCTCCACATCCTCTCCAGCACCTGTTGTTTCCTGACTTTTTAATGATTGCCATTCTAACTGGTGTGAGATGGTATCTCATTGTGGTTTTGATTTGCATTTCTCTGATGGCCAGTCATGATGAGCATTTTTTCATGTGTCTTTTGGCTGTATAAATGTCTTCTTTTGAGAAGTGTCTATTCATATCCTTTGCCCACTCTTTGATGAGGTTGTTTTTTTCTTGTAAATTTGTTGGAGCAAAGAACCATCTTTTATCATTATTTTTGATTGTACTTCTGTTTTCTGGTTAGTCAATTTCTGCTATTATATTTAATTTGTCTTCAATTTTACTTGTGTTAAGTAGAGATTGGTATGCATTTTTATTCTTGAGATGTACACATAATTTTTCAGTCATCACTAAGATACAAATTGAGACTCTAAGGTTTACACTAACTTTTGGATGGTTCATTTAATATTTTTCAATTTAAAATATTTTTTCTGATTTTAATTGTGATTCATTTTCTAATCTATGAGTTATTTAGTAGAAATTACTATTCGATTTCAAAATGTTTGGAGATTTTATTGATTTTTTTATATCCATATTAATTTCATGTGGTTAGAGAGTGTAACTCTGAATTGATTCAGTACTATAAAATTCATTGATTCTTCAATATCATTAAAATGGCCATACTGCCCAAAGCAATTTATAGATTCAATGCTATTGCTACTAAACTACCAATGACATTCTTCATAGAACTAAGAAAAACTATTTTAAAATTTATATGGAACTAAAAAGGCCCCCTTATAGCCAAGGCAATCTTAAGCAAAAAGAGCAAAGCTGGTGGCAACACTCTACCCAACTTCAAACTTTACTACAGGGCTACAGTAACCAAAACAGCATGACACAGGTACATAGAGAACCCAGAAATAAGGCAGTACACCTACAACTGTCTGACCTTTGACAAAACTGACAAAAACAAGCAATGGGGAGAAGACTTCCTATTCGATAAATGGTGTTGGGATAATCGGCCAGCCATATGCAGAATATTGAAACTAGACCTCTTGCTTACACCATATACAAAAACCAACTCAAGAGGGATTAAAGACTTGAATGTAAAACTCAAAACTATAAAAACCGTGGAAGGCAACCTAGGTGATACCATTCTGGACATATGAATGGGCAAAAATTTCATCACAAAGATGCCAAAAGCAATTGCAACAAAAGCAACAGAGCTTCAGTACAACAAAAGAAACTATCAGCAGAGTAAACAGCCTACAGAATGGGAGAAAATTTTTGCAAACTGTGCGTCTGACAAATGTCTAATATCCAACATCTGTAAGGAACTGACAAATGTCTAATATCCAGCACCTGTAGGGAACTGACAAATGTCTAATATCCAGCATCTGTAAGGAACTGACAAATGTCTAATATCCAGCATCTGTAGGGAACTGACAAATGTCTAATATCCAGCATCTGTAAGGAACTGACAAATGTCTAATATCCAGCATCTGTAAGGAACTTAAACCAATTTACAAAAAAAAAAGAAAAAAGGAACCACATTAAAAAGCAGGCAAAGGACATGTACAGACTCTTTCCAAATGAAGACATCCTTGGAGCCAACAATCATATGAAAATATCTCCACATCACTGATGATTAAAGAAATGCAATGAGATATCATCTTATACCAGTAAGAATGGCTATTACTAAAAAGTCAAAAAATAACAGATGCTGGTGATGTTGTGGAGAAAAAGAAGCATTTATACACTGTTAGTGGAAATACAAATTTTTTCAGCACTGTGGAAAACAGTGTAGCGATTCCTCATGGACCTAAAATAGAAATAGCATTTAACCCAGAAACCCATTACTAGGTATATACCCAAAAGAATATAAACTGTTCTGTCATAAAGACACATGCACGGATACGTTCATTGGAGCACTATTCACAACAGCAAAGACATGGAATCAACCTAAATGCCCATGGATGGTAGACTGAATAAAGAAAATGTGGTACATATAAACCATGGAGTAGTACGGAGTCTTAAAAATATGGCATCATATCCTTTGCAGGAACATGGATGGAGCTGGAGGCTATTATCCTTAGCAAACTAACTCAGGGACACAAAACCAAATGTCCCATGTTCTCACTTATAAGCGGGAGGTAAATGATGAGAACACATGGACATACAGAGAAGAATAACAGGCACTGGGGCTTATCAGAGGGTGGAGGGTAGAAAGAGGGAGAGGAACAGGAAAAAAAAAAAAAAGACTAATGGGCACTAGGCTTAGTACCTGGGTTATGAAATAATCTGCACAACAAACCCCATGACTCAAGTTTACCTGTACAACAAACCTGCACATGTAACCCTGAACTTAAAATAAAAGTTAAAATTTTAAAGAAGATATTTATTGATTCTTGGTTTATGATACAGACTATAGTCAATGTACCATGAAAACTGTAGGCAATATGATTTCTATTTTCTTTGTATCGTGTTTTATTGTTATTTTATTTATTTCTTAATGGTGTTTTTCAGACTTTCTATATTCCTACAGATTTTTTTTGTTTATTTTTCATCAGAGGATGAGAAAACTTTTTAATCTTTCACTAAGATTGTGAATTGGGCTATTCTTTTTAAGCTGTGATAATTTTTGCTGTCTACATTTTGAAGCTCTTATCACGTGACTACTCATTTATATTTGTTGTATCTTACTTGTGAACTCACCTGTTTTTGAACATCTGTTTTTCATTTTCTTAACCTTTCTGACATAAAGTCAATTTTGTCTAATATTTGTATATCCATATAAGTTGTCTTTTGGCTTGTGCGTTTATTGTATATATTTTTATATCTTTTAATATCAAGTTTTCTGTTCTCTTATATTTATAGTGTTCTATTGTAAGAAATATACCACTTCTTCGTTTTAATAAATGAGAATTTTTCCCCTTTAATTGGAGTTTTCAAGCTATTAGATTTAACATAATTGCTGATTATGTTTACATCTACCATCTTATCATTTGATTTTAATTATCCCTTCCCCATTTTTAATATGTTTTATGCTATTTTTAACTAAAACTTTTATTTTTCAATGAAAAATTTTTATGGAAAAATTTTTGAAACATTTTTAGGCTTCAGATGACATTATTTCCCTTTTGGGAAGAGTTACCTTATCCCCTGGTTGAAAGCTAAATGGAAAGATCCCTTCAATTCAAACAGTGAGTGAGCTGAATGGAGGTAGTGTTTCTGAATTTGTAAAGTTCAAACTATATCATGTTTTCTTTCAATTAAGCTTTCTCAAGTGGAAGTCTTGAAATTTTACTAGAATACTTCATTTAGGTAGGTCTTGAACTCCAATATTTAGCAGTCTGAGGCTACTAAAGTAAATGAATAGTCATAAGAACTCACAAACAAAAAATTCTACTCTATATATATTTTGCTTTCTATTAGCCTCACAAAGCTCAAAGTGTTGGTTAATGGCTTCAGGGGAAAATCATTAAGTCTAAGAACTTCAATGCTTCATAACTGCCTTCTTTTAGGAATCTTGGTCCTTTAGATGCTTGCTGTCTCAGAAACTATCCTATGATTCTAAATAGACCATAACCTGAAATAAGAATTCACAAATAATTTTTATTCCATGCTTCTGAACTTTTTATAAATGTTTCTGTAAAAGAACTATTCTAAACACATATTTCAGTGAAAATAAATTGAAGGCTGGCCTACAAGAAATAACAGTCTTGAAATCATTTAATCATATTTCAATCTGCAACAAAAAGGCCAAAACTATTGCCACTCTTTTGCAGCTTAAGTCAAAGTTTGCTAATCAAATTCTGTCTAAATGAAGTAAATAATTGATGCTTAAGAGGTTACCTCCTTGGAGGCATTTTAACCAATTATATGAATTATTACAATAAAACTACAAAAACGATATTTCTACTTGGGAATTTTGCTCTTTCATTTTTCTTCTTCCTTTATATTCAACAACTCTCCTTTTCCATGGGAGTATCATATTAACATTTAAGTATCACAAGCTTCTCTCATTTAAAAAATAAAATATTCTCTCCAGACCCTTTATCGTTCTTCAGTGGTGCAGCTCTTCTTTTAAGAACCAAATGTCTTCAAATAGAAGAATGCATTCCCTCTCTTGTTCCTCAATTCTTACTCAATGCAAAGTGCACTAAAGGCACCAGGGACTTCCCCCTCTTAATCCATAGCAATTCTTCATTCACTGTAGCCCTCTTTTAAGCAGCCAAAGTTATTGACTATTGACTCCTGGGAATGCCATTTTTCCCTACCTTCAGCGTTGCTTTTTTCCTGGTTTTCCTTTGACCTATCCGGCTAACCTTCCTCAGATTCTTTTGCAGGCTTTTCATCTTCTGCATTTCTCCTAAACATTAGTGTCTACCAAATTTCTCGCTTATACTTTATTCTAGTCATATTTGAGAAAATATATTTAAATGATTTCATTTCATCACAAAATATCATTCATATGCTGACAATTCTGAAACCTAAAACTCAGAGCTCTTTCTTCAACCTCAAATCCACATATTCACTGATTACTGGATGGCACAATTTAAATGCCCCATTAACCTCAAATTCAACACGTCACAAGCTGAACTCACTAATTCCCCCCACTAACTTACTCATCTGTCTGCACTTCCAGTTTAAGTAAGTGACTACACCTAGTTATCCAAGGAAACTGTTGCTTCCAATTAATTACCAAAATCTAGTCATTGTGTTTCCCTAAATGTTTCTTGAGATCTTCACCATTTCCACTGCCATTATTCTAGGGCATGCTGTAATTATTTCCCTTTAAGATCATGGCAAATTTTTCTAGTTAATTTTGCTGCATCAATTTTTATCTTCCTAAAATGTATTCTACTCTATGAGGCCAAAGTGACATTTTAAATATTTGAATTGAGGCTGAGCCACCCAAGATGGCTCACTATAGATGTTAAATGTCATTTCTCCTCAGAAAGAAGATCAAAATTACAGGTGAATGGTCATTATCCAAATGGAAACCTGAGGGAATAGAGCCAGGACCTGTCAGAGAGCCCACAGGAAGAAGCCAGGGTACAGAAGAAGAAAGTAGCAAACCTCTGGCAAAGACTGACTCTTGAGGAGCTCAGAGTCTCACAGAAGGTTTTGGTGAGGGGTCCTTCTCTGCTCCCCTCACCCTTGTGACAAATTGTTGATTACCAAATTGTCAGAGGCTTTATGCCTTTGCAACAACAGGCAACACTGTCAAAGCAATTTGGGAGCTTCTGAGGGTCAGGACACTGAGTGGCCAGCCTGTGCTAATGCACCTGCACTTCCCTCAGGCCCAAATTGAGACAGCACGTGCCATATTGGTTGTGCACCCATTGTGGGCCACTGTCCTGCTTGGGGAACCTCAGCTCTTATGTCACTCCACTAACAGATCCCCAGCAAACATACCCTTGAATCGGTTTTGATTTTGTCAACTACAGGGGACTTGCAGGTCCATGTGTTCCCCACAGATCTAGCCCTTGGCATCCCCCACCGCCAGGAGAGGGGAAAATGCAGTCTTCTAAATGCAACCCTAGGAGATGGAAAAATGCAGCCTTGGAACAAAAGAAATGCAGGAATGGTGTCAATTACTAAAGGGGGGCAACACCCACGGCCAGGAAAATAAATAGACGGGGGGGTGGGGGGGGGGTGATTTCCCACTCCTTCTGTCCACTGTTGTTGATACAGCAGGGGCTTTCCCACCTGCAGTCTCATGCATGCACCCTTGGAGTCAGCCCCTCTAGTGCTTTTTGCAGTGGCTGCACCCTGTTGTAAGTGAGCCATACTACCCAGGCATGCACAAAACACAGGGCCCGCCTTTTCCTCCTTAAACAGAGTGGTGGCATCCCAGCAATGGGGGGCAAAAAAGCCACAGCTGTCTGCTCTGGACAGAGAGAAGTTCTTCTCTGAGCCCATTTGAATGGTAGCCACCAGAGGGGCATTTTTGAGAACCTCAATTGCACAGCAACAGGGAACTCTTCAGCCATCATTAAAAGCTTCCTGAGGCTTCACCAGAAGCTGTGCAGATGCTGGTGTCATGCTTGCACAACTACAGAACCGTAAGCCAAGCAAACCTATTTCTGAAAATAAATTATGTTGTCTCAAGTGTTCCATTTTGGCAGGGTAAAATGAACTAATACAGTATCCAAGGACAATGCTGAAGAAAAATTCGTAAAAGCAGATAAAGAGAAGAGTCAAATCACCTATGAAGGGAATCCCATCAGATTAAGAGTGAAATTCTCAGCAGAAACCTTAAGAGCCAGAAGAGATTGAGGGTCATTTTTAGTCTTCTAAAAAAAAAAAAAAAAAATTCAAGCCAAGAATTTTATATCCTGTCAAACTAATCCTCATAAACAAGAAGTAGTCTTTCCCAGACATGTAAACATTAAGGAACTTTGTCACCATTATGCTGGTCCTAAAACAAATGTTCCAATGGATTTTAAATATGGAAAACAAAACACACATAAATAAAATATTCAGAGATCCAATAATGCAATTACACAACTGAGATTACAAAGCAACTAGCTGACAGCACTATGATGGGAACAAAACCTCACATATCAATATTAACCTTGTATGTAAACAGCCAAAATATTCCACTTAAAAGATGTAGATTGGAAAATTGGATTTTTAAAAAGACTCAACCATCTGCTTCCTACAAAAAATGCAGCTAACGTGTAAAGACAGTCACAGGTTCAAAATAAGGGGTAGAAATAGATGTATCATGCAAATCAAAACAGAAAAGAGCAGGGTTTGCTAACCAGCAATAGTAAATAAAAATTAACAAAGACAAAGAAGGGTATTAAATAATAATAAAGACTTTAGTTCAACAATCCAACAAGATGACTTAACTGTTCTAAATATATATGTACCCCACGTTGGAGCAACTAGATTCATAAAACAATTTCTTCTTGGCCTTCTAAAAGACTTAGACAACCACACAATAAGAGTCAGAGAATATAACACGTCACTTATAGCATTAGATAGATCATCAAGGCAAAAAACTAACAAAGAAATTCTGAACTTAAATTTGACACTTGACCAACTGGACCTAATAGACATCTATAGAACACTCCAACAAACAACCACAGAATATACATTCTTCTCATCTGCACACAGAATGTATTTGAAGATCAATCATATGCTCAGTCATAAAGCAAGCCTCAATAAATTTTTTAAAAATGAAATTATACCAGACACACTCTCAGACCACAGGGCTATAAAAATAAAAATTAATACCAAGAAGACTTTCCAAAACTGTAGTTTTGGAAATTAAAATGCTTACTCCTGAATAGCTCCTCTGGAAACATCAAAATTAAGGCAAAAATCAAAAAATTCTTTGAAATTAATTAAAATAAGGATAAAACTTAACAAAATCTCTGGGATGCAGCCAAAGCCATCTTAAGAGGAAAATTTATTAGCCCTAAATGTCTTCATCAAGAAGTTACAAAGATCTCAAATTAACAATCTAACTTCGCAACAAAGGAACTAGAAAAGAAATAATATACCAACTCCAAAGGGAGCAGAAGCAAACAAATAACTAAAATTAGAGAAAAGCTTAATTAAATTGAGATGCAAAAATAAGATCAACTTTCGTTTCAAGGTTTTGTTCTTAGAAAAACTAAATAAGATGATAGATCACCACCTAGACTAACAAAGAAAAAGAGAATATCCAAATAAGAACAATCAGAAATGACAAAGGCTGCGTTACAATTGTTCCTACAGAAATACAAAAGATCCTTCAGAGAATGCTATGAACAACTTTATCCACACAAATTAGAAAATATAAAGGAATTAGATAAATTTCTGAAAGCAAACAATCTTTGAAGACTGAATCAGGAAGAGCTTGAAACTGTGAATAGATCTGTGTTAACTTCTGAAATTGTTATTGTCCGTTCAGGGTATCTACTTCTTCCTGATTTAAGCTAGCAGGGTTGTATTTTTCCAGGAATTTATACACCTCTTCTAGGTTTTCTAGTTTATGTGCATAAAGGTGTTCATAGTAGCCTTTAATAATCTTTTGTATTTCTGTGGAGTCAGTTGTAACATCTCTCGTTTCTTTTCTCATTGAGATTATTTGGATTTCTCTCCTTTTTTCCTTGGTTAGTCTTGCTAATGGTCTATCAATTTTATTTATCTTTTTAAAGAACCAGCTTTTTGTTTCATTTATCTTCTGTATTTTTTTTTTGTTTCAATTTCATTTAGTTCTGCTCTGATCTTGGTTATTTCCTTTTTTCTGCTGGGCTTGGGTTTGGTTTGTTCCTATTTCTCTAGTTCCTTGAGGTATGACCTTAGAATGTCAGTTTGTGCTCTTTCAGTCTTTTTGATGTAGGTGTTTGAGGCTATGAACTTTCCTCTTAGCATCACTCTTGCTGTATCTCAGAGGTTTTGATCAGTTGTGTCATTATTGTCATTCAGTTCAAATTATTTTTTAATTTCCATCTTGATTTTGTTTTTAACTCAGTGGTCATTCAGGAGCAGGTTATTTAATTTCCATGTATTTGAATGGTTTTGAAGGTTCCTTTTGGAGTTGATTTCCAGGTTTATTCCACTGTGGTCTGAGAGAGTGCTTGATATAATTTCAATTTTCTTAAATTCACTGAGGCTCATTTTGTGGCCTATCATATGCACTACTTGGCAGTAAGTATCATGTGCAATAACAAGCAGTGAGATTGAAACGGTAATTTAAAAATTACCAACAAAAAAGTCAGGACCAGATGGATTCACAGCAGAATTCTATCAAATATTCAAAGAAGAATTAGTACCAATCCTATTGAAACTATTCCACAAGATTGAAAAAGAGGGAACTCTACTTAATTCATTCTATGAAGCAAGAAATGCCCTAATACCAAAACCAGAAAAGAACATAACCAAAAAATAAAACTACAGTCCAATAACCCTGATGAACATAGATGCTAAAATTCTTAACAAAATACTAGCTGCCTGAATCCGTCAACAAATCAAAAAGATAATCCACCATGATCAAGTGGGTTTCATACCAGGGATACAGAGATGGTTTAACATACACAAGTCAATAAATGTGATATACCACAAAAACAGAGTTAATAACAAAAATGACATGATCATCTCAATAGATGCAGAAAAACTATTTGACAAAATCCAGCATCCCTTTATGATTAAAACTCTCAGCAAAATCAGCATACAAGGAACAAACCTCAATGTGTTAAAGCCATCTATGACAAACCCACAGCCAACATAATATTGAATGGGGGAAAATTGAAAGCATTCCCTCTTAGAACTGGAACAAAACAAAGATGCCCACTCTCACTACTCCTCTTCAACATAGTACTGGAAGTCCTAGCCAGAGAAATCAGACAAGAAAAAGAAATAAAGAGCATCCAAATTGGTAAAGACAAGTCAAACTGTCACTGTTTGCTGATGATATGATTGTCTCAAAACCCTAAAGACTTCTCCAGAAAGCTCCTAGAACTGATAAAAGAATTCAGCAAAGTTTCTGGATACAAGATTAATGTATGCAAATTAGTAGCTGTTCTATACACCAACAGCGACCAAGTGGAGAATGAAACAGGAACTCAACCCCTTTACAATAGCTGCAAAATAAATAAATAAATAAAATACTTAGCAATACACCTAACCAAGGAGGCAAAAGACCTCTACAAGGAAAACCACAAAACCCTGCCAAAAGAAATTATAGACAACACAAACAAATGGAAACACATCCCATACTCATGGATGGGTAGAATCAGTATTGTGAAAATGATCATACTGCCAAAAGCAATCTACAGAGTCAATTCAGTCCCCATCAAAATACCACCATCATTCTTCACAGAACTAGAAAAAAAATTCTAAAATTCATCTGGAACCAAAAAACAGCCAACATGGCCAAAGCAAGACTAAGCAAAAAGAACAAAGCTGGAGGCATCACACTACCTGATTTCAAACTATACTATAAGGCCATAGTCACCAAAACAGCATGATACGGGTATAAAAATTGACACAAAGACCAATGGGACAGAATAGGAAACCTAGAAATAAACCCAAATTCTTACAGCTAACTGATCTTTGGCTAATCAAACAAAAACATAAAGTGGGGAAAGGACACCCTTTCAACAAACGGTGCTGAGATAATTGGCTAGCCACATGCAGGAGAATGAAACTAGATCCTCGTCTTTCACCTTACACAAAAATCAACTCAAGATGGATTAAGGTCTTAAATCTAAGACCTGAAACTATAAAATTTCGAGAAGATAATGTTGGAAAAGCGCTTTTAAACATTGTCTTAGGCAAGGATTTCATGACCAAGAACCCAACAGTGAATACAATAAAAACAAAGATACACAACTTGGACTTAATTAAACTAAAGAGATTCTGTATGGCAAAAGGAATAGTCAGCAGAGTTAACAGACAGCCCACAGAATGGGAGGTAATCTTCACAATCTCTACATCTGACAAAGGACTAATATCCAGAATCTACAATGAAATAAAAAATCAGCAAGATAAAAACAAATAATCCCATCAAAAAGTGAGCTAAGGATGTGAATAGACAGTTCTCAAAAGAAGGTGTACAAGTGGTCAACAAACATATAAAAAATGCTCAACATCACTAACGATCAGGGAAATGCAAATCAAAACTAAAATGAGATATAACCTTACTCCTGCAAGAATGGCCATAATCAAAAAATCAAAAAACCGTAGATGCTGGCATGGATATGGTAATCAGGGAACACTTCTACACTGCTGATGGGAATGTAAACTAGTACAACTACTATGGAAAACAGTGTGGAGGTTCCTTTAAAAACTAAAAGTAGAACTACCATTTGATCCAGCAATCCTACTACTGGGTATCTACCCAGAGGAAAAGAAGTTATTATACAAAAAAGAGACTTGCACATGCATGTTTATAGCAACAGAATTTGCGATTGCAAAATTGTGGAACCAACCAAAATGTCCATCAATCAATGAGTGGATAAAGAAACTGTGATATACTACTCAGCCATAAAAAGGAATGAAAAATGAAAAAACGGCATTCACAGTGACCTAGATGAGATTGGAGACTTTTGTTCTTAGTGAAGTAACTCAGGAATGGAAAACTAAACATCATATGTTCTCACTGATACGTGAGAGCTAAGCTATGAGGACATAAAGGCACAAGAATGATACAATGGACTTTGGGGAATTTCGGTGAAGGGTCGGGGGAAGTGAGGGATAAAAGGCTACAAATAGGGTTCAGTGTTTACTGCTCAAATCACGGGTGCACCAAAATCTCAAAAATCACCACTGAAGAACTTACTCATGTAACCAAACACCACGGGTACCCCAATAACCTAAGGAAAAATAAAATTTTAGAAAAAGCTTCTGGAATTGAATCCATAATAAATAACCCACCAACCAAAAAAGCCCTGGACTAGATAAATTCACAGCCTAATTCTATCAGACTTACAAAGAAGAACTGATACCAATCCTACTGAAACTATTGCAAAAAGTCAAGGAAGAGAGGCTCCTCGCTAACTCATTCTATGAAGCCAGCATCAGAATGATGCTAAAACCTAGTGGAGACACGACAACAACAAAAAACTTCAGGCCAATATCTCCCATGAGCACAGATGCAAATTCCTCACAAAATATTAGCAGACTAAACCCAGCATCATATCTAGAAGTTCATACACCACAATCAAGTAGGCTTTATTCCTGCAATGCAAGGCTGATTCAACATATACAAATCAATAAATGTGATTCATAAAGAGAATGAAAAGCAAAAATCATGTGATCATCTCAATGGAAGCAGAAAAAGCTCTCAATAAAATTCAACATTACTTCATGATGAAAACCCTCAACAGACTAAGCATCAAAAGAACATACCTCAAAATAATATGAGCTATATATGACAGATCAATAGCCAACATCATACTTAATGGGCAAAAGCTCAAACTATTCCCCTTGAGAAATGGAACAAGACAAGGATACCTATGCTTACCACTCCTATTCAACATAGGAAGCCCTAGCCAGAGCAATCAAGCAAGAAAAAAAAGAAAAGACATTCAAATAGGAAAAGAAGTAAACATCTCTTTTTGCTGATGATGTGATTCTATACCTAGAAAACCAAAAATACTATGGCAAAGCCTACTAGAATGATAAATGACTTTAGTAAAGCTTCAGAATACAAAATCAGTGTACAAAAATTCAAAACATTTCTATACATCAGCAAGATCCAGGCTGAGAGTGAAATTAAAAACACAATCCCACTTACAACAGCCACAAAGAAAATGAAATACTTAGGAATACAACTAACCAAGGAAGATCTCTATAAGGAGAACCGCAAAATACTGTTGAATGAAATCAGAGACAATACAAATGTAGAAACATTCCAAGATCATGAGTTGGAAGAGTCATTATTAAATAAATGGCCATTCTGCCCAAAGAAATTTACAGATTCAATGCTTTTCCTGTTGAAATACCAATATCATTCATAGAATTAAAAAAAATTTTGAAAATTCATATGAAACCAAAAGAGAGCCCTTATGAATAGCCAATGCAATCCTAAGCAAAAAGAACGAAGCCAGAAGCATCAAACTACCTGACTTCAAATGATACTATAAAGCCATAGTAACAAAATAGCTTGGTACTGGAACGAAAACAGACACATGGACCAAGGGATTATGATAGAAAACATAGAAATAAAGCCACCTACCTGCAACCATCTGATCTTCAACAAGGCTGACAACAATAATGGAGAAAGGACTCCCTTTTCAATAAATAGTGCTGGGATATTTGGCTAGTCACATGTAGAAAATAGAGGAAGCTGGACCCCTCCCTTTCACCATATACAAAATTAACTCAAAATGGATTAAAGATTTAAATGTAGGACCATAAACTGTAGAAATCCTGGAAAACAACCTAGGAAATACGTCAGCATCGGCAGAGAATTTTTGGCTAAGTCCCCAAAAGCAATTGCAACCAAAACAAAAATAAACAAGTGGGACTGATATAGTTTGAATATTTGCCCCCACCCAAATCTCATGTTGAATTCTAATCTCCAATGCTGGAGGTGGGGCCTAGTGGGAAGCATTTAGATCACGGTGGCAGATCCCTCATAGCTTGGTGCTGTCTTCATAATAGAGTTCTTATGAGATCTGGTCATTTAAAAGCGTGTGGCACCTCCCCTTTCACGCTCTCTCTCTCTTCCTTCTGCTCTGGCCATGTCACATGCCTGCTCCTCCTTCACTTTCTGTCATGATTATAAGCTTTCTGAAGCTTCCCCAGAAGCTGAGCAGATGCCAGCACCATGCTTCCTGTACAGCCTTCAGAATTGTGAGCTATTTAAACCTCTTCTCTTTATAAATTATCCAGTCTCAGGTCTTTATTTCAATGCAAGAATTGCCAAATACAGGGACCTAATTAAACTTAGTAGCTCTGCACAGCAAAGGAAACTATCAACAGAGCAAATAACCGAGAGAATGGGAGAAGGTATTAGCAAATGATGGATCTGACAAAGGACTAATATCCAGAATCTATAGAAAATCTAAACAAGTCACAAGAAAAGAATAAATAGCCCTGTTAAAAAAAAATAGGCAAATGACATGGGAAGACAATTCTCAAAAGAAGACATTCAAGTGGCCAACAAACATACAAAAAAAATCCTCAGCATCACTAATCATCAGAGAAATGCAAATCAAAACAACAATGAGATACCATCTCACACCAATCAGAATGGCTATTATCAAAAAGTCAAAAAACAACATGCTGTTGAGTCTGTGGAGAAAAGGGAATGCTTATACACTATTGGTGGGAATGTAAATTAGTCCCGCCACCATGGAAAGCAGTCTAGACACTTCTCAAAGAACTTAAAACAGAGGTACCATTTGAAGGAGCAATCCCATTGCTGGATATATATCCAAAGGAAAATAAATAATTCTACCAAAAAGACACATGCATGTTTATGTTCATCACTGTGCTATTCACAATAGCAGAGACATGGAACCAACCCAGGTGGCCATCAGTGGTAGACTAAATTTTTTTAATGTGGTACATTTACACTGCAAAATACCGCTCAGCCATAAAAAGAATAAAACCATGTATTTTGCGGCAACGTGAATACAGCTGGAAGCCATAATCCCAAGTGAATTGACACAGGAACAGAAACCAAATACAGCATGTTCTCACTTATAAGTCGAAGCTAAACACTGAGCATACATGTACATAAATATGGGAACAATATACTCTGTGGACTACTAGAGGGTGGAAGGAGGGGGTGTGAGTTTAAAACCTTCCTATTGGGCACTATGGTTACTACCTGGGTGACAGGATCCGTACCCCAAACCTCTGGTCAAATAATATTCTCATGTAACCACCTGCAATGTACACTCTGTATCTAAAATAAAAGTTGATTTTTTTCTTTCTTTTTTTTTTTTTGAGAGACTGAGTCTCATTCTGTAGCCCAGGCTGGAGTACAGTGGCATGATCTCGGCTCACTGCAACCTCCACCTCACAGGTTCAAGTGATTTTCCTGCCTCAGCCTCTCAAGTAGTTGGGATTACAGGCACCCTCCACCATGCTTGGCTCTTTTTGTATTTTTAGTAGAGATGGGTTTTCACTGTGTTAGCCAGGATGGTCTTGATCTCCTGACCTCGTGATCCGCCTGCCTTGGCCTCCCAAAGTGCTGGGATTACAGGCATGAGCCACCGCGCCTGGGCGAAATTTTAAATATAAAAAGTTTATTATTACAAAACTTACAGGTTTCCTACATTATTATTATTATTATTATTAGCACCAGATTATTTGAAAATCTTATATGATATTTCTGAGCTGTAGTTATTTATTCATCCATTAATACATTAATTCATTTTTTCATTAATCTAATCAGTCATTCACTTATTCATTCATGTCTATTCATATCTGGGATCTACTGGTTATAATAAAAATTTGAAATTATTAATAGACTTTTGATATCAATTATAGTACATATTATTTAATATATCTGACTAGGTACCAATAAATTCAGTCATGATCCATTTTAAAATCCAACTGTAAGGCTGGGCGCAGTGGCTCACAGTTGTAATCCCAGCACTTTGGAAGGCCAAGTCAGGTGGATCATGAGGTCAAGGGTTCCAGACCAGCCTGGCCAACATGGTGAAACCCCATCTCTACTAAGAATACAAAAATTAGCTGGGTATGGTGGTGCATACCTATAATCCCAGATACTCAGGAAGCTTAGGCATGAGAATTTCTTGAACCCGGGAGGCGGAGGTTGCAGTGAGCCGAGATTGTGCCACTGCACTCCAGCCTGGGCGACAGAGCAAGGCTCCATCTCGAAAAGAAAAAAAAAAAAATCCAACAGCATTCAAAAGGGATAATTCAATATTTGTAAAGGATTTCAAAGAAATGAGTCATATTTCATCTATAAAAGGAGTAACAAGTGGAAAAAATAACCTCTACAATAATTTTTAAAAGAAGAAGAGTTTAAAAGTGTTTTCAATCACTGTGAAAACATTATTTTATTCTGAGATTCTTTATTACTGATTTGGCTATTATCCAAAGATAACTTTTTAAATGTTAACTCAGAGAAATTAAATATACAATTAAAGATCAGAGAATAATTTGACACATGAATAAGACTTGAATTATAAAATTTAGAGAAAAATTCAAATTGGAAAATAAAGACCTCTGAGTTTTGAACTTCACACTCTCATCTTTCATGTTGGAAGATATTTTCCATTAGTACAAGTGTGACTGAAAAACCAAATCATGGCTTATGTTTCTTTCCTCCCATTTCTTTCAAAACCTGTCACCATCCTGGGCTCTGCTTTTTAATCTAATGGGTAGCTTGATGCCTATTTTTAAAAAGATCCACCCCATCTCCAGTTTCTGCAGTCCCATCTGGTCAGTCTGCTGCTCCTAATGGTGCAGGCAGTCAGAATATCTGCCACGGTACCTCTGGTTCTTTTTTGCTGAGATTGTTGTGCAATTGCTCTTGATTGTGGTCTTGTTTCAGCTACATGCACAGCGTTTCTGTCCTTCAAGACCCTTGCCCTTTGACACCTTCAAGCCTTGGCTCCCAGCATTATACTATTGTGATTTTCTTTCACCTTTCTTCTGTTTATCTAAATCTAACTTATTTCCCGTGACCCAGAATAAGTCTCATTTACTTCATTGTGGCCTCTTTTGATTACTTTAGCTGACACTGACCTTTCCATTCTTTCTCTTCTGTTATGTATGTAGTTCAATTTCACTGTTTGTCTCATCAATATTCTCTAATTATTTCATATTTTTTTATATCACCACTACAGGTACATTATTAGCCTCTTGAAGTCAAGGGTCATGCTCTATATTATTATTATTATTTTAATATCCATGATAGTAACTCACACTGAGCTGAGAACACAAAATGTTTGCAAAGGAAAATTTTGATTTATTCTTGCTTACATGTCAACAAATATAACAACTCAAACTCAATTTTTCAGCAATTTTTAATATAAAGTACTGTGTAGATGTCATTATACTAAGATTTTTGTAATAAACAGGATTTATGCTAATCGTATTCTTCTTCTATTTTTTTTTCCTTTTTTTTGTATAGTCCAGAGACAGTAATGGTAGCATAATTTTGATCTATACAAATCTCAAATGATTCTAATAACTCCATACTTATTATGCTCAAGGTTCTCTGCCATGCAAAATGACATCTAAATAACATATTATAGCTCATAAAAACAATTATTAACTCTTCTAGAGGTAATTGACTTATCCTAGGTGCAATTTTGTTGATGAGAATGAGCCCCATTCTGATCGCTATGAAATTTGGGAGATAGCCCACCAGCTGTACTCTCTCTTCCTCCCACCAATATATTATATTTGACCTGCATTTTACTTAATACCAGTTTCTTAGCCCTCCTTGGTCTCATGGTTTATATAAGGCCTTTTCTCTTAAACCCTCTCAAAACCAAAACAAAAATAAAAATTCCTAAAGGCTTTATGTGTGAAGACTTTTAAATGTTTGCCATTTCCCAAATACAAACGTCCTGGGTTCACCCCTAATATGTTCCTTTCCTTCCAATATATGAGCATCTTAATGCCATCTTTACTCATTACTGCATTGCCTCCAAAAGCCCCTACCCTATGATTTTATATCATCAATTGAGATTCCCTGTTTCAAAATATGCTAAGAATTACCACCTGTTAGTCTTAGCAGATATATATGTTGATACTCTGTAATGTTATCTCCTGCCTCCAAATCTCAACATAAAAATTATTTTATTCTTACTAAAATTCTTAAAAATAGCATATATCTTCTCTCAGCTTATTTACTTCCCATTTACTTCTCAACCCAGTAAAAGTGACATATTAAATGCACAGTATCTGCATGGATGACATGGATTAGTTTCATAGCTTAAACCATTTCCTACCAAGAAAACTTAAACTTACCTGCCCTCCATTGTGTAATGTTCAAATTTAAAAACACTAATAATTTCATGTCATTGTTTTGAGGATTAAATCAGTAAAAAACATGGAAAGCAATTAAAACAGCACCTGAAACACACTAAACAATTTTTCTTCCTCCTCCTACTCCTCCTTTTCCTCTCCCAATCATTATTATTAGTACATGTGCAATTTTTTTTGTTTTACTTTAAATTCTGGGATACATGTGCAGAACGTGCAGGTTTGTTACATAGGTATACATGTGCCATGGTGGTTTTCTGCACCTATCAACCCGTCATCTTGGTTGTAAGCACCACTTGCATTAGGTATTTGTCCTAATGCTCTCCATCCCCTTGCCCTCCAGCCCCCAACAGGCCCTGGCGTGTGATGTTCCCCTCCCTGTGTCCAGGTGTGCTCATTGTTCAACTTCCACTTATGAGTGAGAGCATGCAGTATTTGGTTTTCTGTTCCTGTGTTAGTTTGCTGAGAATGATCTTCAGCTTTATCCATGTCCCTGCAAAGGACATGAACTCATTCTTTTTATGGCTGCATAGTATTCCATGGTGTATATGTACCACATTTTCTTTATCTAGTCTATCATTGATGGGCATTTAGGTTGGTTCCAAATCTTTGCTATTGTAAATCGTGCTGCAACAAACATACAACCATGCAATTATTTTAAGGAACCCAATGATCTCCCATTTTTCAAATCCAATGGGAAACTTTTCTTCCCTTTGTCTCCCTCTCTGCTATGTTCCATTAATTCATTCAAGACATATTTACTGAGTAACTAGTATGTGTCAAGAATTGAGCTAAGTTTATGACACGTGATAAATAAAATAAAGAACTCCATCTTTCTCCACAGCTCTTCAAGCTAGAGGAAAATAAAAAATTTAAAAAACAATAAGGAATAAGCAAACAAGCAAAAACAAAATGAAAATGATTGTGATAGAAAAAATAAAAAAAATGAACCAGTTACTATAAAAGCAACAATGAAGACTTACTATAGACAAGGTAGGCTTGGAGGTCTCTCTATGAAGATCACATTTAAGCATAGACCTAAAGGATGATGAGGAGGTGGCATAAGAGGAGCAGACAAACATTTGAGGCAGAAGAAAACAATGGTGCAAAGCTGTACTGTCAAAAAATGTCCACCTCCCCTCTGTCTATCTCTATTTCCTCCCTCAATTTCCATAAACTACTGGCCTCTTTTACAACCCCTAACTCTCTGATAATCATATTTCAGTTTTCTAATGCTTTTCCTTTACTACCTACATCACATTAGGGGTTTAAGATTTTACCTTCTGCCAGGCGCAATGGCTCACAACTGTAATTCCAGCACTTTGGGAGCCAAGGCGGGTGGATCACCTGAGGTCAGGAGTTCAAGACTAGCCTGGCCAACATGGCAAAAACCCTTCTCTACTAAACACACACACACACAAACACACACACACACACACACACAATTAGCCAGACATGGTGGCACACACCTGTAATCCCAGTTACTTGGGAGGCTGAGGCTGGAGAATTGCTTGAACTCGGGAGGCAGAGGTTGCAGTGAGCCAAGATCACACCACCGCACTCCAGCCTTGGTGACAGAGCCAGACTCCATCTCAAAAAAAAAAAGATTGTTACCTTCAGATTATTTCGCTTCAATTTTGAGGTTCCTACTGTATTTTCTCATACATTATCATTCTTTTTATTAGCGCTTATGTGGAATTGACTATCATTTAAACCATGGTTATTTTACTAAACTTCAAATTTCTAAATGTAACATGTCCCAATCTCATTCAATGATCTTTTATCCTCAATAAATTCTGTTTGTGAATTGTCTGTAATCATCAATAGTATAAACATCTACTGAAGCACCTAAACTACAAACCTAAAGAATCATTTATGATCTATTTTTCTTCCCTCTTTTTAGCCAAATTATTTTCTTTTTTTCTTTTGTTCTGGCACTCAGGCTGGAGTGCAGTCCTGCATTGATGGTTCACTGCAGCCTCAACCTCCCAGGCTCAAGCAGTCCCCTCACCTCAGCCTCCAGAGTAGCTGGGACTACAGTCCCTTCACCTCAGCCTCCAGAGTAGCTGGGACTACCCTCACCTCAGCCTCCAGAGTAGCTGGGACTACAGTCCCCTCACCTCAGCCTCCAAAGTAGCTTGGACTACAGTCCCTTCACCTCAGCCTCCAGAGTAGCTGGGACTACCCTCACCTCAGCCTCCAGAGTAGCTGGGACTACAGTCCCTTCACCTCAGCCTCCAGAGTAGCTGGGACTACAGTCCCTTCACCTCAGCCTCCAGAGTAGCTGGGACTACAGTCCCTTCACCTCAGCCTCCAGAGTATCTGGGACTACCCTCACCTCAGCCTCCAGAGTATCTGGGACTACCCTCACCTCAGCCTCCAGAGTAGCTGGGACTACAGGCCCCTCACCTCAGCCTCCAGAGTAGCTGGGACTACAGTCCCTTCACCTCAGCCTCCAGAGTAGCTGGGACTACCCTCACCTCAGCCTCCAGAGTAGCTGGGACTACGTGCCCCTCACCTCAGCCTCCAGAGTAGCTGGGACTGCGTGCCCCTCACCTCAGCCTCCAGAGTAGCTGGGACTACAGTCCCTTCACCTCAGCCTCCAGAGTAGCTGGGACTACCCTCACCTCAGCCTCCAGAGTAGCTGGGACTACAGTCCCTTCACCTCAGCCTCCAGAGTAGCTGGGACTACAGGTCCCTCACCTCAGCCTCCGGAGTAGCTGGGACTACAGGTCCCTCACCTCAGCCTCCAGAGTAGCTGGGACTACAGTCCCTTCACCTCAGCCTCCAGAGTAGCTGGGACTACCCTCACCTCAGCCTCCAGAGTAGCTGGGACTACAGTCCCTTCACCTCAGCCTCCAGAGTAGCTGGGACTACCCTCACCTCAGCCTCCAGAGTAGCTGGGACTACAGTCCCTTCACCTCAGCCTCCAGAGTAGCTGGGACTACAGTCCCTTCACCTCAGCCTCCAGAGTATCTGGGACTACCCTCACCTCAGCCTCCAGAGTAGCTGGGACTACATGCCCCTCACCTCAGCCTCCAGAGTAGCTGGGACTACAGGTCCCTCACCTCAGCCTCCAGAGTAGCTGGGACTACACTCCCCTCACCTCAGCCTCCAGAGTAGCTGGGACTACCCTCACCTCAGCCTCCAGAGTAGCTGGGACTACAGGTCCCTCACCTCAGCCTCCAGAGTAGCTGGGACTATAGTCCCTTCACCTCAGCCTCCAGAGTAGCTGGGACTACCCTCACCTCAGCCTCCAGAGTAGCTGGGACTACATGCCCCTCACCTCAGCCTCCAGAGTAGCTGGGATTACATGCCCCTCACCTCAGCCTCCAGAGTAGCTGGGACTACAGTCCCCTCACCTCAGCCTCCAGAGTAGCTGGGACTACAGTCCCTTCACCTCAGCCTCCAGAGTAGCTGGGACTATCCTCACCTCAGCCTCCAGAGTAGCTGGGACTACAGTCCCCTCACCTCAGCCTCCAGAGTAGCTGGGACTACAGTCCCTTCACCTCAGCCTCCAGAGTAGCTGAGACTATCCTCACCTCAGCCTCCAGAGTACCTGGGACTACAATCCCCTCACCTCAGCCTCCAGAGTAGCTGGGACTACAGTCCCTTCACCTCAGCCTCCAGAGTAGCTGGGACTACCCTCACCTCAGCCTCCAGAGTAGCTGGGACTACGTGCCCCTCACCTCAGCCTCCAGAGTAGCTGGGACTACAGTCCGCTCACCTCAGCCTCCAGAGTAGCTGGGACTACATGCCCCTCACCTCAGCCTCCAGAGTAGCTGGGACTACAGTCCCTTCACCTCAGCCTCCAGAGTAGCTGGGACGACAGTCCCTTCACCTCAGCCTCCAGAGTGTCTGGGACTACCCTCACCTCAGCCTCCAGAGTAGCTGGGACTACATGCCCCTCACCTCAGCCTCCAGAGTAGCTGGGACTACATGCCCCTCACCTCAGCCTCCAGAGTAGCTGGAACTACAGGTCCCTCACCTCAGCCTCCAGAGTAGCTGGGACTACCCTCACCTCAGCCTCCAGAGTAGCTGGGACTACAGGCCCCTCACCTCAGCCTCCAGAGTAGCTGGGACTACAGTCCCTTCACCTCAGCCTCCAGAGTAGCTGGGACTACCCTCACCTCAGCCTCTAGAGTAGCTGGGACTACGTGCCCCTCACCTCAGCCTCCAGAGTAGCTGGGACTACAGTCCCTTCACGTCAGCCTCCAGAGTAGCTGGGACTACCCTCACCTCAGCCTCCAGAGTAGCTGGGACTACAGTCCCTTCACCTCAGCCTCCAGAGTAGCTGGGACTACAGGTCCCTCACCTCAGCCTCCGGAGTAGCTGGGACTACAGGTCCCTCACCTCAGCCTCCAGAGTAGCTGGGACTACAGGCATGAACCAATACACCTGGTATTTTTAAAATATTTTGTAGACATGGGGTCTGACAATGTTGCCCAGTCTAGTCACTAACTCCTGCACTCAAGAGATGCCCCGGCCTCGGCCTCCCAAAATTTTAGGATTACAGACATGAACCACTGTGTCCAGCCAAATTATTTTCTATTTTGTGTGTTTTATGTAATTTTTGTTTTCAGGTTCCATGCACACTATTTTCCAAGTTCAGTAATTTTTCATATTTTTCCCTGATAATTAATTCCTGGTTCAGGTCCATCTTCTTTTTCAGCTGAAAGATTCTGGATCTTTCAGTGATCTCTTTCTCCATTCTTGCCCAACTTATTAATATACCACAAAGCATCAAAAGTAATCTAAAATAAAACATGACTATACCACACCTGTATTCAAAGTTTCTGTGCTCAAATATATACAAGGGTCCCATGACCTGGCCTTGCCCAAATTGCCAACCTCAAAATCTATGTCATCTCTGTCCCGTTAAGGAAATATGAATGTGCCATTGCTCTCAATACAGCATCATTTTCTTCTTGCTACGTCTATTCTAACAGTGATCTTTTCAACTTCCCTTTTCCTGGTTAAATCCAAATTATACTCTAAGAAATATTATCAACTTCTTTCATAATTAACTTTATTCATAGGACTTTCTTACTACTTCACTCCAGGATTGCCTGAAAAAAAAGCATTTACTTGCGTGAAAATAAAGAAAGTGACTGCCAGCTGCTCAAGCCAACTGTCTTAATATAAGGAGACCCCATAATTTGATGTGTTTAGAGAATGAGCAGCATGAAATAGAAAAATGAAAATCAAACACAATCACTGATCCCTGGGAAAACATATAATTAAAGAGACTAGGGATGATATACTTTAAACTTTGTATATTATTTGAATATACAAAGCATTCATAAAACATTGCTATTTCAATGCAAAGGAATAAATATCAGATAACAAAAATAAATAATTGGTATTAGAAATATGATACAAGTCCAAGAATGAAAGAATAGAAAAAAAAAAGATGGAAGGGAAGTAATTACCAATGAAATAGTAGACAACCATTTTTTTCAAAGAAGAAACAGGAAAAAAGCCTTAGTTCCATAAAATTTCTGAAATATATGCCTAAATAAAAGATGCTGTTCTATATAGGAAAAAATAAGACCACTACAACATATCGCTAGACTAATTATCAGAAAAAGTAATGCAAAACACCATAAAGAAATGTGTTAGTGTTTCTGAAGGAAAATTTGCAATCTAGAAAGAAACGGCCATAAAACAATAATGAAGGCAATAGAGCTGCATTCAAATATTAATGGACAAACATTGTCTGTGGCACACGCACCCGTACCTCAGTATGTTCTCCAAAAACAGGAAACAAAATTCAAGAAGTAGAAAGGCGCAGAATCTTAAATATATGTTAGACTCTAACATATAAAAGCAGTAAAAAGAAGGTCCCAAACTGAAGGCCTGGAGAACATCAAGCTGCTATGTAATCCAAGTGCCTACCACAATATCTGACTTCTAGTATGTACTTAAAAGTATTGTTTAAGAAATGAATAAGAAATAATTGAAAAGGATAATGGAAGTTTCCATAAGACAGGATCTAGGCATAAAAGACACTTGGTAGTGTAAAAATATTGACTGAAATCCTGTAAATCTTAAGGGTATGATAAATACCCCCCTCCACACACAAACATACACAGACAGCAACAACAACAAAATCTAACAACTCAAAATCAAACAAGCAAAACAAAAAGTCTAATACAAATATTTTTAAATGAAACTGTGACATATTTCTTAGCAAACAAAATTTTTAAAATGGAATATATTTAATCCTAATGCTAGGTACTAAGAGTGGCTCAGGTTTAAGATAATGAATAGGCAAGAAGTAAATGTAATCTTAGTGAAATAATTGGTAGCAATTTGAATAATATTAAAATAATCATACTGTTTGCTTTCAAATATAAAAGTCAGCCTATGAACAAGACCAAAAGTCTTGATTGTAGCTGCAGACAGAGTATAAACAGAAGATAGGACTTGAAATTGTCAAGAATGATAGAGGAAAAGATGGCATTTCTAACATACCGTATTACAAAGTGGGACTCAGAAAATACCATCAATGTATATACCACATCTTCTTTTTCATTCTATCATCCATTGATGGACACTAAGGTTGATTACATATCTTTGCTATTGTGAATAGTATTGTAGGCACCAGAGACTCAGCAGGGTGATAGTGTAGGTGGGGAGTAAAGGATGGGAAAGGACTTAATCAGTACAATGTATATTATTTGGGTTATATTTACACTAAAAAGTCAGACTTAACCACTACTCAGTATATCCATGTAACAAAACTGCACTTATACCCCTTAAATTTATACAAATAAAAAAATACTGACAAAAATACATGAAACAGGACAAATAGTTTTTATAACATTTATTCAAGTTTTTATCTTAACAAATAAACTCAAAATATAAATATGAATGCTGGAAATAAACGAGGTGGTAATGTTAGATAAATCAAGGCCTGAACATATACCATCCAAATCTGACATGACAGGAAGAAAAGACTACGCATACTTTCAAGAATTATGCAGGCAATCACCAAAAGAACTAAAATAGGAGTAATAAATAGTTTGCCTCAAAGAGTGGGTCAGAGGTAGGAAAGGTAGGATTGTGAAAATATGTCTTTGGCTCATAAGTTCCTTTGTTAAATTTTATTTTTCATTGTGTACATGTATTATTTTGGTAAAGATTCATTTTAAACTATACACGTAAGTTATATGTTGCTATATATACAGTAGGCCTCCCTTATCTGCTGGGGATATGTTCCAAGGCCCCCAATGGATAATCCCTGAAACTATAGATGATACCAAACCCTATATATCTTATTTTTTTTTCTATACTTACATACCTACAATAAAGTTTAATTTATAAATTAGGCAGAGTAAGAGATCAACAACAATAGCTAATAATAAAATTGTATAAGAATATACTCTAATAAAATATATGTGAATGTGGTCCCTCTCTCAAAATATATTATTGTACCGTACTCACTCTTCTTCTTGGGATGATGTGAGACGATAAAATGCCTACATGATGAGATGAAATGAAGTGACCTAGGCATCTGCTTTTGGTGCCTGGATCACTGGGCCATGACGATGTCAGTGGTTAGATGTCAGGGTAGATGATGTTGATGACTAACGGGCCAGAGCATTCACAGCATGGATATGCTGTGTGAAGGGATGACTCATGTCCCCAGAGGAACAGAGTGAGATGGTGAGAAATTTTATCACACTACTCAGAATATCACACAAATTGAAACATGCAGATTGTTTTATTTCTGGAATATTCTATTTAATATTGACCAATGACTGAAACCACAAAAAAAAGAAAAATGAAAAAGGGGAGAACTACTATAAATTTCAAACTGTGAAATTGACTTGTATATCTCTTAAAAACTGTTGTATATTGGAGCAGCTTATTTAAATAAAACAACCGTTCAAGCCGTAGTTAAGTTCAAAATGATAGACAAATAGAAAATGTCTCCCTAGCATGGTATGGGTTTTGCTTTTTTTTCCCCATTAGCAGTTATAATTTTTTCCCAGTAGAAGTTACAAATAAAATTTGTTTATTTGAAGAAAACACATACACATTTTAAACCATGGCACAGGAATTGTGTTTTCACTTTGTTTTTGCCTTGATTTTTGTGAAAAACAGAACTTGGACAAATGGTGACAGAAATGCTAAGTCAACAGAAATCAAACCACACCCTTTATTTGTTATTTCTCAGTGTTTTGCTTTTGTATTTATCAATTAGCAAATGTTTTTATCTTAGGCCAAAATATTCATTCTATAATATATTACACGTCCAAATATCCAGAAGTATTTACAGTTAATAGTTGTCAGTAGAAATCTGAATACTAACTTGCTTCAATAATTTGGTAATACTTCTTAAAGCTTTGATTTTAGTGTAAGACTGATATTCATACATAATATGTACATTATACCTCACCTCAAAAATGAGAATAAAATAATATGTATGGTATCTAAATCTATCTAGATACAGATATTTTCACATGTGTACTTAAATAACTTTTTAAATATAGTCAATTGTATTTCCTTGATAAGTTCAAGAAGAAAACTTCATAAATAAACTTCTTGTGAAGCCTCAGGCAATCTGAAAGGCAAATATAATTCCATTGCACACGCTCATATATGTATGTGTGTCTGTATACCTATATGTGTGCACATGTTATACTTTTGTATTGCATCTTTGGATCATTTATAGAACATCTACCTTCATAGATTTAAACAATCCTTCTGTCATATATTTAGATGAAATTTAACTTTTCACATAACGTAAAATCCAACAATTCAAGATTTCTGAAGAGAGAATAAACTATCATTAGGTATAACATTCTCTTTTACTTCAATTTAGTTATATTCTCACAATCTTTAAAAAGTTTTAATACAGTATTATGTTAATCTCATTCTCCAAAATAAAGTAGCATGAAACAGACCATCAACGCTTAACTTCAGGATCTGAATTATACATAAGATAAGCTGAGATTATAATATTAATTCCCAAAATACTACCCCAACTATTTATCTAAGTTTTAGGTTAATAGAGTTAAGAAACATTTAAAACTTCAGAATAAAACTGACTTGGTTCTATGTACATAGCAGATGTGCATAGAAGTATTTTTTTAAAATGAGTGAATGAGTGAATGAATAAATATGTGAATAATCTTTATCTTCATAACTTCTTTGGCTATAAGGTACAGTTACGGGAAAAAAGGTGTTGTTCAACATCTTTTTAAATGCATTTAAGTAGTGTTATATCAGAGACAGGGACATATTTTAACAAAAGTGGACTTTTTTTGTTTGTCCTCATTCCTATCACATGAAATTTTGAAAACATCCATTTGCTACTCAACAATATATTTCTAAACTCGTAGGCTGCATATATAACCTGATATAGGTGTGTTTTTCTTTCAATTTTTTTTTTGCTATAATTTGCCAGTGAATTGAAGTGCTCTGGTTATAATATAATTTTAAGCCTCATAGAGGTAATAGGTATTTATATGGTGAGTTTTAAGACTATGAATTTTCTATTTAATCACAACTGAATTTAGTTTGTTTCCCAGTCGCCACATATGCTAAAAAATGCCCATGAGGATAATGGCAAAAACAGAAGCCTCTTCCAAATAAAAGAGTCCTATAAATAGCCAGGAAAAAGTTCATTTTCAGTATACTTGGGTTTTTATTGTTCACCCCTCATAGTTCAAGTTTTGTTTCAGAAACATACTCAAATAACTTAGAGAAAATAATTGTATGGGCTTCTCATTGATTGTAAAACAGTCCCCAGGCAAAGTCAGGACAAGCAGGTCTGATTCTTACTTTCCTGAAGCAGCAAGAGGAACAGGCAAAAATATTAGAATTGCCCAGCAATTATTCTACACAAAACACACTTATAAGTGAAAGATTCTGGTCTATCTTCCCAGCACTTGTTCCATTTTTCTCTTCTTCAAATATGCTATGTTAACAGGAACTTCGAATGAACTTTTTAAAGATAGTTGAAACATATGTTACAGAGAGGCGAGGCTTAGTGTCTGGTTCACCTTTGGCTTAAGAACAGTTCACCAGAATAATAGTTTCAAAAGAAATGCTATTGTTATTGTTAACTGAACAATCAAAATATGTACTTGTAAAATATAAGAGGCAATATCCTGTCCTCTCATAATTGGAGCAAAAGTAACACACTTCCATTTAAAAAAGAAAAAAAGTAAAGCTAAAGGCAGGGAACAAATTGTCCATCATGAAAGCAGCTGGCATACTAAAAACTGTAAAAGCTCCAGCTGGTAGCTCACACTACCACCAACTAGCCAACTCTTCACATTGGAAATGTGCTATATGATTTTATGTGAGAAAGCAACAAAACAGATATTTGTGAATAAATATTGGTTTGACAGGAAGTAAGACAAACTACATTTTTTACTCAAAGACATGTACTTAAGCACAAGGTGCCAAACAGAATATCTATTTAAAGAGGAAAAAAATGGAGAGAAAATCCACATCAGAGTGTAACTGAAGCAGATGGTGTAAATTGGTCCTTTGTTAGTCTTATAAAGTTTAAATAAAAATATCCCAAATTGGAGGGGTTTTTTTAAGTCATTTTATCAGAAATAAAACAATTTTAACATAACATCTACAACTTCTGGAATTATGTTTTCTTCAATTTCCAGTCCTTTGAAAGACACTTCTGATTCAACATACTCAACCCAAACAAAACTCATGTGACTAAACTATTTTAAATATAGGAGTCTCAGAAATCTAATTAATATTTATCGGTTCCAGGATAAGCACTTAGCCAATGCAGAGTACATAACTGCCTTCCTCATGTGAGGTGAAAGATTTTTTTTTTTAATGAGGCCTCCTTATTTAAAAAGTTAAGTTTTAAATTTTTAGAGATAAGACACTCCTTCTCCAGAAGATCCTCTTAAAATACCAATATTGCATTAACTCTTCATCCATCCTTTACTACCCTGGCATGTATTTATGTATCATATTAGCTAGTCATGTCTTCAAAATACATATGTTCATTTATCGAAGGGATGAGACTTCATAAAGGTAAATTTGAATATGGTAAATAACAAGAAATGTAATCAATATATCAAGTGGTAATGATGAAAGCAGACAAGTCAAATCACTTTACCCATGGTGTTAGGATGGAGTGTTTAATCCTTTCAATGCTAAGTATCTGCAAGTGTATCAGGCTGCTCAGTGGTCTTTCATCAGACCGTAAGCCAAAAACAAAATTCTAAGCCCCCCAACCAACTGAATGGACCTCTCCCTTGGCCAGGGGCATTCTAATGTAAACCTGAAACACTAGTTCAGGCCATGATGGGAATGAGTGGTTGGATGTGCCTCATTATACCCTACTCCCTTATGAATTCAGGCCTAGCTGGCCAGCATTACCATTGAAAGAGAAACCTTAAGACTGACAAAGCTGACTCAGTAGCAATCAGATACCAATACGACAGATAGCAGGCCCTAAAATAATCCAAATATTTTACCCCAAAATATGTTTATTTGACATTTTTTGAAGTGGCCCTGCAAGGTGTCTCTTGTGGGGAAAATCTTCATTCTGTAGAGAATCCCTTTCCATTTCCAGGTCTTCCCTAAACAATGAGAGAATTAATTAAGAGTCTAGCACCATTTTAGTCTGATAAGAGCTCTAAAGCATTGGACCCAGAGGCTTTATATACATGATAAAACTTTGTTCCCTGCAATCCTTTGTCTTAAACCAGACATCCCTTTCTACAGATTCCAGGTCTTTAGAAAACAACTCTTTCAATTGGGCACGGTGGCTCATGGCTGTAATCCCAGAACTTTGGGAAGCCGAGACCAGCCTGGCCAACATGGTGAAACCCCATCTCTACTAAAAATACAAAAATTAGCCAGCATGATGGCATGTGCCTATAATCCCAGCTACTTGGGAGGCTGAGGCAGGAGAATGGCTTGAACCTGGGAGACAGAGGTTGCAGTGAGTCGTGATCGTGACATATCATACCATTGCACTCCAGCCTGGGTAACAAGAGTGAAACTCAGTCAAAAAAAAAAAAAAGAAGAAAACAACTCTTTCAATCAATTGCCAATCAGAAAATTTTTGAATCCAATCCACCTACTACCTGGAAGCACCAGCTTTGAGTTGTCCTGCCTTTCTATACTGAACCAATATACATCCACATGTATTGATTTATGTCTCATGTCTCCCTAAAATGTATAACACCAAGCTGTAGCCTGACCACCTTGGGCACATGTTTTCAAGATCTCCTCAGGCTGTGCCGTGGGCCATTGGTCACTTAGACTTGGCTCAGAATAAATCTCCATATATTTTACAGAGTTGGACGCTTTACGTTGACAATACAATTCTTTGCATAGTGATGTTTGTTCACATATTTGTCACTATGGTTGCAAATTAACAGTTGCAATTTGAGAAATACCCTCTACATTCAAGACAGGAAGAAAGAAGAAATGCTCAGGGACATCTGATTGATTTTATCAAGAAACAAAATTAGTCCTAACTCTCCTTCCCCAAAGATGTAATTTTACATATCATGTTTCAATGTTGTGTCATAGTTCCCCTACTTGCAAGGAAACTTGACATGGAGAGCATTAATCTGTACAGTCCCTACAGTAGAGGAATAGAAAAGGAAGAAGAGGAGCAGGGATGAGTGATGATGAACTGCCATCCTATAGCATCTACTAGAGACATAAAAGATACACAAACAGAATGATGCTAAACGAAAACATTCGATGCTTAATTTATTCTTTGGTAAATCAATATCCTGCCAAGTGAGCAAGGAAGTTACGTATTTTACAATCTGTGGATTCCCTAGATAATTTCTACTCTGAACCTTTTATAGATGTCAATTTGTTAATTTCTCCAAGGTGAAAAACTTAATAATACAGAATTCAGAACACTGAACCATCCGTTTGTCTTCCTATTGTTCTAATACATGGTATTTTCTTCCAGAGAAATAGAGGTGAGAAAGATATTGTAGTGGCACAAGGATGCAACTCACAGATCTCCAAATTTGGAGAGTGTAATTGACTGAGAACTCTGGCTACTGCGTTCTGAGATCCAAGCCTGGGTTAGTGCTGAGGCCCCAACTTCCCACAGGCTGCTCTCACTCAGTGAGTAAGTGCAGTGAGAGAAAGGTATGTTGATATTGGGAGACCCAGTGTTTCTCTGATGATGGCTTCAACTCGACTCCAGATGGACCTGTTGAACCTTTCTTAAATTACACAGCAGTCGATGATGTTTCCACTCAGCTTTCCCTGCTCCCACTTTCTCTTGGGATTCGGCATACATCTTGGTCTGATACCTCTCCCAACCATTTCAACCTCCCTTCCCATTTCTTCTCACATAGATCTTTGTCCTAGTAAAATCATTGCATATTTAATCCTATCTTGGTGTTAGCTACTAATAGAATCTGGACTAACACAGATACACTTATTTTTCAGTGTATATGCATTAAGGTTTTATAGGCTACACTGTATTCTTCTTTTATTTTTATAAAACGTTACTATGAAATAACAGACTTTATGTCATGTACACTAATACATTAACCTCCTTAAAATTTAATTCATCCTTTTTATGAACAAGCATTTTTTCCAAGATAAAACTTCAAGTTTTGAATAATTTCTAATCGTAGCCTCTGGTGGACGTTTTAATCAACAAAATGAAATCTTAATGCTGTGCTACTTCATTTGATTTTATTCCCCTATTTTAGTAGTTATGCTCTTTTAGCCTATGCTGATGACTTTCACTTTAACATAATGATACAAGATTTACTAAAATACAGAAAAGGAAATGACCCTTAAATAGTATACATGCATAACTTTCTCTTCATCGTGCGATAAGCAAAAGTAAAATGCTTCATATCAAGTATCTCAAATTCTCTTAAAACTACTTCACATAACCTTAAAGTATTGCCACTGTTTTTTACCCCAAAAAGCATGTAAATGTGTTGTTTTGGATTACTAATGGCAATTCTGACATTTTTGCTAATTTAATTCAAAATATTTTATTTTATGCAATTATCTAGAATTCATAATTCTAGATAATTCAGTATTGAGCTACCTTAAATGTAGGCAGTTTTTATGTCAATAAATGTAGAAAATGGGCTGTGAACAATTTCTAAGATTTCCCTATGTCTCTGTAGTCTAAAACCTCCTGGGGTTAACTATTGCATTTTTTAATGATCAGAAATAATTAAGAATAGACAGTGGCTTATTACCGGTATAATCCACAAAGCCCTAAATTCTGATTCATCTATTCAGTAATCATGCATTATGATTTATACTCTGTTAGGTAAAGTTTATGAAAGACTATTTTAGTGATCTCCATCATCTAAAAACTCAGACAAGTGAGTGACAAAGACACTTGAATAAATAAAATTTAGTGTGATAATTACTACCTCCATTTGAGCCTAAAACTGAAAATAATTCTCTCTGCTTCAGTAAGTTGTGAGGCTACATGGGGAGTAATTCTCACCTGGGTTTTGAGAAATGGGTCTGTGAGAAAGAGCAGAGTGAGATAGAAAATAGGTGAGGACTATATATGCTAAAATAATGAGGCATAAAACAGCAGAAACAACTCAAAAACCAGAAGCTCAATGTGACTGGATCATAGAGGGGATTATGGGGTTTGTGGGAGGTATTATTAGAATGGTAAAATGGGTCAGGTGTAGGAAGTTCTTTCATGGTGTGTTAAGGAATTTGAAAATTATCCCATAGACATTGTGAGTTGTTTATATTATCATTAATGCAGATAAATAACACAAGTAAGTAAAAAGACTTCAAACATAATCTTTGTAGCCATTAAAAAGGGAAAGACTTGAGGCAGACATACAATTCACTGAAATAGTCCAGGCTAAAATAAAGACCTTTATTAGGAGGTGCAATCAAAAGGAACTCTGAGACTTAAAAATGGAATTTGTAACCAAGATCCAGATAAATGAAAGTAATCCTCATTTGCCAGCCAAAATCTCAGTGAAGTTTTGATTATATGGGGTTGGAGGAGCCGAGGGTCCTGCAGCTGGATATTTACACGTAGTTAGCAATGTGAGTCTGGAGACTTCCAGAGGAACACAAGTTATAGAGACGGATTTGGAAGTCACAGACATATAGATACTATTTGAAAGCATGATATTTGAGTGCTTTTTCAATATAGTTCAGCAAGATTTGCTTCAAAAGTATTTGTGTCTCTCAGACTGTCATCACTGAGGCATTGTAGTGAAGAGAAAATGGAACAGACTGTCACACAGACTTAAGTTCAAATACTAGCCTTGTCATCTACCAATCATCTATTGTTGAATTATTATCTCTAAAACTTAGTTTTCCTGTCTGTGAATAATGGGGATAATAATAATTTAATATTTCACAATGACTGAATGAGATAATTTAGACACAGCATACCTTTTCTACAATCGTGAGATATATCAAGTTCTGAAAACTGAAAGTTTGCTTTTTTTCCTTTCTTCCCTGGTAAGTTTATTGCAAAATCATCTGTTGGCAAAATCTTACCTGACCTGAAGGCAGACTACTGTAGTTCTTGGTAGTCATTATTTATCATATATTGTGTAATATTTATATGTTTGATTTGGGGGTAGTGCCAATTATGCCATATATGCAGTGTGCAGGCTTTCTAAAATCTGTGATACTCAAAAATGCAAAACATCTGGCACACAGAGTTTCAGAGAAGAGGTTATAACCCTGAATATGCAAATTGCCTATATGATATCAATATATAATAAGTTCTTAATAAATATCACCTACTGTTATCATTACCTGACTCTATGAACCTGCTATTGATACCTGCTGTTCAATCTTATCTTACCCAGCATGTTGCTCATTATCTATATATTTTTATGCTTAACAAATTGACCTTGTTTTGACTTTGGTTTCTTATGGATGTCATTTCCTAGGATTAATATTCTTCTTCCTCTTTGCGGATAAACTTCATCCCAACTCCTTCTCAGTCTGAAGGCCCAACAGTAGCCACAGTTGGTGCCTGATTTTCCTAAATCCCTCAAAAATAAGGAGAGTGTATTGAATAATATTCAAGAAAAATATGATGAATGATAAGAGAATAGGATTTAGAATTAAAATTCTAGGAAAGATAAGATCTAAAGAGCACAGCAGTCAGAGGAGGAAACTAAGAAGGAAGAGAACAGAAATAACAGAGTCAAATAATTCAAGAGAAGAGAAATATTTGGGAAGAAGGAGTGGTCAAATGTGTCACGTGACAGAGAAATACAATCAGATAAGGAATATGAAACCACTGGATTAAGTGTTATATCACTGACAAGCAAGAATAAAACTGTAGTATTTTGACACATGGAAGAAAGTGATGAAAATTACTGGAGTTTACGTGTGCATAATACATCATACTAGGTGTATTAGTCTGTTCTTACACTGCTAATAAAGACATACCCAAGACTGCGTAATTTATAAAGAAAAAGAGATTTAATGGACTCACAGTTCCTCATGGCTGGGGAGGCCTCACAATCTTGGCAAAAGACAGATGAGGAGCAAAGGCACATTTACGTGGCAGCAGGCAAGATAATGTGTGGAGGAGAGCTCCTCCTTATAAAACCATCAGATCTCATGAGACTTATTCCCTATCATGAGAACAGCATGGGAAAAACTGATTTTTTCAGTTCAATTTGAAAAAATCATGATTCAATTTACCCATGATTCAATGACCTCCCACTGGGTCCCTCCCAAGACACGTGGGGATTATGGGAGCTACAATTCAAGATAAGGTTTGGGTGGGAACACAGCCAAACCATATCAGTAGGTATGATCAAATCATGAAATGTTACATGTTTCAGAATATATTCTATTGAACCCTGCTCCTGCAAGTCCAGAAGTACAAGAACACATGTTTAGTCCTAATTCAGAGAAATGAAATGAATAAATCCACATGGAATACATTATATAACATATACATTTATATATGTTTTATATTTTTATATATATAATGGAGGTTATATTAGACTTCTTCAAAAAAATGTTTGTTGCTTCAATAAGAAAAACTTTTTGTTGCAATTTTTATAAGGAAAAAGTAATATGTATTACTTATTAGTTGATGTTGCAAAGCTGATGCTTAACACCACAGACTTTTCTTTTTTCGTAATCATTATGACAGCATGTTTTGAACACCCTGCATGGGAGAACCACCAAGACCAATAGCAGGCTATGCAGGAGTGAGAGATAGATAAACTTTTGTTGTAGTCAATTAACCAAAAGATGGGGTTGTTTATAATTTATATCATCTTAATTCATATAAGGTCACAGAATAAAAGAAACAAATATTTTATCCTTCCTTCTACCTTGAATTAGACCATATAATAATGTGCATCAGATATTAAAGAGCTGCCTTTATATTAAAGTGATACTTTGGCTTGCTTTCTTACTTCCCGTTTATGCTCTCTCAACGTCCTGGGAAATAAAGTTGCCCCTATCTGCTTACAAAGACAGCCAGTTAGTTCTCACTTCCTCTAAAAGTGCATTCTCTCCCCTGTGTCTTTCTAGACTTGTGGCAATTAAGAATACCTCCTGCAGACATACGGGGAGATATTTTGGTGCATTTCCATTAACCTGTGCTGAAATTATGACAGCACATATGCTAACAAATATTTCTACTAAATATTTCCAAGTTATATATCTTTCTAAGGTGAAACAACAAAGATACGGCAAAATTAGGTAAAGAAGCAGAGGGCCAAAAGGAGTTGAGGGGACCTGTGGACATTAATTTTCACCAAGCCAAGTGTAGAATGAATTTAAATACACACACTAACTGTCTTGTAGATATATTTACATGCATTACACCTAAGATCCAATATTTTCTTTCTAAAAAATAAGCAACTTAAATTGACCCAGGACATCCTTTCATGGGTGATTCAACAGTCAATCTCATATTTATAGGAAGAAAATAGGAATCACAAAATTAACAGTGACTCCATACTACATGTATTTGTTTAAAAAGAGGGAGTGACTGTTTTTCTTTCCATGCTATAAAATTGGGTCTTCATTGAAAGTAAAAACTCCATAGTTCAAAATGTGTAATTTCACAGGCAATATTGCAAAGTGATATCTTTAATGTATTCACAGGTAAATAGTGATAATGTCTCAAAAAGGATTTCCAAAGAAATGATTTCCAACTAAAAGATAAATATTAACCTGAAACACTATTCTCACATATGTGCCTTAGTATATATTTTTATTTTATTTAAATCTGATGAGTAACACAGAGCTTGTTTAATATTGCTTCTTTTACATTTTTTGGACTTGACTAAAGGTATATGTACAAGCCTTTTAAACATTTAAAAAGTTACCCACATTCATGGACATTCAACCTCCAGGTTTGTTATGGTATTGGTGATACTCTTTAGCTACAAACAAGGCAAGGCTGATATTTCTAGATTTATCAAAGTTCATGATATTCTGGAAACCTGAATAAGACCTCTGGCAATTCACCTAAGTACGCTTCACCTTTCTTCACTTCTGGTGGATTTCATTGTAAGAAAAAAATCAAATGGGTTAAGTCACAGGGAACATAGCTGATAGCCTCAGCAGGACAAAAATAGACATACATCTCGATTAAAGATTATACATGTGCTTATATATCACATAGGCTCTAAGCTTGCTCCACTTGGATAATTGCCCAAATTATATTTTCCTGATAGTTTGTACTAGATTAGTTACATGGTTATGCATTAGATTGGATTATAAAATGCAATGAAAAGCTAGCATTAATTCCCTTCAAACTGTGTAAAAAACATTGCAATGTTCACACAAGCCAATTATTCTATTTAAATAAGATGTTTTAAAATTGTCATTATTCAATCAGTCAAGCCCATATGATGCTTATTATGTTCAAGAATCTGTTCTAAAGGCTTTAAAAATAACACATTTCCGCTTCCCAACTACCCTCATAGATAGGTTATATTGTTTTTATCATCCTCACTTTCCAGATGGAACATGATGGAGTAACTTAGCTATAGGGAATTTAAGTTGCTCATCTAAGTCACAAAAATGGTAAGAAATGGAAATGAGATTCGAACCTAGGTAGTCTAACTGTACATCTCAAGTATTTAACCCCACTGTTATACTAACAATTAATGTATTTTAGAATCCAGACTATCTCATCTGAATGCTAGAATATTACAAGCTGGATTTATTTCAATATATCTCTATTGTTCATTTTTCAGTGTATCCAGCTGTACTGCTCCTAGTAAAAGGTAGTTTAGTGAAAACTATTTATCTTAATTTGCTAGTCTCATGAGGAAGGAGACAGGGCAAGGCAAACAGGAGTTGTGAAAAGATGGTTTCTGTGCTCCCACAAATCTTAGACTATTTTGTTCCTCTCTCCTCCAAGAACAAAAGCACATATTCTGCTGGGGTCAGGCTTGAGAAAGAAGCATTCAAAGGGAACCTGCCCTAACAAAGGTGTAATAATCTTTTATTTGGTGTAAACGGCACTAAATGTGCCCTCAAATAAACTCAATTCTTCATGCTGAGGCTCACAGATGGATGTTATTAACCATGTGTGCCATCTGGTAACTTCCTTTTTTAGCTAATCATTCTTGTTAAGTAGGTGCTAAGTCTTTACAATTATTATTTTCGTGTTGTACCCTCTAAATTTGGGTGAGCTGGGGCAGAGTACCAATTGTGCCTTTCTAATTATAGTTCTGTGGCCTGAATGTGAAACTCCAGGAACCAAAATCAGACATTGAGTAAAGTATTGAGCAAGTTGAGCTCTAAATGTTCAAGCCCAAAACAACATCCAACTTTAAGTTTTATGTAAAAAATAAGAGGAATTATGTTTATGTCTCATGAATTACTGTGGTTACAGAAAATAGAAACCTAAAGTTTCAGTTGCTCAGGAATTTTCAGTCTACATAAGTATATAACGTTAGGACATTACTGTATGAAAGTGCATTTAGAGGATTTTTTTGACAAATTAAACCTCTTTATTAACATCAGACAAATTATAAGGCATGACATATTGGAAGACATATATTTTGTGGTTCTGTGCTACATGAATTATACTGAACTACCTCGTTGTTCATACTATTGGGATGATCCACAATCAGGGTCCTTTTTATTTATTTATTTATTTATTTTATCTTGCAAGAAATAACAACTACATATATGAACAAAGAGGCAACATTTTACAAGCTGTATAACACCTTGGCATTTAAAAACAACTCATTAATTTTATTATTTAATTTGTTCTTATATGTTCAGTTTTACATCTTTATACATTCTTAAACATTCAGTTACTGAAGAATAATATTCAGTATAATAAAAAAAACCTATAGTTCAGACATTTGTAAAAGTTGAAATTTATGTCCTTTATTGTTTTTGCTTTTTTTGCATAACAGGATAGGTTAATCGGAAGTGGAAGAATAAAAACATTTCTTTTGTATTCCCTTTTATTTCTAATAACTCAGGTTTGAAATACTGAAAATAGCATAAGAGATGAGACTGGCTTAAATTTGTAAACTCTTTGTTTTAATGTTTGTTATCTAAATACGAAAGAGAGAAATGTATGGTTTGACCAAGGAATCGAATATTATTAAAGCATATATACCAGTTCTATAGCCATTGTATTTCACATGTTTTTTTATCATGCATGTATTACTCAGAGGAAGCTACCTGCTATAACAAGTATCCCTAAAATCTCATTTATATAGCACAGTAAAAGTTTATGTTTTACCTACATTTATCCAATCAGGTTTTGTCAGGCAGCCTTTTATATTCAGGGATCAGGCACCAAGGGGTTCATCCAAGGACCTCAAAGTCCTTCACTGGATTCTTTGCCTTCAGCCATCTGATAAGTAATGAAAGTTAAAATTAAGAACATTTCTGCCCACATTCTGTCAGATAAAATTTGTCATATGGCTCTTCCTAAATGCAAAGGTTGGAAACATGGTCTCTCTGTTTTCCCAGAAGTAAAATGTAATGAACTGGTGAAGACATAGCATGGTCTCACATTCTGAGAATCCCTATATTTATCAATAATTCAGGTATTTTTGTCAGTTAATATCCAAATAATGAAGACAGCTTGTTAAATTCAGTTTTGGTTAAACAGTTTGCTAGCAATTAGCTTCTGATCCACATGATTTTAGTTTATTTTGGATGCAGCCTACTTAGTATTTCAAGTGGTATGAATTAGAATCCTCAACAGAGAGAATCTGATAACAATCTTCCAAGCTCTTCAGGAGTGCAGTTTCTATTTGTTCAACAAGCTACCGATTTGCCTATGCCTGATTTAACAGTAGAAAATACCTTGCTCTGTCTTCAAATACATTCTGGGTTTTGAAGGGGATGGAATGAGAAAAATCAGTGGTTGGTATACATCTCATTTACCACATTGACTGCTAGTCCTTCAGCAAGCAAAGCAGTCTTTGAAAGAGCTGCATGATGTCATTCCTGTTCTGGATGAATACCACATGCCACGTTATCACCTTCGTATTAGTAATAATAAATTGAACCATCATGAATGAAGCAATCAAAATTTACAAACACTTAGAAATATGTTTTCTTTAATGATATGCATAATGTATAAATCAAGTTTAATTTTGTGCTTGCTCCTGGAAGCAACACTGGAGCTCAAAAAGTAAGCTGCCTAATTCTTCTAGAAAAGAAATTAATTTTCAGAATATGTCTAGTAATTCAGAAACCAAACAATTGTTAGTTATGGAAAGGGAAATCAAGAGCATTGCAAGCATCTAAGCATCTAAGTACAATAAACTTGAATTTGATGCAAAGCACATGATTGTATGGATATCTAATTTTCACAGTGGAAGTTCATCAGACCTAAGTTGAGCTATCAATATGTCTGAATGAATGAAGATTAGCTAGCAATGAATTAATTGCTATCTCCCACTCATAAGACTTCCATTGAATTACATGGGATATAAAGAAATACAGCTATTAAAATGAAGAAAAACAAAATTAACTATAAACAGCTACATAGTCTGATTGCAAACTGAATAGCAATATAGTGAATTATGAAAGGTCGAATGACTCATACATTCAATTACTGGCTAAAACACCGTATCTTAACTCTTGATGAAGGATGAAAACCATAACCAAATCTCTTTATTTTTTTTCTTTCGAAAAATCCAGAATTAATAACAGTTAGAGCACATTTTAGCAATCATGTTCCCCACACCACCAGACTCTATACAATTAATTTAGGATGTTTCAGTATGCACAGGTTGTTTTGATTGACCTGACCAGTCAAAGTAGTCCATTGATTTCTCTCAAAGCACATTCTTGACTACAGTTTCCTTAAATTCCTGCTGCTTCTACCATTTAGATTCAAGTACAAAGAAGAAATATGTAGGTAGAGGAAATAATTATAGTCTTATGTGGAATATATCATTTAATGAGTCACACACAGCATTCCATTGATTTAACAAGAAATGAAGAGAATCCTAGACACCTGATTATCTATAGCACCAGAGTAGAATATCGTACCCCCCTCCTGTCAACAAATTGAGTTCCCCACATCCAGTATCTGACTGTGGTAAACTTATAGTTCAATGTTTTCTTAATAGTGATCTGAATTATTTAACATCTTAGTTGGAGGATGAACTAGAAAACATCTAGATATCTTTTGGGGTTTGCTGTGTTTCTTTGGCTTTCTTCTATCTCTCCCCCAGATCATCTCCTGGGGATAATTGTGAAATTATAACCTTAGTTATTGAGTACTGTGTTTATGATACAAATATCCCTTTAGGCTATTGAAGTATACACAATCTCAAAAGAAGAATTAGCTCCTTTTAGAATAAAATTTTTATAGTTTTAAAACAGTCAGTACAAAAATCCCCTAAATCTGTATTGCTACAGATTTTCACAAATAGAGGCAGGATACAAAAAAGCATCAAGTTTGAAAATTAAATTGTAAAACCTAATTTACATATAAGAAGTAGAAACAAAGGTTAAACATTTAGTTGTACCTTTTACTCTGAAAAATACATATGAACAGGCTCCAGAACTCAGTAACACAAAAAAGTTGAAAATAATTGAGTTGAGTTGGCCTTTAAGAGTACACATTAGGCAGTAACTTACATGATATGATTGAAGGCTCTAAAGCACATAGCCCGATCAAAAGTTCCTTGTCCCTGAAAGAACAGGTACTCCTACATATTTATTATTCTGAGTCTTCTGAGTTGCTTCGTTTGGTACTTTTTCTTAATTAGAAAATGAAATTTATTAGTTCCAAACTCATGCTAATGCCTAGGACTTGGTATTTTCTCACAGAAAATAGGAATCAGGACTGTTTGCTGGATGTGGGCATGATAAAATTCAGGAAAGAATAACGAAAATGGGCAGAAGAACACCAGAAACCATCTCCCAGTTTGCATTATGACTATGTCCTAAATATTATGCAGACAGACATTGTGGTTATCATTATGCCTTATAGTTTAAATTAAAATAATAAGAACATGTTAAGATGGTTATGCTTTACACAATATGTACATTTAATAGCATGGATCTTTTTTAGATACACCTCCTTTCCTTGTCCTGAAACATCTACAAGGACCCCTGTCTGCCAAGACATAAGGTAAAATTGTTCTCTTACCTTTAGAATTTACTCAGAGTATGTATTTGGTATTTCTTTAATATAAATCCTCTTCCAAATGATCATTTCTGGTAATAATATACTAGTAGCAGTAGTAGGAACAATAATAAATAATACTTGAATGCTTACTCTTACAAAGGCTTATGAAGTAATACTGCTGTATCTGTATTCAACAAATGTTTTTCACTGACCAGAGCTATATAATGTTGTAAATCAAAGTAAACCTCTTAAAAAGGCTTCATTTTGTTCAGCCGTTCCCTTGGAAAACATCACCTGGGTAATCTACAGAGGAACTGGGACCATTAAGGACTATTGATTGGTTCAACTTTGTTTATAGTCAACAAGGAGGTTGATTGACTTCTGAAACACACAGGTTAATGATTGTCTGTGAAATCCCTGATACCTAATGTCATAATATTACCCTGTAAATTAACATTTGAAAAGTTTGGATTCTTGAGTTAGTTGTCAAAGAAATTATTATAGTATCTGTTAAAATGCTTATAGTTTTATTTGTGAACAGTTGTTTCATTATGAGCCTATCCCCATGAAGAGCCACTAAGAATTCTATCACTACAAAGTCAACTTGTATTGAATTACTACAAGGAACAGCGAGTAAAATTTTTTTATAAGCAGAAATTCAATATTCATGCAAAGCAACTTAGCTTTTGCTGCCTGGAGCCTTTCCACAGCAAAACAAAGGACCATGCGTTACTTGAAGATTGTACAGAGACTGTCTTCAGTCCTTTGAAACTAAATCACTAAGCGAGCTTCCATGTATTAATATAGGGTCACTGTGGCAAGAGGAAGAAATGTACACCTTCTTGTGGCAATCGAATAACTGCAATAATTTTATGTCACTAAGCTGACTCACATACAGAAATGGTGGTATGAACATGTCAATGGTAGTCTAAACTCATCAGCAGACAAATGCACTGACAGTTTGATTGTTGAAGGAGTACATTCACGGCTCTCACATCTTTGCAAATGGAGAAATGATAGCGAGATTAAAATTGAAAAAAAATCTCTGGCCCAGAGTCCTGTGTGATAGCAGTAAAACATGTTAATTTCTTGACAAGCTGAAAATGTAAGATAGAAACTTCACTTGCAGTTGAATCTGGAATTGTTTCAAAACTGGAGAAGGAACTCAAATTTATAAATACTTTCAGAAATGTCTGCTTACTCACACTGTTTCAAGACAGTTTTCTCAAGGTAATGAAAAGATCAAAGTGGTATACGTCTACATTTTTTGTTAAAAAAACAATAGACAAATTTTTTAATGAAAATATATTTTTCAAAAGAAGTCCAAAAATCACCATTATAAAAATATTTTTATCACAATGAAGAGCTACATATTTTTCAGTGTCTTGATTACTATAATAAAAAATAGACTTTCAGATTTGACTTATTTAAGTAGTCATGGAAATAAGATTAGGAAATCTAGTTAGGATGCTGACCTAAAGATAGAAATTCTATTATTCTTATGGTAAGTATACTTGTGTGAGAGCTACATACCTCAAAAATCTTTGGGAATTGCAAAAAGTAAGTTTCATTAATTTTTTCAGAGTCTGGCAAAAAGAAAGTCAAGTGTTAAAAATAAAAAGTGATAAAGAAACAGGATGCATGAGCTTCATCCACTAAAGCCATAATTGAATCATTCTGCCCCCTTCTTCCATTGAGATTATAATGGCTCCATACTAGGTAAGCAAGTGAGACTAATAACAGCATCCATCCTCATAAGCATGCCATTAAGGCAGAAGACGATAGCAGGAGCAAGAGGAGAAACAACACTATGCGTAAATCACTCTGACCTAGAAGACTGAAGCAAACATAAAGAGAAACCGTGAAAACACAACTAGCAGCAGTGTCAGAAGATGTACTATGGTGGGTTAGCTATAAGTACTACATGCAGAAAGGCATGGCTCCTAATGCAACATAATACATCCAGGAAAGATTTCAAAGGGAAAAAAAAAAAAAAAAAACCAGATGTTAGTCATCAGTAAAAAACATTGCTTGGAAAAAAAAAAAAAAAAGTTCTCATTAAAGTGTTTGCTTGTAAGACCTAATAGCTCAAAGAAGCTACAAGAGTTCATTTTCATCTAGATGATGGTATGACACAACTGATCATAAGCAGGTGACTTTGTATTGCATTTTTGCTTTACCAGCAAAATCGGACTAATCAGCACCCTTCAGTATTCAGTAATACTGATGATGTTAAAATCTTAGGTTTTAGTAACTGTGAAGTAATTATGTTACTGCAGGACTACAGATTGTACCCATAATCCTATGTAGCTCAGCGATCCTTTTCTAAACATTATTTATTTTTATTTTTATTTTTGTTTTTTTTCTTTGAGATGGAGTCTCGGTCTGTGTCCCAGGCTGCAGTGCAGTGGTGCGATCTTGGCTCGCTGCAACCTCCGCCTCCCGAGTTCAAGTGATTCTCCTGTCTCAGCCACCCGAGTAGCTGGGATTACAGGCGTGCACCACCAGACCCAGCTAATTTTGTATTTTTAGTAGAGACAGGATTTCACCATGTTGACCAGGCTGTTCTCAAACTCCTGACCTCAGGTGATCCATCCGCCCTGGCTTCCCAAAGTGCTGGGATTACAGGCGTATTGATTTTTCTCTTGGAAAGATTTTATTCTCTCGATGTTCATATTGGTATGACAACCTGGTAGAATAAGTAGAAAAATCAACGTCTCAGGTAACTTCTTAACGTTCAACACAACACAATTAATTTGCTGAAGTTTAATATTTGAAGGTAATTATAAATTGTTACAATAAAAAAGATGTAGCAAAGAACTGATGCTTGGTTTTTGATAGTTTGGGGCAGGGATCAGCAAACTTTTCCTCTAAAGGGCCAGACAGTAATTTTCAGTTCAGTGGGACATATGGTCTCTGCCACAACTATTTGGCTCTGCCACTGAAGTGTGAAAGCAGCGACAGAGCACAGGTAAATGAATGAACATGGCTGTTTTCCAATAAGAGTTTATGTATAAAAACCAGCAGTGAGCTGGTTTTGACCCATGGGCCATAATTCATCCATCAGTGGTTTAGAAGAAGGGGAAAGTAAAATAATACCTTAACTGTAATTTTGGAATCAAATTTATACCAGGCAGATTTTTCCTCCACATCATATGCTGCCTTTCCTCTAAAAATAACATTGTAGGTAACAGTATTCTGGCTGAAATATTCTTTTTTTTTTGCTTTTTATTATTATTATTATTATTATTATTATTATTATTATTATACTTTAGGCTCTATGGTACATGTGCGCAACGTGCAGGTAACTTACATATGTATACATGTGCCATGCTGGTGCGCTGCACCCACCAACTCGTCATCTAGCATTAGGTATATCTCCCAATGCTATCCTTCCCCCCTCCCCCCACCCCACAACAGTCCCCAGAGTGTGATGTTCCCCTTCCTGTGTCCATGTGTTCTCATTGTTCAATTCCCACCTATGAGTGAGAATATGCGGTGTTTGGTTTTTTGTTCTTGTGATAGTTTACTGAGAATGATGATTTCCAATTTCATCCATGTCCCAATATTCTTAAATCCATTATTACTTTAAAATTTTTTTCTCAATTAGAACATACATTTATTCCCCAAAACTCAAAAACTCATTTTATTAATATATGAGGTTGTAAAGTGAAAAAATATGCAAAGACTAAAGTGTTAAGGAATTAAACATACAGTGTAAGTTGTATACTATTGTTCAGTTGTATCTAGACATGTTTATTACCAAGCTGGAAGCCGCTTAGGTTGACGATATTATACTTATAAATGTCACCACAGGTATGTTTGTTCACCAAATATGTGTTAGTTATTTAAACCCTTTCTGGCTCTATGCACTAGCTCATGTTATCACGCCGTTGTTAGGTCACATTATCAAGAAGTATATGTCTAGCAGCCACTTTCTCAGATCAGAAACTGTAATTTACTTACTAATTTATAACTTTAAATAAAAGAATCACTGATTCAGAATAATACTAATTTGTCTTAAACTTTGGTTTGTGGATTTACCAGCCTAGCAATAATATTTATTTTTATTTCTATTTATTTTTAAGGGAAGTACCCTTCACTCTTTTGAGAAGCAGAATACTTCACTGTGTGTCAGAATTTTCTGGTGCTCCACAGTAAATAAAAATTGTCATTCAATTAATAAAATGTGTAAAGAAGCACAAAATTGTAAAAGTTACCACATAATGTGGGATTCCCTTGTTTTCTTCTAGTGCTCTCCTGCAGAATTTAGAATGATGAGCCCCTTATTTTCTTCACATCACTTTTGGAGACTTTTGTTGATATTTTATCCTCTGTACCATTTTTCCTGGTTATTCATTCTCAGCATTTAAAGTTGGATAGGAAATGCTTTCCTCCTCTAACTTCTGGTGATGCAGTTCTGTCCATATGCAGCACTGTTACTTTTCTTTATGGTGTTTGTAGGTAATGGAAGCAATTTTGTAAATGTATCTCATATTAAGAATCCCCTCCTGAAAGGAGAAAATTTAGTCCTGTAATTCTTAGACTCCTCTGATAGCTCAGACTAGTGTGGTTAGAAAGCACTAGGGTAGCTATACAGTGCCAAAAACATCTTTTTAAATACAATTTTCTTGTATATATTTATGTAGAAAAACATAACGATGAACATACATAGAATGCATACATCCTAAACAAGTTAATTTTATTTCAAATTTTGTTTGCCACCAAATTCTATAGTAAAATTGAAAATACATTTAATTCAGTTGATCTGAATTGAAAAGAAATTGTTATAATGGTATCTTGAATGATAAAACAGGCATTAAGTTATATTGCAATGTTACACTAACAGGGAATTTGAACACCAACTTAGCAGTTTAATTTTTACTTCACAACATTTTTATAGTCTATATACTGTGGTTTGTCCCTGTATCTTATTTGCCGTCAAAATGTCCTTTTAAACTATAAAATTTTCTCAGGCTTGGGAAACTCTTGATTCTTCTATGAATTATCATAAAGTTGAATGCCCTGATTCATTTCTTGTTTGGGTATTAGCAGTACCTGGAGAAGATAAGCCAATAGGTAAATATCCTCATATTAACCCAGGAGATAGTTATGGTTTTAAGAAAAAGGAAAATCATGTCACAAAAATCATATATTCAAACTAATTACATAAGATATACATAAGGTCAGAAGTTTATTTTATGTGAAAAGAGCTTTAAAAAAACTGTTTAACTGAATACTTTAGTAACATGGAAAAATCTCTCTGCTTGCTATAAGGTCTGGATATTGTAGAAATAAAAATATGTGCTTCTCGGGATGAACTGTTTACCTTCAAACAGCAGAACATTTCTATAGTATTTTGATATTTAATAAAAATTAAGGTAGGATGATACACACATTGGAGACTAAGAATTTAATTATAATTCACAAAACAAAAAGTTTCCAAGACAGCAATAATTATGGGACTCAAACATAGAGTAAAATATTTAGGTTTTAGCATTTCACATACAGCCTTTGATCTTGTGGTCATATTAATTGCATTCTCCTATTTGTGTATGAGAATATTTTCCATTGCTTTCAACTAATTTCAGTCAAACTATTCAAATTAAAGAACATTTTGCTTCTATTAGTATAAAAGCAACTTTGATTAATGCATTTAACTTTCCCATAGTGCCAGATATGTTACCAGTTCAAATAATATTACCTACAGATATTGATTTAAAAATATTTCACAGTTAACTTGAATTTATTGATATTTTCCCTGACTCTGATAGAGCTGAGAAATTATAGAATCCCAATAATAATGGTGTTAATTTAGATACTAAGCAGAAGTTTTTATCCAAAAGAACTCTATTGATACATATTTGCAAAATTCTAGAGTTAAAAGCATGGCTTGATTTGCACTTTACAACAAAGATAAACCCATGATAAATAATATTTGTTCATTATTATGCTTAACCAAAAATAATTAAGAGTTAAAGACATCATGCTTAAAAAGAATTGGTGGTGAGATTGTAACTAATAAAGAAACCCCACGAACCCCAGCAGCAAATGGTTAAGAAGGACACATGGAATAATTTCAAACATTATATCAGACATTATAACAAATAAATGAATGTGAATTTGCCCATAATGTTCCTAAGTCAATGATTAATACAATTATGTTGAATAATTTTATTTGTTATTTAAATATACTGATTTCTTACTATCTTTTATGGAAAAAGGTATTTTGGAAACACAAGGCATCTAGATTTATAGCTATAAGATACATTTATTCATTGATCAACAACAACATACTTGTGCAACAGCAGTTGTCCAGGTTTTCTCATATATTGTAGAGGTAAATATTTATAATAAACACATACACAAACACACAGACACACAAACATACACAGTGGGTGCTCAACAGCTTATCACACACCAGAGGAAAAAAGTAAATAGACGAATATACTTATAATAAGTGCTACAATAGAACGTATTTGACTCAAAATGCAGCCGTAAAGTTTCCCTTCACGTCAACACAATGTGATTTTACTTGGCTTATATATTTTTTAAAAAATAAATCAATGAAAAGCTTAGATAATTATAATTATCATTTCAAAATCTGACTGTTTAAAGTACTTTATTTAAACTTTATATATACATCAATACACTGCATCCATAGATTTCTTCTATTATCCAAAATAATGTGATTTTTTAACATGTTTAACTATCTGGTTTTTCTTTCTCATGTGTACCAAATTCAGAGAGAAACAGATATAAGTGGGAAGTGTCAGGGTAATAGACAAGGAACTTAGATGTAGTCCTAGGACTAAGTCAAATACCCAAATACATACATACATGCACCACACACACACACTCTCTCTCTCTCTCTCATATGCATATATCATATAGATGTACATGTTTTAAAGCCTTGTCTTTGAATAAAAGAAATTGCTTTGCATATATGTTTCAACTTGAACAAGTATTTTAATATGGATTAAGAGTGAGAATAAATGAGTAAATATTCAAAAAATAAAAATAGTATATGCAATCAAATATAGTATGTGTTTCAGACAGTGGGTCTGAGTTTGTTGAAGGAGAAATTTTAGAATCAGTGAAAATATAAAAGATTTGAAAAATTATAAAACTTCTCCATGTGAATTCTCTGTGCGACATGACTAAAACTAAACCTTATAAAAGATTATGTTGCTAGCACTATAAAAGTTAGATTGGAATCATGAGCAATACTGAAATCAGGAAAGCGTTCCAAGTTATCATATTCTAATTGGAAGAACAAAATATGAGGTCAAAAAGATGCCATGAGCATGGAGAACGAGGCTTGATATATGACAATTTTGTGGGTACATTGCCATATATTCAAGTCCATACATGTAAAAACTAAACATTTTCTTGGGGTTTTTGGTATTTTGTTTTATTTTTTGGAGATGGGGTCCCATTCTGGTGCCCAGGCTGGAATGCAGTCACAAGATCACAGCTCACTGCAGCCAGGCACACACACACAATAGCTGTTTGGTAGCACCCAGCTATTGTGTGTGTGTGTGTGTTTGCGTGTGCATGTGTGTGTGTGTGTGTGTGTAGAGATGAGGTCTCTTGTTGAGAGGGCCTACAAAATGGCTAGGCACAGTGGTTCACGCCCATAATTCCACCACTTTGAGAGGCTGACCTCCCAAATTGTTGGAATTATAGTTGTGAACTACTGTCCCTGGCCATTTTCTTGTTTTTAAACAAATCATTTGACTCATTTCAATATCTAATGTAAACCTTTAATTCACGGGTGATCACCCTAGGCGCTATTGACATATTGGACTACATGCCAATAGTTCCTCCTGATTTGTGTCTACCAAAAATTGCAGTCATTGTACGATGTCCTTTTAGGTGCAAAGTTTGTACCAGTTATGAATCTTTTCTATACATTAAACATTTACCTTTTTAGAAACAAATTCAATACTTAAGCTATACATTAACTTTGTCTACAATAATTAATTACATAATAAACACTCTCAAATGTTTAGTGACTTACAACAACAAATATTTACTTTAATCACTCAGAACCAGAGTGTCAGATGGTATTTGGCTGATCTTGGCTGGGCTTGGCTGGATTTAGTCCGCATAGCTCTGGGCTACAGCTCAAGTTCAAGTATATTTCATGTGTTTCATGTGGGGCTTAGGTTAAAGGGATAGTGACTGCTGAGGTATGCTATTCTGATGGTGATATCAAAAGCCCAATGAGGAAGCCCCAACAGGTATGTACATTTCAAGCCTCCACTTGTATTGATACTGAGTGCTGTAACATCTAGCTGACCAAAATCAAATAGTAGAGTGAAGGCCTAGCTGAGGACAGAAAGTTATTCTGCCTACCATGTGTCTAAGGCAAGAATGTGAAATAAACAATTGAAACCAACTATTTAATCTATTATATCTACCACATACTCAAATGATATCAAGAACATAGTCTGTAGATTTAGATCAATTAATTTACTTACTTTTACTTTTTTTTTTTTTTTTTTTTTGAGAAAGAGTCCTGCCCTGTGGCACAGGCTGGAGTGCAGTGGCTTGATCTCAACTCACTGCAACCTCCGCCTCCCAGGTTCAAGGGATTCTCCTGCCTCAGCCTCCTGAGTAGCTGGGATTACAGGCATGTGCCACCACACCTGGCTAATTTTTTTATTTTTAGCAGAGACAGGGTTTCATCACTCTGGTCAGGCTGGTCACAAACTCCAGACCTCATGATCTGCCGGCCTCAGTCTCCCAAAGTGCCGGGATTACAGACGTGAGTGACCACACCCATCTACTTACTTTTATACTGATGCATGATTGCACAACTTGTCACTTATCTGAGAACCACTATATGACTATAAGCAGACTTTTCAATAGAAACATTGCAGCATAGAAAAGTAGGAAGATATTTTCAAAGTGCTGAGTTGAGGCAGGGGAGAACTGACAACCAAGAATACTATGCCTGGCAAAACTGTTCTTCAAAAGTCAAGAGATATAGCTCAATAGCTGTTCTAATTGCCTCCTAGTACACCTTCCTGTACCACAACATCTGGCAAGATAATAAATGGAATTGGGACATTTTGTTACCGACATGAATATAGTAGATTGACTAAACTTCACAAATTCTATTGCAGCTGCTAATGTAGTTCAGTCTCTGCCAATGTTTGGATTGACATGAGATTTAAATTCAAAACCAAGTGAAGTATAGAGAAAATGATTGCATTTAGCGCATTCAATCTGATGATGGACCAAACAGCTCATGAGGTAGCACTCTTCTCCTAGAGTGCAGCTAATGTGTAATATCCTGGAGCCAACAGCTGGCTCAGAAACTTCCTATTCTGTTACTTCCTGATTGTAGAACAGATAGCAATTTCCTTAGCCACTTATGCATTGCTTTTAGAAAATCATTCTTATAAGCTCAGCCTAGAGCCCATTCCTCCAATCTTCCCCCTAGATTTTTGAGCGTACATAATTCACTATATTACATCTCTTTCTTCTTAATATAGTATGTTATATACCAAAAAAAATCTAATTATACTTTTGTAAGTATAACCATATGCAACTGGATTCCTACTTCATGTTGTACTGAATAAATTTCATAAAGGTAAAAGGCAACATTTTGTATCAGAAAAAAATGCAGAAGAGAACCTTTATGTCCTCAGGATGCAAAGTTTTTTTTTAAGTACTACCTATAAGATAAGTGATTGATAAATTTGAGCACTTAAAATTAAGAAATTTAGTTCATTTAAAAAAATTCATGGGGAAAATACAAGACAAAAATTAGGAGAAAATGTTTGAAAGACATATAAATAAGAAGGAATAATTATATGTAGAATATATTAAATTCAAAAAGATAGCCTGTTAAAGCATGAACAAAAGGAATTTCACAAAACAGAAAACACAAATGGCCAATATACATATGAAAGGATGCTTAACTCATTTAGCAATTAATAAAATGCTAATTAAAATCACAGTGAGATACCATTTTCCACATAGTATATGGTCCAAACTTACAAAATCTGATAGTACTAATTGTTGGCAAAGGTATAAAGCAAGAAAAACACTTAAATACTACTGATATCATAAAATGTTGGCTGAAAGGAAAGGCTAGAAAGAAGAAATAAAACAGGAAAGTGTATTAAGAGTCACAATGTGGAAACAGAGTATACATGCAATGGGAGTTCTGCAAATGGGATAGTCAAAGAAGGCTTATTAATGAGGGAAAATTGCATTAATAGATGGCTTCCAAACTGTAGTATATCAGCATGCCTTCAGGTATTGGTTGAAAAATGAAACCATTTGATGCATTTTGTAAGAATAATTACAATTCAAAAACTCAGATGAGAAAAATAGAAGTGAAGCTGAGCATAGATGTTTTTATAATGTAGCCTTCAAGAAACTGAAGGAAGCCAAGCAAAATGGAGAATGATGCCTTGCAATCACGTTACCACCCTGCAGGGTTAGAAAAAGGTGACCTGTGAACAAAAGCAGCTGGAATCATCAGCATTCTAAGTATTCTGATAAGAGGTCATATTAGGTGATTCAGGTGGAGTTAGAATATGAGAGTTTTGACCCATTTATATATGACTTGGGGAGGGAGGTCATATTAGGTGATTCAGGTGGTGTTAGAATATGAGAGTTTTGACCCATTTGTATATGACTTGGGGAGGGAGGTCAAGTAGACGGCTAAAGATATTTCTATCTTTCATGTCTAAATAATTCTGTGTCTACAAAGCCACCATTGGTGGATTAGAGAAGCAAGCACATTATAATACTCATACCCAACCTAATAGGCCAGATAAGTTTTTAGTTCTTTTACATGAATAAGATGAAATAATACTTAAGACAGTATTAAAAGCCATCATTTTATTATTCTGAAGTACATATATCAAAGATACTAAGAAATACTCTTTCAAAGCATCACATTCACCCAACTGAAAATAAAACTACTGTGATTTTTAAAAAGCCAGTTGCAAATTTTAGGCTCTGAGAATGAGACTATTGGGAAATTGGACAGTTGAGAGAAGAACGGTATCTCTTATCTAGTGTTTTCCCTTTATTTAAGAAAGAACCATCTAAGTCTTTACACAACTTACAAGTAAACAAGTATATTAGTTACTATTGCTCTCTTTCCTCTCTCACTCTCTACCTTCAGATTAATTATTTTTTTCATGCTTCATGACTGACAACTTGACAAGACAAACCCTGATTCTTACTGGGTTTCTGACTTAAAGGATCATGAAAGATAGCCTAATCTCCAAGAGATCATAATTGTTAGACCAACAATTACTTAAACCTTTAATGAAATTTCCCAGTGGCTATTCCTCTAATTCCCATTGAAAAACTGCTTTCCTCTTCCCAATTTTTTTTTTTTATTCAGAAGTATATGCCTATGTCTGCCAACTCAACATCAGCATTGGCTTTATGCGTGTGTGACCCGGACAGCTGCACAGGACTCACACTCAGAAGAGACCCATGCTTGCTTCAATGCTCTCTTGTTACTGCCTTTAAATTCTTAATAATATTGTCTTTGAGCTTTTTAACTATCTCCAATGGGACAATGGAGTTATCTTTGTGAGCACAAGAGGCACGTATAATACGTGTGTGCATCATTTCTTGCTGCCCCAATTTCAGATAGCAAAAACAATATCCCATGAGTATACAATTCCAGTGGATCCATGAGATGAGGGTTTAATGAGAGTTAAAGAGAGTACAAGATAAGTGTGTGACATGTACCACTGAGTAAGTGGGGGTGTCCACAGCCCTGAGATGCTACACTTTGCATTCCAAGCAGAATTTGCTTTGAACAAAGAAAGAAGGCAATTGTGTACTTAGAAATATAAGTTACCAAGAAAACCCTATTGTATCCTCACTCCATGCCTTTTCACTTCATGTTTCATGACTTGATAACTTCCCTAGTTTATAGCCAAATATTACTCTGAAAAGAACGAAGAAAAAGGAGTCACCAGTCATTCCTTTACTTTTTAGTTCTTTCTTACACATAAGTAAGGTAAAGTGTTGGTAGAATGTGTGTAAATCAAGAAGTAAAATGAATAATGTTGTACAGTGTCTCTAATTTTCTGGTAAGAATGAAATATATATGATACGTGAGTTATTAAATTTGAATTTAATAGTTTTGATAATTCTGCATGTAAATTAAATGTTCTAATATTTGCATTAAAATTGGCATAGCACCATATAAAGTTATACGGTAAAATTTATTTTAATAATTTAACATTTTAATTTCAAATAACCAATTAAAAAAAACTCAGAACAAGCCAAGAGAATAATCATGAAAAAAAGAAAAAAAGCTTTATAGGTTTGTAGCTACAATGACTTCCCATTTGTTGAACCAGTGGTCTCACATTTGTATTTTTTAGTGGGCCCTGAAAATTACGTAGCTGGTACTGGCCAAAGGCGCTTTACATAAAAGGGCTCCAGGTATAAGCCATGAACTGCAGCATATCTCAGCTCTCACAGCAGCTGAGGGAAAAGGTATAGTAATAAATAATGACAAGAGCATCTACTCCAGTCTGATTCTTGCCCCACACAAATGTTAACTACTTGCTTCTTAAATTAAGTTCACTCCAGGAAAGCACCCATTATGGTTGATCACAATTTCAGGGAAAACTTACACACAGGGATGATTGGTGGGACAAACTACAGCCCTGATGCTACAGTTGGTTTGGAGGTTTTAATTGATACTCATTATCTCCCTCCCAACATCTCGAGTGCCCTTCCTTTCAGCTAGCACTTTTTCTTGTCCATATAGCTAGCCTGAGTGGATCCAGATCTCCAAATTGAGACACTTCAAAAAAAAAACTAAAATATCATACATATACTTTGCATAATTCATGAAAAGTGGCACTTGGAGGAAAGTGTGAAATGATGAGAGATGGGTCTGTGGGCTCAGTGAACCCACTGTTAAGACAAATCTAGACAAAAACTTCATTAATTACCTGATTCCCATGCACCCCTACTCTAAGAGATGTGCTATGAAGGTATGTATCTGGCTTTAGTGTAAATTCCAGAATTTGTGTTCAAAAGCCCTTGAAATTTCTAAGTATTCCCTTTCCTCCATGAAATATTATCCAATTCAATGGATATAAGTCCCTTTGGAGAACAATTCGGGAAATTACTTACATATGGTCTGTGGTGTTCCAGGTTCTTCATCATGGGAACCCCAATTTGTCCATTAGCTAATAAATTCCAGGTATGAAACTGGCTTAATTTTGGACCCTGGGAAAGGGATAGTGACATTTCTACAGGGGTTGGTTGATGTAGGCCTTCTCCTCATCCATTCTTGAACATCTTTGATTATATATATTAAGCAGTAACCTGGCAGACTGACTAGTCTTTAAGATAAGTTTGCCAGATATAGCAAATAAAACACAGAACACCACCTAAGTTTGATTTTCAGATAAACAACGAAAATGTTTTTAGTATAAACATGTCCCATGCAATATGTAGAACATATTTATACTAAAAAATTAAGTAAAATTTATCCAAAATTTACATTTAACTGGATGCTCTACATTTTGTCTGGCAGTTTCCTCAGTAAAAAAAAAAAAAAAAAAAAAAAAAAAATTGTGATTGGTCTAGATCCCTTCGAGTCATATCTCCCTAGCTTGACACTGAGATATTGATGGTCCTGCCAGTCATGTCACCCTAGCCTGACACTGAAAGATTGATGATCATTAGGATAATTATGCCTATCTCGCTTCTATTAAGTGTTGCCACCTGGATTTCCTTTTTGGGAGTTGATGATCACAGTTACGGGGCAGAACCTCCAAGTTCCAGCCTATAGAAATATTCAGTGTCACTGCTGTCCCACTTGACTTGCACATTTTTACTGCCATGGCAAATGAAAAGTCCTCCCAAGAAACATAGCCAGCAAGGGGAGGGGTCTTCTGTTCTTACATAATCAATTCACTTCACATGTCTACTTCTTTGAGTTGTTTCGCCACTCCTTCCTCATTTTCCAGGGCAAGTTCTGACATGTCTACTCATTTAATGCTGGCTTTTGTCACCACCTCCACAAAGTCTCACTACAGCACTAAATTAAAACTAGTCCTCCTCTCTTTGCTACCTGGCCTCTGTTAATTTCTGTTTCCTAATAAAGTGCTCCCATATGACAAAAAGTACTGTTACCAGAAAAAGGTCCTGATCCAGACCCCAAGAGAGGGTTTGTCGATCTCACACAAGAAATAATTCAGGGTGAGTTCATAAAGTGAAAGCAAGTTTTTTAGGAAAGTAAAGGAATAAAAGAACGGCTACTCCATAGACAAAACAGCCCTGAGGGCTGCTGGTTGCCCATTTTTATGCTTATTTCTTGATGATATGCTAAACAAGGGGTAGATTATTCATGCCACCCATTTTTAGACTGTATAGGGTAACTTCCTGACGTCGCCATGGCATTCATAAACTGTCATGGCTCTGGTGGGAGTGTAGCAGTGAGGACAACAAGAGGTCACTCTCGTGGCCATCTTGGTTTTGGTGGGATTTAGCTGGCTTCTTTACCGCAACCTGTTTTATCAGCAAGGTCTTTATGAGCTATATCTTGTGCTGACCGCCTATCTCATCCTATGATTTAGAATGCCTTAACCATCTGGGAATGCATCCCAGTAGGTCTCAGCCTCATTTTACCCAGCCCCTACTCAAGATAGAGTTGTTCTAGTTCAAACACCTCTGACAGTACCATGTGCGGACTGATATTCCACTCCCCTCGATCTAACACCATCAGTATGTTCTCCCAGTCCTTCCTAATAAAACAGGGTCAAATTCCTCAGTTTATAATATTTCAGCCTATAATACCTCTCTTCCTCTCTTTCCTTAATAGTCCCATCTAACTAGTTTCACCAATTAGTTATGTTGAAATTTTCCCCTAGTTATAGTTTTGTTTTCCTGTATAGGGAATAGGAACAAATCCTATTTTTTTTAAGCATTATCCTATAAGGCCACCTCCCAATTTGAGACCTCTGCAAGAGCTATAAACAAAGGCAATATGAAATGGGATGGAGTTGCTCCCCTCTAACATGAGGGAGTGAGCCACATCTGAAGGCCCAAAGGGTCAAGGGAATCTGGGTGTTCTATGTTCTCAAGTGGGTATATCCAAATATCCCAATATTTTAATCTCAGGGTTTTACTTCTTCCCTACTGGCCATAGGAGATTTACTGGGACTAAGAAGGTAAATGTTCCTGGAGTTTTGAGACTTTTACATGTAATTTCTCAGTCTACTCTTCAGTGATCAGCCTCCAGCTATGGGAGATGAATATTTTTTAAAACACTGACATTAAGGCCCTATGATTTCACATTTCATATTAAATTGATGAATGATTATCCTGAATCATCTTTTCTCTTGCAAACATCATTGGTGCTCAGCAACAGCCACCCAATTTCACTGTCCTTATAATTAGTATATTCCCAGTTTGTTTGAAACGCCTGAGTTATTGCACATTGCATGAACTGGTGCATGTCCCTCCACCTCTTTCTTTCTCATAGGGAAAGTCTTAATGACAAACTTCTACAGAACACTGAGAACTATTAATAATCCACGTACCCTCAGTGGTGGAGTGCTCAGTGTCAGGTAGCCAGAATCAATCCTTAGTGTTCCTCCCAGGACCACTTCTAGTACCAACTATTCAAGGTCAGGCACTGCAGAAGCAAAGCCAGTGTCAGGGGTTCAGGTGGATAAGATTGAGGGAGCTCTCATCAGGAAAACCTGCGAATGTGGGCAGCCAAATAGGAAAGAGGAAGGAGCTGGGCAAGAATGTAGTCTCACATAGATTCTATCCTTGATCTGATTCATGAGCATGCTCTGGAGCATAAATCACATTGCAGAGTCATACCTCTTAAGCAAAGCAGATAGACCACAGAGCCCCCGTATTATGCCATAAGTGCAATGGACGGGAAATGTAACATCCATCCCAGGTATAAGCTGTTAACATAGCCCCACCCAGCTAGAAGGTAGGTGTATACCACCCAGTAAATTGGATATGGACAGGGCATCAAAAGCATCCACTATAATTGCTTTATATAGTAAATTATAACTACATTTATACTTTCATTTACATTTCGAAGGACCCTCCTGATCAGTTAAAATATGCTTACTATGCCTACTTTTCCATAATGCTTTTTCTCTGTAAATTGTTTTTTATCTAAGTCACAACTCTGCTTATCCTACTCTTTCAATTGCCCCAAACTTTTCTTCACCCACTGGTATTAACCTAAGTTATATAGGTTGAATTATACAGCTGCTTACCCTCCAGCTGCTTCCCTTGTTGAAGTAAATAGACTCTGGCCCTAAGTTGGGATTCTGTCTCATCTAATATTTATCCTGGGGTCTATTTAAACTTCTGTTTTCTACCTTAGCTTTGGGACAATTCCTTCTTCTTCTTTTTCTTTCCCTGAACATCAGTGGCACGTTTCCCACTGGCTACCATTCTGACCCCTGCTCCCTACTCCTTATCTATAAGTTATCCTTACAAATATCATGTAATATAATTGCTTTCTCCGACTCTAAGTTAAACCATGCACTCTGTCTGCTAACCCATTTTAACCAGGAGGCACACACAGGCAGGAGAATAAGTAAAACAAGTGTTCTTCATAGCTTGCCCTTCATAAATTGCTATTCCTCTGGGAAGGAGGCTAGTGTATGATTGAATTATCTTCCTTGCAGAAGCACAACGTGCATATGTTGTACCAGTACACCCCAAGTTTTTAGGAACCAAATGAACTGCTAAGATTTACATATTAAATTTCAACTGAGAGACAATCTGCATGAAGGAAAACTCACTTTAAATGAATGACAAATGGTAATAATAAAGATGGAAAGGAAATATAAGATAACTGGTTTACTTTTGTTTGGGTCTTATTTTGGCTCATTTGCTGGGACAAATGTTTTCATCAAAATATTTCTTTGTATTGCACTATATTTAAGTCACTTATAATCTTACTTAATATAGTTGACCATAATGAAAAAGGGATCCAGTGTTCCTTAATGTTATTTAAATTGTATAATATCAGACATTGTTGTTAAATATTATAATTAAACTGCGTAATCAATTGGGTATCCATTTTTATCCAAATAATTTGCCTTTTTATTTTAATAACACAAAGCTGCCAGTAACATATTGATCTCTTCATCCATTTTTCATTGTTAATTCTCTCTCTCTGCTCTTTCTTTCTCTAATCGCGGATTTAATGCCATATCATGGCTATGAAAATAGCCACTAGGAAATAAACTGTGGAATAAATGTCTTCTGTGCCACAAGTATCTGGGATTTTTTATAAGCATTTGTCAAAACCATATCTGTAAATATTAAATACAATAAAATCCTTAAGAGGATAAAATACCTCCAGTAATGTAAAACAGTATTATTGCCCCAAACAAACAGGCAAAATGAAAAGGAGATTTTTTTCCACAACCTCTGTTGCTGCTAAAAGAAAAAAAATTAAACTTGAATAACATGGGTCAAAACAAATTCTACCTACTACAAAATCAAAAGAAAATATTTCCAAACTACTGAGAACTTTTACATACAGAAGCAGTTCAGATCAGCCATATAATTTTAATGATTAGTATTTCTGAGGCAAGTAGGTGATTTATTCAAAGGAATATAACACATGTGATTCAATCCTACTGGGCAATGCCTTCCCAATTCCCTGAGAATCATTAAGGATCTAGGGAGATAGTATTTCAAATTTCATAGCTTATTCTAGAATCTTTCTCCACCTCAGGCTACTAGAAATGTTATCCACTGCTTTATGGAGGAGAGGATCGATATGAAATAAAAATCAAAAGGTGGAGGATACATAATAAGTATAATGACTTAGGTTGAAAATGAAGTTCTAAAGAAAAACAACCATTATTAGTTTTATTGTCCCTAGAGAAAAGCCAAAATGAAAGCTGTCATGGACTGGTCAAACAGGGATTACTAATCCAGGAAATAAGAAAAGCATGAGAGTTTAAAAGTGATAAGCCTTTACTAGGAAAACCACCATTCATTGTCCCCATCATGGAACCACAGGAAGACAAATTAGTGCTCAGTTATCATCCTGGACCACCAGTTGAATGCAATCAGCACATGTCCAGTTCAACAGCTGGTAGGAACAGGGATGAATCTGTTTTTGTGAGTTCTTGCATATATACAATATTGTCCACTTAAAAAAAGAAAAGGAGTATGTAAACATATCGCTAGGGCCTCTCTGAGCAATCTTAAGGGGCTCATGCTAGGGAGCACCCCCAACAAGGCAAGTAGGCTCTATTAACTTTATGGTAAATCCACCTCTGAGCTGGAGTAATACACCTCTCTTCCTCCAAACTGTGCCTATGTCCCACCCCAACATTACATTCTCATCAGGAATCTAGGACTCACATAGATTTGCTGTCCACCATCAGCAAAATAGGGAGCAATGGAACCTGAGAACAGTGATGGTGGTGAGAAGGAAACTGCACTTATGGAATAGGCTTAATAGAATCCAATTTAAAATTTAAATGAGTCTGCAAAGACAGTAACTATGGTGCTCACTCTGATTCTCAGTTTCTTTTTCAAATGTTGTCCCTTCTCCTCCTTCCATTCTCTCTCAGCAAATGACCTCAAGGTGTAATTAATGGAGTATAGGTAATTCGTAAAATAGACCTTTCAATTTATGTCACAAACTCACATGTTTCTCTGCATTTCTGCCTACTCTTACCTCCTTCTCCTCAGTTATAATGAAAACAGTGTTCTTTTTCATTTTTTTCTTTTTTTTTTTTTTTTTTTTGAGACGGAGTCTCAGTCTGTCACCCAGGCTACAGTGCAGTGGTGTGATCTCAGCTCACTGCAAGCTCCGCCTCTGGGGTTCATGCCATTCTCCTGCCTCAGCCTCCAGAGTAGCTGGGAATACAGATGCCCACCATCGCACCCAGCTAATTATTTGTATTTGTAGTAGAGACGGTGTTTCACCGTGGTCTTGATCTCCTGACCTCGTGATCCGCCTGCCTCGGCCTCCCAAAGTGCTGGGATTACAGGCGTGAGCCACTACGCCCACCTCTTCTTCCTTTTTAAGATTAATTCCTCTACCTGTGTCCCTCTCTTCTTCTATAATATCAGCCTGCTAAAAAAGGTTATATATACTCACTGACTCCACTTTTTCACAGCCCATTCAATCCTCAACTCACTTCAATCTGGATATAGTCCCCATAACTTCACCAAATAACTCTCTCCATGGTACCAATTCTTGCTGATAACCCATGGACCATCAGTACTTATTTTATCTGACATCATCATTAATCACCTCCTTTTCTTAGAATATTTTCCTCCTTTCTAGCCACTCTGCCACAGTATATTATTTAATTTATCTTTTAAATATTGTATTGTTTAAGTTTCTGTCTTAAGCCCATTTTATTTCACTCTAATCATGCTTCCTAGGCTACCTCATACTAGTCATTGTTTCAAGAGCCATCTACATGTTTGTTTTTGATGTCTCCAAAACCAGAATCGCCAACATAGAACTTATGGGAGGTTGAAACATGACCCACATATCATATGTATGTTAAATGTATTTATTTGACTCTGACAATGACACTTCAGACTCCACATGTCCAAAAATAAATGCTTCATCTTCAGTTTCAAATATGTTCCTCCACACTCTTCCTGCTTGAAGAATGACAACAAATTTCCACCCAATAATCAAAGAAAGGAACCTCCACATTATCCCTGACTCCTTCCTTTCCCATATTCCGTATACTCATTTGATTACCAATTCCTTGGATTCTACCTCCTAATACACCTTATTTCTAATTACTTGTCTCTATCTAGACTTCAAATTCCAATAATTCATGTACCATTATCTCTCACTTGGATAACTGCAACTATTTCTAACTCCTTGCTTCCTTCTCCAAATTTATCCATACTCTAATCCATTCTCCATACACCAGACTGAATTATATTGCTAACACAAAAAACCTGATAAAATTTTTATCCATAACTAAAATTTATCAATGACTTCTAATGCCTTCATGTGTAATTCTACAAATCTTAATTTGGTCTGCAAGGTTCTTTATTAACTGTCTTCTGTCAGCATCTCTAGTAATAGTGAACTTTCTCTACTTTCAGGAAAGTTAATATTTTCCTTGACTCTAAACTCCAACTTTTCTGAAATATCCTTCATAAATCCTCTTAGATTATGTGTATTTTCACCGGAAGAGTTCCAATCCCTTACTCATCAATTTAGAATCTATGAAAAAGGATGCCCTTCTTGATTTTTGAAATATTTTCCAACGTGCTCACTAGAGAAAACTGTACATTCCTCATGAAGCACTTTCACAATGTCACGGGATCTTTAGGGTGTTGCTTCACCAGCCAGAAACTTCTGTGGTCGAAGATGCCTTCTGTTTGAGTATTGCTCGCACCTGCTGGGCTCATTCCACCCACTCGGCCTGGCAGGCTGCACTCAGCTCATGCTACTAGCTTGTGCTGGTGGCCCACACCTGCCCAGGGTGAGCCAGGTGCCCGCAGAGCAGCGAGCGGTGTGGGGTCAAGCGAGCATAGGGTCTGGCCACTGCACACAGCCAGGCATGGCAGCTGCTGTTGTGGGGTGGGTAGCTCCAGGCACCAGCACAGGTGTTGGTTCCATGAGAGGCTGTAACTGGACAAGACATACCATATGCGGCTTCCACTGTGGGCATCCATGTCTAGATGAGGGGGACACGGTGTTGCCCAGAAGCTTGGAGACACCAGGAACCGCAGACCTCCAAAGAGAATGTCACAGCTCTGGCTCAGGGAGCCCCTAGGTCTGGGCTCCCTGAAAGGTGTCAGCTCTTCCCTCCTATTGTCACCCACAACATGGTGAGCGGCGGTAGGTTTCAGCCCTGTTTGTGTTACAGCTCTTTTAGTCCCACCATTCAATGTGTCCCGAGTTTTTGTCCTGCATACAGGAAGAATGAGGTACACAGACAACAGGAGAATGAGCAAGGTAGAGAGGAGCTACACTGAGTGGTAGAACAGTTTTTGGGAGACCTGAAGTGCGTAGCTCCTTTCCACAGGCAGGTCATCCAGATGAGTGCCCAGCTCTCAGTGGAGAGAAGACCCGCAGTGAGTAGCTCCTACCTGCAGGCAGGTCATCCCAATGTCTTTCTGCAGGCAGATCATCCATCAAATCTGCTGCCAACAACAGAGAGGAGACCAAGAGTGGGTAGCTCCTACCTGCAGGCAAGTCATCCCAAAGTCTCTGCAACCCTCATCAAAGAGGAGACCAGAATGGGTAGCTCCCAGTCACAGGCAGCTCCTACTGTCATCTGCCTGAGTCTGGCTGAGACTGGGTATTTTGTAGACTTCAGAGAGAATAAAATGCATGCTGATTGGTCCATGTGCAGGCCTGGACAAAGCACCATAAGTTCTCACACCAGTCTGTGGAACTGGCAGCCCAGGCCCCAGGCTTAAGGCTGTCCCTGGCTTGAAGGTGGGGATTCACTGGAGACCCACCCTTTTCTACCCAGGGTCCTATCTACCTCCTACCACCCCTATATGTCATCCACAGTGCCCAGGCTGTTCAAGGCAAGGAGACACCTGCAGGCCCATGTCGAGCTGCTCTCAGAGCCTCCTGGCCTCCCTCCCATGCTCATTGGTGCCCAAAGTTTAGAGGGAGCTGAGGCAGTAGGGGGCTGGTGTGTCAGTGCCACCCCAAGTGTGCACACACCTGGCCAGGTAATGATGGTTCCCAGGCTTAGCCACAACTTTGCTCCAAAATTGGAGCAGGTACCAAGAACAGGGAGAGGCAATCCGGTGGGAGCAGACACTTCTGAGCCTGCAGATGAATGGGGGGCTTCCTGGGCCCCAACATACAGGTATGCCCAGGTCTGCAGCTGTGGCTAGGCAGCTACTGCTGCACCCAGGAAGGCAGGGCTCTCACCCCTTCAACTAGGAAGGGGGCAGGGCTCCCACAAGTTCCCTGCTCCCACCAGCTTCATGGAGCACACAGCCCCAGCTGTGCCTCCCTCACTGCAGCCAGTGTCATAGCAGTGGCCACTCCAGATGGGTTGCTGCTTCCATCAACACTAAATTTATTTACCTAGCAGTCTATATCCACTATTAGAATGTTTGTAGGAACAATATCTGTCTCATTTACCGTTTCTTGGAACCAATTATAGCAAGTAGAGGGTAATTGAGAAAGCATGTATGAGACAGAAAAGTTATCTATAAAGACAAAATAGCACTCTGAAATGTCCAACAAAACAAAATGAACTTTAAAAAGCACAATTTAGTTATTATTCCAGACATACATAGATAAATGTGGGCTTGGTTTAAACTAAAATTTTCCATTTCAATTGAAATATAGGTAGAAGCAATCTAAAATAACATTAGTATTTATCATGAGCTTTGGAATTGCAAATAAAAAAATAACATGGGACCATGCATGGTACCATGTGTTTGCAGTCCTAGCTACTCAGGAGGCTATGGTTGATTGTTTTGTTGAGCCCAAGAGTTCAAGATTACTGTGAACTATGATGGCACCACTACTCTTTAGCCTGAGTGACAAAGCAAGAGGCTGTCTCTAATAAATACATAAATTCATTAAATAATAGCATGAGCACAGGTTCCTAATGACCTGCTCCATCTCAGAATTCCATGGAAATACAAATAAAAAAGAAAAAAATTAAAGAAAAATTTTTATTGATGTTAGAAATAAACTGAAAATATACAGTCCACATTGCAGTAAATCACTGCAGAGTGTTGTGATACTGGCATTCTCACAGGTTGGAAATAATGAATATTACTACAAATTTCAAGGCCATAAAAATATTTAGTTTTTGACACAGTCATTCCAGATCTAAAGAGTTATATTAAAAACATTATGAAGTGTTTTTTTTGTTTTGTTTTGTTTTGGTTTTGTTTTGTTTTGTTTTTCCCAAGATGGAGAATAGGAGGCAGTGTTAGTGTGCCGCTCCCCCAACTCGGAAAGACCGAATAGTGTGTGGAGATTCACACTGTGAACTTTTGTTCCAAGAACCACTGCAGGAACTTACCAGAAAAATCCAAAGAATTCACAGATCCTTTGAAGGAAGTCACAGGCTGCAGCACACTCTGTGAGACAGGCAAAAAAAACTGTGGATTTCTGGAGTATGAGAGGGGGACAGCCTGCCTCCAAACACACATCTCCACTGGGGAATCTGAAAACCCAGATCATGGTAGAAGGTCTTAACCCTACCTAGAGCTGGAACAGATTTAAGAACTGCATAAAATATAAAAGTAGAAGCAGCAGCCAGAAGAGCCTAATAAGCATTCCCAGTCTCCAGTGTGAACCCGGGAAAGTCATCCCTGACTGTGTCTCACAGGGGCCCTCAGGAAAGGCAGCCAGCAAACTCAAGGAGGGGTCAAAGGGTGAAAGAAGCTCCCGGTTAAAATTTGTGATATAATTTTGAATGGGCACCGACTCCCTTGAACAGCATCTGGTGGGTGAATGGGAAGTGCTGCAGATACAAGCACAGGAGCGGGGTGCCCACCATTGCAGGAAGACAGGGAGGGGCGTGGCCTGAAAGCCATGCTTGCTTTCTCAGAGGGGAAGCTTATGGCCTGGGACAGGTCTGATTTCTGTGTGCAGGCTGCCTGGATCTAGACCAGTTGCTGTTGGCAGGGAACTGTGGGAACAAGACTGGCCTCACCAACTGCATGGGAATTGCTGCCAGCTACTTCTCACTACCGTTGTGACTACTGCACAGCAGAGGTAGTCATATTCCCTCCCCTCTGGAACATCACCCCTAGCGGCCTGAGAAACACTGCCCCATCCCCCACAGTAGCCGTGGCAAGCCCTGCCTAAGGAGAGTCTGCCTTCAGACCAGCCTCACCCTGCCCCCACCTGATGGTATTTCTCTACCCACCCTGGTAGCTTAACACAAAGGATATAAACTCTCGGGAACTTTATGGCCCCGCCCATTACCTGAGAAACCAGAATACTTCCTCTGGCAAGCTTAGGGCAAGCTCAAAGCCCACTACTACTAGGGCAGCTGGTGCTCTCTTGCAAGTGCCACCTCCTCACTAGAGGCCAACCAACACAAGCCATCACAGCAGAGCTCTGTAGAATAACACTGCACCCAGGGAGGAGAAAATGGCTGCTAACACTACTGCTTGCAACACCCTGACTAACCAGAAGTCCTGAGTCTGTCCACATGACAGCTTCACTGATAGCATAACTGGCATTCAAGAAAGCTAGCAATCTAAGCCTATCTGCAACCAAGGAATCTCATAGAGTCTACATCACTCCCCTGCCACATCCATCAGAGCAGGTGCTGGTACCCACTGCTGGGAGACTTGAAGACAGATCACATCACTAGAGTCCTTGCAGATGTTCCTCAGCATCGTCCTGGAGCCTGGTAGCACCGATGGGTGGCTAGATTGAGAAGAGCAATAATAATCACTGTAATCTGGGTTCTCAGGAAGCCCCATTTCTAGGGCAAGGGGATAAAACCACATCAAGGGATCACCCAGTGAGACAAAAGTACCTTAACAGCAGGCCTTGAATCCCAGGTCTTTCCACTGGTGGGATATTTCCAACAGAGAAACAATCCAGTGCTGGGTGCAGAAGGGAAAGACTGTACCTCCACCCCAACAGGCAGGCATACTATACTCTGTGATCATGAAGGGCCTTGGAGAAGGGGTCTTTATTCTCCATTGATACTCCATTGAGACACAGCTGGGGCTTCCCCTACTGGGACACAGCATGGATGCACCTATAGGCAGCCTTTTGGGGACAATGCAGGGTGAGTGCAGCCCCACAGGGGAACACCCCCGATTCAGCCTGCATGAAAGGCAGAGCCACAATTCCTCCCTGCTTAAAACATCAATATTCCAGGGTGGCTGGCAAGATGGCTGAATAGGAAGAGCTCCAGTATGCAGCTCCCAGACAGATCAATGCAGAAAGCAGGTGATTTCTGCATTTCCACTGAGTTACCTGGCTCATCTCATTGGGACAGGTTAGACAGTGGGTGCAGCCCACACAGGGCAAGCAGAAGCAGGGTGGGGCGTCGCCTCACCTGGGAGGCACAAAGGGTTGGGGAACACCCTCCTGTAGCCAATGGAAGCTGTGAGGGACTGTGCCGTGACAAATGGTGCACTCTGGCCCAGATACTATGCTTTTCCCACAGTCTTTGTAACTTGCAGACCAGGAGATTTCCTCGGGGGCCTTGGCCACCAGGGCCCTAAATTTCAAGCACAAAATTGAGCGGCCATTTGGGCAGACACCGAGCTAGCTGTAGGAGTTTTTTATTCATACCCCAGTGGCAGATGGAATGCCAGTGAGACAGAACCATTCACTCGCCTGCAAAGGGGGCTGAAGCCAGGGAGCCAAGTGGTCCAGTTCAGTGAATCCCACCCCCACGGAGCCCAGCAAGCTAAGATCCACTGGCTTGAAATGCTTGCTGCCAGCACAGCAGTCTGAAGTCAACCTGGGACTCTACCTTGGAGAGGGGAGTGGCATTGGCTATTACTGAGGCTTGAGTAGGCGGTTTTTCCCTCCCAGTGTGAATAAAGCTGCCAGAAAGTTCAAACAGGGCAGAGGCCACCACAGCTTGGCAAAGCTGTTGAAGCCAGACTGCCTCTCTAGATTTCTCCTTTCTGGGCAGGGCATCTATGAAAGAAAGGCAATAGCCCCAGTCATGGGCTTATAAATAAAACTCCCATCTCCCTGGGACAGAGCATCTAGGGGAAGGGGCAGATGTGGGTGCAATTTCAGCAGACTTAAACGTTCCTGCTTGCTGGTTCTGAAGAGAGTAGTGGATCTCCCAGCACAGTACTCAAGCTCTGCCAAGGCACAGACTGCCTTCTCAAGTGTGTCCCTGACCCCTGTACCTCCTGACTGGGCGACACCTCCCAGCAGCGGTCGACAGACACCTCATACAGGAGAGCTGCCACTGACATCTGGCAGGTGATCCTCTGGGATGAAGCTTCCAGAGGAAAGAACAGGCAGCAATCTTTGCTGTTTTGCAGCCTCCACTAGTGATACCCAGACAAACAGGGTCTGGAGTGGACCTCTGGCAAACTCCAGCAGACCTGCAGCAGAGGGCCCTGACTGTGAGAAGGAAAAATAACAAACAGAAGGGAATAACACCAACATCAACAAAAAGGACGTCCACACAGAAAGTCTATCCCAAGGTCACCAAAAGCAAAGACCAAAAGTACATAAATCCATGAAGATGAGGAAAAACCAGCACAAAAGGGCTGAAAATTCCCAAAACCAGAACGCCTGTTTTCCTCCAAAGACTCGCAACTCCTTGCCAGCAAGCGAACAAAATTGGACAGAGAATGAGTTTGATGAATTGACAGACTTAGGCTTCAGAAGGTGGGTAATAACAAACTCCTCCAATCTAAAGGAGCATGTTCTAACCCAATGCAAGGAAGCTAAGAGCACTGATAAAAGGTTAGAGGAATTGGTAACTAGGATAACCCATTTAGAGAAGAACATAAATGACCTAATGGAACTGAAAAACACAGCACGAGCACTTCGTGAAGCATACACAAGTATCAATAGCCAAATCGATCAAGCAGAAGAAAGGATATTAGAGATGGAAGATCAACTTTATGAAATAAAGCATGAAGACAAGATTAGAGAAAAAAAGAATGAAAAGGAACAAACACAGCCTCCAAGAAATATGGAACTATGTAAAAAGACCAAATCTACATTTGATTGGTATCCCTGAAAGTGATGGAGAGAATCGAACCAGGTTGAAAAACACTTTTCAGGATATTATCCAGGAGAACTTCCCCACCCTAGCAAGATAGGCCAACATTCAAATTCAGGAAATAACACCACAAAGATACTCCTCAAGAAGAGCAACCCCAAGACACATAATTGTCAGATTCATCAAGGTTGAAATGAAGGAAAAAATGTTAAGGGCAACCAGAGAGAAAGGTCGTGTTACCCACAGAGGGAAGCCCATCAGAATAACAGCGGATCTCTTTGCAGAAACCCTACAAGCCAGAAGAGAATGGGTACCAATAGTCAACATTCTTAAATAAAAGAATTTTCAATGCAGAATTTCATATTCAGCCAAACTAAGCTTCATAACCAAAGGAGAAATAAAATCCTTTACGGAGAAGCAAATGCTGAGAGATTTTGTCACCACCAGGCCTGCCTTACAAGAGCTCCTGGAGGAAGCACTACATATGGAAAGGAAAAACTGGTACCAGCCACTGCAAAAACATACCAAATTGTAAAGACCATCAACACTATGAAGAAACTCCATCAACTAACGGGCAAAATAACCAGCTAGCATCGCAGTGACATGATCAAATTCACACACAATAATATTAACCTTAAATGTAAACAGGCCAAATGCCCCGATTAAAAGACACAGACTGGGAAATTGGATAAAGAGTCAAAACCCATTGGTGTGCTGTATTCAGGAGGCTCATTTCACATGCAAAGACATATATAGGCTCAAAATAAAGGGATGGAGGAATATTTACCCAGCAAGTACAAAGCAAAAAAAAAAAAAAAAGCAAGAAAAAAAAAGCAGGGATTGCAATCCTAGTCTCTGATAGAACAGACTTTAAACCAACAAAGATTTTTAAAAAAGACAAAGAAGGGCATTACATAATGGTAAAGGGATCAATGAAACAAGAAGAACTAAGTATCCTAAATATATATGCACCCAATACAGGAGCACCCAGATTCATAAAGCCAGTTCTTAGAGACCTATAAAGAAACTTAGACTCCCATACAATAATAGTGGGAGACTTTAACCTTCTACTGTCAATATTAGACAGATCAATGAGACAGAAAAGTAACAAGGATATTCAGGACTTGAACTCAGCTCTGGACCAAGTGGACCTAATAGACATCTACAGAACTCTCCACCTCAAATCAACAGAATACACATTCTTCGCATGACCACATTGCACTTATTCTAAAATGGGCCACATAACTGGAAGTAAAACACTCCTCAGCAAATGCAAAAGAATGGAAATCATAACAAACAGTCTCTCAGACCACAGTGAAATCAAATTAGAGCTCAGGATTAAGAAACTCACTCAAAACTGCGCAACTAGATTGAAACTGAACAACCTGCTCCTAAATGACTACTGGGTAAATAACGAAATTAAGGCAGAAATAAATGAGTTCATTGAAATCAATGAGAACAATGACACAACATATCAGAATCTATGGGACACAACTAAAGCAGTGTTTAGAGAGATATTTTTACCACTAAATGCCCACAGGAGAAAGCAGGAAATATCAAAAATTGACACCCTAACATCACAAATAAATGAACTAGAAAAACAAGAGTAAACAAATTCAAAAACTAGCAGAAGATAAGAAGTAAGTAAGATCAGAGCAGAACTGAAGGAGATAGAGACACAAAAACCCTTCAAAAAATCAATGAATCCAGTAGCTGGCTTTTTGAAAATGTTAACAAAATAGATAGACCACTAGACAGACTAATAAAGAAGAAAAGGGAGAAGAATCAAATAGACATGATAAAATATGATAAACAGGAGATCACCACCGATGCCACAGAAAAATACAAACTACCATCAGATAGTACTATAAACACCTCTATGCAAATAAAGTAGAAAATCTAGAAGAAATGGATAAATTCCTGGACACAGACACACCCTCTCAAGACTAAACCAGGGAAAGGTCAAATCCCTGAATAGACCAATAACAAGCTCTGAAATTGAGGCATTAATTAATAGCCTAACAACCAAAAAAAGCCCAGGATCAGACGGATTCACAGCCGAATTCTACCAGAAGTACAAAGAAGAGCTGGTACCATTCCTTCTGAAACTATTCCATACAAAAGTAAAAGAAGGATTCCTCCCTAACTCATTTTATGAAGCTAGCATCATCCTGATACCAAAACCTGGAAGAGACACAACAGAAAAAGAAAATTTCAGGCCAATATCCCTGATGAACATCAATGCAAAAATCCTCAATAAAATACTGGCAAAACAAATCCAGCAGCACACTAAAAATCTTATCCACCAAGATCAAATCGGGTTCATCCCTGGGATGCAAGGCTGGTTCAACATACACAAATCAATGTATGTAATCTATCACATAAACAGAACCAATGACAAAAACCACACGACTATCTCAATAGATGCAGAAAAGGCCTTTGATAAAATTCAACACCCCTGCAGGATAAAAACACTCAATAAACTAGGTATTGATGGAAAATATCTCAAAATCATAAATGCTGTTTATGACAAACCCACGACCAATATCATATTGAATCAGCAAAAGCTGGAAGCATTCCCTTTGAAAACCAGCACAAGACAAGGATGCCCTCTCTCACCATTCTTATTCAACATAGAATTGGAACTTCTGGCCAGGGCAATTAGGCAAGAGAAAGAAACAAAGGGTATTCAAATAGGAATTAGACAAGAGAAAGAAACAAAGTGTATTCAAATAGGAAGAGAGGATGTCAAATTGTCTGTTTGCAGATGACATGTTTGTATATTTAGAAAACCCCATCGTCTCAGCCCAAAATCTCCTTAAGTTAATGAGCAACTTCAGCAAAGTCTCAGGATACAAAATCAATGTGCAAAAATCAGAAGCATTCCTATACACTAATAATAGACAAAGAGCCAAATCGTGATTCAACTCCGATTCACAATTGCTACAAAGAGACAACAATACTTAGGAATAAAACTTACAAGCGATGTGAAGGACCTCTTCAAGGAGAACTACAAACCATTGCTCAGAGAAATAAGAGAGGACACAAACAAATGGAAAAACATTCCATGGTCATGGTTAGGAAAAAGCAATATCAAGAAAATGGCCATACTGCTCAAAGTAATTTATAGATTCAATGCTATCCCCATGAAGCTACCATTGACTTTCTTCACAGAGTCAGAAAACACTACTTTAAATTTCATACGGAACCAAAATGAGTCTGTATAGATAGCTAAAGCAATCCTAAGCAAAAAGAACAAATCTGGAGGCATCACGCTACCTGACTTAAAACTATACTACAAATCTACAGTAACCAAAATAGCATGGTACTGGTATCAAAACAAATATATAGAACAATGGAACAGAACAGAGCCCTCAGAAATAACACCACACATCTACAACCATTTGATCTTTGACAAATCTGACAAAAACAAGCAATGGGGAAAGGATTCCCTATTTAATAAATGGTATTGGGAAAACTGGCTAGCCATATGCAGAAAACTGAAACTGGACCCCTTCCTTACACCTTAAAAAAATTAACTCAATATGGATTAAAGACTTTAATGTAAGACCTAACACCATGAAAACCATAGAAGAAAACCTAGGCAATACCATTCAAGACATAGGCATGGGCAAAGACTTCATGACTAAAACACCAAAAGCAATGGCAACAAAAGCCAAAATTGACAAATGGGATCTAATTAAACTAAAGAGTTTCTGCACAGCAAAAGAAACTATCATCAGAGTGAACAGGCAACCTACAGAATGGGAGGAAATTTTTGCAATCTATCCATCTGACAAAGGGCTAAGATCCAGAATCTACAAAGAACTTCAACAAATTTAGAAGAAAAAAAGCAAACAACTCCATCAAAAAGTAGGTAAAGGGTATGAACAGACACTTCTCAAGAGAAATGTGGCCAATAAGCATATGAAAAATAGCTTATCATCACTGGTCATTAGAGAAATGCAAATCAAAAACACAATGAGATACCATCTCATGACAGTTAGAATGGCGATCATTAAAGTCAGAAAACAACAGATGCAGGAGAGGATGTGGAGAAATAGGACCAATTTTACACTGTTAGTGGGAGTGTAAATTCGTTCAAACATTGTGGAAGACAGTGTGGCAATTCCTTAAGGATCTAGAACCAGAAATACCATTTGATCTAGCAATTCCATTACTGGGCATACACCCAAAGAATCATAAATCATTCTCCTATAAAGACACATACATAGGTATGTTTATTGCTGCACCGTTCACAATAGCAAAGACTTGGAACCAACCCAAATGTCCATCAATGATAGATTGATTAAAGAAAATGTGGCACATATACACCATAGAATACTACACAGCCATAAAAAATAATGAATTCATGTTGTTTGCAGTGACGTGGATGAAGCTGGAAACCATCATTCTCAGCAAACTAACCTAAGAAGAGAAAACCAAACACCACATGTTCTCACTCATAAATGGGAATTGAACAATGAGAACACATGGACACAGGGAGGGGAACATCACACAAGGGGGCCTATCAGGAGGTGGGGGGCTTGGAGAGGGATAGCATCAAGAGAAATAACTAATGTAGATGATGGGTTGATGGGTGCAACATACCACCATGGCACGGGTATACCTATGTAACAAACCTGCACGTTCTGCATATATATCCCAGTACTTAAAGTATACTAAAAAATAAAAAATAAAAAATAAAAAAACATTCCTATAGATAAAAAGAGGTGCCTGACTGATCTGAATAGCTGAAATACTAGGACAGGAATAAAGCTATAAAATAAAGGGCTTTCTTGCTGGCTGGACAAGGGAGCTGAAGTAGCTTCCACTCTTCACCCTGATAATACCTCAGCAAATCTAATTGTGAGTTCCCCAGCCACCCTCATCAAGGCTGGGGCCTTGGACCACAATTAGGTATTACATCTACCCACCTGCCTTAACAACAATCGGTTCCTACCCAGGGTTACCTCCCCTATTGGCCTGAAGCCTAAATCATCAACTCAGCAAATAAAATACTAGAGGAAAATTAAATAAACTGAACACCAAAAGAGAATAAAATGAGCTTCAAGAGATTCTTGTTACTCCATCCCCATAGGAGACAGTGAAATTACCCACACACCAAAAACATAGCTACTGCAAACAGCATCTGAGAAAGCTAGCACACAAAGTCTCTCTATAACTAAGGAATTCATGAAAAGCCTTCCACCTAAAAGTACCCAAAATCAGATTAGGCTAAAATAAACATAAAGTCCAATCCTTAATGGGTGGGGCCAGGGAAGAAATTTTTTTTAAAAACACAATCCAATCAAAAATAAATTTAAGAACAATTTGAAGAGATAATCTACTCAAATGAGAAGGAACCAGAAAAGTAACTATGGTAATATGATGAAACAGGGTTCTATAACTCCCAGAAGAGATCACACTGGTTCCCCAGCAATGGATCCAAACCAATAAAAAATATATTTGAATTACCATATAAAGAATTTAGATGACTGATTATTAATCTGCTTAACGACATAGCAGAGAAAGGTAAAACCAACTTAAAGAAATTTAAAAAATAAATCCAGTATATGAATGAAAATTTTTCAGAGAAGTGTATATCATAAAGAAAAAACAATCACAAATTCTGGAAATGAAAGACACACTTAGGGAAATACAAAATGCAATGGAAAGTTTCAACAATAGACCAGAACAAGCAGAAGAAAGAATTTCAGAGCTGGAAGACAAGCCTTTAGAATTAACCCAATCTGACAAAGGCAAAGAAAAAAGAATTTGAAAAAAATGAACAAAGTCTCCAAGAAATATAGGATTATGTAAAGTGGCCAAACCTAAGAATAATTGCTATTTCTTAGGAAAAAGAGAAATCTAAAGTTTGGAAAATTTATTTGAAGGAATAATAGAGGAAAACTTCTCTGGCCTTCCTAGAGACCTAGACACCTGAATACAAAACCTCATATACTTCCTGGGAAATTCATCACAAAAAGATCATCACCAACATACATAGTCATAAAATCATCTGAAGTCAAGACAAATGAAAGAATCTTAAGAGCTGTGAGACAAAAGCATCAGGTAATCTATAAAGAAAAACGTATCAGATTAACAGCAGATTTATCAGCAGAAACCATAGAAGTCAGAAAGGATTGAGGTAATGGGTGAAACAAAATCTTAGAAATCACCACTAAAGAACTTACGCTTGTTACAAAGAAAACCATGTACCCCAGAAAGTATTGCATAAAATTTTTAAAATATTATGAGTTAGATATAAAGATCTACATATAAAGACATTTTGGCTTGTGTAAAGTTTCCTTGAAACTTAGAATTGATCTGTAAGTGATTTATTGAGCAAGTGCTCTCAAGAGAAACCAATAGAGCAGGGAAGGGAAAATAAGTCAATCAGGGTAAGATTTCAGGCAACACACCAGCTTTAAACTAATCCCACACATTTGCTCTAGACTACAATGTACAGTATGAGTAAAGCATATCTCTATTTAATCCAAGGGAGCTGGGTTTTATGCTTTAGTACACTGTACTACTGCATGATGGCATAATCTACCAGATACGTTAATGATTTCACTTTTAGCCTTCTAAAAATGCCTCCTTTACCACAGGAGCAGTCTTTCAAGAGATTTTATAGCAATTAGGCCATTAGAAGCAAAGAAAATAATTTTTGGAAGGGACAATGGGCATATAAAATGACAAATTAATGATATGGTTTGGTTGTGTCCCCACCCAAATCTTGAATTCTATTACAGTTCTCATAATCCCCATGTGTTGTGGGAGGGACCTAGTGGGAGGGAATTGAATTATGGGGGTGGTTATCCCCATGCTGCTGTTCTCATGATAGTGAGTGAGTTCTCACAAGAGATGATGGTTTTATAAGGGGCTTTTCCCAGTTTTGCTCAGCACTTCTCCTTCCTACCATCATATCAAGAAGGAAGTATTTGCTTCCCCTTCTGCCACGACTGTAAGATTCCTGATACTTCCCCAGACATGCAGAACTGTGAGTTAACTAACCCTATTTCCTTTGTAAACTACCCAGCCTTGGGCAGTCCATTATAGCAATGTGAGAACAGACTAATACAATGTCTAATGAAGTATAGGTGAAATATGAACTGAACATATGTTATGACTGAACATAAATATTGACCAAAGTATTTTCTAATCATAGTAAAATGGAAGAAACATGAGAAACAGCAAATTCACGGGTAGGTAAAACATTCTTGTTACAGAATTCTAGACAGTCTTTAAAATCATGTTTCTGTTTTTGACAATACTTAATAATATGTAATGCTTAATTTTATGAAATGAGAAGATAACGACTCTTTTAATTTTATATACACTATGGGTCACTACACGTTCACATCATAACATATTTATATGCAATATATGCACATATAATCTCTATTTTATAAGAGGCTACATTTAAAAGTACAAAATTTAAAGAAATCTCTACAATCAGGAAATAAGCAAGATAATTCATGACTTTATAATAAAATAACATATTATAAACCCATCAAAATGAGGATATTGGTTCACCCAAGTAAATATAGTAAATATCATCAATGGAAATCTATATTGCAGACACTGAAGAACAAAGGCTCTAGAGTTAGATTTTCTTGGTTCAAAATCTAACTGTTCTGTTCCACCACTGAATAGTTGTGTGTCTTTGGCAAGTTACTTTATCCTTTTAAGAACTAGCTTCCCACTATTCACAATAGCAAAGACATGGAATCAACTTAGGTGTCCACCAATGGAAGATCGGATAAAGAAAATGTGATACATACACACCATGGAATACTACAACCATTAAAAAAGAAAAAAAAATCATGTGTTTTGAAGTAACATGGATGCAGCTGGAGGCCATTGTTTGAAGTGAATTAACTCAGAAACAGAAAACCAATTATTGCATTTTCTCACTTATAAGTGGGAGCTAAATCTTGGGTACACATAAACACAGGGATGGGAACAATAGACACTGGGGACTCCAAAAGAAGGGAGAGGGACAAGAACTGAAAAACTTACTATTGGGTACTATGTTTCCTATCTCGGGGATGGACCAATAGAAACCCAAACCTCAGCATCACACAATATACCCTTGTAACAAACCTGTATGTGTACCCTTGGATCTAAAATAAGAACGGAAATTTTTAGAAAACAGTCTTAGCTTCCTTGTCTGTAAAATAGGAGCAATAATAGTCTGTGTTTTAGAAGGTTGTTGAATTAAATGAGCTGATAGGAAAATTAAATTGGCTCCATAGGGAAATAACTTATAACTATGATTGATACATAGAAAACACTCAATAGAAGTTAGACATGATTAACATATAAGTAATATTTAGTATTTACCGAATATTTATTCAATCATAAGAAAAAGAAACATCTTTTTCACTGACAAACAAGCAGACAAAACCACAGATAAAACTCTCCTTCGACTGTTTTTAGGTAATAACTAGGAAAATAGAGTCCTCTGGTCAGGGCTAATATAAGAAGACTTCAACAAAGTAATGAGTATTGTGAAAATAAAGGCTCTTTAAAAATGTGAAATGAGAGTATTTATACAGGTAGGAAGTGTGGTAACTTAATGTTCTGTGGTAAAATGTCAAGTGTTTGGCTGGAACACCAGTTGTAAAAATCTATAGCCAGAAAGGTGGAAAGGTAGAAAAATGCTTATAGAAAAAAACAGATGCTGCCTTTAAAAATTGTCTAACAGGAACTTCATACCCAAATGGCATAAATTAACCATCAGATGAAGTTATATATTAGGGAATTAATGGGTGTCTCATTGAGAAAGAAAAAAAGTTTCAATTTTCCATTTGTATTATCTCTAAACTTTTGAATACTTTCTAATCAGTAATCTGTAGGGGTGGTTTCTTGATCCCTTAAATATTTTATATTCCCTGACAAAGTTTTGTGCTAGTAGCACTGACTTGATTTTCAACCAAATATTGCAGTTTTCTCCTTTGACATTTTATGAAGAATTACACAACTTTTCTTTTCTTAGTCTAGTTAAATAAGATGCATCGAGCATACATAAGTGGTCCTACTACCATTGTAGTATTAAAATTAATAATAAGATATTTATTTACAACTTTAGCACTTATATATACAACTTTAGCAACTTATATTTTAAAAGCTCATGAAAAAAATTTTTTAGAGAGTTCTTAAAGAACTCTTTTAAAGAACTTAAGGTTACAAGCAGCTTGATCTGCATGCTGAGACAGAATCCCACTATTGGAAACATTGACAAATGAAAAATCGAAAGAAATAAATATAGAAAAGTAGGAAGAACCTTGAACTGGGACTGAGGGTAACTGATAGTTTTGAGTTTGCAATTAACAATCTGTATAATCAGAAATACCACAAAATCTCATGAGTCAAAATATTGACCTAGAAGATCAAGATTTCCTTCTATTTCCTACTTTATAATACTTACATGACTTATAATTTTACTTGTTTATGTGTTTTTGTCACAGTACTGCAACATCCAAGTGGTCAAGAATCATGTCTTATTTACACTGGAGTATCAAATATATGATAAGTCCCCAATAAGTGTTTGTTTAGTAAATGAATTATGTTCAGAAAGATGACAAGTTAGATATTCAAACATACACTCCAACTAAAAGTAATAAAAAATGCTGACATGAAATCACTGAAACAACAGAGTAAAAGCAAGCTGACTTTATTCCCCTAACTGAAAACCAAAAATAACCATATACTGACAAGATTATTACCAGCAATATCCTAAAATTCAAATACAAGGATGAGATCATTTCTAGGCCCGTAGAGAATTTTAAAACTCCATGCAGATAGTAAGAGAATCAGACTTTTATATCAGTAATGACTGGTCCCAATCTACCAGATATCCTCACATATATAAAATTTCCCCTGAACTCACAGTTTCTACACCGGAAAAAGTGAAATCAAGATGGACAACCGCTTCCTTACCGTGTTGGTTTCCCTGGCAGGAGAACTGTCTCTGCCTCAACCCACAAAAGCATCTCAAGTGCCCAAAGGGAGAAAAACCACTGAGGACAGCCAAAGACAAAGAGAAGAGGCAGGACTAGCAATCTCAAACCACAGAACTCTGCTCTATATCTCAGTCAGTGGAAACACCAAATCAGAGGGCCTGTTTAGTAGAACCATACTGTTGGAAGCATATTCCACAGTTCCCCTGGGCATGAGTTCCTAGTCAGGTTTCCCATACTGTTGAGGTACTTGTTGCTGTTGTTGGTGGTGGTGGTGTTGAAATGGGATCTTGTTCTATCACCCAGGCTGGAGTGCAGTGGCGCAATCTAAGCTCACTGCAACCTCCACCCCCTAGGTTCAATTGATTCTTCTGCCTCACCCTTCCGAGTAGCTGGGATTACAGGTGCCTGTCACCACACGTGGCTAATTTTTGTATATTTATTTATTTATTTATTTATTTTTGAAGAGACAGGATTTTGCCATGTTGACCAGGCTGGTCTTGAACTCCTGACCTCAGGAGATCCATCCACCTCAGCCTCCCAAAGTGCTAGGATTACAAGCGTGAGCCACTGCACCCAGCCGGGATATTTTTTATAGGATTTCCCCAGTCAGGATGGGCAATATTCCAAACTTTTGCTAGAACTAAAGCAAACATGGGTTCAAGGTGCCACCTAGTGCCAAATAGAAGGCAGTAACCCAGTGAAAATACATTCAACAGGTTGGGTACAGCAAACCACCATGGCATGTGCCTACCTATGTAACAAACCTGCAAGTTCTGCACATGTACCCCAGAACTTAAACTATATAAAATATATATATGTGTATATATATATATATACACACACATATATATATATATGCACAAGCACATATATGTATATATATGTATATATTCAACAGGTAAATTATAAACGTATCCAAGAACAAAACATAAGAAACCAGACAGAGAAGAATGGAATATATAACTGATTCTTCAATGAGAAAACATAGATGTACATCCACAGGAAACAACAGTAAACAGGGAACCATGATATCCACAAATGAACAACATATGAAACCAGTGAGTAAGAAAGAAATATGTTTGCTGAGCTGAAAATTTTTTAGAAACTGTCCAAAGAAAAAAATGGATCAAATAGAGGAGAGAATCAGTGAGCTTGAAGACAGGCTATTTGAAAATACACACAAAAAGAACGAAAAGGAACAAAGAACACCTATAAGATATTTTTTAAAACCACCTCAAAAGAGCAAATTTAAGAATTATTGGTGTTCAAGAGAGTTGAGAAAGAGCAAGAGGTAGAAAGTTTATTAAAAAAAAAAATTAACAGAAGTCTTTCCAAGTTGAGAAAGATATAAGTATCTAGATACAGGATGGTTAGAGATCACCAAATAGATTGAATCCAAATGAGACTACCCCAAGGTCTATAACAAGCAAATTTTCAAAGGTCAAGGACAAACAGAGAATCATAAAAACAGCAAGGGAAAAGAAGCAAATAACGTTTAAAGGAGTTTTCATTTGTCTGGCAACAGACTTCTCTCAATGGAAAACATACAAGCCAGGAGAAAGTGAGACAACATATTCAAAGTGCTGAAGGTAAAGGGCTGCCAACCAAGAACATGTACCCAGCAAAATTGTGCTTTGAACATGAAAGAAAGATAGTTTTTCCCAGACAAAGTCTAAAAAGGTTTATCACCACCAGACTTGTCTAACAACAAATGCTAAAGGGAGTTCTTCATTCTAAATAATAATGATAATAATAATAATAAAACACAAAAATCCAAAAAACAAATTGGAGTTGTATAAAGGCCACTGGTAAAAGTGAGTACACAGAAAAACAGAATGCTCTAAAACTGTAATTGAAGTGTACAATCTACTCAAAATTATAGTATAAAGACTAGAACACAAGTATACAAAAAAATAGCTAGAGCAACTTGTTAAGTGATAGATAATATAAAAAGATTGAAATTGAGACAATATAAATTCAAAATGTGTGGGCAAGGGAGTTAAAGCTGAGTGTTTCCAGTTTTTTGTTTTTGTTTTTTTGTTTCTTTTCTATTGTATTCTTCATGATGAAAGATAAGTTGTCATCTGTTTAAAATAATTTTGTATCCAGCATCATGGTGACCACAAAGCAAAAATCTGTAACAGATACACTAAAAATAACCAATTAATTGAAACATACTACCAGAGAAAATCACTTAACTATAAAGGAAGACAGTAAGAAGAGAAAAAAGGGAGAGGAGTTACAAAACAAGAAAACAAGTAACAAAATGGCAATTTTAAGTTATTACCAATCAATAATAACATTAAATATAAGCAGACTAAATTCTGCAATTAAAAGACATAGAGTAGCTAAATGAATTTTTAAAAGTAAGACCCAGCTATATGTTGCCTACAACAAACCTACTTCACCTTTAAAGACAGCATAGACTGAAATTGAAAAAATGGAAAATGAATTCCATCAAAATGGAACAAAAAAAGGCAGAAATTCCTGACATTCATGTTAGATATAATAGACCACAAGTTAAAGACTACAACAAGACACAAAGAAGGTCACAATAAAGGTCATAATAAAGAGTTCAATTCAACAAGATGATGTAACAATTATTGATACCTGCGCACTCAACAATGGACCGCTAAAATATATAAAACAAACTTGACCCAGCACTTTGGAAGGCCAAGGTGGGCAGATCATGAGGTCAGGAGATCAGGACCATCCTGGCTAACATGGCGAAACCTTGTCTCTATTAAAAATACAAAAAAATTAGCATGGCGTGGTGGTGGGCGCCTGTAGTCCCAGCTACTTGGGAGGCTGAGGCAGGAGAATGGTGTGAACCCAGGAGGCGAAGCTTGCAGAGAGGCGAGATCACGCTACTGCCCTCCAGCCTGGGCTACAATGTGAGACTCTGTCTCAAAAAAAAACAAAAAACAAACAAAAAAAAACTTGATAGATCTAAAGGGAGAAATCAAGTGAAATCTGTCCAGGCATGATGGCTCACACCTGTAATCCGTTTGGAAGACTGAGGCAGGCAGATCACTTGAGATCAGGAGTTCAAGACCAGCCTGGTCAACATGGTGAAATCTTGTCTCTACTAAAACTACAAAAAATTAGCCATATGTGGTGGTCCATCCTTGTAATCCCAGCTACTTGGGAGGCTGAAGCAGGAGAATTGCTTGAACCTGGAAGGTGGAGGTTGCAGTGAGCCGAGATGGCCCCGCTGCACTCTAGCCTGGGGGACAGAGTGAGACTCTGTCTCAAAAAAAAAAAAAAAAAAAAAAGTAAAAATAGATAGATAAATAAAGTGAAATTCAATAATAGCAGGGTACTTCAACATCCTATTCTTAGTAAAGGACATATTATCCAGACAGAAATTGAACAAAGAAAGTTGTATTTAAACTGCACAGTAGACCAAATGAACTTAACTGACATTTACTAACATTGCATCCAACTGCTTCAGAATACACATTCTTCTCATAAGCAAATGGAACATTCTCTTGGATAGAGCACATGTTAGTCAAAAAACAAGTCTAACAAACTCAAAAAAGTTAAAATCATATCAAGTCTCACAACTCCAGTGGATTTAAACTAGAAATCAATTTCTACAGGGAAAAACTATGAAACACTAACAAAAGAAATTATAAAGGACAAAATAAAATGAAAAATATTCTATGCTCATAGATTGGAAGAATCAATATTGTTTAAATGTCAATGCTACGGAAAGCAATTTACAGATTCAATGTAATCTCTGTCAAAATACAAGTGACATTCTTTGCAGAAATAGTAAAAGCAATCCTAAAGTTTATGTTGAACCACAAAAGACACCAAATGGCCAAAATAGTCCTGAGCATAAAGAACAAAGCTAAAGGTATCACACTATCTAAATTCAAAATATACTATACAACTATAGTAACCAAATCAGCATAGTACTGGCATGAAAACAGACACATAGACCAATGGAGCAGAATAGAGAATGCAGAAATAAATTGACTCATTTACAGCTAACTCATTTTTGCCAAAGCCACCAAGAACATGGAAAAGGAGTCTCTTCAGTAAATGGTGCTGGGAGAACTAGATATCCGTATGCAGAAACCAGATCCCTATTTCTCACCATATACAAAAATCAAATCAAAATAAATGAAACACTTAAACCTAAGACCTGAAACTATGAAATGACTAAAAGAACACATTGGGGAAACACTCCAAGGCATTGGTCTGAGCAAAGATTTTAAGTAAGGCCTCAAAAGCATGACAACAAAATCAAAAATAGACAAAAAAGATCATATCATGTTAAAAAAGCTTCTCCTCAGAAAAAAAAAGGTCAACAAAGTGAATGACAATCCACAAAATAGGAAAAGTATTTACAGACTATTCAACTGACAAGGGACTAATAACCATAACATATAAGAGACTCGAACAGTTCAATAGCAAGGAAACAAATAATCCAACTGAAGAATGGGCAAAATATCTGAGTAGATATTTTTCAAAATAAGACATACAAATGGCCAACGTATATTTTTTAAAAATGCTCAACAACACTAATCATCACAGAGATGCAAATCAAAACCATATCATTTCACCTCAATTGAAATGGTTTTCCTCAAAAAGACGGGGAATAAGGTATGCTGGTGATGATATGAAGAAGAGGGAACACTCATACACTGTTGTTGGGAAGGTACTATGGAAAACTGCATGAAGGTTTGTCAAAAAACTTGAAATAAAATTACCAAATGATTTAGCAATTCCATTAGTGGCTACATTTCCAAAAATAAGAAAATCAGTATATCAAAAAGATATTTGCACTCCTTTGTTTATTGCTACATTATTTACAATAGCCAAGATACGGAATCAACCTACTGTTCATCACAGATGAATGGATAAAAAAAATCATATATATACACAATAGAATATTATTCAGCAATAAAGAAAAATGAAATTCTGTCATTTGCAGCAATATGAATGGAACCGGAAGTCATTATGTTAAGTGAAATAAGACAGGCAGAAAAGGACAAATATTGCATGTTCTTCATATATAGGAGTTAAAATATGGATCACATAAAGATAGATGCTGGAAGGGGTGGGAAGATAAAGAGAGGTTGATTAATGAGTACAAAAATACATTTAGAGAGAAGGAATAAGGCATATTGTCTGAGATTTCGGTAGGGTGATTATAGTTAACAATAATCTATGGTATAGTATATTTCAACTTAGCTAGAAAAGAGTAATTCAAATGTTACTAGCATAAGGAAAAGATACACGATATAGGGTAAGATAAAGGATATCTCGGTTACTCTGATTTTATCGCTGCATATATTATAATATGAAAGTATCAAAATATAACATTTATCCCCAAATATATACATCTACGATGTAGTAATAACTTTCAGTATTGAAAAAAGAAAATGTTCTTTTTAAAATAGCAAAAGATATAAAAGATAGTATTGAAAGATAGTAAGAAAATATCAGGGCATACTCTTAATGAAGGCTGGAATCCAGAAATGTAAGTTGAATACAGCACAGACTTTTGAGTATACCCAAAGGAATATAAATCATGCTGCTACAAAGACACATGCACACGTATGTTTATTGCGGCACTACTCACAATAACAAAGACTTGGAACCAACCCAAATGTCCAACAACGATAGACTGGATTAAGAAAATGTGGCACATATACACCATGGAATACTATGCAGCCATAAAAAATGATGAGTTCATGTCCTTTGTAGGGACATGGATGAAGCTGGAAACCATCATTCTCAGCAAACTATTGCAAGGACAAAAACCAAACACCGCATGTTCTCACTCATAGGTGGAAATTGAACAATGAGAACACTTGGACACAGGAAAGGGAACATCACACACCAGGGGGCCTGTTGTGGGATGGGGGGAGGTGGGAGGGATAGCATTAGGAGATATACCTAATGTAACTGACGAGTTAATGGGTGCAGCACACCAACATGGCACATGTATACATAGGTAACAAACCTGCACATTGTGCACATGTACCCTAGAACTTAAAGTATAATAATAAAAAAAAAAAAATATATATATATATATATATATATATATATATAAGGAAAGGCACCTGCAAAACTTGAAATATTTGAGCTATGGTTTTTAAATATATTTTGGTTACATGGGGAAAAAGGAAAAGAATGGAACTTGCCCAAGTAGTATAACATACATTCAGATTAAAGTTGTATAAGACAAACTATTAGGTTTACATAATTTCAAATGCTCCTCTGATATAATTCAAATCCCAGTGTCTACACCCTCAGTTTAATTATGAATCCAAGATAAATATGCCCTACTTACAATGCAGGGTAACAGAAAACATTGTTTTTACAATGAATATAAAATGAGGCAAAAATTTATACAAGTTACATAAATTTAATATAAACAAATAAATATGACTCCCTTGCATCATATTTGTGATTTGCAAAATTGTATCATCTTATGGTGAAAACAAAGAAAAACAAACTTAAAGCTGCAAATTTAAATAAAAATTATTCCTGTTTGACATTGCCGCTAAGTGGCTAGCAGAAGCAAATACAAATGCCTTAATTAAATAACAGAAGTTTTCCAAGAAAAATAGTCAAATCATGTATAAAATGAAAGACAAAAACATGGGATCATAAGAAATAATCAAAAGAAACAACATAGTGCAAAAACAGACATGCATAATTTTTAGTATTAGAATTATCAGGACTTATGAATAAATTTGCCTACTATGCTTTGAGAAATAAAATATACAAAAATTGTAAAAATTTATTAGAATATTAAAATCAAATTAAAGTAAAGCCAAATAAAATGTCTAGAAAAAAAGTAACAATAACAAATAACATTACAAATAGCTTTTTAACAAGTATATAGACACTGCTGAAAAGAAAATTAGTGAACTGACAAATAAATCAAATGAAAATTTTCCCAATGCAGGGCATAGATATATAATTTTAAAATAAGAAATAGTCATTAATACATATATTTGTTTTCTGTATAATAAATTATCACAAATTTAGCAGCTTACAAAATACAAATTTGTTACCTTTTAGTTCTGTAGGTCTGAAGTCCTCTACTGGTCTCACTAGACTAAAATCAAGATGTAGACAGACTGTATTCATTGCTGAAGGTTGTAAAAAGGAATACATTTTATGCTCATTTGAGTTTTGGAAGATTTCAGTTCCTTTTTTCTTTGTGGCTACAAATTAAAGGCCATTCACACATGCTAGAGGCCACCCTATTCTCTGGCTCCTGGTCTCCTTCCTACTGTCTCAAACACAATAATTGTGGGTAGTCTTTCTCAAGTTGCATTTCATCGACACTTTCTTTTTGTTGTTGTCATTTTCTTTCACTTTTAGGGACTAATATAATTAAATTGGACCCCCCTTGATAACTCAGGATAATCTTTTCATCTCAAGTTCTTAATCTTAATTGTATCTACAAAGTCCCTTTCCATGAGAGGTAACTTATTTAGAGGTTCTGAGGATTGGAATACGGGCATTACTGGGTAATTATTAGTTTGCTATTGCAGCATTAAAAAAATAGAATTAGAAAGTAGAACATATGTCTAACCAACATTTTAGAAAAAGGAGAGAAAATATAAAACCAAAAATATGTGAAGATATCATAGTTGGAAATTTTTTTCAAAATAATAAAATCAACTAATGCACAAAAAAAGCTCAGGAAATTTCAAGCAGGATAAGTAAATAGAAATTGTCACATGGTCCCAGCTAGAATACCAAAGCACTGGGAAACATTTTTCATTTGTTTAAAAGGAGCCAGAGAAAAAAAATTGTGATTACCATCAAATTATTAACGTTTGCATTGATAATTGACTTACATATACAAATAATAGAAGTGAGAAGTTGGTGTTCCTATATCTTCAATATACTGACATAAAATTACTGCTGAACTATATTTACACACACATCTAATGGGTTCAAAAAGTTTTCATATGCAGAGCAATTATATATATAAAATATTTGTATTCACAACAACAAAATTTTAGCCTTTCCCCAAAAACTCTTCAGGTTCATATGGCTTCACTGGTGAATTTTAAACAATATTTAAGAAATACCAATCAATAATGCCAATCTGACATCAAATCTATCAGAAAACGCAGGAAGAAAGTAACTCTCAATTTGTTTTATGAAGCTTACATACTCCTGATACTAAAATGTGACAACTCTCTTACAGGAAAAGAAAAATACTACAAATCAATATTATTCATTCACAAGAATACAAACATTATTTAAAAGTATCAGTAAATTGAGTCCAGCAATGTATAATAAGAAAAATCATCAATACCCATTGAGATGTATCACAGAAACACATTTTAAAACGTACAATGATATATCACGTTATAAAGAAGAAAAATTATGTCTCTTCTTAATAGGTACTGAAAGAGCTTTGGGCAACATTTAATACATTTTATAATATGAATTCATAGAAAACTATGACTCAAAAAGGAACTTTCTGTTTCTGACAAAAGACATTTATTAAAAAAAAAAGAAGTCTATAGCTAACACCAAAATTAAAGGTAAAATATTGAACACTTCCCACTAAGATAGGAAATATGGCAAAGATGTCCTATCAAATTATTTAACATTGTATTGGACATTCTAGCCAGAGCATCACTGTAAGAAAAATAAATAAGAACCATAAATATTGTAAATGAAAACTAAAATACCTTTATTATGAGATGACAAGAGTAATTTTTTTAGAAAATTCAAAATAATCTACAACCAACAAGTAGAACTAATGAGTGAATTCACCAATACTGCAAAATTACAAATATAGAAAAAATAATTATAACTCTACATACTAGAAACCAACAATTGAAAAATAAAAGAATAAATGCTATTATTTATAAAAGTGTAAAAAACAAAATACTTAGGAATCAGTTTAAGAAAAGATGTGCAAGACTTGTAACCTGAAAATAACAAAATATTTTTGCATAAATTAAAGTACTAAATCAATAGAGAGATATTGCATGTTTGTGGATTAGAAGATTCAATTTTATTAGCAGCTCATTTTTTTTCTAAAAGGATTCAAAGCAATCCTACTCAAAATCCCACCGACTTTCTATTACAAACTTGACAAAGTGATTTTTAAACTTACATAGAAATACAAAGAACTTGTAGAGCCCATATCCTCCAAGCAATGACTCAGTAGTTCAGTAAGCAATGATCTTTTGACCAGATCTTCAAAAGAAGCATGCTCTTCCGTAATTGTGACAGGAGCCCAAGACAGGTGGATCACTTCAACACAGGAATTCAAGACCTACCTGGGCAATGTAGCGAAACCTTGTCTCTACTAAAAATAAAAATAAAAATAATTAGCTGGACATGGTGCTACGTGTCTGTAGTCCCAGCTGCTTGAGGGGCTGAGATGGGAGGATCGCTTAAACTCAGGAGGTCAGGGCTGCAGTGAGCTATGATCGCACCACTGCACTCCAGCCTGGGTGACAAAGTGAGATGCTGTTTCAAACAAACAAACAAAAAACTATTAGAGCTAACAAACAAGTTCATCCATATTGTAGAATCCAAAATTATTATCAGAAATCAACTGTATTTCTTTACATTAACAATAAACAATCTGAAAGTGAAATTAAGAAAACAATTTCATTTACAATGGCTTAAAAATAAAATTCTTAATATTAAATTTAACAAAAAAAGTGTAAGTCTTGTACACTGAAAACTGCAAAACATTGTTGAGCAAAATTAAAGAACTAAATAAATGTAATGCCAGTCTATGTTCCTGGATTAAAAGATTTAATATTTATCTACAGGTTTATCATTATTTATATGAAATCCTCCCACTTTAAAAAAAATCTTAAAAGGGGCCAGACACAGACAGCACCTCACGCCTGTAATCCCAACAATTTGGGAGGCCGAGGCAGGCAAATCCCTTGAGGCCAGGAGCTTGAGACCAGCCTGGCCAACATGGCAAAATCCAGTCTGTACTAAAAATACAAATATTAGCTGGGCATGGTGGCACAGGCCTGTAATCTCAGCTACTCAGGAGGCTGAGGCATGCGAATGGCTTGAGCCCAGGACGTGGAGGTTGCAGTGAGCCAAGATTGTGCCACTGCATCCCAGCTTGGTGGACAAACAAGACTGTCTCAAAAAAAAAAAAAAAAAATCTTAAAAGACAGTGTAGGTGTAACACTCCCTGACCATGGATTAGGCAATGATTTCTTAAATACGACACCCCAAAAAAAGCAATAAAAGAAAAAAATAGATAAATTATACTTTATCAAAATTATAATCTTTTGTGCTTCAAAAGATGCTATCAAAAAAGTGAAAAACCCGTAAAATGGGAGAATATATTTGCCAATTCTGTATTTGATATTGAACTAGTATCTAGAAAATATAAATAACTCTTAAACTTAATAAAAAGACAATCATAAATGGTCTTTATAATTAAAGACCAAATATAATTTATAAATAAAGACATTTCTTCAGAGAAGACCACTGAGCACATTTTTTAAATGCTCAACATCATTAACTATCATGTAAATGCAAATCAAAATCACAATGAAATAATGCTTCACTCTCCTAAAATGGTTATAATCAAGAAGACAGAAAATAATAAATGTTGGTGAGGATATGGAGAAATTGCAATCTTCAAAACTTTGTTGGAAAGTGGTATAGCCAGTTTGGAAAACTTTGGCAGTTCCTACACAAGGTAAGCACAGCTTTATCATGACTCAGTAACTCCACGTTTACATATATGCCCAAGAAAATGAAAATATATGTCCCAATACAAACACACAGATATGTTGACAGCAGTATTATTTATAATAGTGAAGAAAATTGCAACAACTCAAATGTCCATCAAATGAATGGATAAACAGAATGTGATATATCCAATCAATCGAATATTTTGCAGTAAAGAGGAATAAAGTGCTGATTCAAGTCACAACATGGGTGAATTTTGAGACTGTGATGCTAACTTAAAGAAGTCAAACCACAAGGCCACAAATTGCATGATTCCATTTACATAAAATGTTCAGAATAGACAAATCCATAGACAGAGTGGATAAGTGTCAGATCTGGGATTAGGTAGAGTGGGGAGGCAATTAGTTGTGACAATGGATATGGAGTTTCTTTTTGGGGGATTAAAATGTTTTGGAATTAGACAGTGGTAATGGTTGCACTACTTCTTTGTAAATGTACTAAAGAATGCTTAAGTGTACACTTTAAAAGGATTAATTTTATGTCTGTTGCTTAAAAGAATAAAGCAATGAATTGAGGTAAATCTTTACTCCATAATAGTGTAAATGAATGAACCACAGCCACACAAACAGTGCAGAAGAATGGCAGACATAATGTTGATTAAAAGAAAAGATTACAAAAAAAAAGACTGTAAAAATCATTATATAAAAACAGGGTTTGGTAGGAGACAGTGGGATGTAATAGGAGGACCCCTTAAACCAGAGATTGGTCTTTAATATCCGAAAATACAGCCTAAAGTCCTTCAAGGTCTTTTCAATGCTATACATATGATAGAAACACAGGGCAGATGAAGTTTTCTAAAGTAATGACAATGTTAACTTTTATCTTGTGAGGTAGTTACACAATCATTTACTTATAATTGTTCATTAAATTGTGCATAGTTGTATAAACATCAGTATTTTGCTGTATTTCACAATAAAATTTCATAAAAATGAATGAGTGGCTCATGAATCAATAAACACATAATATAATAAATGTACAGTGGGCTAGTCAAGCATATGAATTTTATTTTCTTTTTCAGAATAAAATTTCAAAAGGGAAAGCCACGTCACAAGCTTTTTGCACTCCCCCATTGCTTCCAGGTTCGATTAGAATACAATATGTATTAAGGAGTGATGGACTGCTAAATGTTTAACAACTTGTTCTCTGTGCAGTGAAGAAAAAGACCTCATTTGCAACATTGGCCAATCCTGTTGGGTAAATAACTCTACCATGTATAGAATATTCATGATATATAGAACATATTCAATAAATATTATTTGTGTATATTAAGCATCAAGTATCTCATATTTAGAGAGTGAAAGCCAACAAGAAAAATCAGTGCTTGCAGAGTTAGTTCTACCTATAAAGTATTTTATCAATAACTTTAGAAGCACATTTTGTATATCAAAATCAATAGATTAGCCATCACTGTTAGTGTCTGCATGATTTCACCAAGTACAAGTCAATCATTAATTTTAGTCCAAATTGGATATTTTCTACCAATCTATAGCAACTCAGAAGAAGAAAATGATCTCATATGTACTAAGTCTATGTCTTGAGATGTCTGGATTCTGTCACTACTTACTTGCTTCTCAGACTGCCACAATAAATACCACAGGCTGGGTGCCTTCAATGACATAAATTTATTTTCTCACAGCTTTGGAGGCTAGAAGTCCAAGATTAAGGTACTGGCAAATTCAGTTTCTGGTAAGGTCTTTCCTTCTGGCTTGCAGATAGTCACTTGTTTTGTGTGTGTGTGTGTGTGTATGTGTGTCTTCACAAAGCCTTTCCTCTGTAGCTGGGGAGAAGGAGATGTCTGGTGTAACTTCCTCTTCTTACAAGAACACCAGTCCTATCAAGTAGGGATCTACCTTTATGATTTCATTTAACATTAATTCTCTCCCCAAAAGCCTTATGTCCAAGTATAGTCACACTGGGGCTTAGGGCTTCAACATAAGAATTTTAAGGATTAATATTCGGTCTGTAATACTTGCATAGTAAATTTCCCATAGAAAGATACATGCTCTCAAAGATATCAGTGATGATGTGTTATTGTGCAAATACTCAAGAGTGAGGCTTGAGTATTTGAAGCACAGTTAGGCAATACATAAAATGTGCTTTTGCCCTAGTATAAATGTTTAATGTTTAACGCAGTCTTAAGTGCCACATAGATATTTCTTTATAGAATTCTTTTTATTTTTTCTCTGGAAATCACAGATAAAAATTTAATTTAGACAAAACAAAATAAGACATTTTCTGAGTCTTTGAAAAATTTAAAAATGCTTCATACTGTGACATTAAGTATAAAATTCAAAAGCAAAGAGGTTAAATTTTAAATGTTTTTCATTAAAAGCCTCACAAAATATATTCTTTAAATTATTAATGAACAAATTAACCTATTATCATCTAGAAGGGGAAAAGCCTTCAACAGTACTAAGGGGATGTTTTTTCTTAGTAATAAAATTCTTGTCTCCTAAATAAAAACTTAAGGGACAGATAATCACTATTCTAAAATACTAAACAGAAATTTTAATGCATTAATCTATTAAATAGAAATATGGAGACATGATGGCGCAATGCCCTATAGAAATGCCTCGGTTCTATGAATTGGTGTATTTTCTTTACAGCCCAAGATAATGTACTATTTTTTTAAAATGGTTGTTTGGATCATTGATCCAAATCTCCGTATTTTAAAGTATAGATCTTTAGCAGAGTATGTAATCCCAAATTAAATTTAAAAATTAAAGAAAAACTCAGCTTTAATATATTTTCAGTATCTAACTCTGACATCCCACTACACCCCGGAAGCAAAAAGGTAATCACATTTTCCCTGGATGAGGGAAGTACTGTCAAATCAGATCAACTACCTTTAAGTGAGCCGAAACCACCGAGATTAAATGAAAATACGATTTCATTATTCATCACAACTCGGGAACGTGGCTAAAATCACTTGTTTGGTCTTGAATGGACAGTGGGCTGCCACACTCTTTATCTGAGCCACCTGATTTTTAGCTTTTCATCCAAACTGTTTGGTGTCGTGCAGAAAAACCTATCCCACTCAGGTACAGACCAGTCTACTGAAGCTGTAAGCTAGCTTTTATAAATTTAAACAGGTAAATTGATTGATTCAAGTAAGAAAAGAAAAGCCAATTTAGGGTCCAAGTTATCTGCCCTGGATGAGCCAAATAAGAGGATAATAGCCACATCGTCATTTCACACAGAGTAATAGGAAGAAAGCTAGTGCATAGGATTTCACAGCCCAAAGTGGGGATTGACAATCATCTGAGTAATTTATAGTGTTGATATTCTGTCTGAACAACAGAAACCAAACAAGATTATGTAGTATGTCTTTTGCTCACCTGAAGTGCCTCAATTGTTGTAGGTATACACATCTGGGAGATTTGAAGTAAAATTAATTTATACTTGTAGAATTTTATGTCAAGAATGCTGTTCTTGCTACATCCCATTTCCCTTTTCCAGTCAGTGCACCCATTTTCCCAGAAGCTGGGAGTCTTGGTCAACAATGGCTTGCAACTGCTGCCTTCTCCAGAAAATTGTTGTAGCCAAACTGGAGTCATCTCCCCTGGAAGCCATGGCTTTCTAACCCATCTCCTAACCACCTTGACCAGTGGCTGCCTGATAAGAGGTTATAAGACACATTTCCTTACCTCAGGATGGACTACCTCTGTGGTACGTTTTGTGCTCCAGAGCTTTTCTCTGAGATCGAACGGCAGCTGGTTCTTCAGCGGAGACAGGAATTTAAGTTAGCGTTTCTACTCTACCCTATCATACTTGCTATATTTCTGTTGATCGAGAGCACTCCCCCAATTTATCATTTGGAGATGATCTCACATCCTGGGCTCTGCTTTTGGATAACCTGATGAAAAATAGGTGGTAATAGAAGTCATCATAGGAAGCAGGCTTTTAAGAATGTAGGTCTTTAGTCAGATTATACCATTACTATGGTAGATATATTGATAGCATCTGGCATGTTATACCGCTGATATTGCTAAAACTTTCAAACGTGATAAACTGGGAAGAGATACAGGTGAAAACAAAAGCACCAGTTATTCTTGGGTATTTCACAGATCTAGGGGATATAACAACTGTAAGGACTATGGCATTGACTTGCTGAATACCATTGATGTCTTTAAAAGAGAAAATGTAGTTTAAATCTGTTCAACTATTTAAAGCAACATGTATGAGTTATTGTCTCCTTTGCAATGCTTAAAGAGATTATCTCCCGCCTTTGAAGGTCGATGCACCTAAATATCAATCACAAAACTTAATTCTAAGTGTGCCAAAATTTTAGAGAATGCAGAATTCATATGACGATCAAATCTTCTATGCCAAAATAAGAACTCTGATAGAAATGGAGTGGAATTCTGATACATGAGATGGAGCTTACAGGACGTATCCCAGGCATTTAATTATGAGATGCTAATTTGGCATAATTACTGTAAAGAGGGTTGAAATGTGAGCTCAGGAGAAGTCAATCGGAGGAGAAAACAATGTGATGATGGAAGCAACATCTGGAGTGATTCACTCTGAAGATAGAGGGAGGGACCACAAGCCACACTGCCCACTAGAATCTGTAAAAGACAAGGAAACAGATTCTTTCCTAGAACCTCCAGAAGGAAGCAGACTTCGTGTCAGTTTAATTTTATCCCAGTGAAACATATTACATATTTCTGACCTCCAAAACTGTAAGATAACAAATTTGCATTGCTTTAGGCCTCTAAGTGTGTTGTCACTTGCTACAGCAGCAACAGGAATCTAATATGGGTAACATGGAATCCCAGCCTAGGTTTTTCTTATTTTGGGTACACTGGCTCCATGGCCTCAACTAGTAGTCATTTATATTTGCCTTCAAATTTTTATTTCTATTTCCTAATTTATATTTGGGATGGACATACCTACCAGTGAGCAGAACCCTCACATTAGTCTCTCGGCTTGTTAAATATAAAATATAATGGTAAAAAAGGCTAAGCGGTATCAAGTGAAAACTCATTACCATTACCACCAATGAAGAACATAAAATAGTCCCTCAGTATCCACTGGGGGTAGTTTCTAGAACACCCTGATGGATACCAGAATTTGTGGATAATTAAATCCTTTATATAAAATGGCATAATATTTTCATATAACCTATGCACATCGTGTGTATACTTTAAATCATCTCTAAATTAGTTATAATACCTAATACAATGTAAATACTATGTAAAGAGTTATAGCCTCTTATTTTTATTTTTTTATTATTGTATTGATGTTTTTATTGTTTTTTCTTTTAAAAACTTTCAAGTTGATGTTGGTTGAATCCATGGATGCAGAAGCCAGGGATATGGAGGGACAACTGTGTATGTCAAAAATAGTATTGCATTTTGGAGGACATGGTAGAGACACAATTCTCAAAGAATTATAAGAAGCAGAGATGGTGTTCTCCATCATATTCCCCATTCTATTAACCTGTCTGACTCCTACAAAATTGTGTTAATCCTAATAAATGACAGTTGTCTACTGCAAACTTTAACCAAGTAGCCATGCCAATTGGAGCTATTATACAAGATATAGTATTTTTGAAAGAGCAAAACAACCCAAACTCAGATATGTTAAAGGAATATGTGACTATTAATCTGGTGAATGCATTCTTTTCTATACCCATCAGGATCAAAAGTAGTTTGTGTTCATATGGGATGAACTACAATACACATTCACTGTCTGGTCCCATGGATATAATAATTCTCCCTTTCTTTGCTGTAGTATAGTCAGAAGAGACTTGGACCATTGGGATAGTCTAAAAGATAAATCACATTTTCCTCTTTGTTGATGGTATCTTATAAGTCAATTTTGACAAATAAGAAGCGGAAAGTTTTCTGGATTCCTTGGTAAAACACATGCACCCCATTGAATGGGAAATGAAACTATACAGTTTCTGACCCTACCACATTAATAAAGTTTTTGGAGGTGGTCTAGTGTTCTGGAATACACCAGAAAATTAGAAGACATTTTATTGCACCTTGCAACACCTATCACTAAGAAAGTCCCCTGGGTTTTGGAGGCATCGTATCCTCTACTTGCAACTAGCATTCAGATAAATTTGTTGGATGATGTGTATGACTCCTAGTTTTGAGTAACATCCAGAACAAGAAAGAACTCTAAAGTAGGTTCAGACTGCAGTAGAAGCAAGCCTGATTGGGCCATATCACTTGGAGAATCCTGTGATATTAGAGATAACTGTGTTAGAGAAAGATAGGGTGCTTCTGCCAAGCCCCAGTAAAAGTTACAGTGCAGAAGTCTAAAGTTCTATAGCATGGTGAAACTGTTTTTATCAGAGACTATAGGTTATTCAAATAACTAGCATGCTACTGAGCTCAGATATGTATGGAGCATTTTATAATGTAATACCGTATGGTCATGGAACCAGAACTGTTGTGTATAACCTCAATACCATTATATGCACCAAGGTTCAGCAGCAATCTATTCTAAAATAGAAGAAGAAAATTTGAGATTCAACCGGAATAGATACAGTAGGCACAATATGCTACATAAACATGGGACTCTTATGGATTCCACGTCACCTTTTCCTATTGCATATCTCTCTCTTCTTCCATTCAGAACAATGGCCTCATGGAGGACTCACTAGGATTAGCTAACAGAAGAAAAAAAATCTGTGTTTAGTTAAGACATATATCTGTTTTGTACATAAACGCAATATGAAAATGGACCACCTGATTGCCTAACAACCTTATTCAGAGATAACCCAGAAAGATAGTAGTGAGAAGAAATTTAAAAAAATATTCTCCCACTAAGCATTGGCAGAACATCTTGTCATTCTCTTTGTATGAAGACAGAAGCAGCCCATAATATGAAAAGAGACTTCACTTTTCTGGCTAGCCATGTACTTTCCTTTCTCTACATCTCAGCCTTCTGATGACTGACATTAGGGTTAATAAGACAGGCCTCCTTGCTTTAAGACGGGACTAAATCTATGATGAAATTTATGCTCCAGATGGTCCTGTGAGGTCACCCAGAAACTGATCTCTGAGGCCATACTCTAGCTTTTCCCCCTATCTTATCTTGCTCCCCACATTTTCCTTTTGAAACCGCATAAACAAAAATTTCTTTTCTCAGGCCCTGCTTCCAGAGAACCCAATCAAGACATGATAATTCTGAAACACATTGATGATGGCATTTATTATGTGATTATAAAACTTAAAACTCTCCCCTTACTATTTGTAAAAAATCTACTACCTATAACAATAAAAGCACAATAACACTGAGTAAGATATATACATCAATATTATAACTAGACTTAACTATAATATAAATAATATATATTATAATTAGTAGTTATAATCTAATATAAATAATCTTAAAAAATTTTTTCTTCTGCAGTTTAGAGAAAATGCTTCAACATCCTGTTTCTGTTATGGCTTTCTACAACCCTAAAGTGATTCAGAAATTAAAATGGTAGAGCCAGAGAACTGATATTTCAGTAAGACCTCGACATATTTTTCTAAATGGAAAACATCAACATTTAAAAAGTCAAATAAGTTTGTCTGATATCTCTTACTTTCTGTGTGAACCACCTAGTTGGCAAATAAACACAAATTAGGAAAAATGAAGATAAAATTGAGTGCAAAAGTTCTTTATAAAGAATTGATGACTATGCTTACATCAAATCTACTTTATTAAAATAACCTTAATGAATCCAGTCATTTTTTTTGACTCCATAATGTGCAAAACTGTATGAGGAGGTGGGCCCTGAAATTAATTCATTTTCATATACCAAGTATTTTATTCACACAAAGATACAAATATAAATTAAATCATATAAATAATAACAATCAGTGTTTTGTAAATCAGTTCACTTTCTAGTCAGTGTTTTGTAAATGTTCAGCCTAAGAAAAAGAAAATAAGGCAGTTTTCACTTTAAAAAATATTTCCAGTGAAAGAAAGTATGCCTCACTGCCTTATTTTGAGTTGGATGAATGAGCAACGCCACTGGAATGTCAAAGGCCTACAAATAAATGTATTGCAGCAACTAACCCTATATTTATTTGTGGATTTTGACACATAATAAAGACCTTATCTTTTCCCATTCCAATAAATATTGATGTTCAAAATTATCAGAGATTAACCAGTTACTTTGTCAAAGATCACTCTAGAAATAATGTCTATCCTTAACCTTTGGCTCTCTGGCTTCTGCGTGCAGTACATTATTCAAACTCTACTCTCAAAATCACTGACACTTTTCTGATCACCAAATTCCATGAATCTTAAGAGTCCAGAGAGCTAAAATTTTAGAGTACATTAAATTGAAATATTTCTTTGTGTTTACACTACCAATAATATCTAATAAATACTGACTGTAGATATAAACTTCCCCAACTACTAATATCTTCTTACATGTCAGATTGAACGATATAGCCAAAAGATACCTATAAATAAGTGTATCTAAATACAAAATACAATATCTAAATACGAAAAAATAATATCTAAATACAAAAGTGAAACATGCAATTTTTTTTAAGTTCACAGGAGAAGTTAACATCCATTTTCGTTGAGGATCAGGTATTTTAAATTACTTTTTATTAGTTTTCTCTTTACTTGTTGTTTCTTTGTTTAAGCAATCAATGTTAGGTTGTCATCAGTTTAAAATAAAGAATTGTAGGATAGTATTTGGAAGCCTCATGGTACCAATACAAAAACATACAATAACACCACAAAAAATAAAAAGCAAGAAATTAAAAATACAACCAGAGAAATCACCTTACTAAAAAGAAGACAGGAAGGAAGGAAAGAAGGACAAAAAAACCACAAAACAACCAGAAAGCAGATAACAAAATGGCAGGCATAAGTCTTTACTTATTACTAATAACATCAAATGAAAATAGACAAAACTGTCCAATCAAAAGACATAGAGTGGGCTGGGTGCAGTGGCTCAGACATGTAATCCCAGCATTTTGGGAGGCCAAGGAGGGTGCATCACCTGAGGTCAGGAGTTCATGACCAGCCTGGTCAATATGGTGAAACGCTTTTTCTACTAAAATACAAAAATTAGCTGGGCATGGTGATGCACACCTCTAGTCCCAGCTACATTTGGAGGCTGAGGCAGGAGAATCACTTGGACCTGGGAGGCAAAGGTTTGCAGTGAGCCAAGATCATGCCATTGGGCTCCAGCCTGGATGACAGAGTGAGACTCCATCTCCAAAAACAAAAAACAAACAAACAAACAAACAAAAAAGACATAGAGTAGCTGAATGGATAAAAATAAAAAGACCCAATGCTCTTTTGCCTACAAGAAAATACTTCACCTATAAAGATACCCAGAGACTGAAAATAAAGGGATGTAAAAAGATATTCCATGCAAAAAAAAAAAACAAAAGAAAAGAGGAAGAATAGCTACAATTATATCAGATAAAATATATTTCAGGGGACAAATACTATAAAAAGAGAGAACATCATTATATAATGATAAAGAAATCAATTCATTCAGCAATAGGATATAACAATTGTGAATATATATGCATCCAACACTGGAGCACTCAAATATATAAAGCAAATATTATTAGAGTTAAAGAAAGAGATAGACCCCAATAAAATAATAGCTGGAGAATTCAACAGCCACTTCAAGCATTGGAGAGTGTTGCAGGAAATCAGGAAACCCAAATGGAGGGACCTGCTGAAGCCATGACAGAAGAACATAAATTGTGAAGATTTCATGGACATTTGTTTGTTCCCCAAATTAATACTTTTATAATTTCTTACACCTGTCTTTACTGCAATCTCTGAACATAAATTGTGAAGATTTCATGGACATTTATCACTTCCCCAGTCAATACCCTTATAATTTCCTATGCCTGTCTTTACTTTAGTCTCTTAATCCCATCATCTTCATAAGCTGAGGATGAATGTCGCCTCAGGACCCTGTGATGATTGTGTTAACTGCACAAATTGTAAAGCACGTGTGTTTGAACAATATGAAATCTGGGCACCTTGAAAAAAGAATAAGATAACAGAGATGTTCAGGGAACAAGGGAGATAACCATTAGGTCTGACTGCTTGGGAGCCAGGCAGCACAGAGCCGTATTTCTCTTATTACTGAAAATGGGTAAGAGAAATATCACTGAATTCTATCCCCAGTAAGGAATATTAATAATTAGCAGCCCTGGGAAAATAATGCATTCCTGGGGGGCCTCTAAAATGGCTGCTCTGGGGGTGTTTGCCTTATGCAGTTGCAGGTAAGGGATGAAACACACCCTGGCCTCCTGCAGCACCCCCAGGCTTATTAGGATTAGGAAATTCCTGCCTAGTAAATTTTAGTCAGACCGGTTGTCTGCTCTCAAACCCTGTTTCCTGATGTTTATCAATGACAATGCGTGCACAGCCGGAAAGGGAACCTCATTAGTAATTCTAGTTTTGCCCTGGCCTTGTGAACTTGCCCTGCCTATTTGCCTTGTGACATTTTGTTGCCCTTGAAGCATGTCATCTCTCTGACCCACACACTATTCGTACACTCCTTCCCCTTTTGAAAATTGCTAATAAAAACTTGCTGGTTTTGAGGCTCAGGGGGCATCACGGAACCTGCCGACATGTGATGTCTCCCCCGGACACCCAGCTTTAAAATTTCTCTCTTTTGTACTTTTTCCCTTTATTTCTCAGACTGGCTGACACTTAGGGAAAATAGAAAAGAACCTACGTTGAAATATCAGGGGTAGGTTCCCCCAATAGGAGAGATCATCCGGAGAAAAAAATCAAGAAACATCATACTTACTCTGCATTGTAGACCAAATGGATCTAACAGGTATTTATAGAACATTTCATCCAATGGCTGCAAAATACACATTCTTCTCCTCAGCATGTGGATCATTCTTAAGGACAGACCATATGTTAGCCACAAAACGAGTCTTAAAAAATTCCAAACAAATGAAATTACATCTATCTTCTCTCAATGCAATAGAATAAAACTATATAAATCAACAACACAAGGAATTTTGGAAGCCATAGAAACACATAGAAATTTAATAATATGCTCCTGAATAAACAGTGGGTCAGTGAAGAAATTGAGAAGGAAATTTAAAAATTTCCCAAAGCAAATGATAATGTAAATACAATATATTAAAACCTATGGGATACAGTGAAAGCAGTGGTAAGAGGAAAGTTTATAGCTATAAACACCTGTATAAAAAAGTAGAAAAACTTCAAATAAATAACCTAATAATTCATTTTAAGAATCTAGAAAAGCAAGAGAAAATCATATCCAAAATTAGTAGAAGAAAAGAAATAATAAAGATCAAAGCAGAAATAAATGAAATTGAAACAAATATAAAAATACAAAATACAAAATCAAATAAAAAGTTGGGGACCAGCAAGGTGGCTCACACAAGTAATCTCAACAATTTGCCTGCTAAGGTGGGAGGATTGCTTCAGCTCCAGACTTCAAGGCCAGACTGGGCAACAAAGATAGACTCTGTCTCTACCAAAATTAAAAAAAATAGCCAGACATCGTGGGATGCACCTATAGTCCCAGCTATTTGGAAGACTGAGGTAAGATAATCACTTGAGTCCAGGAGGTCAAGGCTGAAGCGAGCTGTAATCACGTCACTGCACACAGCCTGGGTGACAGAAAGAAACACTGTCTTAAAAAAAAAAAAAAAGTTCATTCTTCTGAAAACATAAGCAAAATTGACAAACCTTTAGCCAGATTAAGAAAACAAGATAGAAGAACCAAATAAATGGAATTAAAGTGAAAAAGGAGACATTATGACCAACACTGCAGAAATTCAAAAAATCTTTAGTGGCTACTATTAGCAACTATATGCCAATAAGTGGAGAAAAATCTTAGACATATGCCACCTACCAAAATCGAACCATGAAGAAATCCACAACCTAAACAGACCAATGAAAAGTAACAAGGTCAAAGCCATAATATAAAGTCTCCCCACAAAGAAAAGCCTCACTGCTTTTCACTGCTAAATTTTACCAAACATTTAAAGAACTAATACCAATCCTACTCAAACTATCCTGAAAAATAGAGGAGGAAGCAATATTTCCAAACTCATTCTAGAAGGCTGGTATTTGACCTAATACCAAAACCAGACAAAGACCCATTAAAAAAAAAAAAAAAAGAGGAACCTATAGGCCAATATCCTAAATGAGCATTGATGCAAAATTTCTCAGCAAAATTCTAACAAAACAAATTCAACATCACATTATAAAGATTGTTCTTCCTGACCAGGTGGGATTTATCCCAGTGATGTAAGGATGGTTCAACATACACAAATCAATGTAATACATCATATCAACAAAATGAAGAACAAAAACCATATGATAATTCAACTGACACTGAAAAAGCATTTGATTGAATTCAATATCTCTTCATAATAAAAAACATCAAAAAACTGGGTATAAAAGGAACATCCCTAGACACGATAAAATTTGTGTATATATGACAGACCCACAAATAGCATCATACTGCATGGGAAAAAAACAAAAGCCTCCTTTCCTCTAAGATCTGGAACACAGATAAGAATGCACACTTTCAGCACTGTTATTTGACATACTACTGGGAGTCCTAGCTAGAGCAATTATACAAGGAAAGAAATAAAATATATTCAAATTGGAAAGAAAGAAGTCAAATAATTCTTGTTTGCAGATGATATAATCTTGTATTTGAAAAAAAATAAAGACCGCAAGAAAACTGTTAGAACTGATAAATTAAGCAAAGTTGCAGGATACAATATCAACATATAAAAATCAGTAGCATGTCTCTATGCCAACAGCAAACAATCTGAAAAAGAAATCAAAAAAGTAATCCCATTTACAATAGCTACAAATAAAATGAAACACCTAGGGATAAACTTAACCAAAGAAGTAAAAGATTTCTACAATTAAAACTATAAACATTGCTGCAAATAATTGAAGAAGACACCAAAAAATGGAAAGATTGTCTGTGTTTATGGATTGGAAGAATCAATATTATTAAAATGTCCATACTACTCAAATTAATCTACAGATTCAATGTAATTCCTATCAAAATATCAATGACATTTTTCAAAGAAATATAAAAACCATCCTAAAATTTATATAGAACCACAAAAGACTCAGAATAGCCAAAGCTATCCTGAGCAAAAAGAGCAAAACTAGAGGAATCTCATTGCCTGACTTTAAATTATGCTACAGAGCTATAGTAACCAAACCAGTGTGGTACTGGCATAAAAACAGACAAGTAGACCAATGGAACAGGTCCACACACCTACAGTGAACTCATTTTCTACAAAGGTGCCAAGAATATACATCAGGGAAAGGAGAGTCTCCTTAATAAGTGATGTTGGGAAAAATAGATATGCAGAAGAATGAAAATAGACCTCTATCTCTCACCATATACAATAATCAAATCAAAATGGATTACATACTTAAATCTAAGACCTCAAACTATGAAACTACTATAAGAAAACATTGGGGAAATTCTCCAGGACATTGGACTGTGCAAAAATTTCTTGAATAAGACCCCACAGGCATAGGTAACCAAAGCAAAAATGGACAAACAAGATCACATCAAGTTAAAAAGCTTCTTCATCACAAAAGAAATAATCAGCAAAGTGAACAGGCCACACACAGAATGGCAGAAAAATTTTGGAAACTATCCATCTGACAAGGGATTAATAACCAGAGTATGCAAAGTGTTCAAACAACACTATATAAAAAATCTAATAATCCAATTAAAAATGGGAAAAATATTTTAATAGACTTTTCTGAAAAGAAGATCTAAAAATGGCAAACAAGTATATGAAAATGTTCTCATCATCATTGATCACCAGAGAAATGCAAATTTAAATTTGCATTTAAGATGGCTTTTATCCAAAAGACAGGCAATAACAAATGCTGAAGAGGATGTAGGGAAAATGGAACCCTCATACACTGTTGGTGAGAAAGTAAATTGGTACAACTACTATAGAGAACACTTTGGAAGTTCCTTCAAAAACTAAAAATAGAACTACCATGTGATCCAGCAATCCCACTGCTGGGTGTATACCCAAAAGAAAGAAAATTAGTATATTAAAGAGAGAGCTGCACTCCCATGTTTATTGCAGCACAATTCACAACAGCAAAGATTTGGAAGCAAACTAAGTGTCTACCAACAGATATATGGATAAAGAAAATGTGGTACTTATAAACAATGGAGACCTATTCAGCCATTTAAAAAATTAGATGGTGTCATTTGTAACAACATGGATGGAATTGGGGTCATTATGTTAAGTGAAATACGCCAGGCATAGAAAAACAAACTTCACATGTTTTCAACTTTGTGGGAACTAAAAATTAAAAGAAACTCATGCAGATAGAGAAAGAATGATGGTTACCAGAGACTCGGGAGAGTAGTGGGGTACGGATGGAAGTGGGGATGGTACAAAAATATAGTTAGATAGAATGAATAATATTTAGTATTTGATAGCACAACAGGGTGACTACAGTCAAGAATAATTTATTATACATTTAAAAGTAACCAAAAGAGTATACTTGGGTTTTTGTAACATAAAGGATAAATGCTTCAGGTGTAAATGGGATACACCATTTATTCTGATGTAATTATTATCCGTTGTTTGCCTGTATCATATATCTCATGTACCCCATCAAATATACCCACGAATTTTTTTTAAATTTTTAAATTAAAATTTTTCATTGACATATGGTTTGGCACTGTGTACCCATCCAAATCTCACCTTGAATTGTAATAACCCCACGTCATGGGAGGGACCCAGTGGGAGGTAATTGAATCATGGGCACAGGTTTCTTCCTTTGCTGTTCTTATGATGGTGAATAAGTCATGAGATCTGATAGTTTTTATAAAGAGGAGTTCCCCTACTTAAGCCCTCTTGCCTGCCACCATGTAAGATGTTCCTTTGCTCTTCCTTCATCTTCTGCCATGATTGTGAGGCCTCCCCAGCCATATGGAAATGTGAGTCCATTAAACTTCTTTTTCTTTATAAATTACCTAATCTCAGGTATTTCCTTATTAGTAGCATGAGAACGGACTAAGAAAACAAATAATAATTATACATATTTATATGATACATAGTGGTGTTTTGATGTATACCATGTATGGTTATCTGATCTGGGTAATAAGCATATCTGTCATCACAAACATTTATCATTTCTTTGTGTTGTGAATATCCTGGGACTCAAGACAAAGATCAAATTTCAAAAGTGACTCAGCAGGTAAAATCTCAGAAGATTGGGGATTTAAAAATACTGGAAGTAAAGTTCAATTATTCCAAAAAGAGTAATATAGGGCTTTGTATCTAAAAGCAGATTGGAAACTGGAAGATTGATGTAGGTGGAGTGACAAATAATAAACAAATAAAACTTCTATTAATAGGAGCTTCCAGTCCAAGATCTCAGGAGTTCAACTGAAACCAATGCATATCACAGCCAATGGCAATAGATATGTCTATAAGAGATGGGGAATGAATCACTCACTGGGATTTCCACATAAAGTAAGTATTGTCAAGAACTTGTCAATTCTCACAAAATATAGAGTTTTAAATTTGCTGTATTTCGAGGCTTTTATCAGGGCTTCCCAACATTATTTATAATGAGACAAAGAATGTACAAGTTAGCTAGGTCCTCAAAGTACATGCAGACAGCTGATTATCCCTAATATTTTCCTATATTAGCCGTGAGGTGTTTAAAATCCTTGAAAATATCTCAAGCACAAAAGTTCAAATGAAACTCACAATTTTGCGTATAACGTCTACTTCTTCATATTTTTACCTAATTTCATTTTTGGAAATAAGAATAAAGCCAGATGCATTTTAGAAATCAAAGAATCATTCTACGTGCTTATATTAGTCTGTTTGCACTGCTATAAAGGAATATCTTTGACTAGCTGGTTTATGAAGAAAGGATATTTATTTGGCCCACAGTTCTCCAGGCTTACATGAAGCATAGTGCCAGTATCTACTTCTGGTAAAAGCCTCAGGAAGCTTACAATCATGGCGGAAGGTGAAGAGGAGCCAGCATGTTACATGGTAAGAGAGGAAGCAAGAAAGAAGGAGGTTCTGGCCTCTTTTAAACAACTAGATCTCTGGTGAACTCACAGAGGAAGAACTCATTCATTCTTGCAGGAACAGCATCAAGCCATTCATGAGGGATCTGCCCCCAAGATTCAACCACCTCCCACTAGGCCCACTATGCCCTGAGGGATCTGCCCCCAAGATTCAACCACCTCCCACTAGGCCCACTATGCCCTGAGGGATCTGCCCCCAAGATTCAACCACCTCCCACTAGACCCACTATGCCCAGCTCTAACATTGGAGGTCACATTTCAACATGAGATTTGGAGGCAACAAATCATCCAACAGAGTTGGAGGGGACAAAACATCCAAACCATATCAATGCTTATTTCACCTCTTTCAGCCATGTACATCCATAAACCCACTAAGTATTACAACATTTATCATCTAGTACATACTTACGGTAAGCAGAATCCTAAGATGGCCTCCAGAACTTTCAACCTCTGATGTATATAGGTATTACATAATTTCTTCCCCCTGGGCCTGAGCAGGACTTATGAATATAATGGGAAATAACCTTTGTGATTACATTACATTAAATGGCATAGGTGCCCTTAAGAAAGGGAGCTTATTCTATGTGGTCTGACCTAATCTGATGAGCCATTAAAAGGTACTGTGATGTTCTACAAGAAAGACAGTCAACATCTCAGAGGAATTCAATGTGAAGAAGATTCTCCACTGCAGTTTTTGAATGGAGGAAGCCACATGGGAAGGAATGTGGGTAGCCTCCAGCAGCTTAGGACATTTTCTAACTGATGATAGCAGGAGAACGGGATCTTCTGCTCGCAACCACAGGGAAGGGAATTCTGTCAATAAACTAAATGAGCTTAATAGAGTCAAAGAGAATTCCATGTTCCAGATAAGAACACAATCTGCTTGACATCAGCTCTTGAAGAACGTGAACAGAGAATTCAGTTATCCCTTCCCAGACTTCTGAACTACAGAAACTATGATATACTAAATGGCTATTGGTTTAAGCCATTAACTCTGTGCTCATTTGTTACACAGCAATATAGAATTAAGACAGTATTTCTTGTACCAACCTCATCTACTTTTCTAAATCAATTATGGTAATACTTTACAAGTAAATACTTCTACAACAAAGCCAGAGGCCAATAGTTCCCCAGGAAATGATTATTGGTTAAAGGCTGGGTATACAATGTAAGTTAACCTGGTAATACTGACCAAATAGCTTTTATTCTGTATTTGAAGGAGTCATACATATAATATATAAATGAAGAAACCTGTTGCCTTAGATACTGCCATTCTGAGACCATGAAGGAAGCTACCCTGTAGGTAAGCTGACAAGCAAAGAGAGAGTGTAGCTTAGAGAATGATAGAAAAATGACCACAGGTTTCTGATTCTACTATGCATGCAGTCCATGTTATCTCTTTACTTTCTAATTATGTGAAATAATGAATTAGTTTTCACTGATCAAGACTAATTGAGCCAGATTTTTGTTAGATAGAAATAAAAGCATCACCTGTGTGACAACATACGGATCCCCAATCACAAAGAAGTTACAGAGAGAAGCTACTTCATTTGAGTTCTAAATATGTTTACATGGGAAATACAGTGTAATAACAAGGTTTAAAATTATCCATAAGTCATACAACTTTATTTATAAAAAAGGCATAATTTCTGGTAAGTGCTAGCTTTGCTGACTACTCAAGAACACAATAAAATGAAATTCTATTCTTCATTTAACATTAACCAACAATGAAATAGTTAACTGTGATTTTGATATAACAGAAACCTTGGGAATAAGTGAATGTTATCCTAGAATTGATTATACTTAAAGGAGCACTTTTAAATGTACTATAGGCTTAATAAATCAAAAAATAACCTCAATAAAAAGGGATCTTAATGGGAATATGGTTCAAGAATGGGTTACTAACATAAAGAATTAATTTCTGACTACAAAACCCACAAATGATTCTAATAAAAAATTGAAAAGGATTCACAAAACATATTGTAATCTTATTGAGGAGTTCCTTATTGAGTTCAGATATGCTAGAGTGCTTATTTTAAAAATGTCTCCATTCATTTGTACGTGTAATTGTCTGAGATTTAGAGATATTGTGATCCCCTTATTGAAATCCAGGCTAACCTCTTTGGAATTCTAGAATGAAATCCTGATGAAATAGAGGTTTTTATGTATTTTGATTACTGCTGTACACATGGTAACATTCAATAAATATTTGTTGAAAGTATTTAGTTTCTGTTCAAGTTAGTAGATTAGCAGATTGTGTTTTTATATTTGCTTTTTACTTTCCCAAGTACACAGGTTAAAAAACAACACACAGAAATACAAAAAGGCAGCCTCTTATAAAAGAAGTGATTGGAGGGGTTTCGAAGAAAGAAAGAAATCAGTGAAAACGAGCAGCTACTCAGAATACAGTACAGGGGCTGCAAAATAATTCTTTCCTACTAGTGAATTTGATAAAACATCTGATGAGATCAAAGAATTCTACCTTGATTTTGACAATCAAGAAAAACACTCCTGTTATACTGGCATTCAGTGGATGTTATATAAATGAGCCAAGGATGGCCTCTGTATATTGCCTCCTAGGTTGTTTACTTCTTCAAAACATGCTGTGGCCAGTTAGCTCAAAAGCCATCCTGTCAGGAATGCAAGTTTTTACACACTCATTTGTTTCAAACATAGTCTTAAATAAGCATATGTTTAGCCACTTAGAGCCTGCCTGCTTTGCATAACCCTCAAAACTGCCCAAGATGTACTAGCCATAGGTAAGATTAATCTCAGGGCTATAAATACACCAGGCTACCGACACAGATACTCCCTACCATGCTGCTGAGTCACGTCACCTAAACTTGTAAGCCGTCTCTCTTACTCCTCTTACCCTCTCCAGCTTCCTTGGCTTCCTCCCCTTCTGAATGACCAATCTTTCACCATAGACTCTGGACAAGCTCATGCCGTGAGGGACTACCCCTGCATACAAAACTGTCAAAAGTTGACCCCAATAAGCCTTCTGTGTGATGCTGTCACCTTGTGGTCATGTCTTTGTCCTTGATTAGCCCCCAACTCAATTCCCAAATTAATCAATTTCTCAAATTCCTTACAAGGGATGTGAGGATGAGGAAGGTCCAGACTGATAGTTGACTGCCAGTAGGCTGCATCTTAAAACACAGTCTGCCAATTTGTAAGCCTCACCTCTGTGTAGAGTGTTTCTTGCAGAATTATTATCCAGGGAATCATCTTTTAAGAAACAGATGCAAAGAGTAGGAGAAATCCAAGCCTGGGAGGTCAAGGCTGCTGTGAGCCATAATCAGGCCACTTCACTCCTGCTTGAGCAACAGAGTGAGACTCTGACTCAAAATAAACAAAAAAAAAAGTAGGAAAAAGCCATATAGCTATTTACTCTTTTTCATTTTAAGTGTAATTTAAGAAATACATACACAGAACATTTGGAACACAGCAAAACGACCAGAATTTGAATAGCATAACACTGTTTAAGGTATCAGCACTCTGATTTCCTTTAGGTAAACTATTACTTCCCGAATTTCAGTACATGTGGTTTTGTTGTCACTTTTCCTCAATCTATTACTTCAGTAGTGCATGTGTCCTCTGCTTATTTAGTCAGGATAATTCAACTTCCTGGCTTCCGTGATTGACTGTAAACATGAAGACACTAGTCACCATGTAGCCAACTCAAGAAGAAAGCCTAGTTAAGATAAAATCGGACAAAGAAAAGTGGAAAACTGAAAGATGGTGGAGGTGAAAAAAGAGAAAGAAAAAACTAGTGACATCAGCTGAACTTCTGGACCTATTTATGTTTAAGATATGTACAAAATTATGCATAATGAAAGCTCTATTTTGAACTTTCATAAAATATAATTACAATTTCCTGAAACCATTTTAACTGGGTTTCCTATACTCAACATAAAAAGTACTGGAAAAAAAACACAGTGATTGGTACTAGTAAATGTACTAGAAAAAACAAATAAGGAAAATATATAGTATTTAAAATTCCTCATAAGGTTAAGTTGGAATGAAAGAAAATAAGATCTCCATTCATATTATAGAATAAGTTTCTGGCTGTCCATGAGACTCTGTGATAAAACTGTAGATGAAGTTATTCCTCATGATTACCTAGAGCAATGTACTCATTGAAGATGTGGCAGTAAGACATCTTTCTTCTCTAAGTAACAAAACTTCCAACTCCAACTACCCTAATGATTAATATGTTGGAGTGAGGTGAGGGATTGTAACTGTAAAGACCAAAAGTAGCAGAAAAATCATATGTGTGGTTTGCTTGGCCTCCAGGTGCCATTTATCTGAATTTTCTGATTTTTTTTCTTCTTAGTCCTACCCTATATGTAGCCTTTTTTCTTACTATGGCTTCTCTCATTGTTAAAAAAAAAAAAAAAAAAAAAAAAAGAATGAAGCAGTTCTAACCTTTATATGAGTATATCATTTTTATAGTGTTCTAGAGTCAATCTTCAAATTCAGCCTAAATGGACAAACTAGGTTACACAACCACTCATGATTTTTGCTAGGGGGATAAAATGTACTGATTACCTAAAGAAAGTCATGGCCTTTCTCTAGAGCTGGAATGAAGGAAACCTCTATGTAATACAGGGACATAAAAGGAAATTAAATTGTTGGTACATTTAGGAAAGGACAAAAGAGGGGAATGAATGCTAGAAAAGCAAACAGCAACTGTCTATTAGTTAGGATGAAATTCTGGGAAACCAGATTACCCCTACTATAAAGAAATTAAAATTACTATGTCATGGGTCAGACGGACACTTCAGTCTTTGATAAATGAGTCAAAATAAAGGGCAAATTAAATTCCTAAATGTTCTCCTAAGGAATGAAACAACCTTCAAAGATTTCTCATGACCTAGTTGAAAAAATAAGATATTGCTGACAACAGAAATCACTGAAAACCAAATTCAGATATTGACTCTGCAGCTTGCAGAATTGCAATACCAGTTGATTTACAGCTTGACCATATCTTTTATGTGAATTGTTAGGGCATTGATCGTAAAAGACTAGACTCTTACTAATTGCTAAGAAGATACTACAGATTAATTAAAAGACATGAAATAGTTCAACCTCCAAAATTCCAATGAAACATGACTTACTGTGCATCTCTTTTAGAAATTCAGTATCATCCATGTCTGAAGAAGCTGTCCTTAGATAAAAAAAGAAAACTAAAGTTCATCTTGTCCAGTGGTTGGATACTGAATGACAAGTAAAAGGAATATAAATTCAACATGGCTTGGATGGAGTAAGAAATTATGGGAAAATTTATAACTAGAGCAAGAAATAAAATGTTATACACAAAAAGAATCAAGGGAATTTGTCAATAAAACATATGTATCAAATTTGTAGAAATGAATATGAAAGATGCTTAACAAAGTTGAGTAAGGCACAATTTTAAAGCATCCTGAATTCATTGATATATAGAGCTGTGATTCAATAGGTTAATTCAGGATAAGTATTCAAACTGTTTGATGGGCCCATTGCTGACCCACTGGGAAGACAAAACTCTTAAATTAGAATCCATGAGCTACACGAGGTTATATAGTTGCCAATAGTCTGCCAAGATGGTGCAGAGCCTGTGAAGAAGCAGCAAGTTTGGCAACCAGTTAGTAAACAGTACTGTAGGCATTTGGGGTAATGAAGGTTGAGGTTGGATATTTCAGAACGGGCAGAGAGCATGAGAAAATTGTATTCCACATTCCACATGAACCTCAAAAGGAGCTCATTGCAGAAGCATGGAGTTTAGATGAATTGTGCTGCAGCTATCAGTCAGACTTTTACCTTAGGTACTCTGAACTTCTTTCCTCCATTGTCTCAATAAACATAATGGCCGTGATATGAGGAATAAAGACTATCCAAGAGTTTAACAGTATAATCGAACCAAGTAGGTTCTAGCTATTGCACTGATGATTACTGAATTTTTCCAAGAATACTCACAACCTCTGAGCATATTTATGTGGAAGCATTATTCTGACAGGAGCAGGTTGATTATTTTGGATCTGCAAAGTGACAATGACTGATGGAAAATAATTGATTTGGCAAAAACTACTTGTATGTACAGTATAAGTAATGCATATCGTAATTTACCTGCACGAAGATTCCTGACAGAGTGTAAGTGCATCACTTACCATTGCAAGAGGGTGATTTCATGACCCTGAAGTCCCCAAAAAGGTACCCTGCTGCTCCTGATATTACTTGTCACCTCTTCAGGAAAATTATCTTTGAAATTTGTACCTGTTTTCTAACTGCTTGATGACTGTAGCTATATATTTGGCACACAATAACTGCTAAAAAATAAATAAATAATTTTTTTTTCTAAAAACAGAAAAAAAAATAACATGATCCACATTCAATCTTCCAAAATCAGTTTACCAACTGTACCATTCACATGGCAGTTCCCAGCCATCCTTATACACTTTTCTGGAGAGATGTGGCCAGTGTTCCACTCATATTTCTCCAACTTTCCAGTATGCTCTGACAGAGGTCCAACTGGTAGTGTACACATCTTTGTTACTGAGTGTTTCCACCACCACCACCCCAGCTGCCACTCCTAACTGGATTGCTTGGCTTGCATTTGCACGCCAGAAGTACTGAAGAAATGAATACCCCATTGAAATTCTTAGCTAACAATTCTTAGGATTTCATATATGAATGCCCCACTTATTTCACTTTTCTGGTGGAATAATTTTGAGACATTCTTGTTGCAGTTTCCCCAAGTGTCTCTGTGGGATGAAGTCCAGTTGCTCGTGGTTGCTCTGTTTTGCATGCATCATTTTCCTAGTTCCATATTTGTGTGCCCTGCCTTTTCAAATACACGACGTGCTTTGAATCCTTGTTTTGAGATCTGCTTCTGGAAAAGCCTGATCTTTTTCCTTCATGAAGGAGATGGAGATGTACGATCATTGAAAGTGATAATTTATCTGCATTCAGATTTTCTTTCCCTCCCTCTCTGCTAACACTATCCATATACGAACTGAATGCTATATACACTGCCATAATAACTCACACACCATGACTTCCAATACAACTTTTACTGCTCAGAAAAAGAAAGAAGGCTGTGGATTGATGTCAATTGGATTCACTAGTCATATCATGCTGTCCATCAATCAGAGCCCCTGACATTATTGAATAATGGCATCACCCAATCACCAGATGGGTTACAACACTTACAAGGTAAATGAATGTGTACAGTGAAAAAGGGACCAATACACACTTGGATTTATAGATTTTATTTCTGTGCCTTACTTTCTCATCTCTAAAGTAGGAATAATAATAGCCTTATCTCACAGGGTAAAGATTAAATGAGATAATACATATGGAATAAGTTTCTGTAATAGGACCGTACTATCTCTGGCAAGGTTTAGCTCAAAACATAAAGCCAGAAACAATGAATACTAATCACATCCACACTTTAAAGCAAAATGCCAAAGCAGCTATATAAAATATGATATAAATAAACTAAGAAAATTATTTTTCTGCCCATAGCTCACATTTTAAAGTATATGAGAAGAGGCTTAAAGATTGAACAGAATAAGATTAAAGCATAAAGATTTCTTCAGGAAGTTATGTAGATATTTTTTCTGCGAACTTCGGGGAACTTCTACATATAAGGTTGCTTCAAGAAAACTACTAAAATAGCTTAACATGTGGGATGCAAGGACGGATACTTGACTCACTCATGCCTAAAAAGGCTAACCATGAGAAAGAGGCTTGAGGTGCCTATCCGGGGACAGAAAAGGAGGCAGGCTGCATGGGCATGGCACACCATGAGCACAAGTAGGGCAAAGGCTGATGTTTCCCCATAGATGGTGCGGAATTTGCAGATGGGTGTCAGTCCTAGGTTATCTTGAAAGACACTTCCTGTAGGACCAAAGTGGCCTCAACAGAATGCTTAAACTATGGCTCGAAAAACAAGTCAGTTAATAAATAACCAAGGGAGGCAAGTAGCCTCATCAAGAAACTAGAAATGAAAATCCTCAATGATTAGGTTTTTTGAAAAGCCTTCCGTAGAATTAATATTTAGACAGCTGACACACAAATGGGCACCGATATCATATGTTATGTCAAGTAAGAATTTTTTTCTATTTCCTTTTCTCCCCGTCTATTGCCTTGAAGGGATTCTTCTGTTGCTTCCCCACACTGTTGTCTGTGACTGCTGAACCTGACTGAAGAAGCTGACATGGAAGTCCTCCTCAATCCTTTCACTTCAAGTTTCTGAGACTAAATCAGAACTGGGCTTTTGGAGGAAAACTGCTTAATCAAGTAAGAAATTGCTTTGAACTTGAGTAAGCTTTTTAAAACCTAAAATTTACCAGAGAAACAGTGAGATCCGCAAGGGTTGTATATAGGGGCAAGGAAGGATAATTTGAAGCACTTCTTTATGACTTTGTTCCTCAAAGTATGGTTGACACAGCAATAGCAGCAGCACCCCAGAACTTCTTAGGACTAGAGAATCTTGGGTCCTTTCTGAGTCTCCTGGATCAGAATATAAATTTCAACAACTTCCCCAGGCAGTGTACATTAAAGTGCTCTGGTTTATATAACAGTGGTAAGAAAGAGTAGGATTAATTATTTTCATGCAAACTTTTGATTCCAGGTCATTCAATAGCCTAATGATATGTGCGAAGTATTTAGAAGAATTTTTACTGTTATCGAACTGAATAAAAAGTCTTAAGATACCATTAGAATTAATTGGTGAGGCAGCTTCTTTTTTTTTTTTTTTAATGACAAGACAGACTCCCTGTAAAGACCAAAAATTTAAAAAATGTAAAACATGTCTGCTTAGTGGGGAATCAACTCTAACAAGAAAGATATTCCATGTAAATAGCTTTTAAGGGCTTCCTGCAAAGTTATGAATTCTCTCTCTGGCTCTGTTTGTCTCTGTACACATATACATGCACACATATATACATATGTACACATACGTACATATATAGGTATATATATACCCACATATATACCTCTATATGTATACACACACACTTTTATTTTGTGTAAGGATATATGTCTATATGAAATTAATATATTTATATTATATAAACTGTTATTATTACTAATCTCTATTAAATTATTATGCATCTAGATATGTCTCCTCTGACAAATCTAGATACCTAAAGTCAAACTATATTCTTTGAATGAATGATTCAATGGTCATATATCATTTTCTTTTCTCTATGTAGCTAACAAGTAAAAGGGTTTCATAAATTTTATGAGTAAATATTTTATAAGTAAAATGATATTTTAAAGGAGTATAATAGAAAAAAATTATCTCTGGGGAAGAAAAGGGAAACATAATTGAAGGGGCATGGGGAGGTGTCTCCTCAGTCAAAAGACTGTAAGAAACTAAGATAGGCAGCTTTTGGCTGATGTGGAGCCGTGGCGGGTAGACAGGCCTTGCCTGATTAAAGCAGACAATTTAGTGGCTTGGGATTTTAAGCTTTGACATTTCAGTGCCAATCATAACCAGGGAGTCTGTACCCCAACAGCTGGGATCCTTCTAATACCTTCAGGGAACAAACTTTCTTTTTTTTCCTGCAAGAACTTAATCCCTACTCAACTACTTTCTGGGCCAAAGGTCTCTCTAAGGCTTTACAGAAAAACTCATACTTAAGAAAATAAAAAATAAAAAAGGCATTTAACCATCTTACTCATCTACTTCTTTCAATTCCCTGTGACCTTTAAAAAGTTGGTTGCACATTCAGTTATTTTATAAGTCACAGTAGGTTCAAATTAATCTCAGGGATAGGCTATTTTATAACTAGTTAAAGAAATAGCAGAGAATTTAAAAACCCTTGTCGCTATCTCTGTCATAACAAAAATGTTACTTTTCAGAGTTTATTATATTTACTACATTTCATATCTTCACCTTATAATTTATAGACATAGTAAAAAACAAAAAAAAATCTACTTTTCAAATGTGGAAATGTAAGCTAAGTATAAATTAATAAAAATTAACATACCAAGGATATTTGCTGGCTGTAAATTCATTTAAACAAAATAGTATCAAGCACCTTTTATATACCCAGTAAAGTGACTATTACGAACTTATTGCGTCACAGATAATGAATAATCACCAGAAAGTAAAATGTGCTGCCACTTTAAGTTCCTTCTCAATTACCACTTGAACATTTATCATAGAGTGTCTTAACACTCAAACATACTTACCTATACAACCACCTCCCAAAGATCTATCAGGTTTATTTTATTTTAATAAAGAATATGAGGTCTGGGCATGGTGGCTCACGCCAGTATTCCCAGCACTTTGGGAGGCTGAGGCGGTAGATCACTTCAGGACAGAAGTTCAAAACTAGCCTGGCCAACATGGTGAAACCCCGTCTCTACTAAAAATACAAAAAGTAGCCAGGCTTGGTGGCGCATGCTTGTAATCCCAGCTACTTGGGAGGTGGAGGCAGGAGGACTGCTAGAACCTAAGAGGTAGAGGTTGTGGAGAGCTGAGATTGCACCACTGCACTCCAGCCTGGGCAACAGAGTGAGACTCCATCTCAAAAACAAACAAACAAAAAAAAACAACAAATATTCAATCAAGTCACATAAAATTAATCTTTTTTTCCCACCAAATATTTTCAACTTTATTTATTGTCTGTGTCTGGAGAAGAATTGAGCTTGATATAAGGTACTGACACAACCCAAATCTAACAGTCAGATAAACACATTTTTTTAATATATATTTTAAGTTCTAGGGTATATATGCACAACGTGCAGGTTTGTTACATATGTATGCATGTGCCAGGTTGGTGTGCTGCATCCATTAACTCTTCATTTACATTAGGTATACCTCCTAATGCTTTCCCTCCCCTCTCCCCCCACCCCATGACAGGCCCCCTGGTGTGTGATGTTCCCCTTCCTATGTCCAAGTGTTCTCATTGTTCAATTCCCAACTATGAGTGAGAACATGCAGTGTTCAGTTTTTTGTCCTTGTGATAGTTTGCTGAGAATGATGGTTTCTAGCTTCATCCATGTCCCCACAAAGGACATGAACTCATCATTTTTTATGGCTGCATAGTATTCCATTGTGTTTATGTGCCACATTTTCTTAATCTAGTCTATCATTGATGGACATTTGGGTTGGTTCCAAGTCTTTGCTATTGTGAATAGTGCCGCAATAAACATATGTGTGCATATGTCTTTATAGCAGCATGATTTATAATCCTTTGGGTATATATCCAGTAATGGGATGGCTGGGTCAAATGGTATTTCTAGTTCTAGATCCTTGAGGAATCGCCACACTGTCTTCCACAATGGTTGAACTCGTTTACAGTCCCACCAACAGTGTAAAGTGTTCCTATTTCTCCATATCGTCTCCAGCACCTGTTGTTTCCTGACTTTTTAATGATTGCCATTCTAACTGGTGTGAGATGGTATCTCATTGTGGTTTTGATTTGCATTTCTCTGATGTCAAGTGATGATGAGCATTTTTTATATGTGTCTGTTGGCTGCATAAATGTCCTCTTTTGAGAAGTGTCTGTTCATATCCTTTGCCCACTTGTTGATGGGGTTGTTTGTTTTTTCTTGTAAATTTGTTTGAGTTCTTTGTAGATTCTGGATATTAGCCCTTTGTCAGATGAGTAGATTGCAAAAATTTTCTCCCATTGTGTAGGTTGCCTGTTCACTCTCATGGTAGTTTCTTTTGCTGTGCAGAAGCTCTTTAGTTTAATTAGATCCCATTTGTCAATTTTGACTTTTGTTGCCATTACTTTTGGTGTTTTAGAAATGAAGTCTTTACCCATGCCTATGTCCTGAATGGTATTGCGTAGGTTTTCTTCTAGGGTTTTTATGGTTTTAGGTCTAACATTTAAGTCTTTAATCCATCTTGAATTAGTTTTTGTATAAGGTGTAAGGAAGGGATCCAGTCTCAGCTTTCTACATATGGCTAGCCAGTTTTCCCAGTACCATTTATTAAATAGGGAATCCTTTCCCCATTGCTTGTTTTTGTCAGGTTTGTCAAAGTGCAGGTGGTTGTAGATGTGTGGTATTATTTCTGAGGGTTCTGTTCTGTTCCATTGGTCTATAACTCTGTTTTGGTACCAGTACCATGCTGTTTTGGTTACTGTAGCCTTGTAGTATAGTTTGAAGTCAGGTAGCATGATGCCTCCAGCTTTGTTCTTTTGGCTTAGGATTGACTTGGCAAAGTGGGCCTTTTTTGATTCTATATGAACTTTAAAGTAGTTTTTTCCAATTCTATGATGAAAGTCATTGGTAGCTTGATGGGGATGGCATTGAATCTATAAATTACCTTGGACAGTATGGCCATTTTCACGATATTGATTCTTCTTATCCATGAGCATGGAATGTTCTTCCAATTGTCTGTGTCCTCTTTTATTTCATTGAGCAGTGCTTTGTAGTTGTCCTTGAAGAGGTCCTTCACATCCCTTGTAAGTTGGATTCCTAGGTATTTTATTCTCTTTGAAGCAATTGTGAATGGGAGTTCACTCATGATTTGGCTCTCCGTTTGTCTGTTATTGGTGTATAGGAATGCTTGTGATTTTTGCACGTTGATTTTGTATCCTGAGACTTTGCTGAAGTTGCTTATCAGCTTAAGGAGATTTTGGGCTGAGATGATGGGGTTTTCTAAATATACAGTCATGTCATCTGCAAACAGGGACAGTTTGACTTCCTCTTTTCCAAATTGAATACCCTTTATTTCTTTCTCCTGCCTGATTACCCTGGCCGGAACTTCCAACACTATGTTGAATAGGAGTGGTGAGAGAGGGCATCTCTGTCTTGTGCCAGTTTTCAAAGATAATGCTTCCAGTTTTTGCCCATTCAGTATGATATTGGCTGTGGGTTTGTCATAAATAGCTCTTATTATTTTGAGATACATCCCATCGATACCTAATTTATTGAGAGTTTTTAGCATGAAGCACTGTTGAATTTTGTCAAAGGCCTTTTCTGCATCTATTGAGATAATCATGTGGTTTTTGTCTCTGGTTCTGTTTATATGCTGGATTATGTTTATTGATCTCCATATGTTGAACCAGCCTTGCATCCCAGGGATGAAGCCCACTTGATCGTGGTGGATAAGCTTTTTGATGTGCTGCTGGATTCAGTTTGCTTTATTGAGGATTTTTGCATCAATGTTCATCAGGGATATTGGTCTAAAATTCCCTTTTTTTATTGTGTGTCTGCCAGGCTTTGGTATCAGGATGATACTGGCCTCATAAAATGAGTTAGGGAGGATTCCCTCTTTTTGTATTGATTGGAATACTTTCAGAAGGAATGGTACCAGCTCCTCCTTGTACCTCTGGTAGAATTCGGCTGTGAATCTGTCTGGCCCTGGACTTTTTTTGGGTGTTAGGCTATTAATTATTGCCTCAATTTCAGAGCCTGTTATTGCTCTATTCGGGGATACAACTTCTTCCTGGTTTATTCTTGGGAGGGTGTATTTGTCCAGGAATTTATCCATTTCCTGTAGGTTTTCTAGTTTATTTGCATAGAGGTGTTTATAATATTCTCTAATGGTAGTTTGTATTTCTGTGGATCAGTGGTGATATCCTCTTTATCATTTTTTATTGCATCTATCTGATTCTTGTCTCTTTTCTTCTTTATTAGTCTTGCTAGTGGTCTATCAATTTTGTTGATCTTTTCAAAAAACCAGCTCCTGGATTCATTGATTTTTTGAAGGGTTTTTTGTGTCTCTATCTCCTTCAGTTCTGCTCTGATCTTAGTTGTTTCTTGCCTTCTGCTAGCTTTTGAATGTGTTTGCTCTTGTTTCTCTAGTTCTTTTAATTGTGATGTTAGGTTGTCAATTTTAGAACTTTCCTGCTTTCTCTTGTGGGAATTTAGTGCTATAAATTTCTCTCTGCACACTGCTTTGAATGTGTCCCAGAGATTCTGGTATGTTGTGTCTTTGTTCTCGTTGGTTTCAAAGAACATCTTTATTTCTGCCTTCATTTTGTTATGTACCCCGTAGTCATTCAGGAGCAGGTTGTTCAGTTTCCATGTAGTTGAGTGGTTTTGAGTGAGTTTCTTAATCCTGAGTTCTAGTTTGATTGCACTGTGGTCTGAGAGACAGTTTGTTATAATTTCTGTTCTTTTACATTTGCTGAGGATTGCTTTACTTCCAACTATGTGGTCAATTTATGTGGCCAATTTTGGAATAAGTGTGATGTGCTGAGAATAATGTATATTCTGTTGATGTGGAGTGGACAGTTCTGTAGATGTCTATTAGGTCTGCTTGGTGCAGAACTGAGTTCAATTCCTTGATATCCTTTTTAACTTTCTCTCCTGTTGATTTTTCTAATGTTGACAGTGGCGTGTTAAAGTCTCCCATTATTATTGTGTGGGAGTCTAAGTCTCTTTGTAGGTCTCTAAGGACTAGCTTTATGAATCTGGGTCCTCCTGTATTGAGTGCATTTATGTTTAGGATAATTAGCTCTTCTTGTTTCATTGATCCCTTTACCGTTATGTAATGGCCTTCTTTGTCTCTTTTGATCTTTTTTGGTTTAAAGTCTGTTTTACCAGAGACTAGGATTGCAACCCTTGCCTTTTTCTGTTTTCCATTTGCTTGGTAGATCTTCTTCTATCCCTTTATTGTGAGTCTATGTGTGTCTCTGCATGTGAGATGGGTCTCCTGAACACAGCACACTGATGGGTCTTGACTCTTTATCCAATTTGCCAGTCTATGTCTTTTAATTGGAGCATTTAGCCCATTTACACTTAAAGTTAATATTGTTATGTGTGAATTTGATCCTGTCATTATGATGTTAGCTGGCTATTTTGCTTGTTAGTTGATGTAGTTTCTTCCTAGCATCTATGGTCTTTACAATTTGGCATGTTTTTGCAGTGGCTGGTACCAGTTGTTCCTTTCCATGTTTAGTGCTTTCTTCAGGAGCTCTTGTAGGGCAGGCCTGGTGGTGACAAAATCTCTCAGCATTTGCTTGTCGGTAAAGGATTTTATTTCTCCTTCACTTATGAAGCTTAGCTTGGCTGCATATGAAATTCTGGGTTGAAAATTCTTTTCTTTAAGAATGTTGAATATTGGCCCCCACTCTCTTCTGACTTGTAGGGTTTCTGCCGAGAGATCAGCTATTAGTCTGATGGGCTTCCCTTTGTGGGTAACCCGACCTTTCTCTCTGGCTGCCCTTAACATTTTTTCCTTCATTTCAACTTTGATGAATCTGACAATTATATGTCTTGGAGTTGCTCTTCTCAATGAGTATCTTTGTGGTATTCTCTGTATTTCCTGAATTGAATGTTGGCCTGCCTTGCTAGGTTGGGGAAGTTCTCCTGGATAGTTTCCTTCACAGTGTTTTCCAACTTGGTTCCATTCTCCCCATCACTTTCAGGTACACCAATCAGATGTAGATTTGGTCTTTTCACATAATCCCATATTTCTTGGAGGCTTTGATCATTTCTTTTTACTCTTTTTTCTCTACACCTCTGTTCTTGCTTCATTTCATTCATTTGATCTTCAATCACTGATACCCTTTCTTCCAGTTGATCAAATGGGCTACTGAAGCTTGTGCATTTGTCATGTAGTTCTTGTGTCATGGTTTTCAGCTCCACCAGATCATTTAAGGACTTTTCTACACTGGTTATTGTAGTTAGCCATTCATCTAATCTTTTTCCAAGGTTTTTATCTTCTTTGCAATGGTTTCGAACTTCTTCCTTTAGCTCGGAGAAGTTTGATCATCTGAAGCCTTCTTCTCTCAACTCGTCAAAGTCATTCTCCGTCCAGCTATGTTCCATTGCTGGCGAGGAGTCGCATTCCTTTGGAGGGGGAGAGGTATTCTGATTTTTAGAATTTTCAGCTTTTCTGCCCTATTTTTTCTCCATCTTTGTTGTTTTATCTACCTTTGGTCTTTGATGATGGTGACATACAAATGGGGTTTTGGTGTGGATGTACTTTCTGTTTGTTAGTTTTCATTCTAACAGTCAGGACCATCAGCGGCAGGTCTGTTAGAGTTTTTTGGAGGTCCACTCCAGACCCTTTTTGCCTGGGTATCAGCAGTGGAGGCTGCAGAACAGCGGATATTGCTGAACAGCAAATGTTGCTGCCTGATCGTTTCTCTGGAAGCTTCGTCTCAGAGGGGTACCCGGCCGTGTGGGATGTCAGTCTGCCCCTACTGGGGGTGCCTTCCAGTTAGGCTACTCGGGGATCAGGGATCCACTTGAGGAGGCAGTCTGTCCATTCTCAGATCTCAAACTCCTTGCAGGGAGAACCACTACTCTCTTCAAAGCTGTCAGACAGGGACAGTTAAGCCTGCAGGGGTTTCTGCTGCCTTTTGTTTGGCTATGCCCTGCCTCCAGAGGTGCAGTCCACACAGGCAGGCAGGCCTCCTTGAGCTGCGGTGGGCTCCACCGAGTTTGAGCTTCCTGGCTGCTTTGTTTACCCTCTCAAGCCTCAGCAATGTTGGGCGCCCCTCCCCCAGCCTCGCTGCCACCTTGCAGTTCGATCTCAGACTGCTGTGCTAGCAATGAGTGAGGCTCTGTGGGCAGGGGACCCTCTGAGCCAGGCACGGGATATAATCTCCTGGTGTGACGTTTGCTAAGACCATTGGAAAAGCACAGTATTAGGGTGGGAGTCACCTGATTTTCCAGGTGCCATCTGTCACAGCTTCCCTTGGCTAGGAAAGGGAATTCCCTGACCCCTTGCATTTCCCAGGTGAGGTGATGCCTCGCCCTACTTTGGCTCATGCTCAGTGGGCTGCGCCCAGTGTCCTGCACTGACTGTCTGACAAGTCCCAGTGAGATGGTTCTGGTACCTCAGTTGGAAATGCAGAAATCACCCGTCTTCTGCATCACTCACTCTGGGAGCTGTAGACCGGAGCTGCTCACTGGAGCTGCTCCTATTCAGCCATCAGATAAATACATTTTAAGATTAAATGAAATATAATGCCATGCCATGCATAGGTTTACTTAGATAAATGATCCAGTGACTCTTTATCTGTCCACAATTGTTTCAAAACTTTTTTTAGAACCATTTTGTTTTGTCAATTAAAAACAAAGGATTAAAGTAATTGATGATATTCTTCCAACAGCTGCTCAGTCCACACTGATGGAACAAAACTCTAAACTACACACCTTCATCTTTAATATAGCCTTTGATAAACCACCCTTTTTTTTTTTTTTTTGAAAATACATGATGCTTCCTGATTCACATTTTGAATTCCTAAGTAGGCTGGGAGAGGGGGAAGGAAAGAGCTCCCACTTCATATAGTCAGAGTGCACTAGGTGGTAAATGAGTAGATGTCTTACCTCCTAACCTTAATGAGGTGGACAAACATACCTAGAATATCCTTGACAAAAATAAATAGATCCCTATACCAATACAAACAGAAAAAAATAACTGGAAATAAAGGAAAGCATTCCTTACTACAGCTCATTTCTTTTGGGAATTTTTAATAACTGTTCAGTTAGCTATAGGCAACTAAAAGTGGCCAGTGATATACATGAGAAATTTTCAAATCAAGTAATGTATGCTATAATGCTGTTTATTAAAAGTTTCTTATCTCATTATATTAATTTAAAAGAATTTAAATATGCTCTCAAGAAGTTGTACAAATATAATATCTACAAAAGAGTAAATAAAAACTCCAAAGAAATGGAAATTTTTCCATTTTATAAAATGCAGAATTTGAGTTGGTCAAAGGTAGCAATTGATGAGTACAGTGGTTTCTGTGTACAATAATAAATTGAGAGAGAGAGAGAAAGATATTTATTGTAAGGTGTTGGCTCACACAGTTACAAAGACTGAGAAGTCCCATAATCTGCCATCTATACCAGAAAAGCCTACGGTATATTTAAAAGACCTGAGAGCCAGCAAGCTGATGGTGTAGATTTCAGTCTGATTCTGAAACCTAGAATCAGGAGCACTTAGGACAGGAGATTGATCCCAGCTCAAGCAGTTAGGCAGAAAAAATTCAACCTTTTTGATTTACTTGGGTCCACATAAGATTGGGTTATGCCCATTTATACTGGGGAGGACCACCTGCCTCACTCAGTACCAATTCAAATGCTAGTTTCCTCTGAAAATAGCCTTACAGACAACCGAGAAATAATGTCTAACCAGATATCTGGGAATCCCATGGCCCAGTCAAGTTGACACATAAAATCAGTTGTCACAATTTAAAAAATGCAATTTATTTTGCATATTGATTTTGTGTGCTACTCTCTTGCTGAACTCACTTATTTATTTATTTATTTCTATTTATTTATTTTTTTTCATTGAGATGGAGTCTTGCTCTGTTGCCGAGGCTAGAGTGCAGTGGCACCATCTCGGCTCACCACAACCTCTGCCTCCCGGGTTCAATTGATTCTCCTGCCTCAGCCTCCTCAGTAGCTGGGATTACAGGCACCCGCCACCATGCCCAGCTAATTTTTGTATTTTTAGTAAAGACAGGGTTTCAACACGTTGGCCAGGGTGGTCTTGAACTCCCTATCTCTGGTGATCTGCCCACCTCGGCCTCTCAAAGTGCTGGGATTATAGGCATGAGCCACTATGCCTCATTTATTAATTCTAATAACTTTTAGTGAATTTCCTTGGTTTCTCTATATAAAATACCACATTATCTGCAAATAGTGATAGTTCTACTTCTTTCTTTCTAATCCAAATGTCTTTTTTCATTACCTAATTGCCCTTCCCCTGGTTAGAACCTCCAGTACTGTTAAATGTCAACTAGTGAGAACAAAAATCCTTATCCTGCTCCTGCTCTTATAAAAAACAAAAAAGACATCCAGCCTTCATCATTAAGTATGATGTTAGCTACAGATTTTTTGTATCTGCCTTTTTCCATATTAAGAAAAGTCTCTTCTATGGTAAGTTTTTTTATGAAAGAGTGTTTGATTTTATCAAGTACTTTTTCCACATTTGTTGAGAAAATCTTGTGGGTATTTTTTTGTTTTTTAATCTGTTGATATGATATGTTACATTACTCGATTGCTAGATAAGCCAAACTTGCATTTCTTAGATAAATCCAACTTAGTCATTGTGAAAGGAAAACAACTCTCAAGACCCTAAAATCACTAAGCCAAAGGGACCTGCATCAGGCAAATCTTCCTCCCATTTTATTTCTAAATGAGACAGCTATAAAAATTAAAAAGCTACCATACCTCCTTCACAATTTGTCAAGAAGGAAATTCTTTAGGGGCCTCAAAGTCTTTGCCCTAAAACACATCTGTTGAATTTCACCTTGGCAATGTAATTTGATAGCTTATCTTCACAGGTGCAGGACAAAGGACAGAACTCAAAGTCATCCCTCTGCTCACCCAGACAAATAATATATTCCTGTTTGCTTCCTCTGCCCTCTTGTTTATTTAAGAATGCAGATTCACTAAGCCAGACTAAGACATAAGTGACTATTCCTCTATCTTCCTCATATGTAAATTGTGTTTTCAGTGAAAGGCTAATCAGAAACTCAAAAGAATGCAACCATTTGTCTCTTATCTACCTATGAACTGGAAGTCCTACCCTTACCCCTCTCCCCAACTTTGAGTCATGTTGTCTTGCCTTTTCGGACAGAGCTGCCAATGAACATCTTATACATATTGATTAATGTCTCCTGTTTCCCTAAAATGTATTAAACCAACCTGTGCCCCAACTACTGTGGGCATAGGTCCTTAGGACCTCCTGAGGTTGTGTCACAGATTTGTCCTTAACCTTGGCAAAATAAACTTTCTAAATTGATTGAGATCTGTCTCAGATACTTTTGGTTCACATCATGAGGTATAATTCTTTCTGTTTGTTGCTGGATTTGATTTGCTTTTATTTTGTTGAGGACTTTTGTATCCATATTTATAAGAAATATTGGTCTGAATGTCTTTTTTTCTTGCAAAGTGTTTTTATGATTTTGGTATGTCTAGCCTCAAAAAGATTACAACTTTTTCCTCTCCTTCTATTATTTGAAAGATTTTTTGAAGAATTGGTATTCAGTCCGCTTAACATATTTGGAATAATTTCACACTGAAGTATCTAGGCCTGGTCTTTTCTTTGTGGGTAATCCTTTTATTACTGATTCAAACACTTTATTTGTTATAGTTTTATTCATACTGCATTTTCTCAAGTCAGTTTTAGAGTTTGCATGTTCCCAGGAATGTGTCCAATCCATCTAAATTATCTAATTTTTCAACATATGCAATATTCATAATATTCGGGTAAGGTCTGTAGTAATGTCTCCCCCACTTTTATTTCTCATGCCAGTACTTTAAGTGCTTTGTCTCATTTTGTTTGTTTGTTTGTTTTAGTCAATCTTGCAAAAGGTTTGTTATTTTAATTGAACATTTAAAAGAAACAACTTTGGTTTCATTGACTTTTTTGTTTGTTTTTCTATTATCTATGTCATTAACTTCTGCTCTAATATTTATTGTTTTCTTTCTTCCAATTGCTTTCAATTTAGTTTTCTCTTCTTTTTCCTGTGTATTAAGGTAGAAGTTTATTGATTTGAGATCTTTCTTTTTTCTGCATGTAATTAGTTGTAACTATCAATTTCCCTCTAAGTATTGCTGTAATTGCATTTGATACATTCTGATATGATGCCTTCAGTTTTATTTATACCAAAATATTGTCTAATTTCTCTTTGATTTGGGGAATTGTCAGCCATTACTTTTTCAAATTTTTTTCTCTTCATTTTCTTCTCTTTCTGGTACTGCTATTATGTGTGTTGTATTAGTCCATTTTCATGCTGCTGATAAAGACAAACTCGAGACTGGAGAATTTACAAAAGAAAGAGGTTTAATTGTACTCACAGTTCTGCGTGGCTGGGGAGGCCTCAAAATAATGGCAGAAGGCAAGGAGGAGCAAGTCACATTTTATGTGGATGGTGGCAGGCAAAGAGAGTTTTTGCAGGGGAATTCTTCTTTTTAAAACCACCGGATCTTGAGAGACTCGTTTACTATCATGAGAATAGCGTGGGAAAGACCCACCCCCATAATTCAATCACCTCCCACGGGGTTCCTCCCATGACACATGGGAATTGTGGGAGTTACAATTCAAGATGAGATATGGGTGAGGACACAGCCAAACCATACTATGCATGTTGGAGCATTTAAAGGATTCTTTGAGGCTCTGTTCATTTTCCTCCGTTCTTTTTTCTCTCCATTCTTTGGATTACATAATTTCTATTGATTTATCTTCAATTTTGCTAATTCTTTCTTCACCAATTCCAATCATTTCTTAATCAACACTAGTAAATATTTTATTTTAGTTATACTTTCTACTCCAGATTTTTTTCCAGTAATTTGTCTCTCTTTATATTTTCTATCTGAGGCAACATAGTCATTACATCTTCCTTTGCTTCTTTCATCATTATTTCTTTTAGTTTTAGTTATTTGAAAATATTTATAATGTCTAGATGTCTCTTCCTGTTAAATCCCACATCTGGTTGCTCTCACCAACAGCTTCTATTTCCTGCTTTTTCTAAGTGTATGATTATATTTTCCGGTTTTATTGCATGTCTCATAATTTTGTGTTGGAAAGTAGGCTTTTTAGATATTATATTGCACCGACACTTGGAATCCCCTCACCCCACTGAGAGGGGTGGCTTGTTATTGCTGCATGTTTGGCTATTTGCTTAGTGACTGGCTGAACTGGTCTATTTTCTATTCCCCCTTACCTCCCACCCCCACCCACCCCACTGCCTACCATGGCTATGTTTAACCTGGGAAGATGCTCCTGAGGAAACTGCAGCTTAGCCACCTTGAAATGACCATTTTTTGGCAGGGCTGTTTTTGCTGCTTTCCCTGACCACAACCAGCTGTGAAGCTCCACTAATTGCTGAGTGACTGTTCTATTGTTTTCAACAATTTTCTAACGCCTAAATTGCTCTAGATATTAATTCAATCAAATTTACACTCCTTTGAAGGAACAACTCTTTAGGTCCACATTTGATATTCATGCTCTCCCCAGAAGGACTTCTCCCAGTAGGTTTTTCCCACTCTCTCTTGCAAACTGGTTGGCACAAATTTAGACCATACCTTCACCAAATCTACTAATCACTTTTCAGTTGTGCTCAACCTCAATGTCCACTGTTATTAAGAGTACCCATTGGCTTGACCTTTACATCTTGCTGGAAATGAAGTCAGGACTTTGGGAAGAAATTAGGAGTTATCTGCTTTAGGTCCTTCTTCTTCCCCCAGGCAAAACCTTTGGGTCAGGGCTCTAGATCTGAGGGTGGGGACAATGCCACTCTTCAGTCTAAGTGATACCCATGCTTCAGGAGCTGAGCACTCACTAGGGGCAGGCAGAAGCCTGAGGTCTTCTCTTTTTGCTTCTCCTGGCATAGAATCACCACTTTACAAGCAAGGAAAAGGATGATCAGGGCCCTGTTACAGCCTGATGGGTTCTTCTTGCCCACTGCACAGAATTACCCAATATACAGAGACAGCAGGTGTTTGCAGTAAAGAAAGAGTTTAATAATTGCAGATTCAGCTAAATGAGAACATGGGAGATAGTTCTCAAATCTGCCTTCCTAAGAATTCAGAGGTTAAAGGTTTTTTTTAAGGATATTTTGACAGGCTAGGGAATGGGGAATGCTGACTAGTTGGGTCATAGGCAAAATCATAGGAGTGTCAAACCTGTCTTTGTGTGCTGAATCAGTTTCTGGGTGGGGTTCACAGGACCAGTTGAGTGAGTTCCTTGCTATGGGACACAAGTCTGGCTGGAGTCAGTTGGTTCATCAGAATGCAAGGTCCGAAAAATAACTTGAACACCAGTCTTAGGTTTTGCAGTAGTGACCCTATCCATAGGAGTAATTTGGAGAAGTTTTCAATCTTGTAACCCCTAGTTAGGTGACTTTCTGAGCTGTAAGCAATTATGGAAAAGCAAACGAACAATGGCTGGTTATCACTGAACTTCTGTCTAAGTCTTAACAAAATTCAGGCCTTTACCACAATTCTAGCTTTGTAGGCTTTCATTAATGCTATATAGACAGTTTCAGTCCTAAAGCAAGGAAGGGACTAGTACTGAGAATAAACAATTTCATTATTATATTTGTTTTAAAATTAAACTAGAAACCAAATTCCTCCCATAGTTAGCTTGGTCTACATACAGCAATGAGCAAGGTGGTCAACTTGTGAGTTTTGAAGAACAGTAAAGTGTTATGTTAAATTTCTCTCACTGTTAGAATTTTGTCAAAAGCAGTTTCTGCCCCTGTATTCTTAGTAGTACTGTGCCCAAGATAGAGTGAGGGTTAGTTATAGCAAAGAGTCCCCACTTTTCAAGTGCACTTTCCCAAAACTCAGACTGAGCAGGCAGCTGGGGAAGGATGAGAAATGCTGACATCCTGCTCTTCCCAGGGAAAACAACAACAACAATAAAAAACCCTCTGATGGGGAGCAGGGTAGAAAGAAAGCACTGTAATCTCCAATGCAGTGTTTTGGGGTGGCATTATCAGATGCAGGTGGGGATTGGGAAGAAGTAATTTTGTTTTAAATACCATTGACTCTGACTTTTCTTACCAAATTTTTGTTAATTTTCTTGACTGGATGTTTCTTCATTTATTGTATGCTCTTAAGATCATGTCCATGGCTTTAAATTGTTGTATCTTTTTAAAAAATATTTTTTATCAGTTTCACTAAGGAGAAGGTCCACAGAACGCCTCACATCATCATGCCAGAAGTTGGTCTATGTCTACTGTTTCTTAATATTATACACTTCCAGTCTTCAGCAAGCAGGTTAGTGTAGACATTATTTATTGTATCTAAAAGTCTAATCCTTGTCTCGTTACCTTACCTTTGCTTATCCTGTCCTTCTACCCAATGTTTATATTTAGTCTTTTATCATTTTAGCGTCTACCTAGATCTCATCCATCTTTAAAATTGGGCCTCTTCCTCCAGCGAAGCTTCTATTGACAGCTCTAATGCGTGCTGGTTTTGATTCTCATATCCTTATTATATTCCTTTTTATATAATAATATAATTTTATTATTTAAAGCCCTATACAATTCACTAATTGTTGATATATGTACTTGTTACCTGAATTAAATTATAAGCCCTTTCCAGGTGAGAACATGATTTAAACTTCTCTTGAATTATACTATATGAAAGTATGTGGAAGTGAATGACTTTGTCAGACATCATTGAACTACCCTATGTGAATCAAGTCAACCATGGCACTTCAGTTTTCGAATGTTAAACACGTGATTAATAACATGGATATTAATATCTTTCTACCTCTTTATATATATGCTTTTATATGTATATATGTACAGATCCAGGAGAAACAAGGAAATATGGTGTTTTCTGGAAAATAGAAAATGTCAAGAAGAGATTTGTTGAAAATAAATCAAATGGAGTGATTTAGGTATTTCAATTTTATGGCATGTTTAGGAATTGTATTAAACTTCTACAGAAAAAAACAAGGAACGTATCGATGCAGAGAAACAGATATAAAGGTCTAGAAAAAAATTTATTAAACTTGATTAAGTCATCTTAACAAATGAGGATCAGAGAGATACTTTTTCTCTAATTAGTTTAGATAAAATAGAAAGATGGAAATTACCTGGGTTTAAGTGCATGTTTCTATAAAAATATTCTGTACAAATTATAATCAAGATATATATTTTGTGCAGATTTTTTTTTTTTTTTTTTTTTTTTTTTTTTGAGATGGAGTCTCGCTCTGTCGCACAGGCTGGAGTGCAGTGGCGCGATCTCGGCTCACTGCAAGCTCCACCTCCTGGGTTCATGCCATTCTCCTGCCTCAGCCTCCCGAGTAGCTGGGACTACAGGCACCCGCCACCACGCCGGGCTAATTTTTTATTTTTATTTTTTTTTAGTAGAGACGGGTTTTCACCCTGTTAGCCAGGATAGTCGCAATCTCCTGACCTTGTGCTCTGCCCATCTCGGCCTCCCAAAGTGCTGAGATTACAGGCGTGAGCCACCGTACCCGGCCAGATTTGTGTGTGTGTGTGTGTGTGCGTGTAGACTTACTTAATAATTCATCATTTTGCTGTTTCTTATAGTCATGGAGGAGAGATTTTCTTTCTAACATAATATAGGACCAGAAGCCATAAAAGTAAGTGTTTAATAAAGTTTATATTTTTAAAATTATATATATAATTTATATATAATATATATAACAATATTATAAATAAATGTGATTTCTAAAAGTTAATATGTTTTATATAAAAATATATATTATCGATGGAATTTTATTTATATTATACATTATATATAATAAATATATGTAATATTCTAAAAATTTATAGCATAAAAATAACTACAGAAGCCAAATATATGTGAAGATTTGCATTAAAAAAGTGTTACAAATATGATGATGGAATGGTTTCCTTAATATACAAAAATTGTTTTTAATAAATACATAAGCAAGAAAATTAACCAATAGAGAAATAAGTCAAGACCATAATGGTAAGTTTCATTAGGTTTTCACAATAATTTTTTTTTTCTCTCCATGTTTTTTCCATGCTTTTATACGCCATTGAACTTGGTCTTGGCTATGTGACCTATTTTTTCAATCTAATGTAAAAGGATATATTGTCACAACTCCAAAGTCTCCATCTGAACAGACACTTTAGATGTTATTGTGTATCTTGACAGGTATCTTCTTGCTCTGCTCCCCAGTCATGAGAACTAGAAATTATAGATAGAGACTATGCCTGTTATCTGTGTTTCAAAATGAGAAGATTTACAGAGCTAAGCCCAGCAAAGCCAGAGCAGACCATGTATTTATGTAACATAAGCAAGAAACAAATGTGTTTTGTCAGAAAATATTGAGATATGGGATTGTTTGTTATCACAGTAAAAGCTGATTTATGTAATTTCAAACTCTAAGTTCAAAGAAAAATAAATACAAATAGCTAGTTAATAGAGGAAAATACGCTCAACTTCACTCACTTTACATAATTCAAATTAAAATAGCAATGAGATATATATATTTTGAAACTCTAACCAAATAAGCTAGGGTTTATAACCAATGTTGACAAAACTCTAGAAGAATTAAGCATTCACAAACATTTTTGTGGAAGTTTAAATCTGTTCAATCTTTTCTTTCTATGAAAATTTTAAAAGTGTATACCATAAAAGCTTGCAATTCCATATTTGGGAATTCATCCACCCATAAATTCAAACACATACACAAAGATATATGTGAAGTGCTACTCATTACATAGTTCATTTAATAAATACAAAGAGAAGAATAATGAAAAAGGAAGAGAAGAAGGAAAGTTAAAGGAATAGGAGAATGGTTAAATATAGTAGGCATTAACTATACTATGGAAAAAGAGGTAGCATATAATATGCTGTTAATTTTTAAAATCAAATTGCACAACAGTGTGACAATATAATCTCATTTATCTGTGAAACCTTGATACGTGCAAATAAATTATCTGAAAAGATGCTTAAGAAATTGTTTTAAAGTATTTACATTCAGGGAATGGTCTTCCGATGCTGCTAGTGCCATTGTGAAGTAACTTCTACTTATCACCAATTGTTGTTCTAAATGAAAATTTATATTATGTATTATTTTCACAATTTAAAACCAAGTTTAAAGGTAAAATGAAATGAAATTAAAATGTGTTTAAAAATAAGTTTGAGCTGAGTTGATAAATTTGAATCTTACATCAGCATGCTCACTATCCTGTACCCATGAGACTCTGCCGCCACCTGTGGCAGAAATCATAAATTGAAGATGAAGGCATCAAAAGGTGAAAAAGCAACAGAAAAAAGGATCTGTAGCTGAAAATAGGTAATTATTATTAGAGCAAATCACCTGGAATCATGTGACAACTTTGGTGTTGAATGTAAAATAAACATGCAGATTTGTTTGTGGATTCATATAGTATTAGAGAAACAGGTAAAGTAAACATTGTCTACAAGATGCTGTTTCTCTAAGTTTCAAACACTGCGTAAAAGTAAAATTGTAACTCACGACTGGCCTCATTTTCATGGTTCTCACTTTTTTCTAGTTCAGAGAGTTTGCTTGTATTATTTATTTAAAATCAAGACAGTGTCAGGAATTTCTTCTCTTTGCTTTTTAGGCTATGATTTTTGCATTCAAATGGCTTTCATTACTGTATAAAACTAGACAAAGTCAGTTAAGAAGAAACATTCAAACAGGTGTTTTCCTATAGTCATATAGAGTCTCCAGATTTTTCCCTTTTATCCCTCATGGCTTGATTCCCCAGGCCCTGCTGAGTCAGGTTCAGTTAGCTTAGAATATTTTCAATTCTGTGTACCCATCACTGACAGAATCATTGAGTAATGAATAAAGGGAACCACAGGGAGTAGTTTCAGGCTTCAGTTTCTGTCACAGAGAAAAATTAATCACAAATTGTTAGATACAGGAACATCATTTATAAAACTGTGATTTAAAAGGGCACAATCAACTAATTGAAGCCAGAAAAGAAATGCCTAAATAATGTATAAAGTAGATATCTTGGTGGAAACTATATTTTAATCATTTTTAAATAGTTTTTTTTTCCTTCTGTGGCTTAACATATTCCCAAGAAGTAATGACACAGAAAAAATAGGAATCCCTATAAAGCTGATGAGGAAAAATTAAGGCCGAAATCTCAAAAGTACCACAAAAACAGAAACTAACCAGCCAAGCACAGTGACAATCATGTGAAACTCGTGTTTATTATATAATTCATATTATAAATGTATGAAAGGAAATACGGCATAATAGATATTTATCCTGGGTACTAGTCTAAGTTATAGCAATCATATTTACACATAGAACCCAGACTGATTCATATATATCTCCTCTCACAAATAAAGAGGAGAATGGAACCAAAATTTGAATAAAACTTTTGCCAGATTTAGGGCTGTGCTGCTGGGATGTTAATCTTTGACCTCCAGGATTTCAACTTGAGTTCTCTGGGGACATAATATTATATGACAAGAGTTATACTAGCATTATAAATAAATAGCCCTGTAGCACTCACTCATAAGAAAACAATCTGATGTTTACGTTGAAGTTCATAGAAGTTATATTAGTTATTTATTAATGTGCAAAACATTACCCTAAACATTAATACTGAAAACAACACACATTTATTCTCTCACCATTCCTACAGATCAGAAATCGGGGAATTGCCCTGTTGAGTCTTTTACTTCAAGGTTTCTTAAAAGACTGCAATGAATGTGTATGCCTGTGTTGCCAGGTCTGGGGAGTCATCTCAAGGCTTCACTGAGTACAGGTCTCCTTCCATGCTAATTTAGGTGGTTGTTGGTAGTATTCAGTTTTTCAATGGATGTTGAATGGGGAATCTTTTTGCTAGCAGCTATTGGCCAAAAGTGGCCCTCAGACAATTACCACATGTGCTTCTCAAATCTAGTAACTTGTTTTATCAAAGCCAGCAAGGGACAGTGTTACTAGCAAGGTAGAATTCACCGTCTTTGCAGCAATCATGGAAGTACTATCTCATCAACTTTGCTATATTATGTTGGTTGGAATAAAGTCACTATATTCAGGCCCCACTGAAGGAGAAGGAATTACAAAATGGTTTGAAAACTAGGAGGTTGAGAACCACTGTAGGCCGTATTACAAGTCTGTCTATCACAGATTGTTTCAAACTAAAAGTGATTTTTCTTCTCTGAAGATATATAGCACCCTGCCAGTACATTTCTGGATGCTTTTGACAAATTTGCTGAATAGAAAATCTAATGACGATGTTAGTTTTATTAGAAAAAAGTGATAAACATAAAAAAAAATTTTTTCTGGTAAAACATAATTTGACTAATCTCATTTTTCTAATTTATTATAATCTCTCTGTTGTCACTAGTTGTGATTAAATGTCCATTAATAAAATAAAATCAGCAATGGCAAAGGATACCATAAAACTTACTGAATCAGCAAAACCATCCTCTCAATAGTTATAGCCGTTTAGAATTTTGTCAAAATAATAAAGCAAACAAAAATCAATTTGGCTTCCCAAATTGTATAGAATTTTATTAATCTCATTTTGCCTAATCTTAACAAGCAAGCTTAACTCTATGTCAAGACTGACCAAAGGAAAAAGAAATTAGAAAATATTTATAACTAAGTGCAGTCTCCATTTTCAATGTTATCATCCACCCCATTCTATTTCCTCTGCTCACTTTAATTATTCAAAAATCATGACAACTTGAGTTATGAATTAAGAAGGGGAGGCTGACTGAAGTTTGCCCTTCAGAAACCTTATCTTCTTGGCATTCCCTCTTCTATGACAATAATTAAACAGCCAGTTACAACTCTTCCAGACTTCACTGATTTTTATAATATTTTTAACTTCTCATGAAACTTATGAGACCTGAAATTGGAAATGAAGAAGTAGCTAAGAATTTTCTCCATTAGGATAATGGGACCCAAATAGTTCCCCTGGATGACCACCAAAGAGAACCACTTCATAAAACCAAGGTGAATAACATAACATCACCACCCATGAGGAGGTAAGGAGATACAGAGTTTTGATTTCCTGAGTTATAGGTTGTCTAAGGAAGCACAACTAAGTAGATTCAGAGAAAAAAAGAAAGTTTTATTGACGTATGAATTGACATATGAATATATTTTTTGAAACCAACTACAGATAGAAGGGCCATTTAAAATGTCATAATTGAATGGCAAAAAAATTAAAGACAAAGGAGGGAAAACATAAAATTAAATTTAAATGATAAAAATAAATCTAAATATTGTACAGTCATCATTCCCTGGTATCCATGAGTGATTGGTTTCAGTTCCTGGTATCCATGAGTGATTGGTTTCAGGACCTCACCTTTGGATACCAAAATTTGTTGATGCTCAAGTCCCTGAAATAAAATGGCTTAGCATTTGCATATAACCTATGGACATCCTCCCAAGTATGTACTTTAAAGTACCACTATGTTACTAATAATTTCTAGTACGATGTAATCGCTATGTAGTTGTTATACTGTATTGCTTAGGGAATAATTACACGAAGAAAAACTTTGTATGCATTCAGTAGAGACACAATTTATTTCCAGTATTTTCAATTCATGTTCAGTTAAATCCATGGATGAGAACCCATGGATACAGAGGGCCAACTGTATATAGTATACAAGAGCTGACTTAGTCCATTTTGTGTTGCTATAACAGAGTGCCACAACTTGGTAAATTATTGTCAAAAAGAAATGTATTTATCAAGTTTTGGACACCAGGAAGTCTAATATCAATGTGTTAGCATCTGGCAATAGCCTTGTTGCTCTATCATCCCATGGTGGAAGGTAAGAGAACAAGAGGGAAGAGGACCAAATTCATCCTTTTATCAAGAACCCATTTCCATGAAAACTCACCCACTCCCATTTTTAAAAAAATGGTGTTAACTCATTTATAAGGGCAGAGCCCTCATGACCAAATCACTTCTTAGAGGTCCCACTTATGAACATTGTTAAATTGGGGATTAACTCACTAACACATAAACTGTAGCAGACACATTCAAAGTATAGCAGAAACTGTACTTTTATATTTTTATATTGTGTATAATTTTTTTACTGTGAAAAGCTAATTAGATTTTTAAAATTCATATGCCTCTACCTTCAAATCAAAAGTCAAATTGAAAATAATATATAAAAGTGTTGAGAAAATATATCTGTCAATCACTTAACAATTAACGCTAGTATGGAAATATTCACACCACATTATAATATTTATTACCTAAAAAGAATGAATATTACACAATTATTACAAATTACTGGTCACCAATTACATAATTGTTACCAATAACAATTATACCAATTACATAATTGTTACCAATAACAATTGGTAATAAGTTGTTTCTATTTATCATTAGAAACAATCTAATTTGTTACTAGGAATAGCTTTATTTACTAACTAAAGATAATGAATATTACATAATTGTTACCAATAACAATTATGGTAACAACAATTATTGGCAACAATTATGTAATATTCATTATCTTTAGTTAATAAATTGTTACCAATAACAATTATGTTATATTCATTATCTTTAGTTAATAAATAAAGCTATTCCTAGTAACAAATTAGATTGTTTCTAATGATAAATAGAAACAACTTATTAGAAGACAGTTCACCAATGGTCCCTTGAATTTTTGCACAGCTTACAAACAGAAGTACTGAGCGCATTATTTCTCAACTATCTATCTTTTTAAAGAGGTTTGTATAGAAAACAGGTTTGGAAAATAGAGATAGGCTATTTTTCCAGAGCAGAGGTAGGTTTGTTTACTACTGAGTAGAATAAAAGATAATATCTCCCTCTACAGAAGAATTTGGACTTATTTGATTGCAGCACATTATAAAAGACTAGAGTCTCTTAAGTTTAAAATTCTCTTACAACACATTTTACTGCTCATGTAGGCATTATTGGGCCCTTGTAACATCACTGTATGGGAATTTGAGATCTGGGAACAGGCATAAGAATATGAAAATGTTGTGACTGCTGCTATTGTTGTGAATAATAAACTTTCCATTTGCTCTAAACCAGAAGTCTTGTGTCTTCTGGATTTTAACAAGAATAACTTTTGAGCTTGCATGTAGAGTAAATTTTAGTTGCTTTACAATTCTTGACCCAACCAGTCAATAATACATTGCAATAATAAACACACATGCACTCAATAATATAGCCTCAAAATATATATTGAAAATACTGACAGAATATTAAGAAGCAACATATAAATTATCAATCATAAAACTTAAATGTACATATCTCAGAAACTGATAGGTCAAGCTGTTTAATACTTGCTAATGATTAATCAAAAAAATTCAAAGAAAGCCAAAGCTATTATACATGTTCATGGTTATGTACTCATGTAATCAACAATGTTGAAGTGCATGTGGATATTTACAAATATTTGCCACATTCTACATTGCATAGAAAATTTAAAACAAAACTAAATGAATTAAAACCATGCATATGGCACTGAATCTCCATGTAATTAATTTTCCAACAATTAAAAGCTTGTAAAAATGGAATTTTAAAAGAATGACAATTTTTAAATGCTTAGAATTAATTAATAAGCAAATTCTGCATCAGAGAACTTGTGACACAGTTTAAGTGATACTTAAAAATATACTTGCAGTGTTTCTTTAAAAAAAGATTGCTTATTTGGCAACTATTCAAGAGCCTAGATTAATGACATAAAAGTAAGCCAAAGGTATACAAAAAGAAGAGAATACACAAACAGCAAATTTTAATATTCAATAAACAGAAGAAAGAAAAAAATAAGCATTTAAATATGATTATTTGAAACTTGTAAGAAAATAAATTTTTAAATGGAATTCAGTATAAACAGATGGATTAGTACATCAATATTTTTAAAAGATGTGTAAGTGATGAACACTTTTATATCAATGGCTTTGACACTTTAGACAAAATAAAAATTTTTCCAGAATAGTAGTTTTCAAACATTTTGGTTTCAGGAACTCTATGCTTTTAAAAATTGAGGACCTCAAAGACCTTGTATTTATGCAGGCTTATATATCAACATTTATCACTTAAAAATTAAAGCAATGCTAAAATATGCATTTATTAATATATTTTAAAATATAACAATAATAAGCTCATTGCATGCTAATATAAATATAAACTACATGAGATAACTATAGCAAAACAAACAAAAAAGTAGAATAGTGCCATGCTTCTTTAAACTTTCACTTGATACTACATTAAATCTGCCACAATACCACTCTTTAATCTCTGAAATTCTGAAAACTTTCACTATATACTTGTGAAAAAGTGAGAGTAAAAGCAGTAATATTTCAGTATAGTGTAATTATATAAATATTTTTTTACTTCATGAACTCCTTGCAAGTTTCTCCAGGAACCACAGGAGTTTTCAGACCATAATTTGAGACAAGATCTTTTATAAAAAAAAAGAAACAAATTTGAATCAAGAAAAAATAGAACACATTACTAAATCTGTCACCATTAAAGTACAAAGTCAGCAATTAAAACCTTGGGCCAATCCCACTCACAAAAGGAATGGGAACAGGGAATACACTGCATCTAGATAAATTTTACCAATCTATCAAGAACAGGTAATCCAAAACTTGCAGCAAATAGAAAAAAAAGGAATGTAAGGACCCTGTGTGCTTTATCCTAACTCATGCAAGCTATTTTTAAAGAAAGCAAATTTCAGCTATCTCACTACTAGACCTGATAATTCATTGGGGTTGCCGAATACAAGATCAGCATATAAAAATGAATAGCTTTCACATATACCACCAATTTTCTCTATTTCAGTATTGAACAGGGAAAAAGAATACCATTTATAAAGGCAATATAAAATTTAGGCTATCTGGGTAGAAACCTAACAAAGAGTGCCCTTTTATGAAGTAAATTAAAACACATTGTTGAAGGATATAAATATCTGAAAAAAGTACTATATTCTATTATGGGAGGACTTTATATTTTAAATCACAATCAATTCTTACCAGATTATTTCATGAATTATTTCATTTACCTTAGCCTTCCAACTTTTTATTCAACAAAACTTTTTACAAACTTATTTCTAAAAGCCTGCTGTTCAATGTCAAAATCTACATGCTTTAGATAAAATGCAGAATCTAGGTCCTATTCCAGACCTACTAAATCACCTAGATCACAGGTGCCTTTAAAACACTCTCAAAAAAAAAAAAAAGGAGGACCCTTGACCTACCAGATATCAAGACTCACTATAACCAGGATGGCAGTCAAGGCAAAGTGGCCTTGAGGCACTATATAGATGAACAATAAACCAAAATAGACAAATTGACCAAAATAGACAATTGGAATAACCCTATTTTACATATAGTCCATTTTCACGCTGCTGATAAATACATACCTAAGACTGGGTAACTTATAAAGAAAAATAGGTTTCATGGACTCACAGTTCCACGTGGTTGGGAGGCCTCAAGATCATGGCGGAAGGTAAAAGGCCCGTCTTACATGGTGGCAGACAAGAGAGACTGAGCGCCAAATGAAAGGGGAAACCCCCTATAAACTCATCAGACCACGTGAGACTTACTCACTACCACAAGAATGGTATGGGGGAAACTGCACCCATGATTTAATCATCTCCCGCAGAGTCCCTCCCACAACCCATGGGAATTGTGGGAGCTACAATTCAAGATGAGGTTTGGGTGGGGACACAGCCAAACCATATCACATAGCATCATGGTATGGCATCATGGAAAAGATACATGAAGCATTGCTAATCAGTGGTGACACAGTCATCCCTTCAGTAAGTGTTTTTGGATCAATGTATTCTCATTTCATAGATGCATATATTTTATATATACTATATGGGTCAAATGCCATATTATAAGTAATTATAAGTAATTACATAAATAATAGCAATTATTTATGAGCTTGGCAGAAGGCAGGAATACTATGTGTGTTACTCAGCTCAGGATGCCATAACAAAATACCATCTATTGGGTGGCTTAAACAATAGAAATTTATTTTTGTCATGGGGTTGTAGGCAAGAAGTCCAAGATCAAAGTTTCAGCTGATTCAGTTTTTGGATGAGGGCTGTCTTCTTGGCTTGCACACAGCCACTTTGGCCTCACATGACCTTTCCTCTTACCCCATGTAGGGAGAGACAGAGAGAGACAGGTCTCTTCTTCTTACTATAAGGCCACTGATCCTATCAAATTATGGTCCCACCTGCTATAGACTGAATTTTTTTTCTCCCCAAAATTCATATGTTGAGGTCCTTACCCCCAAATAACAGTGACTTTTATTTGTAGATAGGGCATTTACAAAAATAGTTAAGATTAAATGAGGCCATGAGGTGGACCCTAATCTGACAGAATTAGTGGCCTTATAAGTGACATCGGAGAGCTCGACCTCTCTCTGCCTATGAACAAGAGGTCATATGAGGAGCGCACAGTGAGATGTAAGCCACCTACTGTTTAAAGGAAAAAAATTATTCAATGGTACTTGTTAAAACATGGTAAGGAAGACTTCATTCAGGACCATCACAATAGATACAGTGACCACTGCAATGGGGTGTGGGAAAGATTAGGCTCAACTCTGAATATAGTATTGGCAAATGGGAATTTATAGTCAAAGAGCCGTGTGGGTGTCAGTAGATGGGAAATTACTAAGAGGAAATATCAGGGATGAGCTGGATTCTGGCTAAACCAACTTAACAGGATTCTTGCCGAAGACAGGCCAGGGTAATCAGACATCATCTGGGATGATGGTGGAGGAGAAGGAACCTAATCAGATACTGAGGATGGGGGACTCTGCTAAACTGATTTAGCAAGGTTCTTTGCTAAAACTGAATTGTACAAGGAAGTGCAAAGGTGGACCTAGGAGAAGCTCAGAAGACTAAAATTTGGACAAGCAAAAAGTATTTATCGCCGCAAGCCAAGAGGAGAGGCGTCAGAATGTACCCTATCTTGCCATCCGCTTGATCCTGGACTTCCCAGGTTCCTTCTGGTGGGTTCTTGGTCTCACTGACTTCAAGAATGAAGCCGCAGACCCTCGCGGTGAGTGTTACAGTTCTTAAAGATGGTGTGTCCGGAGATTGTTCGTTCAGATGTGTCTGGAGTTTCTTCCTTCCAGTGGGTTTGTGCTCTCGCTGACTTCAGGAGTGAAGCCACAGACCTTCACAGTGTTACAGCTCTTAAAGGTGGCGTGTCCGGAGTTGTTTGTTCCTCCCTGTGCGTGTGTGGTCTCGCTGACTTCAGGAGTGAAGCTGCAGACCTTCCTGGTGAGTGTTACAGCTCATAAAGGGACCCAGAGTGTGCTGCAGCAAGATTTATTATGAAGGGCAAAAGAACAAAGCTTCCACAACAGGGAAGGTGACCCCAGTGGGTTGCTGCTGCTGGCTTGGGTGGTCAGCTTTTATTCCCTTATTTGGCCCCATCCTGCTGATTGGTCCATTTTACAGAGTGCTGATTGGTCCATTTTACAGAGTGCTGATTGGTTTGTTTTTACAGAGTGCTGATTGGTGCATTTACAAACCTTTAGCTAGACATAGAGAGCTGATGGGTGTGTTTACAATCCTTTAGCTAGACAAAAAAAGTTCTCCAAGTCGCCACCTGACCCAGAAGCCCAGCCGGCTTCAGCTCTCAAGAATGTACCCTATCTTGCCATCCCTTTGATCTTGGGCTTTCCAGCTTCCAGAATTGTGGTAAACTTTTGTTGTTTAAGCCACTAGGTCTGTGGTATTTAGTTATAGCAGCCTAAGCAGATTAAACCACCATTGTTTTCACTTCATTTAATCTTAATTACCTCCCAGAGGTCTTCCTATGTCTTAATATAGTCACATTAAAGGTTAGGGATTTAAAATATGAATTTGAAGAGGAAACAATTCAGTCTGTAGCACTCTACAAGACACAAAGCATACAAAGCAAAACCAGAAGATTGGCTAAATATGATGGCATTAAAAATTTTCCATTTGACAAGTATACTGTAAACAAAACTAGAATACTAGCCATAGACTTGGAGGATGTAACTTGATCATTTATAATAAATGAAAAAGTACTGAGAAAATATAAGTAACTGCTACAAATCATTAATGAAAGAAATAGCTCAAAAGGAAATATGTGCACAGGGTATAAACAGGAATTAGTATACAAGGAAGCACAATGGCCAATAAACATATGAAAAGGCTTGCAACCATTTTGCATTTCTGTAGGGAAATGCAAATTTTGAAAAATGAGATTCTTTTCATATTCAGGTGATTAGCAAAATAAAAATGAATCTGGCCATATTAAGTATTTGTTGGATGTTGGGAAAAGAAAACTCCCATACACCTTTTGTTGAATGGTGTATTGGTAAAATCATTTGGGATAAAAGTTTCAATCTTTATAAGATAATTGAACACATGCATAGTCTGTGATAGGACCATTACACTTTTATTATATACCCTACTGAAATTCTCTCACCTATAAAGAAGACATGCAGAGCTATAAGCCCTGACATAATTTTTGGAGTGAAAAATTGAAACTAATCCAAACATCTCCATCAGTAGAGAAATAGATACATAAATTGTGGTCTATTTATACAATGGAATACTACAGAGCATTTAAAAGAAGCCATGTAGACTCTATGTAAGCCAACATGAATATGCTTAAATGCAGAATGTTGAATAAAAAAAAAAAAAAAAAGCAAGTCACGGCATAATACCTAGAACAAGATAAATTTTATATAACTTCTGTGATGGGGAAGGCATTAAGGATAATAAAAACCAAGAGTGTGAACTTTGAAATTTCATATTTTATTATTTAAGAGGAAAGCTTTCTGGGTATATACAAAAGGAGTGGTGGAAGTGAGGATAATATATCTACACTGGTCTCAGATAAGCTTTTCTTGGCTGCCTGGAATATAACCATATCACATATGCATAATAGAGACGTACAGGTAGTCCAGTTGCTGACCTCAAGACTAATGGAATTCAGAGAGCAAAGGCCAATAGGGTGTGCTGACCCCTCTCCCTTTAGTTAGACACATTTAATCACACTCAAGGCACATTCTGATAGGTATAACCTTTTAGAACTCCCATCCCTAGATATATCTGTGATGATCTGGTCCTTCCAAATGGACCATCTCATATATTATGCTTGACCCTCATGATTTAATGAGGTGTTCCCTGAATATAAAGTACTTTCAGAGAGGTATTAATTCTTCAGAGCCCTAGAAAAGCCTTGAAATGGAGGCTAGGATTGATTGGTTTGTGGTTGGCCAGGTGGGTGAGCAAGAGGGAGAATCCCATGGGGACCAGGTAAATAGACCGGATCTGCTCTCAGCAGCTGCAGCAACTAGGGAAGTGACTATATAACAGGCTCCTCAACCTGCTGCTCTGGCTCCCTGCCAACTCCAGGGAACTAGAACAACTTTCAAGTAATGGAAATCTCCCCAGCTTGTTGGAGGAGCTATTTACATTTTAAACAGCCTACTCTACCCCACCCCAACCAGTAGCTTTGTAAACAAGTGAGTCTGAAGGAGACCAGTGAGAATAGATGAGTGTTTCCACTGATAGGTATTGTCTTTATTTCAAGTCTCAGGCCTCTTCCAGGCCATATTATTACCATTACTCTTCTAATGCAAATCTTTAATCATAGCCATCTATATAACTAAAACACCTCTGAAATTTCCAAATTTAAGCCTAGCATTCTGCATACCACCTGGTCGCACAATTCATTTTTAGCCTGCCACTGTGTTCCTGAATCTATCAACCCTGATTCCTCTTACAGCACCAATAAGAACATATTATGCAGATGTCTGGAATTCATTTAAGTTCTGACAGAATACTTGAACTTGCCTGAAAAGATAAACACTAAATAAACTGTATTTATACCTTTATCTGCTGTTGGCATTTCTGTAAATGTTTAGAAGAGAAAAATTTCAATCACTGAATAATTTTTTATGTAAATGATAAGGGCTAGTTTTTTGTTTAATTTCAAATAGTAGTTTGAAAAGCTTTCACTAAAAAATTCAAACCTTTATACTAAACCAATTGTACTTATTTTTCTTAATAATTGAATATACAATGTTAGTAACAGGGTTTTAAAAATACATATTAAATATTTGAAAATTTAACACAAAAAAGACTGTTGAAATTTATGTTTTATGTTTATAATAATGAATAGTTTTGTATTGCTTAGTTTTTCTCACATATGTTGCTTATCCATAATTTTAGATGACTCTATCAAATTATGCAAAAATTGTTGCATCAAATGAATTTAAAGAAATGTAAGAAAGAAGCCATAACCTAATAACCATTTTTTTCTAACTTCTTAAGATTATTTTGTTGAAAGAAATACTGCCCTGTTATGGTGTCACTGAGAGGAAATGTCAATGAACTTCGTAGGAACTTTTATTTTGCCTATACCTGAAGAAATTTGCCAAACATTAGAAATTACTCTTGATTTATAATTTATTTCCTCTTATATTTACCAGCCAATTTCTTTTTTTTTTTTTTTTTAAACGAAGTCAGAACCTCACTCCATCATCAGACTGGAGTGCAGTGGCACCATCTCGGCTCACTGCAACCTCTGCCTCCTGGGTTCAAGCAATTCTCCTGCCTCAGCCTCCTGAGTACCTGGGATTATAGGTATATACCACCACATCTGGCTAATTTTGGTATTTTTAGTAGAGACAGGGTTTCACCATGTTGGCAAGGCTGGTCTTGAACTCCTGACCTCAAATGATCTGGCCTCACTCTCCCAAAGTGATCATGAATGCCATTAGCATTTCTTAAACGTTATAATTTATTATTTTTGCTTCACTTAAACATCACCTATCTTGCTTTTCTAAAATAAAAATATAAATAACATTACCCTAATACCATAATTTTCCTCTGCTCTGCCTTCTCTGTTTTAAAAAATTCATACTAAATAGAACCAAAGTAATAACATGTTTTCTATATTGTGAACATTTAACAGGAATTTTACATCTTTTTGACAAATGTATTGCCTCTAAATCTAAACTTTAAATCTTTTACTTTTATGCTGCATGGTACAGAGAACTTAACATGCTATACCCCATTGCTGCTAGACTGATTTGTTTTGAACATTTTATATTAGAGCTGTATTTGCAAATTTGGACTCTTACGTTCTACTTCTTGTTTGTTTTCAGTTGTAGAGGGCTTTTTCTTTAATACTAACCATCATTAAGAGCTAAAAATAAAAAAAACCTACTCTGTGTTTTGCCCAATTATAGAAACTACTTTTCTTAATAATATTGTAGTCTAATAGGAGAACTATTATGTATATGTCTGTATGTGTATATATATATATATATACACATATGAAAGACAATTTAATAGAATTAGATGATATAAGCTTATATTTCAAAACAAGAATGGGTCAATTGATCTAATTAAAAGCTTCAGCCTGAACCCTTCCTGTGCGAAGTGTTTTTATAAAATAACTGGGAAAGATTGTTACAATATAATTATAGAAACAGGATTAGGTCCAAGGTGGCAAAATAAGTTAAGCATCTTCCATTCCTGACATAAAATATTAAGAACCAAAGTGTACACACATAAAATTAACATTAATTTGACAGAAGGGAAAGTGAAGTTTTCAAGAAGAAAAAGCTTCTGGATAGATCTTAAAAGATTAGTACTATAGATAAAAAGAAAGTAACCTTGGGGAAGGAATGGTAAAACTTCAGAGACTCAACTAAGCATAGTTGATTTAAAGAGGTGTGGGCTAGAGATCTGGTTAAAGCGGATTTACCTTGGGTACCACTAGGAGATAAACCCTAGATAGGAATTTTAGAAAAAGAGTAAAAGCCAGATGTGAACATTTGAGTTTATCTTATATAAAAGGTCAATATATGAATAAATGAAAAATAACTACGAAACATTTATAATGATCATTTGAAGGAGAATAAAATAGAAGAAAGGAGACCTCGTGGGAATGATATGGCCGTTAAAAGTGTTAGCTAACTAGGAATAGAATTAGGGTTATGGCCCTGAAAACGGAAAATAATTCGTACATTACTATTGTTTTCTGCCTTTTATCTGGGAAATTATGTTTAATGTTTAAAAAAAATTACTAATTTGACACGAGTGTAGAACATGGAATTTTGTATTTAAAATAAACATTTGTGATTATAACATTAAGGGCATTGTTAGCTGCTGTAATAAACTCAACTGTTTTATGGACTATATACCACAGGTTACTATTTTACACTCAAGTAAATAACTGCTTAGGTGTTGCTGGTGGGTGAATGGCTTTCTTCCACATGGTAATTCAGAGAAATGAGCTGTTTCCATCTTTTAGCTGTATTCCCCGCTACAGCCTTGAAGTTCTCTAAATTCATGCAGAAAATAAATAAAGGAAATGTGGAAGGGACACATTTTCTTCTTGAACTTCAGCTCAGAAGTGATAGAAATGACTTTCAACTATATTGCAATGGAATGTGCCCTAGATGCAAGTATGGAAAATATAGTCTCTGATTGGGTAGCTACTTCTCTGCAACAACTCTCTCTATGTGAAAAAGGGAGTACGATTGTGGTGGCTAGCACGTCATCACTACTAAGGAGACTCTCTAGCCTGTTCAAAATTTGCCAATAATAATTTTCAGGCTTAAAGAAATTAGCCAAATATCTCAATCTACATAACCATTGTCAAAAATCTAGACTGCTAACTCCAGTCCTTGATTTATTCATTCATTCATTGACTATTTAAATAGTTTTAATCGTGGGCCAGGCACTGTGGTGGGTGCTATGGACAGTTTGTTGAAACAAGGCGAAAATCACATTCGGGCTGAATGGCCACTCTGCTTTTCCATATTAAGTTGCACATATTTAAATCATTTCCATGAATTTGTTCAAAAACTACAACTCCTAATCTGTCTTTTAATTACCAGCTAAATATTTAGACTTAAAGTCAGCAAAGTTTGTGTAGATTAATACATAACTCTGACACAGAATGACTCTATGGACCTGAGTACTTTAATATATTTATGCCTCACTTTCTTCATTTTCAAAACTGAAACGTTATTAGTAACTACTTCATTAATTCATGTTTTTAACACAAATTTATTGAGCACTGTATTAGTCTGTTCTCATGCTGCTAATAAAGACATGTCCAAGACTGGGTAATTTATAAAGGAAAGAGGTTTAATGAACTCACATTTCCACATGGCTGGGGAGGCCTCACAATCATGGTGGAAGGCAAAGGAGAAGCAAAGACATGTCTTACATGGCGACAGGCAAGAGACAGCTTGTGAAAGGGAACTCCCATTTATAAAACCATCAGATCTTGTGAGATTTATTCACTAGCACAAGAACTGTATGGGGGAATTGCCCCCATCATTCAATAATCTCCACCTAGCCCCATCCATGTCATGCAAGGATTATTGCAATTTAAGGTGAGATTTGGATGGGGATACAGCCAAGCCATATCAAGCACCCACCATGAGCACCTATGATATGCTAGTTCTAAGACTATATGAGAAAATAATTCAGGCTATATCATTAGGTTCTTAGCACTTCAATTATATATATTATATCAGATGTTATTGAATGATATATAGAAAAATAAAGCATAGTAATGGATATAGGGAGGGCCAGAAAAGTTGCTGTTTTAAATAGGGTGGTCATGAAATACCACTCTGGTGGTAAGCTGACATTTGAGTATACATCAGAAGAAAATAAGACAACAAGCCGTGTAGTAAGCTGGCAGAATATTGTTCCAGAGAGTCCAACAAATGCAAAGATTATAGAACAGAAATATACTTGGTGTCTTTCAGGAACAGGAAGGAAACTAATGTTTCTGAGTCTGAAGTTATAAAAAGAGTAAGAACTGATCAAGATACAGCCTTAATGGTCCCCTCAACTTGACTAAATTTTAGGCAGGCTTCTTCCTGACTTAAGGCCCCTGACTTTTCTTAGAGCATTTCTTTAAAAAAAAAAAAAAAACTTCCAGTTGTATGTTCTTTTCCTGCCCCGTTGAAATGTATGTAAACCTTTGCCCAGCATTTTGCCAGTTTTAAAACCCAAGAAATGTCTTTGTCAAGGACCTGGGAGGCATCTCATTGATGTGTAAATTTAGAAGGATGCAACACTTCTACTTCTGAGTTTCTGTGGAAGAATAGGAGCTTAACTGCTGTGGGCAGGCACATTACTCCAAACTGTAAAACCACCTCCTGTCATGAAAATAGAGGAAGGTTTGCTTTTCCTTTGGGTAAGGCCAATCAGTAAGCACAGGTATTCTATGATTCCACCTACCTCAGCTCTTAAAAATTCTATAGACCTTTGTTTCAGCAGAGTTCACTGTCACCTATTGCAGGAGTGTTACATAAAGTCTTCCTGGCGGGCATGGTAGCTCATGCCTGTAATCCCAGCACTTTGGGAGGCCACGGTGGGTGGATCACTTGAGCTCAGTTTGAGACTAGCCTGAGCCCTATGGCAAAACTCCATCTCTGCCCAAAATACAAAAATTAGCCAGGCGTGGCGACGTGAGCCTGTAGTACCAGCTACTTGGGAGGCTGAGGTTGGGGATCACGAGTCAGGGAGGCGGAGGTTGCAGTGAGCAGAGATCACACCACTGCACTCCAGCCTGGGTGACAGAGCGAGACTCTGTCTCAAAAAATAAATAAATAAATAAATAAATAAATAAATAAGATAAAATAAATTTCCTTGTCTATTTAACTTTGTCCAGTTCAAGTTTTACTTTGACAGTACAGGCATACTTTGTTTTCTTGTGTTTCACAAGTGTTGTCTTTTTTACAAATTGAGGTTTGTGGCAACCCTGCATTCGGCAAATTTATTGGTGCCATTTTTCTGACAGCACGTGATTGCCATGTCTCTGTGTAACATTTTGATAATTCTCGCAATATTTCAAACTTTTTTATTATTATTATATCTGTTGTGGTAATCTATTGTCAGCGATTAATGACACTATTTTAATTGTTTGGCGGCACCACAAACCACACCCATGTAAGACGCAAACATAATCAATAAGTACTGTGTGCTTTGACTGCTCCACTCACCAGCCTTTCTATCATTTCCCTTTCTCTTTTTGGGCCCCCTATTCTCTGTAAAACAAAAATATTGAGATTAAGCCAGTTAATAACCCCAAAATGGCCTCTAACTGTTTGAGTAATAGGAAGAGTTGCAGGTCTCTCACTTTTAAAACAAAAGCTAGAAATGATTAAGCTTAGTAAAGAAAGCCATGTCAACAGCCAAGATGGGCTGAAAGCTATATCTCTTGAGACAAAAGTTTAGCTAAGTTGTGAATACAAAGGCAGAAACTTCAGAGAAATTGAAAATGCTACTCTGGTGAACACACAAATGATAAGAAAGCAAAACAGGCTTATTGCTGATATGGGAAAAGCTTTAATAGTTTGGATGGAAAATCAAATCAGCTACATTCCTTGGATAAAGACTTATCCAAGGAAGGCCTTAACTCTCTTTAATTCTGCTCAGGCTGAGAGAGGTGAAGAAGCTGCAGAAGGAAAATTTGAAGCTAGCAGAGGATCCTTCATGAGTTTTAAGGAAAAGAAAAAGTTGTCTCTGTAACACAAAAGTGCAAGATGAGGCAGCAATTGCTGATGTTGAAGCCGTCACAAGTTATCTACTAGTTGTAGCTAAGATTATTAATGAAGGTTGCTACACTAAACAACAAATTTTCAATGTAAATGAAACAGCCTTCTATTTGAAGAAGATGCCATCTACGACTTTCATAGCTAGAGAGGAGAAGTCAACATCTGGCTTCAAAGCTTCAAAGGAAAAGGTGTCTCTCTTATTAGCAGCTAATGAAGCTGTTGAATTTAAGTTAAAGCAATGGTCATTTGGCATTTCAAAAATACTAATGTCCTTAAAAATTATGCCAAATGTACTCTGCCTGTGCTCTATAAATACAACAACAAAGCCTGGAAGATAGCACATCTGCTTACTGCATGGCTTACTAAATATTTTAAGCCCACCCTTGAGAATTATTGCGCAGAAAGAGATATTTCTTTTGAAATATTACTGCTCATTGACAAAGACCTAGTCACTTAAGAACTCTGAGGGAGATATAGAAGGAGATTAATGTCCTTTTTATGCCTGCTAACACAACGTCCATTCTGCAGCCCATGGATCTGGGAGAAATCTCTACTTTTAAGTCTATTATTTAAGAAATATATGTTGTAAGGCTATGTCTGCCATAGATAGTGATTCTCTTGATAGATATGAGCAAAATAAATTGAAAACCTTTTGGAAAGGATTCATCATTCTAGATGCCAGTAAGAACTTTTGTGTTTCATGGGGGAGGAGATCCAAATGTCAACATCAATAGGAGTTAGGGGGAAGCTTATTTCAACCCTCACGGGTGACTTTGAAGGGTTCAAGACTTAAATGGGGGAGGTCACTACAGATGTGGTAGAAATAGCATAAGGACTAGATTTAGAAGTGGAATCTGAAGATGTGACTGCTATAATCTCATGATAAAATTTGAATGGATAAGGAGTTGTTTCTTATGAAGGACCAAAAAAGTGGTTTCTTGAGATAGAATCTACTCCTGGTACAGATACTGTGAACCTTGTTGAAAGGACAACAAAGGATTTAGAATATTACATAAACTTAGTGGATCAAGCAGCAGCAAGGCTTTAAAGGATTGACTTCAATTTTGAAAGAAGTTTTACAGTGGGTAAAATGCTGCCAAACAGCATCAAGTTTTAAAGAGAAGTCTTTGTGAAAGGAAGAGTCAATTGGTGTGGCAAACTTCATCATCGTTCTTATCTTCAGAAATTGCCATAACCAAACAAATCTTCAGCAACCACCACCTTGATCAGTCAGCAGCCATCCACTTGGAGGCAAGACACTTTGCCAACAAAAAGATGATAACATACTGAAGGCACAGAAGGTTGTTAGCATTTTTAGCAACAAAGTATTTTTAATTAAGGTATGTACATTCTTTTTTAGACATAATGTCATTACACACTTAACAGAGCAGGGGTCCCCAACCCTTGGGCAGCAGATGGATACTTGTCTGTGGCCTATTAGGAGCTGGGCCTCAACAGCAGGAGTTGAGCCACGGGCCAGCAAGCATTAACACCTGAGCTCTGCCTCCTGTCAGATCAGCCACGACATTAGACTGTCAAAAGAGAGCAAACCCTACTATGAACTATGAGTATGAGGAATCTAGGTTGTGTACTCCTTATGAGAATCTAGTGCCCGATGATCTGATGTGGAACAGTTTCATTCCAAAACCATCCCCCTTGCACCATCCATGGAAAAATTGCTTTCCACAAAACTAGTTTCTGGTAACAAAATGTTGGGGACTGCTATAATAGAGAATAGTATAGTATAAACATAACTTTTATATGTACAAGCAAACAAAAAAAAATTGTGTGACTCACTTTATTATGATACTTACTTTGTTGTGGTGGTCTAGGACCAAACCTGCAATATCTCCAAGGTATGCCTGTGCTACCAGACTGTTCAGTGATAGTGAAAGGTTAGATTACAAGTGATCTTTTGACCATGTCAGGATTCGGGCTTTTTTTTTTTTTTTTTTTTTTGAGTGAGTGAGTGGAAACTCCTCTGGAGTTGTGAGCACAGGACTGTCATGATATACTTTATGTTCTAAAATGATGACTCTGGCTGTCATGTGGAAAATAAGAATAAGAGGTAGAGACAGGAAACACATATACAGTGAAAAGATACAAAGCAAAATCAAGGAGGAAAAATGACACATGAGGCGCAATCCGGAGAAAACCAGTTCATAGTTAAAAACCTATTTCAATAATCCAATCAATGTGTCCCTAAAAGAAAACACTCCCAGTGAGGTGAAATTTGAACAACACATCTAGTTGTTCATTTGGCATGAAAGGAAAGATATTTCATAGTACTTATTCATGTGCATTGGCTAATCGTTTGGTTAATTTGTGAGGAACTTGGAGAAACCCAGTTATAAGATTTGTGTCAAGGAGATCTGGAGGAGAAGCATTTGTTTTTGACCTCTCAGAAAGAGGACAGAGTATGAAGATATTTGTGTCCTATTTGAATTGTTATCAAAGAGCACTGGCTGTGTCTTTTCCATGGCTTCAGCCTGACAGCTCAGGCTTTTATACAGCCTCCTTCCAGCATCCCCTCCAGAGCTTGGTTTAGAGGCTTCTTTCAATGACTTCTGCTTGCCTCTCCTTCCTACATTGTTGGTTTCAGCTATTCTAACATTATTATAATAGTTGTTACAATAGTCTCTTTATTGAATCACCTGGTATGTTTGTTTGTTGCTTGTTTTTAAATCTCTGTCTGCTCACTAATATAATTAGTTACCTTTTTATACTATGAGTTAATTGAGCATTAATGTATTCTTTAGGATAGAGCAAGTATTTGTTTATTGTAAAAAAAAGTTTAGTTGTTTTTGCTTGCTTGTTCTTTTGTTGGTTGTTGTTTATCATTTTTTGTTGTGTTGAGGAAATTGTATTTAAAATTTTATTTGGGTTTTCCAAGTTATGAAATAAGAAGGTCTTGGGCAAAATGATCTGTTTTCTCTGAACCAAATGTATATGTGGCTTTACATTTCTATGTGGAAATGAAATAAGAAATGAGCATGGGTCAGTCCACCTTTACCATACAATTTGCTGGGAAGTTTCCATCAACTGTATAACACTATTCGAAAACCCAGTCCCCATAAAAATTTGCTCTATTTCATTTACCAAAGAATGTCTACCTTGAGTAATGAAAACAGTGCCATAGCCACAGAGGTACACAACAATACGTAAACTGAAAGCTTGCCATAGCTATGGGGTTTCTTAAGAGCTCTGTTGAGATGTGGAGGAAACTCTGAATTCAGCTTTCATGACACATTTTCATCATTGTAAAATTGAAATAATAATACCTCCCTGTCTCTCTTGAGTGCTATAAAATGTTATTCTTTGAGAATCATGAATGAAAGTGACTATGCAAGAGCAAATTGTGATTGCTATTCTTTACGTTAATGCTAACAATGAAAAATAACATTTCTATACTTTTCTTTGTTATAGATGGTGATTGGTAACTTGTAATTTTTAAACACCATAGAAGACTACAAATTTAAGAAAATACAAGTTAAAAAAACTTTATAAAGTAGAGTATAAAATATACAAGGGAGGGAATTTATTTCATTCACTACTGTATCATGAACACAAAAAATCATGTCTGATTTTAAGTATACACTTGTGGAATAAACATGTGTAGAAAGAATTTGTTAACACATGTACATTCACAGTTATATTAAAAAACTAACCACAAATAATATGAATCTGAATTCTGATCTACATTAAAATCTATATGATACAGTCATACTTGTTTTACAAAGTAAATAATTAATTATGAGATAAAATTGCTTCATAATCAATATCATTTATATGAAAGAAGTCTAAAAGAAGTAGCTTCTTTTGTTGTTGTTTAGGAAACTAAAAATATTTGGATAACATAACCATATTAACTTTTAAATATGAATATTTTAAAATAGTAATATTATGAATAAGAGCCACAGTAAATACTATTTTAATTTCACTTCTATTTCTCTATATTTGTGTGATGCTTATTAATCAGTCCTATGTAATTGTGCTAATATGTTTCTTGAATTTTAATCTGTCTACATAGATCATTCCTGTGTTAGTATATTATTTTCCTGCATTTACACAGGCATTTAGTTTCATGAAACATTGCCAAATTGGCATATCTTTTTACTTTCTCCTTCTGAAAACTTCTATCTCTCTGGTAGTGATAGAAATCTGAAATTCAGAACAGGTATTCTTACCATGAAATTGTATTAATAAACTTAATTAACAGAAGCAACAGTATTTCAGTGACTTGCATTTATGAAACTGGCAAAGCTAACTGCTGTCATTTTGTCAGGTACCTAATCTTATGAGAGTCTATAAAATGTGAAGTTAACTGTAGTTGGTTATATAAGAAATTTTTTTAGACTTCTTTAAAACAAAAACAAATAAACAAGAACAAAAGAAAAATAAGCAACAAAAGCTTTCATCACAATTAATATCTCTCAGAATCACTACGGATTTTTTTATTGTTGTTGTTTTGACATTCATGGGTTCTATACTGCCTTAGTTTCTTGGTTTTGATTCTTTCTCTCTGAATCCAGGACTTGTGTCAGTGAACACTTCCTCATCTCATCTGGGGGTGGAGAGTTTACATCATTCAGCATATCTTCTCTATTTTTAGGTAAATATCTCATTTTCCCCCTTTTTAGTGGGGGGCAATCACTTCCATTCCTCAGAAGGTGTGCTGTTGAGGACTGAATATTGGTCTGTCTATCCTCCCTCTCCAAATTTATGTGTTGATATCCTGATCCCCAACCATTGGGAGGAAATTAGGTCATGAGGTTGGGAGCCTGTGTTAGTTCATTTGCACACTGTTATAAAGAATGACCTAAGACTTGGTAATATATGAAGAAAGGAGGTTTAAATAACTCACAGTTCTACAGGCTTAACAGGAAGCATGGCTTGGAGGTTTCAGGAAACTTACAATCATGGCAGAAGGCAAAGGGGAAGCAAGGTACATCTTACATTGCAGCAAAAGAAAGAGAGAGCAAGGGGCCAAGTGCCACATTTTTAAACCATCAGATCTTGTGAGAACTCTATCTTGAGACAGCACTAGGGAGATGGTACTAAACCATTAGAAACCACCCCCATGATCCAATCACCTCCCCCCAGGCCCCACCTTCAACACATGGGGATTACAACTTGGCATAAGATTTGGATGGGAACAGAAAGCCAAACCATATTATTCTGCCCCTGGCACCTCCAAAATCTCATGTCCTTCTCACATTTCAAAACAGAATCATGCCTTCCCAACAGTTCCCTAAAGCCTTAACTTATTCCAGCATTAACCCAAAAGTCCAAGTCCAAAGTCCCATCTGAGACAAGGCGAGTCCTTTCGGCCTATGAGCTTGTAAAATCAAAAACGAGTTAGTTACTTCCAAGATACAATGGGGGGATAAACATTGGATAAATGCTCCCATTTCATATGGGAGGGATTGGCCAAAACAGAGGGGCTACAGGTTCCTGGGCTACAATTCCAAAACCCAGGAAGGCAGTGATTAAATTTTAGGGCTCCAAAATAAGTTTCTTTGACTCCACGCCTCACATCCAGTCCACACTGATCCAAGGAGTGGGCTTCCAAGGATTTGGACAGCCCCACCTCTGTGACTCTGCACGGTACAGCCCCCACAGCTGTTTTCATGGGCTGGCATTGAGTGCCTATGGCTTTTCCAGTAAGATGGTGCAAGCTGTCACTGGAGCTACCATTCTGTTGTCTGAAGGATTGTGGCCCTCTTCTCACAGCTCCACTAGGCAGTGCCTTAGTGGGGACTCTGTGGGGACTCCTACCCCACATTTTCCCTCAATGTCCTAGTAGAGGTACTCCATGAGGGCTCTGCCCCTATGGCAGAATTCTCCCTGAACATTCATCCATTTCCATAGATCTTCTGAAATCTTGAAAGAGGTTCCCAAACTCTTGCCTTCCACGCACCCACAGGCCCAACACGAAAGCTGCCAAGGATTGAGGCTTGCATCCTCTGAGGCAATGTCCTGTGTTATACTTTGGTGCCTTTTAGCCACAGCTGGAGCTGGAGGGCTGGGACACAAGGTATCTTGTTCTGAGGCTGCACAGAGAAGCAGGGCCCTGGGCCTGGCCCACAAAACCATTATTTCCTCCTAGGACTCTGGGCCTGTGATAGGAGGGGCTGCTTCAAAGATCTCTGAAGTGCCCTGGAGACATTTTCTCCATTTTCTTGGCTATTAACATTTGGCTTCGCATTACTTATGCAAATTTCTGCAGCTGGCTTGAATTTCTTCCCACAAAATAGGTTTTTCTTTTCTACCACATGGTCAGAGTGCAAATTTTCCAAACGTTTAGGCTCTGCTTGCCTTTTAAATGTACGTTTCAATTTCAGATCATTTCTTTTTGAACGCATGTGACTGTATGCTGTTAGAAGCAACTAGGCTCCATCTTGAACACTTTGCTGCTTAGAAATTTCTTCCACCAGATACCCTAAGTCATGTCTCTCAAGTTCAAAATTCCACAGATCTCTAGAGCAGAGGCACAATGCTGCCAGTATTTTTGCTAAAGAATAGCAAGATTTGCCCCTGGCCCCAATAAGTTCTTCTTCTCCATTTGAGACCATCTCAGCCTGAACTTCATTGTTCATGTCACTATCAGCATTTTGGTCAAAACTACTCAACAAGTCTCTAGGAAGTTCCAAACTTTCCCACATCCTTCTGTCTTCTTCTGAGCCCTCCAAACTGTCCCAGCCACTGCCCTGTTACCCGGTTCCAAAGTTGCTTCCACATTTTCAGGTATCTGTATAGCAGTGCCCCACTCTTCCAGTACCAATTTTCTGTAGTAGTCCATTCTCACACTGCTATAAAGAACTACCTGAGACTGGGTAATTTATGAAAGAAAAGACATTTAATTTATGACAGTTCTGCAGGCTTGACAGGAATCCTGACTGAGAGGCCTCAGGAAATTTACAATCATGGTGGAAAGCAAAGGGGAAGTAAGGCATATCTTAAAAGATGTCAGGAGAGAGAAAGAGCAAGGGGGGAGGTGCCACACTTTTTAACTGTCAGATCTTTCGAGAACTCTATCACAAGACAGCAGTAGGGGGGTGGCACTAAATCATTAGAGACCACCCCTGTGATCCAATCACCTCTCACCAGACCCCACCTTCAGCGTGTGGGGATTATAATTGGACATGAGAGTTGCTTGGTCACACAGAGCCAAACCCTATCAGAGCCCTTATGAATGGGATTAGTGAACTTATAAAAGAACCAGAGAGTTGCCTCACCTTCTCACATACGAGGATATAACAAGAAGTTAGCAGTTGCAGCCTAGAGGAGGACCCTCACCGGAGTCTTGACCATGCAGAAACCCTAATCTCGGACTTCCAGTCTCCAGAAACGTGAGGAATAAATCTGTTGTTTATAAGTTACCAAGTCTGTGATGCTTTATTGTAGCAGCCCAAACTGACTATAAAAGCTCCATTCAACCAGCATGTTGCTTTTTCCTTGTGGCCTGCTACAATGCATTACTGCTTCACCAGTTTTCTATTTAATGTTAATCGACAAATTATACCCTCTGTAAATTTCCACGTTCGTGTTTGGTCATCTCCCAATTTGTAGATATGGTATATTTCAAATGTTCATTCATAAATTCAGTTAATACCCAAAATGCATTATTTCAGGTAACAATATTATAATTATGTATATAGAATCAAGCCAATGCCAAAATTTTGAACAATATTATTTGGCTATATGGAGCCAAACCACTATAACATGTTTATGCCAGGAAATACATTTATCTTTCTTTTTTCTTTATTAATATACTTTAAGTTCTAGGGTAAGTGTGCCCAATGTGCATGTTTGTTATATATGTATACATTAGGAGATTTATCTTTCTAAAATGTTATAACTTATATTTCTAAAACTATAGTGACTTGGATGTAAGCAATCTATAAGGAGTAAGAAAATACATACACTTAAAAATATATATATTATCATTAGCAGCAGCTCCTCCCAAACCTGATGCTACTCCATCCAGTTTGTTTTTAACAAAACAATTTCAAATTTCTTATCATACTGGGAGTCCCCAAGAACTGTTTCACTTGGGCCTTAAGAAATAATCCTAAAAAGTTTTATGTAGTATCTACTCTAGACTATCTGCTATTTTTCTCCTTTTCTCACTATACATCTAATTTTTGTTGTCAGCCTTACCAACAGTAACCATCAACAGCATTGCTTCTTCAGTTAGAGCTACTTATTTTCAAGGTTTAGCTTATTTCTGTCACCACTGGGTCCTCCACCAACGTCAGTGTGGTCAACCTTGCTGATATTGCTTTCCTATCAATAGTTCACACACTGTAACTAATATTACTAACACTGATACCTTATAAGCTCAATTTTCCAAGGAGATGATAAAGAACTAGCATTTTTGCTTTTCTTAACTAATTTAGTAAAACCTTCACAGCTATATGAAAGAGAGCTAAGGTAATAGAGGGCTTTGCAAGTTAGACATGAAAAGAAAGCAAAATTCTAGGGTGCTGAAAGGAAGTTAAAAATAAACTCCATGAGAAAAGTTTCCCAAATGTTTTCCCTTCTTATGCTTTCTTCTCCTTCATAAACAGTATTGCCTTTCTAGACACTGGATTTCTTAAAATCTAAAATATAACATACATAATAAGTGGGCATAGGAACATAAGCAAAAATTCCTTTAAAAATACCTGAGTAGCCATCATTTAGGCCAAGACATACAATATTATTTTTAATTTTTTTGTGAGGGGCTTCTTTTAGCTCAAAATTTAGATTTTAAATTTATCTATTTTGATGTGTGTGGCTCCAGGTCTTTGTTTTCACTGCTATGCTAAGTGATGGTACAAATATCCTGTAAATTATCATACCATTTGTAGGTCCTGAGGAGAGTTTTGTACAAAACAGTTTTTTACAAAACTGATACAGTTTTGTAAATATATCTTAATATACATGTGCAAGAGTTTCTCTGGGGGATTAACTAGGAGTAGGATTGCTAATTATACAATACATGCATACATGTTCATCTCTACTAGGTCACACTAAACTGATTCCCAGGGTAGCTGTAATAGTTACCATTCCCACCAGCCAATAGCCATGTCAAAGATGATATTAGTTGACTTTGCCCATCTGCTGAGTTCAAAATTGCATATCATTGTGGCTTTAATTTTCACTTCCTTGACTATTCATTAATTTAACATCTTTTTATAAATTTTGTGGGCTAGTTGTGTTGCTTTTTCAGTGAAATTTATGAAATTGTGTTATTTGTCATTTCATTTATTATGATAATCTGAAGCATTTATTTTAGATTGTATTTTAGTCATTATAGTTAGAAGATCTGTATACTTTGGCTGTCAGCTTCCAAGCCAAAAAATTATCAAATAATATCCTTCTGTTCTAGTTTCTGTCACTCTGAGAACCAACTGATACTCATAAGACTGTTGCATTCTGATGTGTGGAATACTACAAAAGTATTCTTTAAAACTTCAAAAGAGTCTTCCTTTTATTGATAGAGTCAAAGAATTGATCAATAATGAAATGTTGATCACAAGAATTATTCTTTAGCTATTCTGGATACATGCTATGTTAATTTTATGCATTGTAAGCTCTTCTTTTGGATTGTTGAGAAACGTTCACATTTTGTAGGTGTCTTTTGGTGAACATAAATTCCACCTGAAATTGTTTTTTGTGTATTATGTGAAATAGGAATCCCATTATTGCAGGACCATTTATTATCCATGAATCTATAATACTCCTTGATTTTGGAATGTTAAGCAAACATTCTGGTTATCTTAGACTTTAAATTAAGCTCAGTCATAGATAATAATTAAGTATTGGGGCTATAAACTATGCCAACTGGAGCAGTGTATTTCCCTTTGGCTGCAAGTACAAATATGTTCTAAGATTTATTCTTCAATGTAATGTTATGAAGAATTTTTTGTCTCCTCCGTTACTGAAGCTGTTAAGTTAATAAACATCACTAGATTTGGCCAGATTCAGGCTCTGATCAAACAAATGCAGAAATGAGAAACTGGTTACCTGAATTGTGATTTTGGCTGTATGTTATTTCATATTGTGTTCTTGAAAAAGTCAGAAAAACTCTTTTAGGTATCTAAGCATTATCTATAACTATGTCAAAATAAAAGTATCTACCCATTTCCATTCATTAGTTTAAACACATAGCTAAGGAATGTTGTTCATTGATTTTAGATTGTATTTTAGTCATTGTAGTGACATCTTTATACTTTGAATGTCAGTTTCAAAGCCAAAAATGTATCAAATAATATTTTCATGTTCTAGTTCCTGTCACTCTGAGAGCCAACTGATATGCCTAAGAATGTTGCATTCTTATGTATGAAATACTACAAAACTATTCTTCAGAACTTCGAAATAGTCTTCTTTTTACTGATAGAGTCAAAGAATAAGAGGACACCAAAAAATACTATTAGTTATTTTATTTCATAACTATCAATCATGCCGTTTTCAATTTGCCACACATTCACTGCCTAATAGAAGAGAATCATGGTAAACAAAGCTGTTCATAGTTTTAGTCAGCAGTGACACACTTGCCCACACACTTAGTCCACATTTCTTGAGTTTTCAGCCTCTCTAGGAGCATAATTCAGAAACCTAAAATTACTAAAACATTTTACAAAGAAAAAGAGGAGCAAAGGCAACTTTTCTAGCAATAGCAAGTTCTTTAAATCAAAGCGTTTTCTAGACGTATAGTGGAATAATAATTCATAAGGTTGCCAGTTACCATGTTCATTTTATTTGATATAATTTATTAATACCCAAAGCTAGCCAGCACACTGCTATTAAGCAGAGCACAGGGAATGTTAAATAACAGAAAGTAATAGAAGTTTTATCACGTAGAAAAATAATCTGATCAATTACTATAAATAAATACAAAATAGAAAAAGATAAGAAAAAATTGCATTTGCAATTTAAAGCTATCGGGCAGGTGTGTAATGTCACATGCTTGCAGAATCCTATTTATAAATGCACATTTTAATACCAACTCATTGGCCCTATTCATTAAGAGGAAAAGTGCTGATTAGAAACAATTTTCATTTTTTCCATGCACCCCAAGAGTTCTTTCTAAAAAAAAAATCTTTCTAATTAGATAGTTTAGACTCATTTTTAATGAATTTATAAGTTTTTATGAATTCATATTGTTTCTCTGAGATTGTCGCTTAAGCAGTATATACACATGTGTATACATTTACATAATGTATAAATTATAAAGGTGTGTGTGCGTGTGTGTGCGCGCGTGTGCGTGCGTGCGCACACGTGTGTGCATGTGTGTGTGCGTGTGTGCGCTTGTGTGTGCGTGTGTGTGTGCGTGTGTGTGCGTGAGAGGGAGAGACCATGGAATAATTTTATTTAAAGAGAAAATCATTAGTGAACAATAACTATAATTAATTTGTATTGTATACTTGAAGGTTAAATATAACCAATGTAATTTTGAAAGCCATAAAATTCAACACTGCATTAAAATTTAATAAGGATGCTTATCTTTATGCATTTTCTATGTTTCTCTGTAAAAGGAAACTTTCTCTTATATTTTCTTTTCAAAGAGCATGTTACCATTTGGAATTCTGGCTTATCCTAAGGCAGATCCCATGTAAGTATGTATTTAATTCTGTAATTGAAGCTTTTAAAGTAAGAGTTGGATATGATTTATTTATGTTTCAGAGTTATACATTTGTAGTGATGCCAAAGATCAGTGGAAGTTCAGGACATCATGAGCCAACCATAAGAGTTGGGGAAGTTAGTTAGGATGCCATGGTTAGAAGCTGAAAAAGGGATGATGAGCCTATAAACAAGAAAGGTAGCTGTGGGAATGAAACATAGAAGACAGATTCCAGAGCTATTCAGGAGATGGAATTAACATGATGTGCTGACTGATTGAATGTGAGAGATGAGATAAATGAATAAGTTGAGGATTATAATCAGGTTTCCTAGCTTGGGTGACTCACTGAATAGTGATTTCATTAACTGAAAGGAAAACTAAAGAGGAAAGAGCAATTTTGGAGAGGAAAATAAGGACTTTGGCCTGGATGTATTGAAACTAAAGTCTATGTAAAATATACCTTGTAACTATTTTACAACACAGGTTATATTACAACACAGGTTATATGATTGGGGGTTATTATAAATACAGATTTATTAAATTCACTGGAATAAAAGATCACTCTTATGAAGGGATTAACTTAGCCCTCTAAAATGATATAGAATGAGCAGAGAAAAGTTCCAAAAACTGAACCCTGCATTACACAAATATTTAAGAGGTAGTTAGTGAAAGGTATATCAGGAAAGAAGGAAAAAAGAGTGGCCAGAAAGGAGAAAGCAGAATTAAGGGACTAGATATTGTACTACTGAGTTTCATGAGTGAAATGATTTCCCCAAAAATTGCTGCCAGAAATTTGGAGAAGATGTCACAGTTTAAAAAAATCACTGTGGACTTTTTGAGCATTTTTTGAAGGAATATTTAAGGCAGACACCAAATTGCATTGGGTAGGGGAATTAAACTGAATGGTGAAGAACTCATGAGCTCATGGAATTGTCTCCAATTGTTATCTTGTGTATTAGATCTGTTTAACTATATCATGGGAGTACTTTATTACACTTCATCCTGAGTTGGCTCCAAGTTGGCACTGCTGTTAGGCAGTGCTTTTTTCATAACTATGGGCCCCATTTTAAACAAATGCTTAAAAGTGATTAATCTCCTGGCTTAAAGACATTTAAGACTGAAATTACAACTATTTCTCTCACTCTTCCTGGAAATTTGTAAACTTTAATCTCTGTAAATCTTCTCCTCTATATAAATGGTTTGGTTTCTGTATACCATTTTGATACTTATGGTGGAAGCTATTATTGACTGAAAAGGAAAAATTTTACTTCACTCAGATTTCAATGTGTTTAATAGTATCTGATAGAAGCCTTAAAAGTACATAAAAAGACAATGGTACACCTCTTTCAGAAGATAATATTTCAAAATGTCAGATTTCCTACTTTATTACAAATGAGTATATAATAAATAGAACTTTAAGGCACTCTGGTAAGATTATTAGGCAAATCTGGTGTGCACTCCTTTGAGATCATACAATATGTATGAATTACAATTTTGTTGTTGCTACAAAACAAAGATGAAATCTTAAAAGCAACCAGAATCTCTTTAAAGATTTGACCTTAGTTGTCAGTGTAATAGAATATCTTTCCATTCACTAAAACATTGCAAGATACCTTGGCAAACTACATTCACCACTTAAGGTCTTGATGAGGAGTCTGCTTTAAAACACTGTATTTACTACTAAATACCCGTCACTCAATTTTAAAATTTCCATCTCTTTCGTATACCATCTTTCCACACATGTTCAGTACAATTCAGATATAACCATGCATATCATATAGCTTTCCACCAGGAAAGAGATAACACATTCAAATTTAAATACATTGAAAGGGCTTAGTAAAAGAATCATACACATAGTTGTAGTGAGGAATAGGAAACCCACAAAACACAGTGAAATCTCTGGGGCTAGAAAGACTCCCATAACAACTCTAGGTATTTGGAGTGAGAGAGACAACAGTGACCTGGAAACCAGAGACAGAGGGCAGTGAGGCAAACCTGCCTGCAGAAGATGAGGTCATTCTGTGGAAGGTCAGACGGACTGCAGCAGAGCCAGGACAGAGTAGAGAGCAGAAATGTTGATCTAATTATCTCCTTTCCTTCCTTTTATACCTTGCCAATGGTCCTCAATGATGGAACCCAGAAGACAAGAGAGTCTGTTGGTATAGTCAGTACAACATAGAGCCCACCACTGCATAGTCATCACTCAAAACACTGTTACATTACATAACTTAACACATGTTATGTTATATAAATTTATGCTATATAGAGCATTCTGAAGGGACCTACATCTGGGTAGACAGTAACATAGAATAGATCTTGATAGGGTTAAGTATATATATATATATACACACATATACATACAAACATATATCTGCATATAAAATGAAAGGGCATTCAACATAGTCTTCAGGGAAATAAAAATTTTAAAGAATATAATATCTTAACATACACCATTAGAATGGCTAAAAAAAAAAAAAACAAAAACAGTGAAAAGAAAAATAAAAAACTGATATGACCAGATATTGGTGAGGAAATCAAGCAGTCTAAACTGCCATACATTACTTTTCAGATTGCCAATTGATATATGACTTTGTTATATTCTACCCAAACTGGTACAACCTAGAACCAAACAATATATAGAGAAATGTATTATTTTGTGTAGAAATGGTTTGTACAGGATACTGATAACAATACTATTTACTAAAGTCAAAAGCAAAAACAACCCAAATATCCATGAACAGTAGGATCAGTGAGTAAACTGTGGCATATTTATATGATGAAAGTAAAACAAACATCCAATAATATGGCTAAACTCACAAATAATGCTTAGTGAAAAAAGTCAAACATGAAAAAAAGTATTTTTTAATTTATATGATTCATTTATATAACATAGCATATGTTAAGTTATATAAAATTAAAAGTGGTGATAGTCTTCCATATCTTGATTTGAGTTGTGACTATGCAGGTATATTCACTTTGCAAATATTCACCAAGCTGAATGATTATAATGTGTTCACTTTTGTGTATGTATTTTATAATAAATGTTTAAAAGAGGATTTTCTTAAAAGAAAATGTTAAGGAAAGTATGGATGAAAGGTCTAATAAAGATACCTAGCACACTACAGCAGTGAGAGATCCTCTCTAACTTCCGGCTTTGCCTAGCCCTACATGGAAATAATGTTCACCAGTATGGTAAGCAACTTCTGATTTGGGCATCAGAGGTCATTATGTGGAAGATAAAATGTAAGGATTTCGTATCCTTAGAATTGGGAAACCTTCCATTTGGCTGTAGTTACATCACAAACCATCTGTTTATTAATATCTTTGTGCCTCGTTTTCCTCATTTGTAAACTGATGAAATTGAGAGAAATAATTTCTAAGATTTATTTTCTGCCAATTCAATGTCTTTCTTGCCAATTATAATTTAGAAAGATGATAGGTAGATAGATACATACATAGATAGGTACATACATGCATGCACAGCTAGCAAGCTAGATAGTAGACAGAGACATAGATACACAGATGCATTTATACACACATACATAGATACCTATATACATATCTACTTGTCTAGATACATAGATGACAGATACATAGACACTTATACACATAACAATATACATAGCTAGATGGATGGATAGATAGATAAATAGAGAGACCGATCAAACAGTAATGTGAAACAAGGTATTTATGCTCTTTCATGTGTTTATGTATTTGTACATGTACTCAAGACACATCAATATGAAATTATAATCAATAAAAATCCAGCAGCTTCAGTTCTAAAAAAAGCAAGCTAACAAGATTAGGAATAGGTAAAAAATAAAAGCAAATAGAATAAAGACAAAAATCAAGTTCTAAATCAACCAATATTTTAAATTAAGTGTCAGAAGAAGCTGAATACATGAATGTGCATGACAAAGAGTAGTATGTCTGAATGTTACATTTTTGTAGTTTGATGGTCTAATTTTATCCCATCTGCAAGATGGATCTTATATCTAAAGGAAAGTAATCAATAATTAAACAGAGAAGTACCTGCTTGCCTGGCAAGTCTCATATTTTAAAATACAAATAAGATTTTCCTCCCAGAAGAAATATATTTTCATGACAGGTAGGTAGACAAATTCTATTGTTTTTTTTTAATACTGCATCTGACAATAATTAAGCCTCTATTAAGCCTGTTGTTTATTTTTAAGTTCAAATTTACTTAACAGCCATTAAAATCTCAGCATTTGCATTTGCCTGTAGTGAGTTTCTTCTGTGGGCCTCACAGTGGTTCACAGTAGGCAGTCAAGCCTAATAATAATGGCATGTTAATATTAGAAGAATCTCCAAGTAGTTGGAAAAATTAAGACAATGAAATCATGTTTTAAAAGTAACCTTTATTTTAAATGTATGGCTTTTTATCATTTTAGATTCATAAACAAGTTGATTTTTATTAGTTTTATGTTCTTTTGGGATGCTCCATTTTTCTTTTGAACTAGTTGGAATCAAACTCATCCAGAGCTTAAAAGCAAGTGAAAAGAGTCAAATTTGAGGCAAAATAGAATGTAGAGTGTAAGGATCTGGGCGGTGGAATCCAATAGACATGTTTTTGATCTTATGTAAATGATAAAATAACATTTTTATTTAAAAAAATATGTTTACTAGGCCAGGCGCAATGGCTCACACCTGTAATCCAGAACTTTGGGAGGCTGAGGCAGGCGGATCAATTGAGGCCAGGAGATGGAGACCAGCCTGGCCAACATGGTGAAACCCCATGTTTACTAAAAATGCAAAAACTAGCAGAGTGTGGTGGCGCACACCTGTAATCTCAGCTACTTGGAGGCTGAATTGCTTGCACCCAGGACGGGGAGGCAGAGACTGCAGTGAACCAAGATCGCACCACTCCGGCCTGAGCGACAGAGTGAGGCCCTGTCTCAAAAAAAAACCAAAACCAAAACTAAAAATATGTTGACTTATTATCAAATTATTTACACAGTAGTCTAAACAGAAAGGGTCCCCCATAAATTAAATTAAGAGGAGTTAAACAATTTTTTTGGACTGTAAAATATTAGGGTGTATATTACTTGTATTAAGTAACTGGCAATAGGCACTTTTCAAGCATGTTGTATTAAATGGGAATGCAGCAAATGTATTGAGCCAGTACCTTTAGGGGGTACTCATGATATTGCCTCTGACAATAATTAAACCCAAACACTGAACTAGTTGAGATATAAAGCAAAGTCACTGTCATATGAAGACCAAATAGAATTGCTATTAAATAATATAAATTGGGCTGAATCAGGTTCCTAATACCAAGGCACAGAATCAGAAAGCTGCATTAGATATAAAGAAGCTTCCTGAAGTCCAGCTCGCCCCTCCTCAGGAGGAGCAACGTCAAACTCTGACTTCCTGCCTGCAGTTTGCTCACCAGGACGAGAGAGGAAGCAGTATGTAAATATGTCTTTCTGGAAGTGCGCAGTGGCTCACGCCTATAATCTCGGCACTTTGGGATTCTGAGAGATGCGGATCACGAAGTCAGGAGATCGAGACCATCCTGGCCAACATGGTGAAACCCCGTCTCTACTAAAAATACAAAAATTAGCTCGGCCTGGTGGCGCACGCCTGTAGTCCCAGCTACTCGGGAAGCTGAGGCGGGAGAATCACTTGAACCCAGGATGCGGAGGCTGCAGTGAGCCGAGATTGCACCACTGCATTCCAGCCTGGGTGACACAGCGAGACTTCATCTCAAAAGAAAAAAAAAAAAAAAAAAGGGAAGGATTAAAATGTCTTTCCAACTGAAAAAAAAAGTCAAGTAAGAAGTGTTCACAATATTTTTAAAAATATAAAGTTTGAGCATCCTAAACTGTGAAAAAGATTTGACAAACAAGAAGTGTGAAATATGATCTGTGATACAAAAAAGCCTCATCACAAGAGATCCTGTTTCTCCACATGAGGAACACTTCAGCTCTTGTATGAAAAGCATAGAATCTAAACCAAGACAGAGAGGAGACCTGTCACTTACCAGTAAGTGTCATGTTTTCAACATTCTCTTAGGGAGGAAGGAATTGGAATACAATTGGAATTAAGTGGTTCATTTTATAAGATCCTCCTAAATCAACAGATACATATATAGCTTTTTTTTCTGATGTGCAGATTTCTATATTAGACAGATATTCATCATTATTGTGTTGTTGTTTTCAAATTAAGGCTTTCCTTTACGAAGTGTCTTTACAGACAGATACTTATGCTAATAGGAATCGAGTGACCACTTCAGTCAACATCAAGAGCCATAATTGGTCAAACTACGCATCCAGCATCCTTACCGCATAAAACTTTTAGAAATGCATTTCTTTAGAAATCAAAGAAGTCTTTACACATATAATAGTTAAAATGTTTCAATAGTCTCGATTAATACAAATTATTAACACCACACCCCCATTTTTAACAGTAAATGAGATTTTAGTGTCTTAGAAGTTTGTTTATCATTTGAATTTTTCCTACTCAATGGAAATCAAAGTAGTTTTCCTTTGTGTAGAATGGGAAAAGATTAAAAATTTCAAAAGTATTGACTGTTATCTCCTAGAAAAGTAGAATATTGGTGTGTTGCTATAAATACTACCACAGTTTGCAGAAAGAGTATATTTAAAATAAAGGGGTGAGAAGTTAAAATTGTGCTATTTATCCATTGCATTTACTATAGATTGAAAGGGATTTGTAAATCAAAAGAAGCAAAATGAAAGCAAGAAAAGGTCAAAAAAAAGTAACCAAGATAGAATGCAGAATAGGTAAATGTGCCCCTAGGGACACACACAACAGGAAAGGCACAAAGATAATGGCATGTATCTCAGTCTAGATATATAGGATGCAGTGCCGGGTTTGGTCTTTAAGGTGTGCGTTAATTTGAATGGAGATTTTTCCATTGTGAATATGCATTTTAGTGCCTCTACTCTAGGTAAATGTTTGTTTGATTGCTGAGCCTAATAGTGGTAGTATCTAAATGGTGTTTGCTCGGCGCAATGCTCATATTATATACAAGTGAACAAGCTTCTGCTAGAGCTCCTATGTCACATCATAGGAAATAGTTTTCATTAAAACTGGTTTAAGCGTGGCAAAGTGAAGAAAGTAAATTCAACGAGAAGAAAAATGTTTTATGTCAAAACTGGGACTCGGCAAATGGACAAAGCAAAAGGTTTTAGAGTTATAGAATTCATAATTTTCTACTTGCCCTATTTAAAGTGAATGCAATCTTTCAACTAAGATCTATTACATGATACTTTATATTAATAGTCTGTTTCCCCAACTCATGTCTATTTGCTCTTCCCAGATATATTTATGTCATACAAAGGTAGAGAGCAATGCTATAATTACCATCACCAGATAGCTTATTTATTAATTCAGGCAAAGCCCTTTTGCTGCTCAAAATCACTAATATTTTTCCTGGTATTTCTCTGCTACTAGGGACTCAATGCTTCCCCTGATCTATTCATGCAAATTCCATTCATGTTAAATTGAAGTGCTAACAAGTGTGCTTTTTTTGGGTATGTTGTAAACATAGTGTGCTAAACTTATCATATATAAATCTCTCCAGTATATTTCATGCTATTCTAAGCATTGATAATAATAAATCTTATAATGTTTCTGAAGTGATACCCTCAACTGAATGTTGATGAAAACAAAATTTAATAAACTCACATCCACACGGTGCTTTGTATTTTCAAAGTTGTTTGATTTTCAAAGCCTCTCCACAGCACACAATGTTGTAGGTCAGCATTCAAGTATAATTAGGCCCATCTAATGGAAGGAAAACTGAGCACTTAGAAAAGTTAAGTGAAAAGTTTGACAACGCACTTTCATAATTCTGTAGGTAAATTGACACCAATACCTGCCTGTTGTATCTATTGAGGAAATATAATTGAAAGTAAAATCTCTCAACCCAGAAATCTATTCCACAGAGGTAGTAGACAAAGAAAACACTTTCACTATTGAGAAGGCATTAAAACAGAATGTGATGTGCATCACAGGCAGTCCACTAAGTGATTGCAAAGACAGAAACAAATTTCACCCTCTTAAAGATCCAAGAAGATACAACCAATTACAGACATGTTTTCCAGATAAACAATAACTAGTCTTCAAGTAAGAGGACTCGACAACACCATTTGTCACACATTATTCATACTAACTTTACCTGGTAATTGGGGTGACCATCTCTGTTAGCTACTTGGGTTTATCGGGAAGACAAACTTCTCTTCATGATAGGATGTAGTTCTATAATTTGGAGCAAGATCACCACCAGAGTCAGGCTCTAACCCTCACACAGAAACTGGAAGAAAAGATTACTATCTTCTTTGATGTTTGCATTTCTGAGATGTTTCATGCACTCGAGAAAGATATTACTAGGTCACAAAGCTGAAAAAAAGTCAATATAATCTTTGAAAATATTTGTATACATTTCAAATAAATTGGAAAATATTTATCATTAAAAGTAATCTAAGAAGATAATGTTGTAAAAGAAAAAGTCGAGGAGGGAAACCTCTTCTCCCATTTTCAACAGGAAGAATTAGGCCTTTGATTTTATGTTTGCCTTTGTCTTACACACAGAGCAAACTTCCAACTAGGGAGAACCCAGCCGCATTATATTGCTGCTGCTCTTTGAGTTCCCCTGGCTGCTTCCTACCAATAAGACCAAGCAAGATAGTAAAGCAGATCCATTCTTTGGAGAAAAGTGGGATTTCTGTTGGCTGACTTTGGCTCAAGGATATTGTGATGGTTTTGCCAAATCTTCCTTAGACAGCATGGCTGAGTAGGAGCTTCCACTTGAACTTTTCCTCTCTCTCTTTAAGTGTGGTAAAATTTATATCACTGAAGACTTTTTCAGCCTTAGCTGGCACCCTCTTTATTTACTTTCAGGCATGTAAACAATTAAAATCATTTCATGTTTAATACCATCTTGGCATTTGTTTCTTGGAAGATCTGGATTAATAGCACACTGTGGAAACACAAAATAGTACAATTGCTGTGGAGTGGTATCATTCAAATTGCTCATGCATATACCCTTTGGCACAGCAATTCCGCCTCTGGGGGCTTATCATCTAGACATGCCTGCACACATCAGAAATGATGTATGGACAAGGTTGCACATCACCAGAGCATTGTTAAGAGTATAAGACTAGAAAAAACACAAGGGGATGAATTCAATTAGATACCATAAATTCACACAATGGAATGATATGTATTTATAAAAATGATCAAGGTAGCTTTCACTGTGCCAATATGGAGCAATCTCCAGAGCATATTGTCCAGGCTGAGGTAAAGTGACCATTCACAGGCACACTATAGCCTTGAACTCCTGGGCTCAAGCTATCCTCCTGCCCCAGTCCCCCAGCAGTTGGGACTATAGGTGCACACCATGTCCAGGGTATATTTTTAAGAGATGAAAGTAAGGAGTGGAAGAGTGTAAATAGAATATCTAATTTTATGTATCTAAAGGGAGGTAATAAGTATATTTTCTTATTGGTTTCATGAAACACTGGAAGGCTCTCTTATGCATTAGGAAAGAAATCATTTTAGGGAATAGAAGAGGAGAAATTTGGTAGAGAAGGAAATGGGCACAATCAAGTTTTCCAAATATATATTTTTTACTGAGATTTGACTCATGTAAATATACTATCAAATAAAAAATAAAATTCAATTTAATCAAAATAAATGAATCTTATTGCAAGCATGTGGGCACCTAAGCATTAAATAGTAGAAATAATTAGTACTTTATATGACTTTTGAAATGTTGTCCTTTATCTTTGCCTTCTTTCTGTACACTAACTTGTGATCAATGATCTATTTGTTCATTTAATAAACAGTTCTCAAATACCTACTACTTATCAGACACTGTGCTAGACCCTGGGTAAACAGAACAGCAAAGAGCCTATTCTCATGGAGTTACAACCAGAGAGAAAGATAGAAATTTCAAACTGAGATTAATTCATTTGTAGAGAAATACTAGAGAAAATGAAGTCTACAAGTGAGATTTCACCCAGCTCTGGGGTTCAGTCAGAAAGCGAATCTGTTGCTATAGCAGTAATAATTTAAATTATTGCTCTGGCCTTGGATATTTCAGAATTCTGAGAGTGGGCATTATATTAAATTGTATACAAATTATGAGAATCTCTGTATTAGAAATGTTTACATGGAATGAGGCAGAACGTCTTTGAAAACCATGTTAATCAGATTCAAACTAGGCATTATCTAAAATTTTTATTTCTTAAGCTAAAATCTAAAGAGGGCAGCAGTTCCTTTTTGCACACAGATGTAATAAAACATGCATTATCAGAGCTTGCATAAATTAACTTTCAGATAAATATATACATTCTCATAGATATGTAGCATTTTGGCAATCAATGTAGTAGAATTGACAATCTGTACAAATTAAATATATACATTTAATTATATTATATAATATTTTACATTAAAATATATTAAATCTTGAAATATAAAGATTTTCTTTTTCTTTAGGGCATTTTTTATATTCTTTTTTTAGTCACATGAAAACAGTCATTTTTCAAATGAATTTGTATTATTTAAGCCATATTCATTAAAAAATGAGGTACAAAGTACAAAGAATACTGATAAACAAACTCCTACATGTAAACTACTCGGTTTACGAGAAAGATCGGTCTCATTGCTTTTAACATCCTTCTTCTCATCCTCCTCCCCTTATCTCTTCACTTTCCCCTTCGTGGGTAACATCTATTTTAAATTTTGGATGTATTTTTTATTTGCTTTAGAGAAATGTTATTATTCATTTTAAGTTTTTAAACGACTAATCATTTATTTCCTATGCTTTAATATTTATTAAAACAAAATAAATTGTATGTATTTACCTGAAATTTGCTTTTTTAGCTCCACTTAAGGTTCTTAAACTTTAGGTTCTCTCCTCAATGTTATTACAGGTAGCTGAGGTCTTCATCTATATTGCTATGGAGTATTATATTGTATGGTTGTAACACAATTTGTTTATTCTACTGCTGATGGACATTTAAGATTTTTCTTGGATTTTTTTGCTATTACAAAAAGTACTCTGATATGGTTTGGATTTGTGCCTCTGCCCAAATCTTATGTCAAATTGGAATCCCCAGTGTTGGAGGTGGAGCCTGGTGGGAGATGATTGGATAATGGGAGAGGATTTCCCCCTTTGTGCTGTTATCATGATAGTGAATGAGCTCTCATGAGATCTGGTTGTTTAAAAATGTGTAGCACTTTCCCCTCTCCTTGTTCCTGCCCCAGCCATATAAAACGTGTTTGCCTCTCCTTTCTTCACCTTCCACCATGATTGTGATTCCTGAGGGCCCCCCAAAAAGCTGAGCAGATGCCAGCATCATGCTTTCTGTACAGCGTGTGGAACTGTGAGCCAAGGAAACCTCTTTTCTTTATAAATTACCCATACTCAGATGTTTCTTTTTATAACAATGTAAGAATGGGCTGATACATACTCCTATGAAAATAGGTATGTCTTGGAATACATATACATGAGGTTCTTCCAGATAAAGATTTAAGATTAGAATTTCTAGTCCTTGTACCTATATGTTATTAACTTTTAAAGGTAATATCAGTAATTTTCCAAAGTGTTTGTACTTATTTGGAGTCCTGCCTGTGAGCAATATATGAAAGATCTGTCATTTCACAACACCACTATTTGATATTTGAAGGCTATGAATTTTTATAACAATGTGGTTACATGTAAAATTGTGCCACATTATGATTTTAATTTGTATTTTCATATTGCTATTACATTTGAGTGTAATTTTTAGTTTTTTGATAAAAATTCAAATTTCCCCTTCTGTTAACTGCAGTTTGAGTCTTTGTGTTTTATATTTTTTTCTTTCCTTTAGTAGTTGTGAAGCTTTTGTTATACATGCTGAATAATATTCACTTGTCATTTTTATGCACTGAAAATAATTTCTCGCAATTTGAGATTCTTGTTTTTGTTTTTTATGGTCCTTGATAAACAAAAACTTTTAATTTATATACTCATATAGTAGAGGTTTTCTTTTTTGTTTGTTTTGTGCCAATTTTTTTTTTGTTTTTTTTTTTGGCTGTCTTTAAATTATAAATATATCCCAATCAAATGACTTCTAAAAGTTGTATACTTTCATTTTTTAGATTTTTCTTTATCCCAAACTGGAATTGACTTTAGTGTATAATGTTGGGTGTACAATTCCATTTAGTTGTGTTTTCTTCTTCATCATTTCAATTCCAAATTGACCAAATAATTTAGTAACAATTAGGTTGGTTGGTTTTGGTATAATCTCATCTGGGAGAAGCAGGCCAAAGTTTGAGGAGTCTGACTACTGGATTTAACAGATTTATTTCCTTTAGACCCAAACTTCTGATAGCTGAATGCTATTTTTTTCTCTTTTGTTTTTCATGCTCTCTAGCCTTTTATGTATTAATTTGTCTTTGTTTTTGTTTTTGTTTTTGTTTTTGAGATAGAGTTTCACTCTTGTCTCCCAGGCTGGAGTGCAGTGGCGCCATCTTGGCTCACTGCAACCTCTGCCTCCTGGGTTCAAGCGATTCTCCTGCCTCGGTTGCCCGAGTAGATGGGATTACAGGCGCCCACCACCACGCCTGGCTAATTTTTGTATTTTTAGTAGAGATGGTGTTTCACCGTGTTGGCCAGGCTGGTCCCTAACTCCTGACCTCAGGTGATCCACCCACCTCAGCCTCCCAAATTGTTGGGATTACAGGTGTAAGCCACTGCTCCCAGCCTTAATTTGGTAATTTTTCACTTGATTTGTTTGCTATTATTTGATAAATTATATCCACCACTTTGGTTTCAGTGATTACCCTACAGATTTTAATATACATATTTATCAAAATCTCTGCTAACATTATCTCTCTACCTTACTCCTGACGTTAGCAGGATTAAGAACCTGTAAATCCCAATCACTCTCTCAATGTATATGCTATTGTTAACTATTTAGCTCAATATTTTAGACACCAGAGTTCATTACCATTATTTTTACTAGTAATAGTGCTTTTTCTAGTCATAGTGTCTTTTTTTTTTGTTTGTTTGTTTGTTTTTTTGCACAGATTTTAACTAATTCCTTAGCTTTTTATTTCTTCTGGCATGTCAGACCATATAATCTGGGATTATTTTTATTCTGCTTAATGTTTAATTTTAGGAATGTATGTGTCTATAATCCCGATGGGTCTTATGCTCATGTTTTTTTGCTTTTTTTTTTTTGAGCCGGAGTCTCGCTTTGTCGCCCAGGCTGAAGTGAGGTGGCGCCATCTCGGCTCACTGCAAGCTCCGCCTCCCGGGTTCCCGCCATTCCCCTGCCTCAGCCTCCCGAGTAGCTGGGACTACAGGTGCTGCCACCACGCCCGGCTAATTTTTTGTATTTTTTTTTTAGTAGAAACAGGGTTTCTCCGTGTTAGCCAGCATGATCTCGATCTCCTGACCTCGTGATCCACCCGCCTTGGCCTCCCAAAGTGCTGGGATTACAGGCTTGAGCCCCCGCGTCCGGCCATGCTCATGTTTTTTGATTCTTCCATGTCAGTCTTCTTTGCTTTGTTTCCCCTGTCAATTCCAAAGAAATACATTGTATCTGTAAAGATGAAATAGGAATTGTAAGTGTCCCTCTCCCCCTGTTTCAATGAATATGTCTGGATTCTTTTCATTGACTGGAAGGCAGAAAATAATTTTAAAATGGGTAGCATTCTTTACTATATGTATAACCAAATATTATAATTGTGTGTATGTGAATATATATACACATATATACATACATACATAATGTATAAACTTTTTATGGAATTTTGGAAGATGAATAAAGTCTATCTCCAAAACAAACATATATAGTATATTGTATATGTATGTACATACATTTTTGTATACAGACATTATTCATATACAGACATTATTCATCTTCCAAAATTCCATAAAAGGGCCATACACTATGGTTGCATATTTGTTTAAAAGGTTGTAAGCTTCCTGAAAGCAGTGACAGTAGCACTGAATTTCTCTTATTATCTTACCTGACACTAAACCGAAAGCAGATGTTCCATAAATGACTTAGGTGAAGAACATGGTTCATTTGTGCCGGAGCCTAAAAGAGAAATAGTGTTTTGTGAAAAGATGATAGCTGAATGCTGTCAATAATTTTGCTTCTCCTGGGAAAAGAATACTGGAATAATTGTTCAAGGTGAAGAAATTGCTTATCACACTGAAAAATATGAGAGGTTTTGCACACACAGGAAGGTGTCCTCATGCCTCAATTATTACTGGGGGAAAAGAATTGAACATGGTTGAGGACAACCATTTCCAGAATTGTGTTCCTCAACTGAAAGTTTCTAGACAGGAAGTGAGCACTGACAGACAGACTGAAGTATTTCATATTTGCTTAGGTGGCATTTTTGCTCAAGGATTTAAATATTCTTTGGAAGTCTATATACACTTGTAGAGCTGTAGAAAAGAAAAAAATAATGACTGGAACAAAACTGCCTGGAGTCACATCCCAGAAAAACTCTAGCTAGCCATGTAACTATGAGCAACCGTTTATCCTGTGAAGCCACTATTTCCTCATTTGTACAACAGGAATACTCATGAAACCTACCTAACATAATCATTGACAGTATAAATGAGTTAATATAGATAAAATGTTTAGACCAGATCAGAGTGGTACGATGTTAACATAATCTTATCTGCTTTCCCACCTGGACACCAAGGAATTGAGAAGTGAGCAAGTGTCTTATTCATATCAGAATGTTCCGTATTTGTTTGTTTGTTGTTTGTTTTGACAGGGAGTCTTGCTCTGTCGCCCAGGCTGGAGTGCAGTGGCATGATCTCGGCTCAATGCAAGCTCTGCCTCCCGGGTTCGCACCATTCTCCTGCCTCAGCCTCCCAAGTAGCTGGGCCTACAGGTGCCTGCCACCACGCCCAGCTAATTTTTTTGTATTTTTAGTAGAGATGGGATTTCACAGTGTTAGCCAGCATGGTCTCGATCTCCTGACCTCGTGATCCACCCACCTCGGCCTCCCAGAATATTCCATATTTCTAAAGGATATCACATAATAATAATAGTAACAATAGTAATAATGATAATAGAGAAAATGTATTAACGTCTTATTATAGATGAGTGTCAGTGTGATTTTATGTTACTTATGTCATTTGCCCCATCTTGGTGGGGCTAGTAATATCATTATGTTCACCTTACAGATGAAGAAAGCACTGATTAAAGAGGTTTATTAGTTTGTTCAAAACCAAGTAACTGGTAATATTTCAGTCGAATTACAGTACTCTTTAGTAACCAATTTGTTATGTTACCTTAAAACTGTCAGGAATTTGATTTAAAAAAATGCATTAAATAAATAAGGAAACAATGCATTTTCAATAAAACATCATTTATCTTCATAATAAACTTACTTTATAGATATGTTCAGTGATGGTAATGACTTCACATTCATTTTAGCATTGGGAAATGTGTTTTTTCAGTATCTTTACAGGTGCTGTAGAGCAATGGTCTCCATAAGGCAAAATAAAATGTGGTACCCTGGTATCTGTTTCTTTAATTGAGCTTTTAAAATATATATCATTTGAATGAAATTATAATGATTTCATTAACCTCTTTTGCCCTTTCTCAAACATGATGACTATAAATGTGATAGGAAATTAAAATTGCCCATTGCTGGAGGAAAGCAATCAAGCCAGATTGACCAATATGCTTACACGCTTGTCTGGAAACTTTTCCCCCTTAAATAGGGAAGCTGAAAGAGGAGGATCATTATAAATATCTATTTGTGTATCTATAAAGAAATTAAATCATGCGAACTCAGCTTCAGAATTTCAATGAATCAATTTTACAGACGGAAATCTTAAAATTTTTATTTCTTAGGGATTTCCACTTTAACAGAAATGATAAAACATCCTGGCTGATTTTATCCAGAAGGTGATGCATATAGATTCCATAATTTTCAGTGGTAACCTTAAAATGAGTTTCCAAATACCAAATATTTTAGTATGGAATGATTTTTAAATCTAGAGGGAAAAGAGTCTGTTAAGTACTCACAGGTGTGTAGGTCCATTTGCTGGATGCAGTACAAGCCAGCTGCTATCTAAGCTATGAGGCCTTGCATATTTAGTAACTTTGCCACCTTTAAAAATGAGAAAGTGTTAATAGATATGCTGGCATGTATTATGGGTATCACAGACAAAAAAGAAGCAATTAAATAATGTGATATGGCAAAGAAGAAAAATAAAATAACAATAAAAAATTAGGGCCCAGAGACACACTGCTTCCAAGTTTATAAACAAAACAATCTCATTCTTTCCATCTCCATCTCCCTGTCTCTTTCTGTCGCTTTCTCCTTCTCTCTCTCTAGCACACACAGACACACATGCACATACACATATGGAGGATCATAACCAATGGTTTTGAAATGATTACAAAGAACCCAAACTGAGTTTGATGCTGGTGCAGAAACCACCATCCTGTGAATCTATTTATAGGTTTAGCCTTTAGGGAGGGATAAGGACCACAGTGACGGAAACATCACAAAATGAAAAATTTTCTTTCCAAAATGACACTGAAAATTTTACTTTCCCTGCATTGTATGGGTCTACTTACAATGCCAAAAGCCCCCCCCGCCCGTCAAATAATTACTCATCTTTGTCATCCCCCTCCAGCGTCATTCCTTTGTTTTTAACCCATTTTAGAAAGATACTCACTTTAAGAAATTATTTCTCAAAACAACTACAGCCAATGGCAACGAAAGTGGTTAGAAAATGGAAGTGTATTTGTGCATGTGTGCATGTTTTCCTTCCCCTATGTCCAATATATTTCCTCAGGTCTCTACTTTGGGACCAAGAAAGAGGAACTCTGATATTCCAATGTAATCCACATCCCAAAGAATTGTAAACCCAGACCAAATTACAATTTCTCTTTTTTAAGACTAAATTATTTTATGTCTCTTGGGGGAAAAAAAGCAACAGGCACACATTTATTTGCATTAACATGTGATTGATTAATATCCCCACACCGTTTCTGTTCATTTATACTGGAAAATAAGGTACATGTTGGCCATAGTAGATTTTCTCTTGGTAAAATTCCAAGCACTGCTCCATGTTATAAATAACGATACATAAGCAGATGCAGAACTTGTTTTCTTGCCCTAGTTACCTCCAAGTTCAAGGAGTTCTTCTAGGAAACCTGTTTTCAGTATTGCTGCCTTCAGGACCACTTCTCTGCAACTGCCTATTCCTCATCTAATTCCTCTTTCTACAGAAGGCTTTCTAGCAACCACAAACTCTCAGTTTCTGACCTCTGCCTGTGATCTTCCAAATTTGCCACCTCCTCAGACTTTTCCACCAGCCTTTCTCCTAGGTCATCTCTACCTGCAGGATCTTGCACTCTCATCCTCAACCCCAGCGTTTTCTTCCCAGAAATACCTTCTGTTCAATCCCCAAGACAACTGCAGAAAAGTCTAGTGGCCAGGAGTCACCAAAAGACCAGAGCCCAGTACCTGGAACATAGCAGCTAATATGCCGAGAGAGAGAGAAAAGCGCCAGTGAGAATATGATTGAAAAGTATGCACATGCATTCTCCTTTAATTTTTAGTCTTTGTTTTGTTCTTGTATAAATCAGTGTAATAGTGCCCATTGTTCACAAGTGTATGAATAAATGGACACTCATTTATAACAGCTGAGCAGGAAAAAAATGTTTCAAACTTTTTTCTCAAGCACAATTTAGCATTAGAAATAGAAATACATACTAGAAACCCCCTAACTGTGCAAAACACTAATCTAGACTTCCAGAAATTAATTTGAAGAAATATTTGCAGATATGTTCATATTCACCTCAAGTATACTTAGCGCAGCATTTTCAAAATAATGATATATTGTCAGTGATGTAAATACTCAACAAAGAAAAAAATTATCAGATTACTTATGCATGTGCCAGACAACGCACACATATCCACTGAAAAAAATATGCAGCCACTAAAATGGCATTATAGAGGATGATTGAATGACCAGGAAATCGTTCATGATCTATAAATTGGCAAAAGGCTCTTAAATTATAATATACCAATATTTTTTTGTGTGTGTGTGTGTGTAGAAAACTGCAATAAGGTTCACAAAAACGTTAACACAATTTATCTCTGAGGCATTGGAAATTTGATTCTTTTTTGTGTTTTTCTTTATTTCATCTAAACCTATAAATGTGATAGATAATTTTTATAGGTAGATATAATATTACTAAATCACAGATGATCTCATTGTTCCACGTTTCTCATGATGTTTGCCATAACGTCAGCAATGGCGTGATATAGAAAATAGATGCCTACTATAGGTTGGACCTGCTGTAAAATATCTCATTGTCATCTCATAAAAATATTTTGAACATTATATGTATATTATACTTCTATAAACATGTTAAAAATTACCTACTGCTGTAAATTTCATACCCTCCAGTTTCATCATTTTCCCTATTGCTGTTCTATCTATCTATCTATCTATTTATCTATCTATCATCTGTTTGTTTGTTCATTTATTAGAGACAGGGTCTCATTATGTTACCCAGGCTTGCCTAGAACTCCTGTGCTCAAATGATCCTCCTGTCCCCAGACTTCCGAGTAGCTGGCATTACAGACTCACACCACTGTGTCCAACTGACTTATTTTCTTTTTACAATGTAAGTAACTTCTCTTATTAATCCTCCTGCTACAAGATCTGAATTCTAATTCAATGCCTCCCAATACAGTGGTAAAGAACAAGCTTGTTTTATTTCCAGATTTATATTCAATTGCAGATCAATAATTCCATAAAATATAATAAGAATTAATCATTAGAAAAAGAAGTATTAGGCTGGGCGCGGTGGCTCATGCCTGTAATCCCAGCACTTTGGGAAGCCAAGGCAGGCGGATCACCTGAGGTCGGGAGTTCGAGACCAGCTTGACCAACCTGGAGAAACCTCATCTCTACTAAAAATTCATAATTAGTCAGAGGTGGTGGCACATGCCTGTAATCCGAGCTACTTGGGAGGCTGAGGCAGGAGAATTGCTTGAACCAGGGGGCTGGAGGGTGTGGTGAGCAGAGATCGTGCCATTGCACTCCAGCCTGGGCGACAAGAGCGAAACTCCGTCTCAAAAAAAAAAAAGAAAAAGAAAAAGGAATATTAAAAAAGATATACCAAATACAAACCCAAACTTTTTCTATTGCATTTAAAACCACAAAATTCATCCCCATAAATATCATATCAAACATTAGGAAAAAGAAAATAATTATAAAGTTTGTAAACTTTGTTCATTAAAAGAATCATTATTATACTCATAATGTGATTCCTATTTTTACTAAACCAAGAGTTATAAATCTGCATATCGTTCACACTTTGAACAAGCACCTATAGATCCATATATAATATCTTTTTTTCTTCAACTTCTATTTTAAGTTCAGGGGTACAATTGCAGGATGTGCAGGTTTGTTACACAGGTAAACGTGTGCCTTGGTGGTTTGCTGCAGACATCATCCCATCACCTAGGTATTAAGCCCAGCATCCATTAGCTATTTTTCTTGATGCTCTCCCATCACCCCCATGCCCAACAGGCCTGTGTGTGTTGTTCACCCCAATATGTCCATAATGTTCTCATGTTTCAGTTCCCACTTATAAATGAGAACATGTGGTGTTTGGTTTTCCGTTCCTGTGTTATTTTGCTGAGGATAATGGCTTCCAGCTCCAACCATGTCCCTGCAAAGGACATGATCTAGTTCCTTTTTATCACTGCCTAGTACTCCATGGTGTAAATGTACCACATTTTCTTATCCAGTCTATCACTGATGGGTATTTGGGTTGATTCCATGTCTTTGCTATTGTGAATCGTGCTGCATGTGCATTTACGTTTATAATAGAACGATTTCTATCCCTTTGGGTATATACCCAGTTATGGGATTGCTGGGTCAAATGGTATTTCTGCTTCTAGATCTTTGAGGAATTGGCACACTGTCTTCCACAATGGTTGAACTAACTTACACTCCTACCACCAACAGTGTAAACGCATTCCTTTTTCTCCGCAACGTTGCCAGCATCTGTTGTTTCTGGACTTTTTAGTAATCGCCATTCTGACTGGCATGAGACAGTATCACACTGTGGTTTTGATTTGCATTTCTCTAATGATCAATGATGTTGAGATTTTTTCATGTGTTCGCTGGTCACATGCATATCTTCTTCGGAGAAGTGTCTGTTCATGTCCTTTGCCCACTTTTTAATGGGGTTGTTTGGTTTTTTTTCTTGTAAATTTGTTTAAGTTTCTTGTAGACTCTGGATATTAGACCTTTGTCAGATGGGTAGATTTCAAAAATTTCCTCCCATTTCATAGGCCCTCTGTTCACCCTGATGATAGTTTTTTTTTGCTGTGCAGAAGCTCTTTAGTTTAATTAGATCCCATTTGTCAATTTCTACTTTTGTTGCAATTGCTTTTGGCATTTTCCTCATGAAACCTATGTCCTGAATGGTATTGCCTAGATTTTCAAGTTTTAAGCGTAACAAATGAGTCTACTTTTGCTCGTTTACTTAGTCGATCTAAGTTTGATTGACTGATTTCTAAATACTTACTTCCAATTTCTTATCTAGTTGATGAACCCGTAACAAACAGCAGACAAGCATGGTCCCACTAACCTCACTTTGAGTAGCATTGTTTTAGCATTACTGCTTTTTTGTGGATTCTCTGCTCCTACCACATCACTTTCTCTCTATACCTTAATCTCTCAATAAAGTGCCCAAGTCATGTTCTTCTACCATGGTTGCTTGTCCATTTCTTCCCTCCACTGCCACTACAATTGTGTCTATCTCATATTTGTTGTATAAATGACATTTATTTACCAAGGCACAGAATAAACAGTACTCATGGGCTATTTATGGGGAAGGGAATTAACTGTCTTTCTCTCAAGGACAACAGCCTGAAATGTATGTGCTATGTTCAAGAGGGCATGGCAAATGTAGGCCCTATGAAAATATGCAGCGTACTGGGTGACCAGCAGCACTCCTTGTCTGTTGTGTCCCACTGTTTTTGTGCTAAGCACTCTGTCTGCATTAAAGAGAACCTCAAACAAGAGTTTGTAGACAGGCACAAGATCCAGCCCTCAAAAGATAAGAAGCCATCCATGCCTCGATAAGGGAGCAGACACCCAGCTAAGCAGGATCTAGGCTCATCACAGAACTGGAGAGAAAATTACAGCTGGGACTGAGGCCTAAATAAAGACTCATCAATCTAGGAAAGGTTAGAGGAAAGAGCTGCAGCTTTGTGGGCACACACACCCCCAAAGTATCACTCAGGTGTGATTACTGGGTTAATACACTCCCAGATTTGCTTTTCCCTGGGGAATAGGTAGGCTAAGTCTGCAAGTAGGTAAAGCTGGTGAGGTGGAGGATTATAGCTATTTTGTTTCTTAGAAATATTGAAACGTTTCTTGGAAACTCAGTGTTTTCATCTGCAAAATGAAAATTAAACTAACTGTCTTTCCAGCCTGAAAGATTAGTGTAAACACCAAGCAACACATGTGATATGGTTTGGCCCTGTGTCCCCACCCAAATCCCATCTTGTAGCTCCCATAATTCCCATGCATTGTGGGAGGGACCTGGTGGGAGATTATTGAATTATAGGGGTGGATCTTTCCCATACTGTTCTCATGATAGTGATTGGGTCTCACGAGATCTGATAGTTTTAAAACCAGTAGTTTCTTTGCACCAGCCCTCTCTTTTTGCCTGCCACTATCCATGTAAGACGTGACTTGCATCTCCTTGCCTTCTGCCATGATTGTAAGGCCTACCCAGCCATGTGGAACTGAAAGTGCAATTAAACCTCTTTCTTTTTTAAATTGCCCAGGCTCGGGTGTGTCTTTATCAGCAGCATGAAGATGGACTAATTCAATATGTGAAAGAAGATGTATGCAGTTCACTAACATATATATGTATATTTACATGCATGTGTATGCATATATGTATTGCATATGCCACTATTATGACTATAATTTGTATACCCTGAGCCATCTGACTCCCAAGCCTTTTATAGTTAGCGAATATGTGTTTATTGGTCTCTTCTGTACCTAGTTCTCTTGGGTAGAACTTTATATGTGTTTTAGCCAGAAGTTTGCTTCATTCCAAAAAGACATCTTTACCTTGACCCAGTTCCACTACTTCCTTTAGATGTTTAAAAACCTTTTTTAACATCTTCATCCTCAAGATCATCAATTTCTATTTTATACATATAGATCGCCTTTGATATTTCTAAGTGTGATACCTTTCCTAGTTTTGCTTTTTAAGTCTTAGGCTTTATACTCTACACTGTCATGTACTTCACTATATCCTTTTCATAATTTGCCCTTTTCTTACTTCAAAAATATTTTATCTTCAGTAAAGCACCCCCACTCCCTCATTCCTTCATATGAGCTGGTAGAATTTGAAGTTTATTTCCCAAAGCACTGTATTGTTAAAGCTCACTTTGAAACATGGAAACACAATAGTAAATTGTGTAGTTCTTCCTCAGTCAGGTATATGAGCCCTCTTTTAACTCCTTCCTACTTTTCCAATGGAATCTGAAAAATCCAGTGCCAGAAGTGCCACATACCTGTGAGGTGAGCGTATAGAAATAAGGTACAAAAGCTGTCGCTGGAAGCCGTACAGTCAGCCTAGTGTTATTTTCCAATACCAGCTTTCCCCTTAGTTTCTTCACTTATTTTTCTTTTCCTTTTCCATATATTATTTTATTTTGCCTAATTGTCTCCTTTATAAAGTGCACTCCAATAATTCTCCTTGAGCTCGTTTCTGAATTCTACATGTCACAGTGCCACTTTTGCATCTGGTGCCCATGTTTATGATTTTGCTGCTTTGATCTGTTTAATTGTTCTTCTTCAGGTCTCTGGAGAACATTAGTTATATTTATGTACATCCTTGTGCTCTTCCTGTAATTCAAAGAGTGGTGTCATCTGCATGAAATAAAATTGATTTCACACTCAGTGTTAGCATCCTGTTTTCATTTTTGTATTTTACTTCCCTGAAAGTTTCTAAGAATCTCCTTATAAAATGTCTTTAGCCAGGCATGGTGGCATGTGCCTGCGGTCCCAGGTACTGAGGCTGAGACAGGAGGATGGCTTGAGCCCAGGAGTTTGAAGGAAGCCTGGGCAACATAGAAAGAACTTGTCTCTAAAAAAGAAAATAAATAAAATAAAATAAAGAAATAAATACATTAGGTCTGTTTCTGATGGCTCACACCGGTAATCTCAACGGTTTGGGAGGCCAAGGTGGGACGGTCACTTAAGGACAGGAGTTGAGAATAGTCGGGGCAACATATTAAGACCCTGTCTCTAAAAATTAATTAACTAGAAAAATTTTAAATTAAAAAGTAAAAAATAAAATAAAAAATAAGTCAGGGCACAGTGGCTCACATCTGTAATCCCAGCATTTTGGGAGGTTGAGATAGGCAGATTATTTGAGGTTAGGAGTTTGAGACAAGCCTGGCCAATATGGTGAAACCCCGTTTCTTCTAAAAATACAAAAATTAGCCAGGCATGGTGGGCTCATGCCTGTAGTCCCAGCTACTCAGGAGCCCGAGGCAGCAGAATCACTGAACCCAGGAGGCAGAGATTGCAGTGAGCCAAGATCGCGCCATTGCACTCCAGCCTGGGTGACAGAGAGAGACTCCATCTCAAAACTAACTAAATAAATAAATAAATAAAGCCAGGTATTGTGGCATGCATCTGTAGTCCCAGCTTCTCGGCAGGCTGAGGCATGAGGATTGCTTCAGCCTGGGAGGTCACACCACTGCTTTCCAGCCTGAGTGACAGAGAAAGACCCTATCTCAAAGTAATAATAATAAAAAAAAACTTCTTAGAAAGAGTTTTCAGATCATACACACACAGAGAAGCTGGAAAAGTAGTTTTGTCTTGTTTCTCCGGCACCTCGAAGTATACAGTCTTCACACACTCTCTCCCACCACTGAGTATGGGCTGCGGATGGTGATGATGGGAAATGTCTTCACATATTTCAATAATGTTCAGACAGATGGTCTTGAAGAGAAACTGTTTGTGTTGTTGTTTTTCTGATCAAACGTTTGCTTCATTGAAATAAAATTAATGTTCTTCCCACTTTCCTCCTTCAGCCTGCTGTCTCTTTAGCCTCCCTAAGCCAACAGCTTTTTTCCCTCCTGCCACAACACCTATCACATGTCTTCTATGCTACGCTTCAAAAAATCTTGAAATCAATGTCTACTTTCATAGATTTCCAACTTTTAAAACACATCTTTCAATTCTTAAAAAATAACCAACTAGAGATTCCATTGTAATGAGTATTTTCAAATATTGTCATAATTAATATCTAAGAATGTGCTTAATTTGACTGCAATATGTCATTAGAGCACTTTCTTCTTTGAGTTCCTCACTACTTGAGCTGTGATCATTTCCAATAAATCACTTCCTTATTCTTTGGTTGGCACCCTGCATCAGCTCATCTTCCTTCTCCTTTCTTGTTTCTCAACTTCTTTTATAAATATCATTTTCATTATTCAGACAACACAAGCTTTGCCATTGTTTTTCTTCAGTGCCAACTTAACCTGCGCCTTTTTTGCTCTTTATTCTGTCTCGTTTCCTTGTGCAACCTCAGGTGTCTGTGGGAAGTGCTTTTACTTTTGTCTGGCGTCCTCTCTTCTCTCATCACCCTGACTATCTTTACAGACCTGTTATTTCTGTATAGATTTCTACATCCAAGTCTTCACCCTGGTTTTCTGTGTGTGTACTCCTTTAAACATTTCTGCAGCTACTTTGCTCTTTAAATCTGTTGGCTTGCTTCCTTCCCTGGGGAATTTTCTTTATATCATTTTTTAAACATGAACCACCACTTTGTGACATCTGGAAAGGTGAGAAGGGATTCTCTACCCTTGATCATCTTTCTTATATTTTTTAATTTCCTCTTGTTCTCATAGGGATATTCTCAACCTCCAAAAAGCTCTACCAAATTTTGCAGTTTTGAGAAATTAATTTCAGCTATTACCATAGCAGGTTCAGGAAAGCCAACATCTTTCATGTTACATTATACAACCTTTATTTTTCCTTGTATGAAAGTATTCTCAGTTCCTCTGACACACTTTTCCTAGGACTTTTTCATAAATATTTACAACTATGAGCCTGTATATTTAAATTAGTATCTTTCAATCTGGTAACACAGAAAGGGTTACACATTTGACTTTATTGGCAAGTATTTGCAAATTAGGCAGACCTCATATCCTAGCCACTTATAAACTGCATGATTCTGTATCTCATTTTTCTCATGGAGAAATAGAGGTAATATTAACTTTGTTTTTGCTAACTGTTGTTACCTCTGTAGTTCCTGTCACATTTCAGACCTATTTATTGCATGTGATGTTTTTCACAAGATGCTTAAATCTCTGACTTTCAATTTCCTTATCTGTAAAATAAAAATAATAATACTTCCCCTTACAGAGGATGTTGTATATATTAGCAACAATGATTATAAAGTATCTGATATTCAATAAATAATGGTATTGTCAATGTTGATGACTATAATTATCATGATTCATCTTTCAATCTTTATTCTGAGAGCTAAAATGATCTCTTAATATTTGTTTTTTTTAAAACTTGCTGAGAAGTTATTATATGCTTAAATATATTTGTATTTCTTTTAAATGAGAGCTGAGGTTACTTTAATTTCCCACGTTTATTTCTCTCTCTATTTCTCCTTTCCAGTTACACATTGTACAGTTTGAATGCCATATCCGGAATCTCCGTAGGATCCACGCCAACAGGCCAGTGCTCTGAGCCCTGAATACAGACATTTACACATGATAGATATTCCCCTATAGATTCAGTGTTGAGGTTTTGAACTAATATGTGCAGTGTTTAAAATTCCAATTTCCACCAACATTATTTTTCCTTTATGTGACATTTACTGAGTGTCCAAATTATGCCAGGCAATATGCTGGCCTCTAGGAGTACAAAGGTGAAGATAATGTCCTTGCCCAAAATGATTTTACAAAGTGGTGGGAGGTACCACCACATAAAATGGAGATTTACAGTACAAAGTGATTTTATCATATCTGTCAAGGTTCTTTGATCTCCTAGTTTTCGGTCTACCTTTTATTCTTCCCAAATCTATCTTTTAACTTTTTTTCAAATCCTATGTTAATTCTTGCTTTCTTCTAGGATTTGGATTAAAATTACAAGAAGCCATAGTCTTCCCCTACTCACTTTAATTTTCTGACAGAAATCTTTACTTATGTCCCTGTGAGTCCTTCAAACAACAAAAAAGAAACTCTTAAAACAAAAAAAGAGTAGAGTATAATACAATAAATTATTCTATACATATTACATAGATCCAACAATTATAATTATTTAGTCATATATGCTTTATCCAAATCCCAGGCATTGTTTTACTGCTAAATACGTTATTTGTATTTCTCACAAATAAATACATTCTCCTAACTCTAATACCATTACCCACCTACAAAAAAATTTTACAATTAATTTTTCCATCATCTATTCTCCATTAAAACATCCATTCCGTACTTATGAAACAAATGCCATGTTATATTCATGAATCTCTGGGTCAGAAATTTGGGCAGTGCTCCGCTAAGTGATTCTTTTGCTCTGTATGGTTACTCAATGGTACTCACCTGGCGATGAGCCAGTCTAGATTATTCAAGACTGACTTATATGCACCCTTCCTTAGGTGGGATGATCTGGGCTGTTGAATGGAGTGTCTACATGTATACTCACCAGCATGACAGTCTCGAGTAGTTGAACTTCCTAGATAGAGCTTGGCCTCTCATGAGGGAGTAACCCAAGATTACTAGGCAAAGAATGCATGAGTTTTAATGACCTAACTTCAGAAGTCGTTGAAAGCAGCCACAAGTCTGTCTACATGCAAGGAGAGGAGTTAGTATGGAAGGAATGTAAAATAAATTTGAGGACGTCTTGAAAAAGCAGCAGTCTTCAATATCATATGATACCAATTTCATGTGTTAAAATTTCTCAATTTTCTCAAAAACATCTCTTTGTACTTGATGTTCAAATCAGGCTCCATATAAGTTCTACATATTGCATTTGGTTGTTATTTTTCTTTAGTCTTTTTTAAGCCTTTAAATTCTAAAGGCTGATTAGATTTACATTAGCATTCTGGCAGAATCATTTTTGAGGTGGTCTTCTAGGTAACGTATTGCATCATATTGAGACACATAGTGTCTGGCTGTCACATTATTAGTGATTGGCCAGTTGTTTCAGGAAGTGGCAGCTTGTTCCCTCCATTGTTAACTCATTATTGGTTGGTTGGTTGGTTGGTGTTGGTTTAAATCTTGAAATCAGTAAATAATCCTTGGGCTGAAACTTACCATCTTTGAGAGTAAGCATCCCCTATCAACTTTTTACAAAAATGTTTTTCTTAAGTAGTTTATTATTCTTGCTTAATATAATCATTAAGTAGTGGTGGCAAAATGGTGACTTTCTGTGTTTCCCATAGATGTATTAATATTAACTTGAATTCACATATAAAAAAGGACTTTTTTATCAAACAAGGTTATTCTGTCAGTTAAAATACACTTCTTAGAGAAAAAAAGAGGAAAACATTTAATGTTTTTTCTTCATTACTGATCTTCTGAGTAAAGTAACTAATGTACTCACTATCCTCAATAATGATAAAAAGATTTACCATTTTCGGTTTTTTATATTTTTGGAAATTATTTTTAGCTATGTGGATATAAAATATATAATTAATAGTTGCCACTTATTATTATTAAAATTAATTACAATTATTATTATTTTTGATTCTTAAATGATTACATCTTTGGCAGCAAGATCCCCTTAGAGTTGTCACTGTGATTTTTCGGCATAACAACATTAGCTTATGATAGCTTTCTTGACTTCTAACACAGCAAACTATTCTACAATCTTTTTGTGCATATCCTGCCCTAGACCCAAAACAAGTTATTTTTCCAAGCAGCCCTGATTACTTTTAGTAAGAAATAATATTTAGAGAACATGATGTGTACAGGTAAGTGCTGAGAGCTACTGAGTTGTCATTGCTTCTAGGCATTTTCAGTGGACAGAGATGGGGAAAATTTTTTAACAACAACAGCAACAAACTATGAGTTTATGCTTAACATTAAATTCAATATTATAGTTTTTCCTTAACTTTTTAAAATTTTATAATTTTAACTCCTTTCTCCTACAAGAAAAATTCTAAAAATACAAACTTTTATTTGCTTTATTCTACAACACGTAAAATAACATTTAAATAACCATAGTGGTATCTTAACTAGAGCAATAAAACTGAATAAAGGTTTGCCTTAGGTTTCCTTTGTACCTATCCCCTTTAAGGATGTACTGCCACAATACTATGTTCTGAATCATGTTGAAATTATTAATTTTTGCCTGTGTGGTTAATCACCAACTTGATATGTTCATTTGTTTTAGTTTGATCTGAATTTTTAACACTTGCACTTTTATGTAATTTATTTTTAATATATACAAATCTTGCGTGTCTTAAGTCAGAATTAATAAGAACATATGCTCAGAAACATCTCACTTTCATTCTTATCCTCTCCCTCTGTTCCCTGCCACCTGTATAAACAAACATTTTTATTAGTTTTCATTTTGGCCTTCCAGTTTTGTTTTGTTTTGTTTTGTTTTTCACAAATATAAGCACAAATGTTATTATGCTATATTCAATACTTTGCTTCCTATTTTTGTTTCCCCTGTGGGCACCAGACAAAGCTGTATATTTATTTATTCATGAAATTTCTTTACTGTCCTCTTTCAGAAGAGGGAATAATTAATAGTTAAAATTCTGAAATAAAAGTAAATGATAAGTTGAACAGAGAAGTTACTTTGTTGTTACTGAGAATAACGAGTGATGGAGATACCTGGGTAAGATGTTCTGGAAAGATACCTATGGGGTTATGATATGAATCAGGTGAGAGGAGGGATGAGATGAATCCAGTTGTGTAGAAAGCAGACAGGAGCATATGTTGACACATTCTAGAAACTGAGGGCAGGCCAGTGAATTTGAAATTTGTAGCATGGAAGAAAAGAGTTATAGTAGGACGTTGGAGAAATAGAGAACTTGCAGACCAACAAAATTAATTTTTAAAAATTTAAATACGATGGAAAGCCACAGGATGGGTTAGGATGGAGAAGTAACAGAATTTCATCCTTAGCTATTTTGCTTTGTCAGCACAGTGCTACAAAATCACTTTTGTCCTCCTCTGAATGCTTTAACTTCTTTGAAGCTTTCTGTAATACAAAGGCATTTGATCTCTCCTTTTATGTGTTACTACTTATGATTTTTACCATTATCAAAACAACTACTATTTTCTCTTGTAATTTTTTGTTCATTTACCTGTTATCACTTGCACCCATGAGTACTTTGAGGGGGTATGTAGTATTTATCTTTGAATCCACAATGGGTAACAGATGCGTAACACATGTGGTACTCCAAAGAAGTTTTAAAAATAAATAAATCAAAAGATGATACTAAAACAAATTTTCCCCAAAGACACTTTTTTTTTTTTTTTGAGATGGAGTTTTGCTCTTGTTGCCCAGGCTGGAATGCAATGGCGCGATCTCGGCTCACTGCAACCTCCGCCTCCTGGGATCAAGTGATTCTCCTGCCTCAGCATCCTGAGTAGCTGGGATTACAGGCATGTGCCACCACATCTGGCTAATTTTGTATTTTTGGTAGAGACAGGGTTCCTCTATGTTGGTCAGGCTGGTCTCAAACTCCCGAACTGAGTTGATCCACCTGCTTCGGCCTCCCAAAGTGCTGGGATTACAGGCATGAGCCACCATGCCTGACATAGATACTTAATTTATAAAATTGCATTCAAAATTTTTCTTTTAAAAATTTTATCCTTAAAAATATTTGTAGAATTTAATTTAGTTCTTTTGGAAACTCTAACCTACACTTTTACCACCAAATTCAAATCAGTTTTATACAAAATCTACCCACCCTCATGAAGTCATCTTGAATACCATTATTCTTTTTGCTTCTATATCATTTTGTGGGAGAATTCTTATTCAGTTTTACCTGGTTTTAAAGTTATAAGGGTGTATGGGGTGTGTGTGTGTGTGTTTACATGTATCACATTTTTTACTAAGTAAAGTCCCAGAAGACGAGAACCACTTCTCCTTTAACAAATTGTATTTTATAATGCATGACACATGCATATAGCAAATTAAGCTTTGAGTAATTTTATTGAAATCTTATTTCACAGAATGAATTTCAAAAACCAAATGAGTTTTGCTGGGTGTTTCAAGATGGCCAAACAGGAACAGCGCCAGTCTACAGCTCCCAGTGTGATCAATGCAGAAGAAAGGTGATTTCTGCGTTTCCAACTGAGGTACTTGGTTCATCTCACTGGGACTGGTTGGACAGTGGGTGCAGCCCACAGAGGGTGAGCTGAAGCAGGGCAGGGCGTCATCCCACCTGGGAAGCACAAGGGGTTCGGGGATTTCCCTTTCCTAGCAAAGGGATGCCGTGACAGACTACCTGGAAAAACAGGGCACTCTCACCCAAATATGGTGCTTTTCCCAAAGTCTTAGCAACCGACAGACGAGGTGATTCTCTCCAGTTCCTGGCTCAGCGGGTTCCACACTCACGGAGTCTTGCTCACTGCTAGTACGGCAGTCTGAGTTCAATCTGCGAGGTGGCAGCCTGGCAGGGGGAGGAGCATATGCCATTGCCAAGGCTTCAGTAGGTAAACAAAGCAGCTGGAAGGTCGAACTGGGCAGAGCCCACTGCAGCTCAACAAGGCCAACTGCCTCTACACTCCAACTCTGCGGGCAGGGCATAGCAGAACAAAAAAGCAGGCAACTTCTGCAGACTTAAATGTCCCTGTCTGACAGCTCTGAAGAGAGTAGTCATTCTCCCAGCAGGGCATTTGAGCTCTGAGGACAGACAGACTGCTGCCTCAAGTGGGTCCCTGAGCCCCGTGTAGCTGAACTGGGAGACACCTGCCAGTTGGAGCTGACAGACACCTCTTATAGGCAGCTGCCCCTCTGGGACAAAGCTTCCAGAAGAAGGATCAGGCAGCAATATTTGCTGTTCTGCAATATTTGCTGTTGGGCAGCCTCCACTGGTGATACCCTGGCAAACAGGGTCTGGAGTGGAACTCCAGTAAACTCCAACAGACCTGCAGCTGAGGGACCTGACTGTTAGGAGGAAAACTAACAAACAGAAAGGAATAGCATCAACATCAACAAAAAGGACATCTACAAGAAAACACCTTCTGTAGGTCATCAACATCAAAGACCAAAGGTAGATAAAAACCACAAAGATGGAGAGAAACCAGAGCAGAAAAGCTGAAAATTCTAAAAATCAGAGCACTTATTCTCATCCAAAGGATTGCAGCTCCTGACCAGCAATGGAACAAAGTTGGACAGAGAATGACTTTGAAGAGTTGACAGAAGTATGCTTCAGAAGGTCAGTAATAACAAACTTCTCTGAGCCAAAGAAGGATGTTTGAACACATTGCAAGGAAGCTAAAAACCTTGAAAAAGGATTAGATGAATGGCTAACTACTATAAACAGTGTAGAGAAGACCTTAAATGACCTGATGGAGCTGAAAACCGTGGCACGAGAACTTTGTGACACATGCACAAGCTTCAATAGCCGATTCAATCAAGTGGAAGAAAGGGTATCAGTGATTGAAGATAAAATTTATGAAATAAAGTGAGAAAACAAGGTTAGAGAAAAAAAGTGAAAAGAAACGAACAAAGCCTCCAAGAAATATGGGACTATGGGAAAAGACCAAATCTACGTTTGAGTGGTGTACATGAAAACAGTGGGGAGAATGGAACCAAGTTGGAAAACACTCTTCAGGATATTGTCCAGAAGAACTTCCCCAACCTAGTTAGGTAGGCCAACATTCAAATTCAGGAAATACAGAGAACACCACAAAGATACTCCTCAAGAAGATCAATGCCAAGACACATGATTGTCAGATTCACTAAGGTGGAAATGAAGGAAAAAGTGTTAAGAGCAGCCAGAGAGAAAGGTCGAGTTACCCACAAAGGAAAGCCCTTCAGACTTACAGGGGCTCTATCAGGAGAAACCCTACAAGCCAGAAGAGAGTGGGGGCCAATATTCAACATCCTTAAAGAAAAGAATTTTCAACCCATAATTTCATATCCAGCCAGACTAAGCTTCATAAGTGAAGGATAAATAAAATCCTTTAAAGGCAAGCAAATACTGAGAGATTCTGTCACCACCAGGCCTGCCTTAAAAGGGCTCTGGAAGGAAGCACTAAACATGGAAAGAAACAACCAATACCAGCCATTGCAAAAACATGCCAGATTGTAAAGACTGCCAATGCTAGGAAGAAACTGCATCAATTAACAGGCAAAATAACCAGTGAACATCATAATAATAGGATAAAATTCACACATAATATTATTAACCTTAAATGTAAATGGGCTAAATGCCCCAATTAAAAGACACAGACTGGGAAATTGGATAAGGAGTCAAGACCCATCAGTGTGCTATGTTCAGGAGAACAATCTCACATGCAAAGATGCACATAGGCTCAAAATAAAGAGATGGAGGAAGATTTACCAAGCAAATGGAAAGCAAAAAAAGCAGAGGTTGCAATCCTAGTCTCTGATAAAAGAGACTTTAGACCAACAAAGATCAAAAGAGACAAAGAAGGCCATTACATAATGGTAAAGTGACTAATTCAACAAGAAGAGCTAACTATCTTAAATATATATGAACCCAATACAGGAGCACCCAGATTCATAAAGCAAGTCCTTAGAGACCTACAAAGCGACTTAGACTCCCACACAATAATAATGGGAGACTTTAACACCCCACCGTCCATATTAGACAGATAAACAAGACAAAAGGTTAACAAGGATATCCAGGACCTGAACTCAGCTCTGCAACAAGCAGACCTAAGAGACATCTACAGAACTCTCCACCACAAATCAACAGAATATTCATTCTTCTCAGCACCACATCATACTTATTCTAAAATTGACCACACAATTTGAAGTAAAGCATTCCTCAGCAAATATAAAAGAACAGAAATCACAACAAACTGTCTCTCAGACCACAGTGCAATCAAATTAGAACTCAGGATTAATAAACTCTCTCAAAACCACACAACTACATGGAAACTGAACAAGTTGCTCCTAAAAGAATACAGAGTAAATAATGAAACAAAGGCAGAAATAAGGATGTTCTTTGAAACCAATGAGAACAAAGACACAATGTACCAAAATATCTGGAACACATTTAAAGCAGAGTGTCAAGGGAAATTTATAGCACTAAATGCCCACAAGTAAAAGCAGGAAAGATGTAAAATCGACAACCTAACATTACAATTAAAAGAACTAGAGAAGCAAGAGCAAACAAATTCAAAAGCTAGCAGAAGGCAAGAAATAACTAAGATCAGAGCAGAACTAAAAGAGATAGAGACATAAAAATCCTTCAAAAAATCAGTGAAACCAGGAGCTGGTTTTTTGACAAGATCAACAAAATAGATAGAGTGCTAGCAAGACTAATAAAGAATAAAAGAGAGAAGAATCAAATAGACAAAATAAAAAATGATAAAGAGGATATCACCACCAATCCCACAGAAATACAAACTACCATGAGAGAATACTATAAACACTTCCATGCAAATAAACTAGAAAATCTAGAAGAAATGGATAAAATCCTGGACACATACACCCTTTCAAGACTAAACCAGGAAGAATTTGAGTCTCTGAATAGACCAATAACAGGCTCTGAAATAGAGGCAATAATTAATAGCCCAACAACCAAAAAAAGTTCAGGAACAGATGGATTAACAGCCGAATTCTACCAGAGGTATAAAGAGGAGCTGGTACCATGTCTTCTGAAATTATTCAAATTAATAGAAAAAAAGGGAATCCTCCCTAACTCATGTTATGAGGCCAACACTGTCCTGATACCAAAGCCTGGCAGAGACACACAAAAAAAGAGAATTTTAGACCAATATCCCTGATGAACATCAATGCAAAAATCCTTAATAAAATACTGGCAAACCAAATCCAGCAGTCCATCAAAAAGCTTATCCACTATGATAAAGTCGGCTTCATCCCTCGGATGCAAGGCTGGTTCAACATATGAAAATCAATAAACGTAATCCATCACATAAACAGAACCAATGACAGAAACCACATGATAATCTCAACAGATGCAGAAAAGGCCTTCAACAAAATTCAACAGCCCTTCATGCTAAAGACTCTCAATAAACTAGGTATTGATGGAATGTATCTCAAAATAAGAAGAGCTATTTATGACAAACCCACAGCCAATATCATATTGAATGGGCAAAAACTGAAAGCATTCCCTTTGAAAACTGGCACAAGACAGGGATGCCCTCTCTCACCACTCCTATTCAACATAGGGTTGGAAGTTCTGGCCAGGGCAATCAGGCAGGAGAAAGAAATGAAGGGTATTCAATTAGGAAAATAGAAAGTCAAATTGTCCCTGTTGGCAGATGACATGATTGTATCTTTAGAAAACCCCATCATCTCAGCCCAAAATCTCCTTAAGCTGATAAGCAACTTCAGCAAAGTCTCAGGATACAAAATCAAGTGCAAAAATCACAAGCATTCCTATACACCAATAACAGACAAACAAAGAGCAAAATCATGAGGGAACTCCCATTCACAATAGCTACAAAGAGAATAAAATACCTAGGAATCCAAATTACAAGGGATGTGAAGGAATTCTTCAAGGGGAACTACAAACCACTGCTCTATGAAATAAAAGAGGACACAAACAAATGGAAGAATATTCCATGCTCATGGCTAGGAAGAATCAATATTGTGAAAATGGCCATACTGCCCAAAGTAATTTATATATCCAATGCCATCCCCATCAAGCCACCAATGACTTTCTTCACAGAATTGGAAAAAACTACTTTAAAGTTCATATGGAACCAAAAAGGAGCCTGCGTTGCCAAGACAATCCTAAGCCAAAAGAACAAAGCTGGAGGCATCACGCTACCTGACTGCAAACTACACTACAATGCCACAGTAACCAAAACAATATGGTACTAGTACCAAAACAGATATATAGAACAACAGAACAGAACAGAGGCCTCAAAAATAACACCACACATCTACAACCATCTGATCTTTGACTAACCTGACAAAAACAAGAAATGGGGAAAGGATTCCCTATTTAATAAGTGGTGCTGGGAAAACTGGCTAGCTATATGTAGAAAGCTGAAACTGGATCCTTTCCTTACACCTTATACAAAAATTAAGTCAAGATGGATTAAAGACTTAAATGTTAGACCTAAAACCATAAAAACCCTAAAAGAAAACCTAGGCAATACCATTCAGGACATAGGCATGGGGAAGGACTTCACGTATAAAACACCAAAAGCAATGGCAACAAAAGCCAAAATAGACAAATGGGATCTAATTAAACTAAAGAGCTTCTGCACAGTAAAAGAAACTATCATCACAGTGAACAGGCAACCAACAGAATGGGAGAAAATTTTTGCAATCTACCAATCTGACAAATGGCTAATATCCAGAATCTACAAAGAACTCAAAGAAATTTTTACAAGAAAACAACAAACAACCCCATCAAATAGTGGGCAAATGATATGAACAGACACTTCTCAAAAGAAGACATCTGTGATGCCAACAGACACATGTAAAAATGCTCATCACCACTGGTCATCAGAGAAATGCAAATCAAATCCACAATGAGATACCATCTCGTGCCAGTTAGAATGACAATCATTAAAAAGTCAGGAAACAACAGATGCTGGAGAGGATGTGGAGAAATAGGAATGCTTTTACACTGTCAGTGGGAGTGTAAATTAGTTCAACCATTGTGGAAGACAGTGTGGAAATTCCTCAAGGATCTAGAACTAGAATTACCGTTTGACAGAGTAATCCCATTACTGGGTATAACCCAGGGATTATAAATGATGCTACTAGAAAGACACATGCATATGTATGTTTATTGCAGCACTATTCACAATAGCAAAGACTTGGAACTAACCCAAATGTCCATCAATGATAGACTGGATTAAGAAAATGTGGCACATATACACCATGGAATACTATGCAGCCATAAAAAAGGATGAGTGCATGTCCTATGCAGGAACATGGATGAAGCTGGAAACCATCATTCTCAGTAAACTATCACAAGGAGAGAAAACCAAACACCACATGTTCTCACTCATAGGTGGGAATTGAACAATGAGATCACCTGGACACAGGGCGGGGGAACATCACACATCAGGGTCTGTCAGGGGATGGGGGCCTGGGGGAGGGATATCATTAGGAGAAATCCCTAATGTAAATGATAAGTTGATGGGTGCAGCAAACCAACATGGCACATGTATACCTATGTATCAAACCTGCACATTGTGCACATTTACCCCAGAACTTAAAGTATAATAAAAAATAAAATTAATAAATAAATAAACAAATGAGTTAATTCCGTTCTTTACCCTCAGTCCTCCTTGATTTCTTCCATCTTATTTTATTAATCTAACTAACCCTATCATCTGACCAAAGCAGCCTTAATATTCTCTTTAGCCTGTCTGAACTTTGTGGAGGAGTTTTTTTGTTCCTGATTATAGGGCCCTGATCTGCTTTTTTAGAGCATCTACTTCACAAAACTTGTAATTATTAATTCTACCTCTGCTTCTTTGAGATGTAAATCTTCTCCCAGACTCTTGACAATTTTACAAAGCAGGAATGTCTTTCTGAAGGACTTTCTTCAAGCCATTCCTTTGAAATGCAATGATCAAGAAAGATAATACCCATCTCCTAGTCTCAGTAGGAGGGTAGGAACCTAACTTCCACAAAGTATAATTAGCAAACACAGCCTAAACAGATTGATCAACCTCCCACTAAAATTTTCCAGGATTTTTCTACCAGATCACCTATTGCTTAAAACCCTCCTGTCTTTTGTTTCCGCAGAGTTGAGTTCAATCTCTCCCCTCTATTGCAATAGTCCTGAATAAAATCTTCCTTGCCTCTGAACTCTCTCTGATAAAATTTGTATTTGATACATCCCTCCTGTAAATTTCCATTGCAGGTGACTATTTTCCTCTTGTTGGCTTATATGGGAATAGGCAGATATATTGAGGGACTACAGATTGGTTCTAGTGTATTGAATCCAGTGTATTTTTAAAATTGGATCTAGTGTATTCAAACTCCAAAAGGTAGTCTATTTATTCTTTCGTCCTTTCTGTGTATGTGGTCAAACAGGTTTTGAATGATTTGTGCCTATATCATGGGCATAGTGGCTCTTTCTTATCTTCTACTAATACTTTTGACAGCTTTACAGAAGGCCATATGGCCACCAGATTTTGCCAACAAATTTGTGCTCGACCATGGGTAGCATGGTGTACCTTTTCTCTTCTACTTATCTATTTAACGCTTTAAATCTGGGTCATCTACTGTGGTAAAGTGCTTGCCATATGGACTCCCTTCTGGAGGTACCACATTTAAAAAATAATTTTATATAAAATTAAGGAAGGGACAGAAAGTTTCTTATCTTCATTTAGCAGACGAGGCTGCAGTAAAGATAACCTAAGCAACTTGGTCAAGGTAGAGCAAAGATTAGCCTCATGTGTCCTATTCTGGATCTTTAAACAAAGTAATTTTCTGTCCCCTCTGATAGAGTTGCTACAGAGGAGAGAGCTCCTTCAGCATAACATGGTTTCAGGAGAAAATTTGTTCAAACTCCCTTCAGGAAAAACAAATTTCCCAGACTGGTGGTAAATACTATAATGGCATTGATGTAATTGACTGATTTTTCAATTCTAATATATAAACTTTAAAATACTGAAAATCAACGTACCTTTGAAATGAATCCATCATTTGTTTAATCTTTAATAAAGACTAATAAATACACAGTGGAAGAGAAATAACACAAACTTGTCTGAAAACTACAGAGGTCTCTATTGCTCTTACTTTGTTTTTAATTGCAAACAGAACAGGAATAAACAAATGCAAATTTGGACATTAGAACAATGTCCAACTATAGAAACATGAAATAAATAAATGAACTCCCTACAAAAAACAGGCTGAAAATGGTTTACATAATAAATGATATGCTAAAGAAATAAGGACAAAAATCATTCTGTAGCTGTGTATTAGTGAGAGTTAATTTTCTCTGTAAGATCAAAGGAAGAAAACAGTGGATCTTCAAAGTTAACATCCCATCTTTTTAAATTTTCTCTTTAGATTATCCTCGATACTTGGATAATGTCCATATATGGTGAGTTTGTTCAATAATATGCTTTCCTCATCTCTGGAAAAACTACATAATGAATCTTTATTCTGGTACTGCTGCCATTAGGTGTATTATCTTTCTTGTGCTTAACCTATAGATGCACACTTTACCACCCCTTTTGTTTTGTTTTCTTGTGAATTCTCCTTTATATATATTTTGAGTAGGTAACGCAGTCATAAATATGGTGGTTGATTGCTTAGGATACTAATCATTTCCTCGTCCACGTGATTGAGAGTAGAACTACATTTCTCCTCCCAACAGGTGCTGATTTTGGCCATGTAACTTTATTTTATGTTATGGTGAGTAGATTAAATCTCTGAAATTTTAGGCTTTGTCATGTCACTTGCTTTAATCAGATAAATATTTACTGGTGTGACACAAGCAAACACCTGAAGCATACTGGCATGATGAGGTATTGATTCATGTTTCTGGCATCACCATAGGCAGATAATGTGCTGGCTAGCCTGGAAGTCTATGAAAAATAAAAAACACGGGGAATATATTTAAACCCAACCTGAATCTTGGACTCAAGCCTAACTCTGCCCAGCTTAGATCAATTGAACTGCAGCCAAACCAGAGGTACCTGAAATAGAATAAATGATCATTGATTTAAGCCATTAAATTTAGGAGTGGTTTGTTATTCAGCATTATGTGTAGCTAACCACTAGACAACAGTGTACACGTTCAAAATATATAGTAAAAGAAATTCTTATTCATTCCTCCTTTTCTAATCGACCACGTTTTTGCCCAGAATAAAATATATTTTATATATATATATATAATCAATTGCTTACACATTCTTCAAAGCATGCATATGCAAGTAAACATATATTTACAAACAGACATAGATCCATCTCAAAAAAAGATCATATATCACACATACAATTCTGTTTCATTTTTGTCACTTAACTTGCCTTCAGAATACTTCATATTGGTATGAAAATATCTGCCTCTTACTTTGTAATGCTTCAATTATATTCCCTTTATAAAACTGTCATAACATGTTAAAGTAGCCTTCATTTTTAGACATTATAGATTCTTCCTGAACTTTTCATTCTCCTCCATTTTGAAGAATCTTCATGCTATTATGAGTACTTGATTTGAAAGTTTTATCTCCTATTATTACTTTTTCAATAGCAGTAAAAGTTAGTACATGTTTATCATTTAGCAAGGGCTGCTTAACTACACTATCTCATTTAATCTTCACACTAATCTTGTCAGACAAATATAACCATAACATCACAATTTCACTGAAGCTGAAAAAAGTTTAGAGTTCACCCCACTCACAGATGATATGACTGAGCTTTCAAATTCATGCTCTCCTTTTTACAATATTGATTGACCCAGTATAGATGTGTTGAAAATGCACGGGTTTCAATGCTTGCTAACCCAAATTTTATTATTTCAAGTCAAATGAAGGAACATTCTCTTTCTACAGATGGGGCAGAAGTAGAGGTTAAATAAAGAAATAATGAAATACTATGCATTCATTTACTCAATACCTCTTTATTGCACATTTAGTACCTACAAAGCACTGTACTATGCCCTGTAGCTAGGCTAGAATATATATTTGAAAATAAACACAAATTTTGTGTTTATTCATGTGTAAAATGTAACAGAATATGGCATCCAAAAATACACTACTTTGACATAAGATTTATTTTGAGCTACAGGCAATTAAGAGGAAGCTGATACAGAAAAAACTTCTCTGCCTTCCCCTTTGTGCCAAAAGCAATACATAAATTTGTAAAGGTATCTTCTCATCACTCTCTACCAGGAAAGATGAAGTTAACTGCTAGAGGCAACTCTAGATGCTTATCAGCCAAAAGATGGCATACAGAGGAACATATAGAAGAATCTATATAAAAAACCTTACTAACCAGTCCTTGTCTAACATTGGCTCCCCAAAATATTTACCTTCCCACAATTTGCCACACCTGGAAGCTCCAAGTTGTCTTCTTTTCCTTGTCACTTTTGTACAAATTATTGTTCTTTGCCAAGATGCTATATAAGTTCAAGTTCTAAACTCGCCATGGAGTTACTCATCACTGAATGTTCTCATGTATATGCACAATGTATGTGTTAATAAACTTTTGTCTGTTTTTCTCCTGTTATTATCTTTTTGGCCAATCTAATTTAAAAATTTTTTAATTGATACACGATTGTACATATTTATGGGATACAATGACATTTTGATACATGCATACAATGTGTAATGAGCAAACTAGGGTATGTAGGATATCCATCACCTCAAGCATTTACCATATATTTGAGTTGAGAACAATTCAAATTTTCTCTTCTAGATATATTGAAATAGACAATAAATTGTTGTTAACTGTAGTCACAGTACTGTACTTTTGAACACTAGAACATATTCCATCTATCTGGTTGTATGTTTTTGCACATTATGTACCTGCTCTTCATTCTCCCTGGCCCTACTCAGCCACTGGAAGCTCTTCTACTCCACCTCCATGGGATCAAATATTTAGCTCCTGTATATATGAGTGAGAATATATGATATTTGTCTTTCTGTACCTGGGTTAACTCAATAATATGACTTCCAGTTCCATTCATATTGTGGCAAATGATTGGATTTTATTCTTTTTAATGGCTGAATAGTATGTAATTGTGTACATATGCCACATTTTCTTTATCCATTTAACTGGTAATGGACATAAATTGATTCTATACCTTGGCTATTGTGAATAATGCTGCAATAAATATGGAGGTACAGGTAACCTTTTGATTTACTAATTCTCTCCCTTTGGAGAAATACCCAGTACTGAGATTGCTGGATGATATGATTGTTTACTTTTAGTTTTTTGAGAAACCTCCAAACTTTTCTTCATAATGCCCATACTAATTCTCATTCTCACCAACAATGTATGAGTTCCCTTTACTTGATATTCTTGGCAACATCTGTTATTGTCTGTCTTTTTGGTAATAGTCATTTTAACTGGAGAGAAATGATATCTCATTAGGGTTTTGGTTTGCATTTCCATGATGGTTAGTGATACTGAACATTTTTTTATATATCTTTTGGCCATTTGTACATCTTCTGAAAAATGTGTATTCACATGGGCTTTGTCCAATTTTTGGAATGTTTTTCTATTCAGTTGTCTCTATTCTTTGTATATTTTGGATATTAGTCCCTTATTGAATGGATAGCTTGCAAATACTTTCTCCCATTCAACAAGTTGTCTCTTTCCTCTGCTGACTGTTAGTTTTGATATGAAAAAACTTTTTAATTTGTTTATTTTTTCTTTAGTTGACTCTGTTTTTGAGATCTTACTAAAAAATGTCTTCACCCAGATCAATGTTCTGAAGTGTTTTTCCACAGTTTTCTTCCAGTAGTTTCATAGTTTGGGGTCTGATATTTTGAGCAGATTTTTGCATATAGTGAGAGATAAGGGACTATTGCGGGATCTGGCCAACAGTCCACAGTGCAACAGGGCTCTTTCTTTGTTCCCAGGTGGATCAACAGGTCAAGAAATAAAAGACACACACAAGATAGTGAAAGCTGGGTCCAGGGGTGTCACCGCCTTCTGGTCCTGCGATGCCACCAATGCACTGGATATGCCAGCATTTATTATTAAGTTTAGTGAGGGCGGGGGTAAGTTAGTGAGGGACTCAGGGTCATTTGATTATGAGGTGAGATGGTCACATGGGGATGAAGTAATTCTTTAATATAACATCTGTATGCAGAAGTACAGTATACAGAGATAAGAATTTACAATATAGCGTGTGCATCAGTAATTTCTAACAGAGCCTTAAAACAGAAACACAGACTTTCCATAACCTATGATTAGCAAGATATTAATCAGCAGTAACAGTGCAGCAAAAGCTGATTACAAACAATCCATAGAAACAGGACACGAAGCTAGACAACTGGTTAGACCAGAAATTCTCAGAAGGGAGTATGCCTTAAACCTAAATAGGCCTAGAAGAGCTGTGGCAAGATGAGGGCATTTATAGCCCTATCTTATCCATATGAACAGGCACCCCTCATGCATCCATTTATAGGCTCTCCACAAGGGTCGCATTCCATTCCCAGAGCTATGAACATCTGCTTTTCTGGGATAGGAATCTTGGTGATGTGAAACCTCCCTGACTGCATGTTCATTCATAGGCTCTCTTCAGGGGAAAGCACATCATATGCTGTTGGCTCATTCTGGCAGTCCAACCTGGCATTGTCTTTACACAGTCCTGCATACAATTTTGTATTTACAACAATCAGGAGCATTTCATCTTTTATTCTGTAGCAATAGTTTCAGGGGGATCTCCCTGCAGGAGACTTGTTTTATTCTTCTGCATACGGATATCCAATTTTCCCTGTACCATTTATTGAAGACACAGTCCTTTTCCCAGTGTATATTCTTGGCTCCTTTGTTGAAAATGCATTGTCTGTAAATATGTGGATTTATTTCTGGGTGCTCTTTCTAATCCATTGGTCTATGTATCTGTTTGTTGTTGTTGTTGTTGTTGTTTTGTTTTTTGGTTTTTTTTTTTTTTTTTTTTTTTTGGCCAGCACTATCCTATTTTGGTTACCATGGCTTTGTAATACGTTTTGAAGTTACATAGTGTTATGCCTCCAACGTTGTTCATTTTCGGCAGAATTACTTTGGCTAGTAAGGGTATTTTATGTATCATATGTATTGCAGGATTGTTTTTTCTAATTCTGTGAAAATAACTGCAGTTTGGTGGTTTTCTGTAGTGGTAACTTTTGACACCTTTCTCTTTCTCATTTGTGTGTCTGCTCTACAAATGAGTTTTATATTTTCTCCTTTTTTCATGATGGTAGATTTGTGGTTTGGCTTCCAGATGTAGGAATTCCTTATGAATTTCTTGTATGGCTGTTTTAGTGATAATGAATTCCCTCCTTTTTATTATTGTCTGGTAAAGATTATATTTCTCCTTTATTTTTGAAGGATAGCTTTTCTGGGTATGGTATTCTTGATTGACAATTTTTTTTTTCTTTCAGCACTTTGAAATATAGCATTCCATTATCTCCTGCACTGTAAGTTTTCTGCTGATAAATCTGTTGGTACTTTAATAGCGATTTTCTTATATGTGACTTCACACTTTTGCTGTTTTTAATTCTATAGCTGGATGTCTATAATCTCAAAAGATTTGGGAAGTTTTCAGCTGTTATTTTATGAAATAGGTTTGCTATGCTTTTGCCAATCTCTTCTCCTTCTGGAATTCCCTAAATTCAAATATTTGGTCATTTTATGGTGTCTCACAAGTCACATAGGCTTTCTTTATTATTTTTTTCCTGAATGCTTTTGTTTGTTTCTTTGTTTTTCTGCTGAGTTATTTCAAATTCAGAAGTTCTTTCTCCTGCTTGATCTAGTTCATTGTTGAAGCTCTGGATTATATTTTTATTTCTTTCATTGAATTCTTCAGTATTTGTTTCTTCTTATATCTCACTGTATTTTTTTTTTTTATTTTTTAAATTTTTTATTATACTTTAAGTTCTAGGGTACATGTGCACAATGTGGATGTTTGTTGCATAAGTGTACATGTGCCATGTTGGTTTGCTGCACCCATCAACTCATCATTTACATTAGGTACCTCTCCTAATGCTATCCTTCCCCCAGGCCTCCACCCCTGACTGGCCCTGGTGTGTGATGTTCCCCGCCCTGTGTCCATGTGTTCTCATTGTTCAACACCCACTTATGAGTGAGAACATACGAGGTTTGGTTTTCTGTCCTTGTGATAGTTTGCTTAGAATGATAGTTTCCAGCTTCCTCCATGTCCCTGCAAAGGACATGAACTCATCAATTTTTATGGCTGCAAAGTATTCCATGGTGTATGTGTACCACATTTTCTTAATCCAGTCTATCATTGATGGACATTTGGGTTGGTTCCAAGTCTTTGCTATTGTGAGTAGTGTTGCAATATACTTATGTGTGCATGTGTCTTTATTGTAGAATGATTTACAATCCTTTGGGTATATGCACAGTAATGGGATTGGTGGGTCAAAAGGTATTTCTAGTTCCAGATCCTAAGGAACCACTGCACTGTCTTCCACAGTGGTTGAACTAATTTACGCTCACATCAACAGTGTAAAACCACTCTTATTTCTCCACATTCTCTCCAACATCTGTTGTCTCCTGACTTTTTAATGATCGCCCTTCTAACTGGCATGAGATGGTATCTCATTGTGGTTTTGATTTGCATTTCTCTGATAACCAGTAATGATGAACATTTTTGCATATGTCAGTTGTCTGCATAAATGTCTTCTTTTGAGAAGTGTCTGTTCATATCCTTTGCCACTTTTTGATGGAATTGTTTTTCTGTTTGTTTGCTTGTTTGTTTGTTTTTTGTAAATTTGTTTGTGTTCTTTGAAGATTCTGGGTATTAGCCATTTGTCAGATGGGTAGATTGCAAAAATTTTCTCCCGTTCTGTAGGTTGCCTGTTCACTCTGATGATAGTTTATTTTGCTGTGCAGAAGCTCTTTAGTCTAATTAGATCCCATTTGTCTATTTTGGCTTTTGTTGCCATCGCGTTTGGTGTTTTAGTCATGAAGTCTTTGCCTATGACTATGTCCTGAATGGTATTGCCTAGGTTTTCTTCTAGGGTTTTTATGGTTTTAGGTCTAACTTTTAAGTATTTAATCCATCTTGACTTAATTTTTGTATACCGTGTGAGGAAGGGATCCAGTGTCAGCTTTCTGCATATAGTTAGCCAGTTATCCCAGCACCATTTATTAAATATGGAATCCTTTCCCCATTTCATGTTTTTGTCAGGTTTGTCAGTCAGATGGTTGTAGATGTGTGGTGTTATTTCTGAGGCCTCTGTTCCATTGTTCTATATATCTGTTTTGGTACCAGTAACGTGCTGTTTTGGTTACTGTAGGCTTGTAGTATAGTTTGAAGTCAGGTAGCGTGATGCCTCCAGCTTTTTTCTTTTAGCTTAGGATTGACGTGGCAACACAGGCTCTTTTTTGGTTCCATATGAACTTTAAAGTGTTTTTTTCCAATTCTGTGAAGAAAGTCATTGGTAGCTTGATGGGGATAGCATTGAATCTATAAATTACTTTGGGTAGTATGGCCATTTTCATGATATTGATTCTTCCTATCCATAAGCATAAAATTTTCTTCAATTTGTTTGTGTCCTCTTTTATTTTGTTGAGCAGTGGTTTGTAGTTCTCCTTTAAGAGGTCCTTCACATCCTTTGTAAGTTGGATTCCTTGGTATTTTATTCTCTTTGTAGTAATTGTGAATGGGAGTTCCCTCATGATTTTGCTCTTTGTCTGTTATTGGTGTATAGGAATGCTTCTGATTTTTGAACATCGATTTTGTATCCTGAGAATTTGCTGAAGTTGCTTATCAGCTTAAGGAGATTTTGGGCTGAAACATTAGGGTTTTCTAAATATATAATCATGTCATCTGCCAACAGAGACATTTTGACTTCTTCTTTTCCTAATTGAATACACTTCATTTCTGTCTCTTGTCTGATTGCCCTAGCCAGAAGTTCCAACACTATGTTGAATAGGAGTGGTGAGAGAAGGCATCCTTGTCTTGTACCAGTTTTCAAAGGGAATGCTTCCAGGTTTTGCCCATTCAGTATGATATTGGCTGTGGGTTTGTCATAAATAGCTCTTATTATTTTGAGATACATTCCACAATACCTAGTTTATTGAGAGTTTTTAGTATGAAGGGGTGTTGAATTTTATCGAAGGCCTTTCTGCATCTATTGAGATTATCATGTGGTTTTTGTCATCGGGTCTGTTTATGTGATGGATTACGTTTATTGATTTGTGTATGTTGAACCAGCCTTGCATCCCAGGGATGAAGTCAACTTGATCGTGGTGGATACGCTTTTTCATATGCTGCTGGATTCAGTTTGCCAGTATTTTATTGAGGATTTTCACATCAATGTTAATCATGGTTATTGGCCTCAAATTCTCTTTTTTTGTGTGTCTGTGCCAGGCTTTGGTATCAGGATAATGTTGGCCTCATAACATGAGTTAGGGAGGATTCCCTCTGTTTCTGTTCATTGAAATTGTTTCAGAAGGAATGGTACCATCTCCTCTTTGTAGCTCTGGTAGAATTCAGCAGTGAATCTGTCTGGTCCTGGACTTTTTTTTATTGGTAGGCTATTAATTATTGCCTCAATTTCAGAGCCTCTTATTGGTCTATTCAGAGATTCAACTTCTTCCTGGTTTAGCCTTGGTAGGTGTATGTGTCCAGGGATTTATCCATTTCTTCTAGATTTTCTAGTTTATTTGCATAGAGGTTTTTATAGTATTCTCTCATGGGAGTTTGTATTTCTGTGGGATCAGTGGTGATATACCTTTATAATTTTTTATTGTGTCTATTTGATTCTTCTCTCTTTTATTCTTTATTAGGCTTGCTAGCACTCTATATATTTTGTTGATCTTTTCAAAAAACAAGTTCCTGGATTCATTGATTTTTGAAGGTTTTTTTTTCTCCATATCCTTCAGTTCTGCTCTGATCTTAGTTATTTCTTGCCTTCTGCTAGCTTTCGAATTTGTTTGCTCTTGCTTCTCTAGTTCTTTTATTGTGATGTTAGGTTGTCAATTTTAGATCTTTTCTGCTTTCTCTTGTGGGCATTTAGTGCTAGAAATTTCCCTCAACACACTGCTTTACATGTGTCCCAGAGATTTTGGTACCTTTTGTCTTTGTTCTCATTGGTTTCAAAGAACATCTTTATTTCTGCCTTCATTTTGTTATGTAATCAGTAGTCACTCAGGAGCAGGTTGGTCAGTTTCCATGTAGTTGTGTGGTTTTAAGTGAGTTTATTATTCCTGAGTTCTAATTTGATTGCACTGTGGTCTGAGAGACAATTTGTTGTGATTTCTGTTCTTTTACATTTGCTGAGGAGTGTTTTACTACCACTTGTGTGGTCAGTTTTAGAATAAGTGCGATGTGGTGCTGAGAAGAATGGATATTCTGTTGATTTGGGGTATAGAGTTCTGCAGATGTCTATTAGGTCCTCTTGGTCCAGAAGCTGAGTTCAAGTCCTGAATATCATTGATAACCTTCTCTCTTGTTGATCTGTCTAATATTGACAGTGGGGTGTTAAAGTCTCCCATTATTGTGTTGGAGTCTAAATCTCTTTGTAGGTCTCTAAGGACTTGCTTTATGAATCTGGGTGCTGCTGTATTGGGTGTAAATATATTTAGGATAGTTAGCTTTTCTTGTTCAATTGATTGTTTTATCATTATGTAGCAGCCTTCTGTGTCTCTTTTGATCTTTGTTGGTTTAAAGTCTGTTTTATCAGAGACTAGGATTGCAGCCCCTGAGTTTCTGTTGTTCTTGTTGTTGTTTTGCTTTCCATTTGCTTGGTAGATCTTCCTCCATCTCTTTATTTTGAACTTGTATGCGTCTTTGCCCATGAGATGCATCTCCTGACTATAGCACATTGATGGGTCTTGAATCTTTATCCAATTTTCCAGTCTGTGTCTTTTAATTGGGGCATTTAGCTCATTTACATTAAGGTTAACATTGTTATGTTTGAATCTGATCCCCATTATGATGTCAGCCAGTTATTTTGCCTATTAATTGATGCAGTTTCTTCATACTGTTGATGCTCTTTACAATTTGGCATTTTTTTGCAGTGGCTGGTACCAGTTCTTCCTTTCCATGTTTAGTGCTTCCTTCAGGAGCTCTTGTAAGACAGGCCTGGTGGTGACAAAATTTCTTGGCATTTTCTTGTCTGTAAAGGATTTTATTTCTTCTTCACTTATGAAGCTTATTTTGGCTGGATATGAGATTCTGAGTTGAAAATTCTTTTCTTTGAGAATGTTGAATGTTGGCCCACACTCTCTTCTGGCTTGTAGGGTTTCTGCTGTTAGTCTCATGGGCTTCCCTTTGTGGGTAACCCGACCTTTCTCTCTGGCTGCCCTTAACATTTTTTCCTTCATTTCAACCTTGGTGAATCTGACAATTATGTGTCTTGGGGTTGCCCTTCTTCAGGAGTACCTTTGTGGTGTTCTCTGTATTTCTTGAATTTGAATATTGGCCTGCCTTGCTAGGTTAGGGGCGTTCTCCTGGATAGTATCCTGAAGAGTGTTTTCTAACTTGGTTCCATTCTCCCCGTCACTTTCTGGTATACCAATCAAACATATATTTGGTCTTTTCACGTAGTCCCATATTTCTTGGAAGCTTTGTTTGTTTCTTTTCACTCTTTTTTCCCTAATCTTGTTTTCTCATTTTATTTCATTAATCTGATCTTCAATCACTGTTATCCTTTCTTCTACTTGATCAAATTGGCTATTGAAGCTTGTGCATGCATCACGAAGTTCTCATGCCATGGTTTTCAGCTCCATCAGGTCATTTAAGGTCTTCTCTACACTGTTTATTCTATTTAGCCATTCTTCTAATCTTTTTTTCAAGGTTTTTGGGTTTTTGGCTTCCTTGCCATGGGTTTGAACATGCTTCTTTAGCTTGGAGAAGTTTGTTATTACCAACCTTCTGAAGCCTACTTCTGTCAACTCGTCAAACTCATTCTCCATCCAGTCTTGCTCCCTTGCTGACCGCGAGCTGCAATCCTTTGGAGGAGAAGAGGTGCTCTGTTTTTCGGAATTTTCAGCTTCTCTGCTCTCTTTTCTCACCATCTTTGTGGTTTTATCTACCTTTGGTCTTTGATGTTGGTGACCTACAGATGGGATTTTAGTGTGGATGTCCTTTTTGTTGATGTTGATGCTATTCCTTTCTGTTTGTTAGTTTTCCTTCTAACAGTCAGACCCCTCAGCTGCAGGTTTATTGGAGTTTGCTGGAGGTATATGCCAGATCCTGTTTGCCTGGGTATCACCAGCAGAGGCTGCAGACCAGCAAATATCGCTGCCTGATCCTTCCTCTGGAAGCTTCGTCCCAGAGGGGCATCTGCCTGTTTGAGGTGTCTGTCGGCCCCTACTGGGAGGTGTTTCCCAGTCAGTCTATACGGGGTTCATGGACCTACTTGAGGAGGCAGTCTGTCCATTCTCAGAGCTCGAATGCAGTGCTGAGAGAACCACTGCTCTCTTCAGAGCTGTCAGACAGGGACATTTAAGTTTGCAGAAGCTGTCGGCTGCCTTTTGTTTTACTATGCCCTGCCCCCAGAGGTGGAATCTATAGAGGCAGTAGGCCTTGCTGAGCTGCAGTTGGCTCTGCCCAGTTCATGCTTCCAGGCCTCTTTGTTTACACCTTGAGCTACTCAAGCCTCAGCAATGGCAGACACCTCTTCCTCCATCCAGCTGCAGCATGGCAGGTGGATCTCAGACTGCTCCACTAGCAGTGAGCAAGTCTCCCTGGGCATGGGACCCACTGAGCCAGGCACGGGAGGGTATCTCCTGGTCTGCTGGTTGCTAAGACTCAGGGAATAGCACAGTATTTGGTCAGGTGTGAACTGTTTCTCCAGATACAGTCAGTCACGGCTTCCCTTGGCTAGGAAAGGGAAATCTCCTGACCCTTTGCGCTTCCTGGGTGAGGCAATGTCCCACCCTGCTTCAGCTCACCCTCCTGGGTTGCACCCACTGTCCAACCAGTCCCAGTGAGATGAACCAGGTACCTCAGTTGGAAATGCAGAAATCACCCATCTTTTGCGTCGATCTCGCTGGGCGGTGCAAACTGGAGCTGTTCATATTCAGCCATCTTGGAAGTGACTCCCTCACTGACTATATTTAATAGCATTGTTTTGAATTCTTTTACAACCGTTTCATAGATTTCCTTTGCATGGGAAACTTGCTAGATAATTATTGTTTTCCTTTTGAGGCATCGTATTTTCTTTCTTTTTCCTTTTTTTGTGTTTTTATATTGATATCTGCACATCTGTTGTAACAATCACCTCTTCCAATTTTATGGATTGGCTTTCCTTGAGAAAGACTTTTTCCTGTTGATGTGTTTTGATTGGTAGGATGCTTTGGCTTTGATTCTGGATGGAAATAGTAGTGTAGTCTCCTTATGATTTCTTTGGCTGTAATCAGTGTCAGTATGTTTGTGAGCTCTTCAGTGGCTTACGTTTCAGTTATTAGAAGGCTCTGGAGAGGATTTGCTGGGGATGGGTACACTAAGTAGGCTGGTCCTTGGGCATCTGTGGTGGAGGTGGAAGGCCTCTCTTGCTGGTCCTTTGGCTCTTGTGCTGCATACATAAGCACCAGTGATGGTGGTTTGGGCAGGCTGATCTTTGGGCCCCCCAGGTCACTTGCTTAAGTGTTGGCAGTGGCAGTGGTGGGATAAGTGATCAGGTGGGTTCTCAGGTCACTGGATGGCATGTGTTGCATGGGCAAAGGGAGTGAGGGCTTGCAGGCCAACCCTTGGGCCCTTAAGTGGCATATGCATGCACAGCGGTGGCAGTGGCAAGCTAAGCAAAACCAATTCCCAGGCTTCCAGATGACACCTTCACATGGATGCCAGTGAAGGTGACAGAAGCAATCTGGATAGGCCCATCCTCACTCAGAGGGCACCTGTGTGTGCCAGCAGTGACCAGTAGGGAAGACCTGTCTTCAGGTTCCTACAGTGGTACACACAGCACCAGAGGCAGTGATATAAGGTAGTTTGATCCCCAGGCTCCTGGACAACACACACAGGCACTGGCAGGGGTTGCAATGGGCAAAATTGAGCCTGTCCTCAGTTACTCTGGTCATGTGCATGGGTACAGGCTGAATCTGGTAGGATGGGTCAACCCCCAGACCCCCAGACAGTGCATTAATGCCTGGGGATAGTGGCGGGTGGGGCAGACCTCTCCTTAGACCCCCAGACCCAATAAGCATGGGTGCCTGTGGGGGCAGGTATGGTGGGTCATTCCCCAGGCCCCCAGATGGTGCAAGTAGGTGCATTGATGGCAGTGGGCAGGGCCACCCTGTCCTCAGGTCCCTAGGCCATGCACATGGGCACAGCACAACAGTGGTGGTGGGCAGCAGTGGTGCTGGGGAGAACAGTCCTATAGCCAGCCCCCTGGATGACAGTGGCAGTGGTGGTGGGCTGGTTGGGTCAACACTAGGCTGCAGAAAGATGTCCAGATGGACCAGCATCCAGACTCCCCGAAGTTACATGCAGGTAGATGGCCCTGCTGCTGGGGGATGGCTGCTATCAGTGGCAACGGCCCATGGAAGGCAGTTCTCAGGCTCTGAGTAGCCTATTCTCCAGCTCCTTTGTCCTAGGGCAGCCTCTTTCGTGTGCTGTGCCACCTGTTCCTCTCTGTGTGGGCTACAGTGCTAGGGATCTGGTCAATAGGTCAAATCACTGGATCCAATCAGCATTATGATACAGCAGCCCTTTGCGTGGGTGTGAGGAAATGTCAGTGAAGCTCCAGGGATGTGGAGACGCGGAGGCATCTCAGAACCAGGACAGGATGTAATTTGCTGGGGTCAGAGCTTCCAAATTGGCACCATGCTACAACTGCTTGGATCTTGGGGTGGTAAGGGGTGGAATGCAGTATGAACTGCCTCTCTGAAACAACACCATTGAGTGGATTCCAGGCAATTCTCAATGTTAGTCTCAGGGCCCGCAAAGGACAAGAAGCTTTCCCGTGGCTAGGATTGCAAGAGTCAGCAGTGGCAATGTTGACAGCTGGGGATCTTTTGCTTATTTTTGTCCCTACACCAGGGAGTTTCTCCTACTTCCACGCTGGTTCCAAGTGAGTTGGCTGCTTTGCTTCTCTTTATTTCCATCCCTGAGAGGCTCTTCATCACTGCTTTGCTGAATTCCAGAGTTCTCTTTTAGAGACTACATTTAATGTACGATTATCCAGTCAGGCAATACTTTTGGTCTTCCTTGTGGAGGAGGCAGGCGCTGTGCACATAGCCATATTGCTGCTCCCTCAACTTGTCAATCAAATGTGCAAGACCCAGTCATTGAACCAAAGATAGGTAGAGGAAAAATTTTGTTTCCTCCCTTAAACATATCCATTCCATCTCTTGGCTGTTAGTTCCAAAAGTTATGTTGAATATAAGTTTAAATGGAAAAGAAAAGCAATGAAACCATTTGGCTAATGGATTTGGAGGCTTCAGTAAAGTAAAAGAACATAGTTTTCCACAGTGATGAAAGATTCATAAAATGGTTGTAACTTTCAGAGAGAGGGAGAAGAAATTGTTTAAAAAATAAATCACACGGGATGTCATAAATAATAATAATGAGTTATCATTTGTTGAGTGCCGACTCTATGCCAAATGATGTATATGAATTTACTAAATATTAATAATAATTTTATGATACTGTTTTTGTAATTGTGATTTTACAGTTAATAAAAATGAAGTTCAGAAACATAATTTTATGATACTGTTTTTATAATTGTGATTTTACAGTTAATAAAAATGAAGTTCAGAAACATTGTTTGTATTTTCCAAGGTTACTCAATAAAGGAAAGAACCCAGATTTGATCCTTTATCTGGCAGATTCAAAGTCCTTGCTTTTAATTATTTATAAAACACTTGCTCTGGAACAAGGCAGAAAATGGAAAGTTGAAGATTTTAAAATGAAACATAATGATCCCTTCACTTTTTTTCCTAAAGAAAATGAGGGTAGATTATTTAGATGTTCTGCTTTTTGGTGTATAAGGATGCTGTGGAATGTGAAAAAGCAACCAGGCTCTAGGTGTGTCAATATGATGGAGTAGAAATATATACAGTGAATCATCTTTTTCCCTGAATATGTAAAACTGGTTTCTAGGGGCTGAGCAAAAATTCTACCGTTTCTTTTCTTTCCACTACACTTACATGGATTCAACAGAAACCAAGTAAAATATTTATTTAGTGATGTATGCATTTGTAGTCAAACACACACACACACAAAAGTGCAATATTCTGGAGCTCCAGAGTCTAAAAATTCAGCTGAGTTAAATATGATAAATTAAAATACAGTATTTTTGCCCAAAATGTTAACAGCAGAGAATGCCAAAAATCTCAGTTTCTAATCAAGGAAAATAGGAGGCCTGCAATTTTGTAAAATAATAAACCTTTCAAAAAAATTTCCAAAACCTTGTTTATTTTCCAAATAAACAACTTTTGTTTGCTTTCAAGTTTTAAATATTGCCAAGTCACATCAACTGGGAGAAAGATTTAGATCCAAGCACGTTTAGATGATCTTTGCATAAATAATTAATAAAACAGAAGATAAGCTAACAAAACACAAAGGCTAGATATCGTGTATGGGATAAATTGATATTTAAACTCAATACAGTTTGAAGGTATTCTAAAATATATGCAAACACATTAAGCTAAGTAAGCTTAGAACACAATTAAAAATTTGTCTAAATCTATTTTCCCCGGAGTGGAGATTTTATAGCAATTGTTTAATTATATATGTGTCCATAATTCACTAATATTTCTAAAATATAAAAGAATAGTATATTGTTTTTAACACCTAAAAAGTTTGAAAAATCTATAAAACAAGGTATGGAAAAATTTTCATTAAAAAACTAAATATTTGACAATTATACATTAAATTTCCTAGAATTTAATATACTTACAGGGTTTATTTATTTGTTTAAAGTAATATCAAACTTTCATTCTTGGATTTCCTCTCCAAGACTTGGGGATAAATATAATTTTTTCAAGCCAATAAACCTGAATTGAATACATATACACTAACTGAGAGTTCAGGAAAATTTAAACATTAAAAAAAATATGAAGGAAGGAAAAACATTTTAAAAATTGACTCTAGCATATGTAATCCAAGTGCAAACTAAATCAATACTGCTCATTAAGATCTATAAAATGTTTTCTGAAATATCTATGCAACTATTTATGGAAAGTCTAATGTTTTTCCTATACTTTATAAATTCATAGTTAACATAGCCTCTCATTTTCATCATTGTTTCAGAGAAATTCCTTCTTCCAAATCTGTTCACTTTATGGGTTGGCTCAGGTGGATGAATGTGCAATTCTTTTTCCATACCATATCAATCCAGATATGGTACTCAGTCCTGATTTGCATACCTAAATAAATTACCTATGTACTTGCATACATGAACTTTGTGTGTATGGACAGCTTCACTGAGTTTTGGTGGAGAGAAATGGAGCTAATATCATACCAATCCAAACTTAAATGGAAAGTCAGACATAAAATTCCGTCAATCCCTCTCTCTTATTGCTGCCTTTGACACATGGCATCTTAGCAACTTCACCACACCCCCAACAGAGCATTTCTGTTACAGAACTTTTAGCACTTAGTGTTCTCCAACTCTTGCTAACAATATTTTCCCATAGCACGAATATCATTTCTGGTAGTAAAGAACAGAATGTTTGGCAATACCATGTTAAAACATTAATTAGTATTAAATCCAATCACTGGAAATTTCTTCCTTTCAATATTTCTTTTCAACTCAGAAGGAAATTATCAGTTTGTGGTTATTATGTCTTACACATTTTCTAACATTAGCTAATAACTTTTTAACAACAAAAATACAAGCCTCAGATAAGGGTTCTAGAAGGCAAATGTGTCTAATAAAATGAAGCTTTTTATTGTTTCTGTTTGAATATCTTTTTATTTGTGGTAATTAAAATTTTATTTTAAAATAAAAGTACTTTAATGAAAATGAGTCAATTTACAAAACACTAGGTAAAAATAATAGAGGAATGATGAATTCATGGAAAAACATTGTAAAATTTTATAAAATATTAACATTTAGGGAACACTTTCCTATAACAGAGAAAGTTAGCTTTTTTAGAGAAATTCTGTTGCCAACTGCTAAGTAAGTTTTTTAATCCAGCTCCACTTACATGTGATTTAAAATTAAGGTTTCTTTTGGATTTTTAAAAGCCAAATACCTGAGAAAACACAATGGAGTGCATGACACTCATGGTTTGATAAAGTGAAATGTGCAATTTCATTGGGAATGGTGAAACCTCAACTCTTGCTAATTCCACAAATCCTTCATCCCAAGATTCCATTTGAAATAGCATTACACTATAATGTATTTGATACCTTCAACAACAGATTGAAAAAGCAATGGAACTATGTGCAGTCAAAATTTGAGAGAGGTAAACCAAAGGTATTAAGAACAGTAACTACTTCAATCTTAGCATATTATACAGCCCACAAAACCTAGAAATGAGTCATTAGTGAATAAATGACTTAAAATAAAAATTGTCTTAATGGGATCTTCCCCAGAAATTGGAATTTAAAATGAAGTCCTTGATTTTCCACTGAAAATATGTTGTAGTGTTCACAGAGAATATACAGATTCATAGTCAGTGAAAGTGAGATGGTTTTGATAATAAAGGAAAAAAACTATTTATTTATTTATTTATTTATTTATACTAAATGAGATCGTGGCAGCAAGACATACAGCAAGTTTGAGCATCCTTCAAAGAAGATAAACCATTTTAAGTAGAGAAATTATTTGTTCCAGACCTCAAATTACTTGGCTATAAATCATGGGAGAGATGGTTTGGGCCTAGAGAACTATAAGGGCTGCTAATAGTACTGGCCTCTTAACACTGAAAAAAAAGAAAAGAAATAAATGCAATTTATATGGGCTCTTTGGCTTGCCAGATTTAATGGAACTTGACCATATGATGGGTCCACCATAAGGAGGCAGATGCAAAATGTTCTTCAAAAATGAATTGACTTTCTAAATAGAACCATCTAATATGGTACATTTTAAAACTGGCAAAAACAGTGATTTCAGTATTGATATAAGTGGTGTTAACTTGAGATCAAGGATGTAAAAAACAATTTTATTTTGCGAGTAGACAATCTTGTTCCTTAGTGTACCTAGTATTTCCAAGTAACTAAATCTAGATATCTTCGTATCAATTTGATTAAATCAAATTATGTATTTCTGCAAATTCAAGATTCACAGCACAGTTCCAGTGCAGTCTGCAAACACCTCTAAATTTTGGTTGTTGTTGTTGTTCAACCACTGCATGAGGTCCTGCATATGTGCAAATAGTAGAAGGTAGCTAGGGATAGCAGAGGTGCCATTGACATAATTTGATCCTGTTAAAGATGAAGAATCAGAGAGTAAAGCTCAATTTTGTGTTCCTGTTGTCTTTCGCTGCTGATGTTCTCCTAACCTGTCTCTTGGCACGAGTAATTCTCAGTGGTAGCTCTGTTGGTGGTACATTTGCCTCTGTTATCACATAGAATGAATGGTAACATGGAAATATTGTTGTACTTCTCTTGTCATAGTTGGACAAGAGAAGTCCTTCCAGTTAGACTCCTGATGCTTGCCTGACTTTCATTCTTCAAGTTATTCATGAGTATGTTTCTAAGGACATTAGAAACTTGTACATACTTTTCATGATTCACTAGGCCATGGGACTCTTGGTGAGCTCAAGGGCTCCTCTTGTTTCTGAGTGCCTTATGCCACCAGCAATCTACTCTAGTATTTACACTCACGAGAGACCTGAAGTAGCAGTTAAAGCAAAAAAAAAAAAAAAAAAAAAAAAAAAAAGCCTAGAATGTGTTTGCAAATTGGACTGGAAATTATTTGTGAATGTTGAATTTAGCTGACATAAATAATTAAATTAATATGAATTGATAATGAATTTACTTGAAAATATCTAGATTAAGTTATCTGTGACAAGATTAGTAGGGGTTTAAAAACATGAAAATAGGCTCAGTTGCAAGAAATTTTTTTTTAATTCTTAATTTCTTGTTAATAGCATCTATGTTGAAACCTCAGAACTTATTTCTGGCATAATTTTTGAGGCTGCTGCAATCAAACTTCAGTCTGGAAATGACATGTTATTGTTGCCTTTTCTAATTGCCCCCAAACTTCTTTAGTTATGGGGCACTAAAATTTATTTAATTTTTTCTTTCTCTCTTCAATTCAGTTCTTATCAGTAAGATGAAGATAATCTTTTGTCAAAAATTTGCCATCTTATATCTTATACCTGTTTCCTTGTCTCTAATTTTGTGCCTCCCCATTTTTAGCTCTTTTCATATTTGAGGCCAATACAAACATAAATTTTACTAGAATCTATTAACATTCAAATTTCCTCCAATTTACATCCAAATCTTTGGCTTTTTCTCTCATAAACAGAATTTAGCATTCTTCTCTAGTCCCTGGCAAATGATTCTGGCCTTCCAGTTGTAATGAATAGTGATGGAAGGAATGTGTTGAACAATGCAGTAAAAACTGCACAATTGTAAATTAATAACTGTGTCCATCATCCTGTCACAAGTTGACACAATGATAATTTCCATATTTGGGTGAGTAAATATTTGTGTTGAGCAGGAAAGTCCTAGCTAATTTCTTCGTTTTTTAAAGATGGCATTGTTTCTAGCACTATCAAAAGCAGAGATATGGTAAAGAACAGGAAGATGTAAATGTCAGTTGCTGGCAATACACATGTATATGGAGTCCCAAGACGTGAACTCTGGTGATCCTCAATACTATCTATCTGTGTTTCAACACAGGTAAAAGTTCAGCTCACCCAGACACATCATATTGGTCATACCATTGAATTGGTCATACCATTCGTCTCTTCCTTTAAACTCTGAAAGGATAGCCTGAGTGAAGATTTGCAGACTGAGGCTTATGAACAAAATTTCACTCTTGCTTTCTGTCCTGCTTTCTGATGAATAAGTATTGTTTAGTGAATGAGATTAGGTTTCAAATTTGGTTATTAAATGTGCCAGATGAAGGCTAAAATGTGTGGGCTATAAACTGCTTGAGCAATGGTAACAGGCCTCAGGGAGGACAAGTAAAAGAGACTTGCTCCTAACCACTTATCTTTGCATCTGTCAACCAAGCAACAGTATAGGATAGAATATAGCTTAAACTATGAGGCTAGTGAGGTTCCCCACTTTCCCCCAGCTCAAATTCTTTGATACCTTTAGAAATCTGAGTGTATATCTTTTTTTTTTTTCTTTCTGAGATGGAGTTTCACTTTTGTTGCCCAGGCTGGAGTGCAAGGACACCATCTTGGATCACTGCAACCTCCGCCTCCCAGGTTCAAGCGATTCTCCTGCTTCAGCCTCCCAAGTAGCTGGGATTACAGGCACCCACCACCATGCCTAGCTAATTTATTGTATTTTTAGTTGAGATGGGGTTTCAACATTTTTGCAAGGCTGGTCTTGAATTCCTGACCTCAGGTGATCCACCTGCCTCGGTCTCCCAAAGTGCTGGGATTACAGGCTTAGTTAAGCCACAGTGCCCAGCCCAGAAATCTGAGTCTAAATCTTTCCAGAACAAAGATATTTGAGGTTTCTTCCAGTTCTAACACCTACAATTGTATGTGTTGAATTGAGAAATTTTATTCTCAGTAAAAGATTCAAGAATCTAAAAATGTACTATTAGTACATTTTCTTATTATTAACAGTGAAAATATCTAGCAAATCGTCTAAATAATCTATTTGTTACGATTTTTCTCTAAAAATTTCTATATTTTAAGTAAATTTTAACATTCTTTGTAATGGAAATAAACTTAATATTAAGTGAAAAATATAAAACATTATGTTTTATATTGTTAGAATTGATATGGTTTGGCTGTATCGCACCCAAATCTCAAATTGAATTGTTATCTCCCAGAATTCCCAGGTGTTGTGGGAGGTGCCCAGTGGGAGGTAACTGAATCGTAGGGGCCAGCCTTTCCCATGCTATTCTTATTACAGTGAATAAGTCTCACTAGATCTGATGTTTTATCAGGGGTTTCCACTTTTGCTTCCTTCTCATTCTCTCCTGCTGCCTCCATGTAAGAAGTGCCTTTACCCTTCCACCATGATTGTGAGAACTTCCCCAGCCACGTGGAACTGTAAGGGCAATTAAATCTCTTTCTTTTTTAAATTGCCCAGTCCTGGGTATGTCTTTTTTTATTATTATTATTATACTTTATGTTCTAGGGTACCTGTGCACAACGTGCAAGTTTGTTACATATGTATACACGTGCTATGCTGGTGTGCTGCACCCATTAACTCATCATTTACATTAAGTATATCTCCTAATGCTTTCCCTCCCCCCTTCCCCCACCCCACAATAGGCTCTGGTGTGTGATGTTCCCCTTCCTGTGTCCAAGTGTTCTCATTGTTCGATTCCCACCTATGAGTGAGAACATGCGGTGTTTGGTTTTTTGTCCTTGCAATAGTTTGCTGAGAATGATGGTTTCCAGCTTCATGCATATCCCTACAAAGGACATGAAATCATCATTTCTTATGGCTGCATAGTATTCCATGGTGTATATGTGCCACATTTTCTTAATCCAGTCTATCATTGATGGACATTTGGGTTGGTTCCAAGTCTTCTCTATTGTGAATAGTGCTGCAATAAACATATGTGTGCATGTGCCTTTATAGCAGCATGATTTATAATCCTTTGGGTATATACCCAGTAATGGGATGGTTGGGTCAAATGGTATTTCTACTTCTAGATCCCTGAGGAATTGCCACACTGTCTTCCACAATGGTTGAACTAGTTTACAGTCCCACCAACAGTGTAAAAGTGTTCCTATTTCTCCACATCCTCCTCCAGCACCTGTTGTTTCCTGACTTTTGAATGATCACCATTCTAACTGGTGTGAGATGGTATCTCATTGTGGTTTTGATTTGCATTACTCTGATGGCCAGTGATGATGAGCATTTTTTCATGTGTCTGTTGGCTGTGTAAATGTCTTCTTTTGATAAGTGTCTGTTCATATCCTTTGCCCACTTTTTGATGGGGTTCTTTTTTTCTCATAAATTTGTTTGAGTTAATTGTAGATTCTGTATATTAGCCCTTTGTCAGATGAGTAGATTGCAAAAATTTTCTCCCCTTCTGTAGGTTGCCTGTTCACTCTGATGGTAGTTTCTTTTGCTGTGCAGAAGCTCCTTAGTTTAATTAGATCCCATTTGTCAATTTTGGCTTTTGTTGCCATTACTTTTGTTGTTTTAGACATGAAGTCCTTGCCCATGCCTGTGCCCTGAATGGTATTGCCTAGGTTTTCTTTTAGGGTTTTTATGGCTTTAGGTCTAACATTTAAGTCTTTAATCCATCTTGAATTAATTTTTGCATAAGGTGTAAGGAAGGGATCCAGTTTCAGCTTTCTACATATGGCTAGCCAGTTTTCCCAGCACCATTTATTAAATACGGAATCCTTTCCCCATTTCGTGTTTTTGTCAGGTTTGTCAAAGATCAGATGGTTGTAGATGTGTGGTATTATTTCTCAGGGCTCTGTTCTGTTCCATTGGTATATATCTCTGTTTTGGTACTAGTACCATGCTAATTTGGTTACCATAGCATTGTAGTATAGTTTGAAGTCAGGTAGCGTGATGCCTCCAGCTTTGTTCTTTTGGCTTAGGATTGACTTGGCAATGCGGGCTCTTTTTTGGTTCCATATGAACTTTAAAGTAGTGTTTTCCAATTATGTGAGGAAAGTTATTGTTAGCTTGATGGGGATGGCATTGAATCTATGAATTGCCTTGTGCAGTATGGCCATTTTCACAATATTGATTCTTCCTATCCATGAGCATGGAATGTTCTTCCATTTGTTTGTATCCTATTTTATTTCATTGAGCAGTGGTTTGTAGTTCTCCTTGAAGAAGTCCTTCACATCCCTTGTAAATTGGATTCCTAAGTATTTTATTCTCTTTGAAGCAATTGTGAATGGGAGTTCACTCATGATTTGGCTCTCCATTTGTCTGTTATTGGTGTATAAGAATGCTTCTGATTTTTGCACATTGATTTTGTATCCTGAGACTTTGTTGAAGTTGCTTATCAGCTTAAGGAGATTTTGGGCTGAGACGATGGGGTTTTCTAAATATACAATCATGTCATCTGCAAACAGGGACAATATGACTTCCTCTTTTCCTAATTGAATACCCTTTATTTCTTTCTCCTGCCTGATTGCCTTGGCCAGAACTTCCAACACTATGTTGAATAGGAGTGGTGAGAGAGGGCATCCTTGTCTTGTGCCAGTTAGGGCACAAAAGATACCAATTTAGGGTATCTGGTGCAAGAAATTTCTAAGCAGCAAAGCATTCAAGAGATGACTTGGATGTTGTTAAAATCATTCTGTTTTAAAAAGGATACAGAGCATTAAAGTTCAAAAAAAATTGCACCCTGATGATGAAGTTAGAAAAGAAAAACCCTTTTCTGGGGAGAAATTCAAGCTGGCTGCAGAAATTTGCCTAAGTAGCAAGGAGCCTAGTGTTATTCCCTAAGACCACAGGGAAAATGTCTCCAGGCCATGTCAGAGACCTTCACAGCAGCCCCTCCCATCACAGGCCTGTAGGCCCAGGAGGAAAAGGTGGTTTTATGGGCTTGACCAAGGGTCCCTGTGCTGTGTGCAACCTATGGACTTGGTGCCCTGTGTCCCAGCCACTCCAGCCACGGCTGAAAGGGGTCATCACAGAGCTTAGGCCATGGCTTCAGAGGGTGCAAGACCCAAGCCTCGGCAGCTTCCCCGTGGTGCTGAGTCTGTGAGTGCACAGAAGTCAAGAATTGAGGTTTGGGAACTTCGTCCTAGATTTCCGAAGATGCATGGAAGCACCTAGATGCCCAGACAAAAGTTTGCTGCAGGAGCAGGGCCCTCATGTAGAAACTCTGCTAGGGCAGTGCAGGAGGGAAATGTTGTGTCAGAGCCCCCACCCCCACAGAGTCCCTAATGGGGCACTGCCTAGTGGAGCTGTGAGAAGAGGGCAACCATCTTCCAGAACCCAGATTGGCAGAGTCACCCACAGCTTGCACTGTGCACCCGGAAAAGCCACAGACACTCAATGCCCAGCTGTGAAAGGAGCTGAGAGAGAGGCTGAACTCTGCAAAGCCATAGGGGTGGAGCTGCCCAAGACCTTGGGAATCCACCTCTTGCATCAGTGTGACCTGGATGCAAGACATGGAGTCAAAGGAGATCATTCTGGAACTCTAAAATTTGACTGCCGTGCTGTATTTCATACTTGCATGAGGCCTGTAGCCCCTTTGTTTTGGCCAATTTCTCCCATTTGGAATGGCTGTATTTACCAAATGGTCTGTACCCCCCATTGTATCTAGGAAGTAACTAACTTGCTTTTGATTTGACAGACTCACAGGCAGAATGGACCTGCATTGTCTCAGATGAGACTTTGGGGAACTGTCAGGAAGGCATGACTGGCATTGAAATGTGAAGGCATGAGATTTGGGAGGGGCCGTGGTGGAATGATATTGTTTGGTTCTGTCCCTGCTCAAATCTCAACATGAATTGTATCTCCCAGAATTCCCATGTGTTGTGGGAGGGTCGCAGTGGGAGGTAATTGAGTCATGGGGGCCAGTCTTTCCCATGCTATTCTTGTGATAGTGAATAAGTCTCACAAGATCTGATGGGTTTATTATCAGTTTCCATTTTGCCTCCTTCTCATTCTCTCTTGCCACTGCCATGTAAGAAGTGCTTTTCATCCTCCACCATGATTGTTAGACCTTCCCCAGACACATGGAACTGTAAGTCCAATTAAACCTCTTTCTTTTGTAAATTGCCCAGTCTCAGGTATGTCTTTATAAGCAGCATGAAAATGGACTAATATGAGAATATTATCCCATGTTTATTAAAACTACTATTTCAAATATTCAACCCTTGATTAATAAAACTAATATTATGTTTCAGTCACTATGCTAAGAACCTTAGATCACTTAACACATTTAATCATAAAAACAAAACCATGAAATAAGCATTATTATTGTCATTCTTATTTTGTAGGTGAATAAATCTCTAGAGGAAATAAATTAATTAAAATGTCCAAAATCACAGTTAATCTCTACTAACGAATTTTATGATCATGCACTATAGTTTTAAAAGGACATTAGTTAAGATGTTAAATCATACATGAAAATATAAGTTGTTCCAGATAATACTTACATGAAAAGATTAAATGCCCTCTTCTGTATACATGACATGAAATATTTGTAGTAAAATAACATATATGTGATATCTTAGGAATTTTTTATGTATGTGTGGAGTGTGTATGTATGTGTGTGTAGATCCTTTGACCTAAAATTTATCCTTTACTAACAAATTCCAAATAAAAATATTTAGAGATTCAGGATTTCATGCAGGGATAAAAATATTAACCACAGTAAAATTATAATAAAATCAAATTGGAAACCAAATAATGTTTCTTGCCAAGAGACTGTAAAGGAAATTATGATACATTCATAGAAAGCCCCCGGGAAAAATTTTGCAAGGATTTTTAATGACATTGTAAACTGTTTCTAGAGCAAAGTTAAGTAAAATTTGAGGGATTTAAATATTTATAATCAATATATTCATTCATTTAGGGACTATTTCACTAATCAAAATTTATCAGACAGTATTCCAGTAGAAGAGGAAGATGTAGTGCTAACTAAGACAAATGAAAGCCCTGTCCTCATGGGCTTCTATTTATCTATCTACCTATCCATTGACCTAACTGCTTACCTAACCACTTGTATCAGTCAACTCTTAATGAATAACAAACCATTCCAAAACTCAGTGCTATAAATCAATTATGTGCCATCAGATTCTTGCTTTCATATCAAAGGGTCATCCAGAGAAATATGCAGTAGAAATAAATTAATAAAAATGTCAAAAGTCACAAGGTTAATCTGTTTTAACAAAGACAGAATTTTATAACCATGTGCTATACTTTTGAAAGGTCATTGGCTAAGATGTTAAATGATAAAGGAAAACATTAGTTTCTCTTGATAGTATCTATGTGGATAGATTTAATGCCATCTTAAATATGCTGGGCATAGGGAGGAGCAGGGGTAAAAAGAAAAAGAAATCTGCTGGGCAGCTGGAGATACAGCAATAGAAGGCTCTAGAAATCTGGAGAAATCTGGAAATCTGAAGAAGGAAGAAAATGACTGAAAATCTGAAGTAACCAGAAGAGACTTATTCCTTCCTCATGCGTATAACCCCAGTTAAATTTCCTTACCCTGAAAGTGACAGATAAGGCCAGGTGTGGTGGCTCACGTCTGTAATCCCAGCACTTTTCTGGAGGCCAAGGCAGGCAGATCACGAGGTCAGGAGTTCAAGACCAGCCTGGCCAACAGGGTGAAACCCCATCTCTACTGAAAAAAATTTTTAAAAAAATTACCCCAGTGTGGTGGCATGCGCCTGTAATCCCAGCTATTTGGGAGGCCGAGGCAGGAGAATTGCTTGAACCCGAGAGGCAGAGGTTGCAGTGAGCTGAGATCGTGCCATTGCCCACCAGCCTGGGCGACAGAGCAAGACTCTGTCTCAAATAAATAAATAAATAAACAGAGTGGCTTGTAGTTTTTCTGAAATTCCCCAAACCAGTCTCATTGTGCCTACTTAGAATATACCAGCACTAGCTGGTCAAAGCCTCTTTCTCAGAATTTTATTTCCTCCTCTTAATAAGCTCCCTCTTTTAGACCTAGGGCATCATTATGAAATGAATTGTGCCCTTTCCTCAAGGTCTGCAACCAAGTTCTACAGAATCTTTCTTCACAGGCCTTCAGGTACAAGCACCAACCTTATCAGGAGTGCAGGTTCCATTTTAATGAGGACTCTCCTCCAAACTTCTATTATTAACAGTTTCAGCCTCTTCTCTTTTTAACCTCCAGCCTTAGGGATGGTAAGTGCTTTCCACAGCTACTCCATGAAAATGTAGTGTTTCCTTTGCTTTTTAATTAAGTTGTCATCAGTATCTAATTATTAAGATTAGTTTATATGAAATATCTGTGTTCAAACAGCTGGTGTGGTTCATATGTCTTGAATAGCTTCTGACTAACTTACATTAGATTGGTCAAAGCAAATCACATGACCAAGCCAATATCTGTGGATGGAAATACATACTCTTCCTCTGCTAGGAAATTCAAACATGATATATTTTCATCCTTGTGTGTCATAAGAAGGAAGTAATTGGAAATATGTTTGTGAATTATTGAAGGAAATAATTCAACAAATTCACTATTTTTTTACCAGATATTTATATATTCTCTATTTTCCATTTGTGGAAATGTATGATAACGACAATAGCTTACATTTATTAAATGCTTGCCAGTACAGGCACTGATGCCTAATCTTCACAACAACCTTCTGAAGTAGTTACTCTTATTACCCCTATTTAAAAAATAAGAAAACTGAGTTTGAATCATATTAATTAGTCCAAGGTCCCGCATTTTTTATGTGACATATCCAGGATTCAGAAGCAACGGGCTGTTGGAGAGCTCACGTGGTTAAACAACACAAAACATTTTGTCAAAATGAAATGTTGATGGCAGCAGCAGCCTGTCTGGAGTGTCCGCTGCCATGACGCTAGCTCAGTGAGGGAGGCGCAGCTGGGACCGCCGCTCCATGGAGCTGGCAGGAGCTGGGAACAGGTGGTAGCCCCACCCTCTTCCAAGTTGGAGGGGCGAGAGCCCCGCCCTCACAGGCACAGCTGCATCCGCTTAGACGTGGCTGTGGATCTGTGTATCCCTGCACTTTGCGGGGGTGGGAGGTGCAGGAAGCCCCCCTGCCCCTGCAACCTCAGAAGTGCCTGCTCCTGCTGCCTGGTCTCTCCCCACTCCCGTTTCACAGCAAAGTTGTGGCTGAGCCCAGGCACTGTCACGACCTGGGGGGTGTGCAAGTGCCTGGGGCAGCAGTGAAATGCTAGCCCCCTGCCACCTTGGTGCCTTCTGGACTTTGGGCACCAACAAGCGTGGGAGGGAGCCCGAGGGGGGCAGCTTGGTGTGGGCCTGTAGGCTCCCTGCAGTAACAGCCTGGGCGCCATGGGCACCGTGGCTGGCAGGTTAATGGTGGCAGGAAGCAAACAGGATCCTGGGTGGAAAGGGTCAAGTCCCTGGTGAAACCCCACCTTCAAGCCAGGGAGGGCCTGAGGCCTGGGCTCCAGGTTGCCTGTTCCGTGGACCAGAGTGAAAACTCGTGCTTTTTCCGGGCCTGCCCATGCCACCTACGGAACAATCAGGCATGCACTTCCTCCCTATGAAGCCCATAAAAACCCTGGACTCATTTAGACTCGGGCAGATTACGGAGTAGCCTGCCTGTGGATAGGTGCTACCCACTGTGGGTGTCCTCTCTGCTGAGAGCTGGACACTTATTGGGACGACCTGACTGTGGAGAGGAGCTACCCAGTATAGGTCTCCTCTGAGCTGTTCTGTCACTAAATAAAGCAATTGTTTGCCTTACTCACCCTCCACCTGTCCACATACTTTATTCTTTCTGGACACAGGACAAGAACTCAGGACCCATCAAACGGTGGGACTGAAAGAACCGTAACACAAACAGGGCTGAAACATGCCCCTTGCTTGCCACATTGCAGGTGACAAGGAGGAGACAAGAGGGAAAGAGAGAAGAGCTGCGGCCATTTAGGGAGCCCAGACCTGGGGGCTCCCTGAGCCAGGGTTGTGACACCCACTTTGGGGCTCTGTGGTTCCCGGTGTCTGTAAGATTCTGGGCGCAACCACGTTCCCTGGTGGCAGCCATAGAAGCTGCTTGTGCATGGTCCAGCTGTAGCCTTGCAGGGAGCCAGCCCCCATGCTGGCACCTGGAGCTGCCCACCCCACCACAGCTGGCATGCCTAGCTGTACACAGTGACCAGATCCCATGCTCACTCCCTCACACCGCCTCACAGCTCCACACTTGACTCGCCCTTGACAGGCATGGGAAACAGGCCAGTAGCATAAGCCAAGGTCAGCCTGCCAGGCTGAGTGGGTAGAACGAGCCCAGTGGGCCTGAGCAAAACTCAGGCAAAGGTGCCACCAGCCATAGAGGTTTCTGGCCAGAAAACCAACACCCCAAGGATCCTGTGACAATGTTACTAGAAATAGCAGTCCTTTGGCTTTAAATGTCCATCTCATCCATTGGGTAGTTACATGTTTATGCATATTTAGAAATGATAATGTTTTTAAATTTTACTTTAAGTTCTGGGATACATGTGGAGAATATGCAGGTTTGTTACACAGGTATATACGTGTGCCATGCCGGTTTGCTGCACCTGTCAGCCTGTCATCTAGGTCTTAAGCCCTGCATGCATTAGGTATTTGTTCTAATACTCTCCCTACCCTTGCCCCTCACCACCCAAAGATAATTTTTTAACAAAAATTGTCTGTATTGAAAACTTTTTATTGTATGTACCAGAGAATATAGAAGAACATGCCGTTAATTTACTTACTGAATCCTCGGAGTGAGTGATATGTGTGTGTGCATATGAAGTTAAGTAATCTTATTCTCTATTTTTTAGCATGTATTATTAAAAGAGACATTTGAAAAGCTCACAAGATGTTTCTCTTTATTTTGATTCTAGACAGATTTTGGAAAGTTCCAACTTAGACGATATGTTCAAAATAAAAATACATTGCAAATTTCCATGTTCTAAACTAATTACAACAAAAGCACAATTTAGGAGAATTGAGGGTAGGGGAAATTAAATGAATTATAAGCTTCATTAAGCACAATTTGATCATTGAGTATACTGAATTAGATTTTTACATTTTTTATTCTTTCTGATCTAGATCAATATGTCTTGATCATCAGTGTGTGTGTGTGTATGATCACCAATGGTTTTCGTCATTTTGAAATGTCATGTAAAAGGGAAATGACAGTACCAGACAAACTATTATATGTGTACCAGAGAGTACACAAAAATTGGCATTGACTTATTCACTGAATCCTCACAGTGAGCGACATAAATCAAAAACTCCCTGTGACAGAAATGTCTTCTTTTGAGAAGTGTCTGTTCACATCCTTCGCCCACTTTTTTTTTTAATGAGTTTTTTTTTTAATTTACTTTTTTTTAATTATTATTGTACTTTAGGTTTTATGGTACATGTGCACAGTGTGCAGGTTAGTTACATATGTATACATGTGCCATGCTGGTGCGCTGCACCCACCAACTCGTCATCCAGCATTAGGTATATCTCCCAGTGCTATCCCTCCCCCCTCCCCCCACCCCACAACAGTCCCCGAAGGGTGATGTTCCCCTTCCTGTGTTCATGTGTTCCCATTGTTCAATTCCCACCTATGAGTGAGAATATGCTTCGCCCACTTTTTGATGGGGTTGTTTGTTTTTTTTTTTGTAGGGACAGGGATTAAGCTGGAAACCATCATTCTCAGCAAACTATCACAAGGACAAAAAACCAAACACCGCATGTTCTCACTCATAGGTGGGAATTGAACAATGAGAACACATGGACACAGGAAGGGGAACATCACACACCGGGGACTGTTGTGGGGTGTGGGGAGGGGGAAGGGATAGCATTAGGAGATATACCTAATGCTAAATGATGAGTTAATGGGTGCAGCACACCAACATGGCACATGTATACATATGTAACAAACCTGCACGTTGTGCACATGTACCCTAAAACTTAAAGTATAATAATAATAAAATAAAAAAGAAAAAGAAAAATTAAATTAAATTAAAAAAAGAGGTTAAGAGCTGGGGTTCTCACAATATGGCTTGCAGACTACAAGTGTGAATTGAGGAGGTCCCCAAAGTCACTTCTTACTAAGGTAATATTTTGTTTGTTTTTTTTAGAGAGAGGGTCTTGCTCTGTCACCCAGGTGGGAGTGCAGTGTTGCAATCATAGCTCACTGCAGCCTCTACCTCTTTGGTGCTAGCCATCCTCCCACCTCAGCCTCCCCAGTAGCTAAGAGTATAGGTGTACACAAAGTAATGCTTGATTAAATGTTTTATTGCCTCTTTATTCTAAAAGCTATACTTGATCAATATAGAAAATACAAAATAATAAAAACTACAGAAGAAATAAAATTTATCAACAATTACCAACTAAAAATAATCACTTAGACATTTCATCACTCTTGCAATATTTCCATTAATAGCTATTTATCTAGTGGATGGAATATTTTCCATGTTATTTCCGAATTAGTCATGTCTAATATAAAAGGAAGTTCTTTAAATCCATCTCATATATCGATTCTTTGATTATTTTTTCAATAATTTTAATTAATTCATTTGCACTTTTGAAGCATATTATCTTTTTCTGAAAATTATTTTCTGTCTATTGTATACAACATTTCTGTTTCATATCTTATGCATTGGTTGTAACTTCTAGAACAATGTCAAATAAAAATTGTAATACATGACATTTTTTATCTGATTTTAATGGAAGTACATGTAGATATTTTGCTCTTTGGTTTGAGATATTCTATGTTATCTGAAAAGAATCTTATTCTTAGTTTCTAAGGAACTTATTACAGGAATGGTTGTTATACCTATTATATGATAAAAAAAGAAAAATGCATTTAAAGTGGCTGAATGTAAAAGTATGAACACACTAACTAGGGATTCTGGAATAAATGTATTAATTGGCTTATTGTGCTTGATTGGATAACCAAAATCCATCCTAAATGGTATCCTATGTTAAAGGAATTTGAGTTAGTGTAACTTTCTTAATATAATATTCATAAACAAATGCCAAAGCTAAAAAATGTAGGGATGTTTAAGTGGGTTTATTATTTCTGTTATCTCTTGGAAGATCCTCAGAAGACATTCATGTCATGAAAGCATTGAAAATACATTTGTGAGGGAAGTACCAGCACCCTTGAAGCACTCTGCATTGGATGTATTTATTCATCAGGCATGGATTAACTAATGAGGACTGGGCTGCTTGATGTTAATAGGCATACCAGTATCCCACTATAGACAAAGCCAAATTATAGCACTTAACAGTCACTGATTTAACAACCAATGTGGTTACTGAAATGGGCAGCAGTATTGAAATAGCAATATTCATAATTTTCACATTGGGTATCTTTGGAAGTAGCAAGTTGATCATGAAGACTCTAGAACTGAAAAAGATGAACCAATATACCAACATGTTATGTAATGTTTAGAAAAAAAATCATAAAATCCTCCATCTGGAGACTTTATTTGAGTTGTCATGTTGGAGAATAGCAAAATAAATAAATAAATAATTATAATTACCTATTTCATAAGAATTCCATAGGTTGCTATTTTTGTTGGTGTCTATAACAAAATAAGACTGAAATGCTAGCTTATGATTCAATACATCCAACAGTACATACAATATCTGTACAAATTCATACAGGGAATAAAAACCTGGCAAACATCTAGGTTTGGGAGAAAAGCCATGTCTTTTTCTATAAATAACAACTCCTTAAAAAAAAAAAAAAAAAACTTCAACTTTGCTATTAAACCCACAGTAGAGATTTGATGGGCCATCTTACCTAGTAACCATAAGGTCTGAGCTCTCCAACATGATTACAATTAGATATTATCGGATCCATAAAGCCGATATGGGCTTTTATAGATTCTGGTACCACAAATAGTTTTATGATCTGATATTTCAGACTCTCATGAGATCTATTTTGCCTGAATTTCCACCTCTTCTTCAATCCATATCCAATGGCCTCATAGGGGATTTCATAAAAAAAACAACTGACTGGTAAAGAAAAAACATCCATTCTGATAGGAATGGCTTATGGGGTTATGGAGACTGCTGTGGACCAAATGTTTGTGCCCCAACCCCTACATTTATATCTTAAAACTCCAAACCCCAGTGTAATCTTATTTGGTGGTAGGGCCTTTGAAATGTAATTAAAATGTGATTAGATTCTGAGGGTGGAATCCTCATGACCGGATTAACACCCTTATAAAAAGAAAAGTAGATGAGCGCTCTGTCTCTCTCCTCTTCTCCCTTTGTTTTTCTCCTCCTCTCCCTCTCTGTGTCTCACTCTATCTCTCTTTCTTTCTCCCTCTGTATCCCACTTCCCTGCCCCACCCCCTTCCTCCGCGTGCATTCATCAAAGAAGGCCATGTGATGACATAATTTGGAAAAAAGAGGGCTGCCACCAAGAACGCAACCATTCTGGAACCTTAATCTAGAACTTCCAGCTTTCAGAGTTGTGAGAAATAAATATTTCTTGTTTAAGCCACCTAATCTATAGCATTCTGTTATAGCAACCTAAACTGATTGAGAGGGAGACTGAGAAGTCCCAAATTTGCAGTCAGCAAGCTGGAGAACCAGGAGAGTCAATGATGTAAGTTTTGGTCCTTTAGCCCACGAATATGCAAGCTCAAGAGCCAAGAAGAGCTGAGTTTTAGTTCAAGTCCACACGCAAGAAAAGCAGGTGTTTCAGCTTAAGTAGTCAGGCGGGAGGAGTTCCCTCTTAAACGTGGGAGGATGAGCCTTTTTGTTCTCTTCCGGCCTTCAGCTGATTAGATGAGGGCCACCTACATTAAGGAGGACAATCCGCTTTACTTATTCTACCAATTCAAATGTTAGTCTCATTCAAAACACCGTTATAGACATGCCCAGAATAAGGTTAGGCCAAATAGTTTGGCACCCTGCTGTCCAGTCAAGTTCACACATAAAATTGTCCATCATAAACATAAAATATAACAGTGAAAGGAAGTCCCCTTGGAGGCAGAACCTTGAGTATGGCATCTGTTTGTTCACTTCATTTAAGAAAAGAATTGCCCAGAGGTTCCAATAATTCATTTGGACCTTAATTCATCCATACTAACAATCAGATGTGTTGATTAATAATTTATGCAGATGACAAATACCTTAGAAGCTGTACAGTTATAAGACTGGGAGAAAGTTTAGCGTAGATTAAGGAAAAACTCAAGAATTGGCAAAGTAGGTAAATATATATAGTATCTGTGTAAATATTTTCAAAAACAAATGCTGTGAAAGAAATCTGCAATAATCACATAGATAAGATTTCTCATTCAGTGAATGTCCACCAACCTCTTTACCTGTTAAATTTAGCTTATTCAGTGGGCTCATTAGCAAACTGAGAATGAATGCTGGTATAGAAGTGGTATAGCCTCAAGTCCATAGACTTCTCCTCACCAAGGTAAATCTGGCTACCTCCACTGCTTAATGACCAAAGTGCCCATAGCAAGAATCAAAGAGAAGCCCTTCATATGGGATATATTCCTGAAGGAAAGTATAGCAGTAAGTTCTGGTGTCAGTTTAATAAACTTTTACTTTTCAGTCACAGGGGTGGCAGCAATTTGTCCCCACTGGTATCGCCACTTCTCCGTCTGGAATGTTTGGACCTCATTCTCATCTATGAGTTCACAAAATGAATGATTTGCTGCGCTGATAACCTATGTCACCTATGTACGGCAAGGAAGTAAAGCAATAGATTCATACTCAGGGGAATCACTCACATCACTATGTACCCCATCATCCAGAAGAAGTGAGCATAGCCAGCACACTGGCTCACACCTGTAATCCCAGCACATTTGGAGGCCAAGGCAGGTGGATTACCTCAGGTCAGGAGTTCAAGACCAATCTGACCAATATGGTGAAACCCCACCTCTACTAAAAATACAAAAAAATAGCCAGGTGTCAAGGCATGTGCCTGTGGTCTCAGCTACTTGGGAGGCTGAGACAGGAGAATTGCTTGAACCCAGGAGGTAGAGGTTGCAGTAAGCCGAGATTGTGCCACTGCACTTCAGCAGCCTGGGTGATAGAGCAACATTCCTTAAAAAAAAAAGAAGAAGAAGTGATGAGGCTAATAATATAGTGGGACAGCTTATAGAAGACTTAAATATGACATTTTCCATATAATAACACTTGGTGGGTTTGGAGAAGTGTTCTACAAATTTTAGTTTATGGTCTGATGACAAAAAAAGGTACATGTTTCTCTTCTATCCAAAAAAAAAAGAAAAAAAAGATTGGGAAATGGATTGTTGGAAATGGGAATGACTTCTTTTATTATAACCCTGAAAACTTCCCTCCAAAATTTTAGAATTCCCATTCCTATAATTTACTGTTTTGATGATTTCTTGATCTATGTTCCTAAGAAAAAAAAACTTTTACAAGGGCACAATGACTGTTTCAATGAACTGGAAATTGGGAAAACTACCTCACCATTATGGGTTCCTAATACAACAGAACCAATAGGTAAAAGAAGATGTATTAAATGTTTGTAGTCATAATTCTAATTCTAATTCACAAAGAAGCAGCAGGATTTCTGTTAGTCAACAGAGTCTGAAAGGATTATGTTTTTAAACCAGTGGTTTCTCTGAGGTGTCTTTCAATATTTCCATATCTAGTGATAAGCAACAATAAATGACAGCAATCAAATATAGGCAAGATCAAACAGTTTGGGAATAAAAAATTAAGTCACCGTACTAAGCAATGTATTGTAAATTTGGGGGGAGTTAATTGTGGAGAAATGGAACATGAAATGGAATGGAAAGTAAGAGAAAAAAATGTTAAGTACTAACTGATATCCTGCTTATGCAGGTAATTGCTGGGAGACTCCTGGTCAGGCTTGCCAAACTTCATTCCATATTAGATTCTAAAACGGCCCTGAATTTCAGTTCCATCTCCTTACAGTGGCAGTCTGGGACCAATCTTGCCCACATAGAGATATGCTAGGAGTCTTGCCCACCAGTGACATGAGCTGGGCTTGCCAATTTTGTCCCACAGAAAATTCTGAAATAACCCAGAAGCTCAGTTTTAGCCATCTTTCAACTGTGATCTGAGAGCAGTTTTGCCCAGGAAGAATCCTACTTGGAGATAGTTCCTGTGAAAGACTTGGCAATTTGTTCCACAGCAGATCCTCAAATGCCCTGGATCTCAGTCCCAGTCCCTCTTGTTTGTAGACTTAGAGCAGTTCTGTCCATCTGGAGACCTAGAAGGAGGCATGTCCCGCAGTGCTCTGCAGGCTGACACATTGACCTCAGTCCCACTGTGAATCCTAAAATGGTTCTGGAAATTGGCTCTATCACTTCTCAACTGCAGTAGGAAAGCAGGCCTGCTCACTTGGAAAACTACTGGGAGACACCCTATCAATGGCCTCAGAGACAGACCTAAAAATTTCAGTCTCAGCTGTGGCCTCATATAAACTCATGTCACAGTTCCAGCCCATTTTAGCCATCAACTTGAAAAGTACAGCCAGCCCAAGGATTCATCCAGTGATATAACAGGAGCCCTTCCAGAGACCTGGTGAAAACCACATCCATCATGCATGTGGTAACAGACCTGCCATTTGCAAACCCTGAAATGAGACTTAATTATAGCACAGATCCATAGACCAAAGGACTGGAGAAAGTCCAGTCTACACAGGGACCAGATAGGACCCACATGCAATAGAGCCCCTGGTAACAGACCTGCTCACTGCATTATCCATTGCAGATGCAGCATCAGCCATGAGACCCAGATGCAATCCCACTCAACTGCTATCCCACAGGCAATCCCATCAGCCCAGAGACCAAACAGGAGATTATTTTACCTTGCTGAAACCAGTCTGTAAACAATGAAAGAAGGGTTTGCTACTACCAATATACAGACACCAATGCAAGACTGCATGGATAACAAAGAATCAAGCACACATATTACCACCAAAGAAAACCAATAAAGCTTCAATAACCAACTCCAAAGAAATGAAGATACACAAATTGCCAGGAAAAAATTTCAAAATAATAATCTTAAAGAAGCTCGATGAGATGCAACAATATATAGAAAACTAAATAAAATTTAAAAATAACGCATTAATAAAATAAGAAGTTTAATAATTAAATAGAAACCAACCCCCCCACCCCCAAGAAAAAAAACAGAAGAATCTCTGGAACTGAAAAAATCAATGACAGAACTGAAAAACTCAATAGACAATTTCAACAGCAGACTCAATCATGTGGAAGAAAGAATTAGTGAACTCAAAACAAGTCATTTGAAATTAGCCAATTACAGGAACAAAAAGAAAAAATATATAAAAAGAATAATAAAAACATATGAGCCTACAGAACATAATAAAATGTACAAGTATATAAATTATGGTAGTACCAGAAAGAGAAGAGAAATAGAAAGGGGAAGAAAGCTTATTCTAAGAAGTATTGCCTGAGAACTTCTAAAATTTTGGAAATGATGTGGACATGCAGATTCAGGAGGTCCAAAGCATGGTAAGCAAGATCAAATCAAAAAAAGAACACTCCAAGACACATTATAATCAAATTGCCAAAAGTCAAAGAGAATTTCAAAAGAGCAAGAGAGAAGAAACTTGTCACATGTAAAGAATCTTTCATAAGGCCATCAGCAGATTTTCAACAGAAATCTTTCAAGCCAAGAGAAAATGGGATGACATATTCAAAGTGCTAAAGGAAAAAAAGAGAAGCCAAACAGGAAAATTATCCTTTGAAAAACTGTCCTTTTGAAATGAAGGGGAGGTTAAAAAAATTCAAAAGAAACAAAAAACTGAAGGAGTTCATCACCATGAAACTATTTTTATGAGAAATGCTAAAGGAAGTTTTCACATTAAAACAAAATAATGATAAGCAACAATATGAAGCTTATGAAAGTACAAAACTCACTGGCAAAGGTAAATATATAGTCAAATTCAGAATACTCTAATATTATAAAGGTAGTCTGTAAATCACTCTTTTCTATAAGAGTTAAAAACAAAATTCATTTTTTAAAAAAACTATGATTGATTAACAGATACACAATCAATTGATTAACAGATACACAATCAATTAACAGATACACAATCAATTGATGTCACACATCAATAGCATGACATTAATAGCATAAAATGTTAAAGTAAAATACAACATCAATAGCATAGCCTGTGGAGGAGAAAAATTAAAAGTGCAGTGTCTTGTACGCAATTGAAGTTAAGGCACTGTCAGCTTAAATTAGGGTATGATAATATGACGGTGTTTTATGTAAGTCTCAGGGTAACCATAAAGCAAAAACTTCGGCAGGGTGCGGTGGCTCATGCCTGTAACCCTAGCACTTTGGGAGGCTGAGACAGGAGGATCACAAGGTCAGGAGTTGAGACCAGCCTGACCAATATGGTGAAAACCCGTCTCTACTTAAAATACAAAAATTAGCCAGGCATGGTGCGTGTGCCTGTAATCCCAGCTACTCAGGAAGCTGAGGCAGGACAATCACATAAACCCGGGTGGCAGAGGTTGCAATGAGCTGAGATAATGCCACTGCATTCCAGCCTGAGCGACAGAATGAGGCACTGTCTCAAAAAAAAAAAAAAAAAAAAAAACACTAAATACACAAAATACAGAGAGAAAGAAATACATTATACCACTATAAGATTAAAACAAATCATAAAGAAATACAGCAGGAGTGAAATAAAGGAACAAAAGATTTTCAAAACTTTTAGTCTAAATATAAATGGATTAAATTCTCAATTTAAAAGCCACAGAGAAGCTGAATGGATAAAAAAAAATTAAAAATGAAAAACCAAAGATCTATCAAAACACTGCCTACAGGAGACTCACGTTAGCCGTTAGAACAAACATAAGGCCAGGTTCAGTGACTTATGCCTATAACTCTAGCATTTGGAGACACTGAGAGAGGAGGATTGCTTGAGGCCAGGAGTTGAGACTAGTGTGGGCAACATAGCAAGACCCTATCTCTACAAAAAAAAAATTTCAGTTAGCCAGCCATGGTTGTGCATGCCGATAGTCCCCACTACTCAGGAGATAGAGGCAAGAGGATAGCTTGATCCCAGAAGTTTGAGGCTTCAGTGAGTTCTAAACATGCTACTGAACTCCAGCCTGGACAATATAGCAAGATCCTGTCTCTTAAAAAAATTTGTTCTAACAATAAACATAGATTGAGAGAGAAGGTAACGAAAACATATTTTAGGCAAATGATAATCAAAAGAGAGCAGGAGTGGCTATACTTAGACAAAATAGATTTTAAGTCAGAAACAGTAAACAGACAAGGAACGTCAATATATAATGATAAAGGGGTCAATTTAGCAAGAAGATATAAAAGTCTTTAATATATATGCACCTACATCAGAGCACATATACATATAAAGCAAATACTAATAGATCTGAAGGGTTAGACAGACTGCAATATAATAATATTATATATAGATAGAATACATAATAGAATACATCAAGAAGAAATAGAAATCTAAACAGACCATAGTAGGAGACTTCAATACTCCACATTCAACATTGTATAGATCATCCAGACAGAGAATCATTGGAAAAATAGTGGACCTGAATAACACTTTAGATATAGACCTAATTGACATACATAGAATATTCCAACCAACTGAAACAGAATACATCTTTTTTCAACAACTCATGGAATATTTTCCACAATAGATTATATATTAGGCCACAAAACAAGTCTTAACACATGTAAGAAGATTAAGATCATACCAAGTATTTTTTTCTGACTCTAATGGAATGAAACTAGAAATCAGTAACAGGAGAGATATTAGAAAGTTTACAAATATATGGAAATAAAACAACATGCTTCTGAAACACCAAAGGTGAAAGAAGAAATTGAAAGGGACATCAAAAAATCCTGAGACAAACAAAAGTAGAAACACGACATACCAAAACTTTGGAGATGCAGCAATAGCAGTTCTGAGAAGGAAGTATACAGCAATAAATGCCTACATAGAAAAAGAACAGAAATCAAATAAGTGATTTAATAGTACACCTCCAGGAACTAGAAAAGAAAGATAAATTATACTCAAAATCATTAGAAAGAAGGAGTGCATAAAGATTAATGAAATAGGGAGTCGAAAAACAATAGAAAGATCAACAATAAAAAGAATTGGTCCTTTGAAAAGATAAATGTAATTGACAAATCTTTAGCCAGATTAACTACAAAAAGAGAGAAGACTCAAGTAAATAAAATCAGAAATGAAATAGGAGAAATTACTACTGATATCACAAAATTACAAAGGATCATGAGTGACTATTATGAACAATTATATGCCTACAAATTGGGTAAACTGGAAGTGGATAAATTCCTAGAAATGTATAACTTAGTAAGAATACATCAAGAAGAAATAGAAATCTAAACAGACCAATAATTAGTAAAGAGATTAAATCAATAATAATAATAATAAATTCTCATCAAAGAAAAGCTTAAGACCAGATGGCTTCATAGTAGAATTTTACCAAACATTTAAAGACTAATTCATAGCAGTCCTTCTCAAACACTTCTAAAAAATTGAAGGAGAAAGAATATGTCCAAACTCATTTTACAAGGTCAGCATTACACCTAATACCAAAGCCAGATAAGGATGCTAAAAGAACAGAAAATTACAGGATAATATACTTGTTGAACGTAGATGCAAAAATTCTTGACAAAATACTGGCAAATTGAATTCAACAGCACATTAAAAGTATCATTCGCCATAATCAAGTGTAATTTATCTTTAGGATGCAAGGAAGTATCAACATATGCAAATCAATAAATGTGATACATCATATTAACAAAATTAAGGACAAAACTTTATTATTACCTCAATAGATGCAGAAAAAGCATTTGACAAAATTCAACATTATTTCATAATAAGACCTCTGAGCAAATGAGTCAAGAAGAATGGGAATTTTATTCAACATAGTATTGGAAGTTCGAGACAGTGCAATTAGACAAGAAAAAGGGGAAAAAGGAATCCAAACGGGAAGAACAAAGTGAAATTTTCTTTATTTGCTAATGACATGTTCTTGTACACACAAAACCCTAAAAAGCCAACACTATCTGGTAAAATTCATAAAAGAATAAAGTTGCAGGACTTAAAATCAAGCTGCAAAATTCAGAATTTATTTACACTATCAATGTGCTATCTGGAAAAGAAATTAAAGAATCAGTCTCATTCACAACAGTTTAAAAGAATACTTAGTGGTAAAATTTAACCAAGGAGTGGAAGATCTGCATACTGAAATCTGCAAACAATAAAGAAATGGAAGAAGACACAATCCAATGGAAAGGCGAAATTCCATGATCATAAATTGAGATAATGAATATTGTTAAAATGTCCATACTACCCCAAATAATCTACAAATTCAATACAATTTCTATCAAAACTCCAATGCTTCTTTTTATGGAAATAGAAACAACAATCCCCAAATTCATATGGAACCACAAAAGACCCTGAATACACAAAGTAATCATGAGCAAAAAGAACAAAGCTAAAAGCATCACACTACCTTACTTCAAAATCCATTACAAAGCTATGGTAATCAAAACAGCATGGTGTTGTCATAAAAACAGACACATTGACCAATGGTTAATTAAATAATACATCTCTACAGTTAAAAGGAAGAGCTTCAAGAGATCTACTGTACAGTATGATCATGTTATAGTTATTAATGACATACTGTATTATCGAACAATGCTAAGACAGTGGATGTTAAGTGTTCTTATCACAAAGGTGATAATTATGTGAGATAGTGCATTCGATAATTAGGTCGATGTAATCATTCCACAATGTGTAAATATTGCAAAACATCATGTTGTATGCTATAAATATATTAAGTTTATGTCAGTTTTAAAATGAATAAATTTGAGGAAAAAAACCACCAGACACATTGGCCAATGGAACATGATAGAGAGCTCAGATATAAACTCACACATTTATGGTTAATTGATATTTTATAAAGTGCCGAGAACATATAATAGAAAAAGGATAGACTTCAATAGATAGCATTGAGAAAACTGGATACCCACACACAAAAAATGAAATTAGACCCACATCTCTTACCATATACAAAATCAACCAAAATGGATTAAAGACTTACACGTAAGATCTGAAACTGTAATACTACTGGAAGTAAATAGAGGGGAAATATTCCAGGACATTTGCCTAGACAAGGATTTCTGGGATATTACCTCAGAAACACAGGCAACAAAAGTGAAAATACACAAATAAGATTGCATCAAACTAAAAAGCTTGAGCACAGCAAGGAAAAAATCAACAGAATGAAGAAACAACTCATGGAATGGGAGAAACTATTTGTAAATTGTATATCTGAAAAGTTGTTAATATCCAAAATATATAAGGAATTCAAATAACTCAACAGCAAGAAAACATACAACCCAATTAAAAAATGAACACAGAACCTAACTAGACATTTCTCAAAAGAAGATACAAAGATGGTCAACAGGTATATGGAAAAAATGCTCATCATCACTCATCATAATGAAAATGCAAATTAAAACCACAATGAGATAAGATCCCATACACATTACAATGGCTATTATCAAAACAATAATACATGTTGATTAGGGTGCAGAGAAAAGGGAATCCTTGTACACTGTAAGCAGGGATGTAAATTATATAATTATTATGGAAAACAATATGAAGTATTCTAAGAAAACTAAAAATATTATTACCATATGAACCTGCAATCTTACTTCTGGGTATATATGCAAAGGGACTAAAATCCGTATGCTAAGAAGATATATGCACTACCATGTTCATTACGTTATTCACAACAGCTAAGATATGGAATCAACCTAAGTGTCCATCATCATATGGATGGATTTTTTAATGTGATATATATATAATATTCAGCTTTAAAGAAGGAAATTCTGTCATTTGAAACATGATGAATCTGGAGGACATTACACTAAGTGGAATAAGCCGAGAACAAAAAGACAATTACTACACGATCTCACTTATATGAGGAATCTAAAAAAAAAAAAAAATTGAACTCATAGGAGTAGAGAGTAGAATGGTAGTTAGCACAGGCTGAGAGCGGAGATTAGATGGGGAAAGGAGATATATGAACAAAATTTCAGTTAGACATCAAGAATAAGCTTTAGTGATCAATTAAACAGAATGGTAACTATAATAAACAATAATGCACTGCACATTTTAAAATAAATGCCAATTGCTAAGTAAGAACTATAGTAATATGCATATTTTCTTCATTGTTTTGCATCTTACCAATTGCCTTTCTTTTTTCCACAAAACTACATATAAAGTGATTTGATAGAAGTGAATTTTATCATTCAATCTTTTGTTACCAGATATAGAAGTAGACTCGTGATTGAATTAGAAAAGGAATAAACACTATCTAGTTCTGCATGCAGTGACTGATGGGAATTTGGCAAAGAGAGGAAAGACATTGTTAGTCACATCATGTTAAGTAGTCATATGATGTTGCTGTCATTGTTGTTTTGCAGATAAGCATGAATAGAAGGTTATCTATTGATATGGAGGAACCAAAAGGGAGGACTGTGCCACATTGATTATTGGTACTTAGAAGCATTTTTACCCCCTTCTATGCTCTATTCTTAACTTAGAAACTGATGGCTGGGAAATAAGTTTCCCAGAATGTATGTGGCAAGACTTTGATTAGATTATAATAATGAAAGAGATTCTTGTTAGATTTGGAAGGCAGAAGTGAAATACAGTTATCATTCTTCCTATTGCAACAACAGGCAGACACATAGATGGGATAGATGTGAGACTTTTTAGTGTCCATTGTCTATTGCCCTAAGAATCACTCACTTTGGTGCTGCAGCCAGCACTGCAGTAACCATCAGCAATAATTTCCTGTACTTTTTGAGCTGGGTTGAAAATAGCAACTTTATGATTCCCCAAAAGCTAGCAACAAACCTGAGATATATTGGTGGCTTTCCTTGACCTTTCCTCATCACTCCTTTCAATGAATTTGTAAGCATTTAATTTCCTGTGTTAAACTCCATACTGTTTGCAATGTTTAAAGAGGCTTATGTTATCTGAATCATCAATGATAAAAGATTATAATTTCAGTGACTGAGGACTTAAAGACATATAAATTAATACTACATGTAAAAAATTACTATAACTATTAAAAATATTACTAGGCATATAACAAAATAGTTGCTGATTTGTCTATAAAATGACCTTTACCCATCAATCCTCAATAAGAAAAAAATGCATAATATATATTAATAATTAATAACAATAAAAATGACACACATCTAAAAAGAAATTAGGTAAATAATATTAAGAAGCAATACTTAAAATTTACATAATGGCCATTGTTAGCTCCTGCTAATTTTTTGTCAGAGACTACCACTGAAATCAAAATCCACTGAGAGAGACAGAAATAGTCAAAGCATCCATATAATATTAATGTAAGAAAATGTGTTGGGGGAGGGGCATCAACAATACTCCACACTAGAAAAACAACACATATAAGAAAACCCAGACCTAGAAGTAGAAAAAGATTTTAGCCAAATATTCCAACATTAATACAAAAATACTAACGATTAAATCACAACTTTTTATGAAAAGTGATAGAAACTCAAGGGAAAATGGCCAATTAATAGAAGGATCAATAAAAAGAAGGGAAACTGTACAGTAAGGCACACGGAGGACTGAAATAAGAAAATCAAGTAAAGAAAACCAAATTAAAATAATCAGTGAATGGGTAGTGATAGAAAATACAGGAGCCAAGATACGGTTTATGTAACGTTGAGTTTTGAAGGAGAAAATCAAAGCAAGGGACCAGAAATGCACTAAAACATATTCTCATAGAGCTATTGGATTTATAAGGAAACAATCTGTTTGGTTTCTAGGTGAAAAAGATAACATCATTTATAAAGGAAAGAAATTCAGATAGTCAGATTAAAAATGAAAGGCCAAATAATCAGTCTGGCTGCAATGTTCATTTCAGAAAGAAAATAGATCAACATCTACAAAGGGACTTATGGGAGGGAAAAGTGATACAGGGATCTTATACTCAACAAACTTGTCTTCCAAGTGTAAAGAATACTGACAAAACAGTATTCAATATGGAATAGCAACATACATTTTACATATGAAGTCTTTTTGAAGAAAAACTACGGTAAACTAAGGAGTAACTGGAAAATCCCTGGGAAAAACGCCATAGTGAGAATTTCTCATTGTATAATGGAATATAAAAATCAAGGTAGGAATATAATATAAATATAAAAATCAAGGTAGGAATAAGAATAATAGGGTGGGGCATAAATGTTATGTATCTTACAATGTTAAAAGGAACTAAGTGAAAATAATAAAAAGAGAAATAAATTTGGATATTGAAATAATATTTATTGCCCCATATGCAATAGCTTGAAGTCAAGGGGCATCTTTCAAAATGACTAATTCACTGACAAAAGTATAAAGATGTCATACAAACACAAGAAAGATAATACTAAAATTTTATTACAAAGATAAGCACTAAATAGCACTTTTCAAAATACCAGAAGACCCACATAAAATCAAAGAAAAAAATACTACACAAAACAATAGAGATATGTATCTCCACACATACACACTTAAGCACAAATATATACAAAATCTCATGTAGTATATCACATTAGTAAAGAAAAAGGAGGATGGAGAAGAAAGAAGATAAAAGAAAAGGAAAGGAGGGAGAAACAGCTCCATAAATATAATTTGTTTGGCCTGGGCTTTGATGAATAGTCGGAAACAGTTCAGCATTGCATTCACTTTCCAAGACTTGCAGAGCAAGTTTTATTTGTTGCAGTTACAGTTAAATGCATTCCCAGGTAAATGCAGTATTTAATGCAAAATTATTAGATATAAGTGAATACTGTAGGCTATAAATCAATGATGAGTTTGAGGAATTAAAAATATTTTACCTTAACATAATCTCTCTAGAATTAATTGTTTAATAAGTACTTTATCATTATCAAAAAGAAGAAAAGCTTGGTTGGGAGGAGGCAGGGAGTAGTTAGTTTATACCATTATTAAAACAGAAAGTGAGGGACAGGAAAGTGTGGAGGTGTGTTTCTATTTTTATCACTTAACATATATGATTGCACAGTCTAAGTATTATTCTGTTTTCACACTGCAATAAAGAACTACCTGAGAATGAGTAATTTATGAAGAAAAGAGGTTTAATTGACTCAGGGTTCTGCACGATTAACAGGAAGCAGGACTGGGAGGCCTTTGGAAACTTACAATTATGGCAGAAGGTGAAGGGGGAGCAAGCACCTTCTTCACATGGTAGCAGGAGAGAGAGAGTGGGAGATGAGCGGAGAGGTGCCACACATTCTTAAACCATTATATCCTGTGAGAACTCAGTCACTATCATGAGAACAGCATGGGGAAAATCCACCCTCATGATTCAATCACCTCCCACCAAGTCCCTCCCCCAACATTGGGAATTACAATTCAACATGAGATTAGGGTGGGGACACAGAGTTAAACCACATCATTCTATAAGCTGTTAGGTAGTTTAAAATAAACTAGAATATTAACTCTTCTGTAAAGGCTGAATTTTTGTTTGTTTGTGTGTTTTATTTATAGTTCATTACTTTACCCTAGTGCCTAACACTGTAGCTAATACATGGTAGTGCTCATTAATAGTTGCTGAACAAAAGATTGTTTTGGAGAAGCACATGGATAGCCCTTTTCTAGTCTTGTTTCCAGAGCAAAAGGGGGAGAAACTTAGGTTGAAAACAGTTTACTTGTTATTAATAGTTTTTCCCATTAAATGAAAACACAGGCAGCTGCGAAATCAAGGTAGATAAACATTTCACAGAATAATAACACATGTAGTCATAAATACATGAAAAATTATAATTACTGCTAATAAAGATGGTAAAAATTAATAGGATAATGAGTAATGTTTTGCCTAAAATATTGGAATGAAAATAGATGCTATTGTATACAACAAATTATTGTTTAAAATAGCCAAAAGTTGGAGAAGTATTCGTACCTTTCATAATTTTACTACTTTTGATATCTATTGACAAGTTGCCTGTTTATTTGTACTCCTACAAGCAGTAAGTGAAAGTGCCTGCCTCCTCACAGCATTCCAGGGCAACTGTTAATTGTGGATTTTCTTAAACTGCTTTCAGCTTATATAGTTAAGCAAATGATATCTGTTTATCAATTTATTAGAAGCAAGTCTCAGGCTCTGTTCCCTGCCTCCGTCTCAGTGCTCCTCAGCTGTCCCAGAAGTGGCTCTGGTAGGGCCAGTCAGTGTGACCTGAAAAGCTGTGGGAGCATGGCTGCCCCCACCTAGATTTCAAAGGAATGCTGGGTAAACTGCAGGCCCAAGCAGAAAATCTCTGTGACTTTATGGCACCTCCTCAGAGTGGAGAAGGGAGGCAAGTCAATCTAGAGTGAGCAAATGAGGAATATTTAGAACATTACAAAACATCAGGTGATGTAATTTTTTCATATGTCTAAATGTGGCTCCTTTGGGTCCAGTGCATCATGAACTAAAACGACAAAGCATAAGCCTACTCCTCTAACTCTCCATAAGCATAACCTCTCCACTAACATACACAGAAAATACACAGTGGCAGATCACAGCAGGATAACCACATTCAGAAATGCAAAATGGAGAAATACATCAGGTACTGGTCCACTGACATTCGGAAATTTCTGTTAGGAAGACAAAGTGAAGTTCCTTTATCTTCAGGGGAGCTCTACCAACTTCCCAGCAAAATTGGGGAAACTATAACAAACAAACGAAACTCAACAATTTAGAGTCAGTGGAACGGTTTGAAGGGCATACAGCAAATGAAAAAAAAAAAACTTAAATCAGTTAAGAAGAGCTGGCATCTGTGGTATTTGAACCAATTTGGTTACCAGGTTATAAAGGATGACATGGTCTACCAGGAAGGAACTCTTCCCCAATTATCCCTAGCTTAAGCCTTGATTTGGCTGTTTCGGAGGCCCTGCCTCTGAATCTGTTTTGGTTGGTCCCTGGCTCCACCCTGTGGAAAGTTCTTCCTATTTTATTAGTCTTACCGGCCACATGTGAAGGGGATATTGGTGAATATGACCCTCTTTGTGGACTACAGAGATTTGTCAGCCTGTGTACAGCCTTTGAAATATTATGAATCAACTGCTGTTTTAAGTTTGAAACAGTCATACTTTTAGAGTAGATTTAATTAAGTTTTCATTGGCAATATGAATTTCTCAAAAAATAGTGTATTCCTCCTTTACTGGATTTATTTATTTTTATTTTATAGCTCATTTTGTGTTTTTTATTGAGGTGAGAACATCTAACATGAGATCCACTCTCTTCACACATTTTTAAGTGCATAACACATTATTGTTAACTATAGGCCTAATGTTCTACAGCAGATCTCTAGAACTTAATCATCTTATGCAACGGAAATTTTAAACCCATTAAACAGTAACTCCCCATTTCCTCCTCCCCTCAGCCTATGACAACCACCATTCTACTCTCTGCCTCTATCAGGTTGACTATTTTAGGTACCTCACATAAGTAGAATCATGCAGTATTTGTCTTTGTATGACTGGTTCATTTCACTCAGCATAATGTCCTCCAGGTTCATCCATATTGTTGAATACAACAAAATTTACTTTTTTTGGAGGCTAAAATAGCATTTCATGTATGTATGTATGTATGTATATATTTACACACACATATATACCACATTTATATACATATATACACACACACACACACACACATACACACCACATTTTGTCTGTTCATATATAAATTGACACTTGGATTGATTCTATATCTTGACTTTTGTGACTTATGCTCCAATGAGAGATCCTGATTTCAAAGAGGTAAATCTTTTGGATGTATACCCAGAAGTGAAATTGCTGGATCATATGTGAGTTCCATTTTTAATTTTGTGAGGAGACTCTACATTGTTTTTCATAGCATCTGTACCATTTTATATTCCACCAACAATGCACAAGGGTTCCAGTTTCTTCACATTCTGCCAATACTTGTTGTCTTTTATTTTTTTGATGATAACCATTCTAACAGATGTGAAGTGGTATCTCTGTTTTAGTCTGGCCACTATTACAAAATACTATAGACTGGGCAGCATTTAGACAACAGTCTTATTTCTCACAGGCCTGAAGACTGGGAAGTTCAAGATCAAGGGGCCAACAGATTCAGTGTCTGTTCAAGGTCGGCTTTCTCAGAAACAGGCTCACTCTAAATCTCAGATTGTAAAAGGGATGAGGGGTCTCCCCTGAACCTCTTTCATAAGGGACTAATCCTACTCATGAGGTCTCTGCCCCATGACTTAATCACCACCCAAAGGCCCCACCTGGTAACAGCTTCACCTTAGGAGTAAGGATTTCTACATATGGATTATAGAGGCTCATTGCCTATCTTATTGTGATTTTGATTTGCATTTCCTTGAGGATTCGTGAAGGTAAGCATCTTTTTATATATCTGTTGGCCATTTGTATGTCTTCTTTGGAGAAATATCTATTTAAATCATTTGTCCAATTTTTAATGGGATTAGAAACTTAAATGTAACACTCCTAGAAGAAAACATAAGAAAAACATTATATGACAATGGTCTTGGCAATGAACCTTCATTGGATTTCTATTTGTTCTAGTAACTATAGTCACATTTTTACAGACATTCTCCCAAATATTTATTTTTATTTTCGCATTTTTATTCAAATGCCTTTTTCTGTAAATATAATTGTGGTTACCTTGAGGCTATACATTTATATTGAGTACGGGACATTTTAATTTGATGAATATACAAGGATGCTGTATTAGATGAGAGGTTTCTCTGGTGAAAGTTCTTAATTTTATCTTTTCCCTAAAATAAATTTATCAAACTACATTTTTACCAAATGTTGGATGTTCAAAGTAAAGTCCGTCTCTCATTATTTTCGCTTCAAAAGCAAACGGCTTTACATTGGAAGGCCTTAGATTTCTGAAATCTTTCTAACCACTTTTATTTCTCCTTTCAAACTGGTAGTTAATTTGAAATTCATATCTCTCTTGTATTACTCTGCAAATTCCATGATAACAACCAACATACCTTAAGGTTTTGGTTTCAATTTATTCCCATAAAGCCATAAGCTTATTAGGCATATGATCTGCTTCCATATTTGTCCAGGTTAACAGTTTTAGTGAATATTCTAATACCAGACAACATAGATAGCAGTTTATTAATCTTTGGTTATTGCTTTCCTCATCATTTACTGCCCAGTCAGGAAAATAAAACCAAATATATTATTAAAATTTTTAAAAGAGGCATCCTACTTCTAGCACTAATGTTTGCATTAGACAAAATAGGCCAGTATACATGACAGTTGCAAAAACGTTTATAAATATGTATGGTTAAAATAACATGGATTTGACAGTGGAGTCTGGTATGGCAGCAAGAGGAAGCTCCTGCCCTCCCCACCACTCCCAATCCCCAGCAAAATTTGTGAAGACTATTAAAAAAATGACAACACATAAAATCTATGGGAATGACTCTAAGAGCACCTCCTAAGAAGAAAAAAGGGTATTTGAACTGATAAGAACAAGAATTGGTGGTATTTTAACCAATACAGCTCCCTTTCTCATATCTCCTAGCTCAATGAGGTGGAAACTACTCCAGAGTGGTGTAGACAAAAATATAGAGCTTCCTGTTTCCCCATTTTGCTGTAAGAGTGCTATTATCCTGCATGATCAATATGTCAGCATGTTGTCATTCTTCCCTCCTATCCACTGCTGAGGTTAAGTTCTGGGCAAGTATAGTTGAATAGTGGGGAAGTCTCTTTTTATTTTCAGTCCCCATTGGTGGGATAGACAGCACCTCTGAGATTGCTATGGCATCAGTTGCCCTTGCTCAAGCATGTAAGACAAAGGTTCCACACAGATTACCTGAAGACCTGAGAAGCTGAGAAGACTTGAAGCTACTGCCTCCTCAACCCAGAGCTTAGCTCACACAATAACAGTGTCATTCAGAGAGAAATATGTCATTCTCTCTGTCCCCAGCTCCAGAGTGATTGCTCAGTGACTTTGCCTTGGTAGGGAAAGCAGGCTATAAAACTGATAGCTCCTAATCTCCTAAAAGAATTATTTGTAACAAAACATGGAGAAGTTCAAGCCTAAGGGCACTTTCAAAAAGAGTGCAGGTTATGGTGAAAGGCAATTTGGAGGGGTTGACAATCTGATTGGAGATGCAAGTTAAACAGTATGCTGTCTTGTTTTCAAGAGACACCTGGAAAAGAAAAATTTGGAAGAACGCTCCTAGGGTTCAAATTTCAAACACTGTTCATAGGGACTATGCCTCCAAAGAAACTCAAATTTAATTGGATTAGCCTTTAAGCAGTTAATACCCCAAAGTATTGTTTTAAAAATTAGAGCAATAAGTTGGAAATCAGAAAAGCTTAGTAACTGGATGTGTCCAGTAAAAAAGCCAGTCAAAAGGATTCTTGTCAAAACTTCCATTATCCCAGAGTGGTTGTGGGAATTCACAAGATTAGGCTATAATTCAAGTATTTAGTCAAAATTTCTTTCAATATTTTTTCAAGTCCTTTATCTCTTTCTCTCCTCTCCTTCTGATACTTGCATTGTGTATAACATTGTATGCTTAAGGGTGTTCCACATCTCTCTGAGCTTTCTTTATTTTCAACCATTCTTTTTGCTCTCTTTTGATGGCAGTATCTATATCAATAGATCTTCAAGTTCGGTAATTTTTTCTTTGCCCAGTTCATAAAATCAATTGTTTAGCCTTATTAGTGTATTTTTCACTTCAGTTATTACTGAAATATATTAAAAACAGTAGCCTACACAAACAGAAAGCTCAGCAAATGCCAGTAGAAGAAACAAACAAAAAAAAGACCATACAAACAGACACACAAGAGTAAAAATTCTGAAAGCCGAAAACAGAGAAAATATTGAAAGTTGCAAGGGAAAAATTACTCATTTTCTATAAAGTACTCAAAGTAAAACTAACTGCTAACTTGTCAGTGGAAACAATTGAAGCCAAAAGCACACATTCAAAATACTCAAATACAAATTTCTAAACTAAGAATTTTATACCCAACTATATTTCAAATGTGAAGATGAAATAAAGACAGAAACAGAGAATTTTTTCCTAGCATACTAGTAGGCTCCCAGAAATTCTAAAGGAAGTTTTTCAGACTGAAAGCAAATGGCCTCAGCTGGTAGTTCAAATCTACACCCCAAATCAAAGAACACCTATAAGGTAATTTTGCATAGTATTGTAAAAATTAATGAGATATTTTTTACACTTTTTTCTCTTAATGGTTTTAAAAGAAACTACAATAAACAATATGTATATACTGAATTGTTTGGCCTATAACTTATAGAAATATAATGTATTCAACAACAACACATAAAGAAGGTAAGTAGAAGCAAAGTTCTATTAGGGTAAGAAAATGGCAACAGATACTAACTAATCTACTCCTTTTAAAGTTGTAGAATGATGTAAATTAATAATTACAATGATATATTATTGTGTTTAAAACATTCATAGATGTAATATGTATGATAATAATACCACAAAAGTAGAAGAAAGAACAGAGCTATAAAATAGTAACATTCCTGTATCTCATGGATATTAAGTTTGTATAAATGTGGACCTGATTCTAATCAACTAAGGCATATATGGTAAACTCTACAGCAACTGCTAAGGAAATAAGTCAAAAAATACTTGAAATCTTAGTGGAAACATTATTACATATATTAAAATTCTACCTTAAAATGCTTAATTTAAAAGCAGTAAACAAATAATTGAAAACAAAAAAATCTCAAAATATAGAGAGAACAAAAAGTAAATGGCAAACCTAATTCATCTCTTTCAATAATAACATTAAAAGTTAGTGAATTAAACAATACAATGTAAAGGCGGAGATTGCCAGACTGAATTTAAAAACATGATCCAATATATGCTGTCTATAAGGGGCACCCTTTAAATTCAAAGACACAAATAGTTTGAAAGTTAAATGGGTAGGAAAAGCTATATCACAGAAACATAAAAAGTGTGAACACATATAAACACACAAAAGTTGGAGTAGGTATATTAATAGCAGAAAAAAATGGACCTTAAAACTGAAAATGTTACTTGAAATCAAGGTAGACATTTTTTGTTTTATTTTGTTCCCAGGCAGGAGTGCAATGGCATGAACACGGCTCACCACAGCCTCAACCTCCTGGGCTTAAGCAATCCTTGAACCTCAGGCTCCTCAGTAGCTGGGACTACGAGTGCCACCAGGTCCAGCAATTTTTTTTTTTTTAATTTCTTGTAGAGACGGGATCTTGCCATGTTGCCCAGGCTGATCTTGAACTCTTGGACTCAAGCAATCTTCCTGCCTTGACCTCCCAAAGTGCTGGGATTACAGGCATGAGCCACCATGCTGGCCTGGACATTTTTTGATGATATAACGTTAATTTAGCAGTAATATAGTAATTATAAACATATATAAACATATATACTCTTAGTAACAAATCATCAAAATGTGTGAAATAAATAATGACAAAAATTAAGGAAAAAACAGATAATTCAATAAAAATATTCAGAGATATCAGTAACCTACTGTTCATAATGAATAGAAAAACTAAGAAAAAGTTGAACAAAATAATAGAACTCTCAACATAAAAAACTAGCTGTCAAACATACATACATATATCCACACCTGTCTTTATAAGTTACTCAGTCTTAAGTATTCTGTTATAGCAACATGAAATAGATTAACACAGAAAACTGGTACCAAGAAGTGTGGTTGTTGCTGTATAGATAACTTAAAATGTGAAAGTAGCTTTGGAACTGAGTAATGGGCAGAAGTTTAAAAAGTTTGAAAGAGCAGGCTAGATAAAGCCTAGATTCTGGCAAAGACAACAGATAAGAAGATTAGGGAAAATTTGGACTCCTTAGAGTTTGGTTAAATGTTTGAAACCAAAATGTGAATAATAAAGGCCATTCTAATGATGTCTCAGATGAAAATGAGGAGTATATTATTTGGAAATGAAGTAAAAGTCGTTCTTCTTATACAATTGCAAAGAACTTGGCTGCACTGGATTCATATCCTAGTGCTTTGTGGAATGAGGAGCTTAAAAATGATTAATTAGGAATTCTGGCAGAAAAAAATATATAAGCAAAATATGGAAGGATCTGCATGGATACTTGCATCTACTTCTACTGAGATTTGGGAGGACAGGAATAATTTAGTTAGAATTTATAACAGGGAAGCAAAATAGATTTGGAAAACTCTCAGCCTGGCTATGTAGTAGAGAATGAAAGAGCATTTTCAGCAGAGGAATCCAAGCATGTGACGTAGTGACTGTTTGCTAAAGAGATTGATAGGGCTAGAAGGCAGCCAGAGGTTATTCGCAAGGACTCCAAAGGCATTTCAGAGATTTTCAAAGCTGCCCCTTTCCATCACAGTCTCAGAGGCCTATCAGGGAAGAACGATTTTGCAGGATGGCCGCAGAGTGCCTTCCAGAGTCTCCCTGCCCAGGACTCACTCATGACTATTCTCTGCATGCCGGTGGTGTGCTCCTCAGTCATTCCAGCTGTGATTCCAGTTGCCCCGCTTGTGGCTCAACCTGCCTCTCCAAAAGGTGCAAGCAAGTAAACTTTGGAAACACTACATCATAGCTTAACTGGACCCAGATGCAGCTTATGCCACTGTTCCAGAGATCTCAAGCAGTAAGACTTGGTGGTGTGTCCACATGGTATGAAATCTGCAAGTGTGCAGAATGAGAGAGCTAAGAAGGCATGGCAAAGATTTCAAAGGATGTATCAACCAGGCTGGAGCCCAGGAAGGGACTTGTTGCAGGATCAGAGCCCCACTAGAGCAATGCAGAGCGGAAATATGAGTTCAGAGCTGCTGCAGAGAGTCACCACCAAGGCAATGCCTAGCAGAGCTATAGGAGCAGGACTGCCACTGAGAATCTAGAACTGTACAGCTACCAGCATGCAACACCTACAAGCAGCTACCAGCCAACTTATAAGAGCTTGTTGGACTTTTCAGCCCAGCAAAGTCAAGTCACAGGGCTTGGACTGCCTAAGGCTTTTGGCATCTAACCCTTGAACCACTATCTCCAAGGAGCGGAACATGGAGTCAAAGAAGAATATTCTGGATCCTTGAGATTTAATCTTCTCCATCCTGTTGGGTTTTAGACTTACTTAGGAGCTCTTACTCCTCTATTAGTTCCTATTTTTCCATTTTGGAATGGAAATGTGTACCCATGCCTGTCCCACCATTGTATTTTGGAAGCAGATAACTTGTTTTCACAGACAAGCAAATGAGACTTTGGACTTTGAATTTTTGAGTTGGTGCTGAAATGACTTAATGACTTGGGGCTGTGTGGACAGAATGAATGTATTTGTATTAGAGAAGGACTTGAGTTTGGGAGGCAAGGCATGGAATGCTAACATTTGAATGTATATCCCTTCCAACAGTCATGTGGAAACTTAATCCCCATTGTAACAGTATTAAGAGTGTGGAAAATCCAGTTGCGGTATTTGGGAAGTGGAACCTTTGGGAGGTAATTAGGACTAGGGGAGGTCATGAGGGTCGGTCATTAGGGGCTTTATAAAAGTGAATAGATCTGAGGTAGCATGCTGAGTTCTATTTTCATGTGATGCTCTGCACTGCCTTGTTTACAAGCAAGAAGGCTCTGGCCAGATGTGGCCCCTAGACCTTGGACTTCCCAGCCTCCATAACTGTAAGAAATAAATTTTCTTTATAAATTACCCAGTCTAAGGTATTTTATTATAGCAACAAAAACAGATTAAGATAATAATCTTCGGCCGGGCGCGGTGGCTCACGCCTGTAATCCCAGCACTTTGGGAGGCCGAGGCGGGCGGATCACGACGTCAGGAGATGTAGACCGTCCTGGCTAACACGGTGAAACCCCCTCTCTACTAAAAATACAAAAAATTAGCCGGGCGTGGTGTCGGGCGCCTGTAGTCCCAGCTACTCGGGAGGCTGAGGCAGGAGAATCTCTTGAACCCGGGAGGTGGAGCTTGCAGTGAGCCGAGATCGCGCCACTGCACTCCAGCCTGGGCGACAGAGTAAGACTCCGTCTTAAAAAAAAAAGAAAAAAAAAAAAGAAGATAACAATCTTCAAAAATAAGATAAAATAAAATAAACTTGAAACATGCACATTATCTGACTCTAAAAATTATTTATAAGCTATAGTATTCAAAAAAAGTATGGTCATACCATAAGAATCAACTCGTAGATTTTTGGAATAGAATTGAGATTCCAGACACAAAATCATTTGTCTATGGTCAAGCAATTTTGGACAAAAATATGAAGAAATATATTTAAGTTCTGTAGTCTTTTAAAATTAACATGAATTTTGTTTTGTTTTTAAAGAATAATTTAGCACATATAAAAGTTTTTGGGGCCAGGTGCAATGGCTCACACCTGTAAACCCTGCACTTTTGGAAGCAGAGGCAGGAGGATTCCTTGAGGGCAGGATTCCTTGAGGGCAGAAGACCAGCCTGGACCCTGTTTTTACAAAACACTTAAAAAAATTATCCCCACATGGTGACATGCACCTGTACTCCCAGCTACTAGGGAGGCTGAGGCGGAAGAATCCTTTGAAGCCAGGAGTTTGAGGCTGCAGTGGGCTATAAGGATATCACTGCACTCAGCCTGGGCAACAGAGCAATATCCTGTCTCAAAAAATAAAATAATAAATAAGTAAAATAAAATAAATAACAGTTGTTTTTCAGATAATACAGGTAAAATTCTGGACATTGAGGTATTTTAGTTTTCCAACTCTCATTTTCTAATTTAATCAAATTAACTCAATCAAAATACAACATCTTTCAGTGGAAGCTATTTTTTATGCAGTCTTGTCTTCTCTATCACCTAAACATGTTGCCTCTCAAGAAAGCTATCAATAAAGAATATTTGAACTAGAATCTATTGATTAATGAAATAAAAATTGATTTGAGATTCTCAAGGTTTTCTAAAGAGACCTAGGAAGAAATGAGGCATGTGATGTTAACAATGACAGTTTCTCAAAGCAGAGTAAGAGGGAGAAGTTGCAAAGGAGGAGTAAAATGATAATTAAAGGAATAACATATTCAGAAGCTAATGATGAAACAAGAGAAACATATACTACATAATATCAGGGTGGTGTGTGGAGAGAAAACACTTAAAACTTTTCAAAAGTGTGCATGCATTAGGGCCAATAAAATTCCAAAGTAGGCTACCAACAAGGTGGTAGCCAGTCTGCCAGCAGTGCAGGCAACATAGCAAAAGGAAGTAATATTTATGTTAGAGACTATGGCTAATTCCAAAGCAAAAGAAGAAGAATGTGAGAAAAGACATGCATCAATTACAGCTCACAGAATTGGTTCTTAGCACAGCTGATGGAAGCAGGAAGAAAAATAATAATGTAAGTTTAGGTAACTCTAACAAAATGCTGAGTAAGAACATGGGAAGCATTTGAAAATTGTTACAAATGTCTTAAGTGCTATTTTAAAGAAATGAAGATATAATTATATAGTTCTTTAATTTCAAAGAGAATAATTGAGAAAATAAAAGTGAAATTTCTGATTAAAAAATTGTAAAACAGCAAAGCTATCTAGAAAGCTATTTGCTCTGAAATGTTACAACTTTGAAATGAGCATAATGATCATTAAGGATTAACAATTTAAAGAAACACATTTTTTCTAATCCAGAGCTTGTAACAAAAAAGTAAAAGCTTAATGGAAGCTATATGGAAATAAATGTCAACACACATTTAGAAATTAGTTAAAGAAAAAACATTGAAAAATAAACCCAAGACTCAGCAAAACAGTTCATATTATTATTTAAAATTATCATCATTTTAACGAAGTGGCTTCTTACATTCAGGGTATAACGTGTGCACAGGGCAGAGAGGGAAGAAGGTATTTGAGCACATGTGCACACAAGGACGTGTTGCACAAGTTCTGATGTGTATTTTCAAGATAAGCATAATTATAATTAAGGTTAATTTCATGTACACATAAACAACATATATTTTAATTAACAAAATACAAGTGAGAGTATTCCTGCTTTTGCAAGTAAACCCAAAGCAAAGCAAAACGGAAGCCATTCTATAATATCTGATAAATATTTATCGTATATTTTTCTATATTTATCTAGTATCTTTTATATATTCCTTTCTTTGCTCTGCCTTTATGGAAGACTGGCATGTGTATAACCAATATTAAACTATCCATTTGATTCCAAAGCCAAAAATAAAAGTCAACGTATACTTTTTAGGTTTTGTTGAGCTTAGTGTAGGTTTTGTTTAGTTTTTCACAAATTTAAAATGTTAAATACCAGTTGTACCTAACAAAAATCTCTTTAAGATGGAATTGAAAATTGTCGTTCTTTCTTATTTATTTATTTATTTATTTATTTATTTATGTTTGAGACGGAGTCTCTCTCTGTCGCCCAGGCTGGAGTATAGTGGTGCGATCTCGGCTCACTGCAAGCTCCGCCTCCCTGGTTCAAGCGATTCTCCTGCCTCAGCCTCCCGACTAGCTGGGATTACAGGCATGCGCTACCACGCCTGGCTAATTTTAGTTTTTCAGTAGAGATGCCTGGCTAATTTTGTTTTTTTCAGAGGGCTTCTCCATGTTGGTCAGGCTTGCTCCAACTCCCAACTTCAGGTGATCCACCCGCCTCGGCCTCCCAAAGTGCTGGGATTACAGGCGTGAGCCACCGCGCCCGGCCTGAAACTTTTCTATTTCTTTTCACAGATGTATGACGGATCATGAAAACAGACTTGGATTTTTACTCATGAAAAATGCTGATAATTAAAGATGCTTTTGTGAGTGCATTAACATGCATTTTAACCAAGAAGGTATACAAAATTATGGTATTTAGAAAACTCAGAATTTGAGTCATAGTATTTAGTTTTCTGCTCTTATTTTTTTAATATATCAAGTTCTAATCTGCAAAACACCTAGAAATGCCACACGAATTATTAAGCTGTTGCAATATTACCATTTGATATAATTGCTATAATGATTGCTGTAAAATTATTTTAGAAAAAAAAAAATTAGGCTGGGCGCGGTGGCTCACGCTTGTAATCCCAGCATTTTCACTCGAGGTCGGGAATTCGAGACCAGCCTGGCCAGCATGGTGAAACCCCGGCTCTACTAAAAATACAAAAATTAACCAGGTGTGGTGGCAGGAGCCTGTAGTCCCAGTTACTCCAGAGGCTGAGGCAGGAAAGTTGCTTGAACTCAGCAGGCAGAGGTTGCAGTGAGCCGAGATCACACCACTGTACTCCTGCCTGGGCGACAGAGCAAGACTCCATCACACACAAACACACACAGACACACACACACACACACACAGAGAAAATTGTAAAAAGACCTTTTAAAAATAGTTTGAAGGAATATTATTGTCTTTTTTTTAAACTTTATTAGATCTTCCAAGAAAAATATTTAATGTCATAAAATGTAATTTAATGGAAATAGTTTGTTGTTGCTGTAAAATCCCCATTTCTGGCAAGAAAATGGACTACTCTCCAGAAAACCCTAGAAACATTTTCCCTGTTTGCTAGAAGTTCTTCTACCTCAAATCCCCTCCACAGTGAGGATATTGTTGACTATACTTCCCCAATGTGGTTTAATTTAGGAGAAAATAGCAAGTGAAGAAGATAATAAAAATATGAAAAAATGCTTTTCCACATTTTCTTTCTTTTTTTTTTTTGAAACCACCACGCAGATATTCCACACTCTCTATCAATTTTCTTAAATAGGAGGATATATGGCGTGGGGGAGAAATGTCCATCTTGTTAACATTAAGACATTCCTGACTGTCCTTTCTCTTCCACCACTGTCTTAAGCTGATTGAGTTGCTATAACAAAGTACCATAAACTGGGTGGCTTTTAACCACAGAAATGCATTTCTTACAGTTCTGGAGGCTGATAAATCCAAGGACAAATCACCAGCAGATTTGGTGTCTGGGAGGTCTCTGTTTCCGGTTCTAGACAGTGTCTTCTCACTGTGTCCTCACATGGTGGAAGGGACAAGTGAGCTCTCTGGGGTCTCATTTATAAGGACGCGAATCCCATTCATGAGAGATATAGCCTTATGACCTAATTATATCCCAAATGTCTTCCTAATACCAAAATCTTGAGGGTTAGGATTTCACATATGAATTGGGGGTGGGGGACACAGAAACATTCACTTCACAGCAACCACCCACTATGATGCTCGGAGAAGGTTTAAAATAGAGAAAAAGAAATCCTGGAAGAGGGAACGAAAAAGAAAAAAAAAACCCAACTATGACAAGCATTTTGCAATTTGCCATATTAATTTGTCCTCCATGAAAACCCCTATAAGCCACCCTGCTCAGCTTATTCCCTATTTCCAGTAGTCTTTTCCCCAGAATCACAAGTTTCAACTCATGCTCTGGGCCACTGACCCCAACCCAACTACACCACTCCCACATTCTGTTTACAAGAAAACCAGCTCTCAGGCATAAATATCATCAATACTTGCTAGTGTGGGTTTTGTGGCACCCAAAACACATTACAATGCATTATTCTATTTTATTTTATTTTACTTTTAGATGGAGTCTCGCTCTGTCACTCAAGCTGGAGTGCAGTGTTGCGATCTCAGCTCACTACAATGCATTATTTTAAAATAAGATTGCTGGCCGAGTGCAGTGGCTCATACCTGTAATCCCAGCACTTTGGGAAGCTGAGGAGGGTGGATCCCTTGAGCTCAGTAATAAGGCTACTATTTTGGCTTCCAAATGCCTATTATTTAAATCAGTTTTCAATTTGTTTAGAATCCCAGCTGAGAAAGAACAGTGACAAATACTGAGTCTTTCAAAGACCCCCAAAATGGGTTCAGAATTAAGAAATGTTGAGAACCCCCCAAAAAAATGACCATTTGCAGAAGGGAAATATATTAGGGAGAGAATTTGGTGGGACCAGGACCAGTGGCTTTGAGCTTTGTGCTCTAGGGTATTTTGATCTATACTGTGTATAGCGGCTTATGTTGGGACTAGCGTGTATTTACAGTGATGCTATTGGCTTTTATGTTCTGTGCGCCAGGCAAGAGGCTTTGGCATATAGTTTATCTTGGCAGATGACAGCTGCATGAGAGGATTAGCACTACCAAAGGCATGGGCCACATGGGCCTCAGCAGAAATCATGGGTGGCCTTTGCCAAATGTGGGGAACTTTAGGATAGAGGCTGCTGAATCTTTAGCTTGAACTACACCTAGAATATATGTGCTGGCATTCAGGGCAGATGCTGACAGATCACAAAGGCCTCAGTAGGCAGGAACAGTTGAGGCAAATATACAATTACAGGCAAAAGAGTGTCTTCACAGGCTATTAAGGCACTGGTTGGCAAAACAATCTCTACTAGTTTAAAACTGCAGCTGTGTTAGATTTGTGCTAGCTACACTGTGCAGGTTCTAACTTTGGATTATGAGTTCCAGACTTAAAAAGGTAGCGTTAGATAGGGGACCCCATTTCAGCTGAGTCTTCTAGAATAGAAAAACAAAATTAGATAATCAGAAAATACTAAAAAAAAAAAAAGCAAAACAAGAAACAAACTGTCAAACACTTATCACAGGGGTGCAGAAAATGCAGCAACAATGAAATGCTGCTCAAAAGTTGTAACATTAAAGCAAAGACGATTCATGCCTTGTTCTTATTAGGCCACTAGGGGCCAGAGACATCCACAGCAGTTTCAGCTACAGAGGATGTCTTTTTAACTGAGACCAAAGTTTTGGAGGGTAAACACTTTTTAGGAAAAGGGTTTCTTAGGCCTTACGCAGTACATTGCAATTTGTGGAAATGATCCAGGAATGACAACGCCTGTTTGAATGAGAGTGTCCACTCTATGTTGCCAGATTGAACCTGTACTCAAGTCATTATTGGAGTGCCAGAAACATGGGACTTAAAGAGCAATGGCAATTAATGTGGTAATCACAACTCCATTATTAATTGTTTGACAGGAATGAGTTTTCATTCAGACGATTTTGGAGACATGGCGAAGAATGAATGATCTTTTGGTCCAGGGAGGCTAAATTCAATTTTTACTCCATCCTCTCTCCTTTACTGTTTTAACACTGAAACTCCACTATGGTCTCTTACAGCATGAAGAAAGACTTCTGAGAACAAAATTTGGCTAGGGATAAACTGTTCTAGATGTGATGGACTGCTTCTAATCTACATTTGGGTAGCTTTGGTTTTGTACATAAAATATGATGTGTATGATTAACTCTTTGGACCGTCTAAAAGTGAAACATATCATCTATGGCTAATACAACTCAAGAGGCTCTAAAGAACCGAACCCATTCCCATGACAGATAGTTCTGGTTGTCGTTACTAAAGAAACATGGTCAGGCACTGAGACCCAACTGTTTGAGAATATACAAAATTTGTAGTTAGGGTGGGGAAATTTTACATTAATTTATTCAAAATAAAATATTGCAAGAGTAAAAATAATTTCAATACAAACTTCAATTTCTCTGGGTTTTAACATTTTAGGACTTTAATTTGCGAGGAGGTTTATTCTTTCTGACTTTAATTCTCCCTAGTCACAATTGGAAGGAGATTATACTCAAATTTGGGGCATCTCTTTGTTGCTAGAATTTTATTGCAATGTCTTTATATATTTTGTTCTTAAAGTATGTTGCCTTCAATTTCAAGGTAGGTCTGAAATGGGCTATATTGGACTAAGTGAATTTACATTTGTAATGGAAAATGGAATAGGGAACAATTATTAAGCGTTACTATAATGAAAACTTGGATTTGGTACAATTAATACGTTTTGATTCATTTGTATCCTTCAGTGACTCCTGGAGGATAACAAAAACATGCAGTGGTTCGGATTGGGAACCCGGCAGAATGAAGGTGGGAGCAGACATGTCCAGAGTGATGGTCAGCCTTCTTGCCAGAGGAAAACAGCCAAAACTCTGCTTGACTGTAGATTTAACAATGAAGCCCACTTAGGTAAAGGAAAAACAACAATAAAACCAAACCAAACCAAAACTGTGGCATATCATGGTAATTATATTGGGAAGAGCACACTTTTCTTATAAAGTTTTCTTTGTGTGAAGGAGCCTCAATTACTATGAAACTTTTGGCTTCTCTCTAGCTCCAGGGAGATGCGATGCCTGTTTGGTAATTTTGGGAATAATGTTTTTGACATAATTTGTTCCTTCTTCTTTTCCTCATCTTGGGAGTGAAATGCTCACAGGGAAAGAACATTCTCTTTTGTTAAGGGTTTTGTTTTTAGTGTCACAGAATTACCCAGGTTGAGCACTACTTCCCACCCCGTCCTCAACCCTCTCTTTAGGAGGGCTAATCCCGTGACAGAAAAGTGCATTTGACGGTGTTTATAACTGTGAAGATTCAGGGTTCAATTAGCAGAACTCCTTGATGAACATAAAGGGTTCAACTTGTTATTTGCCAGGTAAATAGCTGACATTTTGGCCCCCAAACCTTACTCTTTGTATTATTTATCAAAATTTTCAGATCCTAGGTGGTAATTAAAAGTATGATTTAATAGTCCCATTTAAAGACAGAAACACAAATAAACATTTACAATACAAACCATTGTTAAGTTTAGGTTGCTAAAAATCAGCTATAATTCTACAGTTTCTCCTATATGTAAAGCCAGCAGAAAGGCAACTTTGGCTGCAGGCTGTTTCTTCCAAAACACATGGTAGCTGGGAGCAAAATTCACTCTCATTTAAATAAGTTTATCTCAGAATCTAGAGAACAATGTGATCAGTCTTTTGCAGAATTATGCAGACATGGAAAATAATAGTTCACATTTAAATAAATACAAATAAATAGGATTTTAGATACTAAGTTACACCAACTATGATACTGTTTTTATTTATGTTGAAAAAGAAAAGTGACCATTTACCTCTATGGAAGAAGCACTGGTTAGAATTATGAAATCAGAATTTTTGGTTAAACATGTTATCTGTGAATTGTTCATATAATTTTTAAAACATAACGGCTCTGTAGTGTTATTAAATAAATGATGTTTCAGAAAGTCCAAAGAGTGTGAAAATTTTTGTTTTCTAAGTGATGCAAAATGGAATATGTGGTAAGGATAAAATCCCTCTAGGGTTTTTGGAATGCAGACCAGTAATGAAAGCATAGAACCTAGTTTATGAGTTAGAAGGATAATATGTACTATAGAAATAATAGGAGGGCAAGTGGGAAAATTAAAAATATAGAAGCTTTGTGTGCCTAAGGAAAGGCATTGACATTTTCAAATGATATTTGGTAATGCCATTTCTGTAAATATGTTTTAAGTACAGAAACTTTTTGCATGAAAAACCTGTGGAAATTTTCCTTGGGAAGCCTTGAGGGACAACAAAGAAAGCTTTCAAAAATAGTGCTGGTTTTCACTTTGTGGAATGGATATCTCAGATATTCTAATGTATGCTGAGGTAAAGGATTTAGTGTTCCAGCAACTTCTGTTCTAACTTTCTTATTTCATTCTCTTCCTACACAGGGACTCATTTCGGGGACAGGAAGTGTACGTCAGACAGTGTGGATCTGACCATGGTGCTGATTTCTTTTTCAGTAGGACTTCCATGTTATCACGTCAGTGTAAAAAGAATAAAGCATATTTTGTAATAATAATTTTATATCTGTTTGCTTAGGTTTGCTAAAGGAGAATATAAGCAATCACAATATTCAAGATTTAAAGTAATGTTGATCTGGCATTTACTACCTTTACAACTTGACAAAATTATTTAAACTTTCTGAGTTCAGATTATTTGTTTATAAATTGATATTGATAATAGATAGATATATATTTTATTTTTTATTATTATTTTTTAATTATATACATATGTAACTAACCTGCACATTGCGCACATGTATGATAATACATATATTTTATTGGATTGATGATTATATATGGTATTATAAAAGCATCTTACCTAGAAAAAATGTCACAATAAATGTTATACCTCTTTCTCCTCCACTATAATCATTTACTGAAGAACAAATGCCTAATTCATTATCAACATGTAGCAGTCTGGATGACTTCATTCCTATGATACTGGTTGCTGAGACAGTTGACCATATAAACTTGATTATATGTGAGACATTTTTATACTGAATAGTTTTAAAAATTGTCTAAATGTATTAGTGTAATCTGCATATGATCTTTCAATTTCTAGGTGGATGTCATATGATAGAGACATTTTTGGAGGTAGATAATTTACCATTTTTTGCCAAAACTATCCAGTGAATAAACAATACCCAGCAGGACTTCAACCATGTTGCTGTGGGAATACACACCATCTTTAGCATTTGGCTGTGCATCAACAAGCATTTTGTTCTATTATTCTCTTTCTATTTAAAATGTTCTGTGTCCTTAGACAAGTCATTATGTGCTTTTTTAACATATTCAATCATTTTATTCTATGAAGGTGGTTGGTTAAAATAGTCTGTATACATTCATTCAGTTCAAACACAAAACAAAACAAAAAAATCACAAGAAAAATTTAAGCATAGATCTATAATTTCCTGGATCTCAAACTCTACCAGCTGAGTTTGATTCCAAAACTTTTCTTCTTTTCTCTAAACAAGGGGTCAGCTAGGAATTCCATCCATAAAATGTATTTGGTTTTTCATCAAGTTCTTCGGCTTTTGTCCTGAACTTGGGGTCTTTCTCTAAGCATTGTGCTCTCAAGTTCTGTTTTCATGTTGCTCAAAATTCCTTTTTGGGACTTCAAATTTGCATTTCATTTTATCTGATCCTAGGTTTCAGAATCCTGGTCTTCACTCTGGCTTATCAAACTCTATAGGCATAGAATGTGTCATTCTGCCTTGCTGAACTAAATACTTTCTCTGAAAGCAATCTCATAAAATGTAGAGAGCTTGCAAGCTAACTCTATTTCATCCAAGTCTAAGTTTTTATCCAAATCCTAACTAATAACAAACTCTTTCCTGGAGTACCAGTGAGGTAATTTAAGACTGGAATTCTTATGACGTGTGTGTGTGTGTGCGCACGCACACGTGTTTGTTGTAAAAATTTAGGTAAAATAATTAAGAACACGTCTAATGTGACAGGGAGTTTGCCTGGGTTGCTTTGATCTTAGAAGCCCAAACTAGAATTTAAAATGACCTTGATAAATTAGAGTAGCCATTCATCAAAAACAGTATGAAATTTAATAGGGACAAGTGCAAGGAGGCACACAGGGGACACAACTAAGTATGCATGCAATAAGCACAGGGGTGACTCTAAGCAATTCTGAAAAAATATGTGAAAATTATAGGGGAGAAAAGCTGGAAATTAATCAGCATTTAACTGTTGTTAATTTTCAAGTACTGATATGACACTTAGATACACAGTATTATGAGCTATCATAGAAAAGTAATCTTTTGGCTCTGTAAAATCTGAGATAATCTTCTTCTACATTTTGCCAGTAGTGAGAACTTTATTACAGCAGTATGTTTATTCGTTCCATAACTATTTTTTGAGACACTACTGTGTCCTGTGTAAAGTGTTAAAAATTGTCATTTGCTACTTCCTTCTAACTATCATGGGTAACAAAATAACATTCGTATCACTATAAATGTCCCTCGTATTACATTTTCTAATTTTATTGTATTCTGTCTTGGGACATTTGTTACATTTTGTCTGCGCAGCATCTTCTCTTTCAGAATTTTGTCCTCCCTTCTGGCAAGATAATTTAATTAAATATCTACACTTCACTGCCTGCCACTGGCCAATCCACCAAAGTGAGTCATTGAAGGATGAGCACAAAATAAAAAGTGAAGTGTTTCTAAGTCATTCAAGGATCCCTGTCAGAGTCACAAAGAAATAGCTCTTTTCTTTACTCTGGAACCTCTAAACATAAGTATAGGGTAAGCCAGAAATCTGTTGACCCTGTTTGTTTGTCTATGTGGAGAGCTTGATTAGTCCTTAATGAATCCAAAAGAAATTAGAGTTCATATTTGGATGAAATGAAACACAATTCTAATTATATCACTGAGTCATTAGAATCAAAGTGGACTTGTTACACCTCATTTGGACTTTAAAGTTAAATGAACTAATAGATTTTTTTATTCTTCTTAAGCTAATTTGATTTGGATTTATGACACTTGCAACCAAAGAGTTTAGACTTTATATATATATATATATATATATATATATATATATATTTGTTTATATTAATAGACTGTACTGTAAGGTAATACTTGGAGCAAGGAGGTTCTCTTCTCCCCAACTCCCATGCCAAGATAATGATTTTAATATCAGTGTTACCAGAAAGAGGCAAATCTATAGCAAAATAAACAAACTGCATTAGGTAGCACGTTGACATACTTGAGAGGTAAATCTTATTTCCTCCGAATTGTAATGTCTGAAATGTAGAGCTAGGGTCGTGAAAATACCATGGTAGTGATGATGAAGGCTAATATGATGCATATCAGATGAAAGGGGTGATGTTTAATTTTGTGTGTCTATATGACTGGGCCACAGGGTACCCAATATTTGGTTACATTTCTGTGTCTTTGTAAGTATGTTTCTGAATGAGGTTAACATTTGAATCAATAGACTGTAAAACAGATTTCCTACTCCAATGCATCTGGGCCTCATCCCACCCACTGAATGTCTGAATAGAATATAAGGCTGAGTAAGAAAGAATCCTCTCTCTCTCTGCCTATTTTCAAGTTGGGGCATCAGTCATCTCCTGCCTTTGGACTTGGATGCAGACAATGCATTAGTTAGCATTCTCTAGAAAAACAGAACCAATAGTAATTTTATTCTGGAAATTGGCTCATGTAAATATGGAGGCTGAGAAGTCCCGCCATCTTTCATCTGCAAGGTAGAGAACAAAGAACGCTGGTGGTCTAATTCAGTGAGTCTGAAGACCTGAGAACCAGTGGTGATGTGGGGGAAGGAGGAGTAGAACCTGGTGTCAGTCCCAGAATTCAAAGGCCTAAGAACCAGTGGCTCTGATGTGTGAGGGCAAGAGAAAATAGGTGTCCCAGCTTAGGGAGAGGGAGAGGGAATTTTTTCTTTCTCCACCTTTCTCCATCATTTTATTCTACTAGAGCCCTCAACAAATTGGAGGATGCCAACTCACACTGGTGAGGGTAAATCTTCTTTACTTAGTCTACTGATTCAAATGGTAATCTCTTCCAGAAACACCCTCACAGATACATCCAGAAATCAAATCTTATCAACTATCTGGACATCTGTAAGCACAGTCTGGTTGACATATAAAATAAACCATCACAGACTGAAATTATATCATCAGTTTTCCTGGGTCTTTAGCTCTCTGACAGTAGATCTTGGGACTTCTCAGCCTCCATAACCCTGTGAACCAACTCCTTATAATTCCTTATAATAAATATCATTATGATATCCTTATGCAGAAGAATGAAAGCAGACACTTATCTCTCACCATATACAAAATCCAAATCAAAATGAATTATAGACTTAAATCTAAGACCTCAAATTATGAAACTACTACAAGAAAGCATTGGAGAAAATCTCCAGAACAGGCGGAGGTTGCAGTGAGCCAAGATCAGGTCACTGCACTCCAGCCTGGGTGACAGAGTGAGACTCAGTCCCAAAAAAGAAAAGAAAAGAGAAGAGAAGAGAAGGAAAAAGAGAAAGAAAGAAAGAAAGAAAGAAAGAAAGAAAGAAAGAAAGAAAGAAAGAGGAAAGAAAGAAAGAAAGAAAGAGAGAGAGAAAGGAAAGAAAGAAAGAAAAAAGAAAGAAAGAAAAAAGAAAGAAAGAAAGAGAAAGAAAGAAAGAAGAAAAGAAAAGAATCTCCAGAACATTGCATTGGTCTGGGCAATAATTTCTTGAGTAATATCCCATAAGCACAGGAAACCAAAGCAAAAATGGACAAATGAGATCACATCAAGTTAAAAAGCTTCTGCACAGCAAAGGAAACAATCAATAAACTAAAAAGACCACACACAGAATGGGAGGGATTTATAACCAGAAAGTATAAGGAGCTCAGACAACTCTACATGAAAAATAAAATAATAATCTGATTTAAAAAAAATGGGCAAAATATTTCAATACACATTTCTCAAAAGAAGACGTACAGATGGCAAACAGGCATATGAAAAGGTCCTCAACATCATTGATTATCAGGGAAATGCAAATCAAAACTACAATGAATATCAACTCACACGAGTTAAAATAGCTTATATCCAAAAGGCAGGTAATAGCAAATGCTGGTGAGGATGTGGAGAAAAGGGAACCATTCTATATTGTTGATGGAAATGCAAATTTGTGCAAACACTATGGAGAACAGTTTGGAGGTTCCTCAAAGAACTAAAAATAGAGGTATCATAAGATCCCGCAATGTCGCTGCTGGGTATATACCCAAAAGAAAGGAAACCAGTATATTTAAGAGATATCTGCACTCCTTTGTTTGTTACAGCACTGTTCACAATTGCCAAAATTTCAGAATTTTGGATAAAGAAATGGATAAAGGAAATGTGGTACATATATACAATGGAGTACTATTCAGCTGTAAAAAAGAATGAGATCCTGTTATTTGCAACAACATGGATGGAACTGGAGATCATTACATCAAGTGAAATAAGCCAAGCATAGAAAGATAAACACCACATGTTATCAGTTATTTGTGGGATATAAGATCCTAACAATTGAACTCATGGTTGCAGAGAGTGGAAGGATGTTTACCAGGGGCTGGGAATTGTAATAGGCGAATGGGAGAAAGGTGGGGATGGTTAACGGGTACAAAAAAAAAAAAATAGGGCCGGGCGCAGTGGCTCACGCCTGTAATCCCAGCACTTTGGGAGGCCGAGGTGGGCGGATCACGACGTCAGGAGATCCAGACCATCCTGGCTAACACGGTGAAACCACGTCTCTACTAAAAATACAAAAAATTAGCCGGGCGTGGTGGCGGCACCTGTAGTCCCAGCTACTCGGGAGGCTGAGGCAGGAGAATGGCGTGAACCCGGGAGGCGGAGCTTGCAGTGAGCCCAGATCGCGCCACTGCGCTCCAGCCTGGGCGACAGAGCAGGACTCTGTCTCAAAAAAAAAAAAGTTAGAATAAATAAGACCTACCATTTGATAACATAATAGGGTCACTCTAGTCAATAATAATTTAATTGTAGATTTTAAAATAACAAGTTATTATAAAGTATAGTTGGATTGTAACACAATGGATAAATGCTTGAGGGGATGGATACCTCATTCTGTAAGATGTGATTATTATGCATTGCATGCCTGTGTTGAAACATCTTATGTACTCCATAAATATATGCGGCTACTATGTACTCACAAAAAATAAAAATTAAAAAACAATCCAGGCACAATGGCTCATGCATATAAACCCAGCACTTTGGGAGGCTGAGGCAGGCAGATCTCTTGAGCCTAGTAATTCGAGATCGGCCTGGGCAACACGGCAGAATCCTGTCTCTGCAAAAAATACAAAAATAAACCAGACATGGTGGCATACGCTTGTAGTCCCAGCTACTCGGGAGGCTGAGGTGAAAAGATCACCTGAGCCCAGGGAAGTCAAGGCTGCAGTGAGCCAAGATCCAGCCACACTGCACTCCAGCTTGGGTGACAGAGCAAAGCCCTGTCTCAATATAATAATGATAAAAATAAATAAATAAACATCATTTTGGTATAGATGCCACACACACACACACACACATATACAGACTTCTGAATAGTTCGGTTTCTCTGGAGAACTCAGACAAAAACAGATTTTGATATAGTAGACAGTGCTATCCAGTAGAACTTTCTGTGATAATGAAAATGTTCTTATCTGTGCTGTTCAATACAGTAGTCACTAGCCACATGTGGCTATTGGGTGCTTAAAATTTAATTACTATGACAAAAGTGCATAATTTAAATGTAACAGCATTTTAATTATTTTAAATCAAAATTTAAATAGCCATTCAAGCTTAGTGCTTACCTGGTGGACAGCACAGCTCTAGAGAACAAGCCATATTTTTTAAGCCATACTATTTTATAACTTGTATGTTACCTTCCAGATCCATTTCCTGCTATTCTCTTCTGTTCTTTTAGTAATTGTTAGTTTGCTACTTCAAGATGCTTTATTGCTTTTATTTTTTCTTTTTATTGTATCAAGGTACAAATTAGATGTTCCTTAGAGATGTATATAAAATTGGCTATTTACAATAGTGAGATTTTAAGGTAGTTTAATTTAGCTTGGGTTTATCAAAAATCAGTAAAATCCTGATGTTCTTCACAATTCCTTTATTTCAGCTAAGTGAATTACCAAGATAGCTCCTGTTATTTAGTCAATCTGGGTCAAGAAACAGGGTCCTCAGTTGGTTTCAGTATTTTTAGTCTGCCTTTCTCATTCCATAGAAGTACTCATAATATTCCTAACAGAAATTTTATTAAATGGCAACACAAATACAAAGAATCTTCTACTCTAAGGAAACACAAAGATTCACACTAAAAAACAGTCACTGACACTTAAAAAAAAATGCACACTTTAATAAATGACTATAGGTTTTCTTATTTATTTATTCCAAACTACTTGTGGCTGAAAAAGTCAGGAACAGTTAAGAAATGGTGAACAATCCACTGGGCGCAGTAGCTCACACCTATAATCCCAGCACTTTGGGAGGCCAAGGCAGGTGGATCACTAGAGGTCACAAGTTCAAAACCAGCCTGGGCAACATGGTGAAACCTTGTATCTACTAAAAATGCAAAACTCAGCCGGGCGTGGTGGCACACACCTGTAATCCCAGCTACTAGGGAGGCTCAGGCACGAGAGTCACTTGACCCCAGGAGGCAGAGGTTGCGGTGAGCCAAGATTGCGCCATTGACTCCGGCCTGGGGGACAGAGACAGTGTCCCCACCCCCCACCCCCCAAAAAAGGTTAACAATTATTATGAATGGGGAGTGGAATTTTATTTATTTCTCCACAGCTTATATTTGTAACAGCCCATATGGACTTCTTTTGTAAATGAAAATAGAAATAATTTTTTTAAGTGCAGAATTTTTTAGTTTGAGCCATTCCACTTAAGAATACTTAGAATTACTTATATAGGGAAATACTGCCCTTAAAACAGACACAAAGAGGAAAGATAAAGGAATCTGTATTTATACAGGATAAACCAGACACCCATTCCTTTAGCAAACACATATTGAGTGATTACTATGTTTATTTTTTGCTGCCGAAAATTTGGTCAACAAGCCAAAGTCCCTGCATTCTTCTTGCCACTTACATTTTAGTTGGGGAGAAAAACCAACACACATGTAAATAAATGATTTAAATTATATAAGTTCAAGTTTACAAATGATATGAAGAAAAATAAAATTAGAGGCATGAAGAGTGACCAGAGGAGGTAGGGGTGAAGAGGAAAAGGGTTATCAGCAATACCTCACTGAGAATGTCACATTTGGGCAGACTCTTTGGTAATGTAAGGGAATGACAAATAGGATGATCTCCAATAGGATCTCCAATAGGATGAACACCAACAGGAGTGTTCCAGGGAAAAAAAACTCCACATGCAAAAAAACATGTGTCAGGAATAAAATTGGCTTGAATAGCTATAGAGTCATTGTCGTGAGAGGTTTTTTTTTTTTGTCGTTGTTTACTTGTTTTTTTTTAATCAAGTCAATTTTCAGTATGATTATGTTCAAAAGTAGATAGTGATTTTCAGGATGTTTCTGTTTATAGATGATTATTTGCAAAACTTCCATTTTACATGTTACCTGCTGATAAACTCAAGGATCATATGATCATCTATGAATTAGGGTTAATATGTGCTTGTCCTCAGGAAAATGTAGAGAAAGGAATTATCCTTCTTGATGAGTTTAAGAAAGTACATGATGGCCACATATCTTAGATCATTTAGATTCAATCATTGTATAAATAGAATTTACACTACATAAGATCATTAGGTCATTTGCACTCTATACGTTGTGAGTGCATATTTTAAAATGAGAGAAGGTGAAAATGTTGATCATATTGTTACTTGATGTAGCTATATAAAAAGGAAGGAAGAGATCATCTTGAGGTTATAAATTTCTGAATATTTGTGAATTTATTTTCATTACTTTTATATACTTTCATCAACATAACATGAAACTCTAATAATAAGACATGCGGAGTGGGGTGAGGTAAAATAATAGGTTATATTTTGAAGAGGGACACTGAATGTTTTATAAACAGTAGCAAAATTGGAAGTTAAAAACTAAAGAAGTAAATATTGCTATAAATATATACAAAAAATACATATACCAACCATACCAACCATTTTGTATATAAATATATACAAAAACACATATACCAACCATATACACACACATCACATATATTAATAATACTACTTATATTGTGGTGTATATACTATATACTATGCCTATAAATTCTTAACATTTCTGCAACACAGGCAGATTATCTCATACTTAAAATGCTAGCAAGCAAGGAGAATGACAATCAATGTTTCCAGTACTCAATAAGCTAATTTTCTTCCACAATGGTGTACATTTTCACCAGGCCATGAAATTTGTTTTTCTAGGTCAATTTACTACAAGGGTCAATTTGCTATGAGAGTCAATTTAGCATGGATTTTTAGATTTTCAGTTCTGGGAATGACTGTATATTAAAAAAAAAATTAGATATTTCCCCTAAATTTAGCATTTTTAAAGAGAAATATAAATGTTCTGGTGAACCATGTGAAATCACAGGAAATTTATCCATAGTGATAAAAGTGACATTTGTTTTCCCATTTTCATTTCAATATTTTTAGCATAATTAAAACTGTAGACAGTTTACTTGGCTCCCCAAAGCGTAAAAGAGCATAATCATCACAGTCAGAATAAATTTCAATACTTTCAACTGTGGTAGAAACAATCATAAAATATAAGCTAACCGTAGTCTCTTCTGTGATAACTACCTTAAAAAAAAAACCTATCTTTGGTACTATTGAGAGAAGAGGAGGAGGTTGTCATCTTATTCTGTGATAGTATAAAGAAAGAGGACCAATATGTTCAAGGCAGAAAAAAATATAAACTATCTTTTATATAACACATTAATTACTAATGAATTACTTGCTTGTAAGGCATTAATTTCTCTTCGTTTTATAATGTATTTCAAAACACTTAATTAAATATTTAAAAATATTTTTGCCATGAAGTGAAAGAGAATATGGGGCTTAATTATAAAGAAAGTAAGGAAAATTTCGCAACAGGTTTAATATTTCAAATTATTGCATACAGGGATGCATGGATAGATGCCATCTTTTGGCAATTTATGAAACTAATTAATTGATGATTCCTATGGGGTCAGTTAATTTATACATTTACTGCCGCATTGATGATATATGTAGACAACATAACCTTAAACCTACGAAATGAAAATACTGGAAGATATTTAATTGTATTCACAGAACTGCTGTAAGTTTTAGAAATGTATTTATTCGTACAAGTCTATATAACATTTTGACAATGTCACATTTTTCTAAAATATTCGAATATCTCACAACATCGAGTATTGGCAATTTTTAAATTAATTGTGTCATAGCATCTAAAAATAGACTATTTGAAAAATAGAGTATTATCTGTTCTTTGTACATCAATCTGACTTTATCCAAATGACCAGAGTTTACGTTTTCAGTATTTTTCTCCCAGAAATGCAATCAGTGCACATTTCTCTTCTAGTCCCCTGGGTGTATGGGCTAAAGAGAGCCCTTAATCACAAGAAAGTTCCTGACTCTCACTTAATCAAACTTTCAACTTAAAAAACAAATCTAATTAAATTAATCATTTTGTTTCATAGTTTACCAATGGAGTTACTTTTGTCATGAGAAGGATATTCCTGGGGTTTCTGAAAATAGTAATTGACCAAAAATCCCCTGGGCCTTTTAGGTTCTTCCATTTCAGAGATTGCCCACTGAAATTATCCCTGGGGGCGAGTATGTGGCAAAACAGAGTTAAAGACCAGTGCTTCTCAAACTTTGTGTGTGTACAAATCACTACAAATTTTGGTATAATGAAGATTCTGACTCCGTAGGTATGGGGCAGGGCTGAGATTCTGCTGTCCTGATAAATTCTTAGGTGTTGCTGGTGCTGCTGGTCTGAGAACCACATATTTAGTAGCAACGCTATAGATTGTATGAGGGTACAAATCCGAATTGCTGTCATGGTTATCAACAAGACTCAGAAGAACACTGTTTTTCAGAGTATTGGTTACAAATGCCTATATATTCATGCTCAAATGGGGTATTTTCTTGAATATAACAATCTTAAAGTTTTTTTTCCTATTTCTCAATGTAGCTTTACAAGTAATTAAGTCCAGCTCCTTCATATTATAGTTGAGGCCACTGAGGGTCAAGGAAGTTGAATATATGCCCAAGGTCATACAGCTAGAAGCAGGATGTGCACTAGAACCCAGAAACTCTGACTACCACTTCAATAAACAAACCCTAACTTCTTTGGCATTTCCATTTGTTATATTCTCCCTGACACAAAACCTAAGCGCGAGTCAATAATGATTAGAATTTCACCTTTTTATCTTCACAATAGGTTAAATGATAGCAGTATCTGTGGACTCACTGACTGACTTTCCTAACAGCTAAAACTCACAGTAGGCAACTATCTCCTACAATAACACAGGTATTCACACATCTTTCTTCAAGAATGTGCTTGCAGTTTTATTATGGACATTTTGTTCCTTAATTTTGAGAACCTGGGGAGAAAGGTGGGCAGAGAAATGAATGGGTCATTAGTTAAAAGGCAAGGGTTGAATTTGCAAAAGGTTGTGGCAAAGTAAGCAACAAATGGGAAAGAGTGAAGGGCATCAGTATTGATCTTGCGTCTCATCTTTCCCTCTGTCTTCTTGCTTGCAGGTTTCTATTGTGTAGTCTCTCAAACAAAGCCGACTTTATTATGGTGTGACTGATTTAACACTACTGAACCAGTGCATCGTCTGCTAATTTGGTCCAATTAAAAACTGGTCATAGGGAAATCCTGGGAATTAAGCTCATTTAGAAACACAACTTCTGATTCATTTATGTCTTGCTCATTTATGTCTCCTCTTCTAAAGGACACACTTCAGGGTGTTGATTTATAGAGGTGGTTCCTTCCAGCTTCCTGAGTTTCTGTGACTCCTTTGGGTTAGGTCCATTAAAAAAAGTGCACTTCTGCCTCTCTCCCCTCGTAAGGCTATTGTTAAAACATTTTAAAGAGGCTTGCCTAAGATTTTCTGCTATCCAGAATTAGAAAAATCCCACTAAACAGCTAGAGTCACCATTTATAAAGTACGTACGCATTGCATGGACTTACGCTAACATGATTGCTTTCTCACTTAATCCTTACAACTCTTAAAGTTAAGTACTATTATCCCGGTTTTGCAGTTGAGGAGGCTTTAGACTTAAACGTTCAAGTAAATCATCAAATATTATAAAAGAAGAAGCGACAGCTATGCTATTTGAACCAAAGGCTGCCTGATGCCAGTGCCAGCACTGCTACTCACGAAGCTCTACTGAGATTCATACCTAGACTAAGTAAAATCTCTGAACAACAACAACAAAATTATTTCCTCCACTTGTTTTTCCTTTTTTGCACCACAAGTTCTTGTAGGCAGGTAGGTGTTCCACTCCCTATAGTTAGCCTCTCTCACGCCCTCTGCAATCTTTCCCTTTTGCTGCTGGAATCGTCAGAGATTGCTACTGCAGCTGGTGAGTGGGCAGGTGCAGCCACCATCTGCTCTAGGAGTCCAAATGCGCAGAAGAACCTCGCACCCAGGACCTGGCCCAGGCACCACGAATTCCAGAACATGCTGGGGACACGGCTAACCCCGCCCCCTCGCGGTGGCGATTGGCTGAACCCTTCCTGAGTGCAAAGCGCTGATTAATGAAGGCAGTTGTCTCGCCTGCAAGTTCGGGCGAGACATCTCTAAAGAGGTAAGATCCGCCGGGGGTGCTGAATGGGGGTTTCAGTTCTTCCTGCCCGAAGGGTCCTTGAGAAGCCTGTTTGTTTTTCCCGGCGTTTGTCTCCACCCATCCCCTTCTCTCATTGGCCAGGCCTGGTGGGCGGGTGTGTTTCCATTGGCCGGGGGGCGGTGTCTGTCCCTGGCCAGGGTGGGGGCGGGGCCTCCGCCGCTCTGAGCTTGCCCTTGTGTCTGGTGCTTCGTAGAGCTGCCGCCGCCGCTGCCGCCGTTGCAGCTGCCGCTGCCGCCACAGCCGCCGCTGCAGCCGGAGCATCCGGGAGCCGCCACTGCCGCCGCCGCTGCCGCTGCTACCGCCACTAGCGCTGCTTCCACTGCTTCTACCTCCCCTCCCAGGACCCCGAGACACCCCGGGCGCGAGCGGCAGCGCTGCTTGCTTGCTCCCCCTCTCCCCCAGCCCTTCCCCTCCTTGCAGCCCTCGCCCGCACCTTCTCCGACACCCCGGCATCCCTGCACCACCTGCTCGGGCAGCCCCGGCGGGCTCTGGGACTTGCTGTGCGCGCCGAGAGGAAGGCAAGCTCCAAACCCCTGCCTGGAAGACGGGCTGTCGCGGCTGCACCACCAGCAGGAGGAGGAGGAGAAGAAACTATTTCGCCCACCGATACCCCATTCTGCGGGTGCTTTGCCGCTGCCGCTTCTGCTGCCGCCGATCCGAGTCCGCGGGTTCGAACACCGCAGCGGTGGGGACGGTGGGTCCGGCGGGCGCCGGGAGGAGGACACCAGCGGAGCCCTGCACTCTAGTGCCCCGCTCACCAGCATCTACTTGCCCCCTCGTTCCTTCCCCAGCCCTTTAGAGAAGGGACCATGATTTGGAAACGCAGCGCCGTTCTCCGCTTCTACAGTGTCTGCGGGCTCCTGCTACAAGGTAATCCCCGCCCCGCCGCGGGGAACATCAACTTCTCGCCCATTCCCCATCTTCCCCATTCCACCCCATATTTCCACTCTCCCCTCCCAGTCCCCCTGTCCCCAGCGATTTCCACCCCCTCCCCCTACTCTCTGGTGCGGCAGGGGGCAGTGGCAGTTTGCACCAGCCCCTCGAATTTCTAACGCTGGCTCAGCCCTGCCTTCCCAGCAGTCAGCCCCTTACGCGGACCTTTTGCCTTCTCATTCACCTGAGCTTCCTTCATCTCACTCCATCCCCGCCAGCATCCCCCCTCCCACGCCTTTTGGCTGGCAACTTGTGCCTCTCTGAACATTCCACCCTCCCGACAACCCCCACCAGCCACCTCCCACATCACGCTCTTGAGCGACCCTCTCCATCTCTTGTCATCTCTTTAACCTCCCCCTTTTCAGGTCGCCTTTTCTTTTCCCCCTCTTCCCACCATCATCATATCCGTGTGTCTTTAAAAAGTATGTGAGAGCCTGGGAGCGAGCTACCAAGACGGCGAGAACAGCAGCAGCGGCAGCACCGTGTGCATTGCAATAACATCCCCGGGGGGGAAATGTGTTCTGAGACGTGTCATTCACTTAGGAAGAGAGAGGTGACCCTGTCTGGGATTTTAAAAAAAAAAAAAAGAAAAAAAAAAAAAGAAAAAGAAAGAAAGGAAAAAGAATAAGAAAAAATAAAAAAATGAATGAATGAATAAATAAACCAATAATTTAAGAAAGGGGAGAAAAGGCAAAAAAATTAAAAGACCCAAACCCACTTTATCAACACATTGACTTTTTATTATTCAGTCTGTGTCATTTTTTTTAACCAGAAATATATGCTCCCTAGCAGTTACTTTACTGCTCAGATATTTTCACTTACATTTCCTACCTCTCCATCCTCTCTCTGCTGCTTCTTTCCGTAATTAATATTATCCTTTCACGTGAAATGTAAGAACCCCTGCGACCGCAGCAGTGGAGGGAAACCGCACAAAACGCTGTTATTATGCAAATCACTGGGTTTGGATGCCGGATGGCTAGAGAATCTGGGTTCACTTTTCTCCAGACCCTCTTTTTTGGAGGAGGGAGTGAGGGGGCTGTGTGGAATGGGAGGACGATGCTGATTATGAAATAAATGGCAATGCATAGTACAGGAGTGCATGAGGACACTTTGGTTGGTGGAGGAGGCAGGGGCGGCGTGCTAGGGCTGGGTGGGCAGGGGCTGTAAGGCGGAAGATTGTTGCTTTGAAGAGAATAGTATAGGGATGTGGCTTGAGTGTGAGATATAGCGAGGATGGATGTGAAATGATTGATAGAATATTTTTTAAGCTAGGTGACTAGATTTTTCTTCTTTGCCTGTCTCTAACCCTTCTGTCATTATTTGGGTATTTGCAGGAAAGATAAGTTGATCAAATTAATTTTTCCCTGGGTAAAAGGGATCTGAAAGTAAGACACACGTAGACTCACTGGCGTGCAAAACCCAGTCGGCCTTTGGAGGATTTAAATGAGGTCAATGAACCATCTTTCAGCAAGTTCTTGGAATGCATCCTCTCTCCTGCGCTCCTCCGGGATATTGACTGGGGACCGAATTTTATTTATGCATATTTATGAATGTGAAAGAAGAGGCGGTGGGCAGAATTTTCCTGAATTAACTAACTGACCTTGTAGAGATCTTGTGCAGAATATTTTGGTGGTACTTTTGTGTATTTTACGTTGGGTGTAAATTTCAGATATGTCATGTGTGCCAGAATCTCCGTGAAGGCAGACAGCACATTCTCCCTGGGTACCCCGCCGAGTCCCATTTCTCACCGTTCACACCCCCATCCTCACACAAGTAACCCGGGTGTCTGACACGTTACTTAGGTTTTTAATCCGCGCTGAGACAATCTCCCGGAGACCCTACTTCACCTCTTAGTAACTTGCATTTCTCAGCTCTGCTGTGTGTGTGTGTGTATGTGTGTGTGTGTGTGCGCGCGCGCGCCGGCGTGAGCCGTGTTGGGGGAGTGTGATGTGGGGGAATCAGTTAATTTGGTGATTGCAATGAAAATTCGACACCGCTAGATGTATTTTCCCTGCCAATCTGTGTGTGCTGGCCCGGCCGGTCAATGCACACACTGCTGGGCTGCTGCGAAATTATTTATTATAGAGCATGTGGGCCACGGACTGCACTTGGGGTCGCCTCCTCTGTTCCTTCAACATTTCCCTGTGAATTGTCTATTCAGTGCAGTGCGAAATAACTGTTTGCTGGTGCCTCTCTCTCAGCCTGGAGGAGGATTTACTCTTTCTCTACCCGGAGAGATTCCATCAGCAGCATTCAGGCATGAGTCTCTTTTATTGAGTATGTAAACCAATGATTAAGACAGTGCTGCTTTTCACAGCAGACTGGGGTTGGGGGTGGGGGTGCGGGGAAGGGGTGTGAGTATAGCCGAGAAAATGCACCACTGCAACCAGCAGCAACACCAGCATTAGGTCCAATAAATAAATAAATAAAGGTTCTATACAGCAACCAGGGAAAGAGCACAAGTCCATCCATATCTGTGGATTTAGGAGCATCTTAGATCAGGCCATATGAATACACTAAAAGAGATAGGAGGATTTAAAAGGAAAGAAAGAGGAGGGGGCACAAAGCACCATTGGATTGTCTTCTCATGTTTATAGCTGCTTCACATTTATTCATCAAACACTGCTCTACAGAAACATCATACTTTGTTGATATTGTCAGTTTTTGCTCAAACAAATTGCTCATGCCTTCCTTGTCTTAGGCTTGGCTGAAAACATTGCTTCAGGGTTCAGATTTATGTTTCTCCCCCTACCCTACTGTTTTATTAGGACTTGGTTAGGTTGTAAAATGAAGGCTTTATTTCCTGGACGTAGATTAAATACTTAGCGGGTCTTTCTATGTGCAGGGAGAAAAGGGTGGCAGGGGAACTAGTGAGCGACTGATTTTGGCTAGAGGGAGTCTGCCCTGCCTACTAGTAGTTATGACTAGGCAAATACTATAGTCAGTCAATAGCTTCTTTTTTTAGCTTTATCAGCACTATAGTGATATTCACTTAAGTAATACTAATCAGTTTATTTATCCCATGTATTACTATTCCCTTTCTTGCAGTGTCATTATTAAAGACACGAAGACTCATTTGAACATATCTTCTCCATGTTTCTGTGTTTTGACCGACTGTATTTTATATTATCGCCTATATTTTTTACCTTTTTTTCGGGGAAGCAAAATCAATTTTCTGGCTTGTTAATATGTGGAGTGATAAGCCAGTGGTGAGAATCTAGTCAATGATAAAATGAGGTTTTTTTTAAAAGGCTTACTTAGTTCTATAACATCTGCCAGTTTGTCCTCATCCTCATCGTGTCTTTAGGAAATGAATAATAGATAGAGAATAAACATCTGCTTTTGGCTAAACATTTGTTTGGCCAAAGTATAACTTGGAATGTAGGCTACTTAAATAGCAAAATTTCATTTAGTGTTCAGTTACAATGCGTCTTTTCTTATTTTCCCTCATCATAGAAAGAGGAAAATCTGGAGTAAGCGCAAGGGACACATTACAGAAATGAATTTCTTTGCAAGGATTGCAAAAGCTTGCCACCTGTAACTAAGTCCTCTCTTGGCTATAGAGTACATCCAGTTCAATTGCTAACCCTTGCTGAAACCTTATCCCTTTCCATGCCTGAGGGGGCACTGCAAAGATGGAGAGAGTGCCCTGGGCAGCACAGGAAACAATTCTGGAAAGGGCAAAAAAGAAACAAGGGCAAAATATAACAAGAAATAGTCATGCGTACACGCATACAAGACCTCATTTTGTTGAGAACTGTGTTTACTTTTTGGAATTAGTCATATACAAAAACACCTCCAAGACAGATGCTTTAGGTTTTGTTTTTTGTTTTTTGTTTTTGTTTTTGTTTTTGTTTTGCCGTGGTATATTCTGGTAAATTATTTGTTATATTTAGTAAAAATATAACACAAACACAATTTAATTTGAATATATATTCAAATTAAATCTCATTGGACGTACATAATACTTGCCTCAGGATGTGTCATGAACTTCACCTTACATTTTTTAGAAAGCACATTATAATACATCTTATACTTATATACACTTAATGAAATACTTATGCTTCCTAAATGCATATCTTTCCAACTATTTTACCTTTACATGTATTAACTTTAGTCTTGTCAAGCTCATTTCTTATGCCAAATGCAGTTCTTGAAATACAGTTTACTCACTCCCTTTTTAAATTAACATCAACTTTGGAAAGTGGAGCCTATATACTTAAATGCAATAACTGTGGCTTAAATAGTCAAACATCAGACAATTGGTAATTAAGAAAATCTTTGCAAATATGAGGAGTTTCTAGACTAGTTTTATATCAAGATGTGGAAGCTTACTTCATTGTCTTTTTTCCCATTTCTATAACTATTAGAACTCTGGGAACATAGTATGACAAAGCTAAGTATCAACTGAGATGATCTGTTCTTGTGTCCTTCATTAGAAGATAAGACATGTGAAAACTATTTGTCACACAATTAAATAGTGGTAGAGTGTCATTTTTCTTAAAGAAAAAAATACTTAAATCACTTAAAGAGCAAAATGGAAGTGCAAAAATGTTGGAAGACATCCTAAGCATGCATTTGAAAGTGGCCTGGAATCAACACCAAATGACATAAATTTTCTCTTTAAGTAGTCTGTGGTATATCAATGATTGAGACAAGTAAGCCTTATTTACTATGAAGGATTTGGGGGTGCATTAATAATCAAATACAGACCTAATGTCATATGGATGTTTTATTTGATCTCCTGACAAGTGCTCTATGATATTTATTGAGAAATAGTCCTCATTTTATTAGACTGTACTAAACCTATTGGCTAAGTCACCTATTCTGTAGCAGCTAGCGGAATAGATTGAGGAAGTAGAGAGAAGGAAAATCACCAACCAAGGAAGCCGACTCAAAACTGAAGTGAAAAGCGCTTTGTTGAATTGGCAGATATTGGTCTGATTTACCCTCTTAAAACAGTTCTAGTGCCCAACAATTATTATACTTAAGCTTCCTGAGGGCAAGCTCTGAGCCTTACATAGCTATGCAATTTTCTTATCGTCATTTTAGTAGATGCATAAACAGTCATGTTGGATTGAATAATAGGTATGTCCTAATTACTTGTGATGGGATTAAATGATCTCTTCTTTTCATAATATGGAAGCACTCATACTTTGTCAAGTCACATAAGAGTTAATTTTGACATTTTGTAAGCTATATTGGTTTATGAAAGTTATCCTATATTGAAGTATCACATAAGTAGTTCTTAATATATGTCTTTAAGTGAATTCAATGTGATCAGTCATTTTTAACATTTTTCCTACCATTTTTTCTTTTCCTTGATTAAAAACCCCAGATACTTTACATTAGATTAGATCATAAACTAATTTCATAAAAAATGAAGGACATAATTTAAATTTACTGATTTAACCTAAAATATTTAAAAGGACACGTTCATTGCCAACATTTTATTTGAAAATGTCAAGCATTTTTGGAGTGCAATTCTGTAGTATCAAGAAAGGCATCTTCTGCAAATTCCTTGTGTAAAGAGGTGGGTGAGGATTAACCTAGAGCTGTGGCAGCTGAAGCCCCCTGCTGTGTGATGATGCAAATGGCATCTCGGGCCTAATGTGCTCTGCAGAGGCCGCAAACTCACAGGAAAGCAGTCATGTGGCATAAGAGTGAAATGGGAAATCTTTTTCGTAGCTTGTAGTGGACATAAAACATCCTTTAGCTTTTTGTAACCAGAAATGATCCAGAGTATTTGTAATCACATGAGGTTATGACAAAGCAAAAGAGAGAACATATATTTTGTTTAGAGATGAATAAATAAATCCTACTAAAACTATCAACATTTTCATCCAATGAATGGTGAACATTTAATTTTCTTCCAATCAGGAACATAGGTCAGTTTAATGAAGATGAATAGCAAAATTAAAATAGGATTTCTGTGCTATTTTTTACATGTGTTGGACTTAATAACTGTTGGGCTGGGAAGCATTCTGTTATCCAGTTCTTCCTTCAGTGAGTAAGGAGTTAGTCCCTTAATCTCATTCTTATTAGAGCATTTCCTATACTATGAAAATATAGCAGTTTCTTTACAAAATAGGAGTTAACTGTTCAGTGTCTCTTCAGTTTATTCAGTGTTAAGTATAATTTGTGTTATGTCACATCAATAGAGAATGTTTCCTATCTGAACAATATTATTTATCACATAGGCAAAGTCATCAGATATGTTCTCTAAAAATGTAAGAGTTATAAACCCATTGTTATACCATTAAACCCTATCAGATAAAAGGAACTAACATAGCTTTGTATATTTTGATTCCATTTGCCACAGAACAAAAAAACTGAACATGTTATACATACTGATTTTATTAAGTAGTGAGCTCAGTTGGTCCTGTTAATGTGTTCAGTGGATTTCCTTAAGCATATACCAAATTGTTTTCATCTTAGAAGCATGTAGCCTATTTAAAAATTAGTGAAGTAAATATTCTGCTTAAGTAGGGATCAGTTAAATATTAATGTCAAAATCAGAGATGTAATTATTGAGAAAGGAAATATTCCACAGTCACTTATTTATATATATGCACATATATACACATTTAAGTATGTCATTATTTTTAAGACTGAAGAACATCTTTATTAATTTTGTAATTAGAGTTTAGGGCTTTCAGGGATGTCTAATAGAATGAAGGAAAAGTTAAGAGTTTGTTTTGTTTTTACTCGTGTTCTTTTACTCTTTCAATTAAGGTTAAGAATTTTTTTTTTTTTTTAAAGTAAATTTTCTCAGGCTGCAACAACGATTAACAAGACTTCCACTTAAAACACACACACACAAGTCTTACAATTTAGGAAATAACAATAGGGTTGAGTATTCTGGATCTATTTTTGTGCTTATGAAACTGAGTGATAAGAACTTATTACTACTTGAATAGATAAAGAGCTAAGTTAGTAAGATCTGCCATAGAGAGAGGGGGCAATTAACTATTCACATTATATTTTAGAGGTCTTTGAAGTAAATATTAACACAGTCATTGTTCAACTTTGGAAGTAACTCTTTCTGAGTCAGCAAATCATTTTCACTTGAATATTTAAATTATCTTTCAGCCATTTCACTGTTGAAGAGGAAGTCCCTCTCTAGTCATAGTTAAGGAGTTATTCCGGGGGTTAAATACTGATGTCATTAGGCATTGCTTAGAAAATTAAAATAAGCATACTTTTCCTTTCAGAAAAAAAAAAATCTCAAAGCTAAATGTGATCAAATAGTGCAAATAATTTCACATTATAAGAAAACAAAGTCCTTTAAAAAGTCAAATTGAGTTTCTAAAAATTTTATGTATTTTATGATGGTTAATTTGCAGTAAGGATACATTGCTTATCTAAAGTTGTCCTTGAGAACAGAGTGAGAAAGTGCCTTTCCTGACAAAGGTATGCTGCCGACTGCTAAGTGTGTAGCTGTTATATTGATTTGCTGTAATTTATAAAGCCAATTAATTTATTCTTGTAAAAAAATATTTTTAGCTTTTAGGCTAAAATTGTTTGTATTTTAAGATGCAGGTGCCTTCCATAATGCTTATTTAAACATCAAGGCCTAAAATTTATAGTGTGTAAAAAGTCCTAATTTTCTTAATAAATTCATATTTTATGTTAGCTTGTCCTATATCCTCCATGGGGGAAAATGTCCGTGACATTCGTAACTTCCGTTCATTCTCATACCTTTTACATCTCTGTTTTTCAATCTGGAGTTGTAGGCTTAAGTTTAAATGAGAAATAATGTATTACGAATTAGAATATTTATATGTAACAGCAAAGAAAAATATATAGTAAGCTTTTTATTTAATTGCCATTTCTTTACTGCTCTCTATTTTATGTGCTGAAGTCTGAATAGTAACTCCGCTTCCTTTATACTCTCCAGGAATATAATATCCCTCCCATTCCCTGCCCATGCTACCGACTTGAAAGATCCATTAAGATGAATTAGTGGGGAATGAAAAATAAAGAAGTGGAGTTTTGCTAAAGGATATGTACAGAATATGTACAGATTGGGTGTTTTTCCTTTCAACCCCCAAGGAGCACACCCCAGCGTTTTAGCAAGGATAAAACATGTACAATGTGTATTGAGTTGTTTTTGTTATTGTTATTATCGCATTTTTTTGAAAGCTCTATTCCGTAGTCTCTTAATAAAAATGGCAAAAAGAAGGGGAAAGGAATGTGAGTCAGCCAGCCAAACACACAGAGAAACGCCTGGCAAAGCTGCCTAAATTAGCATATGCTAGGCTGAGTATTTCCCTCTGTTGTTACATAATCCCTTTCTAACACGAAATCAGTTCTCAAACTTAACCCTTTCAGGAGGTTTGGAATTCTCCCACTGTTATATTTTTATTTTGCTTCATTTATTTTCTCATGAATTGTGTAAATCATCTATTCAAGGGCTTTTATGTCAAATTCTTTTTTTCCCTCTCCAGCCCTTCTGTATACAAATGTTCCATTCTATGTCCAACTTCAGGATTCAAGAATCAACTTTTCTATAGCTTCCACTGAGAGGATCTAATTAGCATTTTAGTCTCCCTTTACTCGTGTGTAGCTTTCTTTAGAAAATGTATTAGTTCTATGAGGTTCCCCTAAGGATTCATAATACTCTAGTTTGTTACATGTACTGTGATATTCAGTGTGCCTAATTATGCACGTGTCCTCATTTCAAAGCCTTTTCAGGGATCATGTGGGATAGAACAGGGGTCTGGCTGTAAGTTCACTGTCATGTATTAATGTGTAGGTGGTATTCAGAGAAGGATGTTTCTGAAGGCAATTATATATCTATGACTCCAATATAGCAAGCAGTTACTCACATTCTGCACTTACTCGTTACCCTGCCAAGGCAGAATTAAATTCACCATTGTGATACATAATACAGTATCTGTTATTTCTAAATAACAGATACTGCTCTAGGATTGAAATAAAATAATGAGTGAAAATGTGTATCCCCTACCCTGAATAGGGATTGTTCCTTTCACTTTCCCAAACAAAAAGAAGAATCAGAAATTGTTCCTAAGTCAATACTCTATTCCTTAACTAGCCCATTAACACATCTTGCTATGGTGGGATCTTGAAGTTTTGCTGGTTTTTATGTGAGGCTGTAGATATTTAAGCAGTATTAATTGCCTGCAATCTTTATGGACTGCCAAATATCAGTGCATTGCCAAATTTGAGACATTTTATTTTCGGGTTTTAGTTTGGATGCAATTTGAATACTGGTGAAAGTATAGAGAGACGCTGAACTCAACAGACAGAGACAGACATCTTTTTCTTAAAGAGCCTTCAATTGCGGAGAGATTGCTATAAGAATTGGCTTGTTTTGTATGTGTTATCACTTATAAGGGGGATACTTTCCTATATTACATGAGTATGAGAGTGCATTTGTCCTAATTGTACCCTTTGACTTACATGTCTTCCTCTGTGTCTTATGTCATAAGAAAATGGTGGTTTAATTTGTAACTGCAACTTGTGTCTTCTATTCTTTTATTTATGCTTATGGCAATAAAAACGTTTTATAAGCTGATATAATAAATATGTTTTGACAATTTTTGTTTGATTATTTTACACAATAGCATAATTTTTGAAGCTATAGTTTTAGTTTTAGTAGACAAAAGAATGCCATCTGCCCTCTATTGATTATTTTAAGCCTTTATGCATTTTTATTTCATGAGAGAACTGAGCATTGGATTTTGTCTATTCCGTGATCTATATAAAACTTTGTATATTATTATTATAGTATTTTGACTAATCGAATGTCTGATCTGTCTTTTTTTTTAATGTTTTCATTCCACTGATTGATTAGTTTTCTTCTAATAGATTTAATCTTGACACAACTCTTTAATTGGAGCTAGATAATATTTAAGTATTTACATTATAACTGCCAAAATGCCAATACAGTACTCCAAATAGAATAAATATTTGCAGTGACTTTTCATTTATATGTAATATACAGGAAGAAGACAGAAATGCACCCCAAGAAACAAAAATAATACTAAATAATGGCATACTTAACAAAAATATGAGTTAATTGCTTTCAGTCAGGGCAGTCAATTCAAATTTGCACTGTAAACATTTATTTGAATCTTCCTGATATCTTTGGGCATTTAACCCCTTATCTTTAATCTACTTTCTGAAGATTTTATCTCTAGCTTCAAAAATATTCCTGATGATGACTTTGGTTAAACGTGAAGCCACATTATCTTGTTGTTCTACTTTGAGTAGCTGGCATTTCCGGATAAATGTATAAACAAAGAGGAATTACAAGCTGACCTTGATCCACCAGATTATGTGTGGACTGACCTGCTTTTTTTTTTTTTTTTTTTTTTAACTGCCAAGCTAGAGAGTAGAGGTTCTCTGATTAGTCCCTGAAGTAAAGATTCAGGGTGCATTCTTCTCAGTAAACTGGTAGAGATTCTGTCAGTATTATTTAAAAGGCCCTTTAAAAATTCTAAATGTTAGTCTATTTGTGTTTTTAATGCTTAGTTATTTATACTTATGCAATTGATGACACATATATGCTGTGACTGAATTTGATGATTTTTTTTTTTGCATTTGAAAGATAGAGAGAGGTAGGATGGAAATATTATCTGCTTTTTAAAGAAAATGTAAATACGGTTACTGGAAACCCGAAACCAAGGGAGAAAAGACTCTACAATTTGTAGTGACTATATTTTCACATAAAGTGTTTTAAGAATACTTTTTCTGAAAAGTCCCAGTGAAATGCGACTTTTCTTAAAAGTCATATAGTTTTTCTTCACATTTTAAAAATCAATTTCCCTGATGTCTTTTGGATTTTTGACTGTTTCATGACTCTTAGCATTTGAAAAGATATTATTAACTAGACTAGCTTAAGATTTACCTGAATGCCAGGTGCGGAAATCACTCTATCATCCTCATAGAGAAATATATATTCTGTAAATAAATGTCAAATGAAGATAAACTAGCTAAATTTATTAAGGGTTCTTGCCGCTGTATACAGTTGGTATTAAGAATTATATTCTCTCATAGCTTCTATCAGCACCTAGTCTTGCTTTCTGTTAAACCATGTCTGTATGATGCTACACTTGCAGAATAAACCTTCTTCTCTAACATGGCTTCTGTTTAGCCCCTGCTCATCAACTTTCCAGAGACTAGTGAATTAAAGGGAAGGTAGTTTTTGTTGCAATTTTTGTTGGAGGCAATTTTTGTTGACTATTTCACTGTTTCAATGAAACATTATTTTAATATGTTACTGAATTTATTCATTATATTGAGGATATTCCTATAACCTATGGTTAAATATGACATATTTTAATTTTTTTGTGTGTAGCCACATAATATCTGAAACCGTAACTGTGAGGAAAAGCTATACCTTTCTATTTTCAAGACTGTTAGTCGTAATGATTCACTTAAAATTGAATTTCAGTTTGTTATAAGAAAGAAACACCTTTACCTGTTACTTTACATGCTAAAGCATTTCAGACCAACATTCTTGTCCAGAGGCACAAAATTAAAAACAATATCCATAATATTTAGCAAACGAATATTACACTGAGAGTACTGATTTTATAGAAAGACTATTGTACAAAAAGTATTGATTTTACGGAAAGATTTCATGATAAGTAACATGAAAAAAAGTTGTATGTTCAATAACATTTACAAACATATTTTTAAAAATCAAGTAAAATTTATACAGGATAGTTTCATGTTCATTGGCTTGCTTTTTTATCAACATAGAAATGCTATGGATGAGGTAAAACTAATGATGTTACCATTTAGTAACTTCATTTCTCCATATCATTTCATTTCCATGAAATATACAATGCTATAATAAAAGTATTCTAGAGAGATAAGAAGTTCATAGTATTATAGAGGTCTGGTGGAAGTCACTAATTTATTTTAAACTTTATCTTGCTTTACCCAATTTTATTGACTGTGCAAGTATAGACTATCAACAAAGTAGAACATATTATCCCTGAAGGATACAACAGCATAAGAGTACATGTTTTAATAAAACAAATATGCTTGATGGGTATGGACAGACTGGGGAGATTAATATTTCTTATCGTTTAATGATGGACTAACTATAAGGTAAAAGTAAATTCGATCAGGCATTAGGGATATTTTCTCCCAGGAAATTCTCATCACCTAGCTATACCATGATGGAGTATAGAGGTGGATTGGTAATAGAGGAATGGGGTGGAACACAAGCAGCAGACATGGCCAAATTGTGGTTCCTGTGGAAGTGGTAGTGAGATTGGCCTGCTGCAGGTCTTTTATTTTGTAGTGAGGGTTCTTTGTTCTGTAAAGGGAGGAGTTATCAATGGGCTAATTAAAACTTTGATTTTGGAAGTGCTTGCAGCAGTAAGACATGATGGTGGGAAGCAAGAGACCTAAGTTCTCAGGCAAGTCGTGTCACTGTCTCAGTGGCCTTGAGCAAGTTACTTCTCTTGTAGCTTAGTTTTTTCAGCTGTAGACTGAGTGGTTGGAACCACATTCATTCTTTGGTGATGTACTGTAGAAGGAACTTATGGATGATTGCAAACTGCAGAGATGGCATTTTTCTTTTTTCCTTTCCACCTAAAGATGTTTTATAACATAGTATAACATTAATTGCATGCTCTTAAAATAGCATTTCCTAAAATTTAACTTTTTATATCCATCTATGCATTGTTTAGTGCTTAAGGATTTTACATATGTAAACAGATTTTTTATTGTGATATATGTGCCTCTGTAAATTTCAGAGCTTTTGTTTCTCTGTCAATGAAGTTTATAAATTAATTTTGTAGCCATTGGCCTGAGTTTGAGCCATACATACTTTTCTCACAAAATCACAACCATAGATCAATTCTACAAATTAGGAAATTGTTTCCTTGGTCATTTTTGCTATTAGGAAGTGGACTGGATTAGGTTTTTCAATTTTGAGTTTGATTTCATATTTCTGTGCATTTCATGTACATTAAAAATTTTCTATGGACATTTTATTCTTCATAGCCTTTGGTTTTCTTAAGCATAACTTATTCATTCATTGATTCATTTATCAACAAATACCTATTTGAAGTCAGTGTTGTAAAATGCTGGATGTATACATGAACAAGATGGAAAGAGTCTCTGCCCTTATGGAGTTTACAGTCTAGTGGTGGCCACATAATAAACAAATCAAAATACGTAATTCCTTTCTTAGTTTCTATCTTTCTTTCTTTCTTTTATTACTATTATTATTTTTTGAATCGGAGTCTTGCTCTGTCACCCAGGCTAGAGTGCAGTGGCATGATCCTGGCTCACTGCAACTTCCGCCTCCAGGTTCAAGCAGTTCCATGCCTCAGCCTCCCATGTAGCTGAGACTACAGGCATGTGCCACCACGCCGGCTAAATTTTCTATTTTTAGTAGAGACAGCATTTCTTCATGTTGGTGATGCTGGTCTCGAACTCCTGGCCTCAGCTGATCCGCCAACCTCAGCCTCCCAAAGTGCTGGGAATACAGGCATGAGCCACTGTGCCCAGCCTGTAATGCCTTTCTGAATCAAAATTAGACATTTTATTTTTATAGTAATATCTTTCAACAGCAACAGAATGTGGATATAGCAATGAGGATGTGAAATCACTGGTTTACAACAATGCTGTAAACCTCACTGGGCTTTTAACATTTTTTTAAATTTAAGGTTAGATTCAAGAGCTCTCATTTCCTCCAGTCGTTTATCCTGAAAACGTTCTCAGTATGATGCCAGTTTCTTAATTTTTATTATTATTAATACAACTTGAAAGAACTTGACAAGTGAACAAGAAATATTCAAGAATGCTCTATTCTAACTGATTTGTTCGAGAGGATGATTCATTTAATTTCATAAAGGCTCAGTGGGCCAGAACAGTGGATGACCAGGTCAGCAGAGGGAATGTAGGGGAGAAGAGGTCTGTGAGAAGGATCTATGTAACAAGCAACAATATTTAGTTTTATTAGACCTAGAGTTCTGCTTGAGCAATTCTGATGTTACCAGCAACATTCATTTAAAGAGCTGCTGATGCCTCAGGGAAAACATTTTTAAAGTGTCCTATCTAGAAACGATGCTCCTTACACTGTGTCATATATATTGAAACTCCCACCTTTCTTATATTACAATACATCATGCTTGGTTAAAACCTGTACTAACATAATTTGGCTTTTTGAAAGTGTCAGATAAATATTGTTCCTTAAACTTTTATTTAATTTGTTTGAAATATTAACCACCTGGTCAACAAAGCTGAAGAATACATGGGGACACCATTTAAGAAGTTTAAAAATAAATGAATTTTTATACAATTATTTAAAACATTGGAGAGAAACACACATCATATGAACAGGCTACAAATATTCTTGGCATCATATTTTACTTCCTTTAATATTTAACTTTGATGATCCCAAGATGGGAATGATACCACATTTCTAACAGATTGTATGATATTTTTGAATATTACTATTTATTGGCTAGTGATATCTCTGGAATGGGTGATATACATGTTAAAATAGATAAGCGAACTCTGTGTAATTATATAATTATATTATATATAATTATATATATATATACACACACACACATACTTTGGAAATCATAATGATGGTGTTCTAGCATTTATAATAGTTCAGTTTAGAGACTTACTTATTTGGATTATACACAGTAATACAATCCACAGTTAGAAAAACCTGTGCTTACCCATTAACTTTAATTTTACTGTCTTTTGGTTTTAAAAGAAACTTTAATTCAAGTAAATGCTGTCTTGCAGGTGATAAATGGCTAGAGTATAGTTTTATATTAAATGATTTATTTTGAAATATATTCAGTTTTCCTAAGTCAGAGATGCATACATGTTTGGAAACTTTTATAAAGGGAACTAGGTGGTGCTGTTCTGTCATCTTTGTGTCTTAGTGACTTCTTTCGTCCTGTTCTGTTCATTAAATACTCTCATACAAGAAGTGCATTAAGTAAGGCACAGCTTTGGTTTCCTAGTGGTATTATTTTTTACTAACCAACTAAGTTTATATTGATTTTGTATCATTGTTTTCAGCAGTATTTTTGTACAGTAGATAAAAACCTTCCTAAGAAGCAAGATATATCACACTTTATTACTTACCTCATTTCTGCAACATTTAAGATAATATATTACATTCTGATATCTTCAGATTTTTTATTATGTTTTTTAAAACCTCATGGTTGGCTTTTTATTTACCAAATCTTTGATTGTTATTAGAGTCAGAAGTTAAAATGGTAACATTTTTGTACAGTTTGGGTTGATTTAGTGTAAAATGCTGCAAATATGTAATCTCAAGAAAAAGCATTTATTTGTAACCATTATTTGAAATATTACTAATTGCACTAAGTCTTTAAACAAAAGAAAAGAGAAAGCTTTCTCTTGAAAGGAAATTTTGTTTGCCTAATTTACCTCCCTTTCAAGAAAAGTGACCTCAATTAGGCTGTCTGTTAATCTTTTCAAGTTTCAGGATGTTATTAAGATAATTGTGCCTTCTCACAATCTTGGTGCTACCTGATAGTCAAAAATAAAACAGTTATTTAAAACAAAATAAGTAAACAACAAACAAACAAAGCTATTTCACTCTCCACCTATATTTAGTACACTGGTATCTCCGTGGTATATTTTATTGGTAATAATTATAGCTTCTTTCAGACACCTTTACATTTTGGAAAGGCAAACAAGAGAAAACTTATAAGGGATTGCATTTTTTTTCATCAAAAATCGTCCTGTGTTCTGTATAAGCAATTGTAAGTTATGTTTCTTAATGATTTTGTAATGCCATTTCTGAAGCATATATTATATATTTTCTGATGAAAACCCGGATATAAAGTAATGAAGTTACTCTAAGAGTTTTAACCAAATGCCTCCTTGTAGAATTTGAATTTTGCATACCTATCATTTTGAGTGGGGAAAGGTAATTTATATCCTTTATTTCTCACATAATAAATCCCCCTTGCTGCTACTTAGATCATAAAAACTTTAAGTTTTACCCTAATAGAAAACTCAACATTATAGAGAAAACTCTTTGTGTTTTCTGTTATTTTGCAAGTCTTTTATCTGTGGAAGACAGAATCAATACGGAATTTCAAAATGGTTCCACAGGATGTCATCTTACAATGCAGAGAGATAATCTCTGAGATGAACATCTTCTAAACTAATAAGCATAAGTGAATGCACTGCTAGACCTCTGTGCTCTTGTCTGGCCTCCCCAAACAAAATGAAAGTCAAAAGTATTATAAGAGTTTAGAATGGGAGATCTGCTTAAAAGAACTGGGATTGTTTATTCACAAGAATGCCTTCATTTTCTATTGAATGAAAGTTTTCCTAAGAAGAATTGGGTAATTCCCATTTTATACCACCATAACCTTAAAATGTGAAGAAACCTAACGGTAAATAGATAAAATATTTAAGATTATATAAAAAGTATGTCTTGGGGAGTAATTATTTGCATTATAATGCTTTCTAACTTTGAGTTACTATGTTATGGGAATAAAGTGTGAACTAGATAAAGAAATTATGAAAGGTATTTGTAAATTTGTCATATCTGCATGTTCAGAAACCATTCCGTGTTTGACTCATTGTTTGAAAGTTGACATTTTGGTAGAGATACCAACAAGAAAATATTTAAATTTAATATATTTGATACTATATTTATATTATAGAAATTTAAATAAGACTATTGGACCAATACCTATTTTTCAAATATACCATACTTTAAATAAATTAAATAAAGCATAGTATTTAGTGAAAAATCCATCATAAACCAATATATTTCAAAAGTATTTTTCCTTCAAAAATACAGAAATATAGAAATCTATTGGTTATTTTATTTATTAAGTATCAGAAATACAATAAAAACCACTTATATTTGGTGATAATCTGGTGATTACTAGTCTTAGAAGTAAAGTTAGACACTAAACACATCTCTTCCAGTATGTTTCTCCTTGGATTGAGGCTCTACAGGTCATACCGAAATGTTCTATACATTTTTATGATATCCTTTGGTCATTATTTCTTTGAGAACTTTTATCCAAATAAGAAGAGGCTTTCTTAATAATTATCTTTGATGAAAATTAATCCTAGCAATGTAGCATAGCCACTGACTATTAGCAATCAATGGCTGCAAACAGATTACTCTGGCATATCATCTTATCTTTTCAAATGCACCCTTGGAAACTTCTGTAGAAGACTTTTTTCATCTTGCCACATTTTATCAATCATCAAAGATTTATATCTCACAGATCTAAAGGTGTTTTTTACTGTAAAAGATAGACTAAATAACAACAAATTCACCATGAACAAAGACAACAGTAAGTAAGGGATTTCTGGATTTCTTTTGAAATCAGAGTCAGATAGCAGAATAGGTGAAAATGCCAGAAAAGAGACTATGCTGCTCAAGAGAATAAAAGCAATAGGATAATAAAAATGATGGATATAGATCTTTAGCGCCTGTAAGTATATATTTCTTTATTATACTGAAAGAAATCAGAATCTCCAATGAAGAATTGATACAGATTTATAGCTGATATCAGCAAATCAAGGTTTGATGGACCCAGTGCGTACTGACATCATTGCACATGGTGAAAGAGATTTACATATAACTAGATAAGAACTTAGGATGATATTTGGTGCAGCATGTCCAGCACCTGATTTCTTGGAAGAGCACTGATAATGAAGAAGCCTAACACAATTAAGAGGTAGGTCTAAATGATAAGCACATATGACCAAAAATAAAACGATAACCTTTGGGGAAACTATCTTACCACAAACTTAATATACTCTCACATACAACTTAAACTGGGAAGTTTCTAGTTGACTTTGTGAAAAGATATATTTTTTTCTTAAAATTAATACTTTAGTCTATGTTGGCATTAATATGAGTGGAGGTGATGGGATGCAATAATTAGGACATGCTTTTGTTTTGTAGGTGAATCTCAGATACTCCTCTATTATAGCTTTGCAGTTTACAAATTTTCAGATTTTCAAAAGTATTTTATTATTGGCTACATATGTTCAGATATAAAACTGGAAAAATACCACAACAGGATAGTTCTTAAAAACAGAGAGCAATGGTTTCATCGTTGATTTGTTTTCATGCAATATTGACGTCAACAGAAAACAACACTTACAAAGGCAGTGTCTACATTTAATTCCTAAGGTGTCAATCAGCAGGTGTTTCAAAGAGGACGTTGCTTGCTTTAAACTAAGATCTTTAAATTTGGGGAAAACCTGACATTCTGGGGGAGCCGTATTCCTTATGCAAAAGTTTAAAAATAAAGACTTTTGAAGGAGAATAAAGGCATGTGCAAAAAGTTCGTCTTCTCCTTTCACATAAACATACAAAATACATAAGAGTAAATTAGAGATGGCAAATTTTTAGAAATGATAAAGGTGTATTTGCTCATCTAAACATTAAGAAATTAATATAAATGTGCTAATAATCTAAAGTACTTCCTTGACATTATTTAAAATAGTTGTGTCCTTATCAGGAATTATGTATTGCTTTCTTGTTAACGTGTATATTTTCTGTCTTTTCCTTACTAGTTGATAAGCTCTGTGAATGCAGAGTTATCTTTTACTGTTTTAATCTTCCACTTCTAGAATATTTTCTGGCACACAGTTGTTCAGTAAGTATTTATTGCATGAGTAAATATAATTATCTTGTGTTCTTTTTAAAGTAATATTCTTTACATTTTGAGCAGCTTCCTACAGTGAACAGAAACCAAATTAACATGTGTATTTAAAATGGACCTACTTAATATTAGTAATGATTAAGTTAAGTCCATTCTCAGACACATCATTTTCCATATTTGACAATATATTATTTATTACTTGAAAAACATTTGTAATTGTGTTTATGTGTTTATGGCATAAGACTTAAAGCACAATAACAGTGTTCACTTAAAACAACAAAAGGGAAAATAGAGCGGAGGAATTTACTAGCTGAAATGCCATAAGAAGACTTTTCTGAGTCTAAATGTATTTCCTGTTTTATTGCTTAACATTGCTAGCAGTTCAGCGTGTGTGTTCTTTTTTATCAGAAGTTTAAAGTCATGGAATTATAACTGAATTATATGAAAACAATAAAACCAAACATCATAATAGGCCATAGGGGAAATTTTACATAAGAAATATGTTTTAGCAAAATTGGATGTAACTTTAAAAATCAGTTCTGTGGCACTTTAGATTTAAACATGATCTCATTTCAATCCTATTTAAATCTTATTTCAGAGGAAGCATTGTGTAAATGGAAAGTACAAAAGATAGGGCATCCAGAATTAAAGTTCTGATTGTGGCTGTGCCATCGGCTCCCCCCATCACCCAGGGAAACAGCTCATCTCTCTAGAGGTCAGTTACTCAGAGGGTGTTAGGCTTGGATCATCTCCAAGGTCCCTTTTCAAATTGAAGACTGACTCCAATTCAGCAGCTAAAATTAAATAAATGGATATGCTTTGCAAAGGTTAGAATATGATTACGTCTCTGTCATTAGATGAAAAAGTTTTAATCTGACAAAAGTGTTATATAATGATGAAATTTATCACTAGTGGTGTTTGTAAAATTCTACTGATGCACAATTCTTTCATGTGCTTTAAAAATATGTTTGCTGCTGTAAAATGGAGGAAACATATATGTGTGTATTTATTAATGTGTATATTTATATTGGCATACTTACTGATATCTAAGTATATAAATCAATAAATCTTATTGTTACATGATTCCATTTGTTTAAAAAATGTGTGTGCCTGGGTACATACTTCACTGCATTTCTGACTTTTCACACTATTCTCTATAAATAGAGAACAACTAGAGTTATTGAGTAACTAGAAGAGGTATCTTTGAAGAAATACTCAATTTTGTAAAACACTTCTTCTAAGAAAAATCTTAAATTATTAAAAACTGTCAGCCTTAAGGGGGCGAGAAATAGATGATTCCAGGAATAAACTTCAATAAATGAAGATGATTTTACACTAAATATTACAAACTTTTTTTTATATTCATAGAGACTCAAAAAAAAAGATGTTCTTCAACTACTCTAAGAGGCCTTTAGATTTTTATTAAGAAATAATTTCCAGGCAGGACTCCTAGGCTATAAAATTAAATGTGGTGAAATGCTTTTTTTGATGTCTAAAAGGATAGATTAATTTTTCCATCTTTCTTGGAATAATTAAAAGTGTGCTGTCTTCAAGATAAAGTAAGAGAACCGAAGGACTTCAAATCACGAGATAGATCGTCATGAAGCCAGTTTGCACATGTAACTAATCCAAAATTTCACTTTTATTAAATAGAATTTGTGTTAAGAAAGCCAAAGACCTATTATTTCCTTTGTAAGTATGTCATTCAATAAAGGTTTTATTGATTAATTTAGGGTGGATTTCATAATAACCTTGATCATAATCATACAAAGAGTTAAATTCCCCTCATTATGGAGCAAAGCTAATGCATAGTGTTTATAGGCATTCTAGAAGGTCAGTCCTCAGACTAATTCACCGACAGCCCCAGATGCCTGGCTTAGCTGCCAACACAGTTGCTTTCGAGTCTGCCAGAAAGTCAGCTGCAGCTGCAGAGAACATTCTTTTTTTCCCCCCTGCCCATTGCTAAGCCTGTGGATTTTACAATTGCGATGGGAAGAACAGAATTAAAAAATGTGATTCAGGGTGATGATCACCTCACTTACCCTATTAATGGGTTTCAGAGTAATTTATTATGAACAGCAAAATATTAACAGATAGAAGAGTTTTTCCACATGTGCATGTTCTCAAGTAAACTATTTAGTCACATTTTGGAAACCAATCTTTTCAAAATGTGGTGAGATTGTCTTCCACTTTCAGATTCTATCTTATTCATTTTTTAAATTCCTGGCAAGATAATAATAAGAAGAGCTACCGTTTTATGTTGTACTGTTATCTGCAATTGGAGGAACGTAACTGCAGGTTACTGGTACAGAGAGGGCTAAGATGGTGTGATTTTGAAATCTAACAGGCATGACCTGTGTTCTTTCTTTGCTGCGTGACTTTAAATAGGTGATGCTACCTCTCTGAGCTTAAGGTGTTTCACCTCGGAAATGAGAATTGTGATATCCAGTTCAGAGGATATGGTGAGGGTTAATAAGTTAACATAGTAAAATGCCTCCTATCAGATCTAAAATCTATGGAAACTCAATCAATTATAGAGATATTGTGAGCAGAAACAAAATTGTTAGATCTAAAATTTATATTAGATCCTCAGAATTTTGGATGCACAATACTCAGTGGTATTTTGTAAAATATACTTGATTAGTAATATAGGAATTTTTAAAGGTAATCTAATGAGAAAGGATAGAAAATCCTGTTAATAGTTACAGAACATTTAGAAAGGATATACCATAGTCTTCCATTTTAAAGTCTAAGTTTGTTTGGTCTAGGGTGCCAAAGAAAGGAGGGGCATACAAGATAGAAAAGGGAGGAATCTGAATTGGATGTTACTATAAGACAACTTGAAGAACACTTCTGTATTTGAGTGTAGACAGCTTCTACTTACCTACTTTTCCTTCCTTATCTTTCTTTCCTTTCCTCCTCCTCCGCCTCTGTCCTTCCCTTCTTTCCTTTCTTCCTCTTTCCCTCCCTTCCCGTTCTTTCTTCTTTAAATCAGAATATACTGCAAAGATACTTTCTCTTTGTTGGAAGTATTAAATATATTCCTGGAAAGAGTCGTCTTATTTTGGTATAGATGGGTTTCAGAAACTAAATGAAATCAAATATCAACATCATAGCCAAAAATTGTGCCACTCAAGTGGGAACTGTTGCCAAAGTCTACGGGGTGATCATATTCTCTTGCTTTTCTAGTTTCAACTATAATTACATTTTAGTGAAAAGCATTAATTTAGACAGCAAGAGAAACCCTGCTTATATTGTCATTTTAAGTGAGGTTCACAGAAAACAACTTTTAAACTGTGTCTTTAAAATAATCTAATCAAAATTTAAAATTGCCAGCCTGGTTCTTTGAGATGACAAGTTATGCCTACAATTGAGATACCAGGATTTGATATCCTCCCTCTCAGATGACTTTTGAATAGTGTGGATTTGTTAAACCTTCTCATGTCGCATTAGAAGGACACTTTCTCAGTGAGAAAATAATTCTTTTTAGGGTTCGTGTTTTCAATGTGATAGAATATGTATATAGTCAAGTTTTTTTGTAAATGAAATATTCACTTGTGTTTCTAGATGTAGACATAAAATGGACTCCAAATTTTAGTATTTCAAAATAAATTTAAGCCTATACATTAAAAGTTGTATTTTAAACAGGTAAAAATTTTTATGATGATTTATGCAGATAGTCTATATCAACATGAACTAAATATCTGGATATAAGTCTAAAAACCTAAGATCAGTATTCCTACCAAGGAGGTAATCTAATTACACGTTTAGGTTTTTATTATTAATATGCACACACAATTTTCTTTACAATTTGTGCTGGAATTTTAAAAACAATACTAGTCTAGAGATATGAAACTAATAACAGACAATACAAAATTACTTTCCTAAAAATAAAATAGATTATTTAGCATGAAAAGTATATCAAGCACTAAAATATGAAATGGCAATATATTGTATTGACATACAGATTGAAAACTACAAAGCATATATATATATATATATATGTTTTTTGTTTTTTTAATTTTTTTTGAGACTTAGTCTTGCTCTGTCACCCAGGCTAGAGTGCAGTGATGCAATCTCAGCTCACTGCAACCTCCCCCTCCCTGGTTCAAGTAATTCTCCTGTGTCAGCCTCCCATGTAGCTGGGACTACAGGCATCCGCCACCATGCCCAGCTAATTTTTTGTATTTTTAGTAGAGATGGGGTTTCACTGTGCTAGCCATGATGGTCTCAATCTCCTGACCTCGTTATCTGCCTGCTTCAGCCTCCCAAAGTCCTGGGATTACAGGCCTGAGCCACCGCGCCCAGCCAAGAATGCATATTTTTAAATGTTGTAACTTTAGTTAAACAGGCTATTTATGAAACCCCATTTAAAATGGCATAGTTATATTTTCATATATCCTATTTGAATATTAAAGGCTGGATATTTCATTTTGCAATGTATCATTTTTGTACTCTCACTAAAAGACCATTTAAAATAGATATAAAGTTTTTTTCATCAGTTTCTTATTTTTGCATCAAATATTTTGGACATCACATCTTTTAATCTGTAAGTGTTATGCTAAAAATAAATCCCAATAAAATCAGTTTGTTTTCTTCTCCTGGAGATTTCTTGTCTATATCTGTTTTTTTTTTTCATTGAAAATACAGATTTTATTATTCCCGTGTAGTCGTTTGGAATTTGACTATCATGCCTAGAATTCCAAAGCCAATTTTTAATAAAATAAATTTTATGATAAATCCCACGGATATCTTTTAAGAGAGTGCTGATGAAATAATACCTGCATATTTCAGGGAAAGCTTTTTTCTGTTCAAAATTCTTAGAGGTGTCAGAAATCATTGTCTACCTCCCTTTATTTCTGCCTGGAGCCAAGCAGGGAATTAGGAAACGAAGAGAAGTGCTCTACACATTGTGTGCTCTCTACACACAATGGCCTTCAGTGAATATTATTGATGACTAGACACCTGCTAGGATGTAAAGGCATTTAATCCATATTATTTTCCCTTTTAACTTGTCAACTCAGACATGGCAGCCAGAAGAGTTTTCTGTCAAACATTAGCTTTTGCATTGCATTACAACTTTTATTTTTCATTCTTGGAATTTCAATATACAACACAAGTGGGGCTTTAAATAATATATTTAGCTGCATGATGATGCACTGGAAAATATGTTATCTGAATATCAAAACGTTCAGCAAGTGTGATATACATAGGTGGAAATTATCAACTTCAAGAAATGATTTCACAATAAAGATGCCCAGTATTTTAAATCACTTTGAGACTTTCTATTTTCACAAATGGCTTCTTCATTGTGATTAACCACCACCTGCTACTAAGGCAACACTAAGAATTTATTTTGATTGTATTCATTTTTCAGGGTCTTCCAAAAGGGAATTGATGAAATTTTTTTTTCTCCAGAGAACAGACTGAATCACATATTCTCAGGAGATGGAAACACTGAATTCCTCCATTGCAGAAATCTTTGTCTCCCATGCCTAGGTTAAAGTCTAATACATGGTAGGCTCCCAATGTTATAACCTGAGAAATCAGTTCACTCAGACATATTAAAACAATATAGGCTTTATCTAATTTGTCTACTTATGATAGAATATAAGCATTGCATTCGTTAACCTTTGACATGAGAACAACATAAGTTATCCAGCATCTTGGGGAAATGATTTGTGACACATATAAGCTTTATAGGCAACTGGAAAATCTTTTTATCACTTAAATAGAAACCTTTTGTAATATATTATGCCTTCTCTTACAGAAAACGCTAAAAATAATATAACATTACCCAATGTCTCAAGCAACCTCTCATCTTGTATCTGCTACGCTAGATAACAGAGTTCTGCAAGTCTTTTTGAGCTTTTCCATCTCTCCTAATTGCTCATTCTGCTTGCCTTTTACAATCACTTTCTTGAATTATTTTTACAATTTGATGTTAAGAATGCAAGTTAAAAAAGAAAAAAAGTGTGTTAAAAATCCATATATATATACACACACACGCTTATTTTAAAAGGCACAAACAAGAGCAAGAGAGTTAGTGCTAATTAATAAAATAAATCTATATATCTAGGCCTGAGCTGTTTCCCATGTTGCATCTCCTTATTTTGAACTGCCTCCCTTATTTCTTCACCAAAAGATGTGTAGGCACACAAAAGTGTAACATGTCCAAAGACTGAACTCATTAGCTTTTCCAGTCAGCTGCCTCTCTCCAGGCCTTCTGCATCTTTGTAATTCCCTAGCTCAGATAATGCCCTCATAGCCACCTCAAGATTAAGCTAAAAAAACAAAAATCGAAAACAAAAAAAAACCAAACAAAAACACTTGAGGCTGTCCTTAACCCCTCCATCTCCCTTACCTCCCATGTTCACTTAACTCATAATCTCTATATGGCCTTTTCTTTTCACCTCTATTGCCATAACCTTGTTTGAATCCTTGCAGTCTTTCATCTTTACTACTGCTACATTCTCTCTTTCAACAGCTAGTCCCCACTGCCTCTCACCCTCCACAGTCTCCAGCTTTATATTCCTTAAAAAAAGAAAAAGAAAAAAAAAGGTCAGGTTACTTTTCCCTTCTATGAAAAGCTCTCTACAGGATCACTCTTTTCAATGCTAATTAAAGAACAAACTATTTAGCTTGACACAGAAGACATTCTCATTCTGAACCCCCAAGCTGGCCACTTACTGCTAGCTACTCCACCCACTCTCTAAGAGTACTATTTCCATTCAATTTGCAGCATTTTCAAAAGCACACACATCTTAATATCACTTTAAGCCTTTACACATGCCAAACATTAATGGGTAAATGAGTGTACTAATGATTTCAAGTGTAATTCCAAGTAACCTTGAAAATAAGCCATATTTTGTACCAGAGCTTTATGAGACAGTGTTTCTAATAGTGAAATTTAATAGGTAATAAGACTGTTAATCCAGTTCTCTATAGACAGCAGTAGAAGAAAACAAGATGAAACCAAAGGAAAGAGATTCAAATTAATTTTTGGTATGTGGGTTTATGTTTTGGGCTGAAGAGTTATTGTCCTAAATATAATTAGTTTTGATGTGATTATACAACTCTGGTACTTAAGTGAAGCCCAAGTTGTGAATTTTTACAGGGCTATCTATGTATATGCATGTAGTTCTATATTTTAATATATTGCCAATAATACTCCTTTGTAACCTTATGAACTGTATTATATTAATTCAGTATTTGAAGTTAGTATTCAAAGACGTATGGGCACTCTGGTCAGCAGATATTTTAATTCTTAATCGGACTTATGAATTATCAATCAAAATATGGTTCATTAAACCTAAGTAATATTACAAAGTTTTAACAAATGTAACTTTTAGTTATATTAATATTCAGGTAATATCACAAAGATTTTTAAAATATAACTTTTATTAGGTTAAGCTAATGAGGTAATATACAAAATTTTGGTCTTTACTTTTTCAGAGAGATTTGAATCACTCTGGAGATTAATATTTAATCATGGCTCATTAATAATAATTAAGATGAGAGAACAAGAAAAACGTGCATTCATTGATGTTTGCTTCTTTGATGCTAAATGATTACACATACCCCATTTAAAATATTTCAATATATACTTCACTATTCCAGATGTATACGAAATTATCCTCAATGTCACTAAAAGCAAGCTTTTCTGTAATATTTTTTGCTCCTTAATAAAAGCAGTTATTTTAGTAGAATTGCTGACCTGATAATTGCTAGTGGGTCTAAACTGAATGTACTTCAGTTAATGCATCAGTAAGCGAAGTACCTTCAATGCAATTAAAAGATTCTAATCTAACCAAAGAAAAAATCTTGTCCATATTGACCACTTTAAATTCAGACTATGATTTCATATTTTTAAAGTGGCCCATGGCTTAGCTGACCCCATTAGTGGGATACAACTCTCCTTTGGCATAGCCAGTTGCTGCTGAGTAAGCATTTCTGAAAGCCTCCGAATGAAGTTTATCAGACAACTACCATTACCCAATTTCAGAAAAGGCAACGCTGAATAAAAAGTCATTAAGACATTTAACATGGAGAATTAGGAAAACACTAGACTGAAATGAAGGCTAATAAATAACTTATCAAGCAACAATGGTTACTGCAGTTTAAGTGAACTGGGTTTTAACTTTTTTACTTGATATTAATGTTCGTCTGCAAGACATTACATTTGTTCAGGCGTTTGTGACTCGACTTGCTGAATACTTAGAATTCTTTAGTTGTCCTCTTGCGATTAATTTAGAGATTGATACTTTTGTGTACCTGCCCCCAGAATTTAATATATGGGGGTCACGTCTTCCTGAATGCAGAGCAGTTGCCTCACTCCATCTCCTACTACTATCACGGGAATGCAATTCTCAAATGAATATAGAAAGAAGGCATGGCAATGAGTACATCTAAGGAGTAGTAGCTTTCTTCTAATTGTTAAAAATAGACCCTGCATTTTTAAATTAGAGAGCAGACATTGGGAGAAGGATAGAAAGCTTCCTACCCACTTTAAGAAGGATACTCACTTTAAGAAGCTAGTTTGACTTTGGGAGCTCGAGGCGGGCGGATCACCTGAGGTTGGGAGTTCAAGACCAGCCTGACCAACACGGAGAAACCCCGTCTCTACTAAAAATACAAAAAATAGCTGGGTGAGGTGTCACATACCTGTAATCCCAGCTATTCGAGAGGCTGAGGCAGGAGAATCACTTGAACCCGGGAGGCGGAGGTTGCGGTGAGCCGAGATGGCATCGTTGCACTCCAGCCTGGGCAACAAGAGCAAAACTCGTCTCAAAAACAAAACAAAACAAAAAAGAGTTTGGCCACTAACTGCATTTGCAGTCCAGTTCCATGGAATGTGTTAGGGAGCAGAGAAATCCTCCCAGGTTGTGGCCATGGGTATGTTTGTGTGTAGCCTGGCCCAGGCTGGAGTGCAGTGGCGCGATCTCGGCTCACTGAAAGTTCCACCTCCCGCCGATGCCCTCTTTTAGGTGGTGTGTTCTGTTAGTATTTTCCAAGAAGTTGGGAGAGACTACACAAGGAACTCTTCCAGCCAAATGCCATTTTCAATGACTAGTCTTTGTTTTGCTGTGCAATGCAAGGCAAATTGCTTAGTATAAAGGATTTTTCTTACTGCTTGTGAAGAACTAAAGTTCAGCTCCAATTCTCTTCCAAAAATTTATCTCTGACACCCTGAATTCCTTTTCTATAGGGCTCTGAGTATACTTGAAAATAGTCCTCTTCCTGTTAGTAATATGAATGTCTTGCCACCAGATCATAGATCTTCTAGAAGCTAGTTTTTCCATTTTACTCCTATTCTGCTGCTACATAATCTACTCAAATTTAATAGGCCTTCAGTCAGTGGAGTGAACTGAATTAAAACTAGCTAATCTGGCCTGATTGTGTTAATTATGCAACCAAAGTAGTAATAACGGTGATTATTCATGTGTCTTTATTAAAAACTATGGTGTATATAGAACTTTCAAAGCAGTCAGCAACTCATATTTGTTTATGCCTAGCCCAGCTGTCTCCCCAACTCTTCAGACCATGCAGTACCTTGCCATCTACTAATGTACCACAACTGTTCTGGGATGCATCTGTTTTCCTAATTGGTGGAACTGATAAGGATAAATGAGCCCAGTTCTCCCCCTGCAGGGGTGTGTATGCTGTCATAAACTCACTGAACACAGCTCTTGTATAGGGGGTGGAAGGATGAGAATTACCCCTAGGGAAGGTCCCGATTTGGAGCTGTGGCCAGAGACATGGAGAAAACAAAACAAAACAAAATGGGAACACCTGACTTGCTTTAGTGGCACTCTCACTCCCCATCCCCTTTTTGACCACCATCCAGCCAGAGCCAGATTGGATGCTGCTTTTTCATGTTCACACTGCCTGTTTTGGAGTGTCTGGGAAACAAAGAGAGAGGGAGAGAGAGAGGCATTTGCTTCTCCTGATGGACATTTTTGTTAGATACCAGATCTTAATATCCTTTTTCTTTGGCACTGGCTTCCAAGGTGCACATTTTTCCTACTTCTATTTCCTTTTCCTTTGCAGTATCTTGTGACTTTGGCCTTAGGCCAAGTTCTAGCCAGTGCTAACTTATGCTATTTTATGTAACTTTCTAGTTACGAAATGCTTCTGTGTTTATAGTATCATTGAGTTCCAGGTTTTTTAGCTGTTGTATTCATTGTTCCATCCATGAAACCTAGCAGATAGTAAAATTTCTGTAAATATCTGTTGTCATCAGTAAATTAAACTCTCAATAACTTTAGCTCTCCTTTCACTTTGAGTAAATTCTTAGGATCGCACAATATCATTATACAGCTTGTCTTGGGTTCCTTGGCTTTAAAACCCTCACTGGCCACCTACTTTTTTTTCTTTTGTCTTTCATCCTATTTATTGACTCATTGTTTTTAGTAAAACTTACGTTTAATTGAATTAGTTTGATCATCTGGTTCCTATTATTCAGCATGTTAGTATGCTTTAAACATTTCGTTTATCGTATCTTCAACTTAGCAGCCTTTTCCCATATTTCTGTAAATGCGACCTCGAAGTCATGTATTACCTATAAACTGTTTATTTACTTAAATAAAAGATACAGCTAATCTCTCCTTCTACTTTGCCTAAACTGTTGTACCACTAACATTTTTTATCTAAAAAATTATTAATTTAGAAAATGTTTTTTGAACACCTGCTGTGTTCTAGATCTAATTCTAGGTTTTGGGGAATAGATGGGAACAAGAGACAAAGTAAAGACTGAACAGTATCCAGTTAAGCTGCCATTCATGGCTGATCTGGAATTCCATTTCTGCCTTTGCTTTCTGCAAGTTTGGAGACCAATTACCTGTTTTGCTGAGAGTTTATTTATATGAAAAAGAAGTGGATGATTGCACCACATCTGAAGTATTTTGGAGCTTTAAACTTTAGTTATCTTTGTGCGAAATGGCAGAAGATTTCTTAAGATCATTTATACTTAATAATTGGAAACAAAAATTCACACAGCTTTTAACCTAGATTTTGCTTCCCTTCCTGGCCTTTGGAAGAGGTTTCATTATAGTTGACCTTAAACATGCATAAGTTTCCCACCAGATTTATCAGGTTAACATTTAACAATACGTAGTTATTTACATAGATAAGTCTTTAACAATAGCAATCAAAATTAATATATTCTGTAAACTGTTTAGTAGCTGTTTTTTGTTCATTTATAATGAACAAACTCTCTCTCTTGTTGTTAATGGTTAGATAATTTCAGGAGAATATTTATTTTTCTGCTTGTGTTTTTCTGTAGTATTTATGTTCATGTATTTATAAACAAGTGCTTGTTTAGCTAATGCATATTATAAAAACTATGACCTTTTTAGTTGTATGTTTCCAAATTTTAGTCAGAATTAAAACTCTTAATAACCTGAGCTGCTTCTCACTAAACTGCATGAGATTTTGTGTATACATCTTAAGTTCTTCAATTGTAAATTTGGATTTAATAGAACTATCAACCTCAAAGTGTTAGATGAGAATTAACTGAAATAATTTTTTTAACTTAGCACCTTGCTCGTCACATGATAAGGACTCCATAAATATTGTGATTATTTTCTTTTCCAACCCGTATCATTCTTCCACCTACAGGTTTTTGAAGCAAAAATATAAAATAAAACTGCAGTAAAAGAAAAAAAGTTATTTAAAAATGAAAGAAACTTAGCACTTAGAAGAAAATTAAATATGGTTACAGATTCTTAATAAGACAATTGATGAATATTTAAGTGTGGATCTTAATTCATGAAATGTTGTATATACTGACAATATTCTACTAAAGAGGCATTTAATATTTAATGACCCCATTATATTTAATAAAACATGAGAGGGTATGGATTTCAAGAATATAATTCTATCCATTAACAGGAAGATTTCATGTAAATGAGTGCCTGTATAATTATCCTTAAAGACTAAGCATGTTTACAATATGTTAAAGGGACCTCTAAAAACCATGTCTAAGTTCTTAGTATTTTAAGTAATTCAACAAAACATTAACTGGAAGGATTTATATATTTTTTTAATTTGAGTGCTTGATCCAATATATTTTTATATAATTTTGCTTTAAAGCACTGTTTTGTTGAATTCTAAAGAGGCTACAATAACTGGGATATCACTAGATTTTATTATATTTCAATATAATTGTATAAAATATTAATTTTGAAGTAGTTTAAAGATTTCTTTCCTGCATTAAAAAATCAATTTATAATTTTAATTGATTTAGTCCTATAGTATTATCTGAAAATTATGGTTTCCTTTTGCCCTTCAGTGACATAGAAATTATGGTCGCTTGGTTTATTTATTAAAGTTACTTTTACAGTACTAAATTAAAATACATTTTTATAATTTTTAAGTATGTATTCAATGAAAACGAGTAGGAGGTTGTATCCAGGAGGAGGTATCCCTTTATAGGAATCAAAATGATTGATAACCGGGCATAGTCTAACATTCCTTAAATAGTTTCCAACCAGTATCACTGTTCAAAGAGAAAAATCAAATGTGGAAATAATTCACTCATTAATTCACATGAGCTTATTAATTCTTATTCCTGTTTTCTAGGATGACAAATCACAAATATGAAAAGCATCTGACGTCATATTGATTAGGTATTTCACAATTTTTTTCTTGTTTTATTTGAGAAATAAGGTAAAATAATTTATAGACCTGTATAATGGGTTACAAGTCTCATTAAAGTTCCATTTCAGTAAATGCCAAAAGAACCCTATCACAGCTCCATTTTACTGACTTACTCATTGAGTGAGCCAAATCAACTGCTCCAAGATAATTTCCAGGATACCAGGTTGGTGTACTTTATTTCCAAGCTCTTTTGTACTTATTCATCTATACTCTTCTCATGGCCTGCAAGGATCTTTCCAGTATTTCAGATCTTGGTACAGATCTTTTAGGAGTTTTTGCATTTAAAAAGTTATAAACCTAGGGGACTCTGAATTGTACTGGAAAATTCATTGGAATTTTCCCGAGGGAAAATTCTGGAATGTGATCCATATTCTAGGTTCAAAGGACCTCCTTGATTGCACCATTTAGACAGTAGGCTTGTCCTGGAATTGAGCTGGGGGCAAAATTGTGAAACAGCAAAGTGAATTTGTAGTGTTTGTTAACTTTCTGGATGGCCATTCTGTCTCTGTAAAGCTAGTATGGTCTCCACTGTATCATAAAGCAAATTGATGAACAAAATCAATAACAAATCCTAGGAAAAAAACTAATAGTCTTCTACACACCTGTTAGAATGGCCAAAATCCAGAACACTGACACCACCAAATGCTGTTGGAATGTAAAATGGCCTAGCCAGTTTCTTACAAAACACACTCTTGTGATACAATCCAGCAATGAAGTTCCTTGATGTTTTCCCAAAGGAGCTGAAAACATGTCCACAAAGAAACGTGCACATGGATGTTTATAGCAGCTTTACTCATAATTGTTAAAACTTGGAAGTAATCAAAATGTCTTTTAGTGGGTGAGGGGATAAACTGCGGTTCATTCAATAATGAATGGCACATTATTCACTACTAAGAAACAAATGAGCTCTCAAGCCATGAGGTGATATGAAAGGAACTTAAATGCATTCTATTAAGTAAAAGAAGCCAATCTGAAAAGGCTACACATTGCTTGAATCTAACTATACGCTATTCTGGAAAAGGTAAAACCATGAGACAGTAAAAAGTTCCATGGTTACTAGGTGTTAGGGAAGAGAGAAGGATGAATAAGTAGAGCACAGAAGAGTTTTAGGGCAGTGATACTACTTTGTGTGATACTATAATGATGGCTATTTGCCATTATACATTTGTCCAAACTCATAGCAAGTACAACACCAAGAGTGAAACCTAATGTAAACTATGGACTCTGGTGGAGGATGATAATGGGGAGGCTACGCTTGTCTTGAGGTAAGGGGTAAATAGGAAATCTCTGTACCTTCAGCTCAATATTGCTGTAAGTTTAAAACTACTCCAAAAACAAAGTTTATTTTAAAAGCCTTGATTTTACCCTTATTTATTGAATTTACATTAAAAATAAAGCCTTTGGAAAATGCTACTTAACATTCAGAAAGGGGATCTTTAGTTAAAATAACAATCCCAGTACTTTGGGAGATCGAGGCAGGCGGATCACGAGGTCAAGAGATCGAGACAATCCTGGCCAATGTGGTGAAATGCTGTCTCTACTAAAAATACAAAAATTATCTGGGCATGGTGGTGCACAACTGTAGTCCCAGCCACTCAGGAGGCTGAGGCAGTAGAATCACTTGAACCTAGGAGGTGGAGATTGCAGTGAGCCGAGATCGCGCCACTGCACTCCAGCCTGGTGACAGAGTGAGACTCCTTCTCAACAACAACACAAAAATTAATAAACAAATAAGTAGTTTCTTTGGTACCTGGCATTGAGCTAATTATTGGGACTCTTAGTACCTCAAATCATATTATAAAGGGTGCTACTAACCAGTAAGAGCATCTTTATTATCACAACTGCAGTTCAATACAGTTTCCACTAATATCTCAAAAGTGACAAAACAACAAAACGAAACCCAAAACTTGCTACGTCATGATAACAGGGAGAATATGAGAATTTGTGCGAGGGATGGAGGTGGAGAAGAGCAGCCTTTTCAAGTAGTAAGTAGATTTCATGTCCCTGTAATTTAAGTTGATTCCCGTGTTTAGATTGGATGTTGAAGGTTGTCAACCCAGGATGTATGGTTTAATAATCTCAGTGACTCCAATAATTTTAATTCTCTTACTACTCATTTACAAGTGACATATATCTGAAACAAACTAGTTTAAGAAAAAAAAAAATATGTACTAGAACATAGAACTAAGGAGTCCTTTCATTATCCAGGCTGATTTAATATTTTACCACTATTCTGGGGGGTGGGCTTGTTTATCGGGCCCAAGTGGGGACCCAGAGAGTTAAGGAGGCAATTCCTAAAACGAAAAGAAGTGTGTTAGCAAAAGGAGGATAGGAGTGTGCATAGCTACTATAGCCCATTACAGTGACATACGGGATTTAGCATATTAACTGGAATATTTTGATGTCCGTTGCTTTAGTGAAGCTACCTTAATGACTAAAGCAATACTGTCTCTGTTACTATATGGAGTAGTTTCTTGACAAGGAAAAAGGAACACTGAGGGAAAAGAGATAGTACATACGGTGGGAGAGGAAGTGGTAGTAACAGTTAAAATCAAGGTACTTCCGGTCCTAGTTGACCCTGTAATAGTCAACTTTAAAGAGTAAATCTTGAGCAACGTTCTGGTGGTAAGTGATGCACCATCAGGAAAGGATTAGCAGAAAATCAGAAGGGTGTGTTTTTTCCACGGAAAACACCCTGACTATAGCTTCCTAGAGTTAAAATTTGAAAGCTATTAGCAGAAACACACTGACTGATATGAACTGTTGTATTTCTTTATAGACATGTTCTAAAAGGAGTTAGGATGCTTTGTTTAGCTCATTCCATGCTCAGTAGCCTTAGGGTGCAGAACAGAGAATGCGCTATGACCTTTTTTCCTGCTATTGTCTCTAAATGGATCTCAGCGTGACAATAAATACTAATGTAATAGGAATTGAAACACAAAAGTAACAAAATTGAGGTTAAAATTCTTTTTCTTCGGTTAAAATTCTATTCCATTAGTGATACACCCCCAAAATAGTACCTATTTTTTGAAAGTGTTGTACTAGTTCAAAAGCTTGCAAATTAGTGTAAGCTCAGGACCTGCCGAACATCCTTTCACCATTATGAGATTCCAGAAAATGTGAATAGGATGTTTCAGTTGTTAGGTAATTTCCAGATGCCTTTTTTTTGTGCTCAGATAATTCAGATGGCTTCTTTTCAATACTTCAGGCTTGTCATGTACACTATATTAGAGTGTGTAACATTTTTGAAGGAATTTGGCACAGGCATCGCTTTTCCACTTCTAACTCTCTAAGTTTGAAGAGTGCCTGCCAAGATCATTATAAATACATCCTAATAAATATATTTTCACCAATTTTTGAAGTTCCCTTTTACTTCAAGTGTCAATATTGTATGTGTTATGATAAGAGTAGTTTAATTAGCTATGGTTTTTTACTGATATTTTGAATAAATACGCTTAGGCTATATTTATAGCAAACCTCAATATTTGCAAATCATACAGACAGCATGATTTATATGTGATCATTAAGATACACACTTAGCTTAATTTCAATCACTATTTCTGTGTCCTTAGGTAAGTAGGAAGGTAGGTAAAATTTCCTCAAAATTATAGACACAAAATTTAGAGTGTTTCTTTGTCTTCTTTATTGCTTTTTTGGCTTAGTTGAGTCATAATTTACATTACTGTCATTTCCTGTTTTCTTACCTTAACATTACTATAACAAGAAAATGTGTAGAGTATGACTTAATAAACTGCTTAAAATGTTTATTATATTTTTGAATATACATAAAATTTTTAAACAATTTTAGAATATACAAGTGTTCGGCTGGGTGTGGTGCCTCATGCCTGTAATCCCAGCACTTTAGGAGGCCGAGGTGGGCAGATCACGAGGTCAGGAGTTCGAGAGCAGCCTGGCAAACACAGTGAAACCGTGTCTTTACTAAAAATACAAAAAATTAGCCAGGCGTGGTGGTGTGCACAAGTAACCCAGCTACTTGGGAGGCTGAGGCAGGAGAATCATGTGAACCCGGGAGGCGGTGGAGGTTTCAGTGAGCCGAAATTGAACCATTGCACTCCAGCCTGAGTGACAGTGTGAGACTCTGTCTCAACAAAAATAAATAAATAAATAAAAGAATATGTAAGTGTTCATCCATTCAAACATTTATTTCCTCATTATTTTTATAAAATCTTTCTAAATGAAGAGTGCAAATAACTCCCAGAAATTAATTTTTGCTAAAACATTTGAGGCAACATGGTATAAGAGTTACTCACATTCCAAAACAGTGTTATGTTATAGAGGACCTGCCATAATTTCATGCTAATATAATTCAAAGCTGATTCTAATGGAGGATGGCAGGTATATTTGTTAACCTGATAAAGCAGAAATGGAAAGCAAACCTAGTTTGCACCTAACTCAGTCCACCAATATTGAGTTTATGTTATTCTTGCCAAATTTAATAATTTCTGGGATTAATACAATTTTAAAATGTGTGCATTAAGAGAGAATTTTCCCTAATGAAGATTTGCATAACTCAAATGCAACCACACTATAACAGGAAGAAACTTTAATTTGGATTTGATAACAGTTGGGTTGGAATCCTAGCGATGTGTAAATTTAGAGAAGTTGCTTAATATTTCCAAGACTCAGATTTTTCATCTAAAAAAGGAGAGAATAATACATACTTCAGACAATTTCTGGAGATTATATGTAGTGCCTAAGTGCTTGGCCTACAAAAGAGATTAATATTATCCTGTTTATTTCCATGATGGCTAACAGTATTTGGTCATTCCTCTAGCTTATTGTTTCCACAACTGGCTTTTTAGCTTGTTGTTGAAATTTACTTCTTCTGTAGTGGTTGGTCAAAGACGGCTGAAATGCCTGATGAGATTTCTGGTATTTTTGTATTTGTCCTTGTACTAAGTGATGAGTTTTCTATGCCTATTGGTTCACAGATGGGGAATCCAGTAAACTGATAAAACTTCAGTGACAGGAGAGACTATAACTTATTTTCTAAGTTAATTATGAGAAATTTGGACAGACAAATGTACAAGATCTTTCAAGCAAAATCTGGCAATTTTACTCTCCCAACCCTGTCTGCTGCTGGGATTGTTTAGTTCATGAGTCCAGGGTTTCAGATGAAAAGTGGACCTCACCAACTTTATTTAAATTTTTTAAAGTATTGAAAATGTTTTTTAAAAGGGAGGCAGCTTTATACTCAAAATATAAATTGGGTATGGAACTTGTTTTCATTAAAATAGTAGCAAATGGCAAGTGATTAATATTAAGTTAAATTGTCTCTATGTTTAAATTAGGGTTATGAAGAAACAATAATATGGTTCATAAAATTAGTGTACTTATTTCTCATAATCTATGCTTCATTCACCTAATAATTAATTTACTTGTATAAAAGGAACTTTATTATGGTGTATACTCTATTATCAACTGTCTGCACTTGTCTTAATTAGACTAGCTATAAATAGACAGCTTTGTGTAGTTATTTACATTGCTTTACTTTTTGTATGCTTTTAAAAATTAGGTTACTCATTCAATGGATTTAATGATAAAAAAATTATTATGAAATTACCCTTATTAATTAAAATCATGCTTTGTGTAATTTATCCATGTCTTTATATGCTTTGTATTTTTAATAAAAGACACATTGTCCATATTGTCTGTGCCCTTTTGCCTGGTAACTTTAGAATATAGTCTATTTGTCTAATATCATTGTCTTCAAAGTTAATTAGATAATTTACAAAATCAGGATCATTAAAAATACTCTAGCAATGTCCTTTGGATCAGTTTCTCTCAGTAATTTTGAATAATTCTATGGTGCTCAGGGATTCCTTACAAATAAGTTGAATTAATTGAGAATGAAAGAATATAGAGGGGAGCAATTAATTTCAAGAAAATGTGTAAATGCTACTCTTATTGAAAGACACTGAAAAAATTATTAACTGCTTGTCAACCCCTGCATCCTCTATAAACAACAACAAGAGTTGTCATAAGCATTATCTGAGTCACAGCATGACTTGTATGGGAACCATGTAGCAGAACTGTGTCCTGGAATCAAACTAAAGAAATAGCACTTAAAAATTCTCTCTGTCTCAATAGTGTTTAGAAGGTACACTATGCGAGTTATTTCCTCTGATTTGTCCAATAAAACTTAAAATTATTTTACTGCCTTCTGGAATGGATTTCCACATCTTGCACTTAGATGAAACCTATTTACTTATGTTTGGAATCTTTTGCTTTCTTAAAGGGTATCACTCTTATTGTCATCACAAGATTCACATGATGCATTTTTAGATGACAGAGAACATAAACCTCTCTAATTATGTGAATTAACAAATATCTTAACTTTTGGACTGATTTTTCCACTAGTTTATGTATTACTTGAATTATTCATGGAAAGAATTATGTTTCCTTTTGAAATTTATTTGAAAGCCAGGGTATTTAACAACATAGAAAATATAAGTTTATTTTTCAGATTTTTTTGTGAATTTTGAGAAAAATGTTGGCTATTTCTTATGAAAATAGGAAGATACATAAAAATTATCTGAAATAAATTTGAGTTTTTCTCTTCCATATTTTGTTTTGATTTTATATTTATTTTACATATTATTTATTTCAGAATATCTAGAAAGTATTAATTTGTGTAAGCAGTTGTGATTTTAAATACTACCAAGTTTATTTTACATATGAATATCAAAAAAACTCCACAAATTTTCCAAATGGAAATATTGAAATAAAACAACAACCCACATGATTATCTAAGATAAGAATGAATTGGGTGATTATGGTTCATTTTTATTTGATAATAATCCAAGTATCCAAGCAGTAGCTAAAGATAGTGGCACTGTCAATATAAGAAAGCTATTGCTGACTGTTAAGGAAAAACCATTCTAAAAATCATTTCCTTGATTGTCTTCCTTATGAACCTCATCTTATTTGACTGTAAGGGTTAGTTTTTCCCCAAGTAAAATTGCCAGCAGCCATTTTACTGGATTGTGTTGGGTTCTGTGTTTTGCAAGTAAGATGTATCTCCTTAATGTGTTTATTGTATGAAAAGGCAAGACATAGATTTTACAACAAACATAAAATCTAACAGAGCCTTCCTTATCTGTTGTTTCCCACAAGGGTTCATTTGAAATCCACTTGAACTATAGTAAGCTATTTTTATAATGAGGCTCAGATAATCAAATCAAAATTATGTGTGATACCTGGTCTCAGTGCATGATCTTCCAGAAGTTATCTTTAGATTAGAATGGCTTTATAAACATAGAGATAATTTTGCATTCATATTTTAAACCGCTAGTTTAAATTCACAAAAGGTTTTCCTGCCAGTTTTAATACAGCAAATATGTTCTCTGGAGCAAGTAATTCCCATCCAATTTTAAGGTCCTGATGTTCCCCTTTTAATGCCTGAAGTACAGAACTGAAAGAAAACATTTAACAATAAGGGACAGGTACTAAGGAACAAACTTCAGAAAATACGTAATTACTGATCAAAATGCAAAGAGTGAAATTTTATTTTTTTAATGTTGTTTATAATTGAGCAAGAGTAGATTTGACCAGCATGCAGCTCTGTAAACATTTTGTTACATTTTGAGACTTGCAACGCTTGCTAACAATTGTTCTGGAACTCTGGATTTCTCAGGCTTGGTAAGAGCCTTATAAAAAGGTTAGCTTGGACGTTTCCAGGAATGGACACAGAGCAATGCGTGTTTCCTTCTGTGATCAGGGGCAGGCAGCCAGAGGCTCAGATTTGCTAATCTCAATTTGGCACCAATAAATAACCACCTGGTTGACTGTGAGTTATAATAGCTTTCATTAAACAGAAATGGATGCAAAAAATATTTTATTTGTTACATTATTTTCTTCAGATACCCCCATACCTATTTGATCTAATACTGTGGGAATAATGAAAAGATTTAGAAAGTTAGGTGTATCTGGAAAGGGGAAAGATTTTTCATCAAAAAGCTAGATAACTTTCCCTAAAAATGATTGCATTATCACAGATTCACAAAAATTACAGTAAGAATACCAAGCCATAAGCTATTTCTTTGTGAAGTTAATTTTAAACTACAGCCTTTCTTCTTCCCAATTGCAACACTTTTGGAGAGGTTTATGTATGCAATGTTAGCTTTATGTAGGGAATGTAGTCATTTCTTGTTATGTTCTATAAAGTCTCTGGAACACTGACTTAACAAATACTGAACCTCCTTGGGAAAATACAGGGTTAGAATTCTGTGAACCACTCTAGTCGTAACATTTTTGTCAACCAATCAATATATAACCTTGTTGTATGTGTGTTTCTATTTAAAGACACAGTATTTAATATATATTGTTGAGTCATTATCATTGAACTCATGCCGACAGAGGTGTAACTCTTGCCTGAACACAGTTCATCTAACACAGATATTTTTCTCTCTGAGGTTCATCACAGCCTTCTTGCCCTTAGGAGCACTAGATAGATGGTACTTATGTACTCTGTTTGGAGGCTATTTTAAACAGCAAAATCATCTGCATAAAGCACAAAAAATGAGAAAAATGTAGCATGAAATAGACCTTAAAAAGGACACTTGTTTACAGTATGAAATCTAAAACAAGAAGGCAGAGCTTTGCCTTATTTGACCTCAGCTGAGAATGTGCATATCAGGCAGCTCAAATTTTTTAGTGCTCTGCACATGTAGGCAAATGACCATGAAAGCAAGTATCGGCTTTAGGGTTGCAAAAAAGTTTTATTGAGTAGGCAAATTTGCAAATACAGAATCTGGGAATAATGAGGAATGACTCTACCACGTATTTTGAAAGAGAACGATTTTGAAACGTGTTTGTATATAAGGCCACTCTATGGAGGCTCTGAATTCTGGAAAGTAATTATATAATTTTAGAGTTGGATGAGATCTGAGGGGCCAGCTAGTCCAAACTCCCATAGCATGTAGAAATTTCCTATAAAATATTTCTGAAGAATTTACATCAAATTTTGGTTTTAATGTTTACCATATTTACTGTGATTGGGACTTTACAAATGTCACAGGCATATTACTACTTTGGCTGTTTTAATATAACATATAGGTTGCTTCTACTTTCTCTCTCTCTCTCTCTCTCTCTCTCTCTCTCTCTCCCCGTCCCAGGGTATAGTGTAGTGGTACAATCATAGCTCACTGTAACCTTGACTTAGTTGGCTTAAGCAATCCTCCTACGTTACACTCTAGAGTAGTTGGGACTACATGTGTGCATCACCACGCCCAGCTAATTTTTTTTTTTTTTTGCCTTTTAATTTTTTGCAGAGATGAGGCCTTGCTATGTTGCCCAGGCTGGACTTGAACTTTTGGGCTCAAGCAATCCTCCCACTTCAGTCTCCCAAAGCACTGCTTCTCATCTTTTAAAGCTATAGAAAACATAAGTCCTTGACTTTGTTCACAAAAAAAAAAACAATCTTTTACATATTCCAAGGTTGCTAATGTGCTGATACTTTTCTAAGTAAAATATCTTAAGATAACTTCTAAGTAAAATATCTTAAGATAACTTTTTAATACTAGTTTTGTATGCCTTCATACAAATTGTTGAATAAAAAACTAAAAGATGAATAGGAGAGTCTCAATGTTCAAAGTTTTAAAGCCATGATTGAATGCAACTCTTGGTTCAACATTCTGCATGTCAGTTTGCTGAAACGAATTCACTCTTGGTTGTTGTTTTTATAATGTAGTTGCTTTTTTCAAATACTTTTTTGAAACACACATACATTTTTGTATGTATGTGTTCATGTGCATGTGTATATGTGTGTGTATGTGTGTATACAGACTCAAATACATATATGTGTCTATGTATGTACATTTGTATAGGTATATAATATAACTTGGTACTCATGATTAGCCACTCTGGTGACATTATCAATAAGAAAACAAAGTAAATGGCTTCACTGATGAAATTTCATTTTACAAGGGATTAACTCCATGATTTTGCTACATGTCATAATCAATGCATTTCTTTACCTTCCACCTGTTACACAAAATGAGAAACATTGTGGATTTCTTATTGTCACAATCAGATTAACCTAGATAACTTGTTCAGTTCTTGGGGTTTTAAAATTTAATTAACAAATTGAAGTGAATCAAAAAATATCTCTTCACAATGATCTGTTGAGATTTCTATGTCTTGTAAATGGCCATTTGACATCCTCTCTGTCCCTTTCTCTCTCATCTCCTTTCTCTATCTATTTAATTATCCACTTTCTCTAGAGATATTCATATTTTTGAAATTTTTTAGTTCATATAAAATATGTTTTCTGTACCCTGATAATTCTATTTTTAATATTTTAGTTTAACCTAATTTATTGATCTATTTTATCTATGCATTATCTTTCTATCTATCCATCTATCCATCCATCTATCTATCTACCCATGTGTTCATGTACATATGTATAAATGTGTATATATACTATGGGCATAACTGTAACTGCAATAACTTAAGTATATGAAATCATTTTTACAACAAAATATTTTTTAAAAAATAATACAAAATAGGTTCAAAGATCAGAAAGGCAAGTGATATTTTTTGCTCACCTAGAGATGGTCATTTGTTAATCTGAATGTCTCTTTCCCATCTATACAGACAATACTATTTATCTTATAGAAACGTTTTAAAGATAAAAGAGGTAAGATTAATTATACCATGGGATAAAAGATGTGAAATGCCTTCTAAGAAATGTTGTTGATACTCATAGTTTTATACAGGAAATGAATATTAAGTACCTTAAAACATTAATATCTCTGAGACCTTTGAACTATTTTGTCTTTAAACATGATTTATTTTATTTTATATAAAATTTAAAAAAAATAAACATGTATTCTTAATCCCACTCCCTCTTCAACAAAGACACTCAGATTTCAAATAATTAAATGCCTTCAAATATGTGATTAATAGTTGCAGAGAAACTTAGTTGAATCAAAACTGTTAAATCTTTTGCTGTTACTCTAGCCAAGAAAAACTAGGGGTGTCTTCTGTGATTAATAGGCTTTTGTTAGGTAAACCCATACTTTAAAATTTTTATTCTACATTATGATGTTATATTATGTTAGGACCACATTTTTTTTTCTTAACATGAATTGCTCAATCTGATATTTACATTTAGTAGCAACATGATTTCTTAATATTTTTGGTGAACTTTTGTCCCAATTACTGTCTATATCAATTGTTTCTGGCCATGTTCTTTGCTCCCTTTTCCTCTGTTTATGCTATATGGTTATTTTGGTTTTTCCCCAGAGATATTTCTCCTTCTTTACTTTTGTGGTGTCTTACTGTTGTGCTCCTTGGTGTTTTCCAAGGTTGCATCTCTTGCCGTGAACAGTCACATGCATTTCTCTTTGTGAGTGACAGCAAAAAGGAATTTTCTACACCCTTAGTTTTGTTAAAGTCAGTGTTATGAAGATCAGAATTGGAGTCTGTTTCACTTTATTACCCATCACATTCAGAAACAAACATACTGTAAAGGCATACAGATTCATTCAAAGGAAGCATAGACTGACAAATTCTCAGATGTCTTTCAACTATGGATTACTTAGAAAACAACTTGCTAGAGTGAATAATTCTCATTTTTTTTTGTCTTTCCTTTTTATTATTTTCAACCCAGGCTTTCTAACAACTAGCTGGTGAATATGTTAAAGATGAAAGTGTCATTATCATTTGTTAATCTGGGTAGCTCTTTTACCATCTCCACAGACAAAGATGTACAGTCATCGAGCAGAATTTACAAGAAACACATTTTACCTGGCCTTCCTTTTCTTTCTTTTTTTCTTTGTTTCTTTTTATTAGAGACAGGGTCTTGCTCTGTTGCTCAGGATGGAGTGCTATGGTGTGATCACAGCTCACTATAGCCTTGAACTCTTGGGTTCAAATGATCCTCCCACCTCAGCCTCCCAAATAGTCAAGACTGTAGGCAAGTGCCACCATGTCCAGCCAATTATATTTTACAACTTTTTCATAATAGAGATGGGGGTCTCCGTTTGTTGCCCAGGCTTGTCTCAGACTCCTGGCCTCAAGCAATCCTTCTGCCTCAGCCTCTCAAAGTGCTGGGATTACAGGCATGAGCTACCTCGCCTGGCCGTATCCTTTGAGAACCTCCATCCACACAAGGGTGCGCTTGTTTTCCTAAAATAGAAGTAGCTAGAAATAAAAGGCCAAATACTGAAAATGGTGGTCTATTTTTCCATTAAAATAATTTCTTTCCATTCTCAAATTTTTAAGCCTCAGATTACAAAGTATGGAATTCCATGATTTATAAGAGTTAAAGAAAACCTACTTCAGATTGTTACTTGTTAAGTAAATAATACATTTTGCTGCAATTGTCTATGGTTACCTTAATTTTTCAAAGACGAGATTGTTTAAAAAAATCTTATATCTTTTAGGACTAGAAATTCTATGAAAAAGCTAGAAAAGTAACTGAAAGCATTATATTAAATGGCTAAAATAGAAAATATACCATATTTGGTGAAAGATAGGGATCAAACAGCAAAATGGAATCTATTTTTGGAAGCAGTCTTTTGTAGCAATCTGTTGGCAGCAAGAGTTAGCCAGTTTTATTATTACCAATCTGTTACAAATATGACTACTTAAGACTACTTAAACCAAAAAAATAAAATTTTGTGAACTTGCTGCTATGATGTACACGTTTCTTACAGAGTATTGTGCAATAAAAAAGGATTCCCAGGCAACTCTTTAGTGTATTATCCAAATAACTCTTACCTTACTATTGAAACTTTGTAAAGAAAAAATGATAATGAAAACCCTATTTTTAAAGTATTAGTCCTGGAAAGGAGATGGAAATTTACGTATTTACAATTTTATTACTTAACTTATGGCCTTGAAATACATGGTTTAATTTGCCTCTGTATGTGTGTCTTCTCATCTGTAAAATGTTGATAATAAGCTAATTTAAATTTGTAAACTGTAATTATAGCTTCAAAATTATAAAAATAGAAGTCTCTAGTAACCCTATTGATAGTATTTGCAGGTAGGGTAAAATGTATTTTCAGTTCACAAACTTTTTAAGAGGCTGTTGAGCTGCCAGTTTTTCTTCCATAAAATTGTATTGTGGTAAAACAATATCTTTCATGATTAAATTGTTGATTGCTGATAATAATGACAAAGTTAGAGGTTTTGATTTAGCTGGCCATTGTTTTTTATTTTTTTTTAATTAATTATGTAAACTATTTCAAATTCTGGTTGTAGAAGAGGGAAAGCAAAGAAGCGTTTGCCGGTTAACACATACATAACACAAATAACTTTTTCTCATTCTACACATCTGTTCAAGTATTATTTTCCACTATTCTCTTATGGCCACACCTAAGCTGACTCAGCATTCTTTGTTCATTCAACCTTCACAAAGTACTTTTTTTGTTTTAAGCACTTAGAAGATGTAAATGCAAAATAAAATAAGGCCCTTGCTCTCAAGACACTTCGCTTTTAAATAAGTCATTTGGAAAAGTAAATAAGCAGTTCTACTGTAAAGTCATACTGCCATGCTAGGGATAAAACACAGGCTGCTTCCGAGGCATGGATGTGAGATGCCGAACCGAGATTCAGGGTGGGGATAAATGAAATACATTTTCTTGGTAGACCAGTATCTGAGCTGGTGATTTGAAGGAGTGATCTTTCAGCCAGACAAAGTTTGAAGAAGTGGGCAACCTACTTAAAGGCCCTGAAGCAGGAGAAGAATTTCAGGTAGTCAGCTGAATTCCAAATTTGATGTATGTCATGAATATCATTTTAAGCCATGTTAAGTAGTTTGATTTTATTTTAATGTATATGGGATAGTGTTCATGGATTTTAAGCAGTTATAAGACCTCCATGATCATCCATTTTGTCTTTTCAAAAGCTTTCTCTGGCAGCAATATGGACTGAATACAGTGGCAAAGACTGATGTCCCGAAAAGGAAGAGAATGTGATGGCTCGGCACATCCAAGTTGCAATAACCAATGGCAGTTGACTGCTCTGTTCTGAAGCTCAAAAGAACTGTCAGTCTAATATCATGAGAAACAACCTTTAATATCAGTGGTAAATTTATAGCCCCTCCAATGAGTAGCTGGGCTACTTATATTCCAATGCCCTTGGTAATTAGCAATAATAGAACATTTAACTTGTACCACTCTCTCAGATTCTGGAGTAGCATTTGGCAAACTTTCCCTTAAAGGGTCACTTCATAAATATTTCAGGCATTCTAGCCTTATAATCTCTATTTCAGCCATTCAGCACTGCTACTTTAGCAGGAAAGCAGCCACAAATAATGTGTAAAATGATGGGTGTAGCTGTGTTCCAATAAAACTTATTTATAAAAAGAGGCAGTGGACCTCTGGCTGTAGTTTGCCTCATGGAGCATGGCTAATGGAATTAAAACTACATGGTACATCAGCTTCACTACATTCAGTGGACAGAGTGGACCTTTGACTTTGCTACATATGCTGATTGGGAAAAAAAAATCCCTCCTAGTTTCTTTATTTTGTATTATTATTTTATACTATGGGTCACAGAGGACCAAACTGCAGGGCAGATAAATAAGGAAAAATCCACTAGACAATTAAAATAACAGTATTTTGTGCATTCATAGTGATGAGCCATTAGCATTGTCTGTGAATAGAAAGTCCAGAGATGGAATAACATGAGTTGTTTCACCAAGAAGCAGATGGTTCTAAGATCTGATAAAGTTTTTTTTTTCTTTTATACATCTGATTTTCACTGACCTGATTTGGATTAAGCCCCAGATGTGGGCACTCTTGTTATTTTTCTGTCTTTCTTAATGGAATTGTGTGTTTTATTTTTCAATTACCAACTCTGAGGAGTTTAGCAATGAATTTTTAATTTCTCAACTTAAAGTGGGATTCAATTATGATTTTGCCATTAAACATCTTTTCTTGTGGGATTTTAACTGAGTGGGAATCTAATATTAATTCTAATTGCAGCTTTATTAATAAATAAGAGAGAGAATGCTCTCCTACTACTATGTATAGATGTACGGCCAGCAGAAATAACTGCAGACAGTCACAGGGAAAGAGATGCTTTTAAGGCTTTACTGTACACAGACACAAACAATGTGGCCTAGCTGGGTAGCTGTGAAATCAAAGCAGCCAGCAGATCAACGTTGCATGCAGCTTTACGGAGTACTCTCCGCTTAAAAACAAACTTAGAGCTGACTCTGAGCCCAAAAGAGTTATGAACAGAGACAAGCCTTAGAGAAGGGGGCTGAAGATGATAACCAAAGGGCATATTCTGTGTGTACCCAGCAGGGAAATCACTTTGGGAAGTAGATTGGCTGCTTGAGCCACACAACCTTAGATCACATTCACTGTCAGAGAGATTGTCTACAAACCTGGAGGAAAACATTAAGATAGTTCCTCTTCTCCTAGCAGCATGTGAAATAAATAAATAAATAAAAGGTTAGAAATATTTTCTTTGAATCACAATTAAACATATGACTTATTCTAGTTCGGAGAAACATCGTCCTTGGAAGTCTAACTTTCTAGAATGCAATTCTTATACCTAGGTCTCTGGCTGGAACTTCATGCTAAATGCCGGAAACATGGTCAAGGATAAAAATGCATGCCTGGTTTGATTATCTTCAGTTTGATTATCTTTCTTGTAGGGTAGCAATAATACTTACTGAATGCCAAGCTAATATGTACACTTTGAAATATATAATCTCATTTTCACCAATATATTTCAAGGTCCATATTAATGAATTATTAATAATTCTAAGAGCCCGTTGTAATAATATCAAACTTAAAAGATAGAATATAAAAAAAAATCACCCATGCCTCTGTTTTAATTTATCTACTTTCTTTAAATTCTTATGTCCTATAGGGTCTCAGAAATTGGCAGACTAATTTCTCTTACAACATCTTGACCATCATACATTCCTGCATTGATTATCCCTTAGGGTATTTTCCATCTGCCAATTAATGTCCAATAAAATGTTGCTTAGATTTGAAAGCTTAATCAAATTAATTCTTAGTATACATTTACAGTGTATTTAGAGCAACCTATAAAGTTATTGAAATTATTTGTTTTCTTCAGAGAGCTATCTCTTTTGGAGGTAAAAAGGACATAAAATATTAAGAAATAAGGAAAAATATTGATAAAAATACTTTCAGTTATTAGAATTTTAGTTATTTAGAAAAAAATCTCTAATCAGGTAGTATGCAAGCTTGTAGCGATGCAAAGATTAATATGACAGTCTATCTTATTTAAGAATTTACAGTCTAGTGTGAGGTCCGCAATTTTTTCTGTACAGGGAAAAATAGTGAATATTTCAAAATTGTGAAACAAACAGTGTCTGTAGCAACTACTCATTGTTGCATAAGAGAATATGCAAACGAATGAGTGAGTCTGTGTTCCAATAAAACTTTATTTACAAAAGCAGAAGGCCACCCATGTGCCAATGTCCAAAGTTTCTCAACCAACCCCTGGTCTAGTGGGTAATAAAGGCATACAAAGAAATTATTAAATTTAATGTGATAATAATAAAGTAGAGATGTCCAAAGCATGCAGAGTTTAACTCTGAGAGAATGCTTTAACAGAAGTCACCATTTTAAATAGATACTAAAAATAATGTGTGGTGATTAGTTAGCTTGAGAAACGCAAATGAAGAGTTCTGAACACAAACAAAAAATACCACAATGCGTTTAATATGGCTTTTGAATCTGAGACTGAATCATAGTTTGTGTGCCTGTAGAGGAGGCTGGCAATTCTGTTATTGCCTCATACGGATTCTTAATGAATTTGGTCATTACTGAGTAGCCGTTAGTGATGTTAATTTCGAGGGAGTGAGATGACAAATCTGTGTTAGAAAATCACTTCTGTTAAGAATTGGAAAATGAAGGTCTTGGAGGCAGGCATTACTCTAGTTGGCCTTGTCAGAAAAGCTAATGAAATGCAGAATTTCTAGGAATTTGAGAGTAGAATTGGATAGTCCAGGACAGTTTGTAATTCATAAATATTCCTATATGCCTATCTTTCTGAAAGGACTAACTGAGTCTGGCAAGAATCAATGCCTCAGAGAGCAGTTGGCTCAACTACCTAAAACACTGCCATTGGCTCATGAAAATTATGTTTGCAGTTGGCACCAACTGCAGTCTACTTCTGTTAGTTTTCAAATGGTGGAATGAGAGAGAGAGGACCTCTTAATCTATTTATAGCTAACTATCAATATGTGATTTTTTCTGACTTTTTGTATATATAATATAAAGTTCTATAAATTTTGCTTTTATCTTATTTTGAAAACTTAGATGTGAATGAAGAGCATAGTCACTTTATTCCCAGTCAGATGTGGTCTCATTTTGATGGTAATACACCCATTCAATTTTCAGTTGCATGTTGAATTACCTTACATTATATGTTAACTTCCCATGGCCTGGTGCAAATTGTGATGTCGCTTTAGTTAAACCATAAACCATGGCTACTTACTCATGGACTCTTGCCTGACAAGATTGTAAACTTCATTGGAAAGTCCTGAGGATCTACTTTTTATTTTATAAGTGAGGAAAAAAAATATAGGGAAGTAGGAACAGAGAAGATACAGAAGTAGAAATCAATGAGATTTCTACTCAAAAACAAAAATTAGAAAAAACTTGATTTCAGGAGTGGAAAAATGAAGCAGAAGGAATTAAGGAAAATTGAGGGATCAGATATATGTGATGATATAAGAAACATATAAAGAGTCATATATATAATTTATACGGCCTTGCGTACATGGCATGTCCTGTTTTAGTTATCTTTTTTCTCAAAAGTACAAAGAAAGGCAGACTTGTAGCTCATGTTTTCCATCTCTAGACTTTTAGAATGAAGGTGAGCCTAAATGACGGATACTAAATGAAATCTTTAGTTCGCATTTTAGAGAAAGCATAGCAAGAAAAAGAACAAAAGTGAGGATCAGGGAAAAGTGAATATAAAGGTAGTGAAATTTGTTCTCGGGATTGCCATAGTTCTGGTTTTCATTGTTTGTATAAATGTTCCTAGTGTATGTATAGTGAGAGATGTATGTGCAGCCAGATGTCAGGAACGTTTTAGAGCAGGGCTTGTTCTCAGCTTGTGGATCCCTGGGGAAGTTGAGAATGAATGGACCTAAACTTTTTCTCTCAATATTTGGCATTTCTTCTAGCATATGATGCTTGTCTTGTCTGATATTTTAATTCCTCCCTGCAAATTCAGAGACCTTAAAGATAGAAGTGGCTTCAAAAGATTAATAGAGAATAATATATAAAAATTATCAAAGTGATAAATATGAGTGGAAGATAGAAATTAAAACATACAGGTAATTTGGTGGATCTGTTCAAGTTACAGCTCACGAGTTGAAAGTCCTTAGTTCTAATTTCAGAATTACAACTAGCTAAATGGGTATCTTTGGATAATTCACTTAACTTCTCCGTTCCTCATATGTAAAATAGAAAGAGTGGACCAAATTACATTGATTCCAATTACCTATTTTATTGCATTTTTGAATAAATACCAATTCTTGATCCTTGGTAATATCTAATTTAATTTTTGAAAATATAAAATTCAGCCGAGCACAGTGGCTCACGCCTGTAATCCTAGCACTTTGGGAGGCCAAGGCAGACAGATTGCAGATTGCCTGAACTCAGGAGTTCGAGACCAGCCTGGACAACACGGTGAAACCCCGTCTCTACTAAAATAGAAAAAATCAACTGGGTGTGGCAGCATGCACCTGTAGTGCCAGTTACTCGGGAGGCTGAGGCAGGAGAATCGCTTGAACCCGGGAGGTGGAGGTTGCAGTGAGCCAAGATTGTACCACTGCGCTCCAGCCTGGGCGACAGAGCAAGACTCTGTCTCAATAAATAAATAAATAAATATTTAAAAAATTAAATAAAATTTGTTGTAAGGTAAATAAGATAAAGGATATTATGTACATTATTTCAACTTCCAAAATGTCATAAAGTGAGCTGTTCACTATTGACAAAAGTAAACTAACTTAGAGTTACATTTTTTGCAAAATCCACTAACCATATTCATGAATAGAGAATACCCCAATAACGATTTTGAAGGAAATAATTGAAAGCCTTTTTCAAAATGCAAACATCTGGAAACCATGGTATAGGGTTGTAGAAAGTGGAGGAATGGGAAGAATTTTTATTAATGCAACCCAAGATCCAAATTGCCATATCAGAGTTCAATGATATTCACCTCTCTTGAAAAAGAACATAAATTACAAAACATATGGAGATAGCACAAAAACTATTAAACCAACTTCACAAGACAAGAAAACTGAAACCTAAAAGGATATTTGATACAGTAATTAGAATGTATAAATAGTCCAGGAATACCAAAGTCATGTATTTTACTGCACACAGATGCTAGCACTATAAAATGAACAGAATAACTTAAGCCATCTCAAAACATGTCAAGGGCTAAGAGCACTTCTACCTATAATATTCCATAATTCTATTACTGACATTGAAGCTGAAATAAAATAATCTTGTTACTCCTGATTCTAAGCATTTAGAATTCTTCCAATCCCTGGCATTAAATTTGCCTTTAAGATCAAAAAACAAAAACAAAAAACCAATCTTTGCTACATCTTAAAGACTTCTTGCCTGGGCTTTACTTAAACCTGTCCTTGTTATTCCCTTCCCATGGCAGGTATTATGTCACATGCGCCTTAGGAGATTTTTTTTCTCCTAAATGTACTAGCTAATTTATATTACAATATATATTGTGATAATAATTTGATAATATTTACCAAACATTTTTCTTTAATTTTCCCAAATCACTCTGTTTATGTCTTTTTTTTTTTTTTTTTTTTTTTTTTGAGACGGAGTCTTGCTCTGTCTCCCAGGCTGGAGCGCAGTGGCGCGATCTCAGTTCACTGCAAGCTCCACCTCCCAGGTTCACTCCATTCTCCTGCCTCAGCCTCCCGAGTAGCTGGGACTACAGGCGCCCGCCACCACGCACGGCTAATTTTTTTGTATTTTTAGTAAAGACGGGATTTCACCGTGTTAGCCAGGATGGTCTCGATCTCCTGACCTCGTGATCCTTCCGCCTCGGCCTCCCAAAGTGCTGGGATCACAGGCATGAGCCACCGCGCCCGGCCTGTTTATGTCTTTTGTTGTTGTTATTGTTGGCACTTTTATTTTGACTTATAGTATAGTTTTCAATCCGCTTGATTTGTCGATCATTATGATATCTAAGATGTGTATATCTACTCATCTCTTTGTTCCCTGCACATTTAGCAGAGTGTGTTATTCAAACTACATATTTATATTTATTTAGATAGGGTGTCCAGCTACAATTGGCTTGTAGACAGATTTTGATAGGAAATTTTTACTGCACAAATTTCGGAATTAATTTTAGGACACAATTAAGTTTATTGAGTGTGAAATCACAGATGCAACAAGAATAATTTTATAATTTTCTAAAAATGAACACATCAATTCCATGCTGTGTGTAGAATTTAGTAATTTATTTTTGAAGTAAGATATGAAGAAAAGAAAACAAAAAATAAACATTGCATTTGTTTTCCAACGAGTCAGTAGAGTTTAGCAATCTTTTATCTAAAGAAGAGGGAATTTTATGTATAAAACCTTTGGGAGGCCAACACAGGAGGATCACTTGAGCTCAGCCTGGGCAACACAGGGAGACCCTACGTCTACAATTTTTTTTTTAAGTTAACCAAGCAGACATAGGGGAACATACCCGTGGTCTCAACTGCTTGGATGGCTGAGGCAGGAGGATTACGTGATCCCAGGAGTTTGAGGCTGCACACCACTGTACTACAACCTGGGTTACAAAGAAAGACCCTGTCTCAAAAAATAAATAAATAAAATAAAACTTAAGATATGTATGAAACCATGACATGTGCCTGCTGTTTTGAATGAAAATTCTTTTTATATTTAGACTATAGTTAAGTAAAAAAATACTAAATTATGACTAAACTGCCAATTCCACACTTTATTTAACTACTAAACAGAAGAGTTAAGCCATTGAGATATAATGGCAAAGGGCCTGTTTTTTTTTCATATTTTAAAGGGAGAAATAAAAAACTCATTTTTCAGTAATAACTTAATTATGGGTAGTTTTGATGAAAAAAAATGAGCTCATGCTCCTCTATCTTTGTTAGAGTCAGCTTTTAAAAATGGTGGTAGTTGATGGTACTTTGGCTCTGATGGCATTAATGGTGTATCTCATGCAGTAAACTTGAAAGCTTTTCCAGGTTGCTCATCCTGTATTCCAACTTTTTGCAAAATGCTTTTTTTTTTTCCTTAGCACTTTAAATGCTGTGTAAATGCTGCATTTCCAATACAGCCTAATGTTTATTTCTAAAATGTTTACTATCAATTGTTCATATTTTTTTCAGCCCCTTAAGACTTTTATTTTTTCACAGTGCAAAATAGCATATATGACATTTCAATATATGTATATATTTATATTATTTATTTACAACATGCAAGAGATTCATGTTTAATTATTTAAAATAGGAGACAACATGAAACAATGAACAATATTAAAATAATTCACTTTGTGTTCAGTAATAACACATAACCATTTAAACATTTTATATGCATCTTCATAAAGTACAAAAAGAAAACATAAAGTCCAGCTTTCTGCTAATGAAGATATTCCATATTTATAGGAAAATAACAATATTATATATAATGAATTCAGTTATAATTTATTTCTATATTATGGAAATTATAACTCATTGGATATTGACCTTATTAATAAAATCCTAGTATCATAGTATCATTTAGATTGATGGAGCCAATTATCTGCATTGCTACAGGACAAAAAAAGTACCAGGATTCATTTATTTGATATATAATATGCATTTGCTCTGTTTTCCATTGATATTTTACTAGTAAGAATACCAAATTTTGGAGATATCAAAAAAGTCAAAATTAAAACTAAAGTGCTTTTAAATTTTCTGAAGTCTTTTTTTAAACATTGATATAGTAATGAATATGTTGCAATGTTAACTTATATATAATACTTATTAATAAATGACATTTTTTCATTTGATTATATGACCCACTCAGAAGATTCTATAATTTGCACTGGAAATTTAAAAAAAAAAGATATCAAATTATGGAGAAGGAAAACTGTAGTCTTTCTTTAGCCTGTAACAAATCCAAACACTGGTTTCAAGAAAACATAAGAAAGCAATGTAGGAAGAAAAATCTATTTTATCTTTTTTGTATGACCTATAGTTCTCTCCTGCTATGCCAAACAGTTGTTGAAAATTATTTATTTCTGATCTTCACCTAGGCATTAAAACTTACCTGAGATCTATTCTGAGAAACAATAGAGTAAATGGAATCAAATACTTAAAATATTTTATTTTAAAGGAAAAGAAAAATATCCCAAAGATGTCATGATTTTATGAGACCTAAGGAGAAATCAGATCTTTAGAGGTAAGGGGTTGTAAGCACTTTTAACAAATAGAATACAAATTCTTGTAGCATAAATGTTTATTTTAAGGATACTGTATTTCATTAATGTAGTCAATAACAATTGTAGCTAACAAAATCCTTTAAAGATATGAATTACTAATTTCATTATAAATATGCTTAATGGTGAAATTTCTATGTAGCTATGTATTGTTACCTATTGTTGAATAGCGAAATATATTAGTCCCTCCTTGTCTTTTGGCTTCAGTTATTCATGGTCAACCAGGGTCCAAAAATAAGTGAGGACAGTATAATAATATATTAATATATTATTGTATATTATGTATACAGTATAATATTGTATATTATATAGTATAATATTGTACAGTATATATACAGTATAATAATATTTTATATTATATATACAGTATAATAATTTTTTTAGAGAAAAAGAGGAGAGAAAGGGACCACATTCCCATCATATAACATTTATTGCAGGATATTGTTATAATTGTTTATTTTATTCTTAGTTATTATGGTTAATCTCTTACTCTGCCTAATTTATAAATTAAATTTCATCATAAGTATGTACGCATAGGAAAAAAAACATAGTGTGCATAGGAAAAGAACATAATATACATTGCGTTTGGTACTATTCTTGGTTTCCGGCATCTGCTGGAGGGTTTGGAATATATCTTCCATGAATGAGGGGAGACTAGTGTACCCCCTAACATAGCAACTTAGAGAACACAGTTTCTGAGGATTAGGGATGCAGGTGCATGTTTGTTAGTGGTTTTGGCTTAGGGTTTCTCACAAGATTGCAGAGGCTATAGTCATCTCACAGCTCAACAGGAGCTCCAAGCTTGCATGGTTTTTGAAAGGTTTCAGTTTGTCATAAGTTTCTGTTCCTCCTAAAATGGAAGTCATTGTCTTTTAATCTAGGAAATTACATACCATCGATGTTTCATTATGCTTTTGGTCACACAAAACAACTCTGGTACAATTTGGTAAGGGACTACAAGGAACTACACAGGGTGTGAATACCATTAGCTTTCAAAACTATTGGGAGACATTTTGATGCTTGCCTATATCCTTCTATTTCTTTTTATGCTTACTTTCTAGAAAGACAAAATCATCTTATAACAAGTAGAGAAGGTTTACATTTTGATAATATATTCCTTGGTTTTTGAAAATTCAAAACTGCCAACATTTTCACATTTAGGGTAATACCATTTTATATTGTGCCATACATAGTATACATACACTGATACATATATAAATATATGTGTATATATATACACATATACGTGTATATATGTGTATATATACACAAAATAGATATGTAATTTTTTATAGCTTTTAATATTGTCTTACTTAAACCAGAAAAAAATGTTTAGAAGTTAGTTTCTATTGTTAAACTGCCCATTGGAAATCTGTGGCACTGATGAAAACTAAGCTGACGAGTTATAATTTACTGAAATTTTACTTCCTTATTTTTTCAGTAGTTAAAAACTTGTGATTTAATCATGTTGTGATGCTTCATCAGAATGAACTTTCTTCATGATTCTATTACTCCATTTAAGTTTCAGTGCATCTCAATTAGTCCCTTATGTATTAGGACTGTTTGGCAATTCAACTGTTTCTAAAACTAAATTTTATATTGAATGCCCTTCTGTATAAAGAACTCTTCTGTTGAGAAAATGCAAAATATATGCTAAGCACTTGAAGAATACAAAGATGATTAATGTAATGCCTGCCAACACGAAACCTTGATTTTGTCGGGGAAAAACAAATATATGGGACATTCTGTTATTTGACTGAGGTAAGATAATTGGCAAAAGGGAAGTAAAGGAAAGTGTTTTGTGGTTTCAAGGAAGAGGGTCATCAAATGGCCTCTTACAAGGAGGGAAAGGACACATTTATGGATGAAGGCTCCTTTGGGCTAGGTCTTAAAGGATGATTAAGGTTTTCAAAGGGGTGAACTAGAATGGAGTGTTTCAGGTGGAAGGCATGAAACTAGCAGGAATGGGAAGGCCTGGAATAGGGAATTCACAGTTGTCGTGCTTGGGTGAAACTTAATGAGTAGGTGTGATATGATTACAAAAGCATCCTTCAGGTGTAGTAGGAATAATTTTTAAATACTAGTTTGAAGACTTAGTGCTTCATTTGGAAGGAAATGGAGATCAATTTTGAGCAATGAAGAGATGAGCAGATTTGTGCTTAGGTTAACCCAGCAGCATATATCTGAATGAATTATAATAGGAAAAGAAGGGTGAAAATTCATTAGGTGAAAAGAGCAGTCCAGAAGAGTATAAAGTAGATTCATTCCTACACTTCAAGTGTAGTATAATGAGGGCCTAACCCAGGATTCACAGTGAGAATGGGAAGAAGGGAACTGAAGTAAGAAACATGTGGAGGCACTAATAATATAAATCAATATTTATTATTGAAAAAGTAAAAAACAGCCAAAACCATTTCCAAGAAGCCAAGTTATTGGGACAATCAGATAAAATGGAAATAAGGATGTAGGTTGGTTTAGAGGATGCAATTATGAGTCTGAATTTTGGTCCAACAGGTGTAGAATTTAGTAGACTTATACCTTTGCATATTTTACCCACAAATAAATAACTGTCAATCTGTATTTCAAGAAAAACTTGGGGCTGGGTGCGGTGGCTCATGCCTGTAGTCCTAGCACTTTGGTTGGCCAAGGCGGGGGGATCAGCAGAGGTCAGGAGTTCAAGACCAGCCTGGCCAACATGGCGAAACCCTGTCTCTACTGAAAATGCAAAAATTAGCCGGGCATGGTGGTGCTCACCTGTAATCCCACCGACTCAGGACACTGAGGCAGGAGAATCGCTTGAACCTGGGAGGCAGAGATTGTAATGCGCTGAGACAGCACCACTGCAATCCAGCATGGGCAACAGAGCAAGACTCCATCTAAAAAAAAAAGAAAAACCCCAAACTACAGCCAAAGCCCACAATTTTGAATAGAATACTGTGAGAGTGAGTAGGAATGGAAGTAAATATAACACTTCAGTGAAAAAGTGATATAAGAAGGCAACATCAAGGAATGTCTAGATCGGGGGGATGCTTGAAATAAACGAAACCCACCACCAAAGAGTGAGTTGGAACATTCACAGAAATAGGTTCTTTTTGATATCACTAAGATCCAAACATTGAAGGAACAGGTAATCAGCAATTTCTGACGCTACAGCAAATTTTAGGAGGTAATAAATCAGAAATAAAAGGGCACAAGCTGTATTTACTCGAAAGCAGTTGGGAAAAATTAGATGGAGGAAGAATGCAGTGTGTACAGCTTTAAAGATGAATGACTATTAAGTGGATGGAATTCCTATAATTATGCCACTCTTCCAAGAAGTGTAGGTGAGAGGAAGACAGAATGTGATAGCATAGGGAGATATTAAGGTTGAAATTACTTTGGATTTCTTTTGAAGTCACCAACAGATTAAGTGTTGGAAGAGGAATGAAATTTTAAAAAATATTCCCAGCTCGAAGTACCTTTGTATGAAGCTAAAACTGTGATCTGATGAAGCAATATATTGTGATGTTATTTCTCTCTCACTTTTATCGTCATGCCAAGATATAAGTGTTTCTCCAGTTAAGTTCTCATTTTAGCCATAGGAAAAATTCTTAGCCTGATGTAAGTTTGCTTAATGTTAAATTTTAAACACTAAAATTCAATCTCATCTTTTTCTTGTTTTATTTAGACAAAATCCTGCCAACCACGCTTTCATACAGGCCTTTTCACCTTGCCTTGATTTTTAAACCCATTATTATTGCCTCTAAAGCTGAAATTGAAGAAAAAACTTGGGAACATAATACATTTCTCTGTAAACTAAATTCTTAACCATAATACAGTATTATTATGTTTAACTTTCAGGCTTGTTTTCATGACATGGAGGAAGAGAATATTAGGTGAATTATCTTAATGATTTTATTTTGTTACTATGACCCGAGTTAAAGGTCAATGAAATATAGAGATAGAACCATCATTTGGAAATTGAATCCATACCACTTAAGAGTAAGAAAATATTCTTAACAGTGTTGCTTAATCTCTGGTCAATGAATGTTCCCAGAACAGCCATATTTGATTACATAACGGACTTGTCAGAATCTCTATCAGTTTTTTCAATTCCTAGTAACCTTCTAGTTAGACAGAAATAGACATTTTCACCTAATGTGAACATGTGACCGTTCTATTATTATTGCTTTATAGCATGTGCATATATGTGTGTCTGTATATACCTGTGATTATAGAATATGTAAAGGAAATATAGCTTAATGGAAGACCATAGAGTTTCATATCAGGAATCAGGATTTTATTCTCAGGTTTGCCATTTATCTTTGTGCAAATTAAAGGAAAATAAAACCCCTCTAAGTCCTATCTCTATCCACGAAAATGGAGGAAATAATACTACTTGCCTGTTAAGGGTACTACATGTCTGTTGAGGCTTAAAATTGTGAGTTTATTATTTATTTATTTGTTTATTTTGAGACAAAGTCTCACTCTGTCGCGCAGGCTGGAGTGCAGTGGTGCGATCTCGGCTCACTGCAACCTCTGTCTCCAGGGTTCAAGCTATTCTCATGCCTCAGGTGCCCACCACCATGCCTGGCGAATTTTTGTATTTTTCGTAGAGATGGGGGTTTCACCATGTTGGCTAGGCTGGTCTCAAACTCCTGACCTCAGGTGATCCACCTGCCTCGGCCTCCCAAGTGAGTTTACTTACATAAACTCACAGATAATTTTAAGTTGCTAGGGCAACTTTTCTTAGAATACAGTATAGTTCATGAAGACTGGCCTTTTATAGCTTCCTTATATGCTATCTCCTATGGTAAGAACAATGAACAAATTACTTTTGCTTTTAATATTATTTAAAAATAAGTTCTGTCATTTAATTAGGATATGCTAATTGATATAACAAACAACTCCAAAATATCAATGAATTAACACAATTAAGTTCATTACTCATCTGATTAAGACATGGCAAACCCTCCTCCAGACAGTGATTCAGGACCCCAGGCTGTTTCCACTTTGTGCCTGTTGTGATCAGCCAGCAGATGAAAGGAAATAAACATTGAGAAGGTACATAACATAGTCAACTACCCGGCTCAGAAGTGTACACATCATTCCACTGGTCAGAACTAATCCAACTTAGATACAAAGTGCTAGAACTTAGATACAAAGTGCTAGAAATTTGGTTTGTGGCTAAAATATAATATGGACAAGGAGAACAAATTTAGATGGTTACTAGAGAGTGACTAGCCATTCTGGTGTGCCTGTAATGTTCCTAGTTTTGGCACTGAAAATGCTGGGCAGGTGTGGTGGCTCATGCCTATAATCCCAGCACTCTTGGAGGCTGAGGGAAGAGCATTGCTTGAGCCCAGAAATCTGCGACCAGCCTGGGCAACATAGTGAGACCCCATCTCTACCAAAAAATTAAAAATTACCAGGGTGTGGTGGTGCATGCCTGTAGTCCCAGCAACTCGGGAGGCTGAGCTGAGAAGATCACTTGAGCCCAGCAGGTCGAGGCTGCAGTGAGCTGTGATCCCGCCACTGCACTCTCACCTGATTGACAGAGTGAGATCCTGTATGAAAAAACAAAACAAACAAAAAATGCTGAATCTTGTGCATCCCTTCAGTCCTGAGCAAACCAAAACAATTGGCCACTCTAACTAACACTGTCAGGCATGCATGCCACAGGCTTCAATAAAATGCTTCATGAATATATGCTTACAATTCAAAATAGAGAAACAAGGCTAGCAGAAAGAACTCCAAGTTATTATCCAGGCAGTACAATTTCAACCTGAAAGGGGCTCAGGAAATAAGCAGTATAGAAGCCACCATTTTAACCATCATTCATTGAAGGCCTGGAATGTGGCAAGCCAATTATAAGTTATCACTAAGAGAACAGTGTTGTGAAGCAGAGAAAATACTCCAATTACAAATTTAGAATTTGAGATTCAGAATGGTTAACTGTCCAGTTCAAAACTCACACTCTAGTAGAGCAGATTCTGAAACAGCTACAAGTGCCAGGCTCTTTCCTTCATGTTGCTAATCTTAGGTGAACCTCCCCATTCCAATCCCCACCCTCCACAAATACAAAGATATATGTTTTATCTTCATATGATATGAATTCAAGTACTATTTTAAGTGTGTACAAATGTAATTATCTTCCACATAGAGATACCATAGTTGACTAATCCTTGATTTCTGAAATACAATTTATTTTCTGGGGCAGTTTATTTATTTTATTCGTCTCTTAATACTAGATGAAATGGGACTAAATTGAACAGCAGTTGAATCCTACTTATGTTGCCTGGTGGTTTCAATGAAAAACATTCTGAATTACAGCTGAAAATATCAGAAAAAATGCCATCCAGTACAGTCCTTTAATATAGTTAAGTATTTAACAGACATTTGCTTTAGGGTTAGATAAGGAATGCTTTCACTGCTTAGATTAAACTTTTCCACATTTTTTGATCATGGAACATATTTAAAAATTATGATAGGTACCCAAACATCAGCAACAAGTCATGAGGTATAATGAACATATCAATCAAATTTGAAATAAAAATGGTGTTATGAATACATTCATAGCTATAATAAACAATCTACTTTTATTCATAATTTATACTTCACACATGAATGAAACAGAAACATAACATAATGTGATAAAAATATAAAATGCAAAGTAATACAGATAAAACAAAACATCCTTTAACATTTGTCAGTAATAGTTTGTTTAAAAAGTACCACTTTTCAAATGAGAATACCGCCCTATAACACATATCACCTTAAAATTAGATATGAAATTGACAAACCAGGCTAATGTATATAAATCAGATATATGTCTTTGTATGTGTATGGTGTGTGTGTGTGTGTGTGTGTGTGTGTGTGTCCCTGTGGATTTTATTGGCATTGCTGCACAATAAAAAAATGCCATTTCTAAAGGTATTTTGTAGCACAGGAAAAATTTTACAACTACATATTTTGAGTACTTCTCAAATTATTCAAAATTCATATTATATGGCATTAATTTTTTCTCTTTAGAAACAAAGCTGCTGGGCCGGGAGCCGGGGCTCACGACTGTAATCCCAGCACTTCGGGAGGCCGAGGTGGGAGAATCACGTGAGCCTGGGAGGCGGGGGTTGCAGTGAGCCAAGATCGTGCCTTTGCATTACAGCCTGGGTGACAGAGTGAGACCCTGTCTCAAAAAAAAGAAAAAGAAAAAAAGAAAAAGGAAAAGAAGAAACGAGAAAAAGATGTTGTATCATCTTCACAGTGAAATAGTCCAAATTTTGTCTTTTATTTTTTTAAAAGAATTTGAGAAACACAGATTCTTGCTTTTCATTTTCGACATGCATTGCCAGTTTTAGTTGGTAAATATTTTTGATACATCAACGAACAAAACGAAAAAGTTAGTGTAGGTGATTTTTCAGGCCACATCTTGGAATTTATCGAGAATGTCACCTTTATGAAAGGAACAGGCATTATCAAACAAGCCTGGCTTATTCAAATATGCCTAGAGTTTGTTGTTGTTGTTGTTGTTGTTTTTTCCCGCCTATATTTAAAAATACACAGGCCGAGTGCAGTGACTCACACCTGTAATCCCAGCACTTTGGGAGGCCAAGGCTGGTGGATCACCTGAGGTCAGGTATTCGAGACCAGCCTGGCCAACATGGTGAAACCCCATCTCTACTAAAAATACAAAAATTAGCTGGGTGTGATGGTGGGTACTTGTAATCCCAGCTTCTCAAGAGGCTGAGGCAGGAGAATCGCTTGAACCCAGGAAGCAGAGGTTGCAGTGAGCCAAGATCATGCCGTTGCACTTCAGCCTGGGTGACAAGGGTGAAACTCCGTCTCAAAAATAAATTAATAAAAACAAAAAATAAAAATACACTCTAGAGGAAAACATTGTTAGCATCTCTCTGTGTTATATTTGTGAAACACGTGTTACAATCTTACAGAACTCAGTTTGGGGATTGCTAACTTAGCTGATGGAGTGTGTTGTCCTAACAGAACTATAGCACACACATCTTTTTGAATATGGCTCCTCATAGAGGGACTGTTATGTGCGTTTTAGCATGCATATAATTCTTCTAATACATCCTGTGTTTCTTTCATTATTGCTAAACTACTAACAGAGGGAAAAAATAACGTAAGAACAAAATGGCTAAGAGCCAGGGGCTCATAGATATTAGACAAAAAGAAGAGGGGACAGGCTGAGATGAGAGCATCTAGAACAGCACCATAGTAACATCATCTTCTAAATTTGTTCACAAGAATTCCCCTGAAAACACCCAGCTTCCCAAATTTCCCATATGCAAATGTTCTAAGCATCTTTGGTTTTTATCACATATTTATACCCAGATTGTTTGAGTTTATGCTTGTAACTTGGATACACTTTGTGCTTGTAACTTAAGGGTTTAGAGAGACTGTAGAATATTCTTGATTTATGGTGCAGCAGTTGGGGAATTGCTCCTCTCTAGGTCGTTCCTATATTCCTAGTAGTCTTTATTCAAATGCAATGGTACAGCTTCTGCTCCCCCAGAGAAGTGTTTCAGGATTGTTAGTTATTTAGTTCTCAAGCTCTACCAACAAATTGCTTTCACATGTCACCTCTTACTAGCTCCACGGCCTAAATGTTTTTATTTTGATTCCTCATTGGATGAACCTGTAAATCAGTTTCCTTCCTTGTGCTAGTGATGCCTATTATATGTACCACTTTGTAACCTGCCACACATCATTGACATTATTCTAGTGTGCATTATTTTTCCTCCCTGCTCTTTGAATTCTGTTAAGGCAGAGGCCATTTTTTATTCATCTATATATTAATCTGTATCCACATTATATAATAGAGACCAAAAATCACTGTAGAATAAACATGATTACACAAAATAATACTCCTCATCTAATTTTATCTTAATCGTAAATTCAGTGTATCCTTTAAGACTCCTGAAGTGTTATATTAGACCATTTTCTTATTTTATTATAATATATGGTAACTATATAATATGAATCCTAAATTTTTGCAAACATATATTATACAAGTCTTTATAGTTATGCTTCTAATTTTCTACTTATAAAATGAGCATTTTAGTCTAAATAAAATAGCAAAGACTATTCAATTGCTCAGAATAATTTATACTATTATAAACAAAGTGAATACTAAAGAAAGAGTTTTAAGTGCATTATATGGAAGGGATTTATAGAACTGTTCAACTTAAAAATGAATTCAGACTAAATTTTAGAAAAAAGACATGCCAAAGATTTTACTTATACTTAGTTTTTGTTATTGCTGTTGTTGGAGGGTTTTGTTGTTGTTTTTGTTTTGTTTGTTTGGACCTGCTTCAGCTAAAAAAATCCTCTCTCATATTTGTACTTATTACCTCAGTAGGGCTGGTTTGCAGGGTATTTTTTCCCTTTAATATGTCTTCTGTCTTATCAAACATGCTTTTTATTTGTGATTTCTCAAGCAATTTTTCTCTTTTCCTTCTTCCTGATACAGGGCTATATAGATTGCACCAATTTTATGTTTTTTTCTGCCTGCTCTGTCAGTTTTCCCAGTAGGTTTATTACTAGTGGCATAGATTGGATTTCTTGTTTCATGAGTCTAGAGGAAAAAGGTCTCAGCCCCTCTCTCCTTCCTTGAATTAGAATTATAAAAATTCAAACCACCATTTTATTCAAGCCAAGAATATGAAGCATCTGTTATTATTTAGAACTATAACTTATAACTTTAAACATTCAGGGCAAAAGTTGACGTGTAGATTAATGTTTCAACATGGAAAAATTTATGTCACTCCTAAATAAAATACGTATATGAATATTCCATGCTTTTTTAGTTACCTATTTTTATCATTTTTTTTTAAATTTAGTGTTCTGTGCTTTAAAATTGGATGCTTGAAATAGTTGTGTTATTTCCATTTTTTCATGTCTATTTTTCTATGTGCTTAAGAATATTTTTACTATCAGATCATTTATTATTTATGTTAAGATAAGTTTGGGATTTGCTTCTCAATTCGTGTTATACACACATAGTGACATTTCCAGAAGTTTTCATATCAAAAATAAGAAACAAACTTATCTTTCTTATATATTATGGGGGCTAAATTTAAAGATACCAAACATATATATTCGCTTTCACCAGCCATAGTATGTTTAAACTTCAGTGATTGAAAAATACAGAACGGGAGTGCTCTATTGACACAAGGAGTGAAACATGTTTTTGCCCTCTGATGTAAAAGCCACAAATATCTCGCAAGTTATCAGCCATCAAAGGAAAAATGTAAATAACAATAACTGCCATGGAGAGCCCAACACTGGCCTGTGCCTTTCCTCATTTTACTTTCAGACATATTCTTTGAGGTGAGTAATATTAGTTTTCCAGTTTTATAGACAGAAAAGGGAAGCTTAGGGAATTTAAGCTCAGTTGCCCAAGATTATGTAGCAAATTAATGTACGAGTCAGAATTCAAAATCCAAGTTGATCTGATTCTAGAGCTTGTTCCCTTAACCATTATCCTATGTTGTATATGTTATAATCATAAGTTATAAAAAGTTCTGCTCGAGCATAAATATGGTTACAGCTTGTATGCAAGTATTCCACATTATTCTCCGTTCAAAAATAAATGGATATTATACCTTTATCCACATAACAAAATATATAAATGAAATTATAAAATTACTATGATATCGATTTACAGTCAGAGGGAAAGGCAGTAATTATAGTTTTTCTTTTTTTTTTTTACTATTTACTTATATATAGTTGTCACTGAAAATACATTAATTAATTTATCCATTAAAAACTAAATTCTTGAAGTAAAACAGCTGTGTAAAGGAAGCAAGTTCTGAATTTGTGTGTACATAAATAATTGTTTGATTCAGAAGGGAAATTTGCATTAACATACAATATACAATAGTCTCATTCAAAGAATCATATAAACCTTGAATTAAAGAAGCTTCTTAATTTTTACGAAATATAAAATCCTGTGATTGTGTTAAGGCATCAATATGTTTTAGTTTAAATTTTCTTTTTCTGTTTCATTAAATATAAATCTAGGTAAATGTTATTCAGCCTTAAAAAAAAACAGTATTTAAGCCAGGTTTTTCTATAACTAATTAAAACTAACTTACTCTTTGTCAGATGAGACTGAAAAATATAATTACACTACTTTACATTCCTTATTAACTTCATCTTTTCAAACTACAGAAATTCAGTGATCTGTAAAACCATGAGGTAATTTGTGTCAAAATGAAATAAGGTTCTTTCATGTTCCAGTTGAGTTAGTTAAAATTATTTTTGGTTTATATTATTTGTAATCTAAGTGCTTACCGTGTTTTTAAGGTTTTTGGCAGGTTATGTGAATCCCTGTTAAAGCAGTTACAATCAAGAAATGTGCTGATTCTAACATAAAAATTATAGAAAGCTTGGGCATACACTTTATTTAAGCATGGGTTAGTTGGAATTCAAAGATGTCCTACACTGTACTCACTAGCATCATTTGTTCTTTCTTCCATGAGTAAACTTTAGGAAATATTATCCATATTTACCAAATATATAGCTGACTAATAAACTATATTGCATTCAACAGACACATTGGGCTTGCTAGCTTTCGCCATAGTCATTGTCCACTTACATGTCTGTTCCTGCTTGTCAAGGAATATTCACAAACATTGAACAATGGGGTCAATAGTATCTCCCTATGCATAGCGCATTCGAGTCTATAAAGCACTGTCACACATGCCTGTTCACCTGCTTCCAAAATCATCCCTGTGAAATGACCGTTGTAGGTTATTTTTCCTAAATTTGTTCAAATGATTATAGATGGAGTTTATATTAAACAAAGTTATCAATTCTGAATGTTTTTGCTATATCACGTTTCAAAAAAAAAAAAACACATTATTTCTAGAATTCAGGAGATGGCTGAGAACTTTTGTATCATTGCCCGGTAGCTCTTCTTTTAGTGGGTGAGAAAAATTAGGTCCATAAACGTGAAATGCCATGCTCAAAGAAATAAAGATTTTCTGGCTCTGAATCTCTCTACTGTTTCCGCACTTTGCCAACACATTCTTCACAGGTGGGTGCTCAAGGGCTTTATGGTTAAGCCGGTGAGTGACTAACACTAAATAAACAGCAAATGAAGTTCATTTTAAGTCAAACTCAAGACTTTTGTAAAAATAATAATTTTACAGTAAATATTTTCTTTTAAGCAATTTACATTATTCTTGAATAAGTTTTCATATCAGATAAAAATTTCTTTGTGAGTTATACACTGACTTCCAAAAATATTTTAAAAATATTTTGCACTAATTTCCATTATATGGAGTAAAGATCATAGGTTGATTCACTTATATGTTCAAATTGTTACATACTAAATAGTATTTAATAGCAAATCAGTTGCTAAATTAGATGTACGATTATGATTATCTAACTTAAAAATTAAAATATTTTGCAATATATTTAAATGCCAATAATTTCCTAGTTTTTATCCTTATTCAAAACTATTACAATAAAGCCGAGTAAAGCAAGTTTCCAATTATTTTATTTGCTATTAAACTTGATAGCTTATGAAACATTAAGATTAATCCTCCTTGTAGTTTTATATTTTGTCCAAATTACAGTAATTGTCTTTTATGCCTATGCTACCAATACACATGATTTAGTATAGTAAATTGAATTTTAAGAGAAATTGAGAACAAAATAAGTCAGCAAAGCTTATTTTCTATGTGTACCCCAAAAGCCAATGTACCAAACAGGAAAACGTCCTTAACTGAATATAGAAGTTACCCAGAGGGAAACTGGGCAATAAGTTTCTCATTGTCAGAACCGCAAACACTTTTTAGAAAGCATTGCTTCTTACATTAGGTTAAAATTATGGTATGTATGCAACTATAAGCCCTACATTAATCTGCTTGGTTGAAAAAGGAGATACTTTACTGTATTTTAAAAATGCTAGTGTATATACCCTGGAAAAATGTATGTTAAACAACTATTTTATGTACTACTTTTAGCTAACTTATCGTAATTAAAGACTAATGAAAGCTAGGCATTAGTTTTTCACGACATGTCTTTCTCTTAGAGCATCTTTTTCTACTTAGTGCTCTTAATATGTATTCATGTGATGCTTTTATGACACTATTTTTTTGTTGTTGTTGTGGTTGTTGTTGTTCTTTCTTTTTTTCTTTTTCTTTTTAAGACGGAGTCTCGCTCTTTCACCCAGGCTGGAGTGTAGTGGCGCGATCTCCACTCCCTGCAACCTCCGCCTCCCGGGTTTAAGCGATTCTCCTGCCTCAGCCTCCTGAGTAGTTAGGACTTCAAGCGCCCGCCACCACGCCCGGCTAACTTGTTGTATTTTTCGTAGAGATGGGGTTTCACCGTGTTAGCCAGGATGGTCTCAATCTCCGGACCTCGTGATCCCACCTTGGCCTCCTGCAGTGCTGGGATTACAGGCGTGAGCCACCGCGCCCAGCCTATTATCTCTTTTTAAAATTCGTTTTAGGTAACTAGTTAGAATAACTGAGAAGTTTCACTGGAATAATTTTAACATTCTATAAATATAAAATTATCTTCTAATAAACATCTTTTAAACTTGACTACCACTTTTATATTTCATAGTATATTTTATTTGTATCATTTCTAAATTTAAAAATGAGCAAACGTTTTTTTCATATAAAGATTCATTTATTTTGATTCAAAAATCAGAATGTTTTCAGAATAATAATAAAGTCAAATATTTTTAGATAATTACCTTAAGCTAGACATTGTAAAAAGAGCTTTACATAAAATAGTTAAAATATTTAATCTTCTAGTGGAACATTTGAGATAGGTATATTATAGATATAATAACAATGAACTTGCTAACATTGCCTGTAGTTACACAGCCTGTTAGTGGCAAAGAGGTTTTAAATCCAGTTCCGCTGGAATATTTGCCCAAACCAGTCTTAACTTGAACATAGATCTCAATCATAAAATTATCTCCCTATAATTTTATTTTTAAAATAGATACCATTTATATGCACACAGAATTTTTTTTCTTTTTTCCTTTCAAATCATTTTGCTATTACACTATTAAAATAATTCAACTTTTTAAAGGGACAGAGATAGAAAAAAACCCAAACCCTTGTATTCATAGGATATGTGAGGCATTATATCCGTTCCTTATGTGGGTTTCCCATTCATCCTCGTTAGAATAATCCGAGCTGGGTATTTTTATTTCCATTTTACAGATCAGGAACCCTAATATCAGAGAAGGTAAACAAAATATGCCGTCATAGCTACGCAATTGACATATTTGAGAGGCAGGATTTAAATTCGATGTAATAGAATGTCAGTAGCTTTGTTCTTTGTATTGAACCATCCATATTTCACTGTGACCGTCTCCCTAAACTGCTTTTCTCAACATGGGGAGGGATCAATAATGAATGCATGACAGGTGTCAGGCTTGAGGTAGATATTTTTATTAGTTTATCTCATTTAATTTTCACATAAACCATGCTATGTAGAAATTTGTTGTTTTTATGTTAGAACTAAGAAAACTATGAATTTAAAAAATTGTATAATTTACCTAAGGCCTTACAATGCCAGTTAGTATCTTTAACTACAAATTTATCTTATTTCAAAATTTCTAAAGACCAAACTCTCTGGAGACCTTTTGGGCTCCTCTGTTAATGCAGGGAAAATACAATATATTTCAGTACATACAAGAAAGAAAATAGAAATCTCGTGATATTTGATGTGAGCATACAGAAGACTGGTATACTCAGTTATGTAAGAACTAAGAATTCCTTCTCCTTATTAGACAGGTCTGAAATTTTCTAGTAATAGCGAGAAAACTCAAGAAATCAGGAAACAAGATAAAATGATCCTTCTATCACTAATTTCCACTACAGAACTGTCATGCATTTGACATCTCAACTTTTTAAAATATATTCCAAAATTATTATCCAAATCCCTAGAATATGTATAGCTTATTAATTTGATATTCCAATTTATTCACATACTGTTTTATTTCAGTAAAACAGTATGTGAATAAATTGGAATATCAAATTTAATGTGTCTTAATACTATTATAGCATTTATTTAATACTATTATAACATTTATTTCCTTCTCTATTTACAAATTATAGACTAAAATTTGGCTGCTTGTGAGCTTTAGTTATTAAGTGGAATTATACTTAAATTTTATTTCTATTTGAAGAACATATTATTTTAGAAGTTTTTAAATATATAAAATAATAAATTGTGCTTGCTTTTGGTTTGAATTACATTTGGTATTGAAAAGTTTGTCATTTTACTGGTTCTATACATATTCTAGCAATAAATCAAATACAGTTTGAGTATCATGGACATTTATGAGCTGAATTATTCATGCTTGGCATTTCATAAATCCAAAGAAAATTCTAAGTGTGAAAAAATGGTCTTTCTATGGTCTGGTAGTAGTCATTTCTTGAGATGGACCAAGAGTCTCTTTGTTAAGGATCTTACTCTTAAATGATGTCCACCTGATAAAAGTAGATGCTAATTGTTCTTTGTGTCAGTTTGATGATTTACTTTGCTAAGTTTCACAAAGCAAAAAAGGGTTTATCTTGGACAGTATGAATTTGAAAGGTATATATATATTGGAGGTGGCCAAGGCTATTCGTGTAGTGATTCTCTCTGTTAGAACAGTGAGCAGTGTGTTTCTCACCATCGTGATCTTGAAATGGAGTATTCATTTAATGCTAAAGTGCGAGAGGCTTTTATCTTTGGGAAAGTTATCCTTATTCATTCCATCTCTAACTCTTCAGATCCATTCTCAACCTGCTCATCTCTCTACAAACTCTTGGTACTTTGCTCTCTGAAAATCTTCTATTGCCATCAAACTGAATCTTCACCTTGTATCTGACTAGTGACACTTCTTCTCATAAGACTTTCAATAGGACATTTCTCATGTTCCTTCACATTTAGCATCTTACACAGGTGGAAGAGCTGATGTTTTAATAGCACTTCTTCACCCACTCACACTCATTTTTCTAACTTGAAAACTGGGCATCATGCTAAAGTATTTCAATAAACCGCAGATGTCAAATTCTTAACTCTCACAGATTTGTTTTTTTCTCACTTCCTCTGCTCCAGTCTACTTCAGCAACCCACTCCTCTGGTCCCCAGGACGTAATCATTTCCAGAACTTTTCTGCATTAAATATCTTAAACTCCAAGATTCACTCTCTGACTACCTCTCAACCTTGATATCACTGCTCCTCTAGTTTCACCTCTTGAAACACTTAGACAATTCATTGCTCCCTCCTATTCTAGTCAAACAACGTTTCCTATGTTAATTTCTTTTGTTATGTAACCTAGATCAAACGGCAAAACAACTCCACCGTGCTCTCACCAGAAATTTTCATTTATGTGCTCTGTTATTCTCAACCTTCAATGCAACCTCAATGAATGGATCCTGACATCATTTGTAAGACACTGGTAAAGACAATGTCAAGGACGTACGACCAACGTATTTTGTCCACTGATCATTTTCAACCTCAACTGTTTATTAATCCTTACCAATGTCAATAATAGACTGCTTTTCTCACTGCTAATCAAAATCATCTTTGTTTTTATGAACTTTTGAGCCATCTTCTGCTGTCTCCATAGAAATTGCCGTGCCATCTACTTAACTGAACTAATAAAACCTTTCAAACAGGATATTCCTTGAATTCCCTTGACCCTCCATCTTACTCATATTTATGTATCTACATTCTTCTTTCCAAACTGAGAGAAAGAGAACTCCATTTACAGCCCACAACTTTCCCTCCCAGCCAGGTCTTCAATCTTGGCGTACAGGAGTCCTCCATTACCCTGGTTTGTGAATTAAGTTCTCTTCTCTGAAACACTTTCTGTCTCTCCCCTAAGAAACTCCTACCCTAAAACACTAAATATCTTTCCATCCTGTATCAGTCATGGTTGCAGCAGAAAACAGATGGTATACTAAAATTAGTTTAACTTGAGTGGAATTTTATAAAGGGACTATTTACAGAGAGGTAGGGAGGATGTAGGGAAGCAAAAGGGACAGTGAAGTACTAGGGACCAGTGATTGTGGCACCTTTACCATCCGGCAGTGTGAGGTGAATGTCTAAGATTTGCTGTGGTTACTGGACTAGGAGGCAGATAAAGCCCTGTGGAAAGGACGGCCCGACAGTGGCTGTGATCTGTGGTTGATAAGATTCAGCCACTGGCCCACTCACAGATGTGAAGCGAGGGCCATAAACACCCAGAACTCATATCTTACTCACCTTTCTTTCTGCCATCTTCTACGAGCATCTGCACTGATTTAACCCAACAGGCAGTCAAAAGACAAGGGAGCCAATTGACTTAGTATGTCAGCCTTGCAGGGCATAGCGCAGGTTAGAAAAGGCTGGAAGGTGAATCTAGAGATGAACAAGTGAAGTATTTATCTTATCTTGATTTTCTTTACCTTCTCAGCTCTTCTCAGCAACTTGCCGATCCTGGAACTTAGTCTTTCGGGAGTTCTGTCTGACTGTGTTCCCCTTACCCAAAGTGATTTTTCTTTTCTTCTCCAGCAGCTGAAATCCATCTCCATTAGCCAATTCAGATGTTTCTTTATTATTATTATTATTATTATTATTATTATTATTATTTTGAGATGGAGTCTCACTCTGTCACCTGGGCTGGAGTGCAGTGGCGCCATCTCGGCTCACTGCAAGCTCCGCCTCCTGGGTTCACGCCATTCTCCTGCCTCCCCCCCTCCCCCCCCACTCCCCACCCCCCCCCCACCCCGCCAACCCCGCCCCCCACCGTCCCACCCCCCCACCCTCACACCCCCCCCGCCCCCCTCCCAGGTAACTGGGACTACAGGTGCCCGCCACCACGCCCGGCTAATTTTTTTCTATTTTTAGTAGATACGGGGTTTCACCGTGTTAGCCAGGATGGTCTCGATCTCCTGACCTCGTGATCCGCCTGCCTCGGCCTCCCAGAGTGCTGGGATTACAGACGTGAGCCACCGCGCCTGGCCCAGATGTTTCTTTTCTAATATTATTTTATCACTTTCATCAGGTAGCGAATAATCCCCTTTTGTACACTTCTGTAAAAAGCTTTACGTATTTCCAGTATAGGAATTTTCTCTTTTTATGGTCCTGCAAATGCCTTTACAGCAAAGACTCTATCTCATGTATTGATACGTTCTGTATTTATCATTGCTTGGTTCATGTTAGATACTCACTAATTATGTGTTTTATTAATTTTCAGGATGTTTGTCTTTCTATCAGTACTGAGTTCCCTGATGATAACTGGTCATCTATATGCCGAATACGGTTTGTCAAGAGTAATCCATTTAGGGTACAAATAAATAAGTGGCTATATTTGAAATGAAAATCACTTTCTAGAAGGTTTGATAGTCCTAGTTACTGTTTTTTTTTATCTTGAGTTACATAAATTGGAAAGGATGACCTGGAAACAAGGTCACAAAGATAACACTGGCATGAAAGACAATTCAAGGAAATTTGTGGGCAGAGGACCACATTGCCATTTTGGTGAAGCAGCTTTTCTTTCTTCAATGCTGTTATTGCAAAAGCACAGACAGAGAAAGTCATGTGGGGACACTCAGAATCAAAAGAGACAAATTTACCACTAAAGACACATGCAGAATATACTAAAATTATGGGTCTTATTTTTAAGAAAAAAATGTAAAAGAAACAATCTACCACAGTATAATAATTTTGAATTTAAATATGTGCATTTAATCTACTGTGCATTTTCTCTTCAATAGTATATCTATCAATTCTGTATGCATTGCAATGAAATATTTACCTGTCTCTCCCTTTAATCACCCGAGAAGTCTGCATTCTTATATTGAGAATTGTGCTACAGTAGGTTTTGTCAAATTGACCATGTGGAATATCATCTCTTGACTTTTAGGAATAGTTTTTTTCAAATGACTTCATTTTTCACATGCTATACGAGCATTCCTGCATGATTTACCTTGACAAAGAGAATGAAATGAACTAAATATACACGCTGTGACTTCAGTGGCCTTCCTTTCTGCCAGTTTAATGAAAGACTCTACAATAAACTTTTCATGGCAATTGTGAGAAAATAACATGTCTTTTTCTTAATAAATCTTGTTTTTCTCTTGCATGCTGAGAGATTTTCAGTAATATTTTCTCTATATATCTTTTTTTAGTTATCATTGTTTACATAGAGGAAAAGAGAGAATAAGGAAAAATTCTACTTAAAAAATTACAGATAAAAAAACATAGCTGATGTTTTGCTTTTCTTTTTAATTAAGCCAAATCAAAAGCTATGTCTCCATTCTTCTGTGCTATTGTTTTTGCTTTTTGAGATGATAAAGTCACGTTGTTTTTACAAAAATATGAAATTAACTAGTTGTGAGGACACTATTCTCTAGCTGCCAACAGTAATTAAAAGTTGGGTTTATTCCCTAACGACGCATTACATTTCACACTTCCCTGATTGGAATTTTACTCCCAAGGTGCTCGCTGAATGGAAATTTAAAGTTTATTTTTAGGTGGTTTCTTTGTGTTTACACTGTTTTCTTTCATAGAGACAGCTATAACTAAGTGCCACGGTAGAGAATTTTCCACACTCTGAATTAAGTTGTTAGGTTTGTTGAAATATACCCAAGACAAGCATCATCCCCTTTCTGTAGCCACTCATAAACATGTTCAGCATAAAATCTGTTATTCCTTATTCCTTGTTATTCCCTGTATTTCCTGATGCGGTTATGTTGTCAGGCACTAGAATATTGGAGCAAATAAAATGATAGGGAAGAAATGATCTAGAAAGGGAAACTATGCAGTAGAGAAAGGAGTGAGACAGAAAAGCAAGGAAAAGAACGACAGTTTGAGGTTTTAGGAAAGTGTTTTCTGACCAATTAAAAGTTTGTGAATATGTGTAGCTTGTGTGTGGGGAAAGAGAATGCAAATACAATATATCAGGATCCAAAAGAGAAATGGCCTAAGTGATTAGGAATCAGAAGCACATGTAGGTTATTCAAACCAGCGTGCCACAGGGTAGTTTTGAAACCCACTTCCGAGGCATGCATATTCATGTCCTCCTTTATGTCCATTATTAATGTGCTAATATTGGTATTTCCAATATTTATGGTCATCACATTTTTTTAATTTTTAGTTTTTGTGAGTACATGTTAGGTGTATATATTTATGGAGTACAATGAGATATTTTAATATAGGCCTACAATGTATAATAATCACATCAAGGTAAATGCAGTGTCCATCAACTCAATTGCTTATCCTTCCTTTGTGTTATAAACAATCCAATTATCGTCTTCTAGTTATTTTTAAAGGCATGCACAAGAAATTATTGTCTACTCTGTCACCCTGTTGTGCTGTCAACTACTAGGTCTTATTCATTCTATATAACTATATTTTTGTGCATATTAATTGTACCTATTCCCCCTTCTTGCCGCCTACACTACCCTTCCCAGCTTCTGATGAGTTCAGTTGTTTTCATTTTTAGCTCCCCAAAGTACGTGAGAACATGGGACCTTTGCCTGGCTTATTTCCCTTAACATAATGACCTCCAGTTCTATTTATGTTGCTGCAAGTGACAGGATCTCATTCTTTTTTATGGCTGAATAGTACTCTCTTGCATATATGCACCACATTTTCTTTATCTATTCATATGCTGATGGACACTTCGGTTGCTTCCAAATCTTGGCTATTGTGAATAGTGCTGCAATAAACATGGCAGTGCAGATATCTCTGACGTATTTCCTTTCTTTTGGGTCTATACCTACCAGTGGGACTGCTGGATAGTATGATAGCTCTATTTTTTAGTTTTTTGAGGAACCTCCATACTGTTCTCCATAGTGGTTGTACTAATTTACATTCCCACCAACAAGGATTGTACAAGGATTTCCCTTTCTCCACATACTTGCCAGGATTTATTATTGCCTATCTTTTAGGTAAAAGACATTTTGCTTTTTTTTTTTTTTTTTTAACCTCCCAAGACGGAGCCTTGCTCTGTCACCCAGGCTGTAGTGCAGGGCACGATTTTGGCTCACTGCAACCTCCACCTCCTGGGTTCAAGCAATTCTCCTGCTTCAGCCTCCCGAGTAGCTGGGATTACAATTGTGCACCACCACACCGGGCTAATTTTTGTATTTTTAGTAGAGACGGGGTTTCATCATGTTGGCCAGGCTGGTCTCGAAGTCCTGATCTTGTGGTCTGCCCGCCTTGGCCTCCCAAAATGCTGGGATTACAGGCATGAACCACCATGCCTGGCTGATAAAAGCCATTTTAACTAAGGTAAAATGGTATCTCGTTGCAGTTTTAATTTGCATTTTTCTAATGATAGTGATTTTGAGCACCTGTTCTTCTACCTGTTTGCCACTTGCATGTCTTCTTTTGATAATTGTCTATTCATATTTTTGCCCATTTTTAAATCTGATTATTAGATTTGTTTCCTACAGCGTTGTTTGAGCTCTTTATATATTCTGGTTACTAATTCATTGTCTGATGGCTAGATTGCAAATATTTTCTCCCCTTCCGTTGGCTGTCTTTTCAGTTTGTTGACTGTTTCCTTTGCTATGCAGAAGTTTTTTGACTTGATATAATCCCATTTGTCCATTTTTGCTTTGGTTTCCTGTGTTGTGGATTCTTCCTCAAGAAATGTTTGCTTAGTCCACTGTCCGGGAGAGTTTTCCCCAAAGTTTTCTTGTAGTAGTTTCATAGCTTTAGGTCTTAGATGTAAGTGTTTAATCCATTTTCGTTTGATTTTTGTATATAGGGGGAGATAGGACTCTAGTTTCATTCTTCTGCATGTGGGTATCCTTTTTTCCCAGCACAATTTATTGAAGAGACTGTTCTTTCCCCAAGGTATGTTTTTTGCACTTTTGTCAAAAATGAGTTCTCTATAGATGTATGGATTTGCTTCTGGGTTTCTCTGTTTTGTTCTATTGGTCTATGTGTCTGTTTTTATGCCAGTATTTGATCATTACTTTTATGCAATCTACTTTTTGAGTAGTAATTATAGCTCTTTATGCTTTTCCTCTAAAAATGTTTTTCAGGAAAATATATATTCATTGCTTTAAGCAATCTAAAGTTATAGAATAAGTAATCGTAACTGCTGTTTTATCTGCCTGTAACATACAGAGCGCAGTGCTAAGCATTCTCCTTCATAGTTATTATCCATTACATTAACATTAACGACTATGTGTCACTATCCCTAATTTAAAAATTATGCAAAAAGAGAAATACACCTTTAAGTAAAGGACATACAAGAATGTTAGGTTTTGGTTGTCATACATTCTTACCTATGCTTGGTTTTTGTTTGCTTGTCTGTTGTTTATCATTCTGTTTGATTCTGAGTATTTCGTTCTGTGGTTCTGAAGCACTGTTCACATCTCCAATATAATGTGCAGCATTTCTTAAAACAATCTAGAGAGTAGCACTGGAATTTCAACTAGATATACATGTGAAAAAAATCATTATTAGAAAGAATGTTTTAAAATAAAGAAGATAAATTTTAAATAATTATAAGCAGTTGATTCAGGAGTAAAGAGGAAAAAAATAATGACTTAAAATAAGCCTTTAAAAAATAACTTAAAGACTTAAAAATAACTTAAACTTAAGCTCCAATAACTCTTGGAGCTATTGACAACTATGAATTTGTAATGAACTTTTCTACCCACTCGGGAGACTAGGATAGTTTCTAAAAGCCATTTGGGTTCTCCTGCCTATTAGGATGGTGCAAAAATAATTGCAGTTTTTGCCATTACTTTTAGTAGCAAAAAATAATGTTATCCTTCAAGCTAGAAGTAACTCTATTATATCCCGTTTTCTTTATAATTGCTTTTAATGGTGAAAACCACAATTACTTTTGCACAAACCTAATAGTTTAGTTATATCTCTTATAACAATATTTTAAAACATTCTTTAATCTTAGGGGTAAGTAATTTAAGAAAAACTGAACCCACCCTGTAAAATTAACTATGATATTTCTGGTAAAACCACAGTATGAGACTGCTATTAAGATATGATTCTGGCCAGATGCTGTGGCTCATGCCTGTAATACCAGCACTTTGGGAGGCTGAGGCAGGTGGATCGCCTGAGGTCAGGAGCTCTAGACCAGCCTGACCAACATGGTGAAACCCCATCTCCACTAAAAATAGAAAAAAAAAAAAAAAAAAAACTTAGCTGGTCGTGGTGGCAGGCGCCTGTAATCCCAGCTACTTGGGAGGCTGAGGCAGGAGAATCGCTTGAACCTGGGAGGCGGAGGTTGCAATGAGCCAAGATCGCACCATCGCACTCTAGCCTGGGCAACAAGAGTGAAACTCCATCTCAAAAAAAAAAAAAAAAAAAAAACCCAAGAGTAGTTATAGTGATACATATGAATGGTGTCTGTTAGCCTTCTTTCTCGTATTTCCCTGCTAGTGCTTCTCATATTTTCTCCTTTATGCAGTGGACATATAGATTTGCCAGATCAAAGCCAATGTGTTACATCTGCAAGGACACTCACTATTTATATGTGTGGTTGCCCAAAGTTCACTCTTGAAAGTACAAGCTCTAGGCCTAGATTAGAGATCACTAACCATATGTTGTTCTTGCCTTTTCTATTTCTGTTCTTAGTTGCTTTGTACAAAAAAAAAAAAAAAAAAAAAAAAACACACACACACACACACACACACACACACTTTTTTTTATTCCTATTCAGGTACGGCAGGAGATGCAATGATCTTTTGTTATCATTTTCAAATGATCTCTGCAATACCTTCTGTCTTTACAGCAGCATGGAGGGTGGGAGTCTCCATTCTGCTTCTTTAAAAGAATATCATCTGGCCTCACTGTGTGGTAGACTTTTCTCTCCTACTAAGAAGGGCTTTTATTTATGTTTGTCCCCTTTATCTTATTGCATTATATATGCTTTGGGTCAGAGTCTTTCCTAAAAACTTGGCTACTTAACAATTTAAAACACAAATCTACATGCAGTCTCTGCATATAAGAATGTCACCCTTCAAGCTAGAGGTGAATATTATATCCTCTTTCTTTTTAATTTCTGTCCCTTTCTTGATTATTTCTTTTCAATATCCTTTCTTGCTTTAACTTTTTCTTTCTCCATTTCATCCCATTTTTTAATTACAAATGTATTTACCAGGCTAATATTAGCCTCACTGGGGGCCTGAAAACTCAAAAAAAAAAAAAAATAGTTACTGAGTTCTTAGTTGGATGTTAAAGTGAGGAACAGAAAAAGTTTTTTAAAATAAGCAAAGTAAAAATACCAATGCCTGGTATAGTTTGTGGTCTTTTCTTAGTACTTAGTTAAGTGATGATTCCATAATTTCCTTAACTTCCTCTAAATTTTTGAAAATTCGGTTCAATTTCAGTTTCACAAATTTTAAGCATGAGTGCCAAGCAGCAAAAAGAGCAGTGTGATCATCATTTTGTGAGACCTGAGGCAAATTTCTTCACAGTGGTTTCTTCACACATAAAGTAAAGGACACTTATGCATACTACAGACTGTTTAGTGAAAATTAAAATAAGAAAATATATGATATGTGTATAGTTAGCTTAGTTCGCATCCCAGAATATAACAAGCACTCAATACATAGGTAGTTTGGTTTACTTCATTGTGTTTTGTAACTGCTTTATGCTAGGGGTCTCAAGGGATAAGTGGATAGCACTGTATTTAAGAATTATCAAATGTGCCTGTTTCAGGCTGTAAACTCCTTAGATCTGATGTGTGACCTAGGCATCTACATTTTTTATATCAAGCCCAATAGGTGGCTTTGATGCTAATGAAAAGACCATGATTAGGAGCGGAGACATGAGATTTATACATTCCTGAACTCAATCTAGTCTTTGACATTTACTAGCATGTTGCCTAGATTTAGTTATTTAAACATTTTAAGCTGATTTTAGTGGGGATAAATGAAAGATCTACTTAGCATATAGTAAATAATCAGCAAATCACGCAATTATAATCTAGTGGGAATATTTTCACATAAAAAATTATGTGATGACCTACCCAGAGTTGACTATAATGCCAAGATAAAAGAAAAAATAATCTTCCAACCTGGAATTATCTACATTATAAATAAATGCAAATGTAACAACTTTTTCACCCCCTTGTCATTATAAATCCATACTGAATGGAAGAGTTTGTATCAAAGATGTGCTTCTAAAATTATTTTTTAAACTCCTTCATAATTTTATATACTCATGTTGTTTTCATTATTTTCTTATAAACACACAGAGAGAGAGAGAGAGAGAGAAGAGAGGAAGAAGAAGGCCAACAAATGGTGCAATCTCTGCCTCCCCGGTTCGAGCGAATCTCCTGCCTCAGCCTCCCGAGTAGCTGGGATTACAGGCGCCCACAATCACACCCTGCTTATTTTGTATTTTTAGCAGAGATGGGGCTTCTCCATGTTGGTCAGGCTGGTATCGGACTCCTCACCTCAGGTGATCCACCCGCCTCGGCCTCCCAAAGTGCTGAGCCCCAACCGCACCTGGCTGTAATAAGATTCTTAACACGGGAGAAAACAGATCATGTCCAGTCAGAGAATCTTTTTCTGTGATTTCTAAGATAATGTATTTTTTTTTTTTGGCTTAAGCTGATTATTAGTGAGAAGACAGTCTAAGTACCTTAGTTCCTTCTTACAATTCACCCTCCACCTTATAGTTCTAGTAATACAGTTTTAGCTTTTCCAAATAATTCAAGTATTGCATACATTTTCTTAAAGCTGTGGTATACTGATAAAGACAAATGTATTTTACCAGTATTTCAGGACATACAACATACAAATGTTAATTTTTACTGTCCCCTGCCTTCCTCTTAATCTATCTATATTTTCTTTTTAGTCCCATCTATACTATCTATCTTGAAAGAAAATTACAAAGGCAAGTAGCAAATAATGAGACCAGTAGGAGAGTGTGTTCCATCTGTAATGTTGCCAGCATCTAGTTAATTTAAATACTGAAAGAGAAATCAACTACCTTGTCCTCCACACTCAACATCAAGAAGTGCAGTGAGCTCCTATTACTTGCTACTACTCGTCTTAACTGCGTAGCAATAACAGTGAGAGAGAAAAAGAAAAAATGGCTTCACCCAGCAATAGTTGCAGCAGCCAAAAGTTAATACTTCCTTTATACTTAATAAAAAGCAAAGGCTTCAAACCTTAGGCTGATTTCCATAAGACCAAACCTTCAGGCAGTATGACTGTAGTTCTAACATTCTCAGTTCATTGAGGGTAAAATTCCATGAGTTTTCACAGAATGAGAAATATAAGCACACAAATATTGAGTATTCTGAGCCTACTAATAAACCTAAAAGGAAAAGAACACTTTGTGCAAAGATTTTGAAAAATACAAAGGATAGATGGCCTCTGTGTAGTTAAAAGAACGTTTTAGGTTTTCATTCTTTCCAAACGTTGACTCTAGATTCGAGAAACTGAAATCACTAAACCTATAAAGGCCTTGGGCCAATGCAGATTTAAGGCTCATAAGCTGATCAGAGAATTAAATATTCCGTACTTGGAAGATCCTCTAAATAATTTATTTGTTCCTTGCCTTTGTTAGCATGTTTGTTTATTTGTTTGTTTTAATCAACAAGTCTATCTTTGTTCTACTGCTGCTGTTACCTGCAACTGAAGTGATAGAAACTCATTAATGCAGATTAGTGTCTGAAAGTGAGCAACACTTACAGATTGCAATTCTTGTTTTCGTTTTCCAAATATTCTCTTGGGTGAAAAAAAAAAGCCAAGGGGCTAGTCGCTAGAGGAGAATTAAGCCATCTCAAACAAACAAACAATAGGTTTAATCCTGTTTTACTCTGGTGTTTATAAAACAGCAGATTACCCATGGTTGGAATAGATGTTCTGCTACTTTGCATTCTGATTGTGGTAGCTAATGGCAAAAACACAAGCACAGTCCTGAAACTTCATAATTATGCATATTTTAATTCTTTCAGAAACAAAGTGATAAATTTTCACTACATTCAGCACTTTAATATCTGCTGAGATGGTATACTTTAGACCCAGAAGAAAGAATATATAAATCAGAATCTATGTCAAGGTGGTCTTTATTACATGAACATTTTATTACATGATGTAAGAAATAATATTACAGGAGTTTGGCATGAAGTCAAACTCATTGCACAATATCAGATTTAAATATAGTATCATATTTTAATCTATTTTTGCCTTTGTCAAATTGACAGTCATCTTTTTCTTGTAATTAAATATCAGTTTGGACCCTCAGGCCTCTGAGACAAATTGGTTGTATTCTTATATGTTAAACACAGACTTAATTCAGTTCAATCTTTTAATTCTTCTTCCTTTAATTACTTAGTCGCTAAAACTAATAACTGGTTTTGTTTCTTTAAACTTATTGTGTAGTCTTGCCAAAGCAAACTGCTATATCTGATTTCATGTGAACGCCAAGTTGCTTAGCAACTTAAATCTGCCTTATATTTCATCTTTTTGCTTCCTCTTTAATCTCTAAATTTTTATCAGGGTGTAATTTTAGACATATATCTATATTTATACAGATTTTTAAAAAGTTCGCACAGTGAACAGTTTGTTCTCCATTGAATTTGTAGTTGTGTGTTTGCGTGGAGAGGGGGGCAAAGGACAGAGAGACGGAGTAAGAATAGGAGAAAGACGGAAGTGGGAGTCCGAAGAGGAAACGGAAGTGAATGACAGAATGCATTTATAATATCCTATTCTTGTATCTTTCATGCTCTTAAATCTTACGACTTTTCCACCTTTATATGTAGTGCATATGTTCTGTTTTGTCTTCCAGGTACCAAGGCTCTTGTTTCTAACTTCAAGGAGTGGGGATTTAGTCATCTATACTAGTTCCTGCACAATTTCATGCATAATTGGCATTCAGGCGCAGAAGACTCTTAAACCAGATCCAGTTCAGAGCCTTGTGTGGTTTTATCCCCAGAGAGAAATTATCCCTTTGGGAGGTTTGTCATCTTTGTCAGGAAGAAAATGGTGTTACTATTTCGTACTTTCATTGTGCCGTGGCAGACAGGCAGTGACTTTTCAGCCAGGTCCATAAGCTAATTGTAGAAATGATGGAAAGTGTCAGAATGTAAAGATAAAAAAGTCTTACAGTAAGTGACAGTTGTCACTTTGCTTATTTTCTGCTATTTGCTGTAACAGGCACCAAACTATAAAGGAACATTTGAAGGAGAAAAAAGATTTGTTTCACACATGCATAATATTGAACAGAAATGAGCTTTAAATATTGGTGTACATTCCTTCAGAATGTAATTACCCTACATTATCCTATCAGTCACTCTTCTTCATCAGGGGCCAAAAATAATTTCTCCAGCGTCTCTCCATTCTTGCGTACCCACTCTCATCAATGCATACTCAGGGGTGTGTTGCTTACAAATCAGGAAAACAAATGGCAACAAGGAGAGTGAGCGCCCATTAATTTTGTGCTTTCTTTTTGACAACAACAGCTTCAACCCAGCTATTAGTCGTCTTGAGCATGAAAGCAATCTTCAAACTTGAAACAGAATTGTTAGTTTCGAAGTTATGTTTTTATTTTTATGTTTTATGTTTTAGACTGGGGCTTACATTTAAATAAGGCTATTTCAATGCTTGTTTAATGAATGCTAAATTAATTATAGTTTCCATTTATGGAAGTTTGAGGGGTTTTTGACATCCTTATTTTTTTTTTCCACTCTGCTTTTTTCTTTTATTGTGTGTATGTTTTCATTTCTTTTTAGATGCTCTGCAATAAATGACTAAGACTTTTTTGACCGGGTTTCATTTCTTTTCCATGTCTATCATTTGCAGAATTTCAAAGGAACAATTTATTCTCCATTGTTTTTAAAATAAATAGCATTGAAAGTGTCTCTATATGCATTACAGCAGAACAGTTTTGAATAGCTTAAATGCCAACTAGTTGAATAGCTGCGTATCGATATTAGCAGTCTTAGGTCTCTTCCAAACAACTTTCCTGGTGATTTAAGTAAGGTATTCTAAAATGATGTAGGGAGGAGGCTCAAGATCACCTCTACCATCTTTTTAGTTCTTAGTTGAGATCTTTGGTTGAGTCTAAGAACCAAATTGTCACAGACAGATTAATAGGTGGTAAACATACAAATGTTATTCATTTGTACATGTACATAGGGATCCACAACAGAGAGTGAAGACCTGAAGAAACAGCCAAAGCAAAAACGTATTATACCTTTCAGACAAAGAAATGGTACTTTCATGAAGAAATGACAACACAAAGGCATTTGAGCTAGGGGTAGTAAATCATGGAGAAGTCCCTGGGAGATATTGGGTGGGGGGTGAAGCTAGTGGAAGATAAGGGTTCTTTTAGTAACTTTATTTGTACAGATCCATTGCAACATCAATTCCAAGTCTTTAGTGATAAAAATTATTTTCTCATCTCATGCAGGGAAGGTACATTTAAGAGAAATTTTATGGCTTGCTACAGGTAGGAAGGGGCCGGTCAGATACCCCTTTCTGCAACTATTTCTCAATTGTCTTCAGCTTGAAATAATCAATATGCCAAATATGGGTATGTTATAGGGTGCCATGTCCCTAACTCCTTCAGATGTATGGGCCCACACATGACCATAAACATGTCTGTTAGGCTGGGTGGAGGGGCTCATGCCTGTAATCTAAGCTCTTTAACAGGCTGAGGCATGAGGATCGCTTAAGGCCAGGAGTTTGAGACCAACATGGGCAACTTAGTAAGGCCCCATCTCTCAAAAAAGTAAAATAAAATAAAATAAAAAACTAGGGATGGTATACTCCTAGCTACTCAGGAGGCTGAGGTCAGAGGATCTCTTGAGTTGTGGAATTTGAGACTGCAGTGAACTGTGATTGCCCTACTACACTCAAGTCTGGGTGACAGAGTGAGAGCTTGTCACAAAATAAATAAATAAACAAAAAGTCTGACAACTTCAGGCACCATATGTTTCTCTCTAAGTCCCCATTACCATCTTCCTTTTCTGGTCAAATTTACAATTATCCTTGTCTGGGATAATTGTAAAAGTGGAAAGCCACTTAGAAGAAATCATACTTTTGCTATTATCTATCATATAAAATTCAATATCCAGGCAATAGAAGTATATATGAATGCTACCAAACTTCTAATTTTTTGAGTACCAGAAAAAAAGCTCCTATCATAAATAGGCAGCATACTTTCTCCCCAACATTATGTCATACTATGTACCTGGGCCTCTAAATCTCTTTGTGTTCACTCACAATGTGAACACACAGTGGTTCAGCAGGGTTCATGAAGCATCCTTCAAGAACCCTTGTGACCTAAGTAGGGAAAGGAACTAAATCATCCAACCACCTTGCTTCACCTTAGCTTATTGCCAGCGAAAACATCTGTCTTTCCACCTAATACTACAAATTATCCTGTGCCTATAATTTAAGATGAATAGATTCTAAAATTTGTGCATTCCATATGGGTGAGAAGAAGTATGTTTCCTATTAGGAGCAGTTGGCCAAAACTGTACTGAATACAAGGTCATATCTATTCAGTAGTAAAATAAATTAATCCCTCCTACCCCCTACCATAAAAAAAGACCTGGGAAATGTGAGATTTAAAACGCAATCCTCAAAGCAGTTTGGCTTTTCTGCCAGGTGATGATTTGTTATAGCACTGAATGATGAAACTTGCTTTTCGCAGAGAATTTTAGGTCAGTTGGAAGGATCTGTTCTCTCTGCATTATGAAGGGATACATTCCAGAAGAAATTAGCTGGGGTTGGTGTACCAACTTTGTAAAATTGCTTCCTCTCAGCAATGAGGATATCCTTTGATATAGATTGCATTTCCTTCTTATACTTTCTGCCAAGTCTTTTCTGGGCTAAGATATTGTACACTGTTTTTACCTTTTAGGAATGAATTACCAACCAGACAGAGATGATGGTTCCAGGAAAGTCAGTTGCCAAGAAAAAACCAGTGAAATTCTTGGGTGGATATTTGGCATCCAAGCTAAGAATATCCCATTTATAAAAAAAAAAAAAAGTTTTAGTGTCTTTTTCTTTCTTTCTTTTTTTTTTTTGGAAGACTCTCAACTGATAGAGAGCCAGCTAGTGAATGGATATGGATTAGAAAAAATAATCCCTCAAACTGATATGTTTCCAACATTCTTCAAAATTGGGCCCATACGAATAGTGTCCTTTGGTTCATGATAGCTGTCATTGGATACAGAGCCTGGCACACTCTGCTTCTACATGACCAGGTGTGCGTAAGACATTGCTTTAAAAAGCCACTTCATCTTTGACTGTTAGCCTCGATTGTTTATAGTTGGTTTCCAGAAGCCCATTTCTTTATCACACATGTGATGTTGTCATTCTGTGTATCTTTCAAATATTTATTCTGATACCTAGGTTTGCTTTAATTATCTTACTTTAACTCAGTGGACACTGGAGGAAATCCTGAAGCTGAATATGCTATTAATGTGGCACAAGATTTATTTCAGTTTTGGAATTCTTGTTTCTTTCTAGAAAATTGTGAGAGACCTAACCTGGCAATTCTGTGTTATGTATGCGTTACATAAAATACAAATTTAACAGTAGAAAACAGAGTGTTCTAATCATATAACTCTTTAAAATGTGTCCAGTTTTTGGTCTAGCTCATTTACACATTTTCTTCTTTGTTCTCATGCATTTTGATATAGGTATGTTTTATTTTACAATGTGGGCTATGTATAAGACAATCTCTTCTAGTGTAGGAAAAATTATTAGAAATGGTATTTCTGTTTATTTTAATACTACTTTCTCAGGGTTCAATAGATTTTATGTATACTTTATAATGTTCCAAATCAATGAATAAGGCAGTATATGTGTATATTTCACAGGTAAAACTATGCATGTGTGAGGAGGATGTGGAGACTTTTTTTTGCTATGAATGTGCAATCAAATAAGGGTGGGAAACAAAATTGATGACATCTTTTAGAGCTCTTTCACACAGGAATATGTTGACAAACATTCAACACTCCCCTGATGTAAGCAGATATGTGATATCAGTTTCCTGGAACATGACTTGAATATTTCCTCTTAATAACTATACATTGGAAAAAGGTTCATATAATTTAACTAAAAAACACATTCCATATTCTCTTTTATATTTTTCATATTGGTCTACTCAGCAGCATCCCTAAGTAGACACCTTAGGAACATTGGATAGTGTCTTTTCTAGTTGAAAGAACATCCCAAAAGATTGAAAAGTGGGTGAATAGAATCCAGAACAGGTTAACTAAAACTGTATTATCTGCATTTTGATTGTATGTAGTGGTTTATGCACTGAGAAACTTGCAAAAAATGTGTACAAATCCCATTCCTGAGAGGTCTAATTATTTTTAAGGAAGTTTAGTAATTCTGACTACACTGTCAGTCATAAGTCATACTCATTCAATCAGCCTCTGGTGATGATTTGTTTAAAATAGCCAAAGGACCCTATCATGTTGCGTTATTCCAAAATGCATATGAAGATTCAGTGAACCAAATCTTTACTTCTTCAGCTGCCATATTCCCAAATCCTTTACAATTTTCTTTTCTTTTTTTTTTTTCTTTTTTGGAGTCAGATCCATTAATTCATTGTGACCCCAGGCATGGAATTAAACTACCATTTCCACAACCAACAGCAAAATCCCATGGGGTCAATTATAGTTTTTGGTTTGTTTTGGTGATTGTATCTTATAAAGTGTAAAACACAGTATATCGGTTGCCAATACTAAGTTATAATGATATTTTTCAGCATGTAAGCATCTACTAATTAGTAGAAAAATGCAAATTTGCCTTATCTCTAAAGAATAAATCAAAGAATGATTTTACTAAGAACTATAATTTTAGAATAACATCTTAAAATCCTCATGTTATGTGACAATTAAAAATGACTAAATATAATTTAGAAAAATTATGAAATTAATATAAAACTCTTTTGCAATTACATTTACCTAGAGTAATTCCCACGGATAGACTAGTGTTTTTAAAATGCTTTCAAAGGATTACCTCACAAAGCATTAAATCATGAAAATATATATTTTGAAATACTATTCATTACATGTAAAGACTGTTGTTACATTAGCATAAATAGCGATTAGAATATATATTCTCTTTCAGTGATCAATACACGTCATACATATAGGTGAGAATTTTTTATGACTCCAGAAATATCTTACCAAATTTCTAAAATAATAAACAATAGCTTAGCATGTCCTAAAAAATAAGACATAAAAGGTTCTGCAGATGTATTTTTATAAGATAGAACCTATTAAATCAAGGTATGTAATAAGCAACATGATAAGTGACTTTGAAAAAGATTTTGCAACATATTCCATAAGTTAACTTTTCTTTTTATATCACATTCCCTTGTGCAATAAACCTCATCCAAATTTCTGTCATATTCCTTGGCTCCAGCCCTTTTCCTTTATATCTGTCACCAGAGACATGCATTTGCTTCTGTTGTAGAGCAAGAACACCCTTGCTGGTCACTCTCACACCACATTTTTGTCCTTCGTGACCTACCAGTTCTTTATACTCAGAGCACACAGTATAGTGCAAATCCTGACGGTGGGTTCTACAATTATGGTAATGGATTATAAAGCCTTTCCAACAATGGAAACTACAATAAGGAGGTCCCCAAGGCTATTTTAATTTGTCAATTATCTCTCCAATAATGGGAACTTCTCATATAAATTTACACATTGTTTATTTAAAAATATAAAGAAAATTAAGGAGCAAGACCCTGCAATGTGTGATGAGAGAAAAGATCACAAAAGAGAGTCAATTTATTGAATACATACTGTGTGCTGGAAACAAGGCTAACATCATTACTTAAAGTATATCTTTAACTTTCACAAATGGTTTTGTAACTAATATTTGTTTTATGCATAAGAAAATGAGGATAAGTAGCTTGGTAAAAATTAGAAGATATTTTATCCAATGGTCTACTTGAACACCTGTATCCAATTCTTATAAACTAGCTTACATAAAGTCACTCATAACTCAGCCATGACCACTTTTGAATAATCAAGAAGAATATGACATACAAATTGAATTTTGAGAAATGTAAGAATTTACACTTCTTCTCATCAAAGCAGAAGACTTTCTGCCTTTGCTGCTAATATATTGTTTTTGTGATGTCCAAGTTTTCTGCAGAGTGACGGTGATAACACAACAAGTCTGAAATTAAAGCCCCAACTTTTAATTAATGTATCTCTACTATACAGAAACATATGGGATCCATAATATGCTCAGCACCATATTCTATATTTTTGGGAAAAGAAAAATAAAGCTCCAAATACTTTTTTTCAAGGAACTCCCAACTTATTGGACTAATAGTTCAGATTCAGCATGTTATGTGCCAAGACGATGTATGGAAAAAAAGATGATTGGTTCACAAATAAAGTAGTACATTATGTTATAGACAGTAGGAGAGTGATTTGTTTTGTTTTATGTAATAGACACATTTTGACATTGTCTTAAAGAATGAATAAGAGTTACTGGACAAAAGGGATAGAGGAAGGTATTCCAGACAGATGTGTTCAAATTTGAGAGATAGCATAAAGTGGCTAAAACTATACTTATCTGTGTATGGAATATAAGTATAAAAATGGACAAGGAAAAATTTCCCAGAGCTCATATCCCATGGTGAGGAGTTTGGACGCTAGGAGAAGAGATAAAATGATTACAGCTGTAACCAGCAAAGACTGTTGAGGCAGCAGAGATAAAATATCATAAAGAGAATTAAACTTCAGGAGAAGTCAGTGTGATTGTTGCAATAATCAAGCCTAGGTACCTTTAGGACTTAAATTAGGACAATTTCAGCAAGGAGTGAGAAACAAAACTCAAAAATTATCAGGATATACTTAGGATGTGTAATTGAGAGAACGTGGTGACCAATTACATGTGGCATGAGAAAGAGGTGGTTGTTGAGGGAACTCCCAAGATTCCAGGTAATATAGAAGACAGGATGATGAGTTCCATTTGAGGTAGATGATTTGCTATTCCATGAAACATAAAAAGATATACCTAGTAACCAGCCACAAATGTGGTCCAAAGTTTGGTATAGATAGGAAACAGAAAATACAGAATGCGCAATGATAGCTGAATCTTGGGCAAAAAATAAATCAGCAAGAAGGAGTATTTAGAGGGAAAATGGAAAGAAAAGATGGCCAAGAATTGGATATATGGAAACATAGCATTTGAAGTTTATTAGGGGAAAAAAATGGATGGTAGGAGGGGGAAAACACAGGCTTAGTAAGAATGAAGTAGGGGATTAAAAAAGTGTCAGGAAAAAGGCAGTGGTTAATTGTATCATGTGGTAGAGTGATTCATTCTGATGAGGATAATGGCTAAGTGGCCTGGTGGTTCAGCATTTAGATCATTAGTGTTCTTAGTGGGAACAATTTCACTGAAGTAGTAAAAATGAAGTCAAATTCCCTGGGTCTCATGAATTGAAAGTGAAGTAGTAATACAAAAATATAAACTAGTTTTTCAAGAACTTAAGTGTGAGAAGTGACAGAGATAATTAAACCTACATTTGTTGCATGTTTAGTTTTTATTTTTATTTTTATTTATTTATTTATTTATTTTTTGAGACGGAGTCTCACACAGTCATCCAGGCTGGAGTGCAGTGGCGCGATCTCGGCTCACTGCAAGCTCCACCTCCTGGGTTCACGCCATTCTCCTGCCTCAGCCTCCTGAGTAGCTGGGACTACAGGCACACACCACCACACCCGGCTATTTTTTTGTACTTTTAGTAGAGACGGGCTTTCACTACGTTGGCCAGACTGGTCTCAAACTCCTGACCTCGTGATCCGCCCACCTCAGCCTCCCTAAGTGCTGGAATTACAGGTATGAGCTACTGCACCCGGCCAATATTTTTCTTTATTTGTTTCCTTGTGATCTGAGAGAATTCTTTAAAATTCTGCATAGAATCTATATTTAGATTGGAGAAAACAGCTTTAAAAGATAAATATTAACACCTAGATGATGTGTTCAGTTGTTCCTGAAAACTAATAATATGATGAAAGTTAGATAGAGAATTAAATTCTCATCCAACTTTTTCAGTAGCATAACTTTCAGTAGTTTAATATGACATTTTTTCCCTTATACTCAGGCTGCTACATTTAATAGAAGTTCCCCACTTACCTCACCATCTCCCCGTTGGCCGTATCTTGGGTTGGACTCCCACCTTCTTGACCACGAGGAAAATAAAATTATTCAGTCATTTCATCGGGCCTCTTGGGAATCAACATGATCTTTATGGGGGCCCTGAGGCAGATATTGCAGAAACAGAGTGCATCCCAGATTGCTCTCAGTGTTATGTTGGGGGCTATGTATTAGTGAACATTGCTCATCATGCTCACTGACCAGGAAGCCACTGGTCTCCAGTAACTCCTGTAGGAATTCAGAGGCTGCTTAAGGCTGAAGATGACCAGGTAGGAGGCTCTCACTGCCTTAGAAGCAAGGAGTAAAAGGGCCAATATATTGAGGTACACCTGTACCCCACATGCAGAACACTTGTTGGACAGATCTGACCTAAAATAAATAGAAAATGCCATAAAATAATCAAAGTATATCAAACGAAAACTCGGGAAACATGTCAAAAACTTCAAAGTTTGCTATGGACCAAAACGAAATGCAGCTAAAGATTTTTCCGTGACTTATTATAATAAATCAGCAACCATTTGCAGAAAGCTCTACAATTTTCTAAATATATTTCATCTCATTTGATATTAAAAACATTAAGTAGGAAAGGAGATAGTATATGCATTTTACAATTGAGGAAGTAGAGAAGTGAGAGGTCTAGAAATAAAATGGCTTGCACAAATGTTAAAACACGGTCTGTAGGTAGCAGATGCATTTCTAGAATGGAATTAATCTCAGTTATTTAAGGTAATTATAGAAAATTTTTCCACAAGCGATATCTGCACCTAATTCTATATTCTTAACATTTAATGAGATATTCAAATTGTGGAAACTACATTTAATTCTTCTTCCCCAGTCTTCCCTCCAATCCTTTAAAAATCATGACTGTGATACATAATCGCTGTCTGAAAAGAAAGGACAAGAAGTATTGAATTCTTCAAGTTACATATTCTAGGTACTGATGACCAAGGTGGCAGGGTTGTACTCCTTTCTTGTGTCAGTTTAGACTTGGCATGAAGGAGCATACAAGGACTGCCGCTGAAAAGCCTGCCAGCCTGCTTCATGCTATTCTTAAAAGGAAGAGCAAAAAAGGCTCGAGGCCTTTCCAAAGCTTATGTGGAGACTAGCCAGACTTCTGGGATTCAGAATGGCTTGATGACTTCCTCATCTGTCACTTGAGCTCCCCTGACATTCAAAAACTTTGTAGAAGTCCTTCTAGGTATGAAGTTAACGTCATTAAGTGACTCTAAATATAGTTTGAAAAAATTAAGTCCTACCTCATGTTATCAGCCCCAAAAGATTTTATCGTGGCTGGGGCCATTTTTAAAATAAGTTAAGAAGCCTATTCAACCGTATCTATTAGAACAGAGATCTTCACCATATGACTAACTGTAGACTGCTTCTTCACCAGCAGCCATGAATACCTTGCAATCATATTAAATGCATGAATCTTAGGATACATACATATAAGTACTTTAGGTTTAAACGATCACTGGAGATATTTAAAAATATTTTTATCAAGGTCAAAACTACGCCCAAAGTATAGCTAACTGAAATGAATATCCAAGATCCCATTGTAGGTATGGGGGGAGCTGTGTTACTGATGATTTGGCAGCATCTTAAGAAGACTACTAATGGTGGCATCACTACCAATGAATTTATTTAAGTGCCAGTATGTATCTAAATTACCCAGAAATAACTCCTAGCCTCCTCTGAAAGCAAAAGGGGTAGATACTCCCTCCATATCTTTCCACGAATTTCCATCTATCTCTCCATGAGGCAAATTTCAATTATTTTGTCAAATTATTTCTTTTCCAGAATGCATTAAATTTTTGTTTTAATTTGATATCATTATTTAAAAGAAAAGAAAACGGGACATTGGGCCTGGGGAGAAGTAAAGCTAAGACATTATTTCTGTGGGATAGCTGGGATGCAAACTCCCCACTGAGATATTGCAAATGAAGGGATTTTTTTTAATCACACTATTTGCATTCCAGAGCCTAGAAATGGGGGTTGAAGAGCCAAGAGTTCTGGAAGTTGCAATGTAATCGGAATAGCTAAACCAAATCTGGAATTTCACAATAATTGCCTAGCATATTCCATGCCCAGGATATGGCATATGAATATAAAATCTAGAGGAGAAAACCCATGACATGTCAGTACTTTCCCTCATTCCAAATCACATGTCTCTTAAAATAGTCTTTTATAGCTAGATGCAATTACTGAAATATATTTATGATTCAACTGTGATTGAAGATATTTCCCCGATTAGATTATAATACAAGTAAATATGTCAGTGAAGCTAAGGTTATAGATGAATTGAGAAAAATCTCTGGTAACATGGATTAGGCTGCAGCCACATGTCCAACCCTCTCTCTCTATCCAATAACAACTGACTTAAATCAAGCATTACCATTGACCTCTATTGTTACCCTACTCCACAAACCCTGTACAATAGGGTTTTATACAGGAGTTTGATAACTGTTTGCTTGACAAAATTAAATTGAGTGATTCTCAAACTCTATCTGGGGTCTTTTGATTCTAGCCACACGGGTTCATTTTCTTTTGTAAAATATGCCACACTCTCAGGTAACCAATTGCCTCACCTAACAGAAGTACTAATTTTACAGTATATTGGTCTAATCCAATGCCACTTTCTTCTAATAAAAAATCAACTCTAAATTCTAAGGAAGAGAAAAGTCATTTTTATAAGGCAGTTTGCCCTTGGAGTAAACAAAAATGTATTTTTCAATCATTCCCTTGAATTCCTAATTTATATAACTTGTAATTTTAAAACCATTCTACTTTTAAAACATGTATTTCAATTAGTTTAGATTTGCAAAATGTTTATGTTAAGTATATACAGCAATGTCTTTTATATTACAAAAACCATATAATTACATTTTTCAGACATGAAAAATGAATTAGTGCTGCATTATATGTAGTGACAAATTTTCTTGTTTGTTCTAATTTCACTGAATAGCTACAGTAAGCTTCTTTGGCACAATTTAGAATAGCTCATTTGGCTCTCAATGCAAAACTTTAGTTAATATGAAGAGGCCAGTACTGTACTAAAGAAACAAATCACATTTTTAAGATTCTAGAAGACAAATACCAGTATCAAAGATTTTCTAGTGGAATATCAAATATGATTCAAAATTGCTAATGATAGGCAAAGTATTTGCCAAACTAGTAAAAAATTATTTAACTTATATAATGAAGGCTAAAATGTTCAGAGCTAAAGCAAAAGTTTGAAGGTCCTATAAGATCAAAAGTAGTTAACTATATCATAAAACTGTCAAAAATAGTAATGGGAACTTTGGATGAATAAGAATATAATACACTGTCACCAAGAGGTGATCATGCTATCTCTACTTTGTTCTCCTTGTCCCATCCCTGCAGTTGGGGACTGTATTTTTAAATTACATTGATAAACTGGAGAGCACATACAGGACAAGTGACCAAGAATTTGAAGGAAATAAAACATGACAAATTAATTGAAAGAAATGAGAGTGTTAAGTTAGAAGACAACACTTGTGATGACCACAACCATAGTTTTTGAACACTTAAGGCTCTGTGGTGAAAAATGGATGAGTGACTCCCATACAAGAGAATAATTTTTGGCAAATGAGCCATTGAGACATTGTATAAAGAAGAATATTCTAGAAATTAAACTTGTTCTTCGAGCAAAAAGGCCCATTCTACAAATAGTGAGTACCCAGTTCTTGGAGGGGATTAAGTAGAGTTTGGAATCGGAGAATTGTTTTTAGAAAAAATGATTCAGATGCTGGCTTAAACTAGATGAACTTAAATGTCCCTCCTTACACTGAAGTTCTCTGACTATGTAAAACTTTGTATAAATATGTCTTTACCATCTGGAATGGCTGCCACCCTCATGTTTAATTAGTACAACCAATCAAAATCTGAGGTCTCTTTTCAGATGGAAATGTTTTTAGTTAATTGAATTTCTTATTTTAACAGAACAGATTCCTGTAGTCCTCATGATTGCAAAGAACCTTCTGTGATATTTCTTCTGTTAAAAGAGCTAAGTAATTTCAAAATGCGTTATTTAATTATCACACTAATCATCTACCTTAAGAAGTGTATCCTTAAAATTTGTTGTCATCAGTATTTACCGAGAGCCTATTATATGTAAGGCAGATATAATAAAGGTTCTTTGAATTAAAAACAGTGTCATAAGAGTGCAAGGACTTAAAATAAGAAGAAAGGAAGAGAAATTTTAAAGCTTATCTAATTGGAGGATCAGAAAAAGTTTCATGGTGGATGAGAGGAGATGGTATTTAAAATAGGTGTGAGCGATGGGAATTACTTGAATTGGCAGAGACAGAAAACTTTCTCTGAGTACAGGAAGCAGCTGGAGAAAATGGAAAGGAGGAAAAATATAAGGCTTATAGTAAATGAAGACTTCAATGAACTGAGAAATAATTCTGGAAATACGATTGGGGGATCTATGACATGGCTTTGTTAAGGCTTAGACATTTTGTATTTAATTCCGTAGGTAACAAGGGATGATTAAGGGCTTTGAGTAGGTGAGCCATGAATTACCCATTAGGAAGGCTAGTCTTATGAATTATATGGCATGTATTAAAGAGGGAAAGCCTGGCTTCAGTAGAGCAGTTATGAGGTTATTAAAATTGTTTGAAACAAAGTTGGTACTAGTCGAAAAGGAGAAATGCAATCTTTGTTCCTATGTCATGTTTGGAAATCCTTGAATGCTTTTGGTTAGAATCCAGCTAGAAGAGCTCTTGTAACCATTTTTGGCCAGCAAATGTACAGACATAGACTTTAACTTGGTGAAGGACGTGCAAGTACTCTGGATGATAAATGAGACTTGCTAGGAAACACTACTTAAAAACATGAAACAATTGCTTCTCTTTTTGATGCTTGATGTACTTGAGTAAATAGCCTCAAGTCTACATGGATCTTGAGAAATATTTATTAAATATTTGAGAGGCTTTGCTGCTGTGAAAATTGATTATGACTACCACAGCATGCAGTAGTTGTGGCCTTATAAATAGAAGTTTAATATACTTAATATCAAGTGCTGAAAGGGTTTTCATTTTGTCCCTAATGCACTGAAAGTGTTTTAAACTATTGAATTTGATGGGTCCTCTCACTGTGCTTCTGCCATGACCCCACAGGGCCATCATTCTATTCATCTTCATTCAATGCATTCTTACTTGTAATAATGAACTAAAAGGCAAGCAGAGCTAGCTATGCAAGGTTTGGATAAATGAGAAAGAACTATGTAGTCTTAAAACTGAGAGTTCAATGGACTGTTCATAGAACTTTAAAAACCACATGTTAGGGCTTAATCATAGCGTATAGATCAAGGACATGAAACTATTCATGTGGCATGCTTGTTATTCCAATGCAGTCCGTGGAAACATTCTTTTCCAAGTCATGAAAAATCTGTTTTCCGACATATCATCAAGTTAATAAAATGAAATTGCACGCATGCCTTACTTTCCTTCTATCATCATCCACATTGTTAGAAAGTTGGTGTCATCATCAAGTAGGATTTATTAAAAACTTGCATGCACTAAGTGCTTTCATTTTAAATTCAAGTGGCAATTCTCTTACACATTTTATATGCATATTTTGGCAGTATGTCCATTATTGAGCTTTTATGACAGGTTTTAACAATTTGATGTATTTCCAGAATTATTTGCTTCTTATCACTGGTTGTCCTCTGTAGCAGGGTACATTTTCCATTGCAGATACCTGCTTGCACCCTATTAACTTTTTTATATTTTTGAAATAATTTTAATAAGAGTTACGGTTAATGATATTATGGAAGAGACTGATACATTTCTGTTACTTGCTAGCTGGAGTGAGACTCATGGAGCATTCTCTGAGTAGCACTGGCATTACCTGGAAACTTGTTAAAAATGTAGTATCTCAGGCCGTATCCCAGAGCTACTGAATTGGAAGCTGTATGTTACCTGGATCTATGTTATTGATATGCTCTGTAAGATTTGAGAAACACCACTGTATTTACTTTTAAATGTACACTAGTTTGAAATCAAATTATAATAGCCCGGTATTGTAACAAAAGGTCAGTTAAGGGCTCTTCATGTCTCTGTGAATATAAACCAAATCTATATAAATGTGAACATTAGCATTTTTATTCATGAGATCACTGGACTGCTCAGGTGAAAGTTATTGTACACATTAATTATTCCTTAAGTGATAGCTCTTTGTTGTATATCTAGCACTTTCTCTTCTTAGTATCCACTGATGCCTTCACCTTTGCAAGGTAATTTTTTAAACAGTGTCATCTGTTAAAGAAATGCAGTACTAATTCATCACAAATCAGAGTGGACAGTGTGGGGCAGTAGAAAGAACACAGGATGGATGGTGAGAAGAAATGCTTTATGGTTTCATCTCTATTTTGCATTTTAAATGTGCTTTTAGAATTTCAGAGTCTTAGTTTCTTTTCATTTAACAAGGGAATGGGTTGAATTTGCTTGTATCTAATGTTTTCAATTATAACATTTTAAGGGTAATAGTCACAATGAAAATTTTTATTCAGGTTTAATTACAAGTACATATTGAAATAGTGATGTTAACTGGGTTTCACAGATATAAAAGATAGCAGCCTTAAAGATATGACTTTTGAATTCAGGCACACCTAGTCAGAAATTCAATCCCTGCAATTTGCAAAGCATTGTTTGGCACTAAGCAACTTACTTTACTTTTGCATTTAATATCTCCACAGGACTGTTGTACAAATTAAGTGAAATGATATATGCAATATATCCCCTAGTGAAATGCCTTACACTAAGAAGTCATTAATAATTGGCTATTTTAATTACTTATCATCTTCTGTAAATAAAATAACACAACAGTCATAAATGCTTGGGAGGACGTTACACTTAGACAGGATAGACTTCATATAGATGCTGAAAAAAGGAAGTAAATATAGTATATAGATCTCTGGTTTTTATTTTATTTTATTTTATTATTATTACACTTTAAGTTTTAGGGTACATGTGCACAATGTGCAGGTTAGTTACATATGTATACATGTGCCATGCTGGTGTGCTGCACCCACTAACTCAACATTTAGCATTAGGTATATCTCCTAATGCTATCCCTCAGATCTCTGGTTTTAAACAGTGCTCAGTATAATCATCTCTGAAGGTTTAAAAATACTCATGCTCAGGCCCTACTTGCAGAGTTACAGAATGAATAGGTGTGAGGGCAATCCTCAGCCATCAGGCTTTTGAAAGTTTCCATGTAATTGTAATGTGCAAGTCAGGTTGAGAAACTCTGGTGCAGATAAGCTCTTGAATTCATTGTTGGCAAATGTTATAAATGAACAGAATATATTGACAGATTTCTTAAACAGATGAAATTCAAACCCTGTCAACAACTTATATGTGAGTACACTTATTATGCACAAACATGCTCACCCATCAAATCTAAGGAAATACTTGGTAAAATCCAAACAGCATATTTGCAGTGAAAAAATACATAAACAACAGCAGAAAATGTCATCTAAGGATAATCATTAATTTGAAACTTACCATTTTCTGAAATTTTTTTTTGTTATGGGATCTCCCTGTGGTGTTACAGAACTTTCATTTTTAAACAAATATTTTATGAAATCTTCGATTTTACACAGATTCAGGATACACATCAGGACAGTCATAAAAATTATTAACTAAATGATTATATTAGAATATACTAACATTATAAACTTTGATGTTAGTTACTATTTAAATATAGAATCTGTTTTTCAAGATGTGATACCATTTGTTTCTTGAGAGTTTTTTTCTTTGTCATTAACATGTTTTACAATAATCATAATGTCCATACTTAAATGTTCAAAGTTGGACAAGACAGAGTTGTTTATTTACAGAAAAACAGTAGCAGAAAATGTAGCACAATCTAATCAAAAACAAACTAGAATACAGCAGTTTTGATACAGTAAATTGCTGCCACTGCTGCCTTCTAATACACAATAACTGAAGCCCTCATTTATTGAATGGTTCACATCTTGTTTCTAGAAATGTGATGATTAACAGGCACCTTAAAGATGGAGCATTTTTGCAGAAGCCTTAACATGTGGGGTTGTTTTTCAGTACACATGCATTTTCCCCAGAAACTTTTGCTTTTTCATAAAATATTTTACTGTAGAATTTTCCCGATGGTAGGTATTAGACATTTTTCAAAAGCCTTGTCACTCTTAAAATACAGTTGAATTGATTAGTCTTAAATTGGTGCAGCAAACATTTCTCACAGATTCTTTGAATGGAATTATATTCTGTCTTTGTCTCTGCTATATATGTGTGCACTAATGCACATGTATGTAAACTATGGGAAAGTTATTTTACTGTAAATCTGTAAATTTCATGAAGTGTAAAACTAGTTTGTTCAGGTAATGAAAATAAAATTTATTATACATTTAGCAGGCATAAAAATTCTAAGCTAGTTACATTAAAAAAGGATCTTCCTTGTTCAAGAAAATGTAAAAAGAAATCTGGGAGGTTATGTATACATATATGTATATGCAGAAGTATGTGTATACATATACGTGTGTATGCATACACACGTATATATACATATATATCTACTTTTGAGTGTACATAGGCAACAAATTTTGAGATCTCTTTGATATGTGAATTTTTGTTGTTGTTGTTGTTAAAATGACTCTTTTTTTCTTTTTTTTTTTTTTTTTGAGACACAATTTTGCTCTTGTCACCCAGGCTGGAGTACAGTGGCACTGTCTTGGCTCACCACAACCTCTGTCTCCTGGGTTCAAGCGATTCTCTTGCCTCAGCCTACCAAGTAGCTGGGGTTACAGGCATGAGCCACCATGCCCGGCTAATTTTGTATTTTTTTGTAGAGATGGGGTTTCTCCATGTTGGTCAGGCTGGTCTCAAACTCCTGACCTCAGGTGATCTGCCCACCTCAGCCTCCCAAAGTGCTGGGATTACAGACATGAGCCACCACGCCCAGCTAAAATGATTTTAAATGTAGTATTGGTGCTTATATCTGATTGTTTATAGATTTAGATTATAATTGTGTTCTATTATACTTGTTTAAACCTTGTGAACTGATATTTTATATAAATTTTATAGAAATATATAGCATTTATATATAATACAGAAAAATATTATTCAAAACAATATAGAATTATATAGTATTCTCTACTATACATTATATATACTAAAAATATATACTATTCTTAATTATCGAATTTCCTTAAGGTCTATTCAAGAATGCATCTGCCGAGGTGGGCGGATCACAAGGTCAGGAGATCAACACCATCCTGGCTAACACAGTGAAACCCCGTCTCCACTAAAAATACAAAAAATTAGCTGGGCGTGGTGGCAGGTGCCTGTAGTCCCAGCTACTTGGGAGGCTGAGGCAGGAGAATGGCGTGAACCCAGGAGGCGGAGCTTGCAGTGAGCCAAGATCACGCCACTGCACTCCAGCCTGGGTGACAGAGAGAGACTATGTCTCAAAAAAATAAATAAATAAAAATGAAAATAAGAATGCATCTGCATAGTGGTAGCCTGTTAAAGATCTAGCAAATAAAAAAATTTAAAAAACAACTATGTATTTCTCTAAGGTCTTATGAATTCACCAAAGTAAAGGAAGTGAAAGATATCAGAGAATGATTAATTTTTGTGTGATTTATTTTCTCTGTGGATATTTTATTGTTTAAATAATGATAACTGACACTAAGGAGTGGACAAGTAAATCAAAGAAAATATTTATTCCTGATGACAAATATAATCATGTTGATATGGTCTGGCTGTGTCTCCACCCAAATCTAATCTTGAATTGTAACTCCCACAATTCCCATATGTTGTGGGAGCAACCCAGTGGGAGGTGATTGAGTTATGGGGGTGAGTCTTTCCTGCACTGTTCTCATGATAGTGAGTGAGTGGCACAAGATCTGATGGTTTTAAAAATGTGAGCTTCCCTGCACAAGGTCTCTTCTCTCATCTGCCACCATGTGAGACATGTTTTTCATCGTCTGCCACAATTGTGAGCTCTCCCCAGCCATGTGGAACTGTAAGTCCTATAAACCTTTCTTTTGTAAATTGCCCTGTCTCAGGTCTCAGGTATGTCTTTAGAAGCAGGGTGAACATGGGCTAATACACATGTATTTCAGCTATTATTCTATAAACAGGGTAAATATAGTCCAGAAGAAAAAATTATGAACCCGTAAGTATATAAATAGTTAAAAGGAGAGCCAAGGATAAAAGTCAGTTCTTTGCCTTCATATCTCACCGTACTTTAATTTCAGTAATTCTCGATTTCAGTTTTTCTGATCTGATTTCTTGTGTCACATTCCCAAAGATTCCAGTTAAATGTGCATACTTTTTTGCACTTGCCAGGATTTTATTGCTTCTTTTATTTTATTTATTTTATTTTATTAGCGTCTAGCTCTGTCGCCCAGGCTGGAGTGCAATGGCGCGATTTTGGCTCACTGCAACCTCTGCCTCAGGGGTTCAAGTGATTCTCCTGCCTCAGCCTCCTAAGTGGGATTACAGGCGCTCACCACCACGCCCGGCTAATTTTTTGTATTTTTAGTAGAGATGGGTTTCACCAGGTTGGCCATGCTGGTCTCGAACTCCTGACCTCAGATGATCCACCCACCTTGATCTCCCAAATTGCTGGGATTACAGGTGTGAGACACCGCTCTCAGCCCTTCTTAAAACAAATACTGGTTTTGCATTCCTGCTTAAAATATCCTGAAATATGTCCTATCCATAACAATTCAGAACACACTTCCTTGGAGTTACCTTATGGTAAATGAAAGTGTTTTGTTTAAAAATATTTAGTTTAAGCTTTAAGTATTTTTATACAAATCATTAATTGAGAATGTTTATGATTCCCATAATTCCTATTTTGCTGACATTTCAAGCCAACGATACAGATACCAGTCTTTGAATATTACATGATAGCCAAACATGTTCATTTTATATTGGAATTCTCATTTTATGATGTAAGAATATTTTATGGGCCTGGTGCAGTGGCTCACACCTATAATAAAAGTGTTTATTAAATGATATGTTAGCCTCAAAATTTCAAGAAAATCAAGGATCAAACAGAATTAACAAGAATATTTATAAAGTGAATAGACACGAGATCAACATATTCAAATCAGTCCTATTACTTATATTAACAACAATAACCAGTCAAAATATAATATAAATATTCCCATCCAAAACATAGCAATACATGAAGTGTACTTCTAACCAGAATGCACAAAAATTCTTACTGAACCAGAAACAGGTACTGAAGAACTGTTAATCTTTAATAATGATAACAAAGACTCCCTATCAGAAATAAAAGACAATTGTTAATAAAATGTTGCTTTAAATGTTGCTTAATTTCTAAATTAAGTCATACTTTCCTTGTGACTTTCATAGCCATCTAAAAGAAGTAGTTTCTATTGAAAACTATGTATCTCCAGCATAGTATTTATTATTAAAATGTTTCTCATGATGAAAATATACCCTTGTCAATAAAAACATAGAATGTTCATTGCCAGTCATTCACCATTCAAGAGAGACCATTTATTAAAAGTTATACGCAACAGTATAGTCCATGGCAGGGATGCATGCAAATGGTGTGAATTATATATAAATTACACCAGAGCTTCATATTAATGATACTAACTGACAATACTAGATATCATTTCATATTTGCTTATTTGAATAAGAAAGGAAGGATATAGTTTTATGTAACATTTGGGGAAAAACAGTTACATTTTTCATTAAGTCAAAATAGGACAGACATCTCAACATCGGGAGTATTCCTAACTATCCTATTCCCTTAAAGTCTGTTAAAGAATGTATCCGGGTAGTAGTAACTGACAGCCTGTGAACCAATTACAGTTGACAGTCATGGAAAGTCTAGTTGAATGTCACCAAAGAGGGCTTTATTTACTCCTTTTTTCATGCGATCTAAATGTAAGTTCTACTTCCTAGTACATCTTAGGCACATTGATGAAGCTGTGAAAAACATAGATACACATAATGTGAGCAAAATACAGTCTATTTGTGTTAGGTATTGCAATGTAGTCTATATATATATATATATACACAAATACTTTTTATTACTTGATTGTTGATTTGCATAGTTCGTACTTTCTTCCCTTCTGAATCTGCAAAATAGTAGCAATAGGATTAGGTCTTCTGTTAGAACTTTTTCTTAATAACATACTATCAGAAAGAAAAAAATATTTCAAGAAATATCAGTATCAGTGGACAGTTCATAAGTAAGATCTTACATACACACATTCTCTCTCTCTCTCTTTGTCTCTGTCTCTCTCTCACTCATACACACACACACGCACACACACACACACACACAAACACACACACGGAAACTCTATATCCAAACCCTTGCTTCCAGTACAGAACTTGTTTCCACAGTTCTAGACATTTGCTATAGTAATTAATTTCTAATTTTTTCAAAGTAAAATAAATGTTGGGCAATCAACACTGTGCTTTACTATTCTACCTGTAAAAGTTTTGGGGAATAAACTCACTCGTAAATACTCATGGTAGTCCTAAACAAATCAAAACCAACAAACAAAAACAGATAAGTGAAAAACAACCTAACCAACATTATGATCACCCCTTTTTTGCTTTTATTAATAGCACCATTAATTGAGTATATATGATCTTTAAAATCATTTTGCATATATTTTCATTCTAAATAAATTGGAAATACTCCATTGAAGAGAACTTGGAAAGACTTAAAGGACAGAGCTAATAAAAACCAAAAAAGAATTTCCAATTATTTGGTACTAAAAATAATTTTTAAAATTTTTATTTAAAGGCACTTAATTATTTAGAAAGCTCATAACTAGTAATATAATTCTATAAATGACTTATCAATATAAGGGATGGAATACGTTAATATAATATTTTAAGTTTTAAAAAAGTATAAATATGACAATTTTATTTTCAAGATTTGAATATTCAGAACTTTAAATGTAAGAACTGATGAATGTTGCTATGACATGAAAATTCAGAAAATTCTCAACCCTAATAATGATTATACTAGTGTTCATTATGGAATTGTTTTAAAATTACATCTCAGCCTTATGAATCATATCAGAAATACACAAATATTATTTAATTACCATCTTTATTTTTCATTTGCTGTGAATCAATTATGAATTTTAAACTATTTGATTTGAATTGAGGCATCACTTAGGAATTGAACAGTCTAAATCTTAAAAAAGTGGAAGTTGAATCAGTAACACAGTTTTCAGGAGTCTCTTGTTGACCTGATTTACACTTCAAATGGATTTACAGTATAAACTAAAAATGACTTTAATATTGTACTATTAAATAATAATTTTCAGGTTTTTTATATAATTGCAATGTTAACCAAAAAACAAACTTTAAAATATTTATTTTATACCTTCTAAAATAAAACTAATTTAATCTCTGCGTCATGGAAAATACGTATTATATTTCTATCAAACTTCAATCTGCTTTTGATGAAAATGTAATTAAATGGAATCTTTTTAACTAATAATTTAAATTATTTTAGATGCCTTGATTTAAATCAATTTCATTCTAAATTGGGATATATGTTTCCTGAATTTAATCTCCGATGATCCACAGCAAGAAAACTAAAGAAAAGCCTTTAGTGTTATAATCAGCAAAAAAGAGCAGATTTTAGAAATACAGAGCTAATGCCATGTACTAAATGTCATAGACACAGATACAAGATAGCATAAATCTTACTATCAAACTTGTATATTTTGAAACATCCAAGTATTTGGATCTTAAACAGGATAAACTTATAAAATTTGAATTGTGAGTGAGAATGAAAGAAAAGAGAACTAACAGAAGGTACAAAATTTCAGTGGGCTCTCTTATTTTAGTTTGCTTAAAAAAGAAATTAATGAGCTGCCCTCCAGGTAATGGGAATTGTACTTGAAGTGGACTGTTTTATTAATATTTTGAAATGGAGTAAAGGTTTTTTTGAACTAGTCAATTATCTGAAAATGAGAACAGGAGTTCCACCTTGACAAGCAGAATGTCTTAAAATAAATACTGGGGGTGTATTAAAACTCATTAGAAAATGCACGGAAAAAATGTCCTGTTTCACTTGACAGCTCACTCTAACGCATTAGCAGCTTCCTCCTGGGTGTTAGAATTAATTCTGCCACAAATATATTTAGTAATTTCAGGTCTCCTCCCCAGTAGGTTTCCACACTTCAGTCTTCAAGATATTGCTGCTTTTCTACATCTCATGCTGTGTAGAGAAATGACAAGACATTGAAGGAAAACTGATTCCTTTGGATAGTAGACATAATCTGTTCAATTGTTTTGGTATGGCTGCTTCTTTTCCCCAAGGAATTCTCAGAGAGTTTCCCGCCTTTGCTAACCTTGCTCTAGGAAGCAAATTTGTATCAATTGCTATATATTCTGTTTCCAGTGTGAGATGGAGTAGGACTAATATCGCTGCTGTCACTCATTCTCCAAAGAGTACTTTGTTTCCTACCAATGAGAACTAAGGTTTTGAGATACCCTTTAAAGAGGAATATTGGAACACATATTCTAAAACTGGACCATTTACGTGATTCTCCCATAAGGGTTTCTTCTCTTCTTGTTTGATTTTGCCCAAAAATGATTAAATAATCTACTTTTCCCTTTTTGTGATCTTCTAGTATTTTTCTTGCTAGAATTATTTGACTTGTTTTAGTGAGGATAAGTGGAATCTTATGTACATAAAATAACAAAAGAAACTTTCAGATGTTTTACCTTGAACTAGTAGTTGGTAAATAGACCTACATATTTTCATAGGTTTGTGATCATAGTCACCATTTTTTTGAAATCTTGCCTCCTTTAGTTCTTATTTTGTTCGTAGAGAAAAAGGGCTATTCTTTTTTTTTTAAATTTTATTATTATTATACTTTAAGTTTTAGGGTACATGTGCTCAATGTGCAGGTTAGTTACATATGTATACGTGGGCCATGCTGGTGTGCTGCACCCATTAACTCATCATTTAGCAGAGAAAAAGGGCTATTCTTAAAGAACAGCTTTTCTACTTCAGGAACATTAGAGAAGCGATAATTTTTAGTGAATATTTAGACATACTGGCAATATTTGTTAGTTCATTGCTCAGGCTAGATCATATTGAAGTAGTTTTATATTTCTCTCTTCTCTGCTGGCTGATTGAATAATAGATGATGATTGCTTTCCTAGCAAGGGGGAAGACAAGTTCTACTGGTTTAATAAGATTGTCTTTTAAAAATTTAACAGGCACTGTGCACATTTTCTCTTCACCAGTGTGCCTCATGAGTTGCATGTCACTAACTGGTTGTGTTTTTAAGAGTACTTATCTTTTCAAAATATCTTATCACAATATCTGTTGAATATAACAGCAGAGAGATTTGGAAAGTTATCTTTATTACTATATAGATGGAGTTTTAAAATAAAATAATATCACACAACAGGGATTGTAAAATTTCTTTTTAATAGATAATACTAATTTTTTCTCCACTTGTGAATTAGTAAACTTACTTATCATGAAAATAAATAGGACAATCTTGGTTGTAATCTGAAATAACTTCATCTGATATTTCTGTTTGAATATTTTGCATTTAGTTTAGCTATTTTAAATTTATTTCATATAATCTGCTAAATAGAATCAATTTGACTCTATATTTTCTTAAAAAACAATTATTTTCTATTATGAATCAGACTTCAATTTTAAAATATATTGGGTTACTATTCCATTTTCAATTTAAAATTGCTTTAATTACCACTTGATAATTTAGGTTTAACTACTATTAATTAATGGGTTGTCTCTTTTTTAATCGTTTTTCTTTCTGGTTCCCAGATTTCTCATTTTTGAAATAAATAGATTGAGTAGAAAATCTCAATGCACCTTCATGCTCTAAACTTCCTTGATTTATAACTGTGCTTATAAACTGTATCAAGTTCATAATTAACATTTGCTCACACACAGAATGATTTCAAAGCATTTGAAGATCTAAATAAGATTTTTCCAGTCCCTTTAAAATCCATATTTACTGAATTTTGATGAATAAAGACTGATCTTAGAGTTCTTTTATTACTCATCCTTCTATTCATCAGCAGGTAACCTGGGCCATATAATGTGTATAAAATTCATTCTGGGCATCTTCACAAAGGAATTATTTGCTTAGCAATCAATGTCAAGTGTGTGTACCACAGACTCAGACGTAGAAGTGTGCTTTGGTCCAGATTTGGAGTATATATGAAAAAAATACAATGATTAACCTTCAACGATAACTTTCTTTACTTTAAACTGTAACAATTCATTAGCACTCATTTCAGTGCAATGGTGAATCTAGGGAGTTGGTAAATATGCAATTAAAAACAACAGCCATGTTTTGCCGTCTTGGAGGTTTCACTGGAGCGTGGATATGTGGATGAGAGTGGGGATGGTGCTAGACGCTAAACAAGTAATTGAACAGAGTAAAATGCTACAACAAACTAAAAGAAAAAATGTAAGAGACACAGAGCAACCTACTTCAGGTAGAGTAGCCTGGAAAGTAAATTCAGAAGAGGGTGCCTTCATCATAATTTTGAATGCTGGGAGACAAAGGAGGTTGTTCCTGAGGCACAGGTGGAGAAGCAGAGTTATCAGGAAAGGGTATGTCAAAATTTTCTTAGTTTTCTATTGCTGATGGGCTGTAGCAGTTGTTCCCAAATCTGGCCTACCATGAGACATGATGGGTGGACCAATACTGATTCCCCAACTAGGGGTAAAATGCTGGAATCAGCATTTGTTTTTTTAAATCCCCAAAGTGCTATGATATTCAGTCATATTCGGGAACTATTGGGGGTTCAAACTGCTGAATGATGTTTTGACTTTATGACATGGCACCACAAATCTTTTCAGCCTCACCTCCTTTGCACTACAACCACCCAACATGCACATGCACGCACACACACACACAAACGTGTGAGGCATGTACATGGATAAGTAGGTATCATCACCAGGCTGCTGAATGCTCGTCTGACTGGGCTGTCATCCCAGCAAAAACATCCTTCTCCTCCCCTGCTATCTACTCTTTCACCTCACACTACCTCACTGCTGCCTTGGTCAAATCTCATTAGTTCTTCAAAGACTAGTTAAGCCAAATTGCATACATTTGTTTATTACTTTTTAAACTATTGATATTATTTCCTGCTTTCAAGGTAAATCCTCTTTGTAAATACTCTGCAAACCTCCTTAACCTAGTTTAACCTCGAGGTATATTTTCTAGACGAAGCCATTCATTCTTACGACATTCCACACTTGTCCTTTCTTGTTTATTATCTCTTATCCCTCTCATTTCCTTGAGATCTTGCAGTGCTGGGGCAGGAGATTTGTTTTTCGTTTCCACAGGGCTATATCTATATCATTTTGAGATTTAGAATAATATATTAATCATTTGATCTAGTTAGTAAGTTTAAGTAGGCTTTAAAAATTTTTGTTAAAGACACTCTATTTTTTAAAAATGTTGTACTGTACTGGCTTATTGATTGGATTTATTTGCTTGAATTTTCCCAACAACAATTTATCTCTGAATGTCCATAATATTAAATGTTTTATAAAAGTATCACTTATTTTAGGAAAGTACAACTAATATTATTGGTGCTGCTTATGATTTTTGGAAGTAATGCACATCTAATTAAACTGTGTGTGTGTGTGTTTGTGTGTGTGTGTGGTTTTGTTATAATGCATTCTAAAGCTGTACTTTTCAAAGGCGAAACAAAAAATCATGTTGGCTTTTTATTGTAATGTGAAATTTGTTCTAGTAAGAGTTTTAATGGGAACATTTATTTTATTTGTGCTTGGGAGGTTATGAAATACATTCATAATTCTCTGCTTTTATGAACAACATGTTAAGAAAGGGAGTCCTTTAACAGTTTTACCCGTAGAAGTGGGAACAGTATGATATCTGGGAACACAGTAGGACACTTTATTTTATTTTCGGGAACTATTGTTACCTCTGCGAACTATCATTAATGCTCAATTACACATGAGTCTTCTTTCTTTTGTTTTGCTTCTTGAAGCTTGTCGATGGATTTCCAGTTTTATTTACTATCTTCTTTGGGTGTTTGTGCCAATTAATTAATTCTCATCTAGGGAAACCAGTTTCTGCATTGTGGATAGAATTAATCTAAGCTGCCTTTTATTTTTGAAATACTTATTTACATTGTTTCTTTATTAAAAAATCATTTAGTCAATGTAATTTTCAACAAAGTGAGAAGCGAATAAAATATATTTGGGTCACCTTTGTATACAAGGCAATCTGACACAGTTGGGGACTATGTAGCCATTTATGCCACCAAATGTCCTCTTGAGAATTGTGTGGGTTTCCTTTTCCTTTCTTTGTTTTTGGGGAAGTATGGACAGGGATAGAGAGAGTTTATGCCGGTCAGCAAACTCCCAAAGGGAAAAACATATGGAAGCTCAAAAAATAAAATAAAATATTTTCTGTTTCTCTAGACACTATTTTTAAAGCAGACTTTAGAGAATCATTTCCATGTCCTGATGTTGAGCAAGCCTTCAATTATAACATTTCTCTGGCAGTTTAACAATGGAAAACTTGGGGCAGGAATATCTATTTTCCCATTGATCTCCTCTCTAAACAAAAGTATGGTAACATTCATCAATCTATCTGTTAGTTGATTTATCTCAACATCTATTTATCCATCATTTCCTCAACCAAGTGTCAGGAAATGCACACTGATGAAACCGAAGGAGCTGGGAGAGGACAACAGCAGCAAGCCTGTTCTCTAGGCACACAATCCTGGAACTCTGTAAAGTATAGGCTCAGTCTACATGGTTGGGAGAGCTCCATATGTTAAGTTGAATTCTGAGGTTGAAGTTTAAACTGGGAAAAACAAAGTTGGGACTTAGAACATTGAGGAAATAGGAAATTATCCCAATGGCCTATTTAGTCAGACAGTACATTGAGAAAAATGCTTACCAATAAGTTCTCCAGGATGGTAAGATCTATAGTCTTCCATACAACTCCTGATGTAATGGAGCCTCAGGAACCATAGGAACCATTTGTATAAGTGGTCAGAGTAAAATGACTTTCTAATCACAAATATATAAAATGCTTTGAGAACATCTGTAAGATACGGAATACATACTTAAAGTAAGTTTTTTGTTTTGTTTTATTTATTTTTTATTTATTTATTTATTTATTTATTTTTGCTTTTGGTTTTTGTACCTAGCATTTGCTCAAATAACTTTTCATATGGAGATACTAACTTAGTATACCACATCATTTTCTGAAGATTGTTCTACGGTAATGAATTAGTCATTTTCATGTAAGCTGGACTGAAGCCAGTGATTTGGAGTAATAGAAACTTTGTCTCATCAGTCTCATGAACCATTTAGTCTCCATTTCAAGAACGATTTTGTCTATTTCTAAATGTGTATTCTATTTTTACGTTATGCCAATCAAATATGCTCTCAAAGGAAAGCTGAGTGAATGGCTCAATTATGGCCGTTGATGCCTTTCCCCTCTATTTCAGGACCAGTGCTTCTAAATTACTGTGGGCAAAACTAGGATGTTTCCCATGGGGAAGAATAATGGAAGAGAGAGAGAGAAAAAAAAAAAAGATTTGATACTGTAAATTTAAAGTTCATTATTTTAGCTTTGTTATTCCCTTAATTATAATTATAGAATTATAATATTAATTTGACTTGACTACAATTTTGAGACATTGTATTTGTTTTATTTGTCCATTTAAAAAATCATTTCTGTCAAAATTAATATTTTTGCCAAAAACCACACAAATTAATATTTTTTGTCTAAAAGTACTTCTGCATAATATACATGTGTAATCAAAAAATATAATACCGTAAGTATTAATAACCAATTTAAACATTTTTTGGTACAGGAGTCAAGGCATCCTTTAAGCATAAGTTAAACATGAAATATTTTCCCTATTAGGTGTTTTAAGTTTCCTAGTAGCACCAAAATTTCCCTTTGGTAATAATTTTGAGGAAAGGGTGGAAAAATCATATCTGAATTAGAATATTTACTTTTAGTTGTCATCAACGTTTGTAATTTGCCATGTATTAACTATCAATAAACAGCAGCTATATCAAATAAGTAAATATCAATATTATCTTTGATAAAAAATACTCTGTAAAGACTGGGAGTAAAAAATAACATGAATGTGTGACCTACATACCATTTTCCTTAATGTCTAGACATCATACAAATATTACCACTGTTTTATTTCTTTGACTATGAGTGTTTCTGAAGAAGCTGATGTGATTATCTTAAATTAGAAGATGCCTGCTATAACCTGAGATATGTGTTGCTATTCCTTAGCAGAACTTTGGTTTTTATCATTATGTTTTTGGGGCACTTTTTGGCCAAGTTCAATAATTTCATACATCCCTGATAACAGTAATCTAATGCAATCACATTCTGTTTTCTGTTCAACTTCTTCAAAATTTTTGTATTTTTATTTTCAATAAGCAAATTTTTTTTCTAAAAGTATTTTAGTTACATATATATTCATAATATGTTCCATACTGACATTTTACTACATTTTTTCATTATACATCCTATCTGATTTTATCTACTGGCACTTTTTTCTTTTCCCAGTTAAGAGATGCCCTTTATCTCAAAATGTGGTGATTATGTGGGCTAAAATTATTAATTTTTAAACATATGCCTATATAGTTTAATGTGAAATGTGAACAAACTAGAGAAAATCAGTGTGAAATTATCTTTTTATTTATTTAGCACAAATTCCAAAATGTGAAGCATAGCTATACTTCATATCAAATTATTCTTATGGAAAGACTAGATTCCACTCCTCTAGATTTCCTGGGATTATTTGTTTAGACCATTAAATGTTCATTTGTTATCTGTTAAACCTAAGGATAAACAAATTCTAGATTACCTTTTTAAGGGTTTCAGTTTTCAAATACAAAATTTATTTTTATGTGTGTAGAAAGGGGTCTTTTGTCACTATATCCTGAAGCTATAAAACGAAAGAAAGTAAAGTTGAATAGAACAAAAAAAGGAACTATGCTACTTCCTGTAACTGATGGTAAATTCCTAACACTAATACCATAAATATGTCATAGTTTAACATTTTTGGAATAATTCAGGCCAGGGGCGGTGGATCACGCCTGTAATTACGGCACTTTGGGAGGCCGAGGCAGGTAGATCACGAGGTCAAGAGATCAAGACCATCCTGGCTAACATGGTGAAATGTCTCTACCAAAAATATAAAAAAATAGCTGAGCTTGGTGGTGCACACTTATAATCTCAGCTACTCGGGAGGCTGAGGCAGGAGAATGGTGTGAACACGGGAGGCGGAGGTTGCAGTGAGCCGAGATCACGCCACCGCACTCCAGCCTGGGCAACAGAGCGAGACTCTGTCTCAATCAATCAATCAATCAATCAATCAATCAATCAATCAATAAAATACTTATTATGTCTTGTATAGTGACTAGCATAAGGTACGTTCTCCATAAGAAATGTTAAATAATTAACAAATATTAAAATACTTTGTAAAAGCTTTTGCTTATAAAGTAGGAAATATATGTATTGATATGATTATTTAAAAATAAAGTATATAGGTAAGATGCGAGGGGAAGAAGGGAAGACAGAAGGAAAAATAAAATAAATGAGAGAGGGAGAGGTAGGAAGGAAGACAGAGAAAGATGGGAGAGGGAGAATGTCAGGAAAGAGATTTGCTTCAGGGATAGTTGTCAGGACTCAGGACAAGTGCTTATAAAATGTGGTTAGGAAGCTTTTTTTTTTTTTTTTTTTTTGCCTGTGCGTTTAACTAAATTCCTTTTACAGTCAATTTTGCTCAGGATAAAAGGATGGAAAAACCTTAGTATTAACTTACAAGTAGTGCCACCAAATTGTAAGGTGCCAATATCAGACACCTTGTGTTCCACTCTATATTCTCTTTAAAAAATACAACCTCGAGAATTCATTTATTAAAATATTTTGCATACATTACCTCATAGGTGGTCTTGAGTTTGTTTCATTGTGATGAATATAATATCATTGAATTTTAAGATCTTTGAACAATGGCAATAGATATTTTTAAAAGGGAGAGTGGATAGTTAAATCAAAATGACTGCTCAAATTTGTAAAGGTAAATAAGAATTGAGCCTTGATTATCATAGATTTAACTGAAAATAAAAGCAACAGAATCCAACTACCTTCGTTAGCTATTGTGTATGATTCTTTGTGAAAGTTATGATATATGATTATTTGTATGAAGCAAAAACATGTTTAATTCAAAACTATCACTCTATCAACAAGGTCATTCTGGTTGTTATTTTTATCACCACGGTCATGGGGCATAGGATTATATTTTCTTCTATATAATAATAATATAATACAAATATATATATGAAATGATAAACTGTAACAGCAATAAAATTAGCTTTCACAGCATCATCTTCAAACCAAAATATATCAAAATCTATAAGAAGTTAATTATTATGCACACTGAGTAATCTTCAATTATTAAATTATTATTTCCAAATAATCAGATTTAATAATTATTATGAATAAAATTAAACATTCTTTTCTCATGTATTATGAAGAAATGATAAATGTAAATCTATACTTACAACTGTCAGAAAAATTTCCCCTGAAAGTGGAACAAGTTTTAACCCCAAAAGGACGTATTGTTAAAAGATTAATCTGTTTTGTGTCCTTTGGTTTGCTAATAGCTTTCACCTATTAAATATTCTCTGATGAGAAATTACTGCTTTAACATCCAGTCTCCTGTTTTAAAAACCCTACTTTACAGGTATTAGGAGAGATCTAAGTGAAAAATAAGCCCAGCGAATGGCTGTTCAATTAGGGTGTAAAACCTTTTTAAGTGCCATTTCAAAAAGTCAGGCTATGTGCTTGATAGAACTTAGAGGAGGTCATGTGCCAAAGAATTACTCATAATAATTTAATTCATTCATTTTATAGATCATAGTTTCTGCTCTTCTGTTGATGCACGGTGCATTTACGTATTTAACTCCCATTAACACTAATAGTGGCTTTGTGCATAAAACAGAAATACATTTAAAAGACATAGTCTCTTTTCCTGTCTATTAGCCATCTACCCTCTTTTCTCTTTAAAGGAAAAAATTTGAATTTAGATAAAAATTTTAAAATTCTATTATAAGGACATTTAAATTATTGACGACAGTTTACTTAGAGAAATATTTTTATCATTTAAAATCTTCTAAAAATGATTACCTTAAAAATACAGAGGTTTTTTTATCCATGTGATTATTTGGGATTAGTTTTTCAAGTTTATTAAATCATTGCAGGACATTTAACCCTTGAAATTCATAAGTATTCTATTGTTATAGATAACATTAGGCTTAAACCCCTCTCTTTCCCTAGGTTAAACATTTAAAAAATTGTTTTTCATTGTAAGGCTCTATTTTGACTGTCTTACTTCTTAAGTCTGATGTAGCTCTAGTGCAGAGAACATTTAAAATGGTAGTGGCAATGTGTCCAAATTAACTTCGCTGACAGGTGGAATGCAAAGGCAACATGGACATTTATTTGATGTGATACTTAGGAATTAGCATAAAGACCTGAAGGTGGGTTGAGTTTTGTTTCTGGAGACAGTGCGTACAACTTAGTAGTGTTGTGCAGTTTAAGGTGAGTTACAGTAAGATAATATACAGACTTCACGTGATCTATCTGTCTCTTTTGCAGTAGATGAACATAAAAACTCTAAGTAATAATAACTGGAAGGCAATAAAGTACACTTCTCTAAGTAACCAAATCATGAATTATTGATGCTACAACGTACATACAGTATACATCTATGTAAATATTAATTTATTTGAAAGCTACAAATGATGGTTATTCAAAATAATTTATTAAAAAGATACAACCAAAACATAGCTCTTATTGTTCTTTCACTGGAAACCCTCTAATGAATCCCCATGTTATTCAGAGAAAAAGACAATTTCCTTACAATGGCCTAGAGTGCTTTAATAGAAATATAATGAAAGACACCTGTGGTGGTATATTTTCTAGTAGTCACATTAATAACAGGTATAAAGAAACAGATGAAATTATGCTTAATAATGTATTTCACTTAAACCTATCTATCCAATATGTGATCGTTTCAATACATAATTGAAAATGAAATTTTTTTCCTACTTATCCTAACTTCTAGTGAGTATTTCACACTGACAACACCTCTCAATTTGGGCACAAAATTTTTAGTAGGAACACTTGATTCATATTTATATTCAAAAAATTAACAGTTGAGAAAGATTCACATACCCAAGATGTTTGCAAATATATTTTAAAATGTTTCAGTAACTGAATTGACTACCAAGAATAACATGTATCCACATTATTATTATGACAAAAGTGCTTCAGTTTTAATATTTAAATTAATTAAATGTAATGTACAATTTAAAAAAAATTCCCGGTTGCTTTAGCCACATTTTGAGGGCACTGTAAGTACATGTGACTACCATATTGCACAGTGCAGCTGTATTTACCAGAGCTCTGGTTACCACTTTCACCTCATTTTCTGCTACTCCTTCCCACTTCTCTCCAGCCACATTAACTGTCTTAACTCTGCCTTAAACCCTCCACATACTCTCCTGCCTTAGAGCCTTGGTACTGTCTATTTCCTTTGCCTACGATGCTATTGGTCCCAGCTTTGGCATTGCTGACTCCCACAACTCCTTCAAATCTTTGCTAAAATCTCAACTTCTCAGTGGTGCTTACCCTGACTCATTATTGAGAAAATCACTCTCCCACCTCACCTCTACCTTTATCCTGTCTTATCTTTTTCTCCCTGAAAATCTTATGTCTTGACAATATAATAAATGATACTCTCTCCCTCCCTTATGTTATTTATTTTCTTCCTTGATTAGAATAAAAACTTGAAGATGTGACAACTTTTTATCACTTTATTTCACTGACATATACCAAGCAGTTAGAATAGTTCCTGGCACATAATTTGTGTTCAACATGTTTCTGTTGAATTAATAATTAAATAGCTTCCTACAGTTTGGATTTGCAACCTGAGGTAGCAACCTGGGGGGCAGAAAATGGGCCTTATAGAAGAGGAATTATTTCATGATAATTCTGTTTAAATCAGCCAGGTATCTCCCTCACTAAATGTCTGTTGGGAAAAGAAAAAGTGTCAGCATTGGAGAGGGATCCAGGGAACCTAATTTTGGTTCTCAGGTATATCACTAATAACCTCACATTTCCAGGATAGAGATTTTTCTCCTCTATATTATGAGAAAAATGGAATAAGTATCAACTTTCCTTCCACTTTAAAAAATCCTACTCAGAGGTATTCCTCTCAAAAAAAAAAAAAAATCCAGAAAAATTTGAATAAAACAATCCACTAGGAGCAAGATGCAATTTAGCATAGCTCAGTAAGCAACCTGATGCTGTACATATTTGCAAGGTTTTGCACTCCAAGAACACTGTAAAAGCAGAGCCCATAAAGGAGGGGGAAAAAAGAACAAATAGTTGAGAAGAAATTGTCATAGCCAATATTTGAGACAACGAATACAGAACTTACGATGGTGAGAACTCTACTGAGGGACATATGCTTCTCAAAACATTAAAAAAATGTACCTAATTTAGTGATCAGGCCTAAGCAGTGTTTTTTTTTTTTAATATCATAAGGTCTCATAAAACATAATTTGAACCAATAGAAGTTTAGCAAAGCCTGGAAATGATATAACTTGCTACATTTAGATTTCCTTCTATAAATAATTGAGGTCTGTATGACATGGAAGTTGTGAAAATAAATGACTACCTTCGATTAGGAAGTTTTCATTTAAGAGGGGAATATTTAAAACGGTAAAAAAAGGCAGAATGTGGAAATTTCTTTACAAAATGTACACATTTCTAGAGGATTCCAGAGATAGAAGATTATTCATTGCCAGAAAATGTAAAGAAAAACTATTGGAGGGGTATCGTCAACTATTTTAACTTGTTTGTGGGTTATATTTACTTAATATTCCCAGTTTGTTTGTTCTTGTTGTTTTGCTATCTCCCTTATTTGGTAGTAAATACAAGCATGTGTAAAATTTTAGGAGTCAGAGACTAGACCTGATTTCTGATCAGGAATTTAAATCCATGTTGCAAGTGAATCTCACAAAAAAAATATTTATTTCTCTGGGGCAAAATGTCACATTAGAGCATCATAAGCGATGGTAAGCTATTTTAATTCTCCTAAAATGCAACACAACTATTGAATTAAAATTTATTAAATTCTTGAGAGTTTATTACATGCCAGCAATAACTTTTTCATATACTCCATTAGATAACAACACTGAGTCATTTCAAATGTAGTTACATTAAAAGGCATGTTGGAATGTACTTTAATTACCATGATAATAGTGACAATGCTTACCAGGAAAATAAAAGCATATTGTTCAATTAGTGTTCAAATAAAAACAACTGTATATCTTTTAGAAGAAAATGTTCCAGATTCTCCAACTTCAAAAAAAAAAAGGTAGTTACCATGTGCCAACTACTTTTTTGATGTTCTCCATGCATTACCTCATTTAATCTTTACATAATTATCCTCCCTGCATAACTAAAGAGAAAATTAAGGCATTAACAAGTTAAATAACTTGTTCACATTAGTGATGCAGCCAGGATTTTAACATCAGAAATGTGATTCTAGCCACTGAGCTAATAACCACCAAACTATAAAAAAGAAATTGTGCATGTGTGTGTGTGTGTGTGTGTGGTGTGTGGTGTGCATGGATTTTCTGAGATGGAGTCTCGCTCTGTCACCCAGGCTGGAGTGAGGGCAGTGGCGTGATATATCAGCTCATGGCAACCTCCGCCTCCAGAGTTCAAGCCATTCTCCTGCCTCAGCCTCCCGAGTAGCTGGGATTACAGGTGCGTGCCACCACACCCTGCTAATTTTTGTATTTTTAGTACAGACTGGTTTCGCCATGTTGGCCAGGCTGGTCTCGAACTCCTGACCTCAGGTGATCTTCCTGCTTTGGCCTCCCAAAATGCTGGAATTACAGGCATGAGCCACCACACCAGGCCATATTGTTGATAAAATTATTATCTCCTTCCAAAGATACTTTTCGGCTGGGCATGGTGGTTCACACCTTTAATTCCAGCACTTTGAGAGGTCAAGGTGTAAGAATCACCTGAAGTCAGGAGTTCGAGACCAGCCTGGCCAACATGGTTAAACTCCATCTCTACTAAAAATACAAAAATTACAAGGGCGTGGCGGCAGGCACCTGCAATCCCAACTACTCTGGATGCTGAGGCAGGAGAATCGCTTGAACCCAGGAGATGGAGGTTGCAGTGAGCCAAGATTGTGCCACTGCACTCCAGCCTGGGCACCAGAGAGAGACTCTGTCTCAAAATAATAATAACGATAATTTCACCAGCAATTTTATAATACATTGTATATGTTTGACTGAGAACGCCTTAATCAAAACAACTTGGGAAAGCAAATCTAAGACTTTTAATATTGCTTCTGTCTAGGGAAGCTAGAGAACATCTCAGAATCATTAATAGATCAAAGTGCTCTTTACCTGGAAGTTATGTATTGTATCTGGTCAAGGCCAAAAGCAATTAAAGGTTATTGCCCTGTGTTTAGTGAATACTAGTTGAGGTTTGTTTGCAATGTTCCTATATTATAAAACATTTTATTACAGTGGAAGCTTTTTGATTGGAAAGGGTGACTAAGGCTCTAATAATAAGTGATACTTATGAGGCAATGCTTTTATTTTTTTCTTATTGTCATAAATTATCTTTACAGAACAATATTGTATCCAGATATCTCTTTTTTAATATAGCCCTACCATAACTGTTATGTTGAGATATTAAGTTGCTTAGTGTTTGTAATTTTGTATGTGCACTGTTGCCCTGAAAATCATGGGTCATTCATTTTAGGATGCTAACTGTATTCTTGGAAACCCAAACTATAACATTTCCACTGATTTATTTAATAAGTATATATTAAATAGTTATTATTTCTTTTGAAATGCACCCCATGTCTCTAATATAAAATGATGTAACAATTTCTTATTAACTACATGTTTTTACATTAAACATCTTAAAATGCATTCTCCAAATAAAAGTAAATGAGATTATATATTTAATTCAATTTTGACATAAAACTGTACAAAGAAAAGTTTTTTGTCAATGCTATGCTGTGGTTTTGTTAATAAAAACAAATTATTATCTAATGAAAGTTAATAGTAAGCCAAATTGCATATGAAATATCATTCGTTAGTAAAGCACAATTAAGCTATTTGATATTACATGATTTATTTCTTACTATTGTGTAGGATTAAAATTTTGGCTTCATGTTTGGTTGGTGCACACAAACTCTGCCAAGCAAAATAAATTAAAATAACCTTTGTAACTTTTTGCTCCATTGAGAGGTTTCAATGTTTAGTTTTTTAAATGCAGACTTAACTTCATTAAATTATACATGGAATGTGTATGGAAATATGGCTCAAAATAATGGTGCCAGTGATTTTACCGGGAAAAAGTCATTTAGTAATGGATAAATGGCTGGTAACTAAACTCTAAGAATTTTTACATTTTTGTATCACTGCCTTTCTTTAAATGATCCTATTTTTAAAATTTGTGTTGCAGAAAGAGAAGGAACAGAAAATTCGTATCTAGTGATCAACCAATAACATGTCCTTTGTGTTCCTGGACATCTCAGAAAACAAATCATATTGAAGTACATGGCATTAATATAAATAAACTGTTCCTGCTACAGCTAGAAGGTTGTGATTTTGATTTAGGATCAGCCACCAGCTTTTCACAGCTAAGAACAAAGCAAATATATTTAATTTTGGATTAACATAGCATCTTGTGGAATATATTTGTATATGGTTATATATAAAGCCAGGGTAAAGACTCTTTTGTAGCATTACATCGTCAATGTAAAATTTTACAAAAATCATTGAAATAAAGACATTCATATGCAGATATCTTATCTGCACAAAGCCCAGAAACTGTCTTCCAATTTTACATTCATAACTTTCATTCACAAGATCATAGTGAATAGATGTTCTCTGAAATACCCCATTATTTCTTTCTTTTTTTTTTTCTTAAAATGAGCCTTTTACAATCTATTAGGGGAAAATATAGCCAGTATCCCCATTGAGCGTGTTCAAGTATATGCAGGTCATAACCTTATGCTATTTGTAACCTTATGTTTTTTTTTTAATGTCACAAGAATTTCTTTCATGTCACTCTTGCCATAGCACTTTATAATAAAGTTTACGTAGTCTGCACTTCCAGGGTGTCTCATATAATACAGAAATGCTAACAGTGTATATTAACATTATCACTGTTATAACCACCTTATAAAAAAAGAGACTATTATAAGTGATCTCATTTTACTGCAATATATTTTTATTTAGTGGTTATATTGTTTTACCAATACTGAGAGAATAAAGTAAATGCAAATGGGCTTAGTTTAAATTAGACTTTTAGGTATAAATTAATTTTTATTATCTAAAAGAAAAAATTACATTCTAAGTGATAATTAATCTTTTTGCAAACCTAGCTATTTCCATGAAATAGCAGAAATTTAAACATATAAAATTCATAATGTAATAATTGAATAAAATTAAGCAATGCCAATGCGCATATTATACTATTTTATTTATAACAGTTATTCACATAGGAAGTATGAGATATTTTATCAATTGTCTTTCCTGGATATAGGTACATCTTATATTTACATGAACTTTTGTACGTGAACTTATAAAATGCATGTGGGCTCATAGGTATGATCTATATTGACCAAAGGAATGTGCGTTCATTCCCTTAATCGTAGAATGATTGCCTGATATTTATGAAACTATATTATCTAGTTTTCATAGGGTCATTAACAAGAAATACTTTAAACATCGCTGTTCACAATGAGAAATAAAACAACACACATAAAGTGGAAAGAGAAACATAGTGTTAGGAGTATTTAACCATGCTGGTATAAGAAAATCATATAATAATAAGACAATGCTGAATGCAACACAGTCATTATCCTTTGGGCATGTAATTTCAATTTCTGTAGTTTTCTCTCCACATTTGATTGATATAATAAATAAAAAAGTAAAAACAATTACATAGAAATAGCTTGAAGAATAATAGTAAGACCACAACCTGTAATTAAAATACCTTTAAATTTTACGTATATTTGTTATATTAAGACTTACTTTTCCAAATAATATCCCTTTAGAGAATGCATAAACCATGAACCCAAAATAAACATCATCACTAAAATAGAAGCATTTTGGACTGTGAACTTGAGAAGGAAGGATGATGAAGGATGTACTATCACATTTCCACTTTTTGATACACTATTGGAAACCAAAAAATGAACAAGGAAAGCACAAGATAAACTTTAGAGGTAATAGCAAGTATTGAAGTGTCAAGAAAAAAACTTCTTAAATATCTCAAACAAATACCATAATACTATTTTTCAGAAATCTCAGAAGGGATTTTAAATTTCTGAAAATGGGATATGAAATCAGGTATATCAGTTAACTTAAATGACGTACTTCTTTATACCTTGGTTGGTTCTGTAGTTGGTCAGACCAATCCTTACAACATTATATATAGATAGGAAGTTGGCTACCTTTAGAAATTTCATTACATGCCTCTTAACTTCTATTTTATGTGAGTATTTCACTGTATAGTCACTTTAGCAGACCATGGATTCATGCTTGGTCAAAAACATAGAAAATACATATCGTTTACATTTAGTCGATATGTCAGGATGATTTAAATGCTGAAAAAAGGAGTAGGCATTCAACGAAAGCTGAATATCTCAGTCCAGACAGTTTCAAGCATATTCCTTCAATTGTCATAGACATCAGATACATTATACAACATATATTCAGAGACATGAGCAACATTAAGCTCAGAATTGTCAGTAGCAATACCAAAATAATAATCTTAATCTAATATTACCTCAGGTACCTTTCTGAATGGATATAATATAAATATTTTGAAATATCAAAAATCTTCATTTGAGCTCTCTCTTTATGCTTATGGCATATAAAAAGAGAATTTTTATCACATATTTGGTATTAAGTAATTCTCAGATGACCTCTGATTTATTCACTTAAATTTGAGTAAACCTATCCTTGTATTATTCCTCTAGGTCCAGATGTTTTTAGTCCTATGTTATTTTTTTCAAGTAGTTTACTTTAAATTATTATTATAAAGCAATTAAAAATATTTTGAAATAACATTTATGTTTCTAAAAATTACACTACACATTCACCTTCTTATACTAAAACTAATTATTAGAATACAATCCAGGACTGTACATTACATATATAGGTCAAGGAAATTAGAAATAGTTCCAAAATAATGAGGAAATATTAAAAATTTCTGAGCTTAGGGAATCTGAGTCAGTACCCACAATTTATTTAACATGTGAAATCAGTAACTATTACTATAATTCCAATAATCCCAAATTCATTGAATTTTTGCTTTATTTCATAAAAAATTACAATTCAATATATATTGTATAAGAAGTGAAAATATTCATAATGTTGATCAGATTCCATTTTATCTTAAGTTTATGTTCTAGTCAGTCATTGACGTTCCTGTTAAGTTGGTGTCTCTTTCATCAGACAAATACGCATGGAAATCAGACAAACATTTGCCCACTATGTGACCATGGGCCATTTTCAGAATTTCCCAGAGATTAGCTTCTATCAAAAACTAAAATGTGTTACCTCATGTAAAACTGCTCAGGTGCATATGACCTGATAGAAGCATAATACGAAGCAACGTCCTCCATTCTGATGACTTCATGTTGAATATTTGAAATATTTGAAAACACTCCTTGTTTATACCAAGTATAAGATTCATAAAATTTGGCCTCGTTATTTCAGAAAAATAATACACGGTTTTTTCTACACTTTGTGGGTAACAATTTCCTTTATTTTCTAAATAGAACAAACGGAATTGTAAAGTGAGTAACTCTTCCAGGTTTAATCATCTCAGTGATTCCTTTTGAGTTTGGAAAGATAAGTTATGTCCCATAGGGTGAAGGACAGCCTGCTTCTGGCCATCTTCCAATTCCTCAGCTCTGTCTAACAGCTCCAGTCCATGGCATCGAGGAAGAGGCCGGCATTTCTCCTCTCTGCCTGTAAAGCTGAAACGTGGGATATTGAGAGGTGACAGCGTGCTGGCAGTCCTCACCGCCCTCGCTCGCTCTCGGCGCCTCCTCTGCCTGGGCTCCCACTTTGGCGGCACTTGAGGAGCCCTTCAGCCCGCCGCTGCCCTGTGGGAGCCCCTTTCTGGGCTGGCCCAGGCTGGAGCCGGCTCCCTCAGCTTGCAGGGAGGTGTGGAGGGAGAGGCGCGAGCGGGAACCGGGGCTGCCCGCGGCGCTTGCGGACCAGCGTGAGTTCCAGGTAGGCATGGGCTCGCGGACCCTGCACTCGGAGTGGCAGGCCGGCCTTGCTGGCCCCTGGCAGTGAGGGGCTTAGCACCCGGGCCAGCGGCTGCGGAGGGTGTACTGGGTCCCCCAGCAGTGCCGGCCCACTGGCGCTGTGCTCGATTTCTCGCCGGGCCTTAGCTGCCTCCCCGTGGAGCAGGGCTCGGGACCTGCAACCCGCCATGCCTGAGCCTCCCCCTCTCCATGGGCTCCTGTGCAGTCCAAGCCTCCACGACGAGCGCCGCCCCCTGCTCCACGGCGCCCAGTCCCATCGACCACCCAAGGGCTGAGGAGTGCGGGCGCAGGGCGTGGGACTGGCAGGCAGCTCCACCTGCAGCCTGGGTGCAGGATCCACTGGGTGAAGCCAGCTGGGGTCCTGAGTCTGGTGGGGAGGTGGAGAACCTTTATGTCTAGCTCAGAGATTGTAAATACACGAATTGGCACTCTGTATCTAGCTCAAGGTTTGTAAACACACCAATCAGCACCTGTGTCTAGCTCAGGGTTTGTGAATGCACCAATGGACACTCTGTATCTAGCTACTCTGGTGGCACCCTGGAGAACCTTTGTGTCTAGCTCAGGGATTGTAAACGCACCAATCAGCGCCCTGTCAAAACAGACCACTGGGCTCTACCATTCAGCAGTATGTGGGTGGGGCCAGATAAGAGAATAAAAGCAGGCTGCCCCAGCCAGCAGTGGCACCACGCTTGGGTCCCCTTCCACACTGTGGAAGCTTTGTTCTTTCGCTCTTTGCAATAAATCTTGCTGCTGCTCACTCTTTGGGTCCACACTGCCTTTATGAGCTGTAAGGCTCACCGCTAAGGTGGGCGGCTTCACTCCTGAGTCGGTGAAACCACGAACCCCACCAGAAGGAAGAAACTCTGAACACATCCGAACATCAGAAGGAACAAACTCTGGACATGCTGCCTTTAAGAACTGTAAAACATTCACTGTGAGGGTCCATGGCTTAATTCTTGAAGTCAGTGAGACCAAGAATCTCCAATTCTGGACACAATATTACAACAGAGTGAATACCATTGTCTGCAATGCATATCTGTCTTGGTATAAAGAAGGAATGTTTTCAAATACTTCAGAAAATAAGACAAAGGTACATAGCCTAAAATAATTCAGTTCCCATATATCATTGCTAAGTGTTATCTTGATGCAGAACAATTGTGAAAGGTTTGTGAGAACTAGTATCAAAAAACTTTCATAAATATCACCTCATTTTCCTTCACAAACCATTCTATTTTATATGGGGTGTATATATTATCCACATTTAATAGAGGAGGAAATGAGAAATAGAAAAGTTGTATTATTAGCTCACGTGTCTCAATTAGTCAATGACAAATTCAGGTCACAAATGTCTCTTCTGTCATCTGGCAGATATTTGCCTTATATTTGCATATACATCAGAACTAGGATACTGTCTTGAAAATCCAAGGCAGCAAAGAAGCATTGTAAGGTAGGAATAGAAAACAATAGTAATATCTAATAAATTAATATGTACTTTGCTTGGGACCTTATTACATATTATGTCTTACATTTTTGCAAAATATATTTAACTGCACATATACTTTACAAAGAGCTTGAAAGATTCTTGTTTGTACTACAATGCACAGGGCATATTATTTTGCAATACATGGACATAATGCGACTCTTTATGAAGGACAAAGTTATTTCACAGTTCTAAAGGCCATGCTCTTTCTTTAGAACAGTGACTACAGATTGAAAAATGCAAAGCCCTTTGCTCTTCGTAGTTATTTTTCCTCTCGGTTAATGGCATAAATCGCTGAACTTTTCTGAAACTGAATACATTTCTTGACCTGTGACATAGAAGTGACTTGATAACTAGGTGCCGGGGTGCTTGAATACATAACAATGAAGGTATTCTTGTAGTTGCCTAGAATTTAGGGCACACGGTTAGGGGTCTTATTGCAAGGGTGCAGTGGGATGATTTTTCAGTAAAAGCCAGAATAAGGAGCCATCATATTACAAGTAGTCTGAAAAACATAATCTAAAAGAACAAAGGCATATTTGATGATGGGGAAGTGTGTAGCAATGTTGGCAGCAAACACAAAGCTACTCCATCCCTTCCTAAAACACACGCTAGCTGTTTAGCGAAATCCAACTGAGTGCATATGTCCTGAAGAAGTTTAAAAAAAATAACAATGTTGAGGCAAAAAATTACCAAGTTGTAGTTTTCATGTTTAAAATATCATTTTACAACTTCAAGAATGCTGTATTTGGTTGATTTTAGCCATCTGTGTGTTTCCATATCATATGTATATTGTGTATATGTGTACTATACCATATACATATGTATGTATATGTGTATTATATACATATGTATGTGTGTATTATATTATATACATGTTATGGAAACACATCATGCATATATCATGTCTGTCCTCTAAATAAGAAAGCTTATTTTTCAGATGCCTGGGCTATAAGTGTCAACTCTTAATCTTGATAAGGTCAGAAAGGGGTAAAATTAAAATGGTGAAAATGGTGTTGCCCAAACAATGAAAAAGGGAAGCTCTATCCTGCACTTTTCTCTCTGCCTTCAGGGAAATTCTGATTCAGTTTCCATCAAGAATGTAACATGAAGAATGAATTTATTCCATGTAACAAACTTTACCTTTCCTTCTCCTTCCTCTTTCACCTAAACTTTGGTAAAGATTATGCACACCATTCCTTTGAAATGCTGTCTTTGTCTTTCACATACCTGATCTTGAATATAAAGAGATCACAGCCTTGGGAGAGACAGCTCTTAATGAAGTGCTGTCAGTGAAGTTGACAATGAACCTTAATGAAGATCCGATTAAGGATGTTCTACTCTAGAATACCCTATTGGTTGTCTTATGGTATATGGTTTTGGGAGAACTCAAAGCCACAATACTAAAATAATTAAAATGTTTTTCTTTAACTCCAGAAAGTATTTTTAAAATCTTCTTGGTCATTTTTTTTCTTTTGTCTTTCTTTATTGACCCTAACCATTGTGGCTGAATTATGGAGCAAGCAAAATAGAGGCATGTAAACACAAACTGCCACAGATTTATATTATAAAGAGTCACAACATGTATTCTATAGAAACAGAAAACAGTGTTAGCATTGAATTTAAGTTCCTATAGAAAGAAATAGTCCATTAAAAATAAGCCTATAATGATCGATTGCATTTCTACCCACCATAAATACTTTTACTGATATACTGACTTAGCCATTAGCATGCAATGAAGTACCCAATTATTATATGCCCTGCTGTTTTCAACTCCTGCATTGTCAGTTCTCAGTTTTGAAATAAGCTGTATGATGTGAAAGGCATCGCTCCTTCTGCGACTTGTCTGCTGAGCTGATATGCTTTCTGACTTCCTTAGGCTTTTCTGTAGCTGTAAGTCAATGCTAATACCATGATCCATGCTTTTGGTTTTAAACCATTTACACTGCAAAATAATTCTTTGAAGTATTTCTTTATGTATACCAGAGTTTCTTTCTATTTTCCCCTTAGAGTATCTGAAATGCTTAAGCTAAAATATGCCTTTAGCCAAAAGAAATATTCATTTTGTTTTTTAGAATAGTAAACTGCCTTCGTTCACTTCAAAACATATGAATGCCACCTACTTTTAGGGTCTTTCAGATCCAATTATCACCCTGAACAGTTGGTTGAGAAAAGAGCAAAATAACTTCAGTATAGGAATGTAGTAAACCAGTATTCTCCAATATAGAGTAGCCACTAGCCACATGAGTGATAGGGCTTTGGCTAATCCAAATTGAGATTGTGAAGATTTAATAGGAAATAAAGAATGTAAAATATCTCATTCATAACTCTTACACTGATTACATGGTGAAATGATAATATTTTCATAAGCTGGGTTAAATAAAATACATTATTTAAAGTAAATTCACCTGTTTCTTTTTAATGTTTAGAATATGGCTACTAAAAAAATTAAAATTATATATGTGACTAGCATTTATGGCTTAAATTCTGTTTTATTAGATAGCTTTGTTTCAATGAATGGATTAATCAATAATATATTTTAGGTATAACTTTCAGTATTAGGTTGCTCTTGATTTTTTCTTTTTTTTAAGTATAATTCTGTCTATTTTATAGATTCTTAATGATAGGAGACCCTTGAAATTGTTTTCAGCTTTTGAAGCAAGTATTTTTAGGTTATTAAGTTTAATTGATAGAAATTATATATAGTTATGTTAGACAGCATAATGTTTTGATATATATTTACCTCATGAAATTATTAAATCAAGCTAAGTAATATATTCATCATCTAACATACTAATTTTTTTTTATGGTGAGAATATTTAAATTCTACTTTGTTGGCAATTTCCAGGTATGAATTATGCCATCAACTATAGTCACGAAGCTGTATAATAGATTTCCAGAACTTTTTCAGCTAACTGAAACTTTGTAACCTTTTACTAACATCTTCCCAATTACTTCTATCTCATAGCTCCTGGTAACCTGTATTCTGCTTTCTGCTTCTATGAGTTGGACTCTTTGAGATTCCACATGTAGGTGAGATCAGGCAGTGTTTGTCATTCAGTGCCAGCTTGTTTCACTTAGCATAACATCCTCTAGGTTCATAGTTGTTGTTGCAAAGGACAGTATTTTTTTTTTCTTTTTTAAAGGGTCAATAGTATTCAATTATATATATGTATATGTATTACATATAAATATGTATGTATGTGTGTTTGTGTACACACCACATTTTCTTTATTCATTCATCATTGATGGACATTTCAGTCGATCCCTGTTGGTTTATTCTTAAGATATTTTAAAGACTTTTGGGGGAATAATTACTATTAGAAAAGAAGACATGCTACTTTGCTGCACATCACTTCTTAGTTACTTTTTCTTTACAAGTCTCTATTGCTTTTCCCCCAGTAATCATTTCATCCTGCCTTTTACTTTCCAGAATTCTTCATATTCATGTGTGATCATCTTTAAACACAAACTACACAAAGCAAAGACAATATATATAAAAAGTTGACCCCATCCATGTTAAATGAACCATCAATTAACTACCCAAACTATATCATTCTAATTCTCTTTTATGCCTTGCTTTTTTTTTTCCAGTATGCCTATGAGCAGCACATTTGATCACCTGGGAGTATTTAAAGTACAATTTTTCATGGGCAGGGCATCAGAGTGAGCACAGTGATTGGAAGCAAGAGTTAAAACTGCACATCGTCATAATGGACTAGTCTAGACTTGGATTTCATTTTTTGAAAAATTACAAAGATGTTTAGGACAAAAACATTTTTATTTCCACATAGAATATTTAAGAAGGCTCTGCTGTCTATAATCAGATTTTAGTGGAAATTTTAAAGTAAGAAAAATATCAACACATTACTAAATAGGAAAAAATATTAAGATGTGATACTAAGATACTGCTACTAAAAATTCTTAAGAATAGGCCTTTTATCTCAGAGGTAGCTCATACAGAAATAAGAGTACATTAAATTTTTTATGTATATTATTTTTTCCAGTAGGGAAAAAGTACTCTGTATTTCAATACAGACTTAATCAGAAGCCTAAAAGAAAGCCAACAAATAAGCTCATAGAATGGATTCCATGCCTCTCCCTGTTTCCCAGTTCAGTCTTTCCACAATTGGGAAAGAAGACTAGACATTTGCTATCTAGTGTAGTATACTAGATGGTGTTTATTTTTAAAGGAAATATACATTTAGATCTTATAATGAAATATCAAAACATACAAGAATAATTTTTTTTTTTTTGAGATGGAGTCTCGCTTTGTTGCCCAGGCTGGAGTGCAGTGGTGTGATCTTGGCTCACGGCAGCCTCTACATCCCGGGTTCAAGTGATTATCCTGCCTCAGCCACCAAGTAGCTGGGATTACAGGTGTGCACCACCACGCCTGGATAATTTTTGTATTTTTAGTAGAGACAGTTTCACCATGTTGGCCAGGCTGGTCTGAAACTTCTAAGCTTAAATGATCTGTCTGCCTCGGCCTCCCAGTGCTGGGATTACAGGGGTGAGCCACCGCATCCATCCAGAACAGACTTTGTTAACAGCATTTTATTTATCACAGCACGTCCAAGGTCAGATATTTATTAGCACTTTATATATGGTGTAGCCATCTGCTTTCATAGCAGTATTTTGTCTGTATTTGAGGACATTGTAAATGTTTGTACAGTTTTCTGAGAATCACAGGAGTGCAAAATGTTGGGAACCAGGAAATGGATGATGCTTCAGTTAAAGAAAAAAGAAGAGTTCTATGGCTTGTACACTTAAAACATAAAGATAAAATTGGAATTCTAGAGCAGTTTCTTGAGGGAAGCAGCAGAAAGGTCAAAAACTTCTGATGACAGCAGAAAAAGGTGATCCCTTTTGTAAGATCCAAAAGATCATCCTTGCACGCGTGAATCTCGGTTAACAGAAAGGTCAGTGGGTAGTTTACTGACTGTCTCAAGGGTTTTAGCTACGTAATGCCAGGCGCCCACATGTTCCTGGATATTTATTGAATGAGTATAGGATAGAAACAATCGTCTGATTAGTTTTAGATTATTTATCTTTTCATCTGGATATATTTGGTATCGTGTAAACAATATTATGTAGCAGACATAAGTTATTCTGCTCATGTGTTTGCAAGCAAATAAAATTATTCCTCTTCAAATTAAAAACGTTCTGTGAGCCTTATACATTTTACTTATTAATCTTCCAGGATTATCCTTCCATATAAATTATGGAGTTGTAATGGTAGTTTCTTTTTGCCCAAATTCAGTTTATTTTGAATTTTTACTACAAAGAAGCCTTTTGAGAAATAAAGTGAAATAAAAGGGTAATGTTCATCTTCAACGTGTTACTCTTATCCATAGCTAATTAATTTGTAATATATTTTTGATGAGTGAGCTTTCTATCTATTATGGTATTTGAGAGTTTTCCCATATTTTTGTGACAATTTATTGAATGCACACATGTTGATAATAAAACTATTCATCATTTTTGAAGTGAAAATTCTGTGTCTGCATAACATTACCTCCTCATATATTCTTACACATCCTAAAGGAAGTCCAACCACAAATAGCAGCTAAGTGCCCCAGTTTTTTCCAAAGTTTCCTTACCAGTTTTGACATATTTCTGCTGCAGCACTTATTCTATTATTTTATTTACTGTTAATGCCTGTTTGACTGCAGACACAGTGTCTCATTCCTGTTTACATCTTCACTGCACACCATGGTGTTCAGTAAATACTTGTTTGTTCAAGGATGATTATTTCATAATAAAACAGAAGCCTGAGGACTGAATAGATGAAACAGAATTTTCTGTCTAGTCCTGAATGAAGGTCTTGCTTCCTGGTATTCCATTCTGACAGCTTTGTCTATATATTCTATATACTTTTTTGATTTGACTAATTCTGCTTGCTGGTCCAAGCACTGAATTCATATTGGTTCTTGCCGCTTTCCTTATACAAAAAGTAATGGCTCAAGTCCTAAAACCAGCTGGGGCACATGTATCTCAGGAATTGAACACCTTTGGAAACCTTTTATAGTGCAATCCTTTAGAACACCAACTACAGATTTCAAAACTCTCTGTAAACATCCATTGCATTTTGGTGTGATAAACTGTTAAACATAGTATTTGTAATAAGCAAAACTTAAAAGTATGCAACTCTTTTAAAATCCTGAAAAAACTACCTTTTGGGGCACTATTAATGAAGTCTGTCTGAAACCACCTTTTATTTTTCTGGCACATAAGGTAATATCCTCAGAATCAAGAGAGTAAGAGCAGAATAACTGGTTCTAATTAGGAAACAGGCCTCTGAAAACTGCAAGCAGGTCTTTATTTGGATCAAATAAGCAGAAATAGAAAAAAATAAAGAGTTTTGAGATTATACCTAAGGTTCACGTTGTCATAATGAAATTACCTTAAGAAGACCTATTATGAATTATTTAACAAAACTAAGACACACTGATTTGACATAAAATTGTCTTTAGAAAGAAAGATATTATTTCATTACACTACTTTTATTTGTCTATTAAGAGATATAAATGACAGATAATAATTATCTCCATTGATAATTTCATGATTAAGAAGTATTTACATTGGTACTCTCAGCTGACCTTAAATGTGTGCTTTCATAGCATTTTAATCCCAGAGTCATCATTATCAGATGTATTTAGTAGGCACGGGAGGTATATAAGACACCTAGGGGAATCACGTGATGACATGGGAATTTGTTGTTGACTTTTAACGGTAATTCATGATATGGAGCTCTAGACAATCTGAAACAGTCTTAAAGCTGAATATATTTTCCTATAATTATATTAAATAATTATTAATTGAAAATTTATTCAGCAGTATTTACAGTCTTCTACCTAATGTGATCTATTAATCTTGTGGTGGTTTTCTCTATTCTGAAGAAATCTGACAATACAGAGTTTTGGAATTTGAAAATGTGGTTAGTTCTTCAAGCATTTTTTATTTAAAAAAAATAACTTTCAGAAAATTTTGGCATTAAATTCACTTCTCCAGAAATTCAAGACCAGTCTTGATTCCCTGAAAAATTGCCCCATTTTTCTGTCTTGAATATTTCGCAACAGAACTACAATGAAGTAATTTGAGTATTTTAAACTTGATACAATGCCTCATTCCCCACATCCAAGTCATTTAAATTCTTTCCTCAGTGCCTGTTTTCCACCAGATTGTGTCCAAGTTTAGCAGTTTAGTCCAAAAGCTCAGTATCAACTGAACTTTTGACTCACATAAATGATTTTCAATAAATGTAATTAAATTTATATTAGAGGATTAGACCTGGTCAGAGACATTTCCATTTTAATTATTAGAAAATAATATTTCAGGTTTAAGGATTGAAAAGTATTTCCAACCTTTAACTGGAACATTTTTTTGTCTTAATTAGAGTACCTCTATTTACTTTTAGGCTTCCAGACTTTCCGTACGAAAAACAAGCTTTGAGTTTGAATTTTTAATCCCCCCCCAAAAAAACAGAGTAAAATAGGACAGCATGAGTTGTTCTTGCCCACAGTTCTTTTCTATTTGTACTATGTTTATCTTCATATACTGAAAAATGTTCCTTTTTCTACATTGAGATGTTGATGTGCCAAACAAATTGAATTTCTCTTTCCTACCACATTTCTGTTGGCGGGGACTGAAAGTTTCTCTGGATTTCCTTGTTGCTGTTGTTAGTGCTATGAAATTATTCAGCATTTCTAGATGTTAACATTTTAACCTTCTTTTAGTTAATCTCAAATTTTTTTCCAGACATAATATTGAAATTATGTTTAAATGGAATCAGAAGAAATTTGCATCCAGTACATTTATACACAAAATAGATGGCGTATTTTGAACATATGAGTTTATATAAAAGTTGTAATTTACTTGATTTGAAAACTTTCTCAGTTTTACTTTTTATTCTGCTAAATAATCTATATTGATATTAAAAATACTTACAATGGATATGTTCATTTTATGTGAGCAAATGGGAGATGCCTACATTATGTTAGTATATTTTTCATACCTGTTTCTCAGTTTAGTTATATGTCTACTATCTAATATTGTGATTGCAGATAAGTATTGACATTGACAATGACCACTTACAGAAGTTCCTAGAAAAACACATTTTTGTGTCTTGTTTTGTTTTCATTTTTGCTTTATTAGTAATTTTTAAGGTTGTAAATGAACAGAATTTTCTATGCACTAATAATAATAACAGAATAGATACAAAATATTTTTTCTTAGCCAATGAGCACATTCGATTTGTCTAACATCTGCCTTCAACCCTAGCAATTTCTGTGCTCTCCAACCAAAGAACTGTTAACATTTGATCTGAGAGTGCTCTAGACCAGGGCTGTGGACCTTACAGGTCAGTGGCCTGTTAGGAACTGGCTGCACATAGGAGGTGAGTGGCAGGCCAGTGAGCATTACCACCTGAGCTCCACCTGCTGTCAGATTAGCAGCGGCATTAGATTCTCATAGACGCGCAAACCCTTTTGTCAACTGCACATGCGAGGGCTCTAGGTTGTCCACTCCTTAAAAGAATCTCATTAATGCCTGATGATCTGAGGTGGAACACTTTCATCCCAAAACCATCCTCACCCAATCCCATTCCATCTGTGGAAAAATTATCTTCCATGAAACTGGTTCGTGGTGTCAAAAAGGTTGGGGACCCCTGCTCTAGACTTCTAGCATGGTGGGGCCAGTATTTCTCAAATATAAAGGAACATCACTAGCAGCCAGTTAACCTAGGGTTCTTGATAAAATGCAGATTGCAGGGATACAATACAGACCTAATAAAACCGTTAAATCTATTGGTTATTCTTACACATATTAAGCTTTAAAACATCAGTTTACAGCTGTTAGTGGTTGAGAGGTAGAATTTGTTACTGGGGAAATACTGGGACACGAAAAATAGTCAAAATTTCAATGACTTGAAAAGTGAGAATGGCACTATGAATATTTAAGGACAGACATCCTGCATATACAAATCTGGAAGGATCTTCAATGGCAGCTAAATGATCTAGTTATGCATAATCCGTAAAGAAACCCTATAGCTTTATAGCAAACATAGCTGTAGTTTGGATTACATCTTATGCATAAAACAAAAATATGTTTTACTATATATTAAACATACGAAGTATAATACTTCTAATTCATAGGTAAGATATTGTGTAGAAAATATTTCAAATATGAAGCACTATTATGAAGATAAAAATAGTTTTCTATAATCTGAAGATACTGAAAATAAAATAGAATTTTAAATTCCATACACTTTTAAACTATCAACTCTAAATTGCTTTTGTATGTGTATACTGAAAATAAACTTATTAAAACTGAGCTGAACTAAGTTTCTTAAATATTTAGAAAACATTTTTAGATTTAAATTCAGAAATATCTTCTGAAAACTTAAAAATCAAACTATTTCCTTTAGAAATATATGATAAACAATTAAAAATTGTTCAAATATGCAATCTGAAATGTCCCCTCTCAGTGTGTCTCTGTCTTGTAGAAAGCATAGTAACCCATTTCTAAAATTTTTAGCTGATAAAATATGGTTATAATGCTTACTGCAGCCACTGAGTTACATATAATAAGTATGAGAAAACATTTAAACATCAAATTCCAATAATTAATGTGTCACTTCATTCTAGAAAAGTTGTAGCAATTGAATAAATGGTTGTATATGTAACTAGATATTCAAACTCTGGCCTGATTTTAATTAAATTTAACACTTCAACATTTAAAATAAATTGTTTTTGTTTTAATTTTGTTTAATGCTTATTAGATGTAAGTACTTTTGTTCTTTTGCTGGTAGCTTTATAAAGCTTTATAAAGAAGCCACCACTAAATAATACAAATAATGCGCCCTGTCCTGGAAACCATTTTTGAATTTTGTTGATAGATGAAAGTTGCAGAGACATAATACTACAGGAAAACCTCCCTAAGTTTATGTAAGTTCTTATAAGAAACTGATGAATGATACATTTATCCACAACACATTTTCAGGAAGCAGATTTTATTTCCTCTTCTGTGTAAGAAGAATAGCAGACTTATATAATTCACTGGAAATGTATACATAAAATTTAAGTTAATCAAATGTAGGATGAACTAATGTAGAACACAAATTGTGGCCAGAGAAGAAACAAACTCTCTTAGAGAAAGATAAATATCATGTTCACAACCTCATCTTCAGCATCTAGCACTGCTCCTGATCCATGGGAGTAGCTCATCTGGCAGGTGTCTAATAAATATGGATGAATGAATGTAAGAATCATTACTTTAGATATGCAGATGGTTACAGACAGAGCTTTAGATTGCACATCAGTTTAGCCTCATCAGTTTGGCATTTTAATCTTGTGGTTCAGCTTCCTTTTTTTTTCCTAAACAAGACCTCTCCCACCTCTTGCACAGATTATTCCAATAGTTTGATCCCCTTAATTCCAAATCTTTTCTCTTCCACCACCACCACCACCACCTCAAATTCATTCTGCAGATAGCTACAGTATTCTTTAAGTGATTCTATGGTTTAAAACTCTCCAGTGATTTCCTTCTGCCTTTGAAAGTAATGCAGACTTTATGACAAGGTACATATTCTGATGTTTCCTTACAGCTTTGAATTTACCTTTGTCATTCTCACTGAAATCTACAGTTTGTCAGGTTTTATAGTCCTGTTTTACGTGAATAACATGCCTTTTGTTGTATCAGCACTTTGCATCAACTTTTCTACTCTCTGTAATATTCTTCCCCTTTCTTTCCCTAACATCTACTTACTCTATCAATTTAAAATTTGCTGCATGTACAGATGTCCTCGGACAAAATTCACAGGTCCAGCATTCCTACCGTATAAATCATCACACAGTACTTCTACCGTAGGAACTAACAATTTCACTGCTGCTGACACAAAATATAATATTATTCTTTCATAATAGGCCAGATGACCAGATTAAGACATATCCTTGGCTGGGTGCGGTGGTTCACGCTTGTAATCCCAGCACTTTGGGAGGCCGAGGTGGGCGGATCAAGAGATCAAGACCATCCTGGCCAACACGGTGAAACCTCGCCTCTACTAAAAATATAAAAATTACCTGGGCTTGGTGGTGCATGCCCATAGTCCCAGCTACTCGGGAGGCTGAGGCAGGAGAATCAGAATCGCTTGAACATGGGAGGTGGAGGTTGCAGTGAGCCGAGATCGCACCACTCCATCTCAAAAAAAAAAAAAAAAAGATACATCCTTACAAATATATCTTCACACTGATTGTTAAATTTTATGATTATTTCATTATAAATTTATATGAGATTTGTAAGCTGTTGATTAAGGGAAAATCAAATAATCAAATTTAGAAAATATTTTTCTATTTCTGTAAAATAATGTTGTTTCCAAGCACTAGCCCAAAGTATTGTTCTTATGAATATCACAAACTATTAAGTAAAATATCCTGCATATCAAATATCTACATTAAGTCCTACATCCACTGTACTCTAAGACAGGGAAAGTGTTATTATTTTAAGATTTTGACAGGTTTCCAGAAAGTCGTTTTCCTTGGTGAGGATAAGTGTGCTGTGTACTGGGAGAGGAGTTGATGACTGGGGGAGGATGGGAAGGAGTCCTTTCCTGTGGGATGGCTGACAGGTAAAAGATTGAAGGTAAGGTAATTAGCAAAGCTAGGTGGGAGGAGAGGTGCTTCTAGGGCAGTTCCTGAGATGAATCTGTAAGTGATATCCCCATTTGTACACTCGTGTAATAGGTTTCCATTTAAAATGAAATTGAAATATAATGAGGCAAATTTGATGTCTGCCAAGTTTGTTAAAGTAGAGTCCTACATTTACTCACACTTCTCAGCCGAGCCAATACAATGTAGAACTGTGAAAAGACTAGAATATGTTTGTATTTTCTTTCTCAGTTACAATAGGAAACAAACAAACATGTATTTGAAAACTCTTTTATAAATAAATTCCTCCTAGGGATTTATGCTATCATCATACCTTTGTAATAATAATTACCTAAGAAATAATTTTTAATGAGGTCAAAACAATGAGTTAAGGCCTGTATTCAGCTAGTAATATTGTCCTTTCATGACATTAAATTTATTTCCTTTCTGCTGACCAACCATTTTAAAAATGTATATTTATTCATATACATGCATGCAGATATATAAATACACATCACCACATAACTGCATGTATAAAGCAGAAGTAAGAGGTGGTAAAGAGCAAAGTTGCTGTGGCTTATTGCAGGGGAAATGTAAAATAAAAATAAACACCTTAAAGGACATTTTTCTTCCTGATTATGAGTTGGTAATTCTACTGAGTTTTCTTTAAAATGATGATAACTTTCAATATAAACTGGACAAATATTAAACAAGGATACATCATTCAAATATTGGTCAACAGCTTCATTATGAAATGCATACTTTGCATGCGATCACTGACTTTTCTTTTTGGGAATTATAATAACTTTGTATGAAGTGCATACTTTTGCTCAAAGATACGTTTAAATGATAACACTATCCCTAGTGGTACAAGGTTGGAAAGCCATATTAACTAATTTATCAAATGCACTATCCAGAATAGCTGGCTCTTCACTATTTTTTTAAATAAGAAGCCAGTGTTCATGTGAGAATGTTTTTAAAATCAGATATTAGCTTCCAACATAAATTAAGCATTAATATGTGCCAGTCTCTGCAAGGACCATGTATATGAATTCTTGACTTACTGAACAACAATCTTTTGATAGTACTTTCTTTGAACTTTGTTGGAACATATTTATCTTTTCTCAATAAATTATTTATAGAATATGGAAACTCATACCCAATGGATGTCTATCAATACCTTTACAAATTACAAGTGGTTTTCCAAAATAATTGTTCAAACGTTTTAATTTATAAGTGGAAAGACTGGAAAGATGGAATTTCACTCCTTTATGTTCTTGTAAAATCTAGAGATGTGCATACACATCAAAATTTTGCCCCTGCAGTCATCAGAAAAGCAATTAATGGGACTCTAGGAGATTGAGAGAAAATGGCCTAAAGTGGGACTTCTCAAGTATGTATCTCATGAGGTGGTCCAATTATTCAGAGGTAGGCAGTCACAATTCTAGGCTGACTCAGATGGCTCATATTATTTGTGCAGTAGGCTCAGAAAGAAACTATGAAACATTCTCCTATTGTTTCAGTTTTTAGGCTCATTTGTATAATTGGTTATGCGCTTAATACTATATTACCGATCCTTAAACAAATACTTATGAGACACATTACTAGGTATTATGGGGGATGGATACTACTCACTTAAAAGGAACTTATGATGTGCCTAGAAAAACCAAAATCATAAAAGGATATTTTCCCTAAATACATATTTGTATACAGCTAATAGCCTAAGGCTTCTTTGGCCCAAAAATTTTGTTTGAAAATTCCTACTAGAGAAGTATGGTCAAATTGGTTTAATTTAGCTTTCCAAAATTATTCCACCAGTGAACACATCTCTAATTTTTTTTCTATACTATGTAGCATGAAATTTTCTTGAGCACATATGGGAAGCCCTGGTCTGACAGGCAAGTGGCGGACATTAACTCACAGGCCCAATTATGACATTGCACAACAGTCATTTAAAGTCTCAGCCTTACTTACTCTGCTTGTGATATGTTGTGCAGTTGAGATGGATGCTCGCTGAAGGACTCCCAAGCTCCAAGTCTCTAGGGTTTCTTGAGTCATAAACTCTATGCTGCCCTTAAGATAGTAAAAATCCTAGAGGGGAGAAGTCAACGTGACTTGTTTGTCTGTCTAATTAAGTTTCTTCTATAAGAAAATAGACCTTATTAAATATGTCTAGATATTTATTCTACATTACCAGGTAAATAAGTATTTGATTTATAAGTTTGGGTTCAAAGTTAATTTGTCTATATTTAACATCAGAATATTCACATATCTAAAAAAGTATTAGTAGAGTGAGCTAAATTTTGTTTTGTTTTTGAAAAGTTATTGTATACACTTATTACACTAGAACAGCATAACATTTCTGCCAAATGTAGAGGTGAAGAATTCCCAGGCTGAGGTAAATGGGTTGATATAAATCTCTAAACATTCAGTGAATTTGTTCTTCTTTAAAATGTACCCATTCTACAGAAATCAGTGTGACTTGTTTGATGTCTGTCTAATTAAATTTCTTCTATAAGAAAATAGATCTTATTAAATATGTCTAGATATTCATTCTGGAATATCAGGTAAATAAGTATTTGATTTATAAGTTTGGGTTGAAAGTTAATTTATCTGTAATTAACATATCAGAATATTCATATATCTATAAAAGTATTAGTACAGTGAGTTAAATTTTGTTTTGTTTTTGAAAAGTAATTGTATACATTTATTACACTAGAACAGCATAACATTTCTGCCAAATGTAGAGGTGAAGAATTCCCAGGCTGAGGTAAACGGGTTGATATAAATCTCTAAACATTCAGTGAATTTGTTCTTCCTTAAAATGTACTCCATTCTACAGCAATATATAAAGTATACTAATCCATGACTCTACTCCATAATTAATGTTTACTTTATATTCATTTCAAATTTTCTTAATTGCTTTTGTTTAACCTTCAGAGAATTTGGACTGTCAAGTTATTTTTTCTGCTATTAGTTGTACCTTTTATGTTTAGAGTGATAGGAAAGATGTTGCAAACGCTAATAACGTGCCGGTATCTTTGTATAGAATCCCAGTGGGATTTTAAAGAGTTTTTAGTATGTATTCCTTTGATTGGACATACAGCTGTAATTGGCAATTTTTTCTCATAATAATCGTCGGTCCCTCACACTCGCGATCTCTTCATTATCTGCCCTAGCAGACTGATACATCAATGCGAAAAATAATCTTCAAGTTGAGTGGTCTTTTCCTGTGGTTCTTTCATTCATGTTGACTTTTTCCTTATCATTCCCATAAGCCCCTACCTAATCATTCCCATAAGCCCCTACCTAATCATTCCCATAAGCCCCTACCTAATCATTCCCATAAGCCCCTACCTAATCATTCACATAAGCCCCTACCTAGTAGTCCTCACGTTTTACTTCCTATCAGAATCAGGTGGTGTGCTTGTTTAAAGCTTCATTCACAAACTTCCGATTTAGTGCAATATAAATTGTACCTGAGGAATGTGGAATAAACTCTTTTTGCAGACATAAATTGGGGAAAATGGAATTGTAAATAATTGGAGAATGAATTTGTGCCATAGGAAGTGAGACTGGTTCCTAGGCTATAAGAATTGATATGGCAGAATGTGTTCCAGCAACCATGTGATTGGCATTAGTGATTGTTTGCATGATAGAAGCATCTGTAGTGCATTCTGGCATAGGAAGAAGAGAAAGTGCAATCTATTGCTTGCTGCAAGAAAATTACTGACTGAATTCCCAGATTCTTTATTCTTACTTATCCTGGACATTATCGTAGAAAAAAAAATATTTTTTAATCTAGAATTTTACCCTAAATCAAAAGGTACACAGTTTAAACAGTAGTTAAATGTAAGAAGGAAAAGAAAATATGGCCAAAGTTAAGAAATCTTTTTTTTTCTTTTTTTATTTTATTTTATTATTATTACACTTTAGGTTTTATGGTACATGTGCGCAATGTGCAGGTTAGTTACATATGTATACATGTGCCATGCTGGTGCGCTGCACCCACTAACTCGTCATCTAGCATTAGGTATATCTCTCAATGCTATCCCTCCCCCCTCCCAAGAAATCTTAACTTTCTGTCTTTAATTTACCACTTAGCAAATTGTATAACCTTGCACAAGTCACCTTGCTTTTTTGAACCTTAGTTTCAAAATCAATTAAATGGATTAGATGATATCAAAAATTGCCTTCCAACTATTATAGACTGAATTTGGAAGTAAGGGGGAGATAAGTCACTGTAATTTATTATCTCCTTATTTTCTAGAAAGAGCACATCTAGTTTTATAAAAATTCTGATATGAAGCTAAAAGAATGCAAGGCTACAAATAACTATATTCGTCCCTCAGTACACATGGGGTATTGGTTCCAGGATCACCCACGTATACCAAAATCTGTGCATACTAAATTTTCACAGTCGGTCCTGGGGAACCCACATGTCTGAAAAGTTACCCTGTGCATATGCTTGCTCCGCATCTCGTGAATACTGTATTTTTGATCCATGTTTGGTTGAAAAAAAATCTGTGTATAAGTGGATCCATGCAGTTCAAACCTGAGTTGTTCATGGATCAACTGTAATTTTGAAACAGTTTCCTACACACTGCTTATTACTGTTTGGCATGATTTCCTTCTTGGGCACACAGCTATTGGCAAGTTTTCATTTTTATACCCGTAACCCACCTACCTGAAATATTCCTGAGTTTGGTTGAACCTGTAATACAACATGTAATCGAACAAATAAAACTCAGAGAGAACTTTGCTGGTATAGAACAGAGAATGTATACGCCATTTTTATCCTTCAGAGCTAGAACTCCCCAAAAGCACACCAAAATAATCAACCCAAATTAAATAGAATATCAAACTATTTATGTTCTGTGAAGACAACATAATACATTTTTCCCCAAGGGAGGACACCTGACATTTAGAAGGGGATGTTCCTGAAACTTACCCAGAGAGGAAAAGGAAGTGTAAAGAAAAGGTATTTTCTCAAAGTCCAATAACATAACAAGGAATAAGATTGAAAAGTCTATCAGGGTTTGATTGCCTACATCTGAATATTTCTCTGAAAGCATAATATGAATAATACAATAAAAGGAAACATATGAGACACTTACTTATAAGTTCTCCCTTAGTTGCAGAAACTTGATGATGTGTAACATGAATTAAATATCTTGTTTTTTTTTTTTTTTTTTTTTTGAGACACAGTCTCACTCTGTTGCCCAAGCTGGAGTGCAATGGCAAGATCTCTGCTCACTGCAACGTCCATCTCCTGGGTTCAAGCAATTCTCCTGCCTCAGCCTCCCGAGTAGGTGGGATTACAGGCATGTGCCATTAACCCTGGCTAATTTTTGTATTTTTAGCAGAGACGGGGTTTCACCATGTTGGCCAGGCTGGTCTCGAACTCCCAACCTCAGGTGATCCGCCCGCCTCAGCCTCCCAAAGTGCTGGGATTACAGGCTTGAGCCACCGCGCCCAGCCTCTTGTAATTTGTTTGTGCTCAAGTGCTTTGCATGCATGGCTATACACTAGCGATGGAATGGGAGCTTTTAAAATAACAGCATAGGTTTAGTGTTAAGCTTTTCTGGAAGTAGGAGAACAGAGCAATAGTGAGTGTACATTAAACCATATCTATCATGACTCATTTAAAAAGTTTATAATTGAATTTTATTTATTCCATAGTGTTTTTTTCCTCATTGTTCTGCACTTTCTGATTTCCTGCTGTAGAGAGCCTGAAGCAATCTGCTCTAGTCTTGAGGAACTTTGGTGACTATTACACTTTCAGTGTCTCTGTTGCTCTAAATTTTTCTTTCCCAGGTAAAACAATGTTCCACTATTTTAAAACCTTCTCCAGTGATGGTTTCATGAATTTCTTGTATTTCTTTATACTTCAGTATCTAAATGTTCTTTGGAATCACTGTACTACCAAAGTTATTTTTGTTGCTATTTTAAAATCACATTTGTTCTACATGTCTAATTAAGTTCTGCTTGTCTTCATAACCATCGGTTGTGGGTTGCCACGTAACACAGGGCAGAACATGCTTTCAAGCGTGCAATGATTATTATGGCTATATATTATCTTCTCATAACATATTTGCTTCATGTCTTGTTGCTAAATATTCAACATTTTCCAAAACATGCCTTATCTAGCCTAATGCATTGAAAAATAAAGCATCAACCAAAACTAGCATTTAACTTTTTGAGTGTGGTAGATTAGAAAGTTGACAGACAAATTAAATCTCATTGGGTTACACATCGTTTCCACTTATAGGAGTATTTCTATAAGTATTATGAAAATATATTTAAAGCACCAAAAATGTAGCAGAGAGTCAAAACAAGTTTTCATTTGTAGCTTGTAACTTTATATTCTAAAAAACGAGGAGACTCATACATACTTTGGAATGGGGCCCTTGAAGCTGCATGGATTTTTATAAATAAGAATTATCACAGATAAAGAGAAATTGAAAAACCTTCATCAACTGCATTTTTAGAATCAGCATTTTTAAGTGCATGTAATTCAAAAATTACTTTCAATGATGTCATATGTAAATTAGATCCAGTGTAAAGTGGTTTTTAAAAATCACATCAGCTTATGATAGTCTTTTGTCATGTGCAATTCTTCTCACCGCTGAACATTAGGAAAAATCTCAAAGAATAAGATGTCATACAAATCAACCTACAGGCTGCGTGTGGTGGCTCAAGACTGTAATCCCAGCACTTTGGGAGGCCGAGGCAGGCAGATCACGAGGTTAGGAGTTCAAGACCAACCTGGCCAGCATGGTGAAACCCTATCTCTACTAAAAATACAAAAGTTAGCTGGGTGTGGTGGTGGGCACCTGTAATCCCAGCTACTCAGGAGGCTGAGGCAGGAGAATTGCTTAAACCCAGGAGGTGGAGGTTGCAGTGAGCCGAGATCGTACCACTGCACTACAGCCTGGGTGACAGAGCAAGACTTCGTCTCAAAAACAAACAAACAAAAAACAAATCAACCTACTAGTTAAATACTATCTTATGCTGTTAGCATTCTATTGCTAAGCATAGAATGTTATTCTATGTTGCTAGTGTCTAGTTGTTTTGTAATACCACATTGCCTTGTCATGATGTATTATAACGTATGGAGGCCTCCAAAAAAAGATGAAAAGTAGATCACTTACATTTCTTAAAATGTAGTATGTTGTATCTAACCTAAATACCTAAAATTTCTTGATTCCTTAGCATTTTAATATCATGCATGAACATGTTTCACCTTAGGTGCATCATCCTACTAAAATCATCAAACATACTGGATAATAATGCAGGTAATTCATTTGTCTAATCAATTTCTTTCAAAATATTCTTTAAAAAAATTCTCAAATGTTTTCAGAATTGCATGACTACAGCTTAGAAGTGTTGTGTTTCTAAAATTGTATTTAGGGGTTAATGAAAACTATAATTTGGTAGAGTTACTGAGTTTTCATATTTAATGTTTACTTTGATTGGAAAATTTTAATTATAGAATGCTGAGGTGATGGTTGAGTGAATCGGATTTTGTGTACAGACACTTGATTCCATACTTCAGAACGTAGATGAAAATCACAGTTGATGTCAAGGCAGGTTGTGCCTGTTAAGGTGACACCCACAGTGTATATCTAACTCTTCAGGTGTCAGTTTCTCTTAATTGGAAGTCAGGCTTGCCCTGGTAGTAGAAGACTGACAGGGGAATGTCCGTGATCCGTAAAGCTATATTCTCACTCAGAAGTCAGCTTAACATATGGAATCCTGATTTTGTAAAAAATAAAATAAATAAATAAAGTCTTATGTAACCTGTTCTGCTTCCTTGTGATATAAAGCTTAATCTGGCTCAGAGCTCCAACCCTTGCCATTGTTATGCCATGCCTTTTATCTAGGGTCTCGTCTTTACCTCCTTTTATATACAATACTGCGACATTTCCGTTGGTACCTCATTTGCTTAGGCTATTCATTAATCAATAAACATTTGGGTCATGAATAAATGAACATTCTCATAAAATCAAATTTACAAATATTGCTGGGGAGACAAAAATAATTGATGAAGCATTTACATACTTAAAACAATTGATAGTTTACTTCCGTTACAAGCACAGAGACTATAGAAAAAGATTTTGATATTCAATGTACATAATCACAGCTAAAATCAGGGAGTAACTCCTTTTTAACCTCTAACTGATCTTGGAATTTCTTTGGTAGTGTATAATTGGGAAACAATAGGGGCCAATGGTCTTTCCTGATCTCAAAGTAGCCCACTCTCTAGAGAGAAAAGCAAGACCTATAATATTGAAGATTTGAGAAAAAGTTAAATTGTGATAAAACATGCTGATTTCTCACACTGACTTAGGAAAAGCACCTAAGCCTTAAAAAGTAGAATTGTCTTAGGAGTTAATGTTGCGGCTATTCTTGTCCTGGCATTTGGGTGAATGAATGAATTCTTTATTTCAGTTTATAGAATAAGATAAACTATCGAGAACTTCAGGTTGCTGCATAATTTTGACAGCCATTCCCTGTACCTCCCATAGTAGTATATTTTACTTAAAAAAATGTGGAAGGAAGGAAGGAAAGGGCACTCATAAATATTTCCACAAAGTAATCAAGACTTTGTTCATAGGCCTTGTGAGTCAATGATAAGGTAACCTAAGACGCATTTTTGAATAGCTATATAAATACAGCATATAGCTATGCACATTCTATTGCTGGGCAACAGTGGACAGTCATCAATTCCCAAGGAAACAGAACTTTAAATGAGAAAGGCGATTACAATGAATAAGCCTGTGTGAGTTCATGGAAGAATATATTTCTAATGAATAATTCTTAATTATCTACTGACTAGGAATATCTGTGTTTTAACGTCGGGAGAAACAGTAACCAACAGATCAGAGGTTTCAGATGACTCGATTGATGGTTTCCTGGAAGTTTCTAAGAAAAGATTCAGGGAAACTTCAAAAAGTAATTATATTTTTTCTTTATATATAAAGAAAAAAATCTAATGTAACCATAAATAAAGTTTTATTTATCCATTCATTGATCTGTGTAAGACATAATCACTGAGCTTCAACAAAAAAAATGTAATTCAGTATGATAGTTTCCTGTGTAATTTATCGTTAGGGACCACAAGATAAATGATCCTAGGATTCTGTCTATAAGAAACTTACAATACTGTGTATAAGAAAATGGCATGTTCACAAATAAGAAAAACTTACACTGTAAATTACCAAATGTCATAATGGAGGCACAGAAAAACCGAATGGGAGTTCAGAAGAAAATGCATTTAATGCTAGCTTGCAGCTGAATGGAAAATCATGAAATTTTCATAGAAGAAAAATATATGTGACTTTTACTCACAAAGGGTACTTTGGACATCTTTTAAGGTCGGGGGGCATCCCATTTGAATGTAAGCAAAGGCACCTACGAAACAATGTTCCAGAACGTGAGTACTTCAAAGAGCACTTGAATTAGATTGGTGGAAATTCAAATTGGGAAAGAACAGTTTTGACCACATTGCGTGGAGGAGGAAGGTAGTGGGCTAGGCTGACATGTTAAAGAAACTGGATTATTTTTGAGGAGAAATAGGGAACCACACATGATTTTTGAGCAGGAGATAATTGTTTTGATAAGAGAAATAAATTTGATGATTTAGAAAAAGTGAGATGTAAAAGAATAATTAGAAAGCTGTTCAATAACCCAGACAAAATACATATGAGCTACTGAAATGAAAACGGAAGCCAAGGGAATGGAGAGCAGAGGTAAAGTGAGGGAACATTATGAAGGTTGCATTGATAAGACATATCAAATTTTAACATGTAAATGTGAGTGCGGCAGATGAAAGTAAGGAAGATGGAGATTTTTTCCCTTAGGATTCCAGGGCAATAAAGCTAATAGTAGTAACACAAAAGGCAAATAGCTGAGGAGGAACAGATTTTGAAGAGAAGGTACTTTCTTCCATTTGTAGCATCCACCTGGTTTGAAGTGTTAGTGAACCATTCCAGAATGAACATCCCAATACACAGTTTTAAAGGAGGAACAGTATTTGGACACAGGTTCCTTATTCGCTTATACCATAAATGAATATTATGGCCTATTATGTGATAGGCACCATGGTATGCTCTGGGAAAATAAAGATTAATAAGGCACAAGCGCCTTCTATCAACGACCTAATATAAAATATATCCATCTAAACAGGAACTTATAATTTTGTATTAGTAACCTAGTATTTGGATATTAATTAAAACAAGTACGGGGAAACTTAGCCTTGGCTGATCAGGGAAAATGTGATGGCAGTGAATTCTAGGCAGCTTATGACAAGGCAGAATAGGGAGGGGTAGAGGAATGCAAAAATGTTCAGAAGAGAGAAGCATCTATATACAGCATTCAACAAGTTGCCAAAGCTGGAGAAAGTCACTGGCCCATCATAACAATTAGTTGTCTACATAAATAGTGAGTTTGGGTAATTCTATGAAGAAAGAGAATTAGGAGATCTAAAAGAAAACTCACAGTAGGTAGATCATTTGGAAGTATCCACACAGGATACAATTAGTAGGAGGGACGAAAAGAAAAAGTGGGACAGGGAGACAGAAGCAGCCAAAGAGGTAAGATAGCAACTGATTGTCACAAGGAAGATACAATGTCATACACCATCTATCGCTGTCCCATTTTACAAAGGTAAGGCATCAACTAAAAATTTTCATTGGCATTGGCACAAAGGATAATCTAATATTGATACTCTTAAATAAATTTATGGAATATAAGAATGTGTGTGAGGCAGGGCTTAGAAAAGTTGAAAAAGTTTTGCAAAAAGGGGGAACAGAATATATATGGATATTTCATATGTTTTGGTAATAAGAAGAATGAGTAAAGTACACAATTGGCCAGAAGTAAATAATTGGCACATAAAGGGATGGTCACCATCACCAGTCATTAAGAAAATACAATTCAAAGCCACAATGATATACCACTTCGCAACATTAGGATGGCTATTGTAAAACAAAACAAAACATAAAATAACCAGTGTTGGTGAGGAAGGGGAAAAATTAGGTCCCTTAAGCATTGCTGATAGGATTGTAAAATGGTGCAGCCTCTGTGGAAAACAGTGTGACACTTTCTTTCTTCTCTCTTTCTCTCTTTCTTTCTTTCTTTCCTTTCCTTCCTTCCTTCTTTCTCTTTCTTTCTTTCTTTCTTTCCTTCCTTCCTTCTTTCTCTTCTTTCTTTCTTTTTCTTTTCTTTTTTTTTTTTTGATGGAGTTTCACTCTTTTTGCCCAGGCTGGAGTGCAATGGCGTGATCTCAGCTCACTGCAACCTCTTGCCTCTCAGGTTCAGCCATTCTCCTGCCTCAGCCTCCCTAGTAGCTGGGACAACAGGCCTGCGCCATCACACCCAGCTAATTTTTTGTATTTTTAGTATAGATACGGTTTTGCGATGTTTGGCCAGGCTGGTCTCGAACTCCTGACTTCAGGTGATCCACCCACCTTGGCCTCCCAAAGTGCCTGGATAACAGGTGTGAGCCTGTTATCATGGCAGCCAGTATGACTATTTCTTTAAAAGTTAAATACACAATTACCATATGATCCAGCATTTCCATCTCTGGGTGTATATGCAGAATAATTTAAAGCAGGCACTCAGACAGATATTTGTACAGTCATGTTTCTAGCAGCATTATTTACAATAGCCAATAGTCAGAAACAAATGTCTATAAATGGTTGCATAGATAAAATGTGGTATATGCATATAATGTAATTTTAGCCTTAAAAGGAATGAATTTCTGGTACATGCTATGGTGTAGATAAATCTTGAAGATATTACACTAAGGGAAATAAGCCATAAAAAGACAAAAATGCATGATTCAACTTCTATGAGGTACCTAGAACAGTCCAATTCACCAAGACAGAATGTTGAATAGTACATACGAGAGGCTGGGTGAGGAGATAGAGTTTCAGTTTGAGATGACATAGGAGTTCTGCAGATGGCTGGTAGTGATGGTTGAACAACAATATGAATATACTTAATGCCACTGAAACATACGCCTAAAAATGGTTAAAACAGTAAACTTTATATTGTGTATATTTTACCACAATAAAAAAATCAAAAAATAAAATGGCAGATTAAGAAATAGATAGAAGGGATGTAAACTTTACAATAAATTGTTACAGGAATTATTTGAATTAGAAAAAAACATGTTTTTAAGTTAAGGAGTATTAAAATAAAACAACAAGGAAAAAGTGATTAGGAGGTATCCTCAGAAAAAATCAAGTCGGCATCAAGAAAGCAATTCTTCAAAGCTTGTCTTTTATTAGGTTAATTAAGACATAACTAGGTGGTTAACTAAAACCCCAAATAAGAAGTATGGGAACTATATAGCTTATTACACCAGATGCAGCATATATTAATCTGGACAGTTGCTATTTTGTGTGGTTTTTAACAAGCTTATTTATTACTTATTAATTTTTCCATTTAATGAAATAATGTGCTAGGTTTTTGGACAATGACTCAGGGAAGATGTGGGAGGAGGGGGAAGTGACTACAATATAGTTACTTAAAAAAAACTTTTCATGGTTGTAGGCAAACAAATAATTCATAAGCATCAACTGTCATAGCTATCCTCAAACTACAAGAACTCCATAGATTATTTTTCTTGCCAAAAACGGTGTCCATAAAATTCATTCACCAAACAAAAGAAATTGCAAGTGAAAATGGATGGTAAAGATAGTATTAATATACATATACATATACATAGAGAAAGAGAGGCAATGGGGAGAAAGAGAGGAGAGAGAGAGAGAAAGACATCATCAGGCATAAACTGAGGCTAATTTTGAAAGATAGAAGAGTAGGGGGGAAAACAGTAAAGACTCAAGAGTTCTGTTTTTAAATTCTCAGCCATGAACTCATTTAAATGGCTTAGTGAGGCATAATGGGATGGTATAGAAAGAATAATCCCAACTTGGGAATGCTACTATGGAAACAATAGCGTCATTTAAAATTTCTCTTCTTGTTATGAGGAAAAAGTAAAGAGAAAAGGAAGTATCACATTAGGCTCCAAACCTTTTTAATTTCTAAAACTCAAGAGGAAAAAGATTCTTATTTAATTATTTATAATGGTTAGCATATTATCCTTAAATATGTAAAATTTATAGTACAGTAGAGTAGTGACTTTATGTACAATACTTGATATATTGGCTCACCATGTATAATCAACTAACATAGCTCATTTATGTTTACATACAGCCTTGGTTCAAATTTTACTATTGTTTATAAAATGCTAGTTTTCATAGCTGTGAAATTTTTGATGCTGTGTCTTTGGCTTAAACTGTATCAAACTGCTTGTCAAAGAAAAAGAAATCTACCTTAAGACAATCCCCCATCTACCTAAACATTGCAGTAAAAGTGAACGGCTGTCTACAATTACTATCTGGTTTAGGAGAAACTTGGAAAAATACAAGTATTCATTGATGAGGATATTTAATGTTGTACAACAATTTCATCCGAAGCAGGGTGTCCCTTATGCTGCTGAGAGAAAAGAGATTTAGGAAGGATAACTTTACAAAGAAAAGAAAAATAACAATTGAATGGGACTAATGGTCTAATTAATCCCATTAAGCAGGAGGTCTATTCATATAGATAAGATTCCAGAGAGAGACAGAGAGAGAGAGAGAAAGAGAGAAACAGTGGGGGGCATATTTTATTTCTATAATCTGCACTCTTCCTTTCCACTTTGCCCACTTCATATCTCCAGCTTTGATTTGAGCAAAGTCAAAAGAGAGACACAACACTCCCATTTCTTAACCTGGTATCTACCAGGCCCTTTATGATTGTCCCTCCTTTCTTTATAGCATGTGTAATACTGGAAACATGAAGAGAAGGGGAAAACAAAGAAAAGGATCCTCAGGATAAAAAATAATTGATTACAAATCATATGTTATAGTGCAAAGGTACAAATCCACAAAAGGTTTTTCATAGATCAATGAGTCATGCTTTACTAAAGTAGATGGCACTGTTGGACTGTCAAAATAAAGATATTTTTAAGGAAATTCAAAGACTTTTCTATTTGTTAAGCTTGCGAATACACGCATATGCCCTTTCAGAAAAATTACATTCATTTTTTTCTGAGACATGAGAGTGAATTATTTACCTAATTATTCTGGTGAAGACAGAGTTGCAATAGAAGGACATAATAGGAGGGCAAAGAAGGAAGGCCGAGGAAGAGGGAAGGATCTCAGCATTTCTTATTTTCAAATAGTTTTCCAAACAATCCACAGCCAAGATTTGTCTGTTTTAAGCTCACAAAAAAGCAAATGAGATCATTTGACTTCCATTGATAACTATCTAAAATAGTTTTTGGAAGCTTTTGTTTATCATTCAGGGCAACAGTATGTCTTTCCTATCTACCTTTTTATGTAACCAACTTTTTAAAAGTACATGAATAATGTAACATAAGTAACTTTTTTGTGACATCAGATCATTCTGGCAAATTTGTAAAATCAATTATAATTCTTAGGACAACTTTATTCTTAAAAGTATCTGCTTTCCTTCTTGTTAACATTTCAAATCATATAGGTATGAAAAAACATTTTATATGCATTTATGAGGTCTTTCTTATATTATCTGTCATGAGAGAGAACATAATCCAAATCAGATAATATTTAAATTTATATGACATTGTCCAGAAGTTTGCTTTAAATTTTTTTAAAACTAACTTTTTAAAGTTAAAAAATACTGGCTTTACTTTGTCAAGAGGTTATATGGTTCAAATTTAAGCCTGTATACCCCAGGTTTTGTAATCTTTGCAATATATGAGGCTGCCTATTATCTATGTTTATATGAGAGCTTTTAAGTATTTTGATGAAAATATGTGTTGGTGTTCTTTAGAGATCATTATGTTAAGTGAAGTAAACGAAGCACAGAAAGACAAACATCATACGTTCTCACTTATTTGTGGGATTTAAAAATCAAATCAATTGAACTCACAGAGATAGAGTGTAGAAAGATGAGGCTGGAAAGGATGGTATAGGGTTGTGGAGGAGGTGGAGATGGTTGATGGGTACCAAAAGAATGGATAAGACCTACTATTTGATAGCACAATAGAGTGACTGTAGTCAATAATAACTTAATTGTATATATTTTTAAATAACTTAAAGAATTGGATTATTTGTAACTCAAAGGATAAATACGTGAGGTAATAGATTAAATTAATTTAAGGAAATGCCATCAACTTTCAATTTTAAGATGAAATTGAAACATTTTATCTTAACATTTCCAAAACATATTTATATTTAACATTTCCAAAACATAGCAATAACAGTCATATAATGGTTTCTAATTTCGTTGTAGGATTCTGTACTCCAAATGGTGACTGAAATGAGATATGAGGTTAAACAAATTCCATTAGAGCACCTATCTAAAAAATAAGGGCTAGTTTGAGATTTCTAAATACAAAGTCTTCTATTAATTTCTAAGTTCTTAACAATGTTTACCAACTTATAAAGCATTCCTTTCCTATCCTTCCACATAGTTACAAAGTTATAGATCGAGGTGCAAAAAGTGTTGTTGATGGAAACTCTTGCAGCATAGAGTGATAACATACCTCTTATTTCACAAGATATTAAAATATCATAGATCCATATATCCTTCTCATCAGCATTCCACTGAAACCAATGGTCAGTTTAAACATGCTGTCCGGCATGTGTCATGTAGAAAACAAATCTGGTATATTTGTGCATCAAATCACAGAATACTGCCTCTCATTTGAAAATTCTGGAAAAACTGTCATTTTTTGGTTTTTGGCATTTAACTCAACTATAAAGTGAAGTTAAAATACACGTATAAGTAAACTTTATGATCAAAATCGTAAAGTCTTAAAGATTCCCCAGCATTTCAGAATTCTTTATGTCCTCTGTACTTCAGCTGAATTACCAAAAAGTAGGAGGAAAAGTCACTGCTGTATGATTTCACCCTGTATAAAGTTGACCTATAATTCTTATATCCTTGCAAACATTTTAGAATGTGAATTATTACAAAAATTCTTCAGTATTATATATAAAATACTTTATTTCTGAAAATTTCTATTCCAAAATTATATTAATTCTATTCTTGAGGATTCAGAGTGAATTATTCTATAAAATAACAGTAATATTTGACTTCCTTATAAAGTCTATGTCAAATACTAACAACATTAACATTAGACTTTCATAAAGACATATGTTCCCTTTTGTAGATTTGCAGACAAGATATTCTTCAACAATTATAAAGGAAAAAAATCAATGTATGTAATAAGATTAAACAGCTCAGATAATATATACATAATTTTATATATCTGTACAATATGTACATTTATCATATATTTTATATGTATTTGTATTTATGCATTGCATATATGCAATGTAATAACAAATTTATAAATTATACACTTCTGGGTTTAGTTGCTCATAAAACATTTACCTATAGATAAAACTTATACAACATTTTTGTTTCAGTCAGCTTTAATACTTTTTTCTTCAGCTCATTGTATTTCTTGGTTTTCCACTGTATTGATGTCTACTTTATCTGCTAGATAAAGCTATGAGTTTGTTCATTCCTTTACTAAGTGATTACTTTGTTACAGACATCATGCCAATCAATCTCTCATTTTACTGAATGCAGAGCTGAAAGTTGCCAAGACGTTTGGCTCTGCTGCCCAGTAATTTATAACAGATAAAGAAAATTCAGGTTGAAAACAGCCTTGTTACTAACAGATCCCAGGCAATTTAATTGAATATGAGTCAATACTACCACACTATTGGAATTGTTAAAATTAAATGAAGTACATAAAATGCCTGAGACCTAGTAGGCACCACTACATTTTTTCGTGGGGGTGTTTAGAGAGAGGATAGTGTACAGAATAAAGTTCCACCAAAGTAACACTAACTTTCTTGGAATTAAAATAGTAAGGTCATTCTTTCAAAAACATCAGTTTAAACAAAAATCAAAGGTAAAGCAAAATAATACAATTTAATCCTAATATTGAATATTCAGTTGATGTACTGAAATATTTTACATTATATACTTCTAAATGTAATTAAAGCAATTTTATTTTAGTATTTATTGCTTATTATTTTTATTCATTCATTTATTTGGTGCTACAGGCAATCCTACTTATCAGGGGTTTAATGTGAGGCCTGTCTTGTTCCAGTACATACCATTGTTGAAAGGACTTTAGAGAGGGAGAGGAAGAAGTATACTTAGAATTTAATAACTTATGACAGTATATAGTTAAATGGTATCTTTCATCATAAGTCTCTTTCAAGTGTCTTCAGGTTTCAATAGCTGTAAGTAAGCAGTGTGATGGCAAGAGAAGAAAATAAAATTTAATCTCCCACAGAGCAATTTCTCCTCCACTATAGATTCCTTCTAAGCTAAATAATTAAGCCTAATATTGATAGATAATACTTAGTGGTATGTTTGTGCGACCTTGTTATTTTTACCTCATAAACCATAAGTATAGGATCCATAATTAGTCTCTGTGGTAATATCAGCAAAGACGTTGGAACTGAGCTCTGAGAAAAATCCTCCCTTTACAGTTCCTCTACAATTAGGGTTGCAAGGCTTAGCTCACTGGGGATAGGTGTGTGTTAGGGGCCGAATGGGGGACTGGGGAGAAGGGAAGTGAATAATGGATAGGCATAGAGAAAACCCCCATGACCTGAATCGATAAGACGGAAGTGTGAATTGTGTTGAAAGTAGGTGTGGAGACAGACAAGGAAGAGAGGCATCCTCAGAGTAGGTGTGGGTGAATGAGGACAGGTTTTGGCTAGCTAAGCAACAAGTACTTGGTTCTCTTGTCACCCTGCCCTGGCCTACCCAGGGCATTAGAAAAATTAGGTTTTGGTTGTATACTGTCTTCAGAGATAAAGTCTGGATCTGAAAGTTACCTGAACAGTAATTAACATGCCCAGACGTGGCTCTAGAAGTCTGTAGTTCTGAAAGTAACCTGTCTACAGTATGATATATTGGCTCTTTCATTGATGAATTCAGACATAACTCTATAGTGCTTGTTGTCATTAATTGGCTTGAACAGTTCAGTGAGCATCAGATCTGGTGTGAGATAGGTTTGTGTTTAAATATCTACTCTCACACCTATTAACTGTGTGACCTTGGGCACATTTTTTAACATTTCTAAGACTTAGTTTCATGATATGTGAAATCAGGATAATCATTTCTGTGCCAGTTAATATATTGCCAGACACTTAAAAGCAATGAGCACTTTTTATATGACCTTTTTTTTTCTTATAGCCATTTATTATGTTAAAGGGAAAGGATTAAGGGAAATCTAGATCTTAGTTCATATATAGAAATGTTCATATAAAGAGTATTCATATAATGGGTCCTAAAGCAAACCACACTGAAACATTTTACACAAAGCCCTTTTACTATTCTCAAACATTCTGCAAAGTCTTAATGAAGTCTCAAATGTTATTTCATTTATATCTACCTGGAATGCTTAAAATTTCAAAAGAAAGAACAGCCAATGATGATTTAATAGCCAATTTACTTCTTATAAATTTCTACTCTTTCTTTAACTACTTGAATGCTCTTTTTAATGATGTCCTAATTCTTGCTACCCTACAAGGTCTGATCTACCTTAACTTATTCCTAGAAATGACAGTCAGTCTGAGAAGGAAAATGCTATAAGTTAATAAGCAGAATTTTAAAATGACCCTCAAGAGCAGCAGATGAATTGCTAATTAGAATGATCACTGTTGCCTCAGTAAGACTGTTCTAATATCTGAATTATGTCAGTACATTAAAAGTAGAAAGTTCATTAATGTTTTTAATGCATATCTATTATTTACAAAGCAAGTATGAGATGGGAGTATAGATGTTATTATTTATATTATGTTATCTGCTTCTCACTGTCTGTCCTCTGAGTTTCTTATTCTTCCCTTCTGGCAGGAGGACTAGAATGAGACTGGGCAGTCAATTGGGTCTTGGTTCAAGACCCAAGATAAGCACTTCACATTTGTGTGACCTTGAACAGGTGATTTAACCTTCCTGAAATTCATTTTTTTCATTGGTAAAAATCTAGGATTACAACAAGCCCAGAATTTTATTATGTCAAGGTAAAAGGTTATTAATACACAGCTTTAATGTTTAATGGTAGATTTTCTGTGCACGACAATGATCCTGTGCTTCCTAATCTCAATCATAGGCTTTTCTTTTCATATTAGACAATGCTAGTGACACATCAGTTAAAGAGGTGTGAGCTCATGGTGATGACAATTGTGTGTTGAATTGGATCACAGTCTCCATCTCATCCAGTCTCTCTTGTATGCATCTTTGAACAGAGTAGCTGTGGATATGGGTGGAAGCATAAAGGATCCTAATAACTGAATAACATCACTAACACATTCATGATTTTATCTTCATTAGCAATAGGACTCAAGCAATTGAAAAACCATAGGCTTTGTAAAAACACATGTGCATGGGCCAGGCACAGTGGCTCACGCCTGTAATCTCAGCACTTTGGGAGGCTGAGGCGGGCAGATTACTTGAGGTCAAGAGTTTGAGACCAGCCTGATCAACATGGTGAAACCCAATCTCTACTAAAAATACAAAAATTGGCTGGGTGTAGTGGCACATGCCTGTAATCCCAGCTACTGGGGAGGCTGAGGCAGGAGAATCTCTTAAACCGGGAGGCAGAGGTTGCAGTGAGCCAAGATCACTCCATTGCACTCCAGCCTGGGCAAGGAAGTGAGATTCTGTCTCAAAACAAACAAACAACAAACCAAAAACAAACAAAAGGACATCTGCTTGCTCTTGTGTAGAGAGATTCCTTTTTGATTTCTTTGTAGCACTAGTTTAAAAAATAAGAAAATTAAAATAATAAGCTTCAAGTTCCTGAGTTATCAAAGGTAAGTTAGCTTTAATATATTGATTAATAAAAAAGTGATATTGTTATATGAGTCAAAGTTAGTGAAAGAATTGAACACGTTTGATTATATCAAACTGCTAGAAAATAATCATCGTATTTACATTATATACTTCTCAATGTAATTAAAGCAATTTTATTTTAATATTTATTGCTTATTATTTTTATTCATTCTTTTTTGGTGCTATAGGCAATCCTACTTATCAGGGGTTTAATGTGAGGCCTGTCTTGTTCCAGTACATACCATTGTGGAAAGGACTTTAGAGAGGGAGAGGAAGAAGTATATTTAAAATTTTATAACTTATGATAGTATATAGTTAAATGGTATAAAAAAATCATGTTCTTACCTTAGGACATTTTTCTGGTGTATGGTGCAATATGAATACTTTTAGTAGCAAATAGCTAAAGATAAGACAATTTTAGGCCACGGGCGGTGGCTCACCCATGTAATCCCAGGAATTTGGGAATCTGAGGTGGGTGGATCATTGAGGTCAGGAGTTCTAGACCAACCTGGCCAACATGATGAAACCCCGTCTCTACTAAAAATATAGAAATTAGCCAGGTATGGTGGCACACGCCTGTAATCCCGGGTACTTGGAAGGCTGAGGCAGGAAGATTACTTGAACCTGGGAGGTGGAGGTTGCAGTGAGCCAATATTGTGCCACTGCACTCCAGCCCAGGCTACAGAGCAAGACTCAGTCTCAAAAAAAGAAAAAAAAAGAGAAAATTTTATGATTTTTTTTCTTCTAAATATGATGATCAAAAGTAATTCTCAGTCTTTTGAAAACAGTAAAGGATGCTGTAAAATATATATAAATAAAAATAACCCTAAGGAATATTATCTATTTCTCAAAGAAAGTTAAAATAATACAAGCTTGAATATGGCTGACTTAATTAAAACTAATTAACATTGTTATTGTGTAACTAATGACTTGAAAAGAGCAATGTCATGAGCCATCAATTACGGATTAGTGTAAAAAAGAGTAAGTGCTATAGACTAGAATGTCACTATAAGCCTCAGGGTGTTTTGATTTTTAAAATATATTTATCTGAAGTATATTTATCAGATTATAACATAGCATTACAGTTGTTGTAAAATGATAAACATAATATCACTAATGAATTGTTTATCACTAAAAAACTGTTTACAGGGTGTTATAGGGTTTAGGGTGTTTTATGAAGTAATATTTTTTCTGGACTTCAGTAGTTCACTTACACATGTGTTTTGTAAGGAAGTCTAGAATGAAATTGGAGGTTTTAAATACTTATAAAGGATGTCTATTTCACTGGTTATTTTCCTCCTTTGTGTGGAGTCAATGGGCATTATATTTTTTATATTTTGGGAGGAGTTTTATTTATATTTTCTGAAATGATAGTTGATTCTGCCCTATTATAATGAAGCTTTCATTAGGCCCTTCACAATTCTAAAAATTATTTTCTTCTCAACTTTGTTTCCCATGCCTCCTACATTGAAGTTTTAAAAAATCTTTGCTTCTCTAAACTGCTAGTTTCTTCTCTGACTTCTCTTCGAACTCTTCCCTGTACTATCCTACCCCTTTATTTTAAACTTTTAATATGTTGCCTTACATAAAGGGTTTTTTTTCTTTTTTTCTCTGTAAATCTTAAATTCTTCGAGGATTGTGATGTTAACTTATTCAGCTGTTAATTCTCTCAGCATTTATATGAAGTTATACGAGATATATATGAAAAAATGCCTATAAGGGTACATAAAATATTAATTAAAATTGATATATTAAAATATCATGTTATTTTGGAATTTGTAATACATTAAAAATGAGTATCTTCAATCTAGCCATGTGTATTAGTCTGTTTTCATGCTGCTGATAAAGATGTACCCAAGACTGGGTAATTTATAATGGAAAGAGGTTTAATAGACCCCAATTCCACGTAGCTGGGGAGGCCTTACAATTATGACAGAAAGCAAAAGGCATGACCAACATGGTAGCAGGCAAAGAGAGCGCCTGTGCAGGGGAACTCCCTTTTATAAAGCCATCAGATCTTGTGAGTCTTATTCACTATCACGAGAGCAACATGGGAAAAACCCATCCTCATGATTCAATTACCTCCCACTGGGTCCCTCCCACAACACGTGGGAATTGAGGGAGCTACAATTCAAGATGAGATTTGGGTGAGGACACAACCAAACCATATCACCATGTTTTTATGAAAACGTTGAAGAAGTTTAATGTTGTCCATTTATTTATATTTATTTATTTATTTATTTGAGAGGAAGTTTCACTCTTGTTGACCAGGCTGGAGTGCAATGGCGCAATCTCCGCTCACTGCAACCTCCGCCTCCTGGGTTCAAGTGATTCTCCTGCCTCAGCCTCCTGAGTAGCTGGGATTATAGGCATGCACCACCACACCCAGCTAATTTTGTATTTTTAGTAGAGACAGGGTTTCTCCATGTTGGTCAGGCTGGTCTCAAACTCCCAACCTCAGGTGATCCACCCACCTTGGCCTGCCAAAGTGCTGTGATTACAAGCTTGAGCCACCACGCCCAGCCTGTCCATTTATTTTTACAAATGAAAAGAATCTCCTTATGCTCTAGTAGGTATATACAATGTTCTAGTTAAGAATGTTCTATTGGCCAAGCATGGTGGCTCACGCCTGTAATCTCAACCTTTGGGAGGCTGAGGTGGGCTGATCACTTGAGCCCAGAAGTTCAAGACTAGCTTGGGCAACATGGTGAAGCCCTGTCTCTACAAAAAAAATCCGGGCATTGTGACATACATGTGGACCTATAGTCCCAGCTACCCAGGAGCCTGAGGTGGCATTATTTCTGAAAACTTTGTTCTCTTCTACTGTTCTATATATCTGTTTTGGTACCAGTACCATGCTGTTTTGGTTACTGTAGGCTTGTAGTATAGTTTGAAGTCAGGTAGTGTGATGCCTCCAGCTTTGTTCTTTTTGCTTATGATTGTCTTGGGTATATGGGCTCCTTTTTGGTTCCATATGAAATTTAAAGTAGTTTTTTTTTCTAATTCTGTGAAGAAAGTTGATCTATAAATTACTTTGGGCAGCATGGGCATTTTCATGATATTGATTCTTCCTATCAACGAGCATGGAATGCTTTTCCATTTGTTTGTGTCCTCTCTTATATTCTTGAGCAGTGGTTTGTAGTTCTCCTTGAAGAGGTCCATCACATCCCTTGTAAGTTTTATTCCTAGATGTTTTATTCTCTTTGAAGCAATTGTGAATGGGAGTTCACTCATGATTTGGTTCTCTGTTTGTCTATTATTCGTGTATATGAATGCTTGTGAATTTTGCACATTGATTTTGTATCCTGAGACTTTTCTGAAAAGAAACTAGCATCAGAGTGAACAGGCAACCTACAGAATGGGAGAAAATTTTTGCAATCTATACATCTGACAAAGGACTAGTAGCCAGAATCTGCAATGAACTTAAACAAATTTACAAGAATAAAACAAACGATCCCATCAAAAAATGGGCAAAGGATATGAACAGACACTTCTCAAAAGAAGACATTTATGTGACCAACAAACAAATAAAAAATGCTCATTAACACTGGTCATCAGAGAAATGCAAATCAAAACCACAATGAGATATCATCTCACTCCAGTTAGAATGGCGATCATTAAAAGTCAGGAAACAACAGATACTGGAGAGGATGTGGAGAAATAAATGGTTTTACACTGTACGTGGTAGTGTAAACTAGTTCAACCATTGTGGAAGACAGTGTGGCGATTCCTCAAGGATCCAGAACCAGAAATACCATTTGACCCAGCAATCCCACTACTGGGTATATACCCAAAGGATTATAAATCATTCTACTATAAAGAAACATGCACACGTATATTTATTGTAGCACTATTCACAATAGCAAAGACTTGGAACCAATCCAAATGCACATTAATGATAGACTGGATAAAGAAAATGTGGCACATATACACCATGGAATACTATGCAGTCATAAAAAAAAAGAATGAGTTCATGTTTTTTGCAGGGACATGGATGAAGCTGGAAACCATCATTCTCAGCAAACTAACACAGGAACAGAAAACAAAACACCGCATGTTCTCTCTCATGAATGGGAGTTGAACAGTGAAAACACATGGACATAGGGAGGGGAACATCACACACCAGGGCCTCCTGGGCGGTAGGGGGCTAGGGGACGGATAGCCTTAGGAGAAATATGTAATGTAAATGACAGATAGATGGGTGCAGCAAACCACCATGGCACGTGTATACCTGTGTGACAAACCTGCACGTTCTTACCCCAAAACTTAAAGTATAATAAAAAGAAAATTAAAATTAAAAAAGATACATTGCTCTGCATCTCCAGAAATCTCTGCTGGTAACATTCACTCAACAAATCTTCATTGTAATAAACAGGGAATTCTAGTGAAACACACTGTGAAGTACATTACAAAAGTGATATTTCCATGAAGGAGCTTAAGCCCCTTGGAAAAGTCATTACCTAGAATCCAGAGATACTTTGAAATGCAAATAGTCCACTTGAGACAAGGGGGCGCCTGTTGTTCTGCCTTGATTATGTCTTCAGGCCTCAATTTCAAGTAAATGAGAGAGCAGAAGAAAGGTGTTCTTTTGATGAGCTCTGCCCTCAGGGTAATAAAGGCAGAGGGAGAATTGCTAGGTGGTATCCATTCCTAATTCTTTCCTGGTCATCAGTAATTACAAAACACTCACTGTTATTTTGAGATGTGAGCAAAGTGTAACTTTGGTTATATGCTGCCGGTTTTTCATTAATAGTTAGCAGTGAAACTGAAAAGTTAAAAGAGTATTTACTTGCTGTCTGTGGGGAAAACAGGAAAGGAAAAACCTAAGAAGAAATTATCACATATTCCTGTACGTCTCCAGGGAAACCTATCTTATCTCATTCACAGGAGATGAGGTGCTCCTTCTCTCCATCCTCAATCGAGTCCAATCTTTTCACTTTTACTTTCGATCTCATCTTTTTTTTTTGTCAACAGCTCTATCAATATTTCCTCTATTCCATTTATATTTGACCTCTGACTCCTTCAGTCATTTCTCTCACCCTGTTTATAAGGAATTTTCTACTGTTTTTCATTCCTAAGCTCCTCCTCAAATAAAAAGCCTTTTATTAACCATACACACCCTAATTATACTTACAATCACTAATCTCTCAGTTTTAATTGATTCACCAACACATTACAGTTTGTTTTCATTTTCATCCTCAAGACTCTAATTAAACATCAAAAGTGAAGTTCATCAGTGACTCAATATTACCAAATCCAGTGAGAATATTCACTCAACTTACTGGACCTTTTTATTGTGTACTATACACCAGGCATAACTGTCTATGACTCATTACTCTCTGGTATTCTGTTACACTATTTATGTAATTTTCATTTCTGGGCTCTTACTCTCCCTATCACTTAAATAATAGGCTTGCCCACAGTTCTCTCTCAAATCCATTACTCTTTTTTTCTCTCTCTTTGCTTTCATATCTGATTTTGAGTTTTATGTATGAACCATGATTGGCTTTGGGGATTCCCGAATCTCCATGTTTAATCCATACATCTTTATTGACTTTCATATTCATATATATGTGTAAATGTATATATATATATGTTTATTTATTTATAGCCAAACATACCTACTTTGAATTTTTGCAGCCACCTCAAACAAACTTTCACCTCTTTTCCTCAATCCTTGCCGGATTCCTTTTCCCTGACAGTATCACCTAGACCCTCAAGGAAATACCTTAAAATCACTTCTTCCATTGTATGGATCTTCTTCCATTGTATAGCTCTTCTTCCATTATATGGTTCTTATTCATTGTCTCCTCAAAATTTAGCTCTTTTGGGAAATTATTCCTCTCAGAAAAGCTTCCATTAAACCTTAAATTGAGCTAAGTGTTCACCTCTATCCTCTTCATGGGTATTTAACACTGCATTTGACATAATAATATGACATATTTAAATGTGTTTACCTACCTAATGAGGGAGTTTTCCGTGAAAAAGATACATGATATCTCATGTTATCTTATGTTCCATCAAACTTAACTAAGATTCCCATGCTTTTTTCATGCTTTTTTTCCCATGCTTTTTTTCCTCCCATGCTTTTTTCTTTTCCTCCTAGACAAATATAAATAAAAAGTTTCTAGTTAAATGACATCGGGTTTTTGAGCCTGATTTCTTTCTCAACAACTTCATAGTGACATCACAACTAAAGTCAAGAAATAATACTTTTATGATTTGAAGGGCAAAGCAATGAGGTTTCTTGTTATTCCTTACTAATCACTACTTGTTTTGACTCTGGAGATTTCCTCATTTCAAATGGTAGTCATAAGATTTATGTGTAAAAACGTATAATTTTATTGTAACCTTTTTTGGTGTAGGCTGTGTTCAATATCACTTACTTTGTGGATCTTAAAAGTTCGAATACAGTGACCTCTAAGAGGGGCACTACTCTGATTCTAATTGCCCCAAAATTGATGTGATTGTTTTCTGAAGAAGTAAAATGAATTTAAGTACTTAGACATTTATATAAGTGGATGATTTTCTTTCCCTAGGAAGGACATAACCGAAACCAGAAAAAAATAAATCTTATAAAAGATTTTCAGCAGTTTATTGATATCGGGAGGCAAATTGTTTAATTAAACATATATATATATGTACACACACATACACATACACATATACATAATTAAATCTGTTCTTCTATGCTTTATCTTATCCCACAGATATTCAATATTGTTATAAGGTTACTCAAAGCTACATGTGATTATTTGTTTGGACATTATATTAAATATAGTTAGTTTCAAAGCAAAAATTGCACAAGAAAAATTTTAATAGAAAAGAAAGACTTTATTCAAGGCTATTGCAAGAGGAGACAGAAGCCATATCTATGTTTGAACTCAACTCTGGAAACAAATGTTGGGCTGGGATGAGCTATATAAGTACTGGGGGATATTAGTGGGGAGGTTGATCAATGAGCTATGTTGAGCACACTGAGTTATTTCCTGTTTGCAAATGCTTTTCTCTGTAATTAGGTCACCTGTGTTTGCTAATTGGGGCCCTTCTAAGTTAGGGATCTACTTTCCCATAGGGACTGGGAAGATAGGGGCACAATCTTCCTTGATAATTGCATTTGAAAGAATGGCTTCCAAGTCCTTAAGAAGGACATTTATCTATTGTAAAATTGTCAATAGGCTTTTAGAAAGATTTACATATACAGATATTCCTTGACTTGAAGTTAGTTCCAATAAACCCAAAATAAATTGAAAATATTTTAAGTGGATGAGGTGCGGTAGCTCATGACTTAATCTCAGCATTCTGGGAGGCAAATGCAGGAAGATTGCTTGAGGACAGAAGTTCAAGATCAGCGAGACAAGATAGTGAGACTCCATTTCTACCAATTTTTTTTTTTTTTTTTTTAATTAGCTGGGCACAGTGGTGCATGCCTGTAGTCCCAGCTACTTGTGAGGCTGAGGCAGGAGGATCCCTTGAGCCCAGGAATTGGAGGCTGTAATGAGCTATGATCACTGCATTCCAGCTTGGCTAACAGTGCTAGATATTGTGTCTCAAAAAACAAACTAACTAACAAACAAAACAAGTAAACAAAGAAAATACTGCAAGTGGAAAATGTATTCAAGCATTCAATTACACCTAAGCTAAGGAACTTATAGCTTAGCCTACCTAAAAGGTGCTCAGAATAATTGTATTACATTAGCCAAAATTCAGCAACATCATCCAACACAAAGCTTATATTACAATAAAGTGTTGAATATCCCGTGTAATTTATTAAACACTGTACCAGAATTGAAAGAGAGAATCGTTATATAGGTACTGCAAGACAGTTTCTACTGAATACGTATCATACCATAATAAAATTGAAAATTGTTAAGTTGAACCATTGTAAGTTAGGGCCATCTGTATCACAAAGGGGCAGAGAATTTGCAATTACATGTTTTCTAAATAAAATGCTCTAAGAAAAGGGAGATTAGAGCCAAAAGTCAGGGAGAAGCCTGTCTAAAATTTAATCAGCAGAGGGAAACATTAAGGCCATCTTTGTCATTGAGCTTATTAAGAATGTCCAAATTCCCTAGACACATGTTAAGTAGAGGAATATGACTGTGGTTTTATTTTGTCACCAAGGCTGCTCAAGTGTAACCTAACTCAAGACATCATTTAGGAGGAGAATGCGATAAACCAAAATATATTAATAAAGAAGTGGCAGCCTTAATATATGAGATGGCATATTTTTAGAAAAAATTCATGTAAGTGAACCATAGCAGATATGACAACAAATTTTGGCAAAGAGAGGAGACATTCATGAAATTAGATTTTTTTTGTTGTTCTTTGAGACAGGGTCTTAGTCTGTTGCCCAGGCGGTGACATGATCACTGTCACTGCAGCCTTGACCACTGGGCTCAGGTGATCCTTCCACCTCAGCCTCCTGGGTGGCCAGGACTACAGGTGTGCACCAACACACCTGGTTAATTTCTTCTATTTTTCGTAGAGACAGGGTTTTGCCATGTGGCCCAAGCTGGTCTGGAAATCCTGAGCTCAAGGCATCCATCTGCCCTGGCCTCCTCCCAAAGTGCTGGGATTGCAGGTTTGAACCACCATGCCCAGCCTACCCTTGGGGACTCTTTAGTTGCCTTACTTAGACAATTTATTTCATGGTTTTGTGGCAGGTCTACTGCCTGCCAATAATTCATAACTGTAGACTAGAGATTTAAAATGAGTGAAGCATTGGATAGAGAAAACTTTAGCATTCAACAAAAAAAAGTCTGAAATTCCTCAAAAAAGAATTTATCTAAAATCTGTTAAAATGTTAAAGAGAAAGATACTACAGCCTAAGTAAAATGATCAGTTCGGGGTTAATATACTCATCCTTAAACTTTTCTTTTATCTTAGTGAGTAAAAATATTTTCGAAAACTTTAAATTTTTAGAATAGAGTACTGTAATAAATTTATGAGCGATTCAAAAGTGGATATTTGCAATTAATTCTACACATCAGTTCTGTTTATTTACATACATCCTACCTTTCATTGTTTATTTGGTATTTGATTTTGTTATAGGAATATAAAAGAGTATATGACAAGTAATTATATGTAGAGATAAAATATTTATTTTATTTAAAGTGAGAAGAAAATCAGGGAATTATTTTTATTTTTGAAACTGAGTTATTTCATAATTATTTTGAGGCATTGTTTTAGTCTGTCGTCACATTGTTATGAGACTGGGTAATTTATAAGAAAAGAGGTTTAATTGACTCACAGTTCCACAGGCTTTACAGAAGCGTGGCTGGGGAGTCCTCAGGAAACTTCTAATCATAGCTGGAGGAGAAGGGGAAGCAGGCACATCACATGGTGGAGCAGGAGACAAAGAGACAGTGAAAGAGCAAGTGCTGCATACTTTGAAACAACCAGATCTCCTGAGAACTCACTCACTATCATGAGAACAGCAAGGGGGAAGTTCATCCCCATGATCCAATGCCCTCCCACCAGGCCCCTCCAACAACATTCAGGATTACAATTCAACAGGAGGCTTGAAGGCAACACAGAGTCAAACCGTATCATGCATCATAAAAACAAAGAAAAAACATTATTTCATGATTGAAAAATATTGCTCCCTATATATGTATACACATATACGTATGCATCCTGCATCAAAATCATGGCACATGTAATCTTAGTGTGTATTTAATTTATCTCTAATTATAATGAATAAAAATAAATTTGGCATTTGAATTAATATTTTATACTGCCCCAACTTAAAACTCTTTTTATCTATAAAATTAGAAGCCAATCCTCAGGTAATAATGTCATTCTTTCTGTTTTAAGATAATTATATAACGTTCATTGTATCTTTAAAAATCTGTATTTTCTGATTTTCTAGATATTCGCAGAGGAAAGTAATTTATATCAGAGACTATGATATCATATATACATTACTATGATCTATATTTAAACATAAATAAAAATATTGTACATTACTCTTTTGAGCAGCATTTAATACTGTAAATTTTGTATGGATAGTCACTGCATATGAATGAATAGCTCTACTTTTGATAAGAGCCTAAAAAATCTGTATACAGGCAGAGTTTTCCCCTGAAATTATAATAGGTAGAATCAGTGTGAATATTAATTCTTTTTTGAATTTAAAAATAATTCTTGTCCCATTACTATGTGTGAGGCTCTGTTCTAGGAGCAGGGAATACCACAGTGAAGTAAATAGGGACAAAACTCACATACATATGGGTGGAGCCTGAAAGAAAGGAAAATAAAGAAACAATAATATAGTATATTTTAAGGTTGTTAGTGTTGTGGGGGAAAAAATCAGAAGTTAGATAGGGAGTTCAGCAGTTCACATTTAAAATTTTAAATATAAGAAACATTTTCTTTTGCAAAGTTTTGTGTGTGTATTTTTAAAAATATATTTTGCCTTTTAAGAATGTTTGGCTTGGTCTTTTATTTCATGCTATTAAATATGCTGCCATTTTTATTCTGTTAACTTTTAACCATATCTGGCACTCAGTGTTAAAATTAATAAAATCACTATGGTTGTTTTATGTGTCTTTCTTCAAATTTCCTTACATGTCCAATATGATGAAATATTGTGGCATATTATAAAGTTTTCATCATTTCTAAAACAAAGTCAATGAACACAAAAATGAGTAGATTGATATAATTTTTACTTATTTAATTTACCTTATCTTCCCTGTTTGTTGTTATTTTTAGGTGGGAGAATCATATTGCTGTGAGTTATTCTGCCAATTTCTTTTTTCTAGGATAAAGGAAAAGTACCTGGATCAAGAGTTTAAAAACTAATTTCATTATGCAAATAGGTGTATGGTATGTGCATGCATTGCTTGTTATTTGGATAGTAAGTGTCTGTTGAGAATATTATGATTTCATTATGCAATACATAGGGAGAGTCAGAGAACATTATTTTTAAGGACAGTTTTTAGTAGATCCATGATGAACTCAAATTATATGAATTGTTAACATTTTACTATTTAAAACAAACATATCAATATTGACATTCAGCATAGTAAGTCAATTTTTAAAGCGTGATTAAAAAAGAGAAAACCAGGCTTTATGCTTATGTGCAGAAAACATATCAACCAAAATATATTTATATGTATTAAGCTTCCTTTGAATAATACTGTGCTTCAATGGAATAATAGACCTACTGACCGCTTTTTAGAAAATAGAAACAAAGTCAATTTTTTTACAATTGTTGTCCTTATAATAATGTGAATTAGAAAACTATATGTTTTCAGTAAAACCTCTTGTAAGGATAATGGAGTTCTTGAAATGTGGGCTTTTGTAAAGGGCCAACTGGCCCAAATTTCAACCTCATTTGAAGAACCATATATGATTGGCTTTGCATGTTTCTGACAGGGACTCAGCCTGGAGAGAAGGGGGCTTCTGGGTCAGATTACTTTCTTAAAGTCTTGAATTCCCTATGAATTTAATAATTTATTTATATTTCTACCTGGAGAAAATCAAACAATGCTTTTTCCTTTTAAAATTTCTTACATTTGATATTGCCACCCCACGGCTTCTATTTTTCTCTTTAAATTGGTCTTTTATGCTTACTTTTAATTTAGGACAGGTATCATCCTGGTCTCTATGTACCTTTAAGGATTGATTTAGGTAACACATGTCTCAAGGGGCTCCCTTATCTCTGACACATATTTGATTTTAGAGTTTCATTCAACACTGATGCATTTGGTCATAACTGCCCTTGATTTTTTAGACACTTCCCAATAAATGTGATCAAATACAATCTACGTTTGCCCTAAACGATACAGTTTCTGATAGCTGCTTGTGACTATTTTAATTTATATTTATTTAAATAAAATCAAATGAAATTCAAAATTTAGTCCTTCAGTCACACTAGCCCCATTTCAAGTCCTCAAGAAACGCATGTGGCTAGTGATTACAGTGGTATAGTAGAGACAGAGAACATTTCTATTATTGCAGAAAGTTTATTGAATGGTGCTTATATGTTTTTATTGAGGAATAATGCAACTGACTTTTAGATTGAAAATCCATCTAAGTTCTCTACAACTCCGGCTGAAACTAGCTTCCAGATCTTTTGGCACTAAGAAAGATGCTTTTTTAGAGTTCAGCTGTGCCCAGGAACACGGGCCATTTATAATGCCCAATTTTCTATTTAATGGTTTTCCTTCCTTGAACTTGCAATAATATAGGAGAAAAGTTTTGCTGTATTCATTTATATGAAGAAGAAAATTATTAGGATACCAGAAGTTATATTTAATTTTTGGTTTGAAAATGTATACATGTATCTAGATTCTTTGATGTGACCTTAATATTTAATGATGATCCTTAAAATATCAGTATAGTTTAACATTTCTAACAATCCTAGAAGTGAGAGATAATAGAATATTTAGACAGCATGAGTTTGATTTGTGTTGCAAAGGTCTTAGAAGGGTCGAAAAGCCTCATGACAGGTCAGAAGGTGGATGGCATTGTCAAGATATCTCATTTGCAGGTCACAAATATATACTGCACCATTGAAGTCATCTTCCAACTTTCTTGTGAATCAGATTTCGGGTTAGACCCCGAAAGGTTTTACTACCCATGGGACAGGTTAAATAAACATGTTAAGGTTAAATTATGAGGGTGCATTAGAAGCAAGTTTTTATTGCTGTAAGAAATAAAATCAGAGTTTTTAGAGAGGCTTTTATAATGTATCTTTAAACAATTTATTTACGGTGAGGCAGAAATTACATATAGTTCATCTTCTATGCAATTCCTTCCAAAAACAATTATGTATTTGTCACAACACACACATCAGATACTGAGAGTTAAAAATAGATATACCTACCAGCAGATGCGGTATTTTTCATTTTCAAGAAACTCTAGTCCAAATCATGTTTTCTTTCTTGGGGTGTGTGTTCATTTTCTCATTGACATACCAATGTGTGGGTATCTTCAAGTTATACGTATTGCAGTTGTGGCACTGAGACCCGGTCCACAGCCAGTTCACCACGTCAATGCTTAGGCCCAAGGACGATTAAGTTAAAGTAGCTCAACAGTGCATCTGGGAAATAGGGCCTTTCACCTTTATTTTTTTCTAAAATTGATGGTCTCCTTCAGAAAAGCCAAAGTAAAAGAATAAACCACAAATCCTCCTTAAATAATAATCTTTAAACTTTTATAGGGCTTTTCATTTAATGCAGATTGTTTGCCTCTTGAGTACCTAATATTTATATCTCTTTTTATTTACTTTAACACTGTATTTCTTTTGTGTAGGCAATTGTGTATTTAAGAAATGATGGCCACTATCACTTTAATTTTCTCTTTCTTTCCTGTAATTGACTAAATTTATAAAAATATTCTGAAACTTTTGTGTCACATTAGAGGAGTAGTTTGATTCCAGTTGAACCAACATTAGAAATCACTTATTTAATCTTTTTCTGCTCACTTCATGTGGCTTCTTCATACAAGTATTTCTTAACCAGCACACACATTCTTATCGCCTGAGGAGCTTTTGGAAAAAATAAATGCTGGTGCTAGGATATTCTCCCAGATCAATTAATAATTCTCTCCACCAGATATGACAAGGTATTTTTATTTCACAACCCTTCTCCATTTTTCTTGTATTTGCTGTGATTCCACACTTTACATAATTTGGCTAGAACACTGAAAACAATGTGCTTGTTAAAAAGCTAGTATGTATACATATAAACCCATGTTTGTACTATAACACACTGACTCTAATAACTGGGAAAATACCCATAATGAATCTTAATTTCTTTACTGGGAGATTTATGAGGAAATATTTTGTTGATGCCTTCCACACTTTTAATGCCCTCACTGTGTGATAAACAGGAACCATGTATCAGAATGTAGCCAGGTGTGGATTGAATTGGAAAGAAAGGAGAGTTGATATCCCAGCTTAAGTTATCCATCAGGAAGTATCTGTGAATTTAATTCACCCATTTTCATCTTTAAGATTATGCATATTAAATAGAGAGCAGACTCACTTATTTAAAGACCTGTTCAGTTGAGACTCGGTTTACAGTAATTTTATAAGTATAGATATCTGTGTTTAGTGCCAGGTTCAGCATTGTTTGTTGAATAAAAACCAAATTTTAAATTCTAGAAGAAAGTTTTGATGCATTGTTTTCTAACCTAAACCCAAAATATTTAAAATATAGTTTAAAGTGCTAAATGGCATTATTTTATCCATAGTTTTCCTTACCAATACAATTGTTGAAAAAAAAATCTGATTGTCACAAAGATGAATTGCCTAAGTCCAGGAAAATGTGCAAATATAGAACCAGTGAAATCTTCAACCAATCTTCTTTGCAGAATGCCCAAAGTTTCTAATTAAGGTCAGTCCTTAAGTAACATGTAAATGTATTCAATCTAATATTGATGAAGCAAGATACAGCATAGTGATTAATTATGCATTACTTCTACAAAGTTTTCAAGTTAAAGAGATTAAGTATCCCTGTATAAAATAATTGGTCATAGGGAGTAGGTGAATGAAAATAATTTATTCTAGTCTTAATAACACAGGGTGTTTTAAATTAATTATAGGCTCTTAAAATCCATTGGTTTTGTAAGTAGACTTTTATTTTCTTATTAACCTTACGTTACTGATAGAAAGTTGAAATTGTTAACCATTTTTTGTAACTTTTCAGCCAATTCATATAGACTCTTATATGTAGCATTATTAATCTGTAATAATTTGTCATAATTTTCATAAGCAGTTGCTAGAATTTATAGCTATATTAAAACAAATTTTATGCTGGGCATGATGGTTCACGCCTGTAATCCCAGCACTTTGGGAGGCCAAGGTGGGTGGAGCACTTGAAGTCAGGAGTTCAAGACCAGCCTGGCCAACGTAGTGAAACTCCGTCTCTACTAAAAATACAAAATTAGCCAGGCGTGGCATGCGCCTGTAATTCCAGCTACTCAGGAGGCTGAGGCAGGAGAATCACTTGAACCCAGGAGGTAGAGGTAGCCGTGAGCCAAGACCGTGCCATTGCACCCCAGCCTGGGCAACAAGAGTGAAACTCCGTCTCAGAAAAGAAAAAAAAAATGCTATTAAAATAAAAGCAAAGAGCAATACATAATATAATGAAGATTTTAAGAGAAGTACAAAATACTTTTTATTCTCAAACTGTTGAATTTTAAAGAAACAAGATAAAGTGATTGACAGATAGATAGGACAATGAGAATATGTAAGTTATCTCTATAGTTAAGACCTCTATGTCCAAAGACATATTTTTTATTGAAAATATTTATTCTTTGGTTCAAAATTTACTAACCTATACTACATCAGATAAAAAGATAATAAACCTCATTGACTTACATAATAATTTCTAGTGTGAGAATATCTTTTCAAAGGAGCATTGTAATACCCGTATAAGGGAGACAAATGTTTTCATGCATATTTCACAGAAAAGGAAATGGAATGGATACTACATAGCGGGGCCCATGTTAGTCATCTTACAAAGATTACCATTAATATTCTCCATTTTTAAGGTAATATAACTTACCTAACCATACCATCTTGATTATGTCATAATGACCCTTTTGAAAAGTGACTATTCCTTTTAAAGGATTTAGTGAAAATGCTCCCCTTCAAATTTATTATTTGGCAAATAATATGTTTCTCCTGAACTGATGTATTGTGACTGAAGGAAAAAGTCACAAACACTACCATACAATTAAATTCTGCTAAATAACTGGAGTATTTGTATTATTATTAACAATGTGGCTGTTAAAAAACAGTAGAGACACACAGGATAATCAGGTGAAATGGAATACACTACATATAGAGCAATAGTTACTCCAGAACAAAGTTTGAAGATGATATAACCTATGTCATATGTATAAGAAAATAATATGGAAAATATGTTTTGTTATGTCTTAAGAGATATTATTTGTGGTGAGAATGTTTTCCTGAAATGAGAAAGGATAATGTATTCAATTTTTAAAAATCCTTATTTTACTAACTATTGGTTGAGGACATGATTAAATTGTAGTAGCCTTTTTAGTTAGAAAAGGTTGCTCCTCAGTTTCTGATAAACTTACAAGGCTCTTGATTTGTTTCTTGTAGTTTAGCTTTGGACTCTCTTAGCACCTGATCACTGACTGTAAGAACAAAGAACCCCATGACTACTTAAGGAAACCCTTAACTGGCCTTATATTGTCCACAGTAATCCACAATGGAATGATTTAATGAGAGCCAGTTTCTTAGAACTTTGGAGTTTCAGGTTTGGTTTTATAGGTAGAGGCTTAAGTGGCACCTGGCAGGCAAGAGTTGATCTGGACTTAATCTAACAGATTCCATTTACAAAATCACCTTCCAGAGGGTGCTTCCCTGGTTATATTCAGCTCTACAACTGATATTTCAAGTGTTTTTGCAGCATTTTACTTTCTGCTCATTTGTGAGATAATAAGAATTAATCCGTTACATAAATTTAGTTTTGAAATATAAACAAGGATATATATATATATAATATATATATTTAGTCATTAGACCCTCTCAGTAATTATAAAGATTTAATAACAAAATATGCCTTCACTAAGGAGGTATCATTTAGATATGTTTTGTCAATAAATGCAAAATGTTCCTCTCTAACTATACGTAAAAGGAAACTAACATAAGGGAAGCTTTTGGGTTTTTTCCATGCAATCCACATGGTATATAGTAGTGTATAATACTGTGTCCGGACTTGGTGGGTTCTTGGTCTCGCTGACTTCAAGAATGAAGCCACGGACCCTCGCGGTGAGTGTTATAGCTCTTAAGGTGGTGCGTCTGGAGTTTGTTCCTTCTGATGTTCGGATATGTTTGGAGTTTCTTCCTTCTGGTGGGTTCTGGTCTCGCTGGCTCAGGAGTGAAGCCGCAGACCTTCCCTGTGAGTGTTAAAGCTCTTAAGGCGGCAGGTATGGAGTTGTTCCTTCCTCCCGGTGGGCTCGTGGTCTCGCTGGCTTCGGGAGTGAAGCTGCAGACTTTCCCAGTGAGTGTTCCAGCTCATAAAAGCAGTGTGGACCCAAAGCGTGAGCAGCAGCAAGATTTAGTGCAAAGAGTGAAAGAACAAAGCTTCCACAGTGTGGAAAAGGACCAGAGCGGTTTGCCACCACTAGCTGGGGCAGCCTGCTTTTATTTTCTTATCTGGCCCCACCCACATCCTGCTGATTGGTAGAGCAGAGTGGTCTGTTTTGACAGGGCACTGATTGGTGCGTTTACAATCCCTGAGCTAGACACAAAGGTTCTCCACCTCCCCACTAGATTAACTAGATAGAGAATGTGGACACAAAGGTTCTCCAAAGCCCCACCAAAGTAGCCAGATACAGCATGTCAACTGGTGCATTCACAAACCCTGAGCTAGACACAGGGTGCTGACTGGTGTGTTTACAAACCTTGAGCTAGATACAGAGTGCCGATTTGTGTATTTACAATCCCTGAGCTAGACATAAAGGTTCTCCAAGGCCCCACCAGAGTAGCTAGATACAATGTGTCGATTGGTGCATCCACAGACCCTGAGCTAGACACACTGTGCTGATTGGTGCGTTTACAATCCCTGAGCTAGACATAAAGGTTCTCCACGTCTCCACCAGACTCAGGACCCCAGCTGGCTTCACCCGGTGGATCCCACACCGGGGCTGCAGGTGGGCCGCACAGGAGCCCATGGAGAGGGTGGGAGGCTCAGGCATGGCGGGCTGCAGGTCCTGAGCCCTTACCCGCGGGAAGGCAGCTAAGGCCAGGTGAGAAATCAAGCGCAGCGCCAGCGGGCTGGCACTGCTGGGGGACCCAGTACACCCTCCGCAGCTGCTGGCCCGTGTGCTAAGCCCCTCATTGCCGGCCAGCTGCTCCGAGTGCGGGGCCGCCAAGCCCACGCCCACCCGGAACTCCAGCTGGCCCGCAAGCGCCGCGCAGCTCTGGTTCCCGCTCGCGCCTCTCCCTCCACACCTCCCTGCAAGCTGAGGGAGCCGGCTCTGGCCTTGGCCAGCCCAGAAAAGGGCTCCCACAGCGCAGCCGCGGGCTGAAGGGCTCCTCAAGTGCCGCCAAAGTGGGAGCCCAGGCAGAGGAGGCGCCGAGAGCCAGCGAGGGCTGTGAGCACTGCCAGCACGCTGTCGCCTCTCAATAGCACATGGTATACTAGTAGTATATAAGGATGTTTGCTACATAAATCATCTTTAACATAAATTGGTAAGTAGCTATGCCATGAGCTATTCATACACCACAGTTTTTGTAATTTTAGCAGAGTTGGTTATACATGCTTAGTACCAATATATCCGTTATTTTTTAGTTGTTGAAATTAAAAAGAACCTTTAGTCAAAATTCAAGTCTTTTTCAGATGTCTTTTCCTTGATAAGATTGTGGTGGTTAATCTTCAGTTCTTGCTATGTACAGCTAATCGATTGTCCACCAAAGATTATAACAACATAGAATTTTAAGGTAAATTTAAACATAAGAGATTCGCTGTATATAATTGTGCAAACTTTTTAAAAATTTTAATTATTGAGAGATTTTATTTAATTTTAATGGAACTAATTGTATTACAGATATCCCAAATGGGGATATAATTTCAAGTAAGACAAACTGTGCTCTTCCAGTATTTTGAATATTGTTCATTATACTGCTAAATTTAAGTAATTCTATTTGAATAACATGGAATGGATTATACTTGTAAGTTAATGTAATTCATAATAAGTATTTTTATTAATTTGTGTAATTTTTAACAAAAAAAGCAAGTCTCTGATAAAAATTATTTTTATTCATAAGTAAATATAAATGTGTATATAAAATGCAAAACAATGGTTTTGAAAATCAGAGATTATATTAGTTGCATTTCTTTGATATAAGCAAACAAAAACAATTGGTGTGAAAATTAAAATCATTTTACAAAGCAAAAAATAGTCATATTTTAAATATATTGGAGCATTAGAAAATTCTTTTTTCAGAATATTCTATCACTGGTAATGTAAACCTTTGGACATGACCATAATCATAAATTCAAAATTCTCTAGAACTTACTCCCCTCTAACATATTTATTATAGTTATATATAATTATGCTGTTATATAATGAGGGGTACTTCGGTTTGCTTTTCTATTGGCACAATATAATTTTGTAATGTAAACATAAACGTAATCATGTTAAAATATTACTATCTTACAAATGTATAATGCTGTAGAATTTAAATTTCTATTCACAATCAAAAGCACATATAGTACTCATCATTGTAATCAGAAATTACAGAAATCAGAATACCATCACTGCTTTACAGCTGAGAAAAATTAGCCTCAATAAGTTTAAGTGGCCAGATTCAGTACATGAGTTTTTCGGCATTCTGTCTAATAGCTGCCTCCTCAAAACACAGAATGTGATTGGCAATTAATCAGTTGTAAATATTATAGTATTCAAATATTGCTGTAGAAGCATTATTTCAATACACAAACATTTTGTAAAACTTTTAATTTATACATCCAGTTGTGTTTTTTATACTTTCATCAGTAGTGAACAAATATCTATTAGAGAGCCATGGTATTTAATTAGATCTCTGAGTTCAAAGCACTTACTTCTGTTTAAAATTAAGTGCCATGATCAAGAACTGTTAACTAATTTTTAAATTTGTATTCTCATCAAGTAAAAAGTAGAGACCCTAGAGATTTACAGCAATCTACAAATCTCGCTTGAATATGTAGCTGCCATTTATCTATTGGTGTGTTTTATTGTGAAAATGGTTTAAAGTATCGTCTGTACATTTGGATAATAGACTTCTAGAAGTAGGCAGAAAGAGGGTTGACAGTGACTGAAATGTTGTTTTACACTATTTCGATTTCCCTCATAATCACTTTTCATGTTTAGTTAAAGGCATGTAGCTTCATTTTTAGGAAATTAGAGTTCTAAAGGAAGAAAATAAATAAATAGGAAAAGCTGCGAGTGGTAATAAGAAGCTGATAGTGGAATTCACCCTCCTAAATGCAGCTTTTATTTATTTCCTGATAATCTAGTAGCAGTTAGGTACTGAGTAATGTGTGTATGTGTGTGTGTGTGTGTGTGTGTGTGTGTGTGTGTAACTTCACTTTCTCTCTATCCATTCCACCTGTTGCATGGTGTTGAAAAAGTTTAGAAACAGAAGATTGTATTTTTGAATAATATGTTAGCTATATTCTAAACAGTATGTTTAATATGTTTTACTTTGACATACAAACACATATTAAAATATTTCTAAATTTAAAACAGTACTTCCAAAAGCAATGAATACACAATTTATCTATTTTCTAGACTATTCACATACATTATGTTTTTTGCCTTAAAAAATCAATTGGACCCAATGCTTTTAGATTTGGATATATTTCACTTTACAATCTAACTTCAAGTAAAACATTTATTAAGCAAATTACTTAAGAATGCATGTAACTTCAAGAAAATAAGTCAATTAATTAATGCATTTTTAATGACTACCTCAAAACAGCAATTTCATATGTAAGCAGGCTTACTACATTCTGAACCCACTCTATTTTAAGTACAACTTTATAGGAATAAAATATGCATTTTAAAGATACTACCTTTTGACATTTTGTAATTGTGTAAATCGTTAGATTCAGTTTGCATTGTAGCAGCTTGAAGATGTCATTGTCATAGGCTGCATTTTTATATTTAAAAATATGCAAATAAGATACTTCGCACAACGAAGTACCAAGAACAATTACATAAAAATATAAAGATATTTTTCCTTCAAAATCCAACTGTGGATTATATTGGGGTATCATAATACAAAAGCATAAATAATTAGTCATCTACCCAGGATATCTTTGGAATTGTTTCGATTCTATTTTCCTGAGGGTATGCTACATCATTAAGACATCAATTAAATCAATGAAGTGGATTTCATTTCATCTATATGCTCAGGGAAATGAACAATTGATATTTCTTAATTTCTAAAACTGAGAAAATTTAGTTATTTTTAAATCTAACAATTATGAAGAAACTTTATTTTATAAGACTTTGTGTCTTTTTACAATCCCAGGACTTACTTTTATTGCTGTCAAAAATATTATTTTTGCAGGTCCGTGGTAGTTTAGCAGAATATACTTAGTGAAAAAAAGCATAAATAGTTATGCTGTCATTTTTATTACAAATAACAACACAACATATTTCCCTAAATATTCAGATGGTTTATATAGTTTTATAATCTAACACAAATTTTGACTTTGCAATTTTCTGGGGTTTGGATAGATTTTACAAATATTTACTCTACATCTTGGTGATTTAGTACAAACCCCTCATATTTAGATTATATCAGAATATAAATACTGATTTTCACAACTTTATGAGTTTCCAGTGTTTTTACCAAAGCACTTTAAAACGAGTTAGATTTTCTAAGTTTAGGAAGCCGTGTTTAAATGCGTAACAGTAATTTAGTAACATAAATAATTTTATTGTTTGATTTTGAGGCAGTTGTATTAAAGCTTATCCTAATTTTAGACTTGTAAGCATTTGATATGGCTTTAAAACATCAAGAATATTTGGCTGAATCGTACACACTGACAAAATTAATGTTTCTGAATATTTGGAATATATGTATGTATAAAACTTTTAAATATATATCATAGAACATTCAAATATCGAATTATTAATATCCTTAATCTCAATAGATATATCTAAGAGGTTTTTCTTTCTTTCATATAAATGTACATTCATAGAAATAGATTGAAATAGATGGAATGCTTTCTATGTTGACCTCTTTCAACCTAATCAGAAAAAAACAAGATACAATTATTTTTATAGTTCATAGGACAGAGTAGATTTTGGTTACTGGGAATTCAGCAGGTAGAGTCAGAATTCTTCAGTGAGTCATGCCATTGTTTTCAGCTGTTCTTTCCTTTGTTGCATTCTTTCCCCAGCAGAGAAATCTGCAACAATACACTTTATCTGCAGTGTCACGGAATCCCTTTTTATACTTAGTATGTTTTTCTAGTGATGGGTTATAGACACTTTTCTCAAGAATGGCAAAAGTGCTGCCTTTGGAAATGAGATTGTACCCTCAAAGAGGTGAGAAAATACAAGAGACTCAATGAGTCTCTTGAGGTTTTCTTCAGAGGTTTTTCTGTTTATGATATTAGTAGATTGCACTTTATTTTTCAAAAGCAGTTGGGCATTCAGACTTAGATATTTAGAACCAATCTAATATTGGGCAAAGATTATAAAGTAAAATACAATGTTAATATCTAAGAAGGTATTTTTCTTGCTAATTTTTAATGGTTATTTTATGATGTAGGATGCAATTTATATTTGTAGTTATTGCCATATTATACCATGCTAGTATTTTCAACATAAAAACAAAAAATTGGGGTGTCAGTATTTGGCAAGTGCTATGTTTGAAAAATAAATGGTGAACATCAAAAACTCTTTTGTCTCCATAAGGGTGTGATATTCTTCATGTTAATGCCACGGTCCTGGAGGAGACAGCACAATGTGAGTGAATATTCAGGTTGCAGAATTTACTCTAGAGGTGTCATTTTGGCCAGCACGTTCACATTCCATTGGCTTCAGTTGCTTTGTTTTACAGTAAAAGTATGAAAAAACAAGGATGAAGTATAGTATTTTATGATTCTAAAGGCCAGCTAGATGTGATTTCCTTAATCTGCATTTAGGAAGATAAAGGGGAAGTTGAAAAATGTTAGGAACAGTGGAAGTAACACAGCACATTTGAGTTCTGTGTGTTCAGCTCATTGCAAGGAAAAGTGTCACATCTGCTACTGGCATCGGTGAGTGCAGGTTGGGCAGTTATCTGTGTGGCTGTATACAAGGGTCGGTCAAGCACAAGACAGACTCAACCCTGCCACTAACCTTTCTGTTCCTATTGGTCTTTTAGAAATGTTGTTCTCTTAAGTTCACTAGTAGATTAGGAACATCCTTGAGAAGGAGTAATGCATGACATGACTAACTGTGAATATGCGTTTCAATAATGTCAAAACACGCAGACACACAAACACAAATCTGTTTTTTCATGTGAGCCAAGATATCATCATTTTTGGAATTCTTTTGAATTATCAAATTATATCCCCCAAAATATCATTTGAGACAAAATAATTCAAGTTTATGAGAAGTTTGAATTAAATGTCATATTTCAGCTTTTGGGTTGTTCTTTTACATTAATCAATACTTATTTGTTTGTAATTGCATTGTCTTGTTGGCTATGCTAACTTCTTATTTCAGGGAGTTTGTGTTTTACCAGCTTATCCAGTTGATAGTATTTTATTGATTTATTTTGCCTTTAATACTATGGGTTTTTCTTTGCATATAGAATTATATATACTTATTCTATGTAGATTTTATTTATAAGAACTATAGGTTACTATGCAAAGAAGCTTAAGGAAAGTATGAAAAAAAGCCACAGAATAGTCAATGAAGTTAAAAATATAAGTTGGGCTATGATATCTGATGTTAACTAATGAAGAATTGTGTCCATTTTTATGGGATTTGGCAATTTTAATATAAATAACACAATTTGGGGGCTCAATATTCCCTGTCAAATGAAAGGTAATTACACTTACTACTTATAAGGGTTTTTTCAAGGATAAATTACCTTATGAGAAGGCAGAAGCATCTTGCCTGTGGAGTGAAGGGAAGGTGTAGGAAGTAATAGGTGGTGAGTTATTTGGAAAAGAGAGAAGACTGTGAGATGAGGTTGTACAGAACAGGTAACACGTTCAGTTTCAGGCTGGAGTTAAAGACCAGTGGATAGGGAAGGCTGTTAGCAGATATAATTGCCTAATGATGAGATGCTATAAACCAGGCTTGTAGCTAAGATTTGGGAGCTGGAAAGCCATCAGGTTAAAACATGGGTTCCCACTCTACCAGGTTCTCTTGGATCATGTACAGTTACTATATATTTTTATGCAGCATTTTAAGTGCAATTATCCTTATCCAGAAAATTTATAGTTAGTAATTTAATACCAGTTTACATAAATTAAATTCTTTGTTAGCAAATGATACATTTTTCTGTAGGAAGTTTCTAAGGGTGGGGTAAATGTGGTTTCTTTATTGTGCATTGAGTAGGTCAAAAAAAGGTAAGAAAATTATGAGGAAAGTGGAAATGGACAGGTAAATAACTCATATGACTTGATCTAAACATGTAAATTGGTAACATATCTTAGAATAAATATTTAAAACACAGCTAGATTCTCAAATACCTTTTTAACACTGTCCTTGTAAATCCTCCCATATCTATTAACATGCCTGCAAATGTTCCAAGTGCCTTGCCAGCATTATCTCACTTAATTTCCACATTGATCCTGAGCTTGCATTATTGTGTTGAGTTTGAAGATCAGGTTTTGGTGGCTTAAGAGGTTAAGTAACTTGCTGAAATTCATACATCCAGTGAATGGAAAGTCATTTGACAGGTAAAATGTAGACTTAGGTCCAGACAGTTTCTCTGGGTCATATGTCTTTTTAAAATGGCTGGTGCTTCTCAGCTGCATGCCGGAATATCACAGCTTGTCTTTAACTTGGCAGGATTTGAAGACTTGCTTTTAATTAGCTAATTATAGACTTCGGTTATCTGAATGAGCTGTTCTCCTCCTTAGGGTGGGGAACCCAGAGACTTGTGTCTTGAGAGCACACTGGTTCCTGCTGAAACCAACCTACACAAAACCTGTGATGTCTAATCTTCCTTCATCTATGATTTTTTGACAATGAAGGTAAATTTAGTCAGAGACTAAATACATGTATTAGTAGCATTCAGTATGTCATTTTCTTCTATGAGGCTTCATATTCTGCAAAACCCTGGATTTCATATGAGAGCCAGTTATTTTATGTAATACACTAAAAGAAATTAATGGCCAATCATTGGTGAGCAGCATTACAGTTTTCAAAAACACAGACTCTGGAGCCAGAATACCTGGGTTTAAATCTTAGTTGTACCAGTGACTGCCTGAATAATCTTGGGCAAAGTACTTAAACTGTTTATGCCTCAATTTCTTAATCTTTTAAATTGGGATGACAGCAGTACCCTCCTGATGGGATACAAATTTGAGGATTAAATACTTAACACATGTAAAGTGCTTAAACAGGGTGTGGCATATGGGAAACATTGTAAAAACGTTTCTTCTGTAGGAGATATTTGAGGAGTAGTAGTGATAGTAGTGGTTTTATTGATGCTATTCATGGAAAAAAATGCTTCTAAAAACTACTGATATACTTTGACCAAAACTTCTTACTTGATTCTCAAGGGTAAACCCTATTATATATCATGTGTCAAACATAACAATATGTAACAATACGCTTTTATATACAAATATTTAAGGAAAGTTGTAATAGAGATCCAATCCTTTTTAATTCTGGCATTTTTTATGAATATAGATAGGATATATGTTAATGGAAATAGTGTAAATTCCATCAGATAAAACCCACAATTATCTGGAACTCTCATTGACTTCAGTCTCCTATTTGGGGCAATTTAGCACATTTTCACATCTCAATATAACTACTTCTAGTCGTTTACCACCTGCTTCATTTATTAGATGATAAGATCATTTGCTGTGTGCACCCCAAGATCTCAGTGACTTAACCCAATGGAGATTTATTTGTTGCTCAAGCTAGATTGTCTAATATGGGTTGGAAAAGAATTGTGTTTATATTAATCATTCACGCATCCAAGCTACTGACACTTCACCATGTGTGGTTTCAAAACTGACAAAAAGAACTCACATCAGTTTATCCACGTTTATTAGCCAAAGGAAATCACATAGTTACACCTCACTTCAAAGCGAGAAAGGTAGTATTAGATTGGTGCAGAAGTAATTGTGGTTTTTGCCATTAAATGTAATGGCACCAACTTCTGCACCAACATAACACAATTCTATTTTTGTCAGAAGAAGAATTTTTGGCAAACAGCCCTCATGGTCTCACATTGGAAATAAGCTTATCTTCTCTCTTGCACTGTGATCTTAGCTGCCTAACCACCAGCCTGTAGCTATAGCTTTCTAATCAAATTAATATATACCATGGATCAGTTAAAATACATCATATCTTGATTTGAACATAGAATTTTTAAAATATTCAGACTGCTTTACTAAGCATGCTTTAGGTTCAGTGATATGAGAATATGAATGAAAAATGGAAATTATCCGAAAGGATTTGGTGCTGGCAGAGAGCCACTTAGCACTGTGAATGCATATGGGAAGCCTTTCCTCCATCCTCATTGCTTACAATATGTGTATAATTGCAACGGATATTTTTGGATTATTTTTATTGAAATAGTTTAAGTGGTTATAGACTTACAGCATTATGAAGAAGAAAATGAACTAATTATTCCCAATGAGTTAAAGTGAGGATAAATTGCAACAAATTTAGGTGATGATCTACCTCTCATCCTTGTAAAATGAAGAATCATAAGCTACGAACCTTTTAACTGAATCTCTTCATGGAAAATGAATAGGGCATGGCAGAGTCAATCTGTTAATTTCAGCTATATTAACCAGCCATGAGAATTGCCGCACAGTCTCTCAGAGCCAATATAAATCAGGATGATGACCCTAATGAACAGATTGTCCACCAGTTAGTGGGATTCGCTGAAGTGTAAAGGCAAAGATTGTATTTTGTGTGTTTGGAAAGTAATTATTTTTCCAATTTGCCTTATTATCCCATTTGATAAAATATGTAAAGATATATTGCAAATTTTCTTAGCAAATTTATTATAAATTATCTTAGAGAAAAAATTACAAATATATGTCAAGAATTATTAGTTAATGGTAAGCAAATCAAAAGTATAAAAACAGGCAAGAGATGACAACGTACATACTAAGAAAACTTTTTAAAAAGTATTTAGTATTATAAAATAATTTTGAAGAGGGAGTAAACAAAATTTAGAATAATTTTATTGTACGGCTGAGTTTGGTGGCTCATGCCTGTAATCTTAGCACTTTTGGGGGCCAATACAGAAGGATTGCTTGAGCCCAGGAGTTTGAGACTAGCCTGTGCAATATGGTGAGTCCCTGCCTCTACAAAAAATACAAAGAAAAAATTAATCAGGCATAGTGTCACACACTTGTAGTGCCAACTACGTGGGAGGTTCAGGTGGGAAGATCACTTGAGTCAAAGCTAACAGTGCGCCATGATTCTGTTACTGCTCTCCAACGTGGGCAACAGAACAAGATCCTGTCTCAAAAAATAATTAATATTATTGTGAAAATGAGCATATATTTGAGACAGATTTTTCAACGACCTTTTCACCTAATTACCAAAATGCATTGTTTTTGTTAATTGTGTGCTACAAATAACTTGTGTGAATGATAAGGACATAGCTTTAAAGAAATCAATATCCAAAGTATCATTTCTATTTCAAGATAAATTTAAGGGCCTACTGACACCTTCTAACTCCATGGTCTAAAAATTAAATTCTCATAATCTTTATCCTGGGGTATTACCCTAGCTTCATCACTGGTTCCCCTATTTTTATTCTTGGCTCCCTTCAGTTTATTTTCAACACTGTAGCCAGCATGTTTCTGATTGCATATTCATAGCATGCCGTTCCATGGCTCATGTTTTCCAGAGGTTCTCATTTCACTCAAAGAAAACCAAAGTCCTTTGAGTGGTCCTTGAGGATATACAGTCTGGCCATTTCTGAATTCATCTTCAGTTATACTCCTACCAGCTCTCTGCTCAAGTCACATTGGCCTCTTTACTGGGCCAGGAACACAGCTCAGGCATCTCTCCCTGAAGTACTTTGCACTGTTTTTTCCTTAGATGTTCTCTTTCCCATTTGGATTTCTACTGCACCAAAAACATTGTAGGCTCTTACTCAAAACTACAGACTCTGTTAACTTTTTCCAGACCATACTCCTGACCCACTGTTACATTACCTATCCTGCTTATCAGCTTTATTTTCTATGAAACTTATCACCATCTAAAATATTTTGTTTCACACACACACACACACACGTGCACACAATCTTTCTCACGTCTTTAAAATATAAACATCATAAGAACAAGATTTGTGCTGGGCATGATGGCTCACTCTTGTAATCTCAGCACTTTGGGAGACCGAGGCGGGCAGATCACTTGAGGTCAAGGGTTTGTGACCAGCCCTGGCCAATGTGATGAAACTCCAACTCTACTGAAAATACAAAAATTAGCTGGTCGTGGTGGCATATGCCTGTATTTCCAGATACTCAGGAGGCTGAGGCAGGAGAATTGCTTGAACCCAGCAGGTGGAAGTTGCAGTGAGCCAAGATGGCACCACTGCACTCCAGCCTGGGTGACAGAGTGAGACTCCAACTCCAAAAAAAAAAAAAAAAAAAAAACAACAGATACTCAATGCATGGAATAAGACTTGGCAAATGTTAATATTCATTCTTGAGTATTGCTTTTGCTTGAAAAGGAGTTAGAGATATTTTCTTAATTTGATTCAATAATTTGTATTTTAAGTGATTTGAAAGATCAATTTCAGACATCATAATTACTGGTAAAAATTACAAGATAGATAAATATAAGCACAATGTTTTTAAAAGACATAAATACATCAAATCGTAAATGGAGAGAAAGTCTTTTAACCACTCTTAATGAAATTTATCAATACAAGGTAGGTATGTGCAAAGTGAAATGTCAGATGTATGCCAAACATCTTAGAATACACCTTGTACATCTTTCTAAACAGTCAATTTAACTCGAAGATATGAGAGCGCACTGAAAATGGGCCACTGGAGATCAATTTCCAATTCTTCTAGAATGTTTTACTGTCCTATACTAAGGAACATTTTTTGGAAATATTTGAGAGGCATTGCTTTAACACATCCTATGTTTTTAAAGGTTTAATTCAATTTAATTCAACAAATATTTATTTGTTCACCTACTGTGGGGAAGAAAATCACTACTAAAATGACCACATTTATTTTGTTACTTCACTTGCTTGAATAGTGCTTGTTTTGAAAACAGTGGTTGAATTTTTGTGAAGATTTTACAACAATGCATGCACAGATTAAGCAACATAGTCTAATTCCATCTATCTATCCAATCTGTCTGCCTATCTATATTAGGTTTTCTATGTTTCAAATAAAGATGATTTTTTTTCCCACAGTATTTTCTATCTCATAGTGTCCCTGTGTAGAACTAAATCACAGTCTTATATTATTTGCAATTTTTTTTGGTGAAGAATAGGGGCATTTTAAAACACACTGGCTTTTCAGGATTATCATAACTTTTGAAAAACTGTAAGGTGGGTGATATAATCAAATAAAGTCCAGGGACCATAAATATTTTACGTAGTGGCGTCTATCACCTTTAGTTTGGCAGGCAAAAGAATCATCCCTGTCATGCTCAATAATTTGGACAAATAGAAGTAATGGAATGGTATTATTTAAATTGATTTTGGGGTGATTAATTTCATTTATAGTAAATAGTATCATTTGCTAATATTTGTATACATTTAAAAATAGGACTTTTCAAAATATGTGGCCTTTTGGATACATTTAATTTACATGGAATATATAAGTTATTTCCCATGATCCACCTGATCCATTAAGTTTGATGTCAACACGGCGATGGTAGACTCTTTGTGCTATACTTTGGAGAAATATTAAATAAGAGAAAGTTCTTCCAGTTTGGCACAAACGGTTAAGGAGAGACAATAAAGACAAATTCTTTGCGTTTGAAATTCCAGCTTTGTTACTTAGTAGCTGTATGACTTTAAGGAATATTTTCAACCACTCTGTGCCTTGGTTTTCTGTCTGACAAATGAGATTAATGTTTTTTATCCCTTAGGATTGCTGCGAGTTAATATCTGTAAACATTTAGAGCAGTGTCTGGCTTGTACTACGCTAATAACTAGACTTGGCATCCATGGATTTTTACATTTTAACAACACCCAAATAACCAAATAATGATCTTGTTGGCCTTTTATAATATTAATAGTAATTGTATTATGGTATATCTGTGCTTTGTATTAGGGTATAAATTAACACTTTTTTGTGGTGACTCTTGTTGATGAACGTCTCATTAAAGCATCGTCATTCCTTCTTAGATTTTTAATGAGGTCTCTTTTTTTTATGCAGTGGCAAATGAAAGCAGGTAGAAGCAACAAATACAAGCAAATCATTCTTTAATGAGTATCTTAAATCTATTAACTTTCTTTTGGCTTTATTCACGTATCATGATAATTACATTTTAAAAGTTATTTCAAGAATAACTAATGTTGAATATTCTTCATGAAAGTAATCATTGATTTATATAAATAGTAATTACTCTGTTGTCACATGTTTGAATGTATTTGGAATTTTATTTACTTTCCAATAAACTATATAAATAGAGCCAAGACATAAATTTTTAAGTTTCCAAATATCACTTTGGTGGTTGCATGCTTGTAGTGACAGCCTGTGTGGGATTTTCTGTCTCAGAGAAATATACAGTATAAATAAGTGAATTTAAGGCATTATTTCATTGAAGATTGAGAATAATTGTATCGTGTGACATTTCAAACTTTACATTTGCATGGGTTTGATTTTTGAGTTATTTCTTAAATATCATTCTGAAAGTATGGAACGTATGAAGACATGGAAAAGGAAGGGATAGGGTTTGAATACGATAGTGGAGTAAGGGGGAAAAAAAGGGTGAGAACTAGATGAAATACTACATGAGTAAGACCGGGCGCGGTGGCTCACGCCTGTAACCCCAGCACTTTGGGAGGCCGAGGCGGGTGGATCACCTGAGGTCAGGAGATCAAGACCATCCTGGCTAACACGGTGAAACCTCGTCTCTACTAAAAATACAAGAAAATTAGCAGGGCGTGGTGGCGGGCACCTGTAGTCCCAGCTACTCAGGAGGCTGAGGCAGGAGAAAGGCGAGAACCCGGGAGGCGGAGCTTGCAGTGAGCTGAGATCGCGCCACAGTACTCCAAGCCTGGGCGACAGAGCCAGAGTCCGTCTCAAAAAAAAAAAGAAATACTACATGAGTAAGAAGTAAGAAATTTCCTTAGGGGATGACCAGATTGTTTAGGCAGTGACAAACATGGCTTGAAATGGAAGAACAAAAGTGAGGTATTTTTTGAGAAACTGCTGGATTTGTATCTTGGGAGTTAAACTGTACTCTTAATCAAATAATATATGTGATTACCCTTGGTAAACTGCAGAATGTTAAGCATTATCAGTATTGCCATAATAATTAATAACATTAATAATGTAATGCTATTGATTTATCCATATTGGTTTTCTTTTCTTCATGCTGACAATTTTCTTAATCATGCAATTTCTGAACCGTTCATAGTCTTCATAGATATTGTATTCATTTACTAAAGTGAGATAATAATGTAGATCAATTTAGTGTTGCACCAATAAAGAATTAATATCTATCTGTAAATTTGTTCAGGATGTTAAATGATTAAGAATTTTATTTATGTTGATCAATTTATGCTATTTCCATTCATCTATTTAGCACCAAGGTTTAAGTATATAATAGGAGATTTAAAAATGAGGAACCAGAAATTTAAAATTTAGAAATGTTTTGTTAACATTTAAAATATTAATTACTAATTATTAAGTACAAATTATAATATGTATGTAGTTGTAGAATGGTACCATTATTAATTCATATAACTTGGAAATGATTTTAGAAATATATAATCACACCAAGTTGCTGTTGTTGGAGCAATGATCACACTTAGAAGTTATAAACTTTATAAGTCAGATGTTGTAGTACTCACAATTTTATTAGGCACAATGTTGACCCAACCTCATCTAGGCAGGTCATTTAATGAATACCACAGCATGTAAACAGACATGTCAGGTTGAAAAAAGCATTATCCTAAAATGAGGTCAACATGAGTTGATTCTCTCAGCTGTATGGGCAGCTGAGCCCTCTCCAAATCCAAAGCTAAGTCCGACTCAACAGCAGAGCTTCCTAGGCTGCTAAAAAAGGAACAGCTGCAGCAATAACAGGGCAACTTCCTCCTTTAGCAACTACTTGAGATGAGGGGCGGCACACTGCCTACACTAGGAGTAAGGAAAATTACAGATAAACAAATTGAAAAATCTTTCCAGTTACCTTATGTGTAATTTTCTGTATACTACATTATGCTCATGTGGCAGACAGAAATTAGAATTGTTGGACACAAATCTCTAATGATTTAAAATATCTTTAATTTTTTACATCATATATAACTGAAAAATTTCTAGTATCCTGAATGTTAAAGAACTCCCAGAAAACCACTTGTGTGACAAGTGCATTTGACTCTCAAACAATGCACCATTCTCCCAAGCTATCAAAAATCTATGAATAACTTTTGACTCACCCAAAGCTTAACTACTAATAGCCTACTGTTGATTTGAAGCCTTGTTAATAACATAAACAGTTGATTGTATGTGTATTATGTAATGTATTCTTACAATAAAATAAGCTAGATAAATGTTCTTAAGAATATAAGGAAGAGAAAGTATATTTACTATTCATTAAGTGTAAGTTGATACTAAATATATTTATCCTTCTTGCCTTTATGTTTAGTAGGCTGAGGAGGAGGAGAAAGAGGAGGGGTTGGTCTTGCTGTCTCAGGGGTGGTAGATGCAGAAGAAAGTCTGCATGTAAGTGGACACGTGCAGTTCAAACCCATGTTGTTGTTCAAGAGACAAATGTATTTTCTCCCAATACGTAACTGTCTTTTAAATTTCTTTATGGGTCCTTGTGATGAAGATAAATTTTTAATTTTAGTATAGTCAAACATCATTTTTATGGTTAGTGCCTTTTTTTAAAAAATAAATAATTAGAAACATATTTTCCTCCAATATTATCTTTTTAAATAAGGTTGCCATGGTTTGACTGTTTATCCTCTCCAAACTCATGTCGAAATTTAATTGCCATTGTGGCAGTATTAAGAGGTGAGACTTTTAAGAGGTGATTAGGCCATGGTATGACACGGCAAGAAGGACCTTGTCAGATGCTGGCCCCTCAAACTTGGACTTCCCAGCCTCCAGAATTGTGAGCCAATACTCTTCAGTTCATTATAAATTACCCAGTCTTAGGTATGCTTTTATAGCAGCAAAAATGGACTAAAGCAAAGACATATAAAAATTAATAAATTGAGCCCAGGCGTGGTCGCTCACACCTGTAATCCCAGCACTTTGGGAGGCTGAGGCAGGCAGATCATGAGGTCCGGAGATCGAGACCATCCTGGCTAACACAGTGAAACCCCGTCTCTACTAAAAATAAAAAAATAAAAAAAAAAATTAGCCGGGCATGGTGGCAGGTGCCTGTAGTCCCAGTTACTCTGGAGACTGAGGCAGGAGAAAGGCGTGGTGGAGCTTGCAGTGAGCCGAGATCGTGCCACTGCACTCTGGCCTGGGCAACAGAGCAAGACTCTGTCTCAAAGAAAAAAAAATTAATAAATTGTAGCATTAAGACAAGTTTTGTTTTATTTTTAAAAGCTTCCATTTAACACACCTAGTTCAAATCGTCTGCATGCAATTATTTACAATAATCTGAATCTGTGAAAATAGCAAATCAACTCTTGTATCCACTATATCCTAGAATCACAATTCTCTCAAACACACAGTATTTCCCTCTATTTTCACAGTGTCTTAACAATGGATATTGGTAGGTTGAATTTTCTGATAACTGGAAAGAAGCTACATGGTCTTTTCTGGTACACCAGCGTGTATATCCGAGTGAAGGTTAAGGTTAACTTAATTTCTCACTTCAGTTGAAAATCAATTCTTCTACCCTTTTGTCATAATCCTATCAACTATATAGAGAAGCTGTTCTATTTGAGAGTTATATTTGAATTTGCACAGGGAATTAAATTTTAGCTTTCAGAAACTGAAAGGTTTTAGAGGATGACAGGACCTTTTTGTCTGTATTTACTGTAATAAGTAGTGACCCTGGAATTCTAAAGGGGTTTTCATAAGGGGCCTTTGCTAAGAATAAAGGACAGTCAGAGGAGGAATTCCAGAGTATATGGTCTTTCTGCTTCTGGCAGATGGTGTACAAAAGACACTGTACTCAGTGTCTTTTCTCAGAGACAGAAACAACTGTACTTTTAAAATACATTTAAAATTTATGTATTGGCAATAAAACAGCCATTTACATTTTTCCAGTAGTTTTTCTTGAGCTGTCAGAATTTTTTTTTTCCAATGAAGACCAAATACTTTATTAAGTTATAAAATAGTTAGCATACAATTGCAGTAAGAGAAAATGACCCTACCAGTTTCCTGAGTTAGCATTTTAAATTTGTTTGTTTGCTGAAATTCAATCCATTAAGAAAGTCAATTGTGGCTGGGCGTTGTGGCTCACGCCTATAATCCCAGCACGTTGGGAGGCCGTGGTGGGTGGATCACAAGGTCAGGAGTTCAAGAGAAGCCTGGCCAACATAGTGAAACCCCGTGTCTACTAAAAAAAAAAAAAAAAAGAAAAAAAAAAGAAAAAAATTAGCCAGGTGTGGTGGCAGGTGCCTGTAATCCCAGCTACTTGGGAAACTGAGGCAAGAGAATGGCTTGAACCCAAGAGGCAGAGGTTGCAGTGAGCTGATATCGCACCATTGCACTCCAGCCCAGGCAACAATGCGAGACACCGTTTCAAAAAAATAAAAATAAATAACAATAATAATAATAATTGGATGGCAAAGAACCTTTATAGAATGCAATTAGATGAAAAGACAAGATTCTCCTTTGTTTATTCAGGCTCTAATTTTGGAATTTTCGTCTAAGTTCCATGAGCAGAGCAATGGTAGATGGGGGCACAGGGACGTAAGAAAAAACAAATGGGTATGGGTAAGAAATTGTACACCTGGCCTGAGCGTAGTCTCCATGATCAATGCCGCCTTTGATTTTGGGAGTGCTATAGAGGCTGCTCAGTTAATTGTATACAAATTCTCCTCAGAACTTGTTCAGTTTTGGGCTTTTCTTTACTATATTCCTAGCCTTTCCATTCTACTGAGAAACTCTTCCTCTTGAAAGCATCCTTCTGAATGATTGTATACTTTTTTTTTTCACTTCTGCTTTTACTTACTTGAGATGGCCTTTTTCTGCTAGTTTTGCCCTTTTTCTTACTCCTAGAATTATCACTATTGGAAATTTTAAAACTTTCTTATAGTTAGGAGCCCTTCATTATTTCAGTCCAGAATAGAACATAAATACACTTTCTTTCAAATGCTAACAGTCTTATAGTTTATGCTGCCAAACAAAGGCACTTATCTCAATATATTGCCTTAGAGCAGCCGATTAAAATCAACCTTCAAAAATCAACTTCGCATCTTCATTCTAAAAATCCAAGTTATGATGGCTCCCTCACAATATTTTATGGTTGCTTTAATCAGCTCAAGGTGCTGTAACAAAATATCATCCATTGGGTGGTTTGTAAATAACAATAAATTTATTTGTTATAGTTTGGGAGGTTTGAAAATTCAAGGTGAGGTCAAAGGTAGATTGAGTCAGGTGAGAGTCAATTTCCTGGTTCATAGCTGGCTTCTTGCTGTTCTTCACAGCAGATTTATAAGTAAAGGTAGATTGATTTCAACAAATCATTATAGAACTTAAAATTTGCTTAAAGCAATGCCTTATTGATATTATGATCAATGAGTAGAGTATATTAAAGAGCTTTTAGATCATTGACTATCACAAACTTTAAGAAAAAAGGTTATTTTTTATTTTAAATATCAACTGATGATAGTTTCAGTGTTTATCAAATTCCTAACAATCCAAATTTCTATATATCGCGAACTTCAAGTGATTTCTGTCTCATTTCTTATTTTCTCTCTTCTCCTGAAGAGAGACTAGCCAAGGGACCGTTATCTGTATTATTACTTCACTTTTCAGCTTTTTCATACCAGTCAGCGTAAACGTATTTCATATAATTTAATACCATATATAATACTCTGTAATGTTGGTTTATTTTCACATCTAATATTCATATCCTTAACTACATTTGACTGTTGACTGTGCCTCTGTATGTGGGTGAGTGTACTGTGCCAGTGGGTGCCTGCGTTGCAAGGATGTGTGGCCAAAAGAGACTGTAGTTACGGTAATCTCCACGTGGACCCACCATCCTACTCTATTATCCTGCTTTTTACTGTGTCTGTGCTGACTGAGACAATTTCATTTTCCTGTGCTGCATTTGCTTGAAACGCTTCATCCTATTCCTCAGAGAGCAGGTTTGTCTTTAATGTTTTAGTTTCTCGATACTAATATTGATGGTGGAGTTGGGGGTCATATCCTCCTCCCAACCCCACCAAATTTTCTTTAATATGGCTGTTTTTCAGTTCACCATATAGTGACTACTTAGATAACCTTCTGTCACACATTCTTTCTAAAGTGTGTATATTACAATGTAAGGCCGGGCGCGGTGGCTCACACCTGTAATTCCAGCACTTCAGGAGTCCAAGGCGGGTGGATCATGAGGTCAGGAGATGGAGACCATCCTGGCTAACACGGTGAAACCCCGTCTCTACTAAAAATACAAAAAAAAAAATATTTGCCGGGCGTGATGGCGGGCGCCTGTGGTCCCAGCTACTCGGGAGGCTGAGGCAGGAGAATGGCGTGAACCCAGGAGGTGGAGCTTGCAGTGAGCCGAGATCGCGCCACTGCTCTCCAGCCTGGGCGATAGAGCAAGACTCCATCTCAAAAAAAAAAAAAAAAAAAAAAAATGTAAAAAAAAAAAATCTTTCAATTGGCAATTTGAAGAAGAAAAAAATTGTAAAGATGGGAATAAAAATTACCTGCATTTGAAAATTAACACTGCATTTATTTTAGTGATTTGTTGTTTGTGTGAGAAGGATAGTTGCATATGTATGTTGACATCTGCGTGTGTGTGTGTGTGAATGCAGAGAAAGTTCCGTTTACAGCAGTAGAAATTATAAGTTTTAAAACAGTTTATATTCAAAGCTATAAGCATATCTGTGTACATATGACCAATCTACCCATAAACATATTTTATACTTTCTTTAATCATTTGCAATATTAATGTCTCTTCATATCAATAGTCTTCAAAAATAATTTTACAGTGATTGCATCATATTCTGTCATAGAAATAGAACATATTATTAATGTTTTAGGACTAACAGCTCTTATGCCCACTGAGCGGTAACATACTAATACATCAAAACCACAGGGGTTGCAGGAGAGAACGAATTTAAAGATGGTGGTCCAGTGGAAAGATGGGAGAAGACCCTCAAATCCATCTTTCCCCAGGAGTTCTGGGCTAGGGATTTTAAGGAGATTGTGGAAGGTGATGGGCCAGGAAATTAGGGTTGTTGACTGGTCCATGTACCGGGAGTAAAATCATCAGGATGTGGAAACTATATAATTTGGTGAGTCAGCTCCTCCTGGGATCCTTCAGACCGGCTGGTGTCAGTGTTTTCACATGAGACAATACTTTAAATGGAAAAATTATTTCGCAGTGCTTACATTGTTATCTGTAGAGCAGTTAAGGAAAGCCATAATCTTGTGACAGCGATTCTAGGGCAATAGGTGAACATCTATGAGGAAGTGGGTCAGAGAGCAAGCTAACCTAATGATTAATGGTGAGTGTGCAACAAGCTTGGTTTATTTTTGCTTCTTTTACTCCCTGGTTCCATGATGAATTTTACAAAGTTTTTAGGGATAGTTTCATCAACTGTTTCATGTTGTTTATAATTCATACCATTTACTGTTTGTAATATAAATTTCTATATAAATAATGATAAGTTCAAGTGTTGTATCAAAATTGGAATAACTGTATCAAAAGTTTTACCCATTAATAAATCCATGCTTTTCATGTTTGGCAAATTGCTTTTCAGAAAGCTGTATAATTTGAAATTTTTTGCAACAATATAAGTTTGCTTCTAATAATGTTTTATGATGATTAGAGTGCACACATATCTGGATATATACATACAAATAGGTGCATACATACATACAGAGATAAAGGGGAGAGGGTTGGTAGCTAAAACGGCATTAAAATTGTGTCTTTTTAAATTACCATTCTTGAGATGGAATATCACCTATACTTTTAATTTCTATGCTTTTCTAAATGAGGGTTTTCAGCATTTCCAATGTTTTATTATATATGTTGTTGTCAAATACATCAACTGTTACTAAAAATTTCTTCCCAAACCCAAAGTTATTCATTTTTTTCTTATAGCTCCATTGTTGTGATTTTAGTTTCCTCATTTAACTCTTCAATCTCTCTGTAATTCATCATGGTACATATAAAGTAAGGATCAAATTTGATTTCTTAAAAGAAACCAGTTTCTTATTGGAAAAAGCTCTAAACTTTTCCCACTGGTTTATAAAGCTCCCTTATAAAGTGCACAGGAATGCATGCACACACTCAGTCCCACACACATGCCTTCATTCACATCTACAGTAGGGTCTCCTCTAAGATTATCTATTTGTTGCTCATATTGTAGGTTTTAAAAATGAGTTTTTAAAAAAATATCTACTGCCTAAGTCCTCCTATTCATGGTCCTTCTCAATAAATAATTAGGCTATTTTCTCCTGTTTATTCTTTCAGATCAAATTTAAAAACATTACTTCAAGTTAAAAATACTCAGTTGTTATTTTCCTTAAGCTTGTACAAATCTTATAAATTAACTCTCAAAGAATTGACATTTATGCAATAATTAGTCTTCCCATGTAGGAATAAGGCTCTAAGGAACTATATAACCAACTAAGGAATTTAATAATTGGAAGAGTTTTCCATCTTATGGGATGAAGAGGAAATAAATATTACTTCTGTCCTGAATTTAAAGTAAAAATTATTGAATCATTTGTACCAAGTCTTTGACGTGCACCCTATCTTATCAGCCAGTTTTCTTTTTCTGTGGACTCAGACTTTGTCAGAGGCAAAGAAAGCTTGTAAAGCTCCAGGATGGATACTCATCTTGGTAAAGCTACTTTTTGTTTTCATTCCATTAAATATAATAAGATGAACTATTTGTTCTATTGGTCACATTCTATTATAAAAATTGTGCCTTCCTGTTTTTTAATATTGAACGCTTTAGTTAAAGGAGAAAACATTTTATATCACAGTATTTATTGATTGGCTTTGATGAAATGAATTTTAGTCTATTAAAGTTTTAAACCTTTGCTTTAGAACTGTGGAAAAAAATGTTATGTTGAATAAGAGTTTTCAAGAACCTCAGTGGGAAAATTTGGTGGGTGAGGATGTGAAATAACTCATTTTACTGGATTGAGTGCTTTTGTAGAATCTATGAGGAGGTCAGGAGAGACGTTCTCTCCTGTTTCTATATGCCAGAGGTGTGTCCTGGGCTCCTTCCATTTTCTTAGGTCTTATGGCAGGCCTGAGATCCCCACTTATGAAGCTCAGTTACCATATTATGCCTCCAAGTTTGGAGAATCCACAGTTTCAGGGCTCAGGGTTCACATGGCCTACTAAAACCTAGGTGAATGTCACAGAATGTACTATCAACAATTTGGAATTTAATGTATAAAAAAAATAAATGACTGAGTGCAGGAACCTGGAAATGGGATGTATTTATCTGCTGAAAGAGAAGATATGAGAAAGTATTTATGAATCATATGTTGACATAGATAGGAAGGTGGATAGGTTTGTATTACTCAGAATGTTGAGTAAAATACAATAGAAATTTCAAGGCCGGGTGCGGTGACTCATACCTGTAATCACAGCACTTTGGGAGGCCGAATCACTTGAGGCCCGGAGTTTGATACTAGCCTGGCCAACATGGTGAAACCCGTCTCTACTAAGGAAACAAAAATTAGCCGGCCATGGTGGCAGGCGCCTATAATCCCACCTACTCGGGAGGCTGAGGCAGCAGAATCCAGGGATGGGGAAGTTGCAGTGAGCTGAGATCACATGACTACACTCCAGCCTGGGCAACAAGAGCAAGACTCCATCTCAAAGGAAAAAAAAAAAAAGAAAGAAAGAAAGAAAGAAAGAAAAATCAAGTACCTTTGTCTTTTAACCATCAGTGTTTGGTTGCCCAGATATATATTGGGTTCATTATATAAACCAGAAATATCTAAGTGCTAGGCATTTAGCAGTTAACAGGCAAGTTCCTGCTTACATTCTAGGGTGTGGATGGGTTTTTACAGTTTAATTTTTTAGTGCATATGAAAATCCGTCTCATTATAAAGAAGAGAGAAGTAAATATGTGATCCAAAAAATGCTACCACGGAAAAAGTATATATGCCATAAGAGTTGAGTTAGGAAAATTCTACTAATTACAGGGATTTATGTAGCATGCTTACAAATTGTTCCTGATCATTATGCAATAAATAATGGCTTTTTATATCAACAAGCTTGTCAAAAAATTTTTGGTAGGTTTGGATAGGTTTCCACTTCTAATTATTCTCCCTGATTTACCTTTTAATATAAAAATTCTGGAAGCAATGGACACAAACTGAAAATACCATTGTTTCAAGTTTCAAAAGTTTAATGGAAGTCAGCTAAAAGATGTCTACCATTTAAAAAAAATAAAATATGGTTGAGGTTTGTGTTTCTAGAGTTTACACAAAAAGGCTTGCACACAGATCACTCAGAATTTGAATGACATCTATACACTGTTATTAACATAGTATTTTTAAATAGTAATATTTTTGAAGCTTATATATTATGGTCTTACATGGAATTTAATCTTGGAATTTTAACTTTTGCTTATAGATTTTAATTACACAGCAGAAATATTTTCTACAACATTGTCAATAATTTATTCTTATATAAACCCTATGTTTTGACAGCATCCTTGGCAATAATACATTTGTAATTGTAAATATTACCACAATACTATTAAATGACAGTAATTAGTATGTGTATGGAGACAGACGTATTTTGAAGAAAATAGACATATATATAGGACTCTTGAAAGAATACAATTTAGTGATCATTTACCTGATAAACAAATGGAAATTCAAGTAACCTCAGTCTCAAACTTAACATGTAAATTTGAAATAGTTATATGTAATGCTGACTCGTCATTCTTTATGCAACATAGTCATGTTATTACATGTCATATTCAATTATAACAGTATGAAATTTGTAATTAATGTGACCCTATCATTAACAAAAACAATAATACATGTTTGCATTTCTGTGATTCTGCAAATCTCTAGTCCATGTAGACTGAATGTATTACAAGCCTACTAGCAGGTTGTTTGTTGAGATTCATGACTGAGCAAATAGGTATTTGCCAGATAACAGTTGACGCAGACCTTTAAAATTTGGTAAAAAGTTTCTAAAGCAATATGGGGCAGGGGATAAAAAGCTTCTTGGGCATCAGAAACATCGTGAACTTGGATACTGAAGCAGGAAAGAATTCATTGAAAATGAGTAGTATATCTCAGCCATAATAACGACAAGTTGGTATATCAGAAGCCATTAGGCTGAGGACACACCCATACTATATAATTTGTCATTTATTTGGAAAACAAAATCGACCCTCAGGATTTTATGCCCTCAGACAATTAATCTGCATGTATTTAAGATATAAAAATACATATATACCATCCACATACCCTCATCTCAAAATGAGAACAGCTTGTGTTAAAACATAAAGACTACAACAGTTCTTATTCATTTATCTTTTCACAGTTAACTATTTCATTTAGATTTTATGGCAATCTGTATTCACATGCTAGCATAGAAGTCATATTAAAAAACCTTGATTGAGATGTAATTCACATATCATACTATTTACCCAATTAAAGTGTACAATCCATATGGTTTTTAGCATGTTCAGAGTTATGCAACACCAATACAATCAATTTTAGAACATTTTAATCACTCAAGAAACTTCAGAACCATTAGTAGTAATTCCTCATTTCATACACCCTATACTCTCCCACTACTCATTCCCCCGCCAGGCAATTATTTGTCTACTTTCTGTTTCTATATATTTTTAAATGTCCAGAATAGAAATGACTTTATATGTTTTTGAAAACTTTGGTGTCAACTACAGTACTTAAAATGAATACCAGTAACTGCATGTATTATCTTTGAACAAATTGCTACTGTGAAATGAAGAAGAACAAAATTCATTTTGCCTTTGGATTTTTCTTGCTATCTTTCTTATTTTTATATACTTTTCATGTGCAATATTGAGATGACTATGTGAAGGTGAGCTGGGTTATGATTAAACAGAAGAAAACAGATAACTCACAGATACTGGCAAGTATAATAAAGTGTTTAGTTACTTCCTGAGGTTGTCTTATTCAAAGATTTTAAGAAAATGAACTTACAGATAATACCAAGCTATAATCCATATTTTCTGCCTCTGAGAGGCCTTAAAGAGAATTGTGAAAGATGTCTGGTTAAATCTTTGCTCCTATTTAGGCCCAATTTAAACCCTATCCCTTGCCCTCAATCAACTGTGAGGTATTGCTCTATTTTCAAAATTATAAACATCTAAACAGCAATCTGTCACAGGAAGACCTGAGTTCTTTGAATTCCAGTGTTTAAAGGCAATGTTTCCTCCAATTCCTAACAGAGAATGTGTTAGGCAGACATCTCCTGAGACTTGCTCAGAATGCAATCAGGCATGTCTTGATTTGTATAGGCAAATCTCTGCAATTGCTATATTTCTTTTAGAATAAGAGAATGTGCCCCAGTTGAATAGACACATTAGGATTTGCCCTTATTTGGAGTTTGTCTTTCATATGCTTAAATATGATGCTATTTATACATTATAATTTTTGTAGAAGAGTAAATTCAAATTTATTTATTTCCACTTTTAAATTAAAATCGTGCTTTCAAGCTTGGTAAGAGCATGTGAGTTTTTTTAACAAAACAGTTTATATAGAGCAATCAAGAAATTATTTGAATATTAAAGGTATTCTTAAATATATATAGAAAATGTGTGTACATATGTGTGTGTGTGTTTGTGTGTGTGTGTGTTTCACATTGGTCAGGAGTATCACATTGAATGGAAAATGTTTAAAAGTACTCCGAAATGTAAAAGTCAATAGCTACATGATCAAGGGCCCCAGTATAACGGGATTTTAAGTTATTTTTTTGTATTAAATATAATTAATCATGACTGTAATAAGCTATGTCACCAATTTCATAAATTTATGGCTAACTCATATAATCAAATCTCTTGAATTACATTTACTTCTGCATGTAAGAAAAATGGATGAGGTAGAACAGATGTTAAAATTCTCCATCTCTCTGTGAGACGATATTACTTCCGCAAAGTTTAGAAAGCAAAATTAACCTTATTGTATAGATAAAGCTAAATATATTCACAAATCTTTAAAGAGTAATACTTAAATTAATGGTCTAAGACAATTTTAAGAACTTAAGAATGCACTTAAAAAAAAAGGTCCCAAGCCATTTTAAAAATTGCTCCTAATGTTATTCCGCTGTAGGCTTCACTTAAAAAATGTACAAGAGGGAAATAAATGCTTTTTCATATTGATGTAATATGTGCTTAAGGGTATACATTTTTAATATGTGTTTTTTTCATAGTGACATACACTTTTTATAGTTAAAAGAAACAGAAATAGTAGAGGATCCCTTTGCTTTGATATGTCTTAGGAAATGAATAAATCTGATGAGTGTGTTATAAATATCCCTGAAGACAGAGAGTTTATATATACTGAAGAAGTTGCAATTTAAAAACAAATGTGGGCAACAGTCTATAGAATGTCCAAGTTTCATTTAAAATTGATAACTATTTTTCTCAGAAAGTAAGTGATACAGTATTTGCCTCTTAGGAAAACTGAATTACTAACCAGTAATTATAGTTCTCTGAATCTAATATTCTCAGGGGATTTGTATCAACTATCTTGGGATATTTTGGCATATGAGGTATAGTGATGTGGCTATACTATAAAATAAAGAAAATTAAGTTCTGATAGATTGCATCTTAAATCCATCTAGTATCATTCTATAAAGCCACTTTAAAAAATTTTTTTCCTCAACAGTTTTGTCAAGTAAATTCTATTAACCCAACATGTAGTTCTTTAAAGCACAGGAAGTTTAAAATGCAGGCTCAAGATCATAATGACATTTATAAAGCTATAAATAAAATCTGTAGTCCTGATAACTGTACAGATCCACTTTGTCATATATAGTCTATTTTTGCAAAATTGTGTAGAAAGGTAATATATATGGAATGTGCTAATCTTTAGAAGATTTTAAACATCCGTCATCCGCACTGTCTCATGTGCTATAATATTTTTGAACCTTTAATTCAGTATGGCATGATATGTATTAAGCTGTGGATTGCTTGTTAAAATATGTATCTGAAAATTTGGATATAACATGGAAATTTAATTATTTTATAATGAGATTTTAGAAAGCATGATATATGAGAATCAAGATTCTAGAATAAAAAACACTTAGACATAATTATCCTATTCAGAGTTACATGAACAATAAGAAACACCTTACCATTTGAAGCTTCATAAACAATGAAATACATATTTCTATTGCATCAAAAATTTCTGAAGTACTACATATTTCTATTGCATCAAAAATTTCTGAAGTACAATATAGCTTAGGAAGAACTAATGTCTTCTGGAAAATAGAAAGACAACAATTATAATTAGTCCTTATAAAAAGTTGATTTGGAGAAAGTATTAAAAGACTAATTAGAAAGCTTTAATTCTTCTAAATTCCAAATGTTTGCCTGCTGTTGCCAGATCAGAAGATCCCCTTTTTCTCTACTTATATCAGTAAGTTTAAATACTGTTTTTAGAAAATATATGCTTTCTTGTCAATAGGGAGGTAAGAATACTGGAGAATGTCATTTTAAATACTTGGATGATGAAAATATCAGTCATGCCAAGGGATTTTGTTATCATTTTTTCCTGTAAGAGGACGCAATTTATTTGTATTGTACATGATAAAATTAAAATAAATTTATATGTATGATCATCTGAAAACAAATGTTTAACCAAGAAAAAATAACTAGCATCAAAATATTCAAAAGCATATTTTACTGCTGTTGAGGCATATGCCTTAGTTCTTGTTTGTCCTAAGAAATAGAGATTGCATGATAAAAAATATTTTTTTCCTAAAGCCTTTGTCAGTATATTTGGAACTGTGAGTTAACTTTCATTTCAGATGAATATTTCGGTTTCTTATTTTAAGGAATGTATACTTTCAAAAGATTCCAGTATCAAAAGGTGACTCCTGCAGAAAGGGTTTGAAGGAGATTTGAGTGATTTTCGCTCCTCCTGTCATGCAGTAAGTGGAAAAATCCCATAGAAATTCGAGTTAATATGCTCAGCTCTTAATTCCATTTAGCAGGTAAGAAATATTTTATTATATATCAACAAAGATGATTATTTTTGTAGCGCTTTTCATATTTTTAAAGAGAAATACATAATAAAACCAATAATTTATAGATCCCTAATTTTATTAATATGATATTTTATGGTAATAATAAAAACAGGAAACATTTGAAAGCAACTGTGAGTGCCAAATACTTTGTAAGGAATCTTTCATTTCAAGTTTACAAGAGCTTTGCATGGAGAGCTGTCTTCCTTATAAACTAGGAGGTGTGAAGAACCGAATTCAAACCCAAATTAGCTTAATCTAAAACGAATACCCTCAACCAGTGTGTTACACTTTCTCCATTGATTTTATTTAACAATTTTAATCCATTTCCAAATTTTAGTTTGCATCCAGTAGTATTCAATACCTTTCTTTCAAAGAAAACTTCCTTATTATATAAGTAGCATATGCTAACTGCAAGGTATGCAAAAAGTAAAAAGTAAATCAGAGAGGATGCATAAAATTACTGCAGTCATACTACCCAAAACACATTCACTCATTAACTATACATTCCTTGGGCTTTTTCCATATGTTGGGTGTGTATATATGTGTATATACATATATATCTCTCCACGTTGCCCCAAATAACTGTTAGACTCCCTGTATCCTAGAGCTTCGGGCCTAAACAGTGAAAGGGACTAAGCTCAAGTGGTACCTATTATTACACAGAGAGTGATAATGCTAACCATAAACTTATTTATTTATTTATTTATTTATTTATTTATTTATTTGAGATGGAGTCTCCCTCTGTTTCCCAGGCTAGAGTGCAGTGGCTCGATCTGGGCTCACTGCAACCTCCGCCTCCCGGATTCCAGTGATTCTCTTGCCTCAGCCTCCCAAGTAACTGGGATTACAGGCACTCACTGCCATGCCTGGCTCATTTTGTGTTGTTAGTAGAGATGGGGCTTCACCATGTTGGCCAGGCTGGTCTCAAACTCCTGACTTCAAGTGATCTGCTCACTTTGGCCTCCCAAAGTGCTGGGATTACAGGCGTAAGCCACCATGCCCAGCCCCTTAACCATAGACTTTATAGCTTTATTTTTGTGAAAACATAATGTACATAATTGACCATGTTGTCAATGTTCACAACATTATTGATAATACCTGTGTGGTATTCCAGTAAATATTTGTTATAATTATTTAACACTTAGTTTCTCTATTTTGTCACCATTTATATAATATTTCAAGAAACATAATTCAGACATTAAAAATACATTTTTGTTGTATTAGTCAAGACATGTCCATACTGATTATATTTGGTATTTTTTAAAACAGTGTCTTTTGCCTAAATTTTATCTAATCTGTAAATTTTCCATGGTGATATTTATGCCCAAGCCAATATATTCTTCCTTTACTATCTAATATTGATTCTGAAATAAAACTTAATAGATATATCTCACATTCATTTCCAATGCAACCTGGATTTCTTGTGTGAAAATCATCATAGTTATCATTTTATTGCATTTGTTACTGTAATATTAGCTACAGAAAGACAAAGTTCATATTTGTCTATTTTTTGGCATGAATCAGGCATTTAATATATATTTGAATAGTAGACAAATACAGTTGTTTTTGAATTTCTTTATTAATATTTAGTAAAGATTGATTTATTTGTTTATTTCGGATGGAGTGTCACTCTTGTTGCCCAGGCAGAGTGCAGTGGTGTGATCTCTGCTCACTGCAGTCTCCACCTCCTGGGTTCCAGGGATTCTTCTGCCTCAGCCTTGGGAGTAGCTGGGATTACAGGCGCCTGCTGCCAAGCCCAGCTAATTTTTTTTGTTTTTTTTTGTTTGTTTGTTTGTTTTGTTTTGTTTTTGTATTTTTAATACAGACAGGGTTCCAGTTCCACCATGTTGGCTAGTCTGGTCTCGAACTCCTGAACTCAAGTGATCCACTCACCTTGGCCTTCCAAAGTGCTGGGATTACAGGCATGAGCCACTGCGACTGGCCAATATTTAGTGAAGTTTTATTCTACTTAGTTTTGTTTCTTTCAAACTTGAGTCCATATACCTATGGTTATTTACATGATTGTGTTTTATTAAGAGTCCTCTTCTCAGTTTAATCCTTCTAGTAAATTAAATGTATTATCTGTAAAATAATTTTTATGCAGCCAATAAACAATTACTTAAGAAGTAAGCCATTTCTTGTATGGGCGTGGTGGATCCCATCTGTAATCCCAGCATTCTGGGAGGCTGAGGCAGGTTGATAACCTGAGGTCCGGAGTTCCAGACGAGCCTGGCCAACATGGTGAAATCCCATCTCTACTAAAAGTACAAAAATCTGCTGGGTGTGGTGGTGCACTCCTGTAATCACAGCTACCCAGGAGGCTGAGGCAGGAGAATTGCTTGAACCCTGGAGATGAAGGTTGCAGTGAGCGAGGAGGAGCCACTACACTCCAGCCTGGCAACAGAGCGAGAATGCCTCAGTATTCATATTTTTAAAATAAAAAACACCAACATAATTTAAAAATAAGATTGCTAAACACATATAATGATTTTCAGTGATTTTCGGTATACTGAGAAAACAGCTCATCAAACCACAGACCATACCACTATTTTAATGTGAAAACTTTTTGTGACAGAATTGTTCATTCACAGAAACTGTTGAGCAAATTATTTATCTCTTTGCCACAGAGAAATCAAAAGATGTGTTTCCCCTGTGCTAATAGTGTGGTATGATTTCACAAACTAAGAGCCCTCAATAGAAATATGGCCTTACTATCTAGCTACTGTTGGAAATAGCAGCTTCACATCAACTCCTTTAAAATTAACACCACAACCTTTTATTCAGCTGTCCTCTGCTATTTAATTGGCATCTATTCAACATCTCCATGTCTGGGTCAAATTTTTTATTTACCTAGAAATACATTGTGTGATTAATTTATTCTGGCGCCTTTAGAATAAGTTGAGCTGCAGAAAAGTAGATGTCTTTTAGGTAAAATGTGGTGTTTTTAATAATGAATATGATGCTAGATTGGTCACATCTTTTTCTAACTTTTTTTTTTTTTTTTTTGAGACAGAGTCTCACTCTGTTGCCCAGGCTGGAGTGCAGTGGTGCGATCTCAGCTCACTGCAACCTCCGCCTCCCAGGTTTTCGCGATTCTTCTGCCTCAACCTCCTGAGTAGCTAGGATTACAGGAGCCCGCCACCATGCCCGGCTAATTTTCGTATTTTTGGTAGAGATGGGGTTTCCCATTTTAACCAGACTGGTCTCAAACTCCCAACCTCAAGCTTCCATCTCCAGCTCCCAAAGTGCTGGGATTACAAGCATGAGTCACCCTGCAGGCCTGTTTTTAACATTTTAAAAATAAAATTCTTCATGGCTTTTCTCTGCAGTGCTGAACTTTGAAGCTTTTTATATTTGTTTGTCCTTATGTTGGACAAAGCTGACCCAAATGTACCTTCAGAGGGAAACAATACTTGGCTCAGACAGCTCTCACTCAGCCCATTTACCTGAATGACTTGGTTGTGAGAGTCTTGGTTAAGTTCCTATGTAGAACAGAGTTGAACTTTAATACCGTGTCAGCTTGGTAGACCACAAAATATGTAAATCTGTTTTGTTTGATGAACAACAATCACCATTTTACTCAAGTATCAACAGCCTGGGGCTTTTTTTTCAGTTAACTAATTTCCTTAGGTTGTCACAATTTTATAACTGAAGCAAGTCAAAGAGCAATGGAGCAGTAATCTTAGGTGACAAGATTTGGTCCCAGAAACAAATGTTTTAATTTTTTTTTGTAAATGTACATGAGGCATATAGAAAAAAATGTTAATTTTTTCTAAAGTCAATAATCTGAAGTTATTCACAAGTGTTATCTTTCAAACAGAATTATATCATCGTATATGGTATTCATTGAAGAGTTTGCTTATGCCTATACAGACATATTAGGTGAGTTACACTCTAGATTTCTGGACTTCAATATCCACTATAAGGTGGTAAAAATAAACCAGCCCATATCATTGAAATGTACCAACTTTTGACTTTATTCTATTAAATCAAAAGAATCATTGTTCTTTACTTGTGTTATATCTTTAAAAGTACTTTTTTTTCCTTTTTTTAATTACTATTATACTTTAAGTTTTAAAGTACATGTGCACAATGTGCAGGTTAGTTACATATGTATACATGTGCCATGCTGGTGTGCTGCACCCATTAACTCGTCATTTAGCATTAGGTATATCTCCTAATGCTATCCCTCCCCGCTCCCCCCACCCCACAACAGTCCCCAGAGTGTGATGTTCCCCTTCCTGTGTCCATGTGTTCTCATTGTTCAATTCCCATCTATGAGTGAGAACATGCGGTGTTTGGTTTTTTGTCTTTGCGATAGTTTACTGAGAATGATGATTTCCAATTTCATCCATGTCCCTCCAAAGGACATGAACTCATCATTTTTTATGGCTGCATAGTATTCCATGGTGTATATATGCCACATTTTCTTAATCCAGTCTATCATTGTTGGACATTTGGATTGGTTCCAAGTCTTTGCTATTGTGAATAGTGCCGCAATAAACATACGTGTGCATGTGTCTTTATAGCAGATGATTTATAGTCCTTTGGGTATATACCCAGTAATGGGATGGGTGGGTCAAATGGTATTTCTAGTTCTAGATACCTGAGGAATCGCCACACTGACTTCTACAATGGTTGAACTAGTTTACAGTCCCACCAACAGTGTAAAAGTGTTCCTATTTCTCCACATCCTCTCCAGCACCTGTTGTTTCCTAACTGGTGTGAGATGATATCTCATTGTGGTTTTGATTTGCATTTCTCTGATGGCCAGTGATGATGAGCATTTTTTCATGTGTCTTTTGGCTGCATAAATGTCTTCTTTTGAGAAGTGTCTGTTCATATCCTTTGCCCACTTTTTGATGGGGTTGTTTGATTTTTTCTTGTAAATTTGTTGGAGTTCATTGTAGATTCTGGATATTAGCCCTTTGTCAGATGAGTACGTTGCGAAAATTTTCTCCCATTTTGTAGGTTGCCTATTCACTCTGATGGTAGTTTGTTTTGCTGTGCAGAAGCTCTTTAGTGTAATTAGATCCCATTTGTCAATTTTGGCTTTTGTTGCCATTGCTTTTGGTGTTTTAGACATGAAGTCCTTGCCCATGCCTATGTCCTGAATGGTAATGCCTAGGTTTTCTTCTAGGGTTTTAATGGTTTTAGGTCTAACATGTAAGTCTTTAATCCATCTTGAGTTAATTTTTGTATAAGGTGTAAGGAAGGGATCCAGTTTCAGCTTTCTACATATGGCTAGCCAGTTTTCCCAGCACCATTTATTAAATAGGGAATCCTTTCCCCATTGCTTGTTTTTCTCAGGTTTGTCAAAGATCAGATAGTTGTAGATAGGCGGCATTATTTCTAAGGGCTCTGTTCTGTTCCATTGATCTATATCTCTGTTTCGGTACCAGTACCATGCTGTTTTGGTTACTGTAGCCTTGTAGTATAGTTTGAAGTCAGGTAGCGTGATGCCTCCAGCTTTGTTCTTTTGGCTTAGGATTGACTTGGCGATGCGGGCTCTTTTTTGGTTCCATATGAACTTTAAAGTAGTTTTTTCCAATTCTGAGAAGAAAGTCATTGGTAACTTGATGGGGATGGCATTGAATCTATAAATGACCTTGGGCAGTATGGCCATTTTCACAATATTGATTCTTCCTACCCATGAGCATGGAATGTTCTTCCATTTGTTTGTATCCTCTTTTATTTCATTGAGCAGTGGTTTGTAGTTCTCCTTGAAGAGGTCCTTCACGTCCCTTGTAAGCTGGATTCCTAAGTATTTTATTCTCTTTGAAGCAATTGTGAATGGGAGTTCACTCATGATTTGGCTCTCTATGTGTCTGTTATTGGTGTATAAGAATGCCCACAAGAGAAAGCAGGAAAGATCCAAAATTGATACCCTAACATCACAATTAAAAGAACTGGAAAAGGAAGAGCAAACACATTCAAAAGCTAGCAGAAGGCAAGAAATAACTAAAATCAGAGCAGAACTGAAGGAAATAGAGACACAAAAAACCCTTCAAAAAATTAATGAATCCAGGAGCTGATTTTTTGAAAGGATCAACAAAATTGATAGACCACTAGCAAGACTAATAAAGAAAAAAAGAGAGAAGAATTAAATAGACGCAATAAAAACTGATAAAGGGGATATCACCACCGATCCCACAGAAATACAAACTACTATCAGAGAATACTACAAAAGTTCTTATTATTTATTAGAGCATGAAAAAATGACAAATTATTCTTAGGAATGGAATAATGCATATTTTATGCATATATTCAGTAAAAATAGATTTTGACATTTAAAGTGCTGTATATACACTAATTACTTCTTATGATTTTCCACTGAAAGAAGCAAGCACTACAACTCTTATTTTAGAGGTGAGACACAGAAAGGCTTAACTCACTGGCTTACTGAGGCATAATGTAGAGATTGTGCTCAGGTTAATTGTCTATATTTTGTTCTTATTTGTTCTTTGGCAACCCCCTATCAGTAGCTGTTCTCATCAATAGATTGAAAATTACATAATTTTGTGTGTACAGTTGCATGTTTTTGTCATTGTAGCCAAAATTTAACAGTATAAATATGAATAACTTACCTAATCAATGAAATATGATTTCAAATAAAACAGTTTGCATAGGGAAACCTCATGGTGTGATGTAGACTCTCAAGAAGATGTTGCGTATATACATTATATACTGTACCAAACTTATTTTTGTGCTTCTAATATCGCATAGATTGAATTTATACTGCAAAAAGACTATATAATTACAGCTGATATGGCATAATAAACTTGTATTTTAAACTAACAATAGACATCTTTTACTTTCTTGTGCAATTTATAGAAATTAAATGAAACTAAAGTTAAATGCATTATCCTAATAAATTAGTCTCACATTACTGTGCCATTAAGTTATTATTCTTGTACTAAAGTTGCAGAGCACTGCCTACTGTCAAAAAAAATTAGGTTACCTAGGGATGAATATTCTCTAATGGTAAGATCACCAGATGGCAGTCATGGATGAGCCCCAGTTTCTATTCTTGGAACCACCCGATAATGCCCAGCCTAAGCTTCTGCAAGTCATTCTAGCCATCTTCACTTTTGTTTGTTCAATTGTAAAAAAGAGAGTTCAATTCAATACATATTTTTGATCACTTATTAGCAAAGTAATATGAAAGCAATTTGGGGACACAAAAACAAATGAAAGATAAATATCCCCCTTAAGAGATGACATGCTTAATGGCAAAGGCATTATAAAAATTATTATTCTAATCAAATGCATATTATTTGTAGAATTTCAAGAGTAGTAATTACTTTCAGGTGGTGAGGTCACATACAATTTATCTAAATGCTTCCTCCTCTAGCTAGGGCAACAATGTGAGCAAAGGCTTAGAACCTGACAAGTGTAGGATGTGCAAGAATGGTGGTGATATTCAGGAACTAACTTGTGAGAGTCTTTGAAGGCCAGGTTAAGAAGTTTGAGTTGTTTTCTCTAAGCAATGGGTAGACATTGAATGTTTTAATAGGGAGATTTAAGTGATGGTCTGATCTATGGCTGCTGCTGTTGGAAGATGCTGTAAGGCTGTTGTAATTGGTGGCTCTGTGTAGATGGTGAAAGTTTAGCTTGAGAGGTCTGAACTATGCAGATTATATATAATATATATAATATATATAAAAAAGTGATAATATGTTGTATATTATATATAATATATGTAATTATATATTATATATATGTAATAATATATAATATATTGTATAATATACACAAGCATATATATATATATGTTTTCCAATTTCTGAAATATCTAATACCATTTTGTTTTTTTTTCTGAGACAGAGTCTTGCTCTGTCGCCCAGGCTGGAGTGCGGTGGCAGAATCTCAGCTCACTGCAAGCTCCGCCTCCTGGGTTCATGCCATTCTCCTGCCTCAGCCTACCAAGTAGCTGGGACTACAGGTGCCCGCCACCATGCCTGGCTAATTTTTTGTCTAGTACCTATTTTTACCTATAAATATAGATAGATATGGGTATATAGATAAGGATTGACAATTTCAATATAAATGTGGGATACAGAGGAGATAATTACTACTTTACCGTTTGTGCAGAGGCTTTCTAAGACTTTTATAAATCAGTTTTAAACTCTTCAAAATAAAGATTTTCATGTGACTGTAAATTATAAATATTTCTAACTTCCATCTCATGTAACAATATGGGATATTTTCTATTTTGAAACTTTTTGTTTCAATATAAGCATTACTAACTCATTTAATTCAATGTTTCTGCTAAAAATTCTCAAGTTTTTTCTTGACTACATATAATGTCTCTAACATCATTAGGATGTGAAGTCATTATGTTCTTATGAGTGAGTGACAATTTGATAAATTTCTGGACAATCCTATACACGTATACAAGTATATTTGGCTGTCCACAAATATAAAAATGACAGGAAGACATTTTGAAAGGTAAAGACCTTTATTTTATTTAAAGAAAATCCATTGAAGCATGAGAGAATGACGCAATTGAACCCTGCAGTAATATGAACAATTCAAGTTTTAAGCAATAGCTACAGGCAAAATCTGTTCTTAAAAATGATTTCTTTCCAAATAGTGCCCAATTCTTTTGTATGTAGTAACCATAGCTACATGTCTCAGTTGTGTTTCTGTTGGTCATATTTTGTTTACATCTAAATCTATAGATAAATTCACTCCTCAGGGTACAAGCTTTGTCTTTTTATATTCCACACAATATTTAGGAGAGCTCTTAGAATCAGAGAGACAGGAATTTTAAGGGACTCAGGAGGTAGTCTATTATAACCTCACACACACCACACACATACACACACCTTTTTATGATGCTCCTGACTTCTGATTCTCTTGTTTATCCTTGAAAATGCACAGTGGGCTCACTCTGTTCCAGCGCACCCCATCTCATTGTTGCACAGCTCTCAGGATTAGAAAGTTCATCATTAAATTGAACTGGAAGTTGCCTCATTTAAATTCCTAAACATTGGCTCTTTCCTTTCCTGAGAAACGTCGGTGTCTAATCCTTCTTTCACGTCATAAGATTTCAAATATTTGAGGGAAGCTGTTGTGCCCCGGAAGAAAGCGAAGTACATAAGAGTAGGTTAAATCGTCAGGTTTCTTATGTCCTTTTGTTGATTTTTTAATTTGTTTTTTAGCGAAAAACCCCCAGAAAATTGAGATTCAGTTTGTAGAGAGAATGTTTATCATTTCCTACCGCATTAATGTGAGGTGACTTTTCCTCATCAGAAAATTTCTGCTGAAATTTCTTATATTTTCAGCTGACTTGTATGTGTATATATATATATGTGTGTATATATATATATACACACACACATATATATATTTTAATTACACTCTTTTCAAGCATTCATATTAAGGCATTAGGGTGACCTTAAGGAAAACAAATAGATAAATGAAATTCAACTAATAGTATTTTGCATTTAAATTGCTACTTACTTAATATCATAATTAAAATTTACTCTGTAAATGTATTCACTCTTAAGCTTACTAAATTTTAACATTGGCATGAGAGTTGGAGAAATTTTTCCCGATCACTAAAACGTAATGAAAAGGAAAGGGGAAGATAGAAGATTGACTTATTAGAGGATAATGCATCAGTTTCAGGAAATAGGGACAACAGTACATCATTTGTGTCATATGTTTTAGTTTACTGTGTGATTCTAGACACAAGAGATTGTTGTTAAAACTCGACAATAACAGCAACATCAACAATACAACAAGCAAACTTTTTTTAGTGGGCAAAGGACTTGAATAGGCATTTCTTTTGAAGAAGATATACAAATGGACAATAAGTAAGTGAAAATATGATCAATATCACTAGTCATTAGCAAAATGCAAAACAAAACCACAATGAGATAGTACTTCACACTCATTAGGATGGCTACTATAAAAACAATACATAACAAATGAACACAATCCAGAAAATAATAAGTGTCTGTGAGGATGCAGAGATAGTGAAAGCAGTGATACAGCCACTGTGGTAAGTTGTATGGTCATATTTCAAACAATTAAACATAAAATTACCATATGATCCAGCAATTACATGTCAGTGTATGTACCCCCCAAAAAGTGAAAGCAAGGACTTTCTCAGATATTTATATGCTCATTGTTCCCAATAGACAAAAGGTGGAAGCAACCTACGTGTTCATCACTGGATGAATGGATAAACAAAATGTGGTATATAAATACAGCAAAACATTATTCAGTTTTTTAAAAAGAAGGAAATTCTGACATGTGCTACAGTGCGAATGAACATTGAAGACATTATGCTAAGTGAAATAAACAAAAGACAAATTGCATAATCCTCTTGCACGATGTTCCTAGCATAGCCAAATTCAGAAAGAAGGTGGTTACCAAGGGCTGGTGGGAGGAGAGAATGGGGAATCATTCATTGTTTAGTGAGTTAAGAGTTTAAGTTTGAAGTGCTGACAAAGTTCTGGAAATGAATGGTGGTGACAACAATGCGATGTTTTAATGTCCACGGTGCTACAGACCTGTGCACTTTAAATGGTTAAAATGGTAAATTTCATATTATACATATTTTACCACAATAAAAAATAGATCATTGTTTAATGAAATAATGAAGTATTACAAGAAAAAGGGTAACAAGAGTAAAAAAGCCTCTGATAAAAAATGTGAGTCACATCCAGCAACTGTTACATAAATGACACTACAGTTTATCTGAGTTATGTCCTAATCTTTTGATACATGGAGCATTAGAAGAGGGAAATGGTCAAGAGGAGAAATCAATAACATTTAAAGTGTGGTCCAGGCCAATGTGCAATCTTGATAGGTCTATTTAATGGGTTTTGAAATGTTGCCTTAAGCATTCTAAGAAAGGTTTTGTCTTTATCATGCAATAGGCTGCTCTGTCACTTTGAAATGGTACATGCACTTCCAACAGCCATACCCTCTCACCAACTCATAAATATTATCTATAGATTTATATCTAGCTTTCTTTTGATATTTTGTTTTCTGCTAAACAGGTATTGCCTTTATCCTTAGATTGTATAAACTAAAGCAAAAATAGGTCAATTCTATTAGGAATAATTTTAAAATGATAACTTTGAAACAGTTTCATTAAATGAGATTCTTTTAGATGAATGTCAGAAACCTCACTTTTTTTCTATCAGTAATGTGCAGTTTGCTTTGGGGTTTTATAATTTTCTAAAACTGAAGACTTGATTGCTTTGGGGAAATTCAGATGCAGATTTTACCTTGAAGAGTCAAAAAGCATTGCTAAATGATGGATCAAGTGTAATGGGATTAAGGATTTTTTCCATCCTTTTTATATTAATTACCCATCCATAAAGAGAGAAACTAATCACCCTGTCCCTGACTAATGCTCTGTAGGCTTTTGATATCTGTTTGATGAAACTATTACAAAAGATAAAGCTGGAAAAATTATTTTCTACTTTAGATACGCATATAACACTAGAGTTGGCAGGATTTGAGATTCTGAGACCAAACGAATATGAAGTGATGAAATGCCAGCCACATTCAGAGAAGCAAAACTTAACAGCTATCTTTGATGTTAAAAATAAGTGTGATAAATGTGTTTCTAAAACCAACATCTTAATGCCCATTAATCAGGCTCTGCAGGCATAATCAGAACTGCAGGCAAAGTTCTGTGGCCACGTGAACTTTGGCTGAAGATGAACATGTACATAGTCAGGATGTTATGAGCTCACTCCCTATCCATAGCAAAAGTGTGTCTTGCTTAGACCTCAGAAATACTAGGAGAGAGAAACAACCCAAATCTTTAATATAACATGAATATTTGTTCATCTGATGTCACTCACTTTTATGTAAAGACAATCATTTTACTTTTTGGAATCATTTCCCTTATGCAAATCCATCTTCTCTAAAACTACCTGGGGGGAAAATAATCCAGTAGCAACTCCTAATATAGGGGAGTAAGTTCTCTGTGTATATGAGTGAATGGTCTTCTGTATTCAAGATATTTTGTGTTAGTATGTGTGTTTTTTTTCTCCAGTGGGTAGTCAAAATTTAAATTTATTGAAATATTTTTATGATTGTTTATACCTTTAATTTTATTTAACATTTGCAAGTTGGAACTGGAAATAATAAGTTTAAACTTTTATAGCAAACCCTATAGGTAATTTCAACTAATGGAAATTAAAACGATCATATAATATCTGAAAATTATCTGCAATGTATAAAAATAGACATATAGAAAGTCTAAATATGAATGAAAATGATAAAAATAGAGAGCTTGAAACAAGGTGACTGCAGAAAACCCAAAAATATAGTTAATGGTATAAATGTAAATATATTAAGCACTAAAAATAATTACTGTAATTGGATTGAAAAAAATTTAATATGCTACTTACAGCAAAATAACCCAAGGTAAAATTCTATCTAACATAAAAAGTAGAAAGATGATCACTTTTCTTAAGCACCGTACAATACTGTTGGATGAATAGTGTGTCATGCCATATCTTCTAAAAGAAATAGAAAAGCCATAGCTGCCACATGAAATTTTAATCTAATATTGTTATACATTATGAATACATACACTACAAGAACACTGTGTGGGGGAGAAAAAAGGCAGATAATCCAATTATTGAATTTAGTACAATTGTACTTTTATACAAAGTTTTGTACATTAAGCATGCGATATGATTCCTAGTATGCTCATGATTAGATATTTAATATTGGAGATGCAAATAATTTTCTGTACTAATGTTCAGAAACAAATCTGCAATCCTATATGTAGCCTGAGGTGAACTTGGATTAACAACAACAAACGTATATAACGCTAGGAGGTATTATAAATAAATATAGAAGTCAGTTTTCCTCCATATATGGGTTAAGCATTAAATATAGCAATTTGGCTAATGCGTATTTCAATGACTCAAATTAAAATTATTTGCCTGGGCAGCCCAAACAAATATCTACAGAATATATTTTTTATTTTATTGAATTTTTATAATTGGTACACATTATACATGATATATAAAAAACAGTATTTAAACATTGATATATAAAAATATTTGGGATAAACCCTCGGAATAAGCTTTAGATTATTAATAAATTGTTTGTTGAATTCCTTTCTTTACTCCATCTTTTTGGAAACATTTAAAGCCTATTAGTCTCAAAAAGTACACTGTACTGTTTGTAAAAAATGAGAAATAAGATAAATTTAAAAGTTCTGTCAATGGAGGCCCATGTATTACATACTTTCTTGATTCTGGAGGTACTGAATAAAAGCCTGTAGAAATCTGCACTGAGATATTTATTTTGGTCATGTTTAAAATCAGAAAATTCAAGTGTAGTACAGTGTCTTTTGAGATAGACTATTATTGAAATAAGTGAATTTAAAATACTTGGTGTTGTTTTTTGAATATTTACATCGATCCTATTTGTATATGTTAAATCATTCTTAAGTTATAAAAAAATGTATAAATGCGTGAGTCTACTTAAACCTCAGGTACATTTACTTCTGAAAGTTCTCTTTTGGTTAACAAAAGCTTCAATAACTTTACTCTTAACAAAAGGAATATAGCACCTATTTTCTCAGTTATACTTGGAATGCTACAATTGAATGATAAAAATAAAACTTAAAATTGTACTTTTGAATGAAGAACATTTTACTTATCTTGACACATCATCAAATTATACTATACTTCTCCATGACTACATAAAATGAAACCAACATGATTATAATTTTCCTAATAATTTAATCATTATTACTAAGGTATACAGTGATGCATTAAGCAGCTAGGCAAGTGTCTAGATGTCTTCTCCATATATTGCTAAAGTGTTTGAATGTTTACCTGTGTTCTTTTCAGTTTCTCCTTATAATTTTCTGACTGTCTTTCAATTTATCCTAAAACCCGCAATATCAGCATTCTCCCCTTTCTAGAGGGTGCTTCCAATCAACAGGGAACACAAATATCCAAATTTGTGTGAATTTAGTACAATTTTTAAAAGTGTGTATATGTATAAAGAATGTGACTTCTTATAATGTGCATGAGATTTAATATATGACTTTGATAACAACTGTCTTTAAAGGGGTTTTTGCTTTTTGCTTTTTTTTGTTTGTTACTTTTATGTATTTGTGATATGTAGCAGAATGTGCTTTTTTTAAATATGAATGCAAGATCAGTACAAAAATTACAATTTTCTGCATTATCTCTTTTTTCCAAATTTTTCTGAATATGCAACTTCTGGGGTCATATTATTATGATACTATTTAATTAAGAGTAATAGAAAATGTTCAGGATGAGTAAGTATCTATTTCAAATTCATATATTGAGGTCTTTAAAACACAGTTTTTGGATAGATTTTTTTTCACAAGGGCTGAAACATTTATACCAACTGGTAGAATAACTATGTATAACAAATCTGAAACACAACTAAATTTAGTTTATTATTTTGAATAAAAAAGCTAAGCCAACCATTTTATTATTTATGTTTACATTATCTTTTCCATTTAATTGGATGTTAATATGACCAATTGTACAAGTGCACCCTCATTTATTTGAGAGGATTACTTTAGTACCTTTTCATATTTATAGTCCCATAAATATTTATTAAGCACATATTATATGCATAAAAATGCTACAGGCACTGGGGATACAGCAGTCTATAAAATATAGGCCTGGAAATATAGAGAAGTACATAAGAAATTATTTATTGATATTATGTTATATAAAAATCTTTATTTTACATTCAAATTGGGCATATAGACTATAAATAAAATAAATAAGTAAAATATATAGTAGGTTATATAGTGTTGTGTCTTATTGGGAAGATGATTTTTGATACCTGAAGAAATTACAGAATTGGCAAAGATATTTTTAGGTTAAAAAAGGTGAAAAAGGCAGAGCACAGTGGCTCATGCCTGTAATCCCAGCACTTTGGGAGGTTGAGGTGGGTGGATCTCTTGAGGTCAGGAGTTTGAGACCACCCTGGGCAATGTGGCGAAACCCTATCTCTACTGAAAATTAAAAAATTGGCCAGGCTTGGTGGCTTCAGCTTGTAATCCCAGCTAATTGGGAGGATGAAGTGGGAGGATGGCTTGAGACCAGGAGGTGGAGGTTGCAATGAGCTGCGGTAGCGCCACTGCACTCCAGCCTGGATGAAACAGTGAGTCCCTGTCTCAAAAAGAAAAAAAAAAAGACAAGAAAAGGAGAAAAAATGACCACCCTACCTTCTCTCTTGTCCACTTCTAAACACTTAAATGCTATTTACTCTTAATTTAAGTGTTTAGTTTTTGCTATTACTATCTATAATTCACAAAGTTCTACAGGATTTCTAATGTATTAATGGAAAACATTCTCCACACAAACAATATCTATATCAAAATATAGGAATGGATAAATGAATGTTGTTCTGATTAAAAGTAAAGAATGAGAATATAATTTATATTTCTAGAATATAAAGCTATGTTTTCTGATAGGAATCAAGTTTTTATTAATCACACAATACTCCTTGAAATATGGTCCACAAAAAAGTTTTGGCTGACATAGAGACATGTCCTTAGGGAATTAATGCTACTAATGCTTCCAGGTGTAAGTGATTAGTCCCTAAAGGAGAATGTGATGAAGAAATTTTATGGAATTGTTAAGAGGAAAAACAGAGGGTCTAGGATTCATCATTGAGAAAGTTGTAAGTAAAGTAATGCACAGTGATTGAACAAAGAACTCCCAAAAATTCACTTGAGGAACTTAAAAGAACTCAGTGATTTTGAAGAGAATAAATTGATTAATAATATAAGGAATAATAGGATGATAATTTTATAAGAGCAAAGTAGAACACGCATACAAATAAGCATGGCATATGCACATACAAATCAACCTATTTGACAGTTGTGATGTAACTTAAATCTTTTATGTGACTAAAGATCTTTAAAAATTATCCTTAGAAACCCATTTTGTGGTTCTTTAATTCTTTTATTCATTTAGTTAATAAAATGCTATTGAAAGGCATCTAAGTGGTAGATGCTATCCCCATGTTGGGGATAAGTTGAGAAGATAAATTAGATCCATGATCTTCTGGATGTTATCTTTCATTGAGATGAAAAAAGTAATTAAACAATAAAAAAGTAGTATTTGTTAGAAAACTGAAGTGTAATATGAGATAAAGTCACTCTGGAAAGCCTAGTTTAGTCTGAAAGTAAATGAAGCTCTTTCTAAGAATCTGCCATGTAAGTTGAGAATATCAAGGTATCACTTTTTGGAAAACTTTAGCAGGGAAGTTTCTCTAAAAATAAGTGCATATTTAGTGTAAATTTAGTGCAGGCTCATTGAGGTTTCTACACAAGCAAGTTTGCATTTACTTCATTCCTATTGTTTCAAGTGTTAATAGAGATATTGTAAAGAAGTCTACCCACAGAGATTTTTTTCCCATTGATTTATTTAACAATAATTTCCCTTATTATATCTTGTTGGTATATCTCTCTCTATAAATATTATATATAGTTTTAATACTTTTTAAATATACTTTTTAAAAAAACATTGCCCTCAATTTACCACATAACAATTGTATAGGTAATGATGGTGATATAAATCGATATGACTAAAAGAAGAATTGAAAGAAGATATATATTATTTTAATATATTATAATTTATATTGAATAATATTTTATATATTAAATCATGTATATCTTTATACATATAAATTATGCATATTCAAATATACATATATCAATATTCCTAGGACATTGAAGTTACATTGCGTCTTCTAAATTGAATGCAAACTTAGTGGCAAATCTATAAATAGAAACATGATATATGCATAACTTCAAGTATCCTCCTTAAAATATTAATTACATTGGTGCTTTTAACATACATCCACAATTTAACATACTACCTTCTCCAGGGGGTGGAGCTTAATCCCTGTCTTCTTCAGTGAGGACTGAAATTAGTGGCTCACTTCTTACAGAATCTAGAAAAGGATAATAAATTTATAGTTCAGAAACCTGGAAGAGTCTACCTTAACTAAATCATCCAACTTAACCAGTAATACCATGTTGGCATCTTGTACCCCATAATATAATGAGATATGCTATGATAAAAAAGGAATTTCACCTTTGTGGTAGTCTTTACTAAAATCTATAACTCTTGATCGTGAGAAAACATCAGACAATCCCAAATTGAGGGACATTCTACTGTGTACCTTCAAAAGTGTTGATGACAAGAAATCACAGATTAGAAGAGACTAAGGAGATGAGGTAACTAGATGTAACATTGTATGTTTGCTTGGATGGAGGAATATAAAATTTAATTTTGATAAACATACTATCATTATGTAAAAAGCTAACATTGGGGAAACTGGGTGAAGAGTTTATAGAACCCTATATACTGTTGCATGTCTCTTGTAAATCCAAAATTATTTCAAAATAAAACATTTTTAGGATTATGAATTAAAATTATCACTTGTCTTATTGTGCTTGTCTAAAGTGCTTTAAAAATTCCAATTCTCTGTATATTTTTCTTGTAAAATTCTCATTTTTAATCTGCAGTGAAGTATTAACTTATCCCTGATAATACTTGCAAGTATTATGTTGCTTTTTAGAATTCAAGTTGTTTTATTTTAATTTTAGTGTCTTATGTTTAGACTGTATAATTTATTGCTATGCAAAAAATCAAGTGAATACAATTCAATTATGTAAAATATTACATGAAGATAGCTCTAAAAATTATGCTATGCATAATTGCAATTTACACAAGATGCACTCTGAATCTCCTTTCCAGATGATGTAAATAAAATGATACTCTCAAATTAATACTTAGCTTTTCAGAGATTGCATCAGTGATGTTAAAGTAGGTTTAAGGCATTAAAGGCTAAAATCTGTCAAGTGTGGTTATGCATCTGAGATTCATTTACTGCACAATGAATATACTTTTATTTTCCACAAAAATTCACTTATAAAAATGAATGCTGCACTTGATTGTTAATGCCAGCAAAGATAAAAATAGAACACATTTTGCAATACATTCTGTTGTTCTTATTTGTAATTGTGTTCCTGAAATATTATCCTATAAGAAAGCATGAAAAGATAATAAATTTAACACATTTATTTAAGGAATTCACAAAGAAAAAAAAAAACAAGCAATATGTTCGATTTCAATGTATTATGTAGCTGAGTGCTGAGAGGAGACAGTTGCACAGTAATTTCTAAGCCTAAGACACTTTCTAACCTGCTGATTAACCCCATCCCACCAGTGCCTTCAGAACGCTTTTTCTGCTGAGACAGCTATTTGATTTCATCGTGATTTTGCATATGTTTAGATTTGAAGTAGCCAATCTCTTCATAAATCTTACTATTCCATACAAAGTTGAGATATCCAGTACACTATGAAAGGAACAATATTGACCTATGAGGTATTAATATTCATTTAAGCCTTGAAGATTGCAAAGTCTATAATGCAAGGCGAATTTGCAGAACATAGATCTAGAATAAGGAATGGAGTATTTGTCTCACTATTGTGACAGGGATGATAATGTAAGAGAATGATGCAACTCAATGCAATTAATTTAATAAGCATTAACTTAGTGGGATCAGAATTTTAGAAAAAGTAAAGGCGTTGCCATTTATTCATAAAATAAGAGATAAGTTAAAATATTGAGTTATATAGCAAAAGGGTATGAACAAGAATAAAAATGGTTAGATCATTAGGTGTTGGAATGACAAGATGTCCAGAAAACTGTAAGAAGGTGATCAAGGAGTTAAGAAGTGAGTTGGGAAAGTAAGATGTCACAGAAGCCAAGAAATAAGACTAGTTAAGATGTATGTGTGAGAGGCAAACACAGCATGGAAGTCGACAGAGATACGAAATGAAAAAAAATTGATTTTTTGATTGAGAGATTATGTGACCTTTGATACAACAGTTTCAATAGATTTGTGAGTGTGTTTCCTAATGGTTAAGAAGCCAGTGGTGGTTTGCAAAGAACTGCAAAAGTAGGCAACTCTTTTGGTAAGTAGGACAATGCAGAAAAGGACAATTGTCCTAACACCAGCATTTCTGTAACTGCTGATTATCTTCTAGGGCTGAGAAATGACCTAATACTTATTGCATTTTTTTTCCTTTTTGAAATGAAAATATGCAACTTTAAAAATATTACTCTGCTTATTATTTTTAGTTCTTTAAACATTTGCTGAATTTCTACTATGTACAAATCATAGTCATAGGCATTATATGTGATGCTAAAATGAACAAGACATGCTCTCTGTCCTTAGGAAAATATATTTTAAAAGGAATTTGAAACATGTCGATAAGGAATATAGGGTAAAGTAGACCTTGCTCTGAAAAAAAAAATCGTCATAAGCACTCATGAGAGATAAACACCTAAATAAGTTAGCTGAATCAGATTAGGAATAACTTAACATCATGCTGTAGAAAATGAAGCTTATGGTATAGATAGGAGTGCATTGCTTGTGATAGTAAGAAATTCTAATTTTTGCATTAGTGAAGAGTCTAGAAAATAGAATTTGTCAAGATAAATATCCTAGACCTTAGTTCTTCACTGTTAGGGGGATAAACTCTCTTCAAAACTTTGCATTGCCTCCAACATTATGTTGGGCTTTGCTTTAAACTATCGCAAGAACAAAAAACCAAACACCGCATATTCTCACTCATAGGTGGGAATTGAACAATGAGAACACATGAACACAGGAAGGGGAACATCACACTTCGGGGACTGTTGTGGGGTGGGGGGAGGGGGGAGGGATAGCATTGGGAGATACACCTAATGCTAGATGACCAGTTGGTGGGTGCAGCGCACCAGCATGGCACATGTATACATATGTAACTTACCTGCACGTTGCGCACATGTACCATAGAGCCTAAAGTATAATACTAATACTAATAATAATAATAGTAATAATAATAATAATAATAAAAAGAAAAAAAATAGAATAAAATAAAAAATAAACTAAGGCAAAGCAGCTGCCTTTGTGGAATACTAAGTAGTACAGACATAATCAGTACTTTGACTTTGCAACATCCTTACAAAGTGCTAATTCAATAAGGTTCCTATAAGAGAAACATAACCCTGGCTCCAAGACAGATGACAGATAGGGTATTATTTTTGACATTTCTGAGACAATATATTGGAGCACTCTTCTGAGTCCCAAGATAGGAAAAATAGAACCCACAAGGCTTCTCTGTAGAAGATGCCCTATCTTTTTTTGGCTGGGATAAATCTGGAGACAGTTCCCAGCAGCACTATGACTAATGTTCTTGGAAGGAATCATCTATATATTGATCCAAATAACGAATATTTATTTCAAGATTGGCATCTAACTACTCTTTCTGTTCCTTGGGAAACAAAAAAATGAAAAAAAAAAAGATGGTCCTTATTGGAAATAGGAACATATGTTTCCCAAAACATTTAGCAGCCTTTTGTATTATCTAAAGCAGGAGTGAATAAAATGCAATAAACAAAATATGTTCTTTTTCCCATATCATATGCAGCATAAGCACTTATATGTAGCATTTTGAAAGTTAAGTCCACATTATTTATCATAGTATGATATATAAGCTTATTCACAGTAGTAAGAATAATGACTTACCTTTAGACACACCATGCCACCATGTCTTCTTCACACATTCCTTCCCTAGTTATCTTGCTGATATTTTCTTGACAAAATGAAAAGGGAACACATTATTCTTGATTCTGTATGATGGAGCATGAATTTCCTCTACAATGGAGCCTCTGAGGATTTGGTTAAGAGCAATTGAAGAGCTGTGAACTGCACTTAAGGATCTTTAAAATAAAAGTCTTTAATAAACGGGAGTCATTTTGCTTCTTCAGCTGCTCTTAAGGATAGCAGCCCACAAGGGGAGAAAATACAAGAATGAGTGAATACTTAATAAATATTTGTTGAATTGAATTGGGTAAGTAATTGATTATTCTTCAACCGCAAAAGAAATTCTAGAGCTTTTCGAAGGAGATATTATGGCAATTTAGCTTGATCTGTTTAGCATTAGAGTGCCAGGCAGGTGAAAGGTCCTGCCATGGTAAGGCAGCAGGCCTCAGCATGGAATTTGATATAGCACAAGTATTTGAATACTGTTCAGGAGACTCTAGTTGCTGGAAATTTAGATTGTTTTTTAAAAAGTATATTTTTAAACTAGAACGGAGACAACTGTTCCTGACACATAGTAGATCCTTAAGTCCATTATGAACGTTATTTTCTTTTCTTCCCTTTCAGGGTGGGAAATGAGACAAATTCCTCTGAAATTATCAAGCCTTGGGCATCCAGGAAAAAGTCTGTAATTGCCTTCCAGCACAATAGTGAAATGGTGCTCTTGGTCAAAAACTCAATTTTGAACAAAAACCTAAATGCCTCATAATCTAAAACCCAAGCACTAACAAGCCAATAACACAATGACACAAGCAGGCTTTTTCTTACTTTTTAAAAGTATTTCATATATTTTTCCTAGTAAGAAAAACTTGCAGATACATTTTAACCTTTTCAGGCATGTTTCTTTTTTTATACTCATTATAATTTATACCTTTATGTGGTATAAAGAAATAAACATTATACTGAAATACATAGGGCAGTGCTTCTAAAATATAGCACAATTGAAATTTTGAGCTGGATATTTCCTTCTTTTGAGAGCTGTAGTGTGCATCTTAGGATGTTTAACAGCATCCCTGGCCTATACACGCTAGATGCAATAGTAGTCTCTCCCAGTCTTGACAATCGGAAACGTCTCCAGAGGTTACCACGAGCCCAGAGGGACAAAATTGCTCCTGATTGAGCAGTCTTAACAATGCTAACTAATAAATTACATGTATAAACTTCTAGTTAGTTGTAAGTGTATAACATAGATCTAAAAAGAACAGGTAATTTCTGTAACGGTATATTTAAGAAAGATGAGATTCCTTTGCTTTAATATGCTTTGAAAAAGTAGCCAAATGCTGTCGTTAATATTTCCTGAGTGATTAAACCATGAGGTTTTTCTGTATGCCTTTGTAAAATAATGCAAGTTCTTTTTACAGTGGACAACAATTATACCTCAGGCACTGAACTGGGGTCATTACATTAAATAAACATTAAATTACATTAAATAAACCAGTGTGTATAGAATGTACATTTCACAGTTAAAGAAATTGGTATGCAGAGGACTTACATTGTTCAATATCACACAGATAGAGCCCAAACCCAATTAATCTTCTTAAAATGGGTAGCCTCTCTGACAGCACAGTGCAATTGCATGGTTTTGGAAGCTGAGAGAAAATATTCTATCATGTCTGTATTCTGTTGGCCTATGACATAGTATTAAAATTGATATTATTTTAATGATTTCTCAAAATTTTGAATCTCTATTCATTGAAAGTTTAAAACAATATAATATTAATGATTTTTTCCAAACATATTTTATATTCTTGAGTCCTCTGAATAATATCAACTCAGATACAAAAAGAAACATCTCCTCATAAGTTTTTTTAAATGACTCTACTAAACAATAAAACTATATTTAACTCTATTTGAGAGAAAATATTAGATGATATTATTCACTTGTCATTTTGTTTCTTTATCATTTAGTAAATGCCCAACTTGCTGGTTTATGAACCTCCTCTGGCCTGAAAGAGCAGAGGTAAATTGCAATTGGCAGTTCTGTAAGGAGATTATTTTCTTCTATGAGTAATATCAAAATTTAAAGTATAATTATTGTTTATTAAATGTCAACGTGGATTTTTGCAAGCACATAAATAGAAACTCTTGTCTTTAAAAAAGGCACTTTTGCATCAATTCTCTGTAGACTTTGAGGGTTTCTTAGACTATTTTGTATAAACATATAAGGTATTTGTTATATTTTATTGAAATAACATATACTATTTTTTCACATTTCAACATACCTGAATTTGTGAAGTATCTTATGAAGTTCTCGATGTATCAGAATTTAATTAGGAGTGTTTTCATCTTTCTTATAAGTCAATAAAATAATAATGTAAGTTACAGTTGATGCTATCATAGATTCTCACAATTAACAGTGAAAGTTATTATCTAAATTATTTAACATATAAATTAATATTTCTAGAGTCTATTTTAAGTGTAATGCTAGAAATATGAATTTATATGTTAATTAATTTAGGTAATAACCTTAATTGCTAATTGTAATTTTCATTGGATATGATTTAACTTTGGCGGTAGAAGTCTATGGAATACATGTGATTTTAAAATATTTTCAGCATAACTTTTATATGCTGTCATATTTTGACAGCTTATGCGTTCTTTTTTTTATTTTAATGCTATGTTTATACACAAACCATTTGAAAGATACAAGATAAGCCTTTTCAGAAGTGTGTATATGTGACCAAACAATGCTATGTTTCTATCAGATAAGCCTGTTATTTCCAATAGTGGGCTCTTGTTCCCACGTAGGTACTCAAAAAGTATTTGATACAAAATTCAGAATGATAATTACAATGTCTATAATTATTTCTGTATTTGCTCAGTATATTTTCTGCCTAGTAATTATCTTTATAAATATAGCAATTTATTCTATTGATATATAGTTTGCATGACTTGACATTTCATATTTCATAATATACAGAATTCAAGTTTTTTTTCATATTTGTATGTTCATAAAAATATCCTGTACGTGTCAATCAGTATAACCTAGTTTGAACAGGAATATTATTGTAGGATTACATTTCGTTATCTATCTTTTTCTAAGCATGAAAATCCCTTGATATTATATCTTTTAACCAAGCACTTAAAAATGAAGAGCAGGCCAGGCACAGTGGCTCACACCTGTAATCCCAGCACTTTGGGAGGCCAAGGCGGGCAGATCACGAGGTCAGGAGATCGAGACCATCCTGGCTAACATGGTGAAACTCCATCTCTACTAAAAATACAAAAAATTAGCTAGGCGTGGTGGCGGGCACCTGTAGTCCCAGCTACTCGGGAGGCTGAGGCAGGAGAATGGCATGAACTTGGGAGGCGGAGCTTGCAGTGAGCCGAGATCTTGCCACTGCACTCCAGCCTGGACGACAGAGCCAGACTCCGTCTCAATAAATAAATAAATAAATAGCAAATAGACAAGGGTTCTGAAGTTTGCATCTGTTGACACAGAAAGTAAGCTATTAATATTATATATATTCAAACTAATCACAATTTAAAGAATTAGCTGTAAGTGGAGCCATGTAGAATGTATTTCATGCTTTTGATTTCTTGTGATTTGAAAGGGGAATGTTTTCTCTCTGGCAGATTACAGAGGATTTGTTATCAACTTTCCATTCCTGAAGTTGAAGTTGCAAGTTTTTTTTTTTTTTTTTTTAAGCGACAAAGAGAAGGATCTTGAACCTTGAATAAATAATTTTTCATACCCAATAATCCAAAGCTAAAGTGAACCAGGGATTTGAGGCAATTATGTAGGTAACTGAATTTTAAATCAGCAGCACATTTTGATAGAAAATCTTATTATTGAACCCATAAAGAGAATATGTTGAATAATGTATATACCTTTAGGTTCTGAAACAAATGATGTAAAACAACTTTGTAGGCATTACTTTGCCTGTCCTCCAGACGCTTAGTATTTTAACAGAAACTGTACTGTTATGCCAAGATACAATAAATTTGAGATAAATTGTGTAAATGATGGCTCATTTTAAACAATTAACTTTTCTTATTTGATAATTCTGTGAGTCATGAATCAAGGCATTGTTTAGTGGGGACCTCCAACTAAGAGGCTACCATAAAGTTGTAACCAGGGGATACAGTGGGGCTACTACCATCTCAGCTTAACTGAAGAAAGATCTACTTACAAGCTCACTCAAATGGCTGTTGGAAAGCGTCAGGACCTTGATGGCTGTTGTCCGGAGATATTATCAGTTCCTTTCCACATAAGAGTCTCCATAAGCAGCTTACACAAGGTAGCTGGTCTCCCTCATTTTTGTTTTTGGTATCTGCGTGGATGAACCTAGCACTGTTTTCCCTCAGAAGGAGAAAGGGAGTGAGACAGACACCCAGTGAGGGAGAGCAAGACAAAATCCAGCCTTTCATAACCTAATCTCTGAAGTGACATCTGTTATTTTGACATATTCTGATCTTTAGAAACAATATCCTAGGTCTAGACCACACTCAAAAAATGAGGGGATTACAAAAATCTTGGAATCCTCAGAGTCTAGAATCACCAGGGATCATTTCAGAGGCTACTTGCCCCCATGCCACCAGTTTTCAATAGGATGTGCTTGTTCACTTCTAAACCTAGAATGTATTTTTCTTCTCTCCTTTTTGTGGCTATGTCATTCCCCCCTTAATAATCATATTTTGGTTTTCTCTTCATCACATCTTTTTTCATATTCTGAAAGTTTTATAACCACACTTTCTCACTCATCTTAAATGAGAGTTAGTAGGTACATTCCTTTGTTTGCTGAAATTGGTACTCTTGGCCATATGAGAAGTATAGTGTTATGAAACTCTATGGCTGTGTTGTGGTTGGATTTAAAATGAATTAAGGAAATTATTCAGTAAAATTTGCCTATGACATTATATTACTCCCCAAACTCACACAAAATCAATATTTGCTGAGATTTAAAAGAAAGGTGATAATTTTGAGCAGGACACTTTTAGAGGTGACAGATAATAAGGAGCGGTAGAAGAATATTAAGCAAATTAATGTACATCAATCTGAATCTCTGAATGCAATAAGGGAACATGCCCTCCTATGTGCTGCTGTCCTCAACTTGTAGAATGTAGTGATTATACTTTCTTACCGAGTTCCATAAGTTTTAATTTCCCTTGATGAACTAGGATTTATTGTTCTCATAAAGTTTTCTTAATAAATGCAGTGAGATTGGTAACTGAGACAATTAATTAGTGAAGTACATGTAAAATCCCTAGTGTTCATTTAATTTGATCTTTAGAAAAGAATCAAAATACAGATATGTAAAGAGGTATAATGTATAGCAACTTTTTTATTTCAATATTTTATTTTTAAAAAAGGAATGCGTGTAGTTCATTTTGCTTTGTAATTAGCATAGATGAATGATATTCTATTGGCAAAATATATTAAATAAATAGAAGTCTTTAGTACAGATGTAGGCCAGGTAGCTAATAATTATCTTTGGAAAATTAATAGCAATGTAAAGTTACATCCTCCTAACTATTCCCTCCTTCCTTACTATTTTATTTAAATATAACCTAATTCAAAGTTTCATTCTTTATCCATTTTCATTTATTCATATACCATTAGAAAAATCATAACTTATTTTGGAGTCATCAATAGTAAGCAACTCACTTTTATAACAAATATATATTGCTTATAATAATCATATGATATAGTAAATTAAATATAACTGTAGGAAATGTTTATTAACATTTACTATATGTCAGAGAAATTTTTAAAGGTTTTACTAATATTAATATTTAGTCTTCAGTACAATGCTTTGACAAACATCTGTTATAATCCCCACTTTTAGATGAAAAAATTGAGAAGCCAATAAGTTACATAATTTACTCAAATTTGGGATTGTGAACCTGTCATGAAGTTTGGCTCTAAGTAGATGACGGTTTGATTGCAGTCATAGTGTCTAATGTAAACCAGCAGCTCTAATTATAAACACCATCAGGGAAGGGGCTCCACTATACATCCAAATAGTTGTCAAATACATAAACAAAGGAATAAGTGAATGTACTAATGTTCCATCTGACTAGCTGGGGCACAAATCATCCCTGAATTCAGAACCCTGATAGGCAATGATAATCTAATTTGTTCAAATACCAGTCATCAGATACAATGTTTTGTTAATTTCTGGAGGTGTTTATTCTAAACTAATTCAAAGGCTTCCACATGTAGGGTCACCAACCTCATCTTGTAGAAGAACTGCCTCTGAATAGAGAGTAATAAGATGAAACAGTTTTTTGTGTGTGTGTGTGTGTGTGTGTTTTAACCACACAAAACTCAATCCAACTCTGTTGGACGATGTTTCATAAACTCAATTGTTCAAATGAAATAAAATTTTACCTGTAAAATGATATATTTATTGACAACTTATAATAAATCATTCATAGTAAAAAAAAAAGACATCACATTGTCTAGAGAGAAGCATAGAGATTAGGGGCCTGTCAAATCAACTTTATGTTGTACTAAATGGTGCAATTAGGACACACAAAATTTAATTTTCAAGATACGCAGTAGTTCTTTACTGGAAGATTCTAATGCTTCTTCCTCAACATTTAAATAAAAGTCTTAGAATTCAATTATTTGTTAAACAGAGCACTCATCTTTCTCTTTTGCTCATCAGTGGATTTCTGTATGTCATGTCCACATTAAGATAAAGACATATATTCTAGACCTCATTTTTTAAAAATTGTTCTTCTTAGATGTTCACAAGAGCTCATCTTTCCTTAGCCATTGCAAAGACAGCTTACTGAACACCTGCCACGTGCTAAGTGTCTTAAGCCATACCAGGTGAGATACCAAGAAGTGGAGAAGTAGGAAGGAACCCACAAAATGTCTTAGAAGTGAGTGTATATATATATATATATATATATATATATATATATATATATATACACATATATATGAATTCATATATATATATAAAGTTTAAAAATAGTAACCTATAAAAAAAACCATAAAAATGAAGATCAATGTGAAATGGGAAAAATTGGAAAGATTTGTGGGGGATATGGGAAGTATGATTTTTATCTTGCTACTTAAAGTACCAGACTGACATGGGGCAAGAGAAAAGTTGTAACTACAAGATTTAACTTACTACAGGGTGAATCTTAGATAACAGAGAAATAAGATGGGTATATTTACAAGGGCCTTAAATTTGACCAAGGTGGTCAAGACGATAGAGAAATATTACAGATTATTTTAAGATTAAAACAGCATTTAAGGAGATTCCTCTGGAAATATAAATGATGCAAGTATAAATGATGGATTATAGGCAGCAGATTTAAGAAATGCAGAAGCTATCCAGAAAGGGAGATGCTTTGGCTTTTTAAGGCTAAAGTAATGAATGTCTGAAGTTCCAGAAATCACCATGGTGTAAATAAAAAAGAAGTGTGATTACATTTCCAAGTAGGAAGTCTTGATATGACAGAAAAGTATTAAAATATAGGGTATCTATGGGATATATGAGACATTTTCTGCAAGATTCATAGGACTTTGTAAATTAGTTGTCTGACTTCATTTCTAACTGGATAGCTAGAAAGAATGATATCAAGGATATGATAGATCATTTTCTCTGACCTTTATGTGTGTCTTTATGCTGGTGATGATAGACTTTAAGGAGCAGATCTATCTAAAAAAATTGTAAAAGCTTTTCATTGATAACTCATAATTTTCAACAATGAATTTGTAATTTATCTAAAATCTGCTCTCTTTATGTGATAGATTTTCCTGATAGTCTCATTCTAATTCCTGCATATACGACAATTTATCAATGATTCACTTTATGCCCACATTTTATTCAAATGCTAGGATCCTCACTCCTCACCCTCTATCTATTGCTGCTTTCCAGACAAAAAAAATAGCAATGGATAGAGGGTCTCACTTTTTCTACCCTAGGTTTTTACAGTCACTCCTCACTCCAATGTGATCTCTAATTGCTATGAAGCTTCTTTCTGCATTGCAGATTTGATCATATTGGGCCCTAGCTTACAAAATTTATCCCTCTATTGTCCACAATATAATTGCTAACTCCTTAGTGACATAAAGGATCTTTTAATGTTTCATGCATTCAACAAATGTATGAACTGAAAACCTAAAACATGCCAAATGCTACCTAGGAGGGCTCAAGGAGAGCCAATGCTGTCGTGCTGACATGGTCTGACCCTGTTTAATTTAAAGTCCCTTTGTGGGGAGACTGACGATAATCAAATAATTATGTCAAAATATAAAGTGGCAGTTGCAAAAGTTTTACCAAGTGGTTTGTATAACGGATTTTACCCGGGCAGGAAATTCAGAGATGCCTTCCTAAAGAAGTAGTTTATGAACTAAAATCTGAAGGAGATGTTGGTGAAAAAAGAGAAGAGTGTTTTCATAAAGCAGGGGTTGTGGGAGAAGGAAACGCTTTTGCAAAGTTTTGTTGCATATGTAAGTGCACTGGGTAAGAGGGTCTTTAAAAAGTTCAATTATTCTGGGCCAGAGAGAGTGTGGGGCAGAATGTTGCAAGACAAGGCTCAAGAGAAGGAATAGAAACCATAGAGCTTTGTTGAACAGCACAGACTACTGAGTATGTCTTAAAACATTGGGAAACTAATGAGAAGATTTATACAGGAGGGTGACATGATCATAATGCATTTAGCAAAGAAAAAATGGTGGACTGGCAGGAGGTGATTAACTTGGGCAGACAAAACAGGCCAAGGAATTCTTGTTAGAACAGTTGTGATGATAGTGGCAATCTTGAAAATCTAAGAAAAAAGAATTTATTTCTAATGATGGAGATCTAGAAAATGCCTATATTTCATTAGAGTGTGAATGAAGGAAAGACATGAATAAAGAATAGAAATAAGGCTAAAAAATGAGGAGACAGAGAGAAGATAAGTGAGAATCTAGGTCATAGAATCTGTGGCAGAAAGAAATCTATTATTGTTATGGGGACTTTAGAATCCTCATCCATTAGAACCACCATACTTGCTACCCGGGAATTACAGTTTTCTCAGCAGCATTCTTACATAGCTTAAGAAGTGTCATGATCCCATTATTCCAGGATGCATAATATTACAGTTTTTCCAAGTTCAATTTGAGGACTACCTGTATTAGAATCAACAAATATTTAAAAAATCTTGAAACAGAAGTAGTTCTAGATTCTGTATTTTTGTTTAAAAAAGATGAACTCCTGGGCTAAAGCAATCCTCCTGCCTCAGCCTCCTGAGTGGCTAAGACTACAGGTGCATGCTATTGTGCCTGGCTCTGCATTTTTAACCAGTCTAATTAGCGGTCCTGATAAAACCTGAACTTTGAGAAGCAGTTGAAAATCTATTGAAATATGGATTTCGTGGCAAAAGTACTCAAAGTCTTGCATATATACAAGGGTTCATGCCCAAAACATGTCAGGAGGCAACATGATGTATTGAGAAAGCATTACTTTTATAGTAAGACTTGGAATTTAAATTGTAGTTGAATTGCTTGACTGAGTGATGTTATGTAAGTTATTTAATTTCTGTAGAGTCCAGTTAAAAAAAACTATGTATTGGCTTTTTTGAGTCTCCTGCCTCTCATTAGTCAAAATTGCGTTTTCTATCTTTCTGGGTCTTTGTACACCATATCTATGAGCAGTTTTAAGGAATGCCAGAGGCTCTCTTGAGTCCCATCAGGTAAAACCTGGGTACTGTGAAACCTCTATATCTCCTGCGTAAGCTATGACCTCACCTGTGAGACACTGAGACAGTTATTTCATAATAAAAATATATATTTTGACAATATATGTAAACCATGAAAACCAGCAAGACACATACACACACACACACACACACACATTTTGTAATTGATTCAAAAAACATCTGTAGAGCCACAGTATCTAGTTATAAAAATTGAGCTTGGAGTCTGCAACAAAGTAGGCTATAAATTTACATACATGTGTTAAAAAGCTGAGTGACAAGTATGTGCCTAAAACTCTAAAGTTTATAGAAAGTTTCTTTTATGCTTGCAATTATATATTCAGACTTTTTTCCAAAAGGTATGTAAAATAAAAGGGCTAAGTATCATTTCCTCACCTAAAATAGCGTTTTATTTATTAATTGATAAAATGCAATGGATAATGAAATATTATCTAGATATAATGAAACAGTTGTCATTTTAAGCAGAGCTATTGCAATATTTGAAATACAGTGAGGAATACAGTTATTATATTTTTGTTTACAAAATTAATCAAAGAGTTTACCCAAGTCATGTTGAATACTACTCTTTCCTGGATAAAAATTTAATCTGAGTCTGACAATTATGCACATGGAAAATCTTTATGCTGGGTTAGAGTGTCCCCAGCAGGTGGTTTACTTAGTATTAGTGATTTTCAATTGTTGAATATTCAGATTGGTAAATGTGCTGGAGAGTTGAATTGCCAAACTTTTTTCTACCTCCAGCTTGTCTTATGACAATTTGCCTTCATTTTAAACATGTTATTATTGATCATAATTTAAAATGAGTGTCAAAATTCTGAGGTAGTTTCATGAATTGACTGTAGAAGGTTTTATTTTGTGTTAACAAAAATAAAAATAAATTGTAGCTTTCTGGTAGCTTGTGGAATATATTCAGATCTTAAAGAGGCAATGAGTACTGTTTTCTTAGATCTCTTCCATCAGTTGTTATGAGTTACATCTTGAAGTATAATCAAATGCCTTCCTTGTTATAATTTATAAGATGATACTATTTTAAAATTATGACTCATCAGGAGAGTAGTTAAATTTTAATAATATTTCCCAAAGCTAGGAGGACATGGAAGAGTTGTAAAGAGGTTTATAGGTTTTAAATAATTGATTGACTGATTCTAGAAAAGATAAAGCAGAGTCTTGATTTCTGTTTTGAAGTACATGAAGGCTTGTTTTGGATGATGATGGACATGAGAATCCACAGGAAAACTCATTGTGTGAAAACAACACTATTCTTGGAAGAAATTGCGTGTGGGAAAAGTCATTTAAACATCTCTATATTTTTGTTCACTAATCCATACATTACAGCCAAAAATAACCATCCTAATTGTATTACAAGTTTTTAGGAGAATCAGATGACTCCCATTTCCTGCTAAGTGGTGGTGACCATAATGGTAGACAAAGACCATCTTGCTTCAATTCCCTGGTAGAAAACAGTTACTTCTTTGTTGATGAATAAATTACTCAAATCAGAACATAAATGGAAAAGCAAAGTATATATGATAAAGCATTATTTTGTGAATTTTATTATAGAAGGAAATCTTAATTGGCCTAGGGAAAACCTTTGCTACGTTTTAGGACAACGATTATCAGTTACCACTTACAGAAACCCTTAGACACCTAATAACCCGGTAACAATTATTTGTTTGTTTGCAATATTGAAGAAGGAAGAATCAAATGTATTGTGCCTATTTTATACATTGAGGATAAATTTATTGAGTTATTAAACAAAGTGGACATGAATTTTGCCCTCATGGATTTATTTCTAGTTAGAGGTAGAGAAAAAAAAAACACATCCTACATAATTTTATAAACACAGTTGTGATCAATTCCACGTGTTAATGGAGGCTTACCAGGGTAACCTCACTACATAGTTTACAAAGTGAAAGAAAATGTATTAGAAATTTTATACACTTTATTTTTTCAACAAACATTTATTTTGTGCATACTTTGTGCCACTCTGTCTAATACTAGGGTAATAAGAGTAAGCAAGAGAAATACACTATCTGGGACATCCCGTGCCTATGGATTGGCTCCATTTACAGATGAAGAAGCAGAAGCTTGAAGAAGTTAGGTTGCTTTTCTAAAACCATACAGATAGTTAATTGAGACTCCAAACTAGATGTTTAACTCTACTGTGCTAGTTCCTCTAGTTCATTTAGACACTGAAGTTGGACAAGTGTTGTTTAGGGACTCTTCCATTTGGGGGAATTAATATACCCAATGTAAATCACACCAGTCAGCAGAGGAGAATTATCTAACTCTGATGTTATGTTGTTCAAATGTCATGATGTTGATTTCTTATCATGATGCTGCTTGTATTTTACTTGTTTTACATGTGCCTCTTAGGAGTACGTATATAATTAAAAGTGTAACTTGTCCAGGGGATGCTTTGTAGTGTCTGAAGGGCCTCTTGTTGCTTGAAGCAGGTCATGGATTCATCATTCGTATGAAGTCTTTTGTCTTCAAGTCAGGTTGTTTTGCTGATCACAAAGGTTTTCCCATAAATTCTCATCACTGCTTACTTCGGTAAATATTGCACTGATATTCTAGCTTGCCCTATTTAGTTACCCAGTGAAGCTAATGATATGGTTTATTTAAATCTGCTTCTTTTTTATACTTATCTTTTAAAACATTAGTATAGTGCCTTTAACATAGTTATACTCAGTACATATGTATAGAAACAAATTGGCCTAATTAACAGAATTATGATTTTATAATTAGCATTCTCTTCCAGTAGTTAGAGAAGCAATGATATTCTAAAATACCCTAGCGTTTCCATATAAACATCTGTAATCTAGTTATCAGTTCACTTTTTCAAAATAATTATTCATATATAATTTTTAGCAATATTAGAATGTCCTTTGGTACAGCTGCAGGGGAGATGTGTTCTTTATTTCTTTTGATTATATTCACTTACATGATCCTATATCTTTTTTTTTTTTCACTGTTTATGACCCAGTTTGCCTTTCTTATGTTGGGCTCACCACGATGTTAATAGCATGTTTTTTTTTTAATTGCAACAATGCTCTTCAATAAATATTATATACTAATTCAGGCAGAAACCACAGAAGCAGTTTCTCTCGGCTAATTTTATATGATAAACTACAAGCAGGAGAAGTCACTCATCTTCAAAGGTGATATTGTAGTTTCAGTTTCTTTAAAAATAATTAGTTTTGGATGTACATTTTAATTTTAACTCGTAGAGAGAGAGAGAAAGAGAGAGAGAGAGAAGCCCAAAGAGGCAGAGAAAAAGGAATAGACAAAAGCTGACAAACAAAAACAGAGAAAATAATTTTCATTAGTAATTTCAAAAGTTTATTTTTTTAGTTAAACTTACAAAGTTTACAGACCTTTAAAAGTAAATATAACTTTTCATTCACATGTTCACCTCACAGCCTAGCATTGTACATGTTCATGGCAAATGTTTCTTGAATGCAGGCAAATTGAATTTACAAATCTCTAGGATATGTAATGGAAGAATTGAACATTGAACCACAAAGTGTTTTCTGATTAATATAGTAATGCACAGATTTAAAGGTTTGGATAAAATAAGGAAGTTCATAAAATTTCTAACTTCAAGTCTATAATAATTAAGTGGGGAAAACAAACCTGGAGTCAAATAATTATAATTAATCTTAAAAAGTTCAAGTTAAAGCTATATACACATTGAAATTTTGGAGAAAGATGTAACTGACTCTGAAAGAATCAATGATATTGTACAGAAGTGATTTTTCAGCTGCTTATTGAAAAGTTTACGGTCTCTTATCTATCAAGTTCATGGGGAGGTTAGGCAGGTAAAACTGCATAATGCATGTATCAATGTTTAGCAAACACTAATAAAAAAGAATGTAATGAATGTTACATTTACAAATATTTTTTATTATGTCTTAAATGCCCTTCCAAGGGTTAATTGAAAGCAGTGTAAAGATCAATGTGGAGTCTTATCTGCTTTGAATTCAGTGAAAACGTGGTTTTAGGCAAGTTTCTACTTTCTTAGAAATACAAGTTTATCATACTTAATATAGAAGTTCATATGACCTTCCTTTCAGGTTTAAGAAAGGTACATAAGATTATGGGTATGAAGGGCACAATACGGTCATTAATTTATATACAAAACTGTGTTTTCCCTTGACTTTCCTTGGCCATTAAGGTACCGTTTCTGGTAAACCATTTCCACTCATTCAATGAGATCTTGAACACCTAATATTTTTTAGATACTGATAACTTGGTATGTGAAGCTAACAGTTGGAGTTCTCTGTTTGGTGGAGAGATAAAGTTGATTCAGTGAAAAAAGTTTAGAAATAGGGACACGATGTACCCTTCACTTGGACTGAGTATATGAATACAGTGATCATGAAGGGCTTTCTAGGAGAGATCAGTCATCAAATAATTAGGAAAAAATGAGATACAGTAGTGACAGTAAACAGAACTGAGGTAATAAGACAAATAATGTGGATTGCTGGAGTGAGGAACTATGAAACCTGGAGAACTAAAGAGGCAAAGTAAGTGGTATTCTAAACAGGCTATGTGGTATTCTACGTCCATTATTTAGCAGAGTACGAATAAAAATGTTAGATTTTTACAACCTTATATTTCAGTGGCAAATATGAATTTGTTAAAATGTCCAGATAATGTAAAACATGAAACCTGTGTGGTATTTCCAATTAACTCCAGTTCCTATAGCAACTTTTATTGGATGGAAAAATATCTCACTTCTTTCCATTTATGCTTAATTTGAATCTATCTTAAAGTAATTATATGTTATTATTAACCATTTTCACTCTCTTAATACAAATGTGTGTGCTCTAACTTACTTTACATGTACATAATTAAATAGAGCTTTTCTTATCAAGATCCCTGTGATAAGTAATACATGTTTATTCATATTAAATATTGTAAACATCTTTTTATTCATCTGTATTACTGAAGGTTTTATAAAGTATTTTCCAATGATTGATTCTGCAAATGATTTAATCAAACTTTATGCATTTTTCTTTCATGGTACTTTAATACTACAAATGTTGAACTACAGGCATACCTTGGAGATATTACAGGTTTGTTTCAGATCACCACAATAAAGAATATATCACAAAAAAGCATGTCACACAAATTTGTTGGTTTCCCAGTGCATATAAAAGTTATGTTTACACTATACTGTAGTCTATGAAGTATGCAATAGCATTATATTATCTGAAAGAACAATGTACAAACCTTAATTAGAAATACTTTATTACTAAAAATGCTTATGGTCATGTGATCCTTTAGCAAGTTATAATATTTTTGCTGTTGGAAAGTCTTGTTGATGGTTGCTGACTGATTAGGATGGTAGTTGCTGAAGGTTGGAGTAGCTGTGTCAATTACTTAAAATAATGCAATGATGATGTTTGCCACATTGATTGACTCCTCCTTTCATTAATGATTTCTCTGCAGCATGTGATGATGTTTGATAGCATTTTACCCACAGCAGAACTTCTTTAGAAACTGGAGTCAATCCTCTCAAACCCTACCGCTGCTTTGATACCTAAGTTTACAAAATATTCTAAAATTTTGTTGTCATTTCAACAAGGTTCACAGCATCTCCACCTGGAAAAGTTTCCATCTCTATAAACCACTTTCTTTGCTCATCTATAAGAAGCAACTCCTCAGGCTGGGCACAGTGGCTCACACCTGTAATTCCAGCACTTTGGGAGGCTGAGGCGGGTGGATCACAAGGTCAAGAGATCAAGACCATCCGGGCCAACATGGTGAAACCCTATCTCCACTAAAAATACAAAAATTAGCTGGGCTTGTGGCGTGTGCCTGTAGTCCTAGCTACTCGGGAGGCTGAGGCAGGAGAATCGCTTGAACCAGGGAGGAGGAGGTTGCAATGAACCGAGATCACACCACTGCTCTCCAGCCTGGTGACAGAAGGAGACTTTCTTAAAAAAAAAAAGACAAAAAACAAAAACAACTTCTCATCTGTTCAAGTTTTATCATGATAAGTTGCAGCAATTCAGTCACATCTTCAGGCTTTATGTCTAATTCTACTTCTCTTGCTAACTGTTTCCAAATTCCTGTTGATTTTTGACTTCCTCTCATGAATCACAAATTATCTTAATGGCATTTAGAATGGTGAATCTTTTCCAGAAAGTTTACAATTTACTTTGACAAGATTTATCAGAGGAATAAGTATCTATGGAAGCTAAAGTTTTATGAAACTTATTTCTTAAATATAGGGCTTGAAAGTGGAAATTACTCCTTGATCCATCAGCTGTAGAATGGATGTTGTTCTTCCTGCATATCTCCATCAGAGGTCTTAGGTGACTAAGGGTATTGTTGAGAAGAAATGTTTTTTTCTCCAAGCAGTAGGTCTCAACAGTGGGCTTAAAATATTCAGTAAATCACGCTGTAAACAGATGTGCTGTCATATGGGTTTTTTGTTTCATTTATAGATCATAGGCAGAGTAGATTTCGTATAATTCTTAAAGGCGCTAGGATTTTTGGAATGATAAATGAGCATTGACTTCTGCTTAAAGTCACCAGCTACATTAGTTCCCAAGAAGCAAGTCAGTCTATTATTTGAAGCTTTGAAGCCAGACATTGACGCCTCCTTTCTAGCTATGACAGCCCTAAATGGCACCTTCATCCAATATAAGCCTGTTTTGTCTACATGGAAAATCTGTTTTTTCGTGTAGACACCTTTATCAATAATCTTAGCTGAATCTTCTGTATAACTTGCTGTAGCTTTTACACCAGCACTGGCTGCTTCACCTTGCATTTTTATGTTTTGGAGACAGCCTTTTTCTTAAATCTGATGATCCAATCTCTGCTAGCTGTGAACTTTTCTTCTGCAGCTTCCTTACCTTTTTTGCCTTCTTAGAATTGAAGGGAGTTAGGGCCTTGCTCTGGATTAGGCTTCGGCTAAGGGAATATTGTGGCTGGTTTGAGCTTCTTGCAGACCACTCAAGCTGGGTCTCTTTCTTATCATTTGTGTGTTCACTGGAGTAACGCTTAATTTCCTGTAAGAACCATTTCTTTGCACTCTCAACTTCAGTAACTGGTGTAAGAGGCTCAGCTTTCAGCCTAACTCGGCTTTTGACATGCCTTCTTCACTTAGCTGAATCATTTCTAGCTTTCCATTTAAAGTGAAATATTTACAAATCTTAATTTCATTTGAATATTAAGAGGATATTGTAGGGTGGTTACTATTAATAATTTTAATATTATTGTGTGCAGAGATAAGGGAAGCTGAAGGAGGAGAGAGAGAGAAAGAAAGTGTGAAGGGAAGGATGGTTGGTGGAGCATCAGAACACACACAGCATTTATTGATTAAAGTTTGTCATCTTATATGGGTGTGGTTGTGGTGCTCTAGAAAAAGTTACAATAATAACATCAAAGATCACTTATTATCATCAAAGATTAACAATGAAAAACTTTGAAATACTGTGAAAAAATACCGAATTGGGACAAAGAGATATGAAGTGAGCACATGATTTTGAAAAAGAGCAGTTTGTAGACTTGCTCGGCTTAGGGTTGCCACAAACCTTCAGTTTGTAAAAAGCCATGCAGTATCTGCAAAGCACAGTAAAGCAAAGTGCAGTAAACATGCCTGAATTGACCATATTTCTTACTAGCTCTACCTAAGTAAAATAGACTCTATAACATATTAGCTTGTATTTCATAATTTCAACTCTTCACTCTTAAAGTAATATCATTCCTCCTATGTAATATGAGATTGCCAATAAAAATTTTTTATTGCCCATTTAAAACATATTTCTTCCTATTTTCATTTAATAGCTGACCATGAATGATAAAGAATAATCCTTACACAATTAAAAATGCCTATAAGTTTTGATACTTTCATTGAAATTTAGCAATAAGGTTTTGAAACAACTTAGGTTTATTGAAATAAAAAGTGATGGTTTCACTAGATCTCAAATGAACAAAAGCTTTGCCTTGCATGGTTAGGTCCTTGTATGGTTAACAACAATTTAAATAAACCCTCAGAATTTAGTTTTTTCATTGTTTTTAAAAATTTATAAAATTGTGACCTTTTAAATAAATTTTTTGACATTCAGTGTAAATAGGATGCACAGATATTTTAATCAGTGTTAATTTGTTGAATTTTTAGTAACCTATTTTGATTTAATTTTATTGATTTCAAACCAACTTATTGTAGGAATAAAATTCCTATTTGACTATTTGTTAGTTAATAATGTGTACCTTGCCACTCTACCCTTCAGAGTTTACACTCCAAAAATAAGGCCCTACTTTAGATCATTTCTTCCTGTAATTTTGCCAGTGACCTCCTATTTTGACCTTATTTACGTTCCATCTCCTCTAAGAAGATCACTCTTACAAACAGAGAGATTAGTTGCTGGTTCCTCACCATTACTTAGGCACATTATGTCTCTTCAAAAATTGTATTCATGACACTATAATGTAATATTTTTAAAACTCCTTGCCCCCCACCCCCAAACTAAAACATTAAAAAAATTCCCATCTAGCACAATGCTAAAACAAATTCATGGTACCAAATTTAACTTATATCTAGAATGTGATACACTAGTTAAATACCTTTGCTCTATGCTTTGCTAGGAGCTTTGATTAAACATAAACATACAAAATCTTATCCTGATATTTTGATAGCACAATAAAAATTAGGAGATACCATAAAATACTTTGTACAACAATCTTTTTCTTTGACTAAAGAATGTTATAGGGACATTTAACTCAGAAATAGAACAAGTTTAAAGCTAATACAGAAAAGAAGTTATAAAAATAAAATGAAGATTTTCCTAAATTATTATGTAATTAATAATGAATTTATCACTGAGAAAATGAGTGGTTTTACAGATAATATAAATATAGTCTTTTGAAAACTACATTACTTAAATTTTTTTTTTTTTTTTTTTTTTTTTTGAGACAGGATCTTACTCTGTCACCCAGGCTGGAGTGCAGTAGTGTAATCGTGGCTCACTGCAGCCTCCACCTCCTGAGCTCAAGCAATCCTCTTGCCTCAGCCTCCTGAGAAACAGGGAATACATGCAGGTGCCACTGTGCCTGGTTAATTTTTCTAAAAAAAAAAAAATTGTAGAGATAGGGTCTCACTATATTTCTCAGGCTGATCTCAAACTCCTGAGCTCAAGCCATCCCACCACTTCAGCCTCCCAAAGTGCTGAGATTCCAGGTTTGAGCCAACCTACAGGGCTTGAAAACTATTTTAAACATACTGCTTGAAAATCTGTTTAAATTACAGATATCTTTATATTTTGAAGCATGATTTATATCTAGGACTATAAATAAACATTACTACAAATGTTATAGGTTTATGTAATTCTGTTAGATTTTTCTCCTGAAGTTCTATCTATATAGAAAATCACAATGAATTTTTACATTAAGATAGATACAGAAGTATTAAATTATGTAAATAAAAGAGACACTAAAATCAAAATATGCCATAATTTTAGAAAAATAATTCAAATTATGTTTACAAAGACAGTAAAAAGAAGTAGCTTATGCATGTAATAGTAATAAAATAGATCATAGATTATAATAAAACTTGATACCAGTAACATATTATTTAAAAACTTTTCTAGTTTCCTCTTACAATATATTTGTAATGCCCACCAGAAAAAAAAAGATGTGAAGCTGGACATCATAATACATGAGTATTTAATTTGGAGCTCAAATTAACATCACCTTCTGATGATTGAACCTGGAGTATTTTCTTAACATTTTTAGAAACCTCTTTTGTGTCTCTATGATATTGAATCTCCATAATATATAATTTTCTCCTAGAAATAGCTCAGACTAATTCAAAAATAAAAGCCTAGAGCAAAAGCAAACAAATGAACATTAAGCACTACAACAGCAATAACAAAATGCTTCATGAAGAGCTGGAAAAGAAAAGAAGAAAAAACAAAACACTACAATGACCCCAGTATGATATAATCAAAGAAGTTCCGGATGTTAAGTCAGGTAAAGTGGTTTTCAGTTCTGGCATTTACCTCTGGCACACATTCGTTTTGCTTTTTTTTTTGTTTGTTACAGATAATACTACTTAATTGGATTAATCTCACTTTCCTCATTTGTCAAATCAGAAACATAAATATTTGATCATTGAAGTCAATGACTCTTTTATAAGTGAAATCTTGTCAAATCAAACATTCAAAGCACAGAATTTAGGTCTTTTTTTTTTTTCTGAGACAGAGTCTCGCTCTGTCGCCCAGGCTGGAGTGCAGTGGTGCGATCTCAGCTCACTGCAAGCTCCACCTCCCGGGTTCACGCCACTCTCCTGCCTCAGCCTTCCGAGTAGCTGGGACTACAGGCGCAAGCCACCATGCCCGGCTAATTTTTTGTATTTCTAGTAGAGACGGGGTTTCACCGTGTTAGCCAGGATGGTCTCGATCTCCTGACCTCGTGATCCGCCCACCTCGGCCTCCCAAAGTGCTGGTATTACAGGCGTGAGCCACCGCACCCGGCCGAGTTTAGGTCATTTTATGAGCTGATTTAAGTAACTTTTTTCAGACTGTCTTGATAAAATAGCTAAGATTTTCTGAGAAGTTATGCTTTTCATTGTCTTTTTTTCTGTTTTAAATTTTCAATTTTATTTGATCTTAATCTACTTTATATCTACTTGAATAATAAACATAAATACATTTAAATCTTTTTATGATTTATTAATTCACAAACTTAAAATTTATTAAATATTAAATTGCTAAGAATGATAAAGAACTCGTATTAGTAATATTTTTATTAAACTTCATAATTATAATATTGGAAATGGTTTGGAATTTGTCATGGTCTTGTCCTCCTCAAATAGATAATACTGAAGGGCATGACCTCCCCCCTTCAAAAAATAAAATAAGACCACGACATAACAGGAGGAGCCTACTAGGCAGAATCAGTTACTTTGGAAGAAATAGATGTGTGTGTGTGTGTGTGTGTGTGTGTGTATGTGCGTGCATACACATGACAATAGCATGTTATTTCAAAATTTAGAGTTTGTTGATTACGTGTTTAAAATACTTGCATGAAACATGTTTTAATGCAAATGTACAACCTGCCTTCAGAATAAGTGTTGACTCTTATTTTCTTTCTGAGGATAACACTTTTTATCTCAAAGATATTGATCTAAGCTGTCTGTTCCAAATCTCTCAGAAAACGGATAAATGAAAGGTTCTTCACTGACTATTCATTTCATCCTCTGAATATTTATTTTTATTTTTAGAGGTATTTCTGCTTTATATCTTGGGTAACAGACAGTTTATTTTATGAGAACCACACTTCATTTAAGTAAAACATTATATTTTGCATATATATTTATAATCTCTTCATATTCTTCTGTCTTTCTATTTCAAATCAGTTGCCATAGTAAAATCTTCCTTCCAAGGAAATCTCAAATTTTACTACTATTAGCAGCCATCAATTTTACTGAATTTGAAATTATAAAGTATTCTAAAACATTCTTGACTAACGTATTTTTATCTACTGGTTTAATGGTAAGACTGAAAAGGACTAATAAGTATGATTTAAAGTAGGTGAAAACTAAAGACATTTAAGTTCAGTTAAGGACATGAATTACGCAGTCTCTTTAAAATAAGAAAGCCAATTGGCATACTTTTAATTTGAATCATTTAATTTGACAAACATTTGGCTTATGTTGTTTTTATAAGATCAACTTGACAGGTTAATAAACTGTATCTCTTGAAAGGACTTTTTTGTTTTTAATCAGGGCATAAGAAAACCCTCCCTTTTCCTTTCTCCTTTGTTTTGTGTATATTTCTAGTATAATCATCATGAACCTCTATTGCCATTAGATATGTGTATAAATCCCCCAGTAGAATATAAATTTCTAGTAAGAGTAAAGACTGTTTTAATCTTTGCCTCCCTGACAAATGCCCAACACATAATTCCTTACATATTGTCTATAACACTGTATGATGATGCAAATGTCATATGAAGGCAATAAATGTTAGCATCTCAGAAAGGAGTGATTTGCCTTGCACTTTTTACATTATTGATATGATTGAGTTTTGAGTTTTCTTCTATATATAACCTAAATTTTCCAGGCTGTACGTTAATTCACAGACCTCACAAAACCCAATTTAATTTGAAGATTTTAAGTATACTTTGTTATAACACCCTTTTATGTAATGTTACTAGAAACGTTTTAATAAAAGTACAATTGTGGGACTATAACAAAGGGATAGCAATACAGGAAGGTGTATGACTTAGTTAGATAAGACTTGCCATAGGGAAAAGAAGAGCAGTTTTAATATCCATACAGATGGATCGGAAACCAACAGTGAATTGAAAAATGCAAAGTTTTGCTCACAAGGTGACCTGGGAAAAATGCATTTGCAGGGGGTGAAGATTTTGCTGGTTTAATAATAAATAGGTATACATAAATAATTAGTTTGTGACAGTTTTAATGACAACCCAGTCACGGGAGAAGACAAATCTACATATTGAAAGAAAGCAGTTAAAATGTTGACTTGCAGAATGACAGAAGTAAAGAGGATACATTTAAGTGGAGACAGGCAGCTTGTCTAAATACGGCTAATATTAAATACAGGTGATTATAGCATTTGAAATTGAAATTAAAAATAATCTCTGATTCACTTATTTTAAAATTGCCAAGTCCCCTCAGCTGCATATTTCACCAGGTGCTGGTGCAGTTGGAACAACAAGCATATCCAATGATTTAAAAATAACATTCACGGGTGTCACCTGATGTCACTCCAGATAAGAAATGATGTTCCCAATCAGAGAAAACACTCTCTAGTATTCATCTTAACACCTCCTAAACCTGTGCTACATATTTATATCATGAATTTTAAAATAATCTTTTGGATATTGAACATATTAAATAGATTAAGCTTTCTGAAAGTTGTAAACACAGACAAGAAATGGAAGACTTTCATTTTGGAAACTGTGTGTACAGAACTCCTTTTACATGATTGAGCTTAAAGAAAATAAATATGCTGTGATTTGTTTTCCCTCCAAAATACTACAAACTGAATTAAATATTAGGGTAGTATTCATGATTTCTTATTCTTCAAAAAAATATTTAAGATCTACAATTTTAGGCTTCTCAAGTAGACAGCTTTTTAAATACGTTGGTTCAGATTTGAGGAAGGAAAAAACATTTATCAAGGCATTCAGGCAAGCAATGTGCTAAGTGCTTTGTGTGCATTTACTTTTCCCAGTAAAAGTCTTATGAGGAGAGTATTTTATCTATTTTACAGATAAAGTAACTGAAGTCCTGAAAGGTTAAGTTGATTTCCCAAGATCAGAAAGAAACTCAAATTCTTTCGAAGCCCAAGCCTTTTCCATTTATGTACTTAAATATCTCTGTAAAGGTTATTTCTCAAATTTCTCTGGAAAGAAGTAATAAAATAATTTTAAAATGCATTGATATTGCTTCCCATCATTTCCCCCTCATTTGACCTCAGACTCTGTAAATAAAGAGTCTTGAATCACAAATGCATTTATTACTATTTCTAAATGCACAGATTGAGTTTCTCAGGCATCTTTTTTAAAAAAAAACATACACACAGAAGAAAAAGCACACGGCCACCTTGAAACATGTTGTTGCACACTGCAGGCATTTCCAATTAGTCTGAAAGTGAACTAACGACTTAATTTAAAACAATACTAGCTCTCTGTTGTCCAGAACCTTTGAAAAGTTCACAGATGGGCACCTTGTGATGTTATAAAGCAATTCTGGGTGAAAAGATAGTTGAAAGGATCATGGAAGATAAAACTCAAAATAGAAGAGAGAAGACAAATGAACATGAAATATCAGTAACACATAGTTATTTTGATGATTTAAATACATTTATAAACCATGTCTTACCTCCAAAGGTCATGGAAATCTGGAAGAAAAATAGAAACTTAAAGGAAACATCAGATAGGAAAAGTCTAGAACTGATAAAATGCTATTTTAGAAATTTTCCAGATAAAGCTGTAAGATACTAGCTATTGGTCTTTTATATATGGTTTTTTTTTTGTTGTGAGGTATGTTCCTACTCCTCCGGTTTTTTAAGAGTTTTTATCATGAAGGAATGTTGAGTTTTATCAAACTATTTTTTAGCGTCAATTGAAATGATCATATGTTTTTTGAACTTTATCCTATTGATATGATGTATCACACTGATTGATTTGTGTATGTTGAACGACCCATGTCTCCCTGGGGTAAATGCCATTTAGTCATGATGAATATCTTTTTACTGGTTTGTTTAACACAATCAGCTAGCATTTTATTGAATATTTTTGCATTAATGTTCATCAGGGATACTGGCCCGTAGTTTTCATTTTTTGATGTCTGTTTGTTTGGTTTTGGTATCTGTTTCGGTATCTGGTATGTACTGTCCTTGTTGAAAGAATTAGGAAGTATTCTCTTTTCCTCTATTTTTGGGGATTTGTTTTCTTTTTTCTTTTTTGAAACAGTGCCTGGCTCTGTTGCCCAGGTTGGAGTGCAGTGGTGCAATCATGGCTCACTGCATCTTCTGCCTCCCAGGCTCAAGCCATCCTCCCACCTGAGCCTCGGAGTAGCTGGGACTGCAGGTATGTGCCACCAAGCCTGGCTAATTATTGTACTTTTTTGTAGAGATTATTGTACTTTTTTGTAGAGATTATTGTACTTTTTTGTAGAGATCACCATGTTGCCCATGCTGATCTCGAACTGCTGAGCTGAAGTAATCCACCCACCTCAGCCTCCTAAAGTAGAAGATTACAGGCATGAGGCACCACACCGGCCAGAATAGTTTGAGTAGTATTGATGTTACTTCATTAAATGTTTGGTAAAATTCAGCAGTGAAGCCATCAGGTTCTGGGCTTTTTTGCTGAGAGACTTTTAATTATGGCCTCAATCTCATTACTTGTCACTGGTCTTTTCAAGTTGTGAATTTCTTCATGGTTCAGTCTTGGTAGGTTGTACTTGTGTAGGAATTTATTTATTCATTTCTTCTAGGTTTTCTAATTTATTGGCATATATATGATCACTCCTAGTAGTCAAAAATGAGCCTTTGAATTTCTGTGGTATCAGTTGTTATGTCTACATTTTCATTTATGATTCTATTTCTTTAGATCTCTCTCTCTCTCTCTCTCTCTCTTTCTTCTTAGCCTCGCGAAAGGTTTGTCTATTCCATTTATCTTTTCTAAAAACCAGCGTTTTGATTCACTGATATTTGGTATAATTTCCTTCATTTCAATTTCATTTATTACTGCTCTGATCGATTTTACTTCATTTCTTCTACTAATTTGGGGTTTGGTTTCGTTTGTTTTTGCTTTTTTAGTTCTTTAAGATGTATCATTAGGTTATTTGAAGTTTTTCTATTTTTTATGCAGGGACTTATTGCTATAAACTTTCCCTTAGTACTGCTTTTGTTGTATTTTTTAGGTTTTAGTATGCTGTGTTTCAATTTTCGTTTGTTCAAGAAATCTTAAATTTTCTTCTTAATTTCTTCATTAGCCTTCTGGTCACCCAGGAGTTTCTTAATTTCCATACGTATGTATAGTTTCCAAAATTCCTCTTTGTGTTGATTCCTAGTTTAATTTCATTGTGGTTAGAGAAGATACTTGAGATAATTTCGAGTTTTTAATATTTAAAACTCGTTTTGCAGCTTAGCATATGGTCTATCTTTCAGAATAAGCCGTGTGCTGAGGAGAACAACATGTATTCTGCAGCTATTGTATGAAATATTCTGTAAATATCTGTTAGGTCTATATGCTATATAGTACAAATTAAGTCTGATGTTTCTTTTTTTTTTTGATTTTCTGTCTGGATGATTTTTCCAATGCAGAAAGTGGGGTGTTGAAGTCTCAGCTCCTATTGTATTGGGGTCTATCCCTCTCTTATCTCAAATAATATTTGCTTTATGTATCTGGGTGCTCCAGTGTTGGGTGCATATATATCTACAACTGTCATATCCTCTTGTTGAATTGTCTCCTTTATCACTACATAATGAGCTTCTTTGTCTCTTTTTATAATTTTTGTCATGAAATCTATTTTGTCTGATATAAGTATAGCTGCTCCTCCTCTTTTCTGGTTTCCATCTACATGGAAATTTTTTTTCTATCTCTTTTTGTTCAGTGTATGTGTGTCTTTACAGATAAAGTGTATTTCTTGTAGGATCATTGGGTTATGTTTTTTAATATATTCAGCCACACTATGTCTATTGATTGAAGAGTTTAGTCCACTCACATTCAGTGTTGTTATTGATAAGTGAGGACGTACTCCTGCCGTTTTGTTATTGGTTTTCTGGTTGTCGTGTTGTCTTATATTCCTTCATTCTTTCCTTCCTGTCTTTGTCTTAGTGGAGGTGGTTTTCTCTGGTGGTATGTTTTATTCTTGCTCTTGAATTTTTATGTATCTGTTGTACGTTTTTAGATTCCAGGTTACTATGAGGATTACAAATAATATCTTACAATTCATTATTTTAAACTGATGTCAGCTTAACCATAATTGAATGAACCATCAAGTAAACAAATAAGCAAAGAAAAAACTAATAAAAATTCTACGATTTAACTTCATCTCATACTTTTAAATTTTCTGTTGCTTCTATTTATATGTTATTTTACTATATCTTGAAAAATTGTTATAGGTATTTTTTGATATATTTATCTTTTAGAAAGATAAAACCACTCAAGATATGAGTGGTTTATACACCCCAATTACAGTGTTACAATATTCTGCATGCTTACTATCACCAGTGAATTTTTTGCCTTCAGATATTTTCTTTTCTTTTTTTTTTTTTAATGGAGTCTCACTCTGTCGCCCAGACTGGAGTGCAATGGTGCAATGTCTGCTCACTGCAACCTTCGCCTCCTGGGTTCAAGGGCTTCTTCTGTCTCAGAGACTCCCTAGTAGCTGAGACTATGGGTGCACGTCACCACATCTGGCTATTTTTTTATTTTTAGTAGAGACAGGGTTTCACCATGTTGGCCAGGCTAGTCTCAAAGTACTGACCTCAGGTGATCTGCCTACCTTGGCTGCCCAAAGTGCTGGCATTACAGGTGTCAACCACTGTGCCCGGACTTCAGGTATTTTCTTATTGATCATGAATGTAGTTTCCTTTTCTTTTAGCATTTCTTGTAGGACAGGTCTGATGTTTATGAAATCACTCAGCTTTTGTTTGTCTGGTAAGCTCTTTATCTCTCTTTCATGTTTGAAGAATATTTTCACTGGATATACTATTCTAGTATAAAAGTTTCTTTTTTTCTTTTCAACTTTTAAGTATTTCATGCTACTCTCTCCTGGCCTGTAAGATTTTCATTGAGAAGTCTGCTACCAGACACAGTGGAGCTCCTTTGTTCTTATTTCTTTCTTTTGTTGCTTTTAGAATCCTTTCTTCATCCTTGACCTTTGAGAGTTTGATTATTAAATGCTTTAAGGTAGTTTCCTTTAGTTTATATCTGTTGAGTGTTCTATAACCTTCTTGTACTTCCATATTCGAAGTACAATATTCGACATTTATTCGATATTTATTTCCTTCTCTTGGTTTGGAAAGTTCTCTGTTATTATCCCTCCACCTCCTGTTAAGGCTAGTAACTCTTAGATTTGTCCTTTTGCGACTATTTTCTACTTTTTCTAGACGTGCTTCATTCTTTTGTATACTCTTTTCCTTTGTCTCCTCTGTGTATTTTCAAGTAGCCTGTCTTCATGTTCACTAATTATTTCTTCTGCTTGATCATCTGCTGTTAAGAGACTCTGATACACTCTTCAGTATGTCACTTGCATTTTCAGCTCCATAATGTCTGCTTTATTCCTTGTAATCATTTCAATCTTTGTTAAATTTATCTGATAAGACTCTGAATTCCTTCTCTGTGTTATCTTGTATTTCTTTGATCTTCCTCAACACAGATATTTTGAATTCTGTATCTGAAAGATCAAATGTCTCTATTTCTCTGTGATTGGTCACTAGTGTGTTATTTAGTTTGTTCCACATATTTGAAGGGACACAGGTATTGTGATCCAAGTCTTTGGTCACTGTAGCCATATCCACATTACGGGCCACCCCAGGCCCAGTAATGCTGTGGCTCTTGCAGACCTGTATTGGTTCCACTTTGGTGGTCTTGGTGGTAAGATATGGAAGAATTCCATGGATTACCAGAGACTCTTGTTCTCTTCCCTTACTTTCCCACAAATAAAGTGAGTCTCTCTCTCTTTGCTGAGCTGCCTAGAGCTGGGAGAGGGGTAACACAGGCACCTCTGTGGCCACCACCGTTGGTATTGCACTGAATCAGACTTGAACCAGAACAGCACTGGGTTTTGCCCAAGACCTGTGGTGATCACCGCCTGGCTACTTCCTGTGTTCTCTTAAGGCCCATGAACTCTACTATCAGCATGTAGCAAATCCAGCCAGTATTGTCTTTCCCTTCAGGGTGATGAATCCCCCCCATCCCCTAACCCTGGTCCTGGCCAGATTCAGAGATGGCACTTGGGAGTCAGGGCCTGGAGTAGGGAACCTTAGGAATCTATTAATACCTGGAACTCTATTCTACTGTGACTGAGTTGGCAACTGAGCTACAAGACAGTGTCCTTCCCACTCTTCCCTCACCTTTCCTCAAGCACAGCAGTCTCTCCCCATGGCCACCATTGTCCCCAGCCCATGGCAAGTACTGCCTGGCTACCACTGATGTTCACTCAAGGCCCAGGGGCTCTTCAGTCAGCTTGTGGTGAATGCTGCCAGTCTTGAGTCCCTCCCTTCAGAATAGTGGGTTTCCATCTTACCCAGGGCAGGTCTAGAAATGCCATCCAGGAGTCATGGCCTGGAATTGGAGACTCCAGGAGGCTGCTAGGTGCTCTACCCCACTGTGGCTTAGCTAGTACTTATGCTGCAAGACAACATCTCCTTTAATTTTCCTTCTCCTTTCCTTAACCAGAAAGAGTCTCCCTCCATGGCCACCATAGCTGGGAATGCTTTATTAGGTCACACCTGAAGCCAGGACCACCCTGGGTCTCACCCAAGGCCCATGGGGAGTAATGCCTGGGCAACACTGATGTTTATTCAAGGCTCGATGACTCTTCAATAAGTAGCTGATGAATCCTGCCAGGACGGAATCCTTCCCTACAAGGCAGTGGGCTCTCTTATGGCCCACAGCATGTCTAGAAATGCCATCTGGGAGCTAGGGTCTGGAATAGGGCCCTCAGGACTCTACCTGGTAGCATTCTACTCTGGTTGAGCTGCTATCCAAGTTGCAACACCAAAGTTCTCTCTCTCTCTCTCTTTTTTTTTTTTTTAACTTTTATTTTAAGTTCAGGAGTATAAGTTCAGGTTTGTTACATAGATAAATTTGTCATGGGAGGTTGAAGTTCTTTTTACTCTCCTCTCCTCTCCTCTCCTCTCCTCAAGCAGAGGGAAGGTTTTTCTCCCAAAGCTGTGATCTGTGTTTTCTGGGGCTGGGGGAGAGGTAACACAAGCACTCCCTTAACCATCCAAGCTGGTGTCTCACTCTGTCACATGCACCCCTAGTGCCCTGGATTCGAACTCAGTACAGCACCAAGAATTGCATTTCTTGAGGCCTAGGTGGCCTTTCAAGTGTATGTAGGACTCCAGAGACTGCAGCCTGTGTTTGGGCGTCTTTCCGGGACTCAAGTTCCTACTGCTAGGGTAGATGATTCACCTCTGGCCAGGGCTGGTTTAGATGCTCTTTTCATGAGTGCTGGCTGAGTTCTGCCCCCTTGATGCTTTCTGCTGTAATGGGGCAACACTGAGTTGCACTGCAACATCTGGCCATCACTGTTTTCTCCCTCCCACAAGCACACAGGTTCTCTCTCCACACCATGCAGAAGCTGCTAGAGAATGAGGGAGGGGGAGGGATGGTACAGGTGATTCAAGACTGTGTTTCCTTCCCTCTTCAGTGCCTCTTTCCTTACTATGATGTTAAAGCCGGGTACTATATTTGTTCACCTGATTTTTGTCTATTATGAAGGTGTGGTTTGGGGATAGTTGTTCAATGTGGTGTTCCTTCAGTGGGGGACAATCACTGGAGGTTTCTATTTGGCCATCTTGCTCAACCTCTTTCCCTATAATATTGTTTTAATGAAAAAAATTTCTTAAAATTATAAAGAATATATTTGTAAATTATTTTTGGAGCTATAGACTATTAATATATTTAATAGTTTCTATATTAAATATATATTTATATTTAATACATTTATATATTTAACATATTAATATATATTTAATGTATAAATATATTAATGTATTTAATAGTAATATATTTAATATTAATATAGACTATTAATATATTAATCTATTTGTTACATTACCAAATGAAATTTAAGTCACTCATGTATAATTTGAGAACTGTCCATAAAGAGATTAATTTACAATAATTGATTATATTCTTTTCTGTAAATTAAAAAAAATTACAGAAGACATGCCCAGAAAGCCACATCTTTTGATACAATAAAGCTACTTTTTCAGACTGACACAAAGCTATTAAATATCAGCTCGTTGTCACCAATAGTTGGTAAAACATAATTGCTCTGGTTGCTGTTTCAGTCAGCATCTTGCTTACAAAGGCATATTAAGGAAATTTTACATGTGTCCTCTTCCAAAAAGATTGATTGAGTTTATCTTCTATAAAGGTCATATTTATGATTATTTGTAGAATTTAAACTATTTGCATCATTATGTAATGCAGAGCCAATTTTTTTTTTTTTTTTTTTTTTTTTTTTTTTTTTTTTTTTTTTTTTTGAGACGGAGTCTTGCTCTGTCGCCCAGGCTGGAGTGCAGTGGCGCGATCTCGGCTCACTGCAAGCTCCGCCTCCCGGGTTCATGCCGTTCTCCTGCCTCAGCCTCCCGAGTAGCTGGGACTACAGGCGCCCGCCACCATGCCCGGCTAATTTTGTATTTTTAGTAGAGACGGGGTTTCACCGTGTTAGCCAGGATGGTCTTGATCTCCTGACCTTGTGATCCGCCCGCCTCGACCTCCCAAAGTGCAGGGATTACAGGCGTGAGCCACCGCGCCCGGCCCAGAGCCAATTTTTAATGGGTGGCCAACTCTGTTATATTTTCTTTGTAGAATGGGATGAGAATATAATAAAATGGCACTTAAAATATTGATATGGTAATTAAAATTAGAATTTTTAATCAAAATTTACGTTGATATATCTATTTTTGCATTATATTTTTCCATTTCTCTCTGAAAGAAATACATATAATTTAATTAAGGGAGAATGCATTCTTTCTTATAATAAAATATATTGTATACTATTAAGATTCCCTAATGAACTGGGGGTAAAATTAAATTACATTTACCTAAAACATTAAGTGATTGGTCATAAAAAGTAGAATTCTTAAGAAAATATTAAACAAAGTAACACACATAAAAAGATGTTTATTTACCTGTAGAAATATCTTTATTTTAGTCTTATAACATTGGCACAAAATTATGAAGATCATATAATTATAAAATTGTTTTTAAAATAAGCATTTACTGATGTTTATTGAGAAAACTCATAAAATAAGTATAGCAAATTTGATTAATTTAGGGATAGAATTGAAATTAAGTTAGAAAAATATCATAAAATGTATGTCATTGTTGATTCGTATGAAACACAGTAAGAGACAAAAGATATGAGCACTTTAGCATTTATATGCAGTTTAATCCACACACACATTATGTTGCATCTAATTAGACCTACAAACAATTTTATTGTAATTTGTAATTGAAAGCGGAATTGTTTTTGAAATTATTAATACCAATTCACCTACATTTATGTATGAAATCTGTGATAATTTTCTTACAAGTAGAAACAAATAATGTCTCTCTGCATAAAAATATTATAACACTTAACATGAACATGATTTGTTAGCAGTTATAGAAAACTATTAAAACAGAAAAATTATAGAAATTTGGGGAATCACTTGTGGCCACTTAGTGTTCCATGAACGTAATATTTCCAAATTATAACAGACTGTGTCATTCTCAATTTTCTTAAACCCCATCTGGGTTTAATGACAAATATCATGGAAAATTAAAAAGCAATTATTTAAATGTAACAGTAGTAGATTCGTAATCCATTTTTATAAGGCTTTTTAAATTAATGATAAGAAATTACACTTGCTTAGCCTTTTAAATAATTTTAACATTATGGTCACCTTTTTTATTCTCTTTAAAGAAGTCTGTTGTGTATTTGGATATTCGGCCTTTAGCTGTGTATCTATAAATCAAACATTTAAAAATATTTTAATTAAAACAAAATGCTTTTTTTTATCAATTACTTCTGTCATGCAGTTGGTTATTTGGTAATCTTAATAATTTTATTAGTCATATAATAATTAGTTTATGAAATAAAGCACTAGATTATGTAAAATACAGTGTCTTATTTTTAAAAAATTATAAAAGGGGAAATTGTGTACTAGCTTAATGTAGATGAGAGGTCACCTGGAAGTGAGTTATATTCCAGACTTAGCCATATTTACCATTAGAACAATATAAAAGTAATTTAGAAATAAAAAAATCCAAACTCCCCAATTGTTTAAGTTGTTATAAAGGATTTTGAGAATGTGTAAGCAAAGACCAAGCTATGATGATGCAACATTTCTGATGCAGCTGGCTCCTCTATCATCAGCCTGTTATTTAAATTATATCATCACGTCATAACCCCTGAGTGCTCCAGGCAGCCTTTAGAGATGATCAAGAGAAATGTACTTATATCATGAACGAGGTAGCTGAGAGCATAGGGAGGTAAAGTGTACAGGCTCACGCCTGTAATCCCAGCACTTTGGGAGGCCGAGGTGGGTGGATCATGAGGTTAAGAGATGGAGACCACTCTGGCCAACATGGTGAAAACCTGTCTCTGCTAAAAACACAAAAATTAGCCTGGCGTGGTGGCAGGTGCCTGTAGTCCCAGCTACTTGGGAGGCTGAAGCAGGAGAATCACTTGAACTTGGGAGGCAGAGGTTGCAGTGAGCCGAGATTATGCCACTGCACTCCAGCCTCACAATAGAGTGAGGCTCCGTCTCAAAATAAATAAATAAAATTGTGTGCATTTATGCAGTGATGGCAATTTTCCAAATCATAGGTATTCTGATTTATTACTAATAACACAGGACTATAATCTAGTTACCCTAATTGACTGCCCAATCAGCCTAATCTATCTTACCTTTTGGTTGAAACTCACCAAAAACAATGCTTTTAGCTCTAAAGCCATGATTGCCTTGAATATCATGAAGATGATTGTGTAAAATGTAAGATTATATAAAACTTGAAGACTTATCTCAACGTCAATTTGAAAGAGAAAAACATAGAATGCATAGGAGGTATTATAGGAATGGTTTTGAACTACTGATGAAAAAAATAATATGATATAAGGAATACACAAAGGATAGTATGATCCAACACTCCAAATGTAAACAATGCATGTATTTACATGAAGTACAAACAGTGTTTCCTAATCAGAGAGCTTTTTGTATCTGACTTTGTTTTTATTTGATTTGATTTTTTATTTTTAGTAATATTTAATGGATTGAGAGACTCAGCCACTAGTGAATGTAATGCTCTAGGATATTGACTCCAAAAATACACTGATCTTGTCATAACCTAAAACGTTCACTTCAAAACTGTTAAATTCAAAACAGAACTGCACTTGCTAAGTCACAGTGCTACCAATAGTAATTTTAGGTAACTGTCACTTTAAAAGTATCCATCAACTCTGCCTAAATATACATTATTTTTATATAAAAACCCTGGTATCTCCTTTCAACATGTATTTCAAAGAAAGCTAATACAGTGAATATGCCTTAAAAGCAACTACATTTCCCTGTTATGCCACTGTGAAAGAAAATCGTAGTCATTAGACAAAAAAGTGAATAAAATTGGTTATATGCTACATAGTGACCTTGATATTGATTTTTAAAAAATATTCTTATACCTTGCATGATACCAAAACAACTACTGTTTCACAACCTTACCTCTTTAAAGAAACTATTTTCCATTTGAAAAAAACATTATTCACTTGACAGTCAAAGAGAGAACATATTGACCAGGAACATTTTGGTAGCTGGGATTACAATGGTAGAGACATGATATTTTCGTAATACAACTGCATACAATTTGAGGCACGTGAAATCTTAAATTTATTTTAAGCTTCATGGAGTTTTGAATAAGTAAGTATGCATATGAAATCCTATTTTCAACTTAGAATATTAGGAGGTATAATGGAGATAGATAAAATTAAAAATAGTGTATTTGTTTAATTAGTCAACATTTTGATTAATGGGTTTTTAATATGTGCTCTTGTTTTCCATACCTCTGAAATACACTAGAAATCCACCTCTGAAATACACTCAAAATTTGTTGGCTAGGTTTTCCAACAAAATGCTAGGTTTTTGTTGTTCTTGTTGTTGTTGTTGTTGTTGTTGCTGTTAAGTTGTTGCCTATGAGCCTCAGACAATCTCTAGGTCTATTTTAGTTCAAAAGATTTCAACTGAGAAAGTGCCAATTAATTCCAATTTTGATGGTGATATTCATGATGTGATCTCTAATGTAACAATTTTCAGGGAAAATTTGGTGACATGTTTCCCCAGGATATAGACAAAGACCAATATACTCAGCATTCTATATTACTGTCTAAATGTGACATAGTCTGTCAATGCCAACACATTTAAACAGAAAGTGAAAAATTCAATTCATTTTTTGTTTGTCTCTGTAATGTCAAGTATACAAGTCAGGTTCTTGAGAGTATCTTGGTATCTGACTGGTTGAACATCTAGGGCTTATTTAAGGTTTGTGATCTGGTGATAACAGTCATTGGTCGAATGGACCATACTACAAGAGTAATAGTCATATTAAATTTAAATCTCCAGGTAAAATCATATCTGGAATACTGTATTCAGTCATTAGAACTATATATATATATTTTTTCCTTTTTTTTTTTTTTTTTTTTTTGAGACCGAGTCTCGCTCTGTCGCCCAGGCTGGAGTGCAGTGGTGCGATCTCGGCTCACTGCAGGATCTGCCTCCCGGGGTTCACACCATTCTCCTGCCTCAGCCTCCCAAGTAGCTGGGACTACAGGCGCCCGCCACCTCGCCCGGCTAATTTTTTGTATTTTTAGTAGAGACGGGGTTTCACCGTATTAGCCAGGATGGTCTCCATCTCCTGACCTCGTGATCCGCCCGCCTCGGCCTGCCAAAGTGCTGGGATTACAGGCGTGAGCCACTGCACCCCGCCTAGAACTATATTTTAAGGGAGACATTGATAGTGGGGCACACCCACGTGACTATGGCCAGTATGATGGGAGAACTCGAATAACACCTTAGGAGAAATGGTCAGAGTTTCTGAGAAGTTCCAATTGAAGAAGAGAAAGGTTGCTTAGAAAAAAAAATGGTTGTTTTAAAATATTGTACACATTTTCCTTTGGATAATACTCTAAACTGAGTCTATAAGGCACAACAAAAAACTAAAATCAATGGGTAAGTTATTTGGAAATTCGAAAGAGGTAGAATTCCCTGAAAATTATAGCGGTCTGAAATTAGAATGCTTTCTCATTGTTAGATGTCTTTAAGAGTGGATTAATCAACCTGCCTGTGAAACTGTAGGAGAATTAATGCCCAGAGTAAAGAATTGCATGAGGAAACCTCTATTGTCTCATGTAATTTTGGTGTTTTGTGAATTTAAAAACTGAAATACTTCCTTGTTATAAATGATACACTTTTTTCCAAATGTTTCAATGTTCCAAATGTCCAATACAAGATAATAAGTTGAACTGCATTCAACTGCCAGCTTTGTAGATCCTAGGTGGTTGAATCACAGTAATTTAATGTGGTTATCTGTGTCCATAGCTCTGTAAGACTATCCTGAAACAGGATAGAATGAGGAGGAAAAAAATGCTAGTAATCTCTATCTTTTTAGTATTTGCTCTGCTAGTACACTTGAAACCAAATTCAGGACACTGTAGATGCTTCATTGTTACTAATTATCATTAATATTATTGCCAAGATTTCAAACTGTCTTCACACCATCTAATTTCTTGTTTGGTCTAATAGAGAAACAAACAATAACCAATCTGAAAAACAAACAAAAAATTAGGTGAGCTAATAGTAGGGAAGATTCTTGAAAATTGGAGAGTATTTTGGAAGTTACCCTGTATCTTTATGGTTACTGTTTTTTACGTAATCACAAGCAGGGCATGAGAAATGGATTTATAGGCATTATGACACAAATATATATATATAAGAAAAAAATATATATATATATATAAGAAAAAGTAAAGCTATGTAAAAGGAGAAGTGGGAGAAACAAGGTAATGGTAAGTGGTGATAACCATTGTAAACAGGAGTTAGGACATCTGCTCTCAGTCTCAACTGTCACTAATTCTTTAAGTGACTCTGAGCAAGGCATGAAATCTTTGATGACCTGAATTGGCTCTTCGGTAACATGGTGAGTTGGACTATTTGAGCTCTAGATACCGTTTGAAATCCAAAATCCTATTGCTGTTTGAAATTATAAAGAAAGCAAAATACAGCATCCTAGTAAATACAGTTGAAGAAGAAGAAAATTTAACAGGGAAATCGATATTTTATCACAATGAAATTAATGGAGAAAAAAATGTTTAGAAGCCAAAATTATTATTGAAGGATTTAGTCCATAAGAGAAAAACGTATACACCATGCCATGTTTTTTGTCGTCGTTTTTGTATTTTGGTTAAATGTATTGCATAGACTTGGTTTGAAGGCTGGTTTGGTCGCTTGTTGGCTTTGTTACTGTAGCCAACGTGAGAATACCTCTGTCGTATGTCTGATTACAGGAACTATTAATAAATGGCTTGTGGCACTGTGTGCTCTAACAACCAATCACTGTGGTTGGTGTTGAGACCTCATTTCTCGTTGGCTCCTCCCAGCCAACGACTGAACATGGCAGGAATATTAAAGCACAATCATTGTTCTAAGATGTGTGACTCCTCTGATGGTGATTCTGGCTTAAAAAAAAAATACCAGGTGATGCTGGTTTTCTTGCCAAAGTCTCCTTGGAACTGCATTGGATTTTAAGATGCTTCCACACAACCTTCCTTCCGTGACTGTTTCCTTCACTCAAGATCAGAGCTACCTCGAATCTGATAGTCTCCCTCTGTTGGCTTTCACCTCTTTCACTGTCAAATATATTTTCCCTGAAAATCTGTAACATGTGTAATCCAATCTAGGTATCTACTTCTTGGAGGACTTGAAATAATAAAACTCTTAAATTCTTCATATTATATTAAGCTTTGTCATCTGAAAAACTGGAGATAATACCTAACTCATTTGGTTATTATGAGGTTAAATGATATCATCTATGAACATTTAACATATTGCTTATATAATGCTAGCATTTACTATTATGCTGTAGCCAAAATGGGTAACTCATTATTCACTGAATTATTTGGTCTCATCCCTTGAGTTCAAATTATGCACCCAACCTAAACTGTCCTCTTCATTTATACATACCTATTTTTCTCCATCTCTTATTAGAATCAATATTAAAGCCCCCTCTTTCATAGAACTTTCAGAAAGATATATTATTTTCCTCTTTAGAACTACTGTCGAACTTAAAATATTTTCTCTTGAGTGGTCATTATGCCCTATTCTAGATAGTAAGTGTGAGGGAGCCAGTGTCTCTGCCTCAGCCATTTTTGTATTTCTGGAAACCTGGCCCTCAATAAATGACAGTTAACTGAAAAATGTAAAATTAAAATATAACAATTTAAAAACTTTATTTACTGGTAAGCCAGAGATCGTAAGTAGAAATTGGCCACAAAAACATGAATTTTTTTGTCAAGTTCAATGAGAACACCTTCAGAGGTTAGAAGAAGGGTTTGACAAAACAGGATATATGTTTTATATTTGATTCAGCATATACTCTGTGGGGAAGATATTGGGCTAGGATTTAAGGTCTGTTCTAAAATGAAATGTTGTACTTACATCAAAGATTTACAGTTGTCATGTATCTATTACCTCTGTAACTTACTAATCATGCATCCTATCTCCCTAGAAGCCCTCACTTAAATATTCTCTGGCATTAATAACTAACCTGTGTTTGCCTAAATAACAGAGAAAGACTCTGTAAACCAAAAATATATTTATCCCGGAGTAGGACATTACAATGGGGATATTTGTGCCACAGTAAACTATGTGTGTATTCAGAGAGGTAAAAGAAGACAAATGTTTTTATGTTTTATTTTATTCTATTTTATTATACTTTAAGTTCTGGGGTACATGTGCACAACATGCAGGTTTGTTACATAGGTATACATGTGCCATGTTGGTTTGCTACACCCATCAACTCGTCACTTACATTAGATATTTCTCTGAATGCTATCTCTCTCCCCGCCCCCCTCCCCCAACAGGCCCTGGTCTGTGATTTTCTCCTCCTTGTGTCCATGTGTTCTTATTGTTCAACTCCCACTTATGAGTGAGAACATGTGGTGTTTGGTTTTCTCTTCTTGCGTTACTTTGCTGAGAATGATGGTTTCCAGCTTCATCCATGTCACTGCAAAGGACATGAACTCATCCTTTTTTATGGCTGCGTAGTATTCTATTGTGTATATGTGCCACATTTACTTTATCCAGTCTATCACTAATGGGCATTTGGGTTGGCTCCAAGTCTTTGCTATTGTGAAGAGTGCTGCAGTACATATACGTGTGATACGTGTGCATGTATCTTTATAGTAGAATGATTTATAATCCTTTGGGTATATACCCAATAGTGGGATTGCTGGGTCAAATGGTATTTCTGGTTTTAGATCCTTGAGGAATCGCCATGCTGTCTTCCACAATGGTGGAACTAATTTACATGCCCACCAACAACGTAAAAGCATTGCTATTTCTCCACAACCTTTCCAGCATCTGTTGTTTCTGGACTTTTAATGATCACCATTCTCATTGATTGATGGTATCTCATTGAGGTTTTGATGTGCATTTCTCTAATGACCAGCGATGATGAGCATTTTTTCATAAGTTTGTTGGCTCCATAAATGTCTTCTTTTGAGAAGTGTCTGTAAATATCCTTCACCCATTTTTTGATGGTGTTATTTGATTTTTTCCTTGTAAATTTGTTTAAGTTCTTTGTAGAGTCTGGATATTAGCCCCTTGTCAGATGGATAGATTGCAAACATGTTCTCCCATTCTGTAGGTTGCTTGTTCACTCTGATGATAGTTTCTTTTGCTGTGCAGAAGCTCTTTAGTTTAATTAGATCCCATTTGTCAATTTTGGTTTTTGTTGCCATTGCTTTTGGTGTTTTAGTCATGAAGTCTTTGCCCATCCCTATGCCGTGAATAGTATTGCGTAAGTTTTCTTCTAGGGTTTTTATGGTTTTAGGTCTTACGTTTAAGTCTTTAATCCATCCTGAGTTAATTTTTGTATAAGGTGTAAGGAAGGGATCCAGTTTCAGCTTTCCGCATATGTCTAGCCAGTTTTCCCAACGCCATTTATTAAATAGGGATCATTTCCCCATTGCTTGTTTTTGTCAGGTTTGTCAAAGATCAGGTGGTTGTAGATGCGTGGTGTTATTCCTGAGGCCTCTGTTCTGTTCCATTGGTCTATATATCTGTTTCGGTACCAGTACCATGCTATTTTGGTTACTGTAAACTTGTAGTATAGTTTGAAGTTAGGTAGTGTGATGCCTCCAGCTTTGTTCTTTTTGCTTAGGATTGTCTTGGCTGTGCTGGCTCTTTTTTGGTTCCATATGAACTTTAAAGTAGTTTTTCCCAATTCTCTGAAGGAAGTCAGTGGTAGCTTGATGGGGATAGCGTTGAATCCATCAATTACTTTGGGCAGTATGGCCATTTTCATTATATTGATTCTTCCTATCCATGCTCATAGAATGTTCTTCCATTTGTATGTCTCCTCTGTTATTTCCTTGAGCAGTGGTTTGTAGTTCTCCTTGAAGAGGTCATTCACATCCCTTGTAAGTTGGATTCCTAGGTATTTAATTCTCTTTGTAGCAATTGTGCATGGGAGTTCACTCATTATTTGGCTCTCTGTTAGTCTGTTATTAGAGTATAGGGATGCTTCTGATTTTTGCACATTGATTTTGCATCCTGAGATGTTGTTGAAGTTGCTTATTGGCTTAAGGAGATTTTGGACTGGGATGATGGGGTTTTGTAAATATACAATCATGTCATCTGCAGACAGTGACAATTTGACTTCCTCTTTTCTCAGTTGAATACCCTTTATTTCTTTCTCTTGTCTGATTGCCCTGGCCAGAACTTCCAATACTATATTCAATAGGAATGTTGAGAGAGGGTATCCTTGTCTTGTGCTGGTTTTCAAAGGGAATACTTTCAGTTTTTGCCCATTCAGTATGATATTGGCTGTTGGTCTGTCATAAATAGCTCTTATTATTTTGAGATACGTTCCATCAGTACTTAGTTTAGTGAGAGATTTTAGCATGAAGGGCTGATGAATTTTGTTGAAGGCCTTTTCTGCATCTATTGAGATAATCATGTGGTTTTTGTCATTGTTTCTGTTTATGTGATGGATTACGTTTATTGATTTGTGTATGTTGAACCAGCCTTGCATCCCAGGGATGAAGCCAACTTCATCGTGGTGGATAAGCTTTTTGCAGTGCTGGTGAATTCAGTTTGCCAGTATTTTACTGAGGATTTTCACATCAGTCTTCATCAGGGATATTGGCCTAAAATTTTGTTGTTGTTGTTGTTGTGTCTCTGCCAGGTTTTAGTATCAGGATGATGGTGGCCTCATAAAATCAGTTAAGGAGAATTCCTTCTTTTTCTATTAATTGGAATAGTTTCAGAAGGAATGATATCAGCTCCTCTTTGTACCTCTGATAGAATTTGACTGTGAATCTGTCTGGTCCTGGATTTTTTTTTTGGTTTGTATGCTATTAATTACTGCCTCAATTTCAGAATCTGTTATTGGTCTATTCAGAGATACGACTTCTTCCTGGTTTAGACCTGGGAGGGTGTATGTGTCCAGGAATTTATCCATTTCTTCTAGACTTTGTAGTTTATTTGCATAGAGGTGTTTATGGTATTCTCTGATGGTAGTTTGTATTTCTGTGGGATCAGTAGTGATATCCCCTTTATCATTTTTCATCACATCTATTTGATTCTTCTCTCTTCTCTTCTTTATTAGTCTGGCTACTGGTCTATTTTGTTGATCTTTTCCAAAAACCAGCTCCTGTGTTCATTGATTTTTTGAAGGGTTTTTTTTTTTTTTTTTTTTTTGTCTCTATCTTCTTCAGTTCTGCTCTGATCTTAGTTATTTCTTGTCTTCTGCTAGCTTTTGAATTTGTTTGCTCTTGCTTCTCTAGTTTTTTTAATTTTGATGTTAGATTGTCAGTTTTAGATCTTTCCTGCTTTCTCTTGTGGGCATTTAGTGCTATAAATTTCCCTCTACACACTGCTTAAATGTGTCCCAGAGATTCTGGTACATTGTGTCTTTGTTCTCATTGGTTTCAAAGAACATCTTTATTTCTGCCTTCATTTCATTATTTATGCAGTAGTCATTCAGGAGCAGGTTGTTCAGTTTCCATGTAGTTGTGTGGTTTTGAGTGAGTTTCTTAATCCTGATTCTAATTTGATTGCACTGTGGTCTGAGAGATGGTTGGTGTGATTTTTGTTCTTTTACATTTGCTGAGGAGTGTTTTACTTCCAATATGTGGTCAATTTTAAAATAAGTGCAATGTGGTGCTGAGAAGAATGGATATTCTGTTGATTTGGGATGTAGAGTTCTGTAGATGACTATTAGGTCCACTTGGTCCAAAGCTGAGTTCAAGTCCTGAATATCCTTGTTACTTTTCTGTCTCGTTGATCTGTCTAATATTGACAGTGGAGTGTTAAAATCTCCCACTATTATTGTGTGGGAGTCTAAATCTTTTTGTAGGTCTCTAAGAATTTGCTTTATGGATCTCAGTGCTCCTGTATTGGGTGCATATATATTTAGGACAGTTAGCTCTTCTTGTTGCTTTGATTCCTTTACCATTATGTAATGCCTTTCTTTGTCTCTTTTGACTTTTGTTGGTTTAAAGTCTGTCTTATCAGAGACTAGGATTGCAACCCCTGCTTTCTTTTTTTTTTTTTTTTTTTGACCTTCATTTGCTTGGTAAATCTTCCTCCATCCCTTTATTTTGAGCCTATGTATGTCTTTGCATGTGAGATGAGTCTCCTGAATACAGCACATCGATGAGTCTTGACTCTTTATCCAGTTTGCCATTCTGTGTCTTTTAGTTGGGGCATTTAGCCCATTTACATTTAAGGTTAATTTTGTTATGTGTGAATTTGATCCCATCATTATGATGCTAGCTGGTTATTTTTCCTGTTAGTTGATGTAGTTTCTTCATAGTGTCGATGGTCTTTACAATTTAGCATGTTATTGCAGTGGCTGGTACCAGTTGTTCCTTTCCATGTTTAGTGCTTCCTTCAGGAGCTCCTATAAGGCAGGCCTGTTCGTGACAAAATCTCTCAGGATTTGCTTGTCTGTAAAGGATTTTATTTCTCCTTCACTTATAAAGCTTAGTTTGGCTGGGTATGAAATTCTGGGTTGAAAATTATTTTCTTTAAGAATGTTGAATATGGGCCCCCATTCTCTTCTGGCTTGTAGAGTTTCTGCTGTTAGTCTTATGGGCTTCCCTTTGTGGGTAACCTGACCTTTCTCTCTGGCTGCCCTTAACATTTTCTCCTTCATTTCAACCTTGGTGAATCTGATGATTATGTGCCTTGAGGTTGCTCTTTTCGAGGAATATCTTTGTGGTGTTCTCTGTATTTCCTCAATTTGAATGTTTGCCTGCCTTGCTAGGTTGGGTAAGTTCTCCTGGATAATATTCTGTACAGCGTTTTCCAACTTGGTGCCATTCTCCCCATCACTTTCAGGTACACCAATCAAATGTAGGTTTAGTCTTTTCACACCAGTCCCATATTTCGTGGAAGCTTTGTTCACTTCTTTTCACTCTTTTATCTCTAATCTTGTCTTCTCACTTTATTTCATGAAGTTGATCTTCAATCACTGATAACCCTTCTTCTGCTTGTTTGATTTAGCTATTGAAACTGTTTTCTCCCCATCTTTGTGGTTTTATCTACATTTGGTCTTTGATGTTGGTGACCTGTGGATGGGGATTTGGTGTTGATGTCCTTTTTGTTGATGTTGATGCTATTCCTTTCTGTTTGTTAGTTTTCTTTCTAACAGTCAGGCCCCTCAGCTGCAGGTCTGTTGGAGTTTGCTGGAGGCCCCCTCCAGACTGTGTTTGCCTGGGTATCACCTGCAGAAGCTGCAGAACATCAACTATTGCTGCCTGATCCTTCCTCTGGAAGCTTTGTCATAGAGGTGCACCCGCTAGTTGCCAGCTAGAGCTCTGTTGTATGAGATGTCTGTCAGCCCCTACTGGGAGGTGTCTCCTAGCCAGTCTACACAGAGGTCAGGGACCCACTTGAGGAGGCAATCTGTCCATTTTCAGATCTTGAACACTGTGCTGGGAGAACCACTGCTCTCTTCAGAGCTGTCAGGGATGGACATTTAAGTCTGCTGAAGCTTTGCCCACAGGTCTGCCTTTCTCCAGGTACTCTGTCCCAGGGAGATGGGGGTTTTATCTATAAGTCCCTGACTGGGGCTGCTGCCTTTTGTTCAGAGATGCCCTGCCCACAGAGGTGGAATCTAGAAAGGCAGTTGGCCTTCCTGAGCTGTGGTGGGCTCTGCCCAGTTTGAACTTCCTGGCAGCTTTATTTACACTGTGAACATAAAACTGGCTATTCAGGCCTCAGCAATGGTGGACGCCCCGTGAATTCCAGGTCAATCTCAGACTGCTCTGCTAGCAGCAAGGACTTCAAGCCAATGGATCTTAGCTTGCTAGGATTGGTGGCCATGGGACCCACTGAGCCAGGCACCAGAGGGAATCTCCTGGTCTGCTGGTTGCGAAGACCACGGGAAAAGTGCAGTATCTGGGCAGGAGTGTACTGTTCCTCCCGGTACAGTCTCTCACAGCTTCCCTTGGCTAGGAAAGGGAAATCTCACGACCCCTCGTGCTTCCTGGGTGAGGCGACACCCCGCCCTGCTTCAGCTCGCCCTCAGTGGGCTGCACCTACTGTCCAACCAGTCCCAATGAGATGAACCAGATACCTCAGTCGGAAATGCAGAAATCACCTGCCTTCTGCATGGATATTGCTAGGAGATGCAGACCAGAGCTGATCCTATTAGGTCATCTTGCTGGACCCTGACAAATGTTTTTAAAGGCAAAAAATCCTTTAAAAGAATTATATAAATGTTTTGAGAGTATTGTCTTTGGCTACAAAGATTAATAACACGGATTGATGCCAAGCCTGAAGATGCGCAGGTAATTGAGGGGCAGATACCATAGCAAAAGTATTTTTGGTGTAAGATTGTAATGGCCTCAGGTGTACAAGTGTGAACAACCTTTTTCCTGTCTTCATAGCCTTTCTTGGCTCCATTTGTCAGGTTTTTTGTTTAGCATTAATGACTATATTTTTATTCTGGCAACTTTGATATCTGTAAGATAACCTGTGTCATTACACTGATATCTGTAAGATAACCTGTGTCATTACACTGATATCTGTAAGATTACCTGTGCTATTAAACTGATATTTGTAAGATAACTTGTGTTATTAAACTGATGAGAAAGACACGTGGGTCTCAGGATAAAATGTCCTTTCCCACATTGAACCCAGACCACTGACTCTAATGCTGGGAAATCAACTGACTGGCACTGGCAGGAATTAAACAGCAAAGATTCTCCCCTCCCTGGGCCCTGGTGTGCTCTGATAAATGGCATATTTAAAAACCTACAGGATTTATTCACAGCAAGGAGTATATTACGAAGAATCTCAGGCACAGGCATATTGTGGTAGACTTCAGATCTTTGGGTATTTGTCTTAAATACTGTAACTTTATTATTTGGATGGATGTGGATTCCTACATTATCAAACTTGAAGGAATGAGAATACAAAATGTATTATATAGCTAAGCCTAAATGACACTGTCTCAGATTATCTATGGTTCTTATCCCCTCCATTAGTGCAAGTAATCGAGTATTTGAATTTGAAAGTGCAACTTTATCTCATTGTTCCATTATAGGTAATAAAAGTGACCTGTGTGAGGATAATAGATTAGTGATTTTACTTAGTATTCACCTTATGCTTAGAAGGTGTGAAATTGTTAACTTGTTCAAATTAAGTCATTATCCAGTTGTGTAACAAATAGACTTGTGCTTAAAAAGCTTAACTAAATAAGTGCATAGAGAAGCACCTCCATCAAATGCTTCAGGAGACCCTTTCTACTGCTGTTCTTTATTTTTATGTCTCATTAACAACAGTATTAACTATCACTTACTGCTTGTATAAGGAAAATAGGGAGAAATTAAGTGTTCTGCATAATCCTCTTAAAATATCCTAAGTACAAGAAAGAGTTGTCTTTTTGTGTGTTTGTTTCTTTCTAATAAGCAATAGCCTGGTGTCCTTTTGAACCTTCTCATTACTGACAGGTAGATATAGGAGGAAAACTGGTATGTTATTTTTCTAGGGCTTCCATAACAAAATGCCACAAACTGGTTGGCTTACATGACAGACGTTTATTTTCTCACAGTTCTGGGTGCTGGAAGTTGAAGATCAAAGTGTTGCATGTTTGTTTTTTTCTGGAAAAAAAAAAAAAACTCTCTTGCCTTACAGATGGCTGCTTTCTCACTGTGTTCTGATATGGTCACCCTTGGCCTGCATATTGTCTGTGTCCTAAATCTCTTCTTCTTGTGAAGACACCCGTCGTATTGAACTAGAACTCATACCTATTACCTCATTTTACCTTAATTACCTCTTTAAAGGCTCTATCTACAAATAGTCATATTCTGAGTGTTATTCAACCCATAACACTGAGACAATTTTTTTCATTGCTATAATTTATGTTTTTTCTTTATGTGCAAATTCTCCCAAATTTATAAGAGGATGAGGCTTCGTAGTGAAAGCAGCTATGACATTGCTATGTGGCCTTTTAAAATTTTCATAGCTACTAGTTTTTCTAAGTTTCAAAGAGCTCTGTGTAGTACATTTAAGCTTGGAGGTAATCAAGAAGAGACAAAATAAGAAAAAAAAATAGAAGAGAATGGATATAAGAGAAAAAAGGAAAACTAGGTTCAGAGGTGGGCAAACACATGCCAGGATATCTAAGATATTATAGTCAATATTTCTCCTCTTGGGCCTCATAAAGGACACTAAGAAAGAATATTACTTTCTGGAGCTTTATTGCCCAGTTCTAAAAATAAAAGAGATAAAGATGGATAGTTTTTGTTACTTTTTGAGTCTGGGGCTCAAAAAAAAAAAAAAAAAGTTGGGTAGGGGGAGTATTATTAAGTTTCCTTTCTTTTTTCTTTTTTTTTTTTTTTGAGGTGAAGTTTTGCTCTTCTCACCTGGGCTAGAGTGTAATGCTGCAATCTCAGCTCACTGCAACCTCTGCCTCCCGAGTTCAAGTGATTCTCTTTCCTCAGCCTCCTGAGTAGCAGGGATTATTGGTGCCCGCATCACACCCGACTAATTTTTGTATTTTTTTAGTAGAGATGGGGTTTCACCATGTTGGTCAGGCTGGTCTCGAACTCCTGACCCCAAGTGATCCACCCAGCTCAGCGTCCCAAAGTGCTGGGATTACAGACGTGAGCCACTGGGCCTGGCCTCAAGTTTCTAAAGGTGATAAAACTTAAGAGAGTTGTTCTCTAAAGGGGAACATCTAATCAGATTCTCAGTTCTGTGCTCCTTGGCCCCTTTTTTGTGTTATTTTGTTTGATTTAAAGATATTATTATTATTATTATTATTATTATTAATTTAGTGAGTTTGTTCAGTTCAAGGGTGAAATGTTCTCTTATTGGTCAATGTTATTGCAAAGCCATTAATAAATGTTACGCTGAGCTAGTTTTAAAACTGCCAGGGAAAGATCCATGGGAACAACATGATCTTGAGCATTTCAGAGTTATTTCTAGAAAATACTGAAGTAGGACTTTACATGGAAGATTATGTATCTCATACTAATATACATACCTCTTTTAAAAAGTTTTCTCTGAGTTCTTATTTGTTCCTGGCTAATCAGATCTTTTTTTTTTTTTTGGACTCCTTTGTAAACTTTTACTTAAAAATACAAAGAAAAGACAAGCCACAGACTGAGAAAATATTTTCAGAGCACCTATATCACAGTGGACTTGTATGAGAGTATGAAATATAAAAAGAACCCTTCAAATATAACAATAAGAAGACAAACAACCCAATTAAAAATGTACAAAAAGATATGAATAGATACCTCACCAAAAAGCTTTACTGATGGCAAATAAGCATGTGAAAAAAACCCAAAAAACTTAACACCCTATATTATTGGGGAATTGCAAATTGAAACAGCAATGAGACACTCCTACACACTTCTCAGAATGGCTAAAGGCTAACAAAGATGTGGAGCAATACCGACTCTCATTCATGGATGTTAAGAGTGCAAAATGGTATAGTCACTTTGTAAGACAGTTTGAATGTGTCTTACAAATCTAAAGATAGGTTTAGTATATAATTGGATGATCACACATGCAGATATTTACTTAGAAGAGTTGAAAATTTATGTCCGCACAAAAACGTACATGCTAATATTTATAATAACTTTATTCATAATTGCCAAAAATGGAAAGAAACAAATACCTCAATAGTTGAATGTATAACTAAACGAGGTAATTCATATAGTGGAATATTACTCATTTATAAGAGGAAATTAGCTATCAAACCAAATAAAGACATGGGAAAACCTTAACTGCATATAGCTGTATGAAAGAAACCAGTCTAAAAAAGCAAATTACTGTATGATTGTAACTTTATGGCATTTTGGAAAAGGCAATACTATTGAGACGGTAAAAGATCAGTAGTTGCTAGAGGTTCGGTGGGAGGGAGGAAGGGATAAATAGGTGGAGTACAGGGTGTTTTTAGGTCAGTGAAATTATTCTGTGTGACACCAAAATGATGGTGATATTATGCATTTGTCAGAACCCATAGGCCTTTATAATACAGTCAACCCTAAGGTAACCATGGACCTTAACTAATAACATTGTACCAACATTGACTCATCCGTTGTAACTCATGTGCCACATTAATGGAAAATGTTAATAATAAGGGAAACTATGTGAGGGGAGGGGGATTATATGAGACATCTCTACTTTCTGTGTCAGTTTGCAGAAAACTTAAAGCTATTCTAAAAAAGTAAAATATATTAAAATAGTTAGCGAAAGTAACTTAATTTAGACTCACTTTTATAACCAATGATGAAATATTCTCATGGCTTTATGTATATTAGACAGTGTAGATGAGATTTAATCAATTTTATTGAAATTGATAAGCAGCAGGACTGTTTATTTTTCTTTTGTTTATAATGGTTTAAATCCTCAATGGTTTAGAAAGATTCTTTCTGAAAAATATTGCAGATTATGATGTTAATCCTGACTTGTTTCACAAAATACGTTGTTAGCCAAATTAGAATATATGAGTAGTCTTTAGATTAAAAAATAGTTCAAAGCATTGATTCATAGTAAAAATCTTTATCCATAAAATGCATATTTAATTCTACAAATATAGTATGAATTATTTCCATTCTTATCAAACCAATATTAGCTAGCTTAGCTAGCATTTATTAAGCACTTATTTATGTCAAGCATTCTTCTGAAGTTCTACATGGATTATCTCAGTTAATTCTCAAAATATGTCACTTGATTAGGTACTATTGTTTTCCCTGTTTTGCAAGTAGGTTACCTGAGTTATACAGAAATTAGTGAATTTCCCAAGGTTCCACAGAGGGTAAATTGTGAAGCAAGGACTTGAACTTTGATTATAGATCCCCTTTACTTAATATTTAACCACTATATCATGCTACCTTCCACCAGCTATCATTTCAACTTATTTTTGTCTCCAATTAAAACACTTAAACGTTTATAATATTGAGGTGAAATGTATATAAATGGAAATATTAATTGAACAGCATAATATAGCATAGAGTTTATAGAATTTCAAGTTAGTACCTTGCTTTGAATTTCTGTATCTGCCTAAACAAACCTCCTAATCTCTCTAAATCTCAATTTTCTCAGATGTAAAAAGGGAATAATTATCAACTCCATTTCACTAATGGCTTGTGAGAATTAGGTGAAGTAACATATAGGTTAAACATCTTGTAAACCATGAAACTGTAAAATATAAAACTATCATTTTTATGTATGTATAAATATATAGTCTTCTGCCTTGAGAATTGCCGATTGCTATATATCAAGAATCAAATCTTCTCCATATGTTGTAAATATCCTTAAGTGCGAAAAATAGACATGTGGTAAATACTTGTCAGTGATGATGATTCATATTATCTACAGTTTTATTATACAATGTAGAACTTTTCTCCAGAGTAGTAATTTCAGTTTTTTGCAATTGCAAACATATTCACAAACATGTTAACACCCTGTTAACTCCATGGATGGAGAGTGAGGTCTTCTGTATAAACAAATGTATAAAACATAAGAGTAGAACATAGTACATTAACACAAAAGCTACTATGAACCAACAGAGCTCTTTGTATGTGTGCTGAACACTGGGTGTGGTGGTTATGTTAGCATTTTGTGTCTCAAACCTCAGTCCTCTGGTTTGCATTATTAGTGACCTCTCTCTCTCTCTTTCTCTCTCTGTCTCTCTCACCCCTGATTTTGTTCTCTGACTCTCCCTCTGTCATCCTCCTTAATCTACAATCTGCTAAGGGAGATGACAGCCATATCTCTAAAGTGAAAAAAATTTTTTGGATTTATTTGAGATAAAACCAAATAGCATATTTCATGTAGATGGTTTTTTTTGTGACATTTTCACTGTAATAACACTGAACATCTCTTGATCACAATTATTTGCTATATTGCCTTTGATACTGCCTAAGCTTATTGAAGTTTGAGTAACATTTGGCTTCCTGGGACCTCTATGCCTTGGAGTTTTTGAGTGATAAACAAATTTGTACTGCAAACCTAAATACTTATTACTTATGAATTATATTGGAATGGAATATATATTGGTATAAACATTCACTTCACATCCTCTTAGAATTGATTATGAATGTTCATGCTGTATTTTGATGCAAGAATTAATTGGTAGAGTTACAAATTATGAAACATTAAACTGAAATGCTGTTAAACACACTGTATTTGATTTTATCTTAATTTTATAATTTACAAAGATATGTATAGACATTGTTTTGTTAATCTAGATTTTATCATAATCTCATTAACTTTCTCAAACTTTGTATTAAAACTTTAATTGAAATTTCATTACAAGTATATAGTATTTGGAAGTGTCATCTCCCATTTATGATAAGATCTATCTCTAAGGTTATTTTTATGTCCTTTTATAGATTTGTCTTTTCTTCTTTTATTTTGCTTTTTTACCTCTGTAATGCTTTCTTAATTTATATTTTCAGTTAAACTATGTGGTTTGTAATTAATGGTGAAAAATAGTATAATGGATTTTTGAAAGTCAATCCTGTAGGTAACCACACTAAAGCTCTTATTTTACTCTGTATATTTTATTGAAGCATCCTGTAGATTATTAGGGTATATGGTCTGTATCTGTCGTTGTCAGCTCTGTAACTACGTCAGGCTGTGTTGCTACCCTTTTATTAACCAGTGGAGCCCTGGCTGGCGTAGGAAAGGTTCTGTTATGCCGCCTCACAATTTTTTCCTGGATGGATGATGTTATTCTCAGTACACTGTTGGGCAGGCCAAAAAAGTACTTCTCACGGTTGCCCCAGCTAAACATCCATCCGTGCACTAGCTCCCTTCTAATTCTCCTGCTAGTCCTTTCCACAAAGGATAAAAAAACTTCCCTCCCTCAGGTGTTCATATATATATGTAGAATTATATACATAAAATTGGATTATTAATTTTTATCATTTTTGTGTAATAGCATCTCTTGGATTGTAATTGGAAGAAGGATTAAGACGTCCATTCTAGCCATAACTAGCAATACAAAATGAGAGTAATAATTGAGATAAACCTTCTTTGCTAGAGAGTTACTTTGGTGTCAAAGTTATACTTGATATGATTTCACTTGCATATTTTTAATGGTTTATTTTTAAAGAATAGGAAGACTCAAAATTAATTGCAAAGGATGTAATTAGATATAGTTATTTGCCATTTAAGCATACTTATTAACTTTTGTGATGAAAGATAATGATGTGATTTAAATATTTTTTAATGAAATCAGTTTTATATAGTTCACATGATTGGTGACATGCGAATGAAACATTTGCATACATAACAAGCTATGCTACCATTGGGCCTTCTCTACCAACCATCATTGGCTCCTTCTTCACATACATATTAATGGATTTCAAAGTGTTAATGGATTCTGTATGAGAAAAGTCATTGATAGGGTTGGTATAAATAGAAGGGTGACCTCAACTAGCAGAGAAATCCTTAGCAGGAAGGGCTGTAGTAACAGAAAGGACAGAATTTCTTCTCTTAGGAGGTGAACTTCTGCTATGACTCGGTGATTAAAACTGTATACCAGACTCTGAGCACCTTCACATACTAGCTTAGAATCTGAATCTCAACAAGGCTCTCAGCAAAGTTTGTTGAATGAATAACAATAATTGTGCATATTTATTAAACCATATTTAAATAAGGGCTTTTATGACCACATTGAAGATAAGACAATTGAGGCTTTGATCTATTAAGTAATTTGCTCAAGGCCACACATATACCAAAGGCAAGCGATTAGTTTTCAAAGTTAGGCCAGCCAAACTTCAAAGTTAAAACATTAACTACTCAAGGAGACAGATAATAGAAGGGACAGAATAAGGGAAATGAAGGATTGTTGGAAGCATGAGATTAACTTTTAGTCATAATTATAAGTATCCATTAGGTGCAAAATTACCTAGATGTGTCAGAGGCATATATTCAAATAATAAGCTATTTCAGTATCTTGTGTGTTACAACTCACCTCAAAAAAAAAAATACCTAATTTAATCATGGAGAATAATCCTAATTTTACAGGTAAGGATATGGCGATGTTTGTCTCTGTTGTCTCACAGTGATGACAACTTTTCACTCTATATATAATGAAAAATATTATTTCCAAAAACTTGACAAGTTTTTATAATTATGTAACTAACATATTACTTAGTTAGAATATACAAATGCATAAATATCGATTTAAATTGATTTTAACATAAAACAAAACACTGAATTATGTTGTATGGATAGTACAAAAATTCGTAGAATAATTACATATCATCTTAATTCTTCATATTTTCTTTTTATATGGTTACTCTAAAGATTGTGCTTCTTAAAATATAAAGTTGTCTTCAAGTATCAAGGCATCAAATTTTATACTTTCATGTGCAGTGATTTTTATATTACTAGTTCAAGATATATATTGCTAGTTCTTGAATATCCTGATCTTTAATAATCAATGTAGTTATTTGGAACGTAATTAATGTTGTATAATTAATTGCCTTTTTTTCTCTTAAAAAGGAGTTTAAATGTTTTTGTTTGATTATACATTTTTTTTTGGAAAGTTCCTTGGGTCCTAATATCAGCCCCATGATTTGCTACTATTGTTGTTTAGTTTTTAATTAAAATATAGAAATAATAACAATAACACTTACTCGGTAGGATGAATAACACCTACTGGATAGTGAGAATTAACAACATCAGTGCTTACAAAAATCTTTTCATCTGGCTTGGTACATCATGTTGAAGAACTATGGCTATTTTTCTTTAAAAGCTGTAAATTTTAATTTGCAATTAAATATTTTACTTTTATATTGTTTTAATTTCTAAAGGAGAGGAAATCCTAGAAATCTCTTTAAGAACGTATCAGTGTGCCATATTTACATTCTATACATTCTATAACGGAATGGTATACCATTTTTAATGAGTATATATTAAACTAATAATTTCTGTAGCTTAGTTTTCACTTCTTATGTCAACTTTTCTATTTTTCACTCCAAATCATTGTCATCATTCTGTTTACGGGAAGAAAAAACAATTGTATAGAAAATAATCTGGAAAGCAAACAGTGTGGTCTCAGACCACTGAAGGATAGCAACTTCTCCTGGTTCAGCTCCCAGAGGTTAGAAAAGTAAAGATATATCTTCCCTTGGGATAATCTGTCTTTCCTCTGAGCTCTTTGAGTGTAGGGAAGGGCCCAAAGGGAAAAGTCAACTAGCCAGATCAACAGCTTAGATGACAGTGAACAAATGCTTGACTAGAACGTTTGTTCTGATGAAGTAATTCAATAGAATATCTAGTGTCATGGGCTTGGAATATCAAGATACTTTGTTCAGGTAGGTCAGTGATTATTTACTGACAGACTAAGTTACATAGGAAATAACGAACTTCCTAAAATCTTTGTTATGTAAAATCCCCAAATACAATTTACTTTGCATATTTGTGATACGAATATACATATCAAAGTACAAAGCAATAGGGAAAGACCCTTTTAGGTCAAGATGCTCCTGTGTATAAAATGAAATATTAAACTTTTTTTTTTTTATTCAAAGGATACAAACTAACCATTATCTTTCTTCTCTTTCTCTTTCCTTTTAGGTGAGTAACTGAAGGTTAAAGCCAGAATTCCTGGATTTGAAGTGTTATATGCTTTTTTATTAGTGTCCTGTGGGTAAGTAAAGAAAAAGCCTTGGCTTAAACACCAGACTGGATGCTGAATCATGCATAGATATAAATTAATCAGATGTGGCCCTTTATCACTCAAAGTCATGATCAAATATTTAAAACTACTCAATGTTAGACACAAGCATTGAGGAGGAATTTTTTTTCTAATTCTTAGTTATTATAATTGTGCCATTTAGAACTAGCACATAAGTAAATTAGGGTGCTTCACACTTATATGCCAATGTCTTTTGACAGAGCTATTGCCAGTGGATATACTTTAGGTGGCAGACTGTGTGAAAAACATCAATGAAGATATAATATTGGCTATTTCAAACTAAAGAGTTATAACATTTCAAACTAAAGAGCTGTAACACTGAAGAGTTCTAACATTGTAAACAATGAAACTATCTTTAAACCTAGAAATAAAAACTGCTTTACTGATTAAAGAAAAGCCTTTAGAATTTAGATTTTTAAACATGGATATATGATGGACTTCATTTTTTAATGAATTTAATACTAAATCTACATCAAATGCAGAAACTTAACTGTAACTTAATGTTTTAAATAAGATATTAAGAGAAAATGCATGGATCATTGTATTCTTAAGATTATATTAGAAAAACATTTATAAATTTATTAAAATAGGTTTTTTAGAATTACAAGAAAATTGTTTCCTTTTGAGAGACATTTTTTAAAAATCAATGCTGATTTGGCCCAACATACTGAAAATATTTTAAATAATTGACTCTTTAAAAATTATTTTATAATTTTATTTTATTCAGTTCTTAATCTGAAAATGTCAGGAAGGTATTTATTAAATATTAATTGTATTCATGGAGTTTATCAGTGCACACTGAAATTTATGAGCTGGAAATATACTTACAAATTTAAGTATTAATTCTCATAAGACTTGATTATGGCATTAATAAATTATAATATTTAAAGAATATATTCCAGGGAAAGTATCTTTATAGTAAGAATGAATGAGGTTTCTGACATAATCACATGCCATTTTGTAAGAAATTTTTCATTGTCTTTCTTTGGCTCCCTTTGGTTCAGTATCATTCATAAAATGTGCTATTCACTTTGTTACCAGATTCAAGTGTAATCTAATGATAAATATTTTAGATGAAATTTTAATAACTTATGTTGTTGCTTTGTTTATATTGTTATAATAAAAGTAGATGGATGGGAAATAGGTATTTTTTTCTAGGTTTACATTTATAGCCTAATGCTTTTATGCCTTGATAAATTGTTTTTAGCATGAAAAGAGCTATTTCTTGAAATCATCTATTGGTGATAGTGCTATTTATTTTATTTTATGAAAATTATTTTTAAAGGTCATAGATATTACTTTAAGAAAATGAATGTTAGTGCTATCATATATCAACTTTAGTCATAATGATTATTGCTCATAAAATATCTAATTAGACCAACATCAACAACATATTCAATCATAATATATTATCAGACTAGGTTAATAGCTCCTATTTTGGAGGTGATTAACAGGACAAAATGAATGGTTTGAGGATAGATTCAAATAGGGAACCTAACTCTAAGTGCGTTGTAGCAATCTCAGTGGGGCAAGGTATCATGTTATTTCCTCTAAGACTAAGCAATTTCAAAATCCTGTTTATTTTCTCAGTTTGCTAAGACACCTAAAGATAAGCAAGGATTTGAAGCTATTTCAAAATCCTGTTTATTTTCTCAATTTGCTAAGACACCTAAAGATGAGCAAGGATTTGCTTGGATGATAGATACACCTATTATTTTGTAATTTTTTGCCATCTTAACTTTTTCTTTAACTTTTTAAATTTTTAATTGTTATGGAGACATAATAGTTGTACATATCTTTGGGGTACATGTAATATTTTGATACAGGCATACAATGCATTATGATCAATCAGGGTAATTGGCAGATTCATTACCTCAAGCATTTATCACTAATGTTATCAGAACATTTATTAAGAAATATTTGGGGTTTCAAAATAGATGACATAGCATGACTTTTGAGCATATAGAAAAGTAACCTAAGTGTTGGAATTGACCCTTTTATCATTTGAGATGGAGTTCCTGGGCATTCATGTATTTAATTATAAATGTAACAGACTTAACCTACTCCTGAGATTGACAGAAAAGCGGCAATAAAATTTTATTAAGCACCATAAACCTAAGAGTATGACCTCTGTGCAACATGAACAAAAGTCTAGTGCTTGAAAAATAAGAGAATATTGAAAAGCATTTTAGCCTAGATGATGATAGGACATTCATTGTAGAGAAAATATATGATAAGACATTTATTTCAGAGCATGTTCTGGCTTTATAAAAAGAAATAGTCTGGGGTAAAGGAATTGCATACAAGGTACGTGTTTTTAAACGAAAACTTGAAGTTGAAATTGAGTAGTCAGGATAATTTAGATTTCTAAATAACTTTTCATTCAGTACTTCAGAATTATAAATCTAAATGTGCCTGGCTTGTGAGATAGATTCTTAGGATAATATCAACCAGTTAAATGCTCTTTATTGTTTAAGAATGGAAAAAAATCATAGTCAGTTTAAATGTTCAGCTGTTCAAAAAAACATAATAGGTAAAATGATTTAGGTTAATTACATCACTAGACTTAGTAGATATATTTATTCTTTGGTAGAAATAAGTTATCATAAAATCTTTATTTGTGTATTTATTCGTTGATATGTATATGTATATTTCAATTTATGTGTATTTCAAATGTGAAATCAATCAAAGAATAGCCTCATCTCTTTCAGGTAGGTCATTTACTTCATGAAAATTGTGCACTTCTGGAAAATTTTATTCTGTTAAGGCAAAGGTAGAGGAACCCACTTTATGCGGAGCTAACATATAATAAATTTTCTGAAACATGTTCACAGTTCAGTCGTCTTTTCTACGGCTCTCTTTTGAGAGTCGTGTGAAGGGTGATTCAGCTGATATTAATAGAGTAGTTGCATGCCCCATGTGATTCCTTTAGTCAAAACATCTTATTTCTTATAAGATTAAGGAAATCAGAGGTTTGATTCTGTTTTTTTTTTTTTTTTAATACATAAGATTTGGGAATCAGAAGAGCCTATAAATAACTTTTTAAGTGTTCTCATGAAATACTATGAACTTTTCTGGTATAAAACTTTTCTACTTAGACTCTATGAGTATCTAGATAAAAACACATTATGGAAAATCAATTCAGTATCACTTAGTTTATATTTTAATAGTAAGTTTAATGCATTTAGTTTTACTGTTACTGTTGCTTATTTTTTTTAATGTGGAGGAAAATATGTTTTTGAAGGGGTGAAAAAAACAGTATTACCATATAAACCCACTTTGTAAATAAGCTTGACTTTATTCTGACAATTATGGCCTCCATTATTTAAAAAGAGCATCATGAAATCTACATTTTGCCTTTATAGGGAAATTTTTTTTACTGCTTCAAGTCTACTGACCATATATTATCACATATCTTTGTATTTTAGAAATTTAATCAAATAATCTAATTTTCAAATGTTGACCAAATTTTTGAAAAGATAAAAATTCACTAGGGATTCTTGCTTTTGGCTTTTTAATCCTCCAAAGATGTAATTAATTTGTTTTTTTTACCTCATAAATGTCTGCGTTTTAACACTATCTTGCCATCATTGATACACTGGTATTTTTTAAAGAAATTATGACGTTAGAGCTTAAATTAGATAATACAAGATCTCAGGTCTGACAATTCAAATTCATATTTTTCATTTTAAAAAATTGTGTAAATTGATATTCAATATTATTTCAAATCTTATGTAGTTAGTTTATTCTTTCTGTTTTGGTTATGGAATTTATAATTACAACTCTTGTTCAAAAGGCCTAAAATTACAACACATCAATGATGTTTGTTACTTTTTTCAAAACAGGGCTATAATGTTTACTCAAAAATTATATTTTAAATGGATAAAAATAACTCATATATTGTATTAAGACTTCAATAAAATAAGTAAAATTAAAATTACTTTAGTTCTGAGGTCACATAAAAAAAGTATCTATTCAGAAAGAAGAATAGATGTGCACCACAAATTCCAAATGAGAATGTAATTAAAGAGACATTTGAAAAGAAAGTAAATTGTATTAAATGGAAAGTTTTCATTTTATATTTTATTTTTTTCACAGAACATATTCTACTGTATTTCAATAGCAATATTTACATTTGATTTTAATTAGTTGTTAAATATTCCTGAATGTTTTGGTTAATGAGTAATATTTTCTAGCATTCTAAGTATCATTCAATGAAAAACAACAGGTATTGTATATCTTTTTACCTTGATGTATTTTATTCTTGTAAAATTTCTAGAACTCTCATCAGGAAAGTAAGAAAATGTATGTAAGTTATACTGCTTATCACTTAGGTGTGTGCCCAACTGATTATAGGGTCATTTCCAAAGAACTATCATTCATATATTAATCTTGTCAAGTGGTACTTCTTTATTACTAAAAGCACTAATTACTTGTCTGAAAGTAATAATACTTTGCATTTGTGAAGTACTTTATGCTCTTCAACGTAATTTTGCATGCATTATCTCATTTGGTCTTGAAAGAAGGAGAGTGCTCATTAAGTGGTCCAGATGGAGTGGGGGTACCAGAGTGTTCAGCCATAACTAATGTCCCCTCAAACCAAGGTGAATACATGACTGTGAGAGTGCTGTCTATAATAAAGGAGAAAAAAATTAACATCTCTAGCTTTATTAGAATAAAAATGTGGGGAGTAGATCCACTGTCGTCTTTATGGACTTTTCATGATCCTCTTTTCCCAGGTTAGTTACTGTTAGGACAAAATTCAGGTAATTTATTCTACTATGTAAGATCCAATATTCTTCTTTGTTATTATTATATAAATATTTAATGTGCAAATATTTATATAAAATCATTATTAAATGTATGATTTAAATCTCAACCCCTATTGTGTAGCCCAACCCCCAAAGATTTATAGAAAAACTGCTGTAACAACTGAATATTTTCAAAGATTAGAAGTGAAATTTTAGAATATTTTCTACACTCGAGATAGTAATCTCAGCCTTTTATGTTGCTAAGAAAATCTCACCTACCCTAAATATGGATTTTATTTTACATATGTATAAAAGTCATTTTATCTGTGAAAATACTGGGTACGTGGCTAATCATGCTGACCACTTTTTCAGTCTCTAGTTTATCATAACAAATAGTATGGCAAAAAAACCTCAATAACATGCAAGGGCTGTGTACTTGACTGAAGGATAATGTCTCTCTTGGGTCCTTTTGAATAAAACCTCAGCCAAAAACCTTGCACAGTAAAAGGTTTTAAAATAATCATTGATTGAACATCCGCAGACTCAACTTGTTTAAACCAAATATGCAAATCTTTCTATTTATATGTATTTGAGAACTTCAGGTTAAATAACATTAGATAATACCGTAAAGTTTTATTTCGGTTTTCCTTTATTGACCTTGCAAAATAGAAAAGTGATGTGAAAAACAGTTTCTGCAGAAATACCTTTACCTTTAGTTATGTTTATAACAATTTAGCTATTATTTCTCATTAGCCATTATTTCTCATTTTCCAAGCTGTGATTTAGAGCAATAGCATAAGTATAAATCTTCAGATACAATTCAATTCCTCGCCACTGAAGGCGGCTATCCGAAAGTAACTCCTTTATAGGACTCCAGGGATGTCAAGAGGTTTCTGAGGTCATTGATTCCATTATATTTTTCTGTTGAATAAGTCCTTCACTCCTACCCTCACCACCATCCTACTACCAAGGTATTAATTTGCTATAATCTGTAGAAGAAATATTACTGGGATTTGATCATTCTTTACAAATCTACCAGGAGTTAGAATTTGGGAAATAGTGGAAAATAATAAATAGTTTGATTTTTTTCCACAAAGAAAAGGTACTGGCTATTTCCCTATTATTTTATCTATTTTACAAAAGACTAAAATGGCACCTGCAATACAGTATTACTCTCAAATCATGTAATAGTCATTTCAACATGATTATTCCCAATCAGGAGTCTAGCCAGGAAAACCAGACAATCCTGTACATAAGCAGGAGAATCCAGGCAAGAAAAATAGAATTGCCATGTGAACCATCAAAGGAAAAAAGACCCCAGTATGACTTTCATAAGTCTGGATGAGCAGTCTGTGGATTCAAGAACATGCAATAAATCTGAAAGTGTTGGGGAGACTAAATTGTCAACTAAAGGAGAATTTAGCCTGTAATCCCAGCACTTTGGGAGGCCGAGGTGGGCGGATCACGAGGTCAGGAGATCGAGACCATCCTGGCCAACACGGTGAAACCTCGTCTCTACTAAAAATACAAAAAATTAGCCGGACGTGGTGGCGGGCTCCTGTAGTACCAACTACTCGGGAGGCTGAGGCAGGAGAATGGCGTGAACGCTGAAGGCGGAGCTTGCAGTGAGCCGAGATTGCACCACTGCACTCCAGCCTGGCGACAGAGTGAGGCTCTGTCTCAAAAAAAAATAATAATAAAATAATAATAATAATAATAAATAAATAAAATAAAATAAAGGAGAATTTCGCCTGAGGCTTTCCTCCCAGTCCACCACCCTTACACACATATGCACCTCCACAGGTTGTCTCCTGTGGAATTGACCATTTGATCAACACTTAACGAAATGACTCTTTGCTGTCAGTCACTTCTGACTCTTTCTTATTTCTACCTTCCCTTCTCAAATTTGATGGTATAGAAAGATGACTATTTATAAATGCATTAGCTATATTAACCTAAGTTACTTCCACATGCCAAGTAGTGTGCTGCTTGCTTTGACTGCATTTATATTTGGCCTCCCAGTAGTCACACAAGACAGGTGTTAATAACTTATGTAGGAATAATAGTGGCTCATAGGCTCATAGTAGTTAATGAAATGCCAAAATTCACCTAGCTAGTCCGTGGTAACTAAAGAACAAAAATCCATATTTGTCTGATTCCAAAGTCCACACTTCACTTCCCCCACTACATTTGCAGTATACAACTTAGAAGCTCAAAGACTGTTAATGTAAATAATTTGGTTAGTTTGTGTGTATTTGTGTTTTAAATGGTTACTTTTAAAATTATTCTACTATGCAGCCATAAAAAAGGATGAGTTCATGTCCTTTGTAGGGACATGGATGAAGCTGGAAACCATCATTCTCAGCAAGCTATCGCAAGAAGAAAAAAACAAACACCGCATGTTCTCACTCATAGGTGGGAATTGAACACTGAGAACACTTGGACACAGGAAGGGGAACATCACACACCGGGGCCTGTTGTGGGGTGGGGAGAGGGGGGAGGGATAGCATTAGGAGATATACCTAATGTTAAATGATGAGTTAATGGGTGCAGCACACCAACATGGCACATGTAGACATATGTAACTAACCCGCACGTTGTGCACATGTACCCTAGAACTTAAAGTGTAATAAAAAAAATTAAAAAAAATTCATATATTGTCATTGGTACTGAGGTATATTGAATAAAATTATTAATACCAAATGGCACAAGTTAAAATGAGGGTTATTTAGCATTTCTTATTTGATATGAAAAATGATTCCAGGAGAATTGTAAAATATAAATTTGTCTCATTCTAGGAATAGTCTCTTTAATAATTCGGAGTTTGTAAGGAGTTAACCAGATTTCTAGTACATAGATTTCAAAAACACAGTTATAGCAAAACAGGCTAGGCAAGTGATCATTTAGTCAGAACAAATTGTGAAGAGTATACAGGTGTTCAATTCTTTATTATCAGTGGGTAAAAATCTCAGGAAAAATAACTTTCTATCAAATTACTTCCACTTTAAATTGCCTTAGAGTTCTTGAATTTGTTTGCTGTGTATATTTTGTTGGTGTTTGTGTGAGAGATTTCTTATTGTTACAGATTTTCTTTGGAGTTTCATTGATATAGTACTTTATACCTGTAATGATTTTTTTACTTATATAATTTAACTTACACTTTAATCTCTATATGATATATTGTTGTTTAATCAAATCTGACTTTTTATTACCTAAGACAGTGAAATTAAATGGCTAAGATATAAAAAAAAATTAGGAGCTTATTGTTACAATTGGCATTTGACATCATACTAAATATAATAAAATAAATGTCATGTCTAAAAACACAACTAACTTAAATCATACTCTGAAAAGGGCACAGTGTAGAGCATTAAACTGTATTAAGTTCACTGTAATTCACATTAACACAAAATACTGAAATACAGTAAGTGTGGTGTTGTGTTAACTTTTCCTAGATCTCACTGGAGTAAAACAAAATATTTACTCTAACATTAGTGATGAGGAATTTAATTGCTCAAAGTATGAGAAAAGATACATGAAAGATCATCTTTTTTCTATTTTCCGAGAAAGCAGCATAGTTGTTGTTTTAAGGAGTTTTAACTAAAAGAAGCACACTATAATTTACAGAGGACTTTAGGACTCTTAGACTTTGTTCTTACATTCAACAAATATTTGGAATTTTAAGATATTGCAAAAGGATTTGTCTTTTCATAAAGACACTTAAATATCCAAAATGATATACTTCAGGTAAAGATATATTTCTATAAATGATTATAAATTAGGTGAGTAATCCCAACTGTATAATACAATTCCCTAATTATTTAGGAGCTGATAATTGGCTTGGAATAGTATGAATTATGTTTGTTTTTGTTTTTCACTTTGCTTTTGACAAAGTCACGTTTCTAGAATGTTTGCTGATGCTGATTTAGCCACTTTATGCTATTCCTGTATCATGATAGGTAACTGAAAATGAATGGAAATGTATTCCTAATTAATTTAAATTCAACAAATACTTGCCAGGCATGTATTATAAAACTGTACTGGGTACAACAGAGATGCTAGTTCAGTGTCTTATGTAAAACAGATATAAGATTGTTGAATATACATGAATAATTTATCATTGGTTTTATTCATTAGAATTATTAAATTCAACCAAAAATGCATATCCATATAATGTTACAAAAATTCATCATCTTCTTTCAGCATTTGAAAAATCCTCACTCAGATAGATTGTGCATCATATTTTCACCTATGACTTGTTTATGGACTACATTATTTTTCTCAGCAAAAAAAACTGAAGTATCATTTAAAATGATATTTAAAATACTTGGTATTAATTATAACTTTATGTTTGAATCAAATAAAAATAATATGGCATTGCATGCAGCATAATTGGTTTTTTAATTTTCTCTCATATATCTTATGAACTTACATGCCATTCATATTTCTATTTATTTATTTTTTTTAACTTTTTTTGAGACAGAGTCTCGCTCGGTCGCCCAAGCTGGAGTGAAGTGGCATAATCTTCAGTCACTGCAAACTCTGCCTCCTGGATTCAAGAAATTCTTGTGCCTCAGCCTTCCCAGTAGCTGGGATTACAGATGCATGCCATCAGGCCCAGCTAATTTGTTGTATTTTTAGTAAAGAAGGGGTTTCACCATGTTACCCCGCTGGTCTTGAACTCTTGAGATCAGGCAATATGCCAATCTCGGCTTCCCAAATTGCTAGGATTACAGGCGTGAGCAACCACTCCCAGCCTACATACATATTTATTAATTTAACAAATACGTATTTATTACATGAATGTTCATTAATTGCCTCCTATGAGCATGTCACTGTGATAGGTTGTGGTTTGTATACTCACAAACATACAAGTAGGGGTGATAGATAGGTGAAAAAAAAATTAAATCGAAAGTAGGTTAATGATATAAATAGCGGGAATAGCCTGAGTAAGACTACTTATAGTCTATAACCAAATGTTTCATTAAAAACTTGCTTCATTTGACTAAATAAATACATAAGATGCCATTCTGGTGTACTCAGTAAATCAGCTTTCTCATCCATGATGTTCATTATTTCATAGTGAAGGCCAAATCTGATCTGGATAAATGAACAATGAAATTTAAGCAATCTGATTTTTGAGCAGAAGATACAGTAGAATTAATAAAATATAAAAAAATGTTATAATCTGTAGGATACTTGTTTGGCTTCAAGAAATTTTTTTGTCATGCCTATTTAATCTTTGCTACTACTTGATATAATTGAATATCACTTCCTAAACTATATTGTGAGACAAAATAAGGTGTTGTTACCAAACTGTTTCTCTATTTGATTGAAACTTAATATTTTCATTTGTAGTTTAATTAGTTCAAATGTCTTCTGCCCCAAACCACAGCTCTTACTGTGACTTGTATTTAGACCAGGTACAGAATTTTTACCAATTTTTCAATCCTTGCTAATTTTAGTTAGCTATGATCCAAAGTATTTAAAATAAAGTTGATTAGTAACAATGTAAAGAAACTTACTAACTAGTCCCAACCAGACTATTCTTTTCTCTGTCCTTTTTTCAAAGTAGCTAGCTGTCTAGTTGAAATGATGTTTTTACAAAGCAATTCTCACCAATTTCAAACATCTTGACAAAAAAAAATTGCTGGGATTTAAAATACACAGACTATGTGATTGCTTTAGTAACTTTTTAAGTTGTGGTTGAATTAATGTTTACATTGTCTATACTAATTTACTCAACAATATCTTAAATCAATATTATTTAACATTACCAGAATATCTTTCCTTTGTTTATTGGGAAAAATATGTGACACATTTAAAATTAAAATAATTTATTTCAGGTCTATTTTTGCAAATGATAAAATGAAATAAGACAATAAGACCACATAGTAAATTTTTAAAAAATCTATGCAATTTGGATTTATTATTTGGTATAATTTTTAAAAATATCAATTGTTATTCTCTAGAGATTTACAAAGAGATAATTGAAAATTATTAATGGATTAAGCAGGCATTCTTGATTAATATATTCAAGAGTTATTTAATTCTCAATCAGGTTACTTACCAATGGAGCAGGAGAGTTAACTTGAAAAGAAACAGCCTCTAGGAAAGATTATTGTTAAATTTCTAATGATTTCTGTAATGATCATATTGACAATCACATAAAATAAGGTAAATGAAATAAATTCATTATATTTGAACATTTTATATTCATCAGTATTTTGTTAATAGTGTAGGCCATTATTTCAGTTTATAAATTTCAAACATATGTTGCATATTATAGTATATTTTAATTAACCATATTTGCCTCTTGTTTTGTTTTAGTAACATTTAGGAATGTTCTAGCCATTCTTAAACAATTTGCTGAGTAGAATATTTTCAGTAACATGATATAAACCACCAATAGTACAAAGAGCCTCTTGTCCTTAATAGTCAATAGTAAATAGAAATTATTTGTATTATAAGAAACTCTTAATATATAAGTATCAAATTGCAAAAAAACTATGTTACGCTTAAAATATACGAATTGGTTTACTTAACCCACCACATAATAAGCAGCCAGTAAATACCTATTAATATTTTATTAAGGAAACAAGGAAATATTTTATTTTTTCTGTATAAATAAAAAATAAAATATTGGTGTTCTTGAAAGACACTTCAAAATAAATATAAAAACCTGTGAATGATAATATTATTAGACAATACACAACTACACAAATTGAGCAAATGTGTACTAGATATTTTCAGATAACTCAAATGTTGTATAGTCAGTGAATAAAAGGAACTGCCTAAAAATAAAGTAATTGATACATGTAAGTTTAATACATGCTGCTAGTTATATATCCTTGGTATCTAAATGGTAAGTTAAGTACAAATGATAAAGTTAAAATGATGTTATTGATCAAAGTCTAAGATGTCTGTTTTTATAGATGGATAATAGTTTTGGTATATAATACTAAATACAAATGGAGTAACAGATAATTCTTATTTATGAATATTTCTACATTTAGTCATTGTATAGGAAGATGTTTATTTAAAATATTGAGTTCATACAAATAAATAAAATAGCTTACATAGAGAACAATTTCCTCTGTTACAAAGGTGTGATGTGTGGTGAGTTTCTTATGTTGCTGTTTTTATTCCAAAAGGTTACTATGAAGTTCCAGTATAATGGTACAAATGAAAACACCTTGTTCTAGTTTTTTTCTAATTTTTTAAGATTGAAGTTTTGGCATTTAATTCTTTAAGAATTTATTTTGAGCTATAATATCCAGTTAAGTTTTAAATTGAGTTTTTTTTCCATTTTTTTCTAACCAGAACAGTAACTATTATTGAATATGCATTTTTTCAATTTACAAAATATAAGTGTCAGCTACTTTATACCTGACTGCCTCTCAGCAAAAATGTTAATTTAAAATTTTCATTTGTTAAGCATGTCCAAATTTTACCTTCTCTAAACTTTTCATTCTTTTAAGCCATTGTCTTTTCACTGGTAGACCACCCAAATTATTATGACATATTCTGTGGTCTCCAGATCCAAGTAGGAAATTCCAGAGACTAAAATGTTACAGAAACAGATAAAAACTTTGATATAAATGTGTCACATAGACAAGGAACCATGTAGACAAAAAAGATATTTCAATTAATTATTTCATTAATATCATGAACTTGTTTTTTCTCATGAACTAAGATAAGATTACTCTTAAACTCCTAAGCTGAATATGAAAATATAACCATAAAAAATTAATTGAAAAAAATTTTAAAGAGTCTTAAAGATAAAACTCTGGATTATTACAGATATTGTATCATCTGAATTTTCATTATCTTTCTTTTGCTCATTGCTCATTGTAGAAACGTGAAAACAAAACCAGTTGCAGACCAGTATCTTTACACCAGAGTATATAGATCATCCTATCATTGGCGTAGTTTTCTACTCAGGCAGAGAAACCACATTTTACATAATAGCACTTTTACTCTCTTTGCGTTTTTAAACACTTCTCAGGTTTTTATACAGAAAGCACTCAAAGTCTAAAATAAATGGAGAAAGACATTGAGAGGCTCTTTAAACAAAGGATTCTGTAAATGTAGAGTTGGAAGGATTATCTGGTCAACATGAATGGCACTCTCATTTCTTGGTAATTTGTGGACTTTTCTCATAATGGTCAATATCTCCCACCACTAAGCCTGGGATTTGCCACGTTAGCATTTTCAATTCCCTTGCCGCAAGGCCAGCATTTCCCATCAGCCATCATAAGATCTCCAGAAGAGGGTAGTTTCAATCAGTCCATAATGAGACAAGTAAGCAAGTGTTACTCTGACCATGGTTCTCATCATCTCTTTGTTTTTGTTCTTCTAATCCACTAAATAGAGAGATACCATTTGTACAATTTATCATAAATGCTAAGAACCAATTCAAATTACTTATGTTAGCAAACGGCACAATTACTTTGAGGTACACTCAGGGAAAAGTGGAATTTTGGAGGTCATAATTAAAATCCCCAAGGCTCAAAATGATTATATGACGGTTATTTTGCAACAATAAAGAAAAATAATGAAGGAGTGAGAATGAGCTGGGTGTGAGAGTGTACTTAATTATTGGATAAGTCACATGTTCTAGAGTTTGCAGGCATGATGTTTTAATTGTAAGTAGAGATTTTAAAAAGTGATAATTAAAATCATTCAAAACTTACTGTATGATAACTAACGCACTAATGACTTTAATCAAAATACATAACACCTGCATGGTGCATACTACATTTCAGATTATTCTTAATATTTTATGGGAATTACTTTATTCAATCCTTATATGCACTGAGGTAGTGTTATTATTATTCTCATCTTTCAGTTAGGGAGCAATGAAAAAACTAGTTAAACATTATTTAGTCTCAAGGAGTCTGACTCCAGAACCCATTTTTCTCCATGTCTATCACTGGAGATAATTTTATAGCTTTAGTAAATAACTCATCTACTGTCAGCCTTATCTGCTCTATCATTTGCCCTTTCCACTAACTGTGGTCAGTAGTCCTTGAATCTGACTGCTAAGAAAAACAAAACTTGTCACCTAACTTAATGACATCATCATTATGTAAAATTCCTATTAAGCTTTGGAAAACAGAACTTTGCAAATTGTATGATTTTATGCAAGCCCATATGTTAAGAAAGTAAGTTTTATTTCTTTTCCTAATACAATAAAAAAAGTTTGAACTCTACTAATGATTACAGTAAGTCTTCACAGCAAAAACAAACAAGCAAAAAACCAAAAGAAACCAAAAGAAACATGCTGTAAGTAATGTCAGTCTAAATTTAAAATTTTGCACACTAACATTCAAACTTTTTGAGCCCTAGGTATTACTGGCAGAATATTTAGTTTTCACTTAGCCGAGCAATACATAACTGCACTCTCCCCTATCAATAGATATACAATAGATGCATGATTGCAGAGGAAAATATGCAAATGTGTGCATACATACGACTATCTTTAAAATCAAAGTTATTATTGTGTGATTATGATCAGGCTTTGGGAGATCAAGTTAAATATTCCACTAACTCATATTTGTGTTTCTAGTAAAATCCTAAAGCTTAGCTCCTTGATGATCACTCTTTTTTTCCCTGTTATTATCTAGTCCCCTGGAAATCTTTGCAAGTTCACTTTTGACAATTCCTTATTCCCTAGAAGGTAGCAGCAAAGATCTATTTGCAGTTTCCTCAACCTGCATTTATCTTTCACTCTTCTCAGCTTTTGCACAAGATGATCTCTGCCTATAATGTATTTTCTCTTTGTTGAACTGCTGAAATTCTAGAACTTTTAAGACTCCTCTGCAACAGTTTTTCTAATGTCCTCCAAGTTTGTTGCATCCTTCTGTTTCTTGCTTAGCCTAACATACTTCTCAAGCTGAGCTGAATTTACTAGCTATGTGGCCAAATTTTTTTTGTGTAAATGAGGAGTAAGGGAACTGTGTGGGTCAGAGTCCTGTCAAGAAGCAGATTGGGTAATTTGGGTAATTAAATTGCTTAATTTGAGGAGAATTTAATAGACTTGCTAAGGATAAGAAACACAGAAAAGCAAAGTGTTTTTCCTATTTTTGCACACTACCCAAGGCAACATTTCTGACATCAAGTTCTCCAGGGGACACCAGCTGGTTGTCTTAGAATTCAGTTCTGATATTATCTATTTGAAGATAGTGTCACATCTCATGGCTGAAGGTTCAGCCCTCAAACAGCCTTCCACTTCCGATGCCAGTTGCAAGTTCCAGGTTGTGAACTGTACTTCTTATTGATCAGCTATAACCCTTGGAGTTCTTATAACCCTTTCACTGGGTTTAATTTGCTAGAGTACCTCACAGTACTCAGGGTGATATTTACTTACATTTATCCATTTATTGTAAAGTATATTATAAAGGATACAGATGAACAATCAGATGGAAGAGATGCATAGTTAAAGGAATGTGGGAAGGGGTGCAGAGTTTCCATGCCCTGTCTAGGGCACCACCCTAAAGGCACCTCCATGTGTTCAGCAATCCAGAAGCTCTTTAAACCTAGTCATTTTAGGGTTTTATGAGGGCTTCGTTGTGTAAACATGATTGATTAAGTCATTGGTCATTGGTGATCAACTCAACCTGTAGCCCCTTTCTACTCCGTGGAGTTCTAGTGGTGGGTGCTCAAAGTTTCAACCCTCTAATCCTGCGTTGGTCATTCCCATGACCTGCTCTCATCCTGAAGCTACCTAGAGTCCTGAGCCACCGGGAATCTCATTAGCATACAAATGACAATCTTTTTTCATTTCAGAGTTTGCCAAGAACAAAGACAAAAACCAAATATATATTGCAAAATATCACAAATCTTCATTCATGAATGTGAGAAGGGTGTGATGAGACCAGAATAATTGCACAGAACAATTTAGTAGCAATAGGGGTTCTGGCATTCTTACTCATGAAAGGGCAAGAGGAGGAACACAAGAAGGTTGGGGGTGAGTGGAAAGGGCTGTGTGGCAGGAGCTCTAAATTTTGGTTGAGGGATGTTTCCAGCTGAGAAAATAAATGCCCTGATGTTCCTGTCCTCCCTCCTTCCGTCTCTCTCCAGTGCTTCCCATTGGCAAGTCTCACCCAGATGCCAGAGCCAATGCTTAATATGATCCCTGCGAGTCAGCCTCTGGGACATTAAGCAAGTTTGCAAAGAATGAAGTCATTTTTTTCATATCCTACTGGGATTTGGTAAACATAGGATGAAAATATATTAAAACTCATAGTCCAAGTATATATTCGATTTCTAAAATATCATTTGCATACTAACCACAGCCAAAGTTTGAAGTATTCACTGTTAACAGTACATAGCACTAACATGTAACCAATTGCTTAAAACAGAAACTTGGAAATCATCTTTGATTCCTTACACTCCTTTGTTTCCCATATATAGTATATTTAGCATGGCATTTAAAATACAGAATCTGGTGCCAAATTGTCAGGGTCCATAGCCTACAGGGTTGTCATTAGCCCAAGGATACATTTAAAAACCTTCACTGAAAGGTATGTAAAGAAGAGGCTTCATTTGTTTAAGTGACAGGTGCAACAAGGCTTAGTTAGTGGACATGAGCTGGATTTCAGCCCAACTGAAACTATTGCCAGCTTCTCTTGCGGAATGAATGAATGACAAAGCCATACATGAAGGCCTTAAATCTTGGCTCTAACACTTTGCAGCTATATGATTTAGCTTAAGCTCTTCAAACCCATTCCCTTTTCTGTAAAAAAAAGTGATAATTAAAGTATCTACTTTATTAGATCCTTGTGAGAATTGAGTGAAAAAAAATATGTGTGAAACTCTTGGAAAAGTTCTGGTGTGCATTAAGCACTAAATATGTAATTTCATATTCAAAATCTACCTCAATCCTTTGCCCCATCGCTACTGCCTGCACCCATTACAGGATTTAGATTTAATTCTCCCTGGACTGTAAAAACAAGTCCTTATCTTGTCTCTTCTTTGATCCTTTCCCTACTTCTAATCCTGCTTCTCTATACTGAGAAATATTATGCATGTTGTTTCTATTTCACCACATATATAATAAGCATTTACTCATGTTTATTAGTATATCTACATTTCCAGAAAAATCTGCTTTCGATGTAATAGATATTTTGGAAAATATCCACCAGCTTTTAACATTTTTTTTCCTGAATTGCACGAGCTTGTTATGTGAAACCACCTAGACTGTACTGAGAATCAATACGCATCATCATAAGGAATTCTAAATATACAGTGTGTGTTTTCAGCCTGGTTCCTTTTTCACTTGATTCGTGATCCCATTTCCTGACTGTTTTCTCACGCAACAGCACTCCTCTGAGTTCTCACTGTGAATCTCTCCACCCCTGCAGCTCCTGGTTAGCAGCTTCCTCTCTCCCTGTGGACTTCTACTTCACAGTTCCTTTCCTGGCTCTTTTCTCATCAGGATCACTCTCTTCTCTTTTTATACCAATGTTGCTGCCATTCATAGTAGCATCTCCCAACAAGGATGTGTCATTTTCATCAGCCTGAAAGATAAAAGAAAACTTCCAGATCAGCAGTACCTGTAGGATTGAAAGTCTGCATTTATGAGCTATATAAAGCATTTATGAGGCATATAAATCTGCCGGAGGAAATGCACCTGTGGAAACTAAGTGCTCCTATTCAAAAAGAGCTACAACTCTGAGGCCAAAGGGCTAAGCTAAACCAATAGAAAATGAATTTATTTTTTGGATATTGACTTTCTACAAAGTGTTATAAAACATTTATGCCCCCCAATTGTGAAACTTGAGATTATTCCATTATTATCTTCACTCTTTCAGAAATCTCGTCATTTACAAGTCCTTTTAATACTTACAAAGTCTAGTTTTGATTAATGTCAAGGTTTGTTAGATTATAAAGCCTTGTTATAAATATATTAAAAGCTTGACTGCATGTTTAGTGCACACCTTCCGTTCTGTAACTGTTTTGGTTGTTTTATTGCTTTTCTGATATTGAACTATTTTACCACAGTGTACAAACAGTTATGTTTATCTACCGTAGTTTGAATTTGATTTTCTTCTGCCATTTAACTTCTTGGAGAAAGAAATGAAGATACATTTGTGTTGGGGTTTAACAGAAAATTACTTTCTGAAATGTATTTTATTTAACCAACATTTATAGAGGTTTCATCATATGCTAGGCATTATCCTGATTATTTTACAAATATTAACTCTGGATTTTTCTAACATCTCTAGGTGACAGCTCTAATTACTTAATCACATTTTATGATAAGAAAATTGAGAAATAGGGAGGTCAAGTAATTTGCTGACGTGCTCACAGCCAAATGTTGGCAGAACCAGGTTTTGAACTCAGGCACTATTTCAATACTTGCTCTTAACCACCCTGTTATTTTAAAGTAATAAACCATGTTTTTATTTCTGACCCCAAAGTATATGTAAAGCACCAAGGAGCAGAATGCTTTTTCTGATATGAGGTGAAAAAACATCTCAAAATACTAATGTTTGAGTGTTTTTTTTCCATAAGACAAATTGATGATTTTATGTGATTTAATAGCTATACCTATATAGTATATTCTACTCTTCCTAGAAAACCCACCTGGAATAGTGTTGATTAATACAGCACAAGTATACCAGCTGGGCCAGTACTATAGCTATGATGAAAACAGATAAATCTCAAAAAGTAGCCACTAATTATTCCTTCTAGTAAGGCCTATCTATCCCTCTTTTGCCTATTCTTCAAATTTTGAAGGTAATGAGAAGTATTATTTTCAGTATCTAAAAATGTAATTTTGAGTTGTTTTTCCTCATGGTCAAAAAAGAAAATTGATACTTAGAATGTTCCCGTGGCTGGCCCAGGATTAATATCCAGAGGGTTGTGGCCATTGCCTAGTTATATGGTACCCATGGCTGTCTCTTCTTCACTGGTGATATCTCAAGGATGTGAACTCAAGTGATTTCTGTTACATGTGCATACTTCCATAACTCTTTTTTATTTCCAAGAGTTTTTAAAATCTATTTAATTTAAATATGTAGTTTCATAGTGACACAAACCAAAATTAAAGTGAAATGACAGACCACTGATACTTCAGAAACATAGTCAATGAAATATTTCACATCGTAACCTGGGAGAGCTGTTACATCAGTAAAATGTTCTTTTTCTTAAAATATGAGTGACTCCTCCCATTTCAAAAATATACTTATTTCACAGGTGCAGTTATCACAAATGTATGTGGAAATGTACAAGTGCAAAAAAGGTAGAGAAGGAAAGATTCACTTTCCTGTTGGCTTGGATTCAGATTCCCCAAAGGTCACTGGCCCTTGTGTGAGGCAGCTCAGCCTACCTGAGTGGCCAAGATTATATGCAGCACTGATTATCTCAGATATTTAGAGGCTGGAGCTTGTCCCTGCATAGAAAGTGTTCCATGCATACTGGGAGGCTGTCTTTGCAGCATTAAGGAAAGCTCTGGCAGAGAATAAAAAGCAAATTGAAATTTCTGGTAATTAATGTCCAATCAATTTTCATGGTTTTCCCTATTTTTTGTTCTCAAAAGTTTATTCCTGACATTACCTTGGAGGCTTTTCTTCTCAAAAGCCTACTACTGACTGGCTGCCAAAAAGAGTCCAGTTCACACCTTTCCTTTTCCAGTGTGCTCTTCTGCTCCATAGAGATAGACAATACTCACAAAAAGAAGAGGAAAAAAAAAAAAAAACTCACAGAGTCCCAATATTTGCATGTTGGTTGAGTTTCTAAGCTGTCAGGATGCCGGGAGAAAGTCACAGAAGGAAGCCAAGATGCTATCCAATCCCTGAAAACTAAACAAATGTACCATATCCATTAAAATCTAAAAGTGTATGGAAGATAATGCTTTCTTTTTCTAACTGGTAATACTTGATTTATTTTATCTAACACTTTAGAAGTTGGGCTCTATCATATATGGATTTGTATTCTGCCACTTTGTTTTAAATGATTATGTTCCAGGTAAAATGGAACAACAATTAAACGAAGAATGAAAGATGGCATATATATGTGTGCAAACAAGACGTTTTCTCCAGACTTTATTATTTTTCATTTTTCTTTCATGTTGGAAACAGATAGATAAGTAGAATACTGTTCCAAAGTGAAAGCAGTGAAGTGTGGAAATGCCTGCCCCTGTCAAATTGATAGAGTGAAGATGTAGAATGAGATAATGGAAACTTTCTATTCAGTGAGGACTGGAATAAAGAAAGCATTTCTAGTCATTCGTCAGCATTGATTGCCTTAGTGCTGTGGCAGAGATCAGAATGTAGGCTTTACAAAGGGAAACTAAAACAAGTACAACGATCCACTTTGGGAAGTGCAGTTGTCTTTGCTTACCATTTAGTAAATAGCAATCACAGTACATGGCAACAAAAACACAGTTAAGTCATTGAACACGGAGCATGACAGTGATGTAGGTGGATATTTCTGCCTGTATTTCTGGCCCTGAAACTTATGAATATTTTACTCTGGTAACTATGAACACTAAATGAGTTTATTTTTTTAATCATGTTTAATTTACAAGATTTTTATTGCTTTTTTTCCTAATCATTTCTGAAGATCAAATTTTTAAGAATTGTTTAATTTTCAGAAATACTTTCATGATAAATAGCTACACTAAAATGCAATTTAGTGAACATGTGTGAGCCTGCATCCTGTAATTTATTTTCTGTAAAGGAGGTATTGAAAATATGGAAATGATGCCTTCAGTAGTTTTCAGTTTTATTTTCCTTTAAACATTTACAAACTTTATATGCCACAAAATATGTACATATTTTTACTGCACTGAATAAATGTGGTAGCTCATACATTGCTTTTGAGCAATTTATACCAGCAAGATGAAGTGGAGAACTGAAACAATTATCCAAATCACTCAAACCAAAGGAGCACTCTGGCCCCAATCATTTAGATACAGAATTTCAAATCAAAGTGTTTCTTTGGCTTGAATGATATGGACAATTGTCTCAGTGCTACATTATCACTGACTATAGATTTCCAATCTGATTATGGGTCTAACATAAGATGGAAAAAATAATAACATGTAATTGTGTTTTGAGAACTTGGCTCATTCCAAAATCGTTGTGCCAGGGTTTCCTAGTGCAGACACAATCTAAAGGTTAGTCATCTTTTGAAGATGAGTCAACTCTTAAAGCCACTCGAGTACCATTTAGAACAAAGAAGAAACTCTTTCCCTGGTTAGTTTGCCTCTTCAAGAGTCCTGTTTGCTTTAAAATTTTTTAAATATTTTTTTCTGAAATAAATAATGTTCTGTTGCTCTGTAGAATATAATAATCTATGCAATCAAAAGAATGTAGTTTCCACAATGAATGTGAAAAAATGATTTAAATTAGTTTGGCATGAATATATGTGATTATACTAGATCAGTAATTTTAGTTTGACTTATTAATTTGTATATAATAATAAAACAAAAGCCTAAGTATTCAGGCAGTGATTATAATTATTTTGATTATTGACACACACAGAAGGAACAATCTCCAAACCAAATCCTGTTTAATTGCTTTATGACAACATCTTTGTCTTTTGGAAATATCTGCAAAATGTCTAGAAAAATTTTTGAAGGGCTGATAGTTTACTCTGTGTTTAGGATATTCGTTTCATCTACAAAAAAGTAGACAAATCCTCAACATAACTAAACAAATGTCTGGCATGATGATGGCTTTATTTGAATTTATAAGTAGTTGTAGCTGTTGTGTTGTGTCTAAAATGCACCTGTCACATGAATACTCCACGAAATGCATGGTTCCTGCCAGTGGTTCTCAGTTGGTTTCCCACCTTTGACAGACATTCACATTTGCAAGACACTGCTATGGACTGCACCTAGTAAAAATAATCGCAGATTATTTGCAATTTCTACTACACTATTTTCAATTTACCTTTTATTCTCAAGCAACTTAGTGATGGGTATCATCTTAAAGCTATACTAAACTCTAAATTACTTGGAAAGTAAACTATTCACAAATTATAGTTTTTAATCTATCATTAGCAACAAATTCTTTGTTAAACCTTGTGACTCCACGATTGTGGAACAGAGGTCCTAAGATGAATCCGTGAGGATATCTCTAATCAGTGGAGTTTGCAATCGGTTCTCAGAAATCTTACAATTAGCCATGGCTCCTGCGCTCCAGTTTGAGTAACTCTGGAAAGAATAGTTGTGATTTTTTTCATTTTTGATGAAGAAAAATATGTGTCTTATTTTTTTGCTTTCTCTTTCCATTGTCCTTTTCTATTATCCCTAATTTCCATATTGCTTTTCTTTCTCAACAGACATGTTTTTACTTTTTTCTTTCTTTCTTTTTCTTTCTTTCTTTCTTTCTTTCTTTTTATTTATTTATTTATTTTTGAGACAGAGTCTCACTCTGTCACTCAGGCTGGAGTGCAGTGGCAAGATCTTGGCTCATTGCAACCTCTGCCGCCCGGGTTCAAGGATTCTCCTGCCTCAGCCTCCTGAGTAGCTGGGATTACAGGCATCTGCCACCATGCCCAGCTAATTTTTGTATTTTTAGTAGAGACAGGGCTTCACTATATTGGCCAGGCCGGTCTTGAACTCCTGACCTAGTGATCCACCAGCCTTGGCCTTCCAAAATGCTGGGATTACAGGTGTGAGCCACAGTGCCTGGCCTCTGATCAGTGTTTATCATAATTGCTTCCAGTTTCTACTCAGTTAAGCATAACACCTCTTTTGTGAATCACTATTCTAATTATTTTCTATCCTTTTTTCATTTCTCATTAATAATTATTCCCTTATGAAATATTTTCTATGGCCTTCAGTGAGTATCCTATTTTTATTTTCTATAAGATAATAAGTTAATGTTAATCGAATGTTCATATATTAAATCTAGTATTTCATTTGCTTAACAGCCACTAATTCTTACAAAGATCCCGAGACAGTATATAAATTCCCATTTCAAGGGAGTTTTTAAAGTTCACATTAAATTATTTAACTTACAGAGGACCATGCAGGTATTTTTTTGGCAATTCAAATATTTCTAAATTAAAAACAAAACAAAACAAAAAGTCACCTTTTCCCCCTAATCTAATGCCCTTTAATGAGAAAATCATGAAATCTGTATTTCCACGTCTTATTCCTAACTCTCGTCTGACCCTTCACGGCATCATTTGAGATTTTGAAGACAATAATCATGTTACTTTCAATAATTCTCTTCAGGTGAGACACTTCCACATCTTTAAAAAATATGACAGAAATTTCATTTATTTCACCTTTTCTCCATTTACATCTTTGGCTGGTAACTCAAGGAACTTCTGAAAATGTTATGTCCAAAATGTCTGTAATTATATAAATAAAGCCTAAGCATGCATTTGCTTTTAGAACTATGATATTAAATCATATTAAATTTCAGGGAAATAAAACTGCATAAATTCAAGTGAGGCCTAATTTCTCCTGACTTAAATGACACATTAGGCATTTTAACCCAATTTCAGAATTTTAATTTTATTCATATTACATATTATAATTTTCTAGAGAAATTTTTGAATCTCAATTTTGGCATCCAGCTGTCTAGACTCTTTATGATATGCCTTTTCTGACATCAGTGAAGTCACTGATTTAATATGCTTAAGAGGACAAAAGCAAGGACCGATGAAACTAAGTTGACATGGATTCTTTATTCAATAGTAGTCCAGTTCTTTATTCAATAAGGCTGAATTGATTATATTTTCTTGAAAAACTTCATAATAAAGCCATGATAAATGATATATTTTATTTGAATAGTTTTGGAGTACACAAAGTGTTTTTGTACAAAGCCTCTAAATTTATCTTCCTTAAAACTCTTTGAATTAAGCAATATTATCTGACTTCAATAGTGTAGAAATTGAAACTCAGAGAGTTAAATAACTTATCATGAATAATAGTTTTGCAAAAGGTAGAACTGGGAAAGAAACATCCTGATGTCCAGGAAACTTTCCAATACACAATTTTGCCTCCTATATGACTGCCTCAAATTTGAGTTGCCACATCTGTTATTTTTATAGAACGTATAAGATCTACACAGACACTTTCACAATGTGAGGATAAAATCAAAATGCATTGATTTTAAAAATGTTAAATCATTTTCAAAATGTCATGTGTAAATATGATGTATTATTTTTAGATGATTATTACTCTGTATTCATCTTTTTCTTTCTTTCTTTTTTGTTTTGGAGACAGAGTCTTGCTCTGTCGCCCAGGCTGGAGTGCAGTGGCGCGATCTCAGGTCACTGCAACCTCTGCCTCCCGGGTTCAAGCAATTCTCCTGCTTCAGCCTCCGCAATAGCTGGGACTACAGGCGCACGCTGCCAAGCCTGGCTAGTTTTTTATATTTTAGTAGAGATGGAGTTTCACCGTGTTGCCCGGTCTGATCTTGAATCTTGAGCTCGGGCAATCTGCCCACCTTGGCCTCCCAAAGTGCTAGGATTACAGACATAAGCCACCGCGCCCAGCCTGTGTATTCATCTTTATAGTTATCTATACCATAACCTTTGCCTGTGAGAAGAAACACACACATACACATATATAAAACCCAAATCAATAATAAAATCTAATCCTTCTAAATATTTACTATATTACCATACCAGGTGTTTCACGTACAATATTTATTTTAATCTTGTCATCCATGTTTTATTGTTTAACTTATAACCATAATCTTTATTTTAGAGTTGAGAAAAGTAAGATTTAAAGAGGTAATTGTGTTTTGAGTTCACATAGTGCCATTGTAGGATTAAAACACATCTCCATGACTCCAGTGCCAGTGCTGTTCCACACTAACATGTAAATTACTGTTGTCTAAAACAATGCTGATATTCAAGAATCTATTCCGATTTTTTTTTTCTAATAATTACATCAAGATCAACCTCTTCTAATTTGTAATTATCACTGGTCTATTTTGCAAATTGGAAACTTCATCATCTCAAATATTTTGGAAAAGATCAGAGACATTTTCTGTTTTTCTGAGTTTTCAAAAAAATCAAGAATAATGACTTTCTGTTTAAATCTGCAACTATATTTTAAAAATAATTTGGAATATGTCCTAAATGTTTAAATTCACTCAAAATGCCTATTTGTTTTATTAGCATGTCTTATTTCTCTTAGGTATCACGCTTCTGACTTTTTATTTTTCTCTCTCATTTCTTGTTTCTACTTTATTCATAGGGAAAATGGAGGGAAAATGGGAGTTAGAAAATTTTTCAGGTTCTCTGTTATCGTTCATTATGAAAATATTCACCTATGGGCCTGAACTTTCTTTGCTCCCTGCTTATAACCATAGTTGGAAGAAAATTATGACAAGTGGCATTTCTTTTGTTTTGCTGTAAAAGCTCAGTACAGACTTTCCTATTAATTCTGCTGACCTATCTTCAAAGCTCCAAACCTGTGTTCTGAGTAGTATTCATCAACACCCAAACCTATGCTCACCATTGTTCCTTGTCGAAACATGCTGATTATGAGGCAATGACTGTTGAAGGAACTTGTTTTCATTTTAACTTTATTCCTTCCACAGGTTATTGCTTTACAAATGTTTTATGACACGTAATAGATGAAATGCTACTTCTTCAGACAATCATGTATCAGAAAAATACTATACTAATTATATCATATGAACAGTAAAATTCTTTCTTTCTTTTCTTTGGGACATATTTTTTTACTTGCCTAGTTTCTGGCACTGGTTTTGCTTGACTTCTGTCTCCTCAGGTTCTCCTACTTTGGACTTTCTTCCTAGATTATTGTTAGTGTTACCAGCCAATTTAGGAACTATTTATTCTCTACATTTAATTTTTAAACAATTAATTTGTGCTAGCAGATCTGTGTAACTTCAGAGCACACTTAAGATATAACATCTCCACCATACAGATATAATAACCATATATAACTATGGAACACAAGTAATGGTATAGTATAGTAAATAATTAGAAAGTTATGAGGTTGGAGTATGTATTATTTGTTTTAAATATAATTAAAATTTTACATTGAATGTAATTTAATTTTAAATAATGGTTATGTTTGACAAGAAGTTGGCCAAATTCCTGAAATTTTAATAATTGGCTATTTCAAGCCAATACCAGTTGTTTCTAGCATCTTACTAGAATATAATAAATCCTGACTTTGCTAAGGACTTTCCTGGTGTGTTATTTAACCTCTCTGAGCTATAAGTTTATTCATCAGCACGAATTAGATAAAATAACATATGTAAAGCTCTTAGAACAACATTCAGAATATGGTAAGTACTCACTGGCAGATATTGCTGGGCTCCTATTGTAAGAAAATATTTAAATAGGTTATAGCAAGAAAATACAGAATCCACATTAACCTTAAATTTGCATATTATAACCATAATGACAAAACTTTAGATTTGTTGCTGTATTTCAAAATAGTACATTAAAATATTTTTTAATTAATTTTTACTTATTGAGCTATTTTCATCTCTATAATTGTGAATATGCTATCAAGGAATATTTTTCTTTTTTGTGTTAGTACTTTTATGCTGCTATAACAGAATACCACAAAGAATAATTTATAAAAGATTGAGGTTTATTTGGCTTATGATTCTAGAGGCTGGGAAGCCCAGGGTTGAGGGTCCTGCGTCTGTTAAGGGCCGTCTTGTTGTGTTATTCTATGGTGGAAAGAGGAAGGAAAAGAGAGCATGAGAGAGAGAGCAAGAAGAGGTTGAACTCATTTTTATAACAAATCCATTCCCGGAGTAACAAATCCAGTCCGTCAAAATGGACATTAATTCATGCATGAAGGCAGAGCCCTCATGAACTAATCACCAATTAAAAGTCCCACCTCTCAATACTTTTGCTTTGGGGATTAAGTTCCCAGCACATGAACTTTGGGGGACACATTCAAACCATAGCACTCATGAATAATATTTGTAGATTTTTTTCTAAAGAGACATTTCAAAATATAATGCCTAAGATGAAGATTCCAAATTATAGTGTAATATGTAGAATACTTTAAAACTTTAAATGGGAAAAGTAATTCCTATTCATAGCTTTCAGTTTGCTAAACTACTTTCTTTGTATCATATAATAAATATATGTTTTCCAACCTCCTTTTTCTGCCCTCCAGTATTAAGTCTGAAGAGACTTTATTATTCATTCACATGTTCGAAGGTAGCTGTTTCTACCTTAATAGAGCCAAAGTTGTCAACTTTTCAAACAGTAACTTGTTTTCTATGCCCTTAGGTTTGAAATAAAATAGTCTCATATTGGAAAAATAGTAAGCTGACTTTCTGAATGCATAAATGTCTCGATTCTTCATCACGCTATGCTCTGTTACCTGTCTGTAGGTGGTGAGATGGTCTTCTAACAATAGGAAATGGAGTTTGCGGATAAATATGCCATAAATAAAAATATTAGCTATTTGCCATTGGATTTTTGCAGTCCCAAAATTGAGCTCTTCAAACTTGGAGATACTACTCTCACCTGAAATTGTTTTAAATTGTAAATAAAAGTAAATGAATTCAAATATGATATGAGGGAGACAAAATGATTTTATGACTATTCAATTCAAAATATTTTGAGCTATTTTTAAAAAATATATGGGTTATAGTAGATAATAAATAGATCCAGACTGTGACAGATGTCTGACAGGTAAAAAGGTTGTTTTTACAATAATTAGGCTTCATATTATTAATCATAGTGTACCAATACTGTTAAACAATAATACCAGGGAAATACCAGATTAATTTATTCTCAATTTTTAAATCATTTCTCTCAATGATTCATCCATATCAGTTGAAAAGAAGGTGAAAATTAAGAATTCTTTTTATGAAACTAGAGTCAAGACAGTAAGGTTTTAACTGCCTCTGTATATGTCTTACAATACTTAGATATCATTTTATTAAGTAGAAATATAGGAACAGATATAAGGTATTTCACATTGAACTGTGCTTAATGATCTATTTTCATGGCATTCCTTTGGGTAATCAGCAATTTTATTGCTTTAATATTGTAGAAGTTCTAGATTAGTTTTGAAGGAGAAATAGAGGGGAAAGCCAACATCGGATCAATGACTTGACATTGCTAGTCAACTTAAAGCATGAAAACATCCATTTAAAAATCTAACTAGCAGCTCTTCATCAGCAATCAACAGCAGTACTCTAATTATGTTGAGAAATCTTCCAATATATTAGAGAATTTCTCTTCATCAAGGAATGTGCATCGGGATTTAACGTTATAACCTAGACAAAGACCAAATGAGAATAACGTATTTAGAGAAAGGTATAAGGAGTTATTTTTTCCAAAATGTTATGAATAAATTACAAATGTATATCTTCATTCTAAATTCTGTATCTAGAGTGAAGCTGAAAGATTAACCGTAAAGTAATTTGAAGCAAAAACTCATTTCTCTACATAGTAGGATTTTTAATTATCTTATCACTCAGTACAACTCCCATGAGAAATGTTGAGTAAAATGTGAGACCTTTTGCATGTAGGTAGCATCTGAAATGTGGTTTTGTCTGGTTACAGTTGGCATTTAAGGATCTCTCTTCACCTCCTCTTTGCTGTTTTTTCAAACATGCAAAGCACACTCTTGCTCATTTAAAAAAATATTTTCTCTTCTCTCTTCCATAAAATCTCCTCCTCTGAACTCTCCATGTCACTGCCTTATATCCTTCAGATAGTTACTCAAATGTCATCCTCCCAGAGTAGAAACCCACCATATTTAAGACTGCCATATTTATTTAGTTTTGGTCTTCTTATCTTCCATTATGCAATGTGTTTTACTTATTTATTTTACTTATTATATTGTCTTCCTTTTACAAAATAGAAAGTAAGTTCCATAATGGCAGGGATTTTTTTTTTTTTTTTTTACTGTTTTCCTAGCCCTTAGAGCAATGTCTGGTATATACTATGTTAAAAATTAGTTGAATGAACTAATAATATGCATGGTGCGAGCTGAGGAGCTCGTAATTGGCCATAAACAAAAACTGACCCTAGAGTTTATTAGTGATAGCAATAACCAATTTGAGATTTTTAGATATCTAGAATCAAAGGTTTAAAATATTTTCTTGGAAATAGGCAGAATACATTTATCTTATAATTTAAATGTCCTAATTCTTATTATCAATGCAATTTATTTTGGTTCATCTCATTCATTCATTTGTAAAGTCATGTATTGAAGGGGTATGTAAAATTCCTGCAATGTATTAGGCACTATGTAAATACCATGGATATATTGGAGTGTGTGACTAGTAAAAGCAATAATAGGTTTCAGATAATCTTGCAAAAATATGAACTTACAGATGTTACCAATGCATTTTATTAAAATGTATAATAAGGTGATCTGACTTAGTCTGGGATATCAGGGAGAGATTTCCTGAGGAAGTGACAATTGAACCGATGTCTTAGGATGAACTGGTTTCTAGGTAAAGCAAAAATGGCAGAGTAGGATGTGTCAGCCAGGGGAAAAAAACACGTGCAAAAACCTTATGGCAATTTAGAGAAACTTGATATATTGTATTCATTCCCATGAATACAAATAATTTTATTTAATTTAAACTATATTTGGATTAAAATGATTTTCATTAGGATTTACCTAGTGTGGCATATTTGTGACATTTATCAATATTTTTAAGCTGAATTGATTAAAGGATGACTCTTCCTTGAAAAATGAAAGGTTTAAATACTGAAAATTTTATTAATAATTCCTGACAATCAAGAGGATATATATTATCCACAAATTAGTATTTGACAGTTCAATTTTGTAAATTGAAGAATTTACTACTTTAATAAATTTTTGTGCATATTATAAAAATCCCATCTAAGCAAAGAACATCACAAATTTATAAAGGATTTAAAAATTGTAATGCACACCTATATATATACTCTCACTTAAAATTCAAAAAAAATGTAAGCAATTGACTGAATCCCATATTACTAATGAAGAACCAGAAGCCTAATACATTCAGATTTATGACTTCAAGCCTGGTGATTTATCTCTACCATGTTTCCAGAATTACTTGCCATCATGAAGAAAATTAAAACTAAGGAAAATCAATAAAACTATGTTCTATAAGGGGAACTATTAAGATATGACGTAAAATATTTTTTATTACTCTATAATGCTCTCAGTTTTGATTACATTAAAAGTATTCTCTAGTTAGTTTATAAATACATTATTATTACTAGTTTGTAAGAAATCATTCTTCAAATTATGGAATGAAACAAAATTGCTATCTAATTTTACATTTAGAAAATAAACAACAGCAACAAAAATCTAGTGCAGGACCTCAACCTTAATAAATATACTAAAATAAAATAAATTGTTGCTTTGATTAGAAATTAAGAACTAGAGAATACTAGGAATATTGCCATATAATGAATGAAATTAACACAAAAGCTAGGGAAAAATTTTTAAAGACTAATAAAACTTAGACCCAGGATTATAATAAATAATTTGATTATTTCACTCTAAATCCCACGAAGGTGACCTGACAGAACACCAAATGTCACAGAATTATTTTTAGTTATTCATTTACACTGTGACTTTGATATAAAGTTAACAGCACCTTGAGAATTAGCTATTTATTTTTTTACTTGAAAAAAATAAAATAGAAAAGTATGTACTATAAAAATTTTCAGAGGGAATATGGACAGATTACACCCCAAAAAGTAAATTAATTAATCAATAATTTGTCTTAAATGATGAAGACTTAGTACTCCAATAAATGTATTAAAATAAATCTGAGTATCTGTGGAAAATAGTGTTTAAAAAATGACTCACAAAGTCTAAGTTCCTTCCATTAGGATCCCTTGGTTAATTTTATAAACAGATATTTGTTTTGTATAGTTAGTTTAACGTTTCCCTATCTCTTGTGTACTGAGTCAGAGATCATTCCACTCCTACTCCAGGACTTGTCTCTCAGATCTCTATGTTCTATGTGACAGAAAGACAATCAAAAGACATATGGCATTAACAATTCTCAATTTTACTTCCTGTTTCTTTTGAGGCCAAATCAATGCAAACCATCTGTCTCAAGTAGAAAATGAACATTTTTAATTTTCTTCTATTTGAAACCTTTTCAGTTTATATTTTTGTTTTTTGTCTTATCTTTGTTGTCACTTTTAGAAATGCTTCAAAATCGCACTAGATGTATTATTTGCTAAGTTGTTTTTCTATTACATAGTAACCCACAATATCGTTTACAGGCAAAATAATGGTATATCATGAGACACTTAGGTTCCAGGGGAAAAAAGAAGCATCATCTTCATCTATAAATAGGTGTTTTTCAGGTAGCATAGAGCTTGAGATCATCTATTGTGCCTAAAATCTTCCAGAATTTTATTAGCCTCTTGCAATTGCCTCAAAAATTTTACTCCTAAACCACTCTCTGAATTTATTGACCTGAGATAAAATATTTTAAAAGGGAATCAGTGCTATAGATGCATTCAGTAATAAAATTCATAATTAAATACTTTATAAAATGGGATATTCAGGGAATTGCCAAAATATTCAGAGATAAATTAAGAATCAAGGAAAATCTTAATTTTAGTTAATTCTCTGAGGTCTGGTTTGTCACCATATCCATCTGAGGAAAAACTAAAATATCCAGCTCTATATATGCGTATGTTCTAGATGTATGGCATAGTCTAGACATTTTGTGTTTCATAAAGAGATAAAGGGTTCATATTTTGTACCTAGTCACACCCACCATGCCTAAAACATTCTGTTCGGAACACTAGCCTTATTTTATCAGGTTCCCTTTTAAATTTCATGGCTGGTATGTATGTGATCATGCCATCTTGCTCTATGTTCCATTTAGACTTTAGCATCAACATTTCAAATCTATGAAGCTGGCCATGATGTGGTGAGATAAAAGCCTGAGTGGTTTCTGATTTCCCATCAACCCTAATGTAAACCTAGCAAACAGAAGGAACTCGAATATCTGGTTCCCATTGTTTGTCCGAGGGCATAAAAAAGCTCACTGTTAAGTAGAACACTTATGTGTCACTCATTCCACACATATCTATAAATTTGGCTAAAGGAAAATAAAAAGAATATCTCGTATCGAAACATTGACTGCTTCTAAGTGCTCCTGCCCCAAATATAAATCTTATGAAAATGTTTACATGAAGTGTATTTCTTCAATGAGTATAAACATGAAACAAATTATTAGAAATGACCATTGTCATGCGTGATGCATGGATTCAGGTTTTCTTGCTTGTGTTTTTCAATTTTCCATTTTAAACTGGGGAAGGTTAATTGCTGTTACCCTTTCATGTTTCTTTTTACACAATCACTCTGACTGAAACACCATATGAAGTTTTAGAACCTAGCAGTGTCCGGATCTAAGTCAATGTCATCTAAAGGGATGAACGATTAGCAGTTGATCTTGAGTAAGATAGCTTCCTAAATGGAAAATATGTAAGAGTGAATTCAATCTCTAATTTGAATCATGCTGTATGTTAAAACGTGTGAGTTGTTTGTTTTGCTATAATCTTATGTTTGCTCTTATATTATTTGAAATATTTATTTGCAGAAATAAATATGAGTTTTACTGTACTCATCAATGACAAAGTATATTTTTATGAAATGATTTATTATCAAAATGCCTTAATATCTTTTAGAACACAGAAATCTGATTCAATAATTTGTTAGAATTAGGAAGCATCATGATAGAAAGCAATATACATAGTATAATTTGGTCATAAGTTTTGAACCAGGAGGCGTTTCCCAAATCCTCCAACCTATTTTCTTCATTTCATAGAAACAGAATTAGAGACACAGGGAGCATAAGTGAGTTGCCCAAGGTCATGATGCTTTGTAATGGCAGAACCAGAATAATAACTGTATCTCCTGCCTCTACCTCTAATATGTCAGGCCCAGGTGTCAAAATTTGAATAGCATGTACATTAACTCAGTCATTCCCAGACTTTGGAGCTTTATATATCTCTTAAATTAAAAAAAAATAAATAAGATCTGTGAAATTTGCATAGGGTTTTCAGAACTGTATTTCACCTAAGACAAAACCCAAAAATAAAATTAAACTGTCAAAAAAAGAACCATTGTCTTTTGATTATCCCATAATAGATGTTTTATTACTGCCCAAAAAGAAAATAGGGATTACTTAATAGCAAAGAAAATCCATTTATATTCAATAAGTATTCTAAAAACTGTACACCTTATTAGTTCATTCTTCTGTCGTATCTCTGAAACAAAGAATATCTCAAAACCTGCCAACACTATTTCATCTAACATTTGAGAACTGCTGTTCTAAGTTATATGGTCTTAAAACTACTCAGAGAAAAATGCTGGGCAGTTGTCCATATTTTATAGATGAAAAAAAAAAAGGGTTTGCTGCGAATGATCCAAGGTCACAGGGCAAGAAAATAACAGAGAAAGGCATGGAAATGACAGAGTCCAAGCCAAAATGGAATGTTATTTCTACTTATCAAACACCCTCAGAAAAAGAGGGAAAAGAAAATCCTTTCCTCATTTTAAGAGAAAATGTTTAAAGTGGAGTAAAAATATAACATGAAAATGCAATCATACATAAAATAATCTTGCTAGTTAAGAGCATATACAATTCATTGTACCAAATTTTCTTGATGAAAAAGAAGTACGTTATTATATGCCGTTTTAAATCAAATTTACTTCTTTCATGCTGAAAAAGAAAAAAAGATAAAATCAAGTTATTGTTGAGAAAAGGCACCTGTTTATACAGTTCTGTTAAAACAACTTTCTATAAAAATGCTTATTTTCTCAAACTGGAGAAAATACTAGAAGAATGATATTAAATACAGAGACTTAAATTTATTTTAGATTCATAATTATGCACAGATACAAATGACATATTTTGTCTCTTCAGTGCCTCAGCACTAGAACAAAGCAACTAAAAACAGTACCAATTGTCATATGGCTTACTTTCTACGTTTATGTTTACAATTACTGAGTTATATCACTTCACTAGTTGAGAATAGGTTCTTTCAGAATAAGCCAAAGTTTCTCCTGTGCTTATTCATCCATTCAGTCAATAAAAACTTATCAGTCTCCTACTATTGTCCAGACAGGAGTGATAAAGCCACTGATACACCAGTCAGAACTCCCTGCTCCACCTTTCATTGCAGTAAGGAAAGACAGACACTAAGCAACAACAACAACAACAACAACAAATACATACATTTTTTTTTCTTATGGAGGATAAGTGTTATGATGAACAACAACAACAATTAGGAAAGTGTAACTGAAGTGCCAAGATATTGGGAGGTGAAGGGGTTATCATTGCTAAGGCTGTGATTTTGAATGAAATTTTGAGGAAAGTAAAGGAGTGAATCACATGAATACTGGGGAAAAAAAAGGTGTAGTCAGTGAAAAGAGAAGTGGCAGACTCTGTGGCAAGATGGCACTTACTATGTTTAAGGAAATGACAGTAGGCCAGTGTGGTTGTATGTGAGTGAACAAGAGATAGATCACTAAGAAATAATAAGGTAAAATTTAATGAGGGCTTATGTTGTAAGTTCTTACAGACAGACCTCTGAGTGGTTATTCTGGATGAGGTGGGCAGGCAGTGGAAGATTTTGAATAGAAGAGGAACATGACTTAGATTTTGACAATATCACTCTGGAAGCTGTGTTGAGTAAAATCTTTAAAAAAGACTTAGAGGAATTGTGAGACTACTGGCAATTTTAGGGAAAGATGGTGGTGGCTTGCATCAGCATAATTGCAGCGGAGACGTTGACAAGTAGTCAGATTCTGGCTAAATTTTGAATATGCTGCAATAGGATTTGCCAATTTATTGAATCAAGAATATGAAAACAAAATATTAAAGTGAAGGAGGATCCCCCCAAATTTTGATATGAGCACCTACATGTGAAGTTGTTATATGTTAAGATGGAGGAAGCTGCAGGTAGAATTGTTTGGGAAAGAAGATTAGAATTTTGGTTTTAGACATATTAAGTTTGAGACAGCTACTGGACATTTAGATGGAAATGTTAAATAAACTCTTGGAGGTGTAAGCTCAGAAAAAAAGCACATTTTGGAGATACATTTTATGATTTTCACATCTGTGGAATTAAAGCCATGATATTGGGTGAAATCCCAAGGGAGATGGACATAAGAAGAGGTTACCTCCGGTCTGTGCTCTTGGACATTCTAATGTTTACAGGAGAGGAAGATAAGATTGAAGCATCAAAGGAGAATGAGCAGGAGCAACCAGTGAGGGAGGAAAGTAACTAGGAAAATGAGGTGTCACAGAAACTGCTTCAAGAAGGAGTGAGAAAGATTAACTGGATCAAATGCTGTTGCTGGATCAAATGCTGTTGCTAGATCAAATAGGAGAAACACTAAGAATTGCAAATAGGATTTAGCAATGTGAAGGCCACAGGTAAGTTTGACAAGAGAAAGTTCAGTGATGCTGTAAGTTAAAGAGTAAATGAGAGGAGAGGAATTAAAGTCAGTATAGCATTTTTGAGGAGTTTTGATGAGAAAGTTACAGGAATAGATTGGAATATTTGGCTAGTGAGGTGAGTTCAGGAGACGTATATAAGAAACAACAGCATGTCTAAAGCTGTAGGAACAGGGCAATAAAGAAAAAATGTACTAAAGAGAGATGACAAGATGTGATGATGTCCAACAGTACATGGAGGAGAGAATTGCTACAGTGATGCCCTGGAAGAGATGAGAAGGGATCTAGGACATATGTAGCAGAGAGCAGCAACCTGAAATTTAAATCACAGACCATTCATTCATTAAGAGGAAGGATGTTTAAGTATGAATGGATTCAAGATGGGAGGAGAGGGGGTGGTGGTTGCTTGTGCTAGTTGCCTCCTGATTCATTCCATAGTCCAAGGGCTTTGGAAGCAAGGTCGTCCATTAAAGCATCACCTATCTAATGCCATTATTTTAGAATAGGACATCTTTCTCCCTCTTGCATATAATTATCACATATTCATTCAATAAATATTTACAGAAATAGCTAGTAGGACAACAGTAGTGATCAAGACAGACCTTCTTGTCTTTGTGGAGTTTCATGGAGAATCTGAAAAAGGAATTAAATATGTAATTACACAAATAAACCACTGAAAGCCCTACAGTTGCAAAAATTCAGTTTCTAGTCTGGTTAGTGGAAATGAGAAGGAGTTTTCTCAAGTAGAGACACTTAGTAAATAACACTGAAAGTGCAGGGGAGTAAGGCTGTGTGTACACGAGAGTCCAAGAAGAGAATGTGTAAAGACCTTGAGAAGAGAAACAGCTTGAAGTCAATGAGAAAAGGAAAAAGCCTAGCCATAGAATCTAATGAGAATAAGAGGAGGAAACTGAAGATGTGGCTGAAGAGGAAGTGGGGGGAAGTATATTAAGTCCATTTTAAATATTCTATCAAAAATCTTTAGCAAAAATTTTGAAATGGAAGAGTAGCTTGAGTATTCTCACTTAAGCAAGTACCTTTTTGAATTGCTTTCTAACAATGGCAATATTATTGAACTTGGTGATCAGTGATAATATTACATGCTTTTCTTTTGGATTTTGCACACGTAAAAATTCCAAATGGTGTTTTATGATTTCCCAAGGCAATAACTAAAATACTTTTATATTATGCATAAATTATAAGTCATCAACAATTTAGTACTAAAAGTTTATGCTGGGCATCCCGCTGTTTATGATTCATTATGGATTTGTTTTGAAATAAGTGCCCCCACCTTCCACAAAATGTTTTATGTAGATAGAAAAGTAAATACATAGACATAGAGGTAAGTAGATATTCATGTATATATGATTTATGCATCATTCCAAGGCTTTTTCTTTTTAATAAAAATATAAAATCTTTATATATACATAAACCTTGCATGACTATGAACTTCTTGATTAAGCATTCAGTTACATGCACTTTTTCCATTGATCTGGCTTCTGCTCTCAAATTGTTACAATTGCATATTTTACAAAATGTTCTATTTTAATATGTGTATTTGCTAAGTGATTTCTTAGATGATGAGGTAATGATTATAATACCTTTGCACTGTCTTTATTGAAACCAACTATATATATAAAATAATAAGTAAACATAAAATTGACCCTGATTTCATAGTTTCAAAGATATTTTTCTTTTTGAATTTCAAATATAGAGCAGACTCATTTTTTTGACAAATAGCACTTATTATAAAGAACCTCAAGGTCATTATGTGTGAGCCACAGTATTATGTAAAAATGAGAACTGTTATTGGTATTTCTGAAGAATTTAAATATTTTTGGTCAAGCAGTGACCTATGTACTACTATTACTGTCAGTTTGTCAAAGCAGATCACTATTTTCCAGAGAATAAAATCAAGATGCTTATTATGAAATGATATCTCACAAAAACAGTGCTAATATTTTATAATAAACTGATAAGACATATAATCACTTGTTCTAGTATCTCTTACAAAGTAAAAACAAAAACAAGCCGTGAATACACACAAAGATACGCACACATCACAATTCCTTTGACCTCGATATTTGATATAGCTTGAATTCTTCTCTTAACTACATTGTGTCCATTTCCATATGATGTTATATAGTGCTTAATAATAGTATCTGTCGTCAGCAGTCGTTACTATTGAAATGATGTACTTTGACGTAATAAAAAAATCGAAATTCAAGATTCTTTTTAAAAATCCATTGAATCAATCACAACACATGGATTAAATAACTTATATTACATCCTTGCCATTCACTATTTCAGAATTCTTAATCTCTCAAGGAATTAAATTCTATCTTTGACTCAGTAACTTCTCACATTTAGTAGAAATTTGTCTTCTTGTTAGTTTGTTTTCATTAGTACTGATTTTCCCACTTAGCAAAACATAGTGGTTTGTTTATAGTCCTCTGCTTTGAACTGAACTAAAAATCATGATACTATTAAGCTAATGCAAATGTAAGTAATATAAATGCAAGTAAACGCTAAGAGGTTGAACAGAGGCCATGTTTTAAGGTGGTTTATGAAAAAAAAAGCTTGGGTGATTTTCAGTAGCAAAGTATAGAGTATATTATAAGAAGAAGAAATAGCATTAATTGCACAGAAGAATGCAGATGAAAAAGTTGTTGTTATGCCCAGGGATATTGGACAGTCCAGTTGGACTGAAATGTTGAGTATGAACAGGGAATAATGGGGCAGTATACTGGAAAGGCAAGTTAAGGAAATACTCTAGAGGAATGTGAATATCTGACTTAAAATTTTGAGTTTCATTTAATACATGTATCAATCCTTTGAAAAAAAATTTAACATGGTATTTATATGTTAAAAGTAAGCTTTATGATTGTTAATCTTAAGCTAATACAAAGAAGAAATGAGTTTGAAAAAGAAAAATGATAGAACATTGTTATTAGCCAGTGATAAAATAATGCTTGAACTGAGGTGATAATGACAGGAATAGACAGGAACTGATGATTATGTTTTTAAAAAATAAATATTAACTGCTAAGTACTGGAGTAATCTTTTATCTGCATTATCTCAAATAATGTCATAGTAGAAGAGCTCTAAGAATCCCTGTTATACAATGAGAAAAATGATCTTCAAAAGCTGAAATAACAAGCTCAAGGCCATATAAGTAGTGAACAAATAGTGAAGCAGGGCTATCAGTCTTCCTCTCCCTAAAACGAGGCACACCCAAGATTCATTCTTTAGCTCTTTAGCTTTCTATTTTTAAGTTCTTTAGAAGGTCCATTTATTGAATGGCTGAGTCACTTATATAATACTCAGCCAGATCGATGTTTCTAATCATAACTTCTCACTCAAGTCTAAATTTTGCATGAATCAACTTTCACCTGGAAAATTCATCTCAGATTTTGCATCATCCTGAAACTTTAAGTAAAAATTCTCTCACTGAACATTGTTATGCTATGTTGTATCTGATGAGAATTATTTAACTTCTTGTATTTCTTTTATTGCATTGAATACAAATCAGCCAATCTACTGTGCAATCAGTAAATTGTATTACACTTTCTGGTGAGACTTCTCTTATCTGTGGTTAGGATTGGCTATTTAAGTGATCAAATTTATAGGATGTTTGCCTTTTATATTCTATTGCAAACAATTCTTGATAAAATATAGAATAAAAAAGTTTAGAAGAGTTGATAAATGCCTCCCAGAACCATTTCCTGCCACTTCACAAATAACTCTGCATCTAAACTTTGTTCCTTTTCTCTGAAATCTTCTTATTTTTTTGGCTCATTTAGGCTACAATATTGATAGCCATACATGACTGCTTTCTGACCACATGCAAGTCAGTCTTGCTAATTTTTCTTTTATTTCTTGAGTTTCTCCCCCCTTTTTTTTTCTATTTCCATGAAAATTGTGTATTTTTTTTCCTGGGTCTCACAAATACCTTTTTATTTCACTAACTTTATTGCTTTTTTACAACCTGTATTATACAGTTGCCCTACATTTTTCTGAGTACATTTAGTAGAGTAAGTTAAAAACTAGTAGGTACCTAATGACTAAAGATAAATTTATTATTTACTTTAGATTGATCTTTACAACAGTTCCACTCACAAATTCTCTTTCCCAATAAATATGATCTCGCATTATTTCCAAAGTATTCTCCCATTCCCAGTCCCACCTCTACAGCTCTTTTAAATAATCGTTACATATAATGCTATCTTGTTTGTCTCTTAGCCATTATAAACTCTAATTTTATTCTGAAGTACAACTCAGGCCACGGTGCAAAACCTTGGTAGTGTTTTCTTTAATATTTAAAAGCCTAATAGGATTCACCACTCATTTGACACATCATTGTTTATCACTTGTGTTGAAACTTTTTGATTTTACACATGTTCTTTTCTTCCAAAATATATCATAAATGCTCTGAGGGCACTCATATTATTTTATTTCTCTTTAGAGTGCTCTTGCCATGCATGCAGCCTTATAAACATATTAAGTATTTTTTTATTATAGGGATAGTGCATGCTCTCTTCTGAAGTACATAATTTTTCAGAGACGGTGTATGAAATGTTCTTACTGCTGATGTTGTGTGTGTGTGTGTTGGTAGTTTTAGGGAAAATCACAATGTTTTAAACATAATTGCAAAATGCTCTATAGATAAATATAAAAGATATACCTTTTACATCTTGGGAATGTTTCTGGCTTAATTTAGACAGATTAACAATTCTAGTTATGGAGTATCACATATCAATGTAAAACCATACTGTTCTGTGATTTTGGCTTCTCCACAATTAAAAAATAGTGCACAGATTTGCAGAGGGATCAAGTTTTAGAAAATTGTATAGCTTATTAATAAATAATTATAAGACAATCCTTCAATAAAAATAGAGATGCATATAGTGATTAGTTTGGAGTTTCAGGAGTAAGAAATACCTTTTCATTTAAATTAATAAGAAGCAATGGTATTTTAGCAAAGTGGCATGCATGCAGATTGTGCTTTTCTGTGGTATTAATCTCCGCCACAGAGTCCCTGTAGCTAATCACTTCAATAAATATGTTATGAGAGCCTAAATACATGGATAATCTTACACTGTTGTTAACCTTTCCACAGAACAGATGAATTGCTTTGAGTACATTGTAATAGTGGATCAGTGACTCTCTATGCAAACAGTCTTAATAAAAAGTGAAGATGTTTAAAGACAACATATCTTGAAAATCCTTTTATTAATCATCAAAATACCATGATAGAAGATATAATACTCTTCAAATGAGATTCAGTGGGTCTATATTCAGCTTTATATTATGGGAAATTTTAGATATTTCTTTTGAAGAAATAAAATTTACATTTTTGTTATATTTAATTTTATATATTTCCTGCAGAAATAATTCCTTATTTCTGCATGTTTTTAAATTTTAGCTTTTTATACAGAAAATATTTTAGTAGGTGTATTAAACTAGTGATAGTTTCTAAATTTATTGACTACCAATTTTTTTAGTTATCTAAAATATTAAGATTTTAATTTTAAGAAAATTAATTTTACTGAAGCAGATATCTGAATATTGTAAACGTCTGCAATATTTGGCATTCTCACCAATAATGTTAATGGGTTCTAATTTCTCTACATACTTACCATCACTGGTCTTTAAAAGAAAATAGCTATTTTAATTGTCTTCTTTGGACAGATATTTGTTCAAGTACTTCGCCAACTTTTTAATTGGGTTTTTAGTTTTTTTGCTATTAAGTTTAGAAGTTCCTTTTTTATTTTTGGAAATCAACTGCTTATTAGATTTATTATGTGCAAACATTTTTTCCTATTCTATTTTTTCCTATTCTATAGGTTGCCTTTACTCATTGTTTCTTCTGTTGCGCAGAGCTTTTTAGTTTAATGTAGTCCCATCTACATTATCTATTTTTTGCTTTTGTTGCCTATTCTTTGGTATCATATCATTGCCAAGGCCAATAATTATAAGTTTACATTAAGCTGATAACAGCTTAACTTTAATCACGTGCAAAAACTGTACATCTTTACTTCTCCCCTTCCCACACACTTTGTTGTTCATATCAAAATTCACTCTATTTTTATTGTGATGAACTCACTCAGCTTTCGCTTGTCTGAGAAGGTCTTTATTTCTCCTTCATTATCGAAGGGTAGTTTTGTCATATACGGTGTATTTGCTTGGCAGTTTGTTTTTCCTTTTTTTTTTTTTTCTCACAACTTGCATCTGTCATTCTACTCTCCTTTGACCTGCAGAATTTCTGCAGAAAAGTCTTCTGATTTATATTCTTATTGAGATTCTCCTGTCCATTCAAGCTGTTTTTCTCTTGCAACTTTAAAAATTCTCTTTATCTAAATTTTGACAATTTGACTATAATGTATCTTCGTGTGTATTTCTTTGGATTTTTCTTATTTGAGATCTTTGTGCTTCCTGGATCCAGTTATCCACGTCTTTTCTGCGGTTTGGGAAGTTTCCAGCCATTATTCATTTATAAAAGCTTTCTAGTTTTTTATTTTAAAAAAACTTATTAAAATTTCTGATAGTTTTAGAAGAGTTTACTAAAATTGAACAATAATCTAATTGGTGTTAGAAACTTCATTAGCAACAGCAGATGCGATAGAAGAAATAAAGATATTTATTGGTTGAAAACAAAAACAGTAATTTTTAGTCTAAAATCATCTAGTTAGCAAAACAGTTAAAATACAACAAATAAAAAGTGCTGAAACGAAGATATACTTTAAGGAAAGAATTTGAAAATGCACTACATATAAAAACCATTAGCCAAAGATGAAGTAAAATAAAAAGAATTGCAAGAAAGAATATGATATGCGACACAAAGTACTCTATTGTAGATAAGTTCAGGAAAAAAATAAATTCAAAGTGATCTTAAATAATCTCAACATCTAGGATTAAATGTAAATTAATATAACCATTCAGGAATATATTTGGGAATGTATGTAAAGACTACACAAAATACTTAAATCTTTTGACACAGTAACTTAAGATAAATATAAAAATAGAAATGTGGACACACATCAGAACAGAACATTGAATAGTAACAATAACTTGTAAGTTAATTAGCAAAATAATGGAGAAGTGTTTATCTAAATCATTGTGTGTTTGTATAGAATTATTAGATCAGGGTTAATAGATTTATCCTTGAAAAAAGAAACATGCAATAATGTAAAAGATATCCAAATGTATATGTTATTTTAAATTTTGGGCAGATTATTTTAATTATAAACATTTCTGTCAATCAAACCTATTCTGGAGGTTATACATTTAAAAGGCCAATTTTCAATAATATTTTTGAGTAGAATATTATTTCAATTTTTTTAGCAATGGATAAATGTAACATCTAATAGATTAAAACATTTTAGATAACTTTTCAAAGAGTGCCATTGTGTTAATTGCCTGTTTAAACACATTTTAAGCAAGTATGAGAAGGGTATGAGAATAGTTTCACACATACGATGATACACTGAAATATTATAGTGTTTTGTGTTTTCAAAGAGTTCACTAAATAGATTCAACATTTTAATCATGTTGCATCAAGTTATTATTTGACTGCTAAATCTATCTTAGAAAGATCAACAGGACTTCTCAAAATGGTTGAGTAGTTGCAGATTTTGTATGTCATACCTAACATGTCCAAAAGCTTTCTCTCATTATGCAAAAAGTCATGAATAATCAGGTCAAGGCAATATGCAAAGAAAATTATCAGACTGTGAAACTAAGGAAAGGCCTATTAGGCACAAGCTGTACACCTGTTTGCTCATTTCTCACTTTAAATGGTTTGTCATTGTGTTTGTAAAATCTCATTATATTGAGAGTTCCATGATGAAAGAAAAAAGGTTCTTAAAATAAATTCTACTCAACAATAAGCCATCTTATATTAAACTGAATATTCTTCAAAAATCGAACCTATGCTTGAAATATTATATGTGTGAAATATTATACATAAAACATATATTAAAATTATATCATTTAACTTATTTAGAATAAAATTTTGACTACAAGATATTGACACATCCCAACAAGAAAATCTGTCATTTTTTTAAAATTAGATATTATTTTCTGTGCTGCCAAAATATGGACTTCAAAAACAGTTTAGTTTGGGGGCTTTTTTTTTTCTTTTTTTTTTTCAGCCAGAGTCTCGCTCTGTTGCCCAGGCTGTAGTGCAGTAGTGCGATCTTGGCTCATGGCAACCTCTACCTCTCTGTTTCAAGCGATTCTCCTGCCATAGCCTCCCGAGTAGCTGAGACTACAGGCGTGAGCCGCCACTCCTGGCCACATTTTTTTTTTTTTTTTCAGTAGAGAGAGGGTTTCACTATGTTGGCCAGGATGGTCACGAGCTCATGACCTCAAACAACGCACCCGCCTCGGCCTCCCAAAGTGCTGTGATTACAGAGGTGATCCACTGTGTCCAGGCATCAAATATATTTTTACCTTTAAACTGAAACTTATATAGATTTCGAGAGAATTAGAGTAGTAAAGAATATTTTATTTAGTCCTTTCACATATTGCTCTTGCAAAGACATATATTTGGCTTACACTATTCCTCAAAATGAGAATATTTGTTTTTATTTCATTCTGCATATTTCTAGCTTATTAAAACAGTAGAACTGTAATACCTAAAATATATAAGATATTGGCTATATATGTTCTTCTGTAAGCCCTCAAAAAATATCACACAGCAGGGTGACTATACTAAAAAAAATACATTGTATATTTAAAAATGCCTAGAGGAGGTTTGAAATGTTTCCAGCACAGAGAAATGATAAATGCTTGAAGAGATGGATCTCCTAAATACCCTGACTTCATCATAACACATTCTATCCATGTACCAAAATATCACATGTAACCCATACATATGTACAAATTTTATGTATAAATAAAAAAGTCAAAAAAAGTTAGTAGATTTTAGAATTTATATATTGAGATGTATATTTAGTGGTATGGCAAGTTCAATTTTATATTCATTGGATAATGATTTTCTTTGATATGTTCATCAAATTATTATGATTTATATTTTTAAATTATGTTTAAGCAGAACATTTTCTATTAATTATTTGAAATTACAATGTAGTTTGTCTTATTTCTAACTTTTATCTTGTTTTTTGACATTATCATGCTTATTAATATTGGTAGTAGTAATTTAGAAAGTTGAAACAAAATATTGCCCTTCTTCCATAAATATTATTCTCGTTAATACACTTTTAAAACAGTAGATTCTATAAACATATTTCAGTTATCAAAGCTGTCATCATTTAATTCTGTAAATGTAAGGATTTTATATGTATTATACATGTGCAGTGAAAAATAGCTAATTTAAGAAATAATTATATTCTTTGATTCATTTAACAAGCAGAAAATATTTATTTTATACTAAATGAGCTGGTGTTCTATATTTGATACTTTGTATTTTATAGTGCTATATTACTTGTGTATGCAAACATATGCATTGGATAAATATTATAATTTGTTGTTTTTATTTTAGTTTTCATCAGTGCTATGACTCTTTAAGTGTGAGATGCTTGAATAAAATAAGCTTATAATAAAATAGAGTATATATTGCTTCAAAGATATTTAGAAAATATCTGCAATGTACATTATGTATTTAGAATGTGAAGTCAAGTCCAATGTAATATGAAGTGGGGCAAGGATTAGTGAGGAATTTGAGGAATACCAAGTATAATTTGGAAGCAAAGCATCAGCCTTGTAATCATAACTTAGAGTTTCAAGAAGGACATATCTAAGTCTCTGAACGAGTTGAAAAATGTCAGTAAAGGTGACAAAGCAAACTTTTGAAGCAGGGACAATAATTTACTACAGTGTTGAGTCTATGAACATGGAGAAGTGGATACTATAATAACTTAGCAAGAGGACCACAGGTTAATAAAATTGAACTTTATAGACTAAGAAAGGTTATTTGCAATGAATATTTTAAAAACTCTGCCAGATAATTAAACTCTACGGAATGAAATGTGTAAGTAAAAATTAACAAAATGTTCCAAATTTTCCTTCTTGAAGATTTATTTGAATTGTGTTGTCCCTTGAAAAGTTAGCTCTAAGAGTTTGAGGATCTTTCTGATTATAGCAAATCATTCATTCATTTATTCACTTATTCAGCACTAAATAATTATTTCTTCAATACTTACTAAACACCAGGCACTGTCCTAATTTCCATGGATATAGAAAAACTCTATTAAAAAAAGCACATAATAAACACAACATATATAGTAAACACACCCATATAAGTCAGATGGATGACTGCTATGGATGAAGACAGAACATGGAGAAGAAGAAAAATATTAGGATGGAAGTGTAGGGGTGTTGTGGATGTGGAGGAATTTTCAATTTCAAATAGTATGGTGAAGAAAAACTTCACTGAGATTGTCACATCTAAGCAAAGACTTGAAGTTGTTAATGAAATAAGTTACATGGATTACTGAGGGAGGAACATTCCCAGCAGAGGAAATAGCAAGTGAAAATAACTTGAGACAGGATTCTTCCTGCCTGCCTATGCATGGGAGGTCAATATTGATCAAGTGAGTGATATATGAGGGAAAAAGGTAGAAATCAGGGACGGTGTGAAAGAAATGGGTGGCAGATCATCACAGGTTTCGTAGGACCTTGTAGGCTGTATAAATAAGCTTGTTTTTACACTTAATGAGGTGGGTAGTCATGTTTTGAGTGGAGGCCTGGAGAGGATTTTTTTTTAAATATATAATTAAGTTTAATCAAAATAAGACATCACCATTACAAAGGGTATATCATACATCATAATGGATAAAATGATTAAATTATAATGGATTTCTCTCACAGTTTTGTGATAAATTCAGAAATAGCAATGAAAGGGATCATCTTCTATAAAACAGACCAACAAGTACTAGAATAACAGCAAAACTAACATCAAAATTAACATAGTAAGAGGTAAAAAACCTGAACAGAGCAACTAAGAAAATAAAGTTGCTAAAGATTATCCACAGCAATGAAGGTGAACAGTGTGAGAGGGATTTTCCACATTATTCTTTAGCAATTTCAGTGTCAACTGTTCATTCCAAGTCAAGGATCAAAAAGATAGTTACCTGTCATAATTACAAGGCAATGGCTAACTCAATCCTTAGAGCTGCTGAAGTTTTTACAAAATTAGAAGTGAATTGATTGTAGTTAGCTATAGATATGACAATCTAAATAAACTACTCTAAATTAAGCAATATAATAGGAAAGTAATAAATCAAATTGGGAATCCAACCCCGATGCAATATTTAACAATTCATAAATATTACACAGTAAATCAGTAACTTAAAGAAAACAAACTATATCATTTTTATAGGTATGTAAAAGAAATTTGGGTAATTCTTAACTCATGCCAATAAATAAATATTTTTTAAAAGGCAGCATTCTTTAAGTTTTTAAAAATTTTTTTAAATTAGAAATATCTTTGTTTTCTGAATAAAAACATACAAACATTGTTTATAGAGCTGTGCTGTCACAGATGCAGGTGGAGTTGACCCACAGCCTCTGTGTCTTCCAGTTGGTGCCTGAGTTTCTACAAGCAGGATACTTATTCATCAACAATTTATATAGAGTGGTTCCAGTACCAGAGGAAGACTATGCAGGTAGAGGCAGCAGCCCATTGAGGTATCAGTGGAACTGAGAAAAGTCCAGAGGGATAACCAAATATTGACAGGAGAAAGATGAGCACTTTTCCTGGTGATACTATTTTGCCACCGGCAAGGCCAACTCCAAGTTACCCAAGCGACAAGTAAACTTCTTTCTGAGGAAAATATCACCACCACTCTCTCCATTGAAGGTAAAAACTAGACTAGTTTGATTCTAAAATGTGTGTATGTTCCAGGCAGAATCATCTGTGGTATTATTCTGCTTACATATGTTTAGACATTTACCAAAGCTACATCCAGATCATTAAACAGAGTCCTGGAAGGTGCTATAACAACATCCTTGGAGAGGATTTTGTACTGTAAAAAAGATCTGGCAGCTGTGTCAAGCATCGAATATACATGAAGGGAGTAGGGAGAGACAACGAAAAAAAGGAAGCAGATCAATTGGTAGCCTACTGAAATAATTCAAGAGAAACATGGCAGTGCCTTGGACCAGGAGATAGCACTTTGATGGGATAGCAGTGAAACTCTGGATGTATTTTGAAGGTAGGGTAGATAGGATTTGCTGATGTCTGAAGATGGAATGTGATTTGGGGGTTATTAGAGAGGGCAGTTGGAAGGACAAAGCTGCTATTTATTGACAATTGGAAAATTAGGATTGAGTTTCAGACAAACATGGTTTGAGATGCCTATTCCACACCCAAATGGAAATATTGGATATATGAGTCTGGAGTTCAGAGGCAAATTTCATTCTGCAGATGTAGCTTTTGCAATGTTCAGCACATATATGGTATGAAACTCACAAAACAGTTAACTGAATGAGATCAATGAATGAGTGTCGATAGATAGGCGGTTGAAAGACCAATACCTAGGCATATACAGAGATGTGTTGTGACTAATAAAGTGGAAAATGCACTTAAAATCTGTCTAAATGTTGAAGGAAGTTATTTGGATCACAGTCAGGAGTGAGTTAGAAACTAACATGCAAATTTTTTGAAATAAATGAAATAAATGACAACAGGCAATTTAACTTTGAGTAGGGAATTAACTCACATAACTATAGTTTGAACAGCAAGTTACAGTAAGTGCAAAAATAAAATATGGTTGCAAAATTAATGTGAATAAAGTCTTTTTCTCCTACCACAACAAACCAAAAAGGACAGAATTTAAGTAGCAAATAATACAGATACCACTAAGAAGATCAGTTTCTTCTCATGTATTAAGATACAAGGACATGCAAGATGAAGAATAATACAATATTAAATGTATTTATATTTTAATCTAATATATTTCTAAAATATTAAAAGACAGTATTAAATATTAAATATTTTAAAGAGAACTGTGGAGAACTCTATGTAGTGACTTGTATGAATATAAAAGAAAGTTTGAATTTCAGTTTCTGGGTGATGTGGATTTGTCATAGAGTAGAAAATCAAAGCCTGAAAATGGAAATGTTGTACTTTTACTTAACCTTAGACACTGGTAAAGTGAAAGGCACAAATGACTTTGAAGGCTTCTCTAGGGAAGTAAGGTTTGAAGATGAAACAAACTGCTAAATTTCTTAGTCTCAAATACACTGAAAGACATGGGCGTTCTTGTATAATCTGGATGAGTGAATCTTGACACAGCTGAATCTTCTCGCCCCTTTCAAGAACTCAAAGGACCATGGACTAACAGGTTGATCTGGGGCCGGAGCTGATCTAGCTGCAGAGGAATATAAGCTTGTGTGAGCATTTCTAACTTCTCTCAGGGACTATCCAAACTTTAGTTCCTATTTTATTTCAAACTCATGAAACACATTAATTAAACATTCCTAAGAGGAGAGGGTCTCCTTAATAAAGCTGTATTTTATTTTGTCCAAATCAAGAAATGCCCATTCTGATGGGCTAGCTTGTAATTAGGAACATCTAGAATACACAGGATTGCCAAGACTACAATAGGGAAGAAAGTAGTTCGATTCAAATTTGGCAAGTGACATTTGGAGTCTGAGTGAATTCAGCCCAAATGTCTTAAATTAGGTAATTGGTAATTTAAGGAACTGCACATTCAAAGTCACCTATTCCATTGAAGGAATGTCTAATTCAACTAAAGTCACTCAGGAACCTCCTTAATTATAATTCTAGATATAATTGACCCAAACATTGCTGTTTTTTAACTTTGTAGTTTTAAAGCAAGAACACACATTAACTATATATTCCAATCTATCATTTGATTATGCAAGCCAAATAAATTAATAGATTGCCATCAGTAGACTTAATATTGCATCCTATTTTTTGGGTACATATTAAATGTATTTCCATTTTGTGTTCCAGGCTAGAGGCATTTAGCATTGTCTATAATAATCTATAATAAAAGAGAGCAAATACAAGTTTTCTGATTTTATAATATATATTTTAGTTATCATTCAATATCAGTAATTTGATGTCCTGAAAATTTACACTAAGGAACCAAACCCAAAGGATCTATCCATATTATGAGAAGCCTCATCACATAAAATATATTGTTAGTTTGAATGCCCCTCTGAAAATTTATTTTCTATTATTTACATCTTTGGAGTAGCAGAAGCATAGAATTTAACTGAACAAATAACTTCAAATACAATGCAATCCTACTTTTAATTGAATTGTTGGCAACATCTTGAATAAGAAATGAAAAACATCAAATCAGCAAGGAGTTCATTAAATCTGCTGTTGATATTATTCCTGCATTAGTTCCCATCTAATCCTTTGACAAATTCCAACTATAAACTACTGGAGCAATATACCTTATGTCCAAACTTTTCTTTTTCAAGTTTGCCATAGTGACTGTTTGTGAAGGAATACTTTTTTCTTTGAATATGATATGTAAACTGGTTTTTAATCATAAAAGAAATATTACGTTCAGTTTTCTGAACAGTCTTATGTGGCTAAGTTTCATATGCTATATTGCTCAACTTGCATTTCAATAAATAAATAGAATTTTTCAGCTTGCTAATTATGATAATAATCATTGAACACTAATGAGATTTCTTCTCATTCCCTTGTGAAAATCAGTTTCCTAAAAAAAGATTATTCTTTCTTGTTTATCAGCTCTTTGTCATCAAAACAACAATAACAAAGTCATTATTCTGATTGTTTACTACAAATATGCATGGACTTAATTTTTCTGGATATTTGTCAGTATTAATTATTGGGAAATTGAGAGCAAAATATTTCACTTTTAATGATTTTACATTATGACTGCAGGAACTATTTAATTTTTTTAACCTTTTGAAAGGAAAATTAGATTTATATTTTTTGAAGAAACTATCACTGGCACAAGAGTCAATCAGTTGTAGCTTTTAAATCTCAGCAAACTATCGCAAGGACAAAAAACCAAACACCGCATGTTCTCACTCATAGGTGGGAATTGAACAATGAGAACACATGGACACAGGAAGGGGAACATCACACACCGGGACCTGTTGTGGGGTGGGGGGAGGGGGGAGGGATAGCATTAGGAGATATACCTAATGTTAAATGACAAGTTAATGGGTGCAGCACACCAACATGGCACATGTATACATATGTAACAAACCTGCACGTTGTGCACATGTACCCTAAAACTTAAAAGTATAATAATAATACAATTTAAAAAAATCTCAGATCGGGCACTTAGTAATTGTGGGACCTTGAGAAAGCACATAAACTTTCTGAACTTGTTTCCTTCCCTCTAAAATGGGTTTCATATTCTACCATGAACAAATCATGTGAGAGAAATAGTTCATGGAGAACAGTTACCTTAATGACAAGTGTATATGGAATTATGAGTAGAAGTATAAAATCTTGCTTTGTAGAACAATCTGCAACCATTATTATTTGTCAGCTTTTAAAATGCAATTTTTCTATATTATTTCCATGGATGATTTTCGTTAGATTATTGTTAGATAATTTTTGTTTTTTTAATACATATATTCTGCGAAGAAAATGTGTGACAACAATGTAAGCACTTTTAAACTTATTAAAATAATAATATTAATATTGATAATTATTGCTAAATTCATTTATTCTTTAAAATTAGGGATAATGCATCTGCAGAATTTGTAATATATTCAATTGCATGCATATTTCAAATAATTGCACGGTAGGAAAATGGGACTTGGCTCAGCTATACCTGATCTGTAGATGCACATGCAAAATTCAGTGATAAGATTCAGATGCAAATTTGAGTGTTGCAGTTTTGGTGTATATTTCTTTGAAGATACCTCAATTAGAGTCAGTTTTATTTCCGCCAGTATTCTGCTTTACCAATATGCCCCCGCTGTTTTTTGTTTTTTTTTTTTTTCCATCATGGCTAATTTCTCAGAGATGAATTGACAATCTTGACCTTTATTGTTTTCTTGATTATTTCTTGAATTCTTCCTACACAGTACATTCACTATTTAAGTAGTCTTCCTGATATATCAACAGTTCTTGAGATAAATACAGACTGTACATTTTTATGGATGGAAGCATTAGGTTTGGTTTTGTAAATATTTATCTTTTCCTCCTATGTACCAGGCATTTTGCTAAGCACCAAGAACACTAAAACAAAATGTGTGCCTATAAACTTTGCCTTGCTGAGTGAGTGACTCTTTCTTATAGACTCAACTTTCATTTTATACTGAAAATAGAAAGATGCACATAAGTGGCAAGCTTAAATTTACCCATCTACTTAGCTAGCAGAGCTAGGAAGACATCAAGTATATCCTGACTTTCATTCAAATTATAACATGCTGTCTCCACATTACTAATTATGGAGGAGTAAAGTACATAGACTGCAGTTTCTTTTAATTCTACCAAATCTCGATAGAATTTCTTTCTAAGTGAGGTTAGCGACAGGAATGTCAATGGGTTAATGAAAGGGGAAACTATTGCATGTTTTGTTTCAAATTCACTTTGGGTATAAAATATTGAATGACATTTGAGTCTAGAACTTGACTCTATGCTTGCAATAGACTGTTAAGATAAGAAATGTTGATTATCTGGTTAATTTGTCAGTGTAGACAGCCAGTCAAGCCCCAACATGAACCTTCTTTAGTGTATATAATCTAAGCTAAATGAAGACATAGTCTAAATTGATTTGTTAATTGCTGACTTTTCCTTCAGTTTGGTGTCTACAGACTTCAGTTGAAAAACCGCAATAATTTCACTCTAAGGCATGGCTTGTCTTCCCCTTCTCCAAACCAATCTTTCAAATTTTAAAATTTATTTTAAAAATTGCCCTTTCAGAGGAAGAAGTGTTTAGTATATAATAACAAACACTATTTGTTAAACAACCACTTTGTGCTAAGACTGCTTAAATAAATTTACTTGTATTAATCCACTTAATTATGTTAGATAGTTACTAAAATCATCCCCTCTTAAACATCAGGATATTAGATATGTTAAATAAATTAACTAAGGTTATATATCTAGAAAGTAGTAAACCTAGTGTATAAAAATTTTTATTAAGCTTGTCAGATGTCTCTATTTAAAATGGGTGGCTAAAGCTCAGTATGAAATATTGTATCAATAATAAAAGCCACTATGATTAATATCCGTACTTGATATTATAATATTTAACATGAAGATGTCAAATATTTTTGAAATCTTGAAATGTATGGAATGTGGTATCAAATTGTTACTGTATGCAGCAGTAAATAGGTAGAACATTTGTTCAGAAAGACAAATGATGACCTCAAGAATGTAAATCTGTAGTTTGAGTTCATGAGGTATAAAGTACAGCTAAGAGCTCAGTAGTAATGTTCTGAAATGAAGCAGTACAAGAAGTAGTATGTACTACATATGTTTTGTAGACAATAATTGATAACTGAAATTTAATATTTTTTAAAGTTCTAAAGAGAGATTCTTACCAGTATCTAGTTGAGTTCATATCATAACTAGAATAAACATCATTTTTTTCTATTTTAAAGAATGGTAGACCTGCTGTCCCTATATTGATATTCTGTACTTGTATAGTAACATTTTTATAGTCAGATGATTAGGCCAGATATCAAAGCCTTCCATCTTTTTCCACTACAAATTCTGCTACATACAGAAACACAGATATATTAATAAATGATACCTTAGAGTCTCACTCCTTAATCTAAACATTTCGGTGATTCTTCATTCCTACAAAATAAAATTGTCTCCCAAACTACATTTCCAGCTTCATTCTCATTATTCCCTTTTATTTCTAAGATCCAATCAAGTTGGATAAGGGAGTGTTCTTTAAAAAATCACCACGACTTTCTACTTCCAAGCCTTGGGATTCCACATGATTTCTTCCAAACAGCTAGAGGTGTATACTCTTATCTTTTGAATATAAGTTGCAAATACCTTGTCCTTCAAGGCCCAATGCATGAAAACAATGTCCCATATTTCTAGTTTCTCAGCTAAAATACAACATGTTTTTTGCTCTGATTTTAATTATATTTTACTGGGTTCTTTCCCAGGTGCTATTACATTCTATTGGGTCTCTTGTAATTTTTCTGTGTGCTTTATCACCCTCACAGGATGCTGCAGTGATTTAGGACAGAGACACTATCTTAGAAATCTTTGTATACTCCACACTACCTTGTTTATAATCTTTCTAAGATAAGAATTTTAAAATGATAAATATAGACTAACATAGACTAGCATGTGCACTTTTATTGATACAGCTAAGCGTCAGAGAAGTGAAGTAATTTGTCTTAAGATCGTGGGAAAGAGGATTTACACCACATCTCTAATTCCAAAACAAAAACCAAGAAACTTCTATTCCTCTGGATATAATTATACTATTCACAAGGCTTTGAACTCTAGCATTTGAAGGGTGGAGTGAACTCTGGCTTCATCTGGGCTGGTATGGTTATCTAAGCGGTAAATGTCTAGAGGTAGAGAGATGGGGGAAAACAACAGGAGTTTCCAGGATGGTGGTGATACTCAGACTCCTTTGGATGACATTTTTGTTATTGGCAGCTCTTTCAGTTTTGGGCACAGTGCCTGTAATAAGATAGGAAGGATTCAGGAAGAACTAGACAGGGTACTGGGGTCTCAGCCAAGCAGCTGAGCTTTAAGGCAGACTCCTAATAACATGTCAGGCTCTTTTCTTTCTTGGGCCTTGTCCTCACTTTATTTTGCCTAAGCCTCTTCATTTTTCCCCCCACCTTACACCTACCCTCTAACCCCACGATCAGATCCTTGTAGGGTTGCCCCCTTTTCTCAGGACTCAGTTTTGAGTTCTGCATAGAAACCTACATAATGATCCATGACATGTTCTTAGCACACAATTTCCACCACAAAATCTTATTTATTTATTTATTTATTTATTTATTTGCATAATTTTGAACGATTTTTCCCAAATGGAATATAACCTTGTCAAGGGCAAGGGATTTGTCCTGAACACTCCTGTACACCCAAGAGCCTAACAAACCACTGGACTATAGGAATCATGTAATAAATATTTGTTAGCTGCCTTGAAAGGAAGAGATGAAAAACCGAAGACATGAACTGATTCACACAAAATGAAGGCGGGCTTTATCCTGCTGGGTAACTGTTACTCAAAATGGTGTTCCAGTTTATTACCATATTATTTAGGGTTATGTTAGGGAAAAAAAATGAACTCCTACGTCTGTGTTTGCTGTGGATATATTTCCTATCATATGGTTAGGTTTAAGTGAAATAGCCTGAGAGAGAGGAAGAGGCTTCAGCTGCAGGTTGACATTGCTGAGTGCCACTATGTTGATGCTACTGATGCTTACAAATCAAGTAGATTACCGGGTTTTGCCTTGAACACAGAGAGAGCTGTCAGTTATTGTCAAAGGAGCAAAGGATGGAACCAGATTTGCCTCCTAGAGGAAGGTGAGACTTCAACTGGCCATCCCATCCCACAGAGAAACCTTCTTCCTCTGAAATGAGATCTAATTGCTTGCAGCAGCACTGATGCAGTTAAGGATATTTCCGCATAAATATGTGTTATCCCTTCATTGAAAATGCATGTATACTTAGTGATTAGTGATTGTAAACTGGTTTATCTTTTTGGCATTTCTAGTGAAACTGGTTTCTGAACAGACTAGGGATTCCAAACAGGAATGGATTGAGAAAGGTATTTGAAAGGAAATTCAAGAGAGAGCTTCTTAAAAGCAAAGACTAGTTGTCACCTTTCATCCCTAGACCTTAGCTGAATTTGTGCAGCAAAGAAAAGGTTTGTTGAATAAGCTGCCTTAATAGTCTCAAATGATACAATTTATAAGACAAAATGTATGCAAAAATAATGTTAAAATTTGATAAAATTAGGACATATTTTAAATATTGAAATTAATTTGTTGAATTAGCTCATTGTAAAACAAAAACTCAGTAAGAAGGATAACATATAGTCATTGAGCTATTGACTAAAACCACCAGTGAAAGGACATCTTTAAGGTAAACTATTTCAAATCTAGAACCAGAATAGTGTGTATTACATGAGCACATCAACTGTGGTTTTTAAAATGTTCCCAAAACAGAGAAATGCAAATCAAAACCACAATGAGATACCATCTCACACCAGTTAGAATGGCAATCATTAAAAAGTCAGGAAACAACAGGTGCTGGAGAGGATGTGGAGAAATAGGAACACTTTTACACTGTTGGTGGGACTGTAAACTAGTTCAACCCTTGTGGAAGTCAGTGTGGCGATTCCTCAGGGATCTAGAACTAGAAATTCCATTCGACCCAGCCATCCCATTACTGGGTATATACCCAAAGGACTATAAATCATGCTGCTATAAAGACACATGCACACGCATGTTTATTGCCGCATTATTCACAATAGCAAAGACTTGGAACCAACCCAAATGTCCAACAATGATAGACTGGATTAAGAAAATGTGGCACATATACACCATGGAATACTATGCAGCCATAAAAAATGATGAGTTCATGTCCTTTGTAGGGACATGGATGAAATTGGAAATCATCATTCTCAGTAAACTATCGCAAGAACAAAAAACCAAACACCGCATATTCTCACTCATAGGTGGGAATTGAACAATGAGAACACATGGACACAGGAAGGGGAACATCACACTTCGGGGACTGTTGTGGGGTGGGGGGAGGGGGGAGCGATAGCATTGGGAGATATACCTAATGCTAGATGACGAGTTGGTGGGTGCTGCGCACCAGCATGGCACATGTATACATATGTAACTTACCTGCACATTGTGCACATGTACCATAAAACCTAAAGTATAATAATAATAATAATAATAAAAGAAAAGAAAAAAAAAAGAAATAAAGATGCTTAATAAGCTTTACTGCTAAAAAAAAAAAAAAATCCCTTATTCTCAGCATATTGAGTAGATTATTCCCATTGCATCCACTAGAAGACTGAGTGTATTGTTGTAGTATTACTTTGGAGGACTATTTTAATTTTTAAAGATTAGTTATTTTTTAAAAATCTGTTCCTATCTCTCTTGCTTTATTGTGTCTAAAGAAACAAATAAAAAAAAACATTTAAAAAACTTGAGAGCTTTTATTAATGCGACAGAAATTTTACATTTATTTACAAACAAAAAACTATTATTTGCTAAGTATAAATGCCACATTATAGACCCAGTTTTTTCGTAAGATTAAAAGCATCTATAAATGTAAAACTGGGGATGCATATGGCCAGAAATTGTATTCTAATTGCATCATCAAGTATTTAGGGCTTTTTATAGTTTTTTAGGATCAGATGGCATCATGCAGACATGTCAGTTCTTTGCATAAAATGGATTCCAAAACAGAAGGGAATTCTGAAGCAGCTTCCTAATCTGTGGGGTTAATATATTAAATATTCACATATCATATTTTGGACATAAGAAAATAGATCTAAGGCAGAAGGAAGACAAAGAAAATGTCATACGGATCAGAAGATGTCAACCTTTAGTCTTAAGTGTGCTAGTTTATGTGAATCCACTTTGGGCTGGGGACTCCAAAGCTGTTCTGCCTGGCCTCCTTGCAGCCCATATTACCTCAGAGGTTGGTCTAGGGTGTGGGATGTGGGTTGTGGAGGGCTTTCAATGCAAAGCCAAGCAATTCACTGATTTTTCTCTTATCTATATTATTGACTTGTGATTTTCTTTTTTCTGAAGCATGTGAGAGCTATAATGCAGGGAACTCAGATTGTTTGGAAAGATTTAATAGGAGACCATTACTGTGCAGTCCCATTTTCTACTGAGCATTGCAAAGACTGTGGTAAACCCTGAGGTAAAAGTATTTTCTTTCTTCTGTAACAGATCATCAAAAAGACACAAAGTACGACAAAGATTTCAAGGAATATGACAAAAATTCTCAACACCAATGACTAGATTACTAACAAAGATTTTTTAAAAAAATTGTTATTATTTACAGCTATCTTTTACAGGTTTTTCTCATTTACATCTCATGGAAGGCATGAGTGATGGCTGTTTAACCCCATTTTCAATTGAAGAGACTGGAGCTTATGGCTCCCAAGCACTTTGAATTTTTATCCACGCACTTTCCATTGTGCTACAGCTATAACTGAGTGTCTGAGGCACTATGCCAGTGGTTTCCAAATCATCTTCTCTAGAGCACAGCAGGTCTCTGAAGAAGGTTTCACAGATGTGCAAGGATATGAGAAAAAAAGTACATTTGTGAGTTTCACATAATACCCTGTTCGTAAGAATTATTTACTTCATTCTGAAATTGTTCTTTCTATTTTTTGTGTTAAAATATCGTTTTTTAAAAATCATATTATATGAAAGGCATTTATATGAGTTTTTACTTGGATGCTCTCATGAATATAAAGACTTCTTAGCAGTTGCTATTCATTTTTTAATTGACTAGTTTCTGAAATATAAAATACAAACTCTTCTGTACCCAAATAATGTTGCCATAGATAATAAAATTGGCACCCTGCACTTCCCAAACCTCTTCTGAACTAATCAGTGTCAGGGAATGATCCAAGATCAAGAAACTAGAGGTCAAGTTGCTATGTGCTACAGAACAGCCACAGAGCTATTACATGAAAAATAGCAAAAACAGTGTGTGCATATGGCATGTTCATATCTGTACAATAAAACAGAAGCATATGTGCACAGATATGCTAGAATGTACACAGAATACATCTTAAAGGAGACAGGCTGCTGCCAGAGATGTCGGATTGGGGGTCAAAGTGGGAGGGAGACGTGCTTCTTGCTTTTTTTCGTATTTGGAATTTTGTACCATGAGCTTCATATAAAATGCTAAACAAATACTATATAATTTTTAAAAGACCCCGTAGTAGGGAGAAAGCAGGAATGAGAGTCACGTTACTGGCCTGAAATCAGAAACAAGAAAACCAAGTTCGTACTGGAAAGAAATGAATACCAAAGGAGGAATCACAGGGTGAGAAATTGTGGGTTTTCTCTTTTTATTAATGAAACTATGACTAAGCATCTGCAATAAGATACAAACTACATTATATGCAAAGTGGATATGGAAAATAAAACGTAGCCTAGATTACACAGCAAGGGGCCTACATTTCAGGAGGTACCACGCAAATGCATCCTCCTCAGACTGGGGGCTGCTGCAGACACAGCCCTTGCCATTCTTGCCAATTGAGAGGAGACCCTCTATGTAGTTCTTCCCCTCTTTTCCCAATTTGCAATCACAAATAATATAAGCTGAGTCAAGACACACAGCTGCTAAAATGGAATAGTATTCGTGTTTCCCAGTGCCTCAGGATGTGGAAAAGGGAGAGGAGGGAGAGGGAGAGGATGAGATTATAAATAGAAAGTTTTCAAGTTCAATATTTTCTTCTATAAATTTTACTTCCATTTTTTAGGACCTGCTACAATTTGTCTGCGGTGTATGTGTGCTACCAGTCACCAAAAGTGTGCAAGAAAAAAATAATTCATAAGATAGTGTCAGCAATAGAAAATGATCCCTAATTCTTCAGCTTATTTAGAAGTGGGTGGGGGGCTGACTTCACATGTGATGTTATTTACATATAATCTGCTTGCCTTTTATAAAATTGTTCTGCTGTATATGAATGCAGGTGTCTTATAAAGTACATGGCATCTGCAGATTACTGTAGAATATTGTACTTCACAGGCATTCTGCAAAGCAGCTCATAGGGCTAGGAAAGATGTCTTATTATGATATATTTATCTCATCATGTGAGTGATATGAGCTCAGGTCTCCAGACACCCATATTAAAAATGACTCTCCATATAGTACAATTAGAATAACATTTCTGATTAGACTTCAGAAATTTTTTTTAAAAGGTTATATGTAGTTTTTAATAACTGAATTTTTTGTATGCATAGCTTTTCTGAAAAAGCATTTTGTAAAATACTTGCTTCCTTTCAGTTTAAGTGGTTTCTTAGAATGTTTTGCTAGAAAATCAGGTGTGATGATATCAGACTGAACAGTGTATTCTAATGTGTGTTATTATTTTTCAAACAACTGAATTACTTTGCTTTAAACTGTATACCACCAAATGAATGGAATATTTTGCCCCTATGTTCCAATCAATTTATGTTCCTGGTCATAGAGAAGTCAGTATATAATGTTTAAATCTGAACAGCCTATTTTCTTTTTTCATAATTTTAACTGCAGATATATCTGTAATTGCTTCATTTGATTTTTCATTAATACTTGAGCCTGTTTCCAATATATATCCCAGACTTTGAGATGAATTCCCCCAAATCCCATTTTTTTGTGTTTATAACTTTTGGACAATGTAGGAATCCTGAGTATGTCCATTAAAAATGTGACTTGGCATAACTAGAGACTTTAGTGTGTTTTCTAAAAAATGAACCATGCGGACATTAAGAATTAAAACAAGAGTTTGCTAATGTTTCCATACATATTCTCTCCATCTTGAATACTTTTAATTGTTGAAATGTCAATATATGTGAATTTTAATTTGTACACTTTCTCATTATGATCATGTATTTATATGTGTAAATCAAAGTGTAGACTGGTTAAATTGGACACTGCATAAACTATAATTATGGCATATTATAAGTAGATGGATGAGTAGATTAGCATACATATGTGACAATGTTTTCCTTAACATCACTCTATTATATCTGTTTGAGTGAGTCTGAAAAAAAGCTTGTTGTAATTGTGAAGGAAATAATTTGCATTTTTCTTCTTCAACAGCTACGTAATATAACAATTGTATGTACAGACTGCCGTAATAACTGAATATAGATATTGAGAATCAAAGATGGGACTTGATGAATATTTTCATTTAATAACCAGACAGCATTTGGGTAGGAATATTAATCATTGAAATCTGAGAAATTAATACTAATATTGAGTAGTTATAACAATATGGAACTTAGATTTCTAATGCAGTAAAAAGGTTTGCCTTTTTAAAAATGCTCTTTCATAGCTATACACAGTTCATGTAATTAATTAAGTCTAAACACTGTCTCTTATTCATTTATGTTGGGACAAAATTTTTGTGTGTGTTTGTGTGGGTGTAAAAGCACTTTTCTCGTAGTATTAATTTTGTGCTGCCGAAAGCCTTCCTTAGCATGACATTCTTGGAACTCAGATTTGGAAGTGCACAAAAGAGCTGTATTTATTGCCAATTCGAGAAATGTGTTTTCAAAACAAGGATAACATTTTATTTTTCTTCCTCCCCGGTTCTGCAGTAGTGTAAGTGTTAAAGCCTGAGAGGTTTAGAAAGCTGCAGTGAATGTGTTAAGACTGTTAATGAAGCTTCTGAATCTAAGGACAAAATTAGCTCTCACACCCACACTGCGCAAAGTACAGCAACTGTCTGATAGAATTGCATCATGACTTTTACCTGGGGACACGGGTATTATATTCAGCTGAATTGATGAAATTGGGAAGACAGATGTGCCCAAAGGACATTTTAAGAAGCTTGTACCTACATAAATTGCTTGTGAAAAATCTCTAAAATTTGAATAAGAAACCAATGTAAAATGCTTTCTGCCTGTAAACTTCAGGTCATATGATATATATTATCTAGCATATTCTTTAAGGAAAGAGAACATTTGACTTTCTCTTGGTATCAAATAGCCTATATAATGTCAAACCCAATGAATGTCTGTTTTCCCTTTTTAAAGATCAGTAGTGGGACTGGAGAGTTTAACGAAGTTTCCTAATTATTGTATGTTGTTTGCTAAAAAACATTAAATTCAGATTTTTCATTCCAATGTGAATGGCATATAAAGTGATTCACAGCATTAAAAGATTGATGATATAACTATGTAGCAGTTAAAATCACAAAATAAAAGCAATTATGTCAACAAACACCTCTGAACAAATTACCAAAATCTTTAGGTCTTTGGACATTGAGACCAGAGGAGTCAATCCTAGTACCCTCCACATACCATAGTCTTAGAGATACAGAATTTTAAAAATGGGCTATTGTGTTTCACTTTTAAATACACAAATATTAAGAAACAGTTTTACTTGTAGCTCTACATTGTAAACTCTTGACTATTTCTGGTTTAGGAAGGTGGCATATCTGTAGATTTGATTTAGGTTTGCTGTTCTAAGAAATATGGAAAATACATATCCGAAGTCCAGAGATTTGTGACTGTTGATAGTTAAATGAGCATGTCAAAGTGGTAGCTGTGTTATTCTTACTGTACACCTTCATGTAATCAAAGAATACTAGATGTTCTTATAATTGTTCTTAGAAGTTTCAAACGGTATATCATAACTACACAGAAATCCTTTTAGTATCTTAGAAAATTCTAGAAACTAGGATTATGGCTCTGTAACTAAGTGAAACAGTAAGTCATTTAAAGATGTTAATTAAATGACCTTTAAAACACTAAAAATCATCTGGAACTGACAGTGCCGGCTCCACTTCTAACATATGGTTATTGACATTATCAAAAAAGGATGGGATCACCTTTGAAATTTATAAAACTATTAGTCCTGTCCACCAGAGGGCGTAGATTTTCCATAGGAAAAGGACAGAATATAAAGGTGGAAAAATCAATGGTTGTAATAGCTCACCTTTCTTTTGACTGGACATACATTTAACTTTGTTTTTTAAGACATAATAATTTGGAATTGATTTGCATAGGCATACCAATAGCTTGATTTCATGGTGACCCCCAACTCTGATTTCCTGCAGAATTTATTGCTTCTTTCACTCCTTGGCAGTTCACATATATTACTCTTTATTATCATGCACCTTCTTTTTATATGCTCTTTCTTCCTAATTATACTGTCCTTCAAGGACATAGTCTTTTGCTTATGACTCTCTATTTCCATAGTAAAACACAATACCTTGTCCAATGTAGGTGATAAATTATTATTTGTCAATGAAGATATTAATGGTTTTGAAGTAATAAAAATTATTATAGCTATTGAAAAGTAAAATTACCATAGCAATTGACAGTTTACAGAACATTTTTACATCCATTATTTATTTTAGTCTCCAAACACCCTATTCTCTATTTATATGTCTTGTTTTTTTTCTCCTTGTGGTAATAAATAAATTACTGATAAAAAATGAATTTTTAAAAAATGACTTTTCTAATAGGAAATAATTTTTTAGTCCTGAAAGCAAGACATTTAATGAATTTTCCTTTTAAATAAGCCATCATGAGATTATTTAGTTTCCTTCTTACCACAGTAGCTTAGCTATATTTGGAATTCAAAATTTAAAATAATTTATTTTTAACTGGAAGGGAAAAAATCCACATTACTTTTCTCTTTCTGTTTATACAAAAAAATTAACCTTGATATGTATGAATTACCTAACTGGTGATCCTGTAATACATTTTCATATGTACAGACAGTCATTAGTAGAAAATTAATACAAGCAATTTCTTGCCAAATTTCAGAGTTAGTAAATAGGGCTTGAGAAAGTAAGTAATCCTGAAGGATTCCACAACTAAATTATAATGGAAATAGTAAATTGGTAGCCAATTCAATGATTAAATCTGCCAGCTACCAACAATAATGTTTATTAAATCTATATTGCAAAATGGGTTGACATTATAAGTATAAACCTTTCCAAAATCAGAATATTGACAATGTAATACAACAATTTCACCACCATCATGCAAAATGATAATGCTAATTTCTAATTATTTTTAATCTTCTCTGTCTTTTTTTCAGGGAATTCACAATTCACTCTGAAGTATTAACTCATTCAAATTAGAACAATTTAATTACTTAAATTCATCCCTTAGAACACATTTCAAGTTAACAAACCTAAAACACATAAATACATACAGAGCTTGTCTCTTTCTTTTTTTGAAATGAAGCTACTACATTTAGCAAATAAACTTGTCTAGCAGGATCCAGCAATAAATACCACTCAGCATCACAGAAGCTCTTGCCAATCATGACCAACACATTATGCAGTGCCTTATACCCAAGATCTCCAAAAATGTACGTCAAAACCTAATAATTTTTTGCTGCATATTTTCTCCTGTCACAATATCTGAGATAAATATATTATTTGATTAATTATCTATAGGTAGGTTAAAATATTTCTGTTTTATCTAAGGATGCATCTAAGGCGGTTGAGTCACAGATTTCCACAGCAATTCACCAAATATAAATAACCAGAGCGCTTAAATTTCAACAAAAAAATCTATTTAGTGTTTTGCTGTGCTGGATTTAGTCCTGCTTTAAATATATGTTTTTAAATTGCAAATTTGTTGTTAAGAATTGATATTTGACTGGTATGCATAAAGATGATTTCTGTATGGTCAGAAATCAAAAAACAAATTATGGACTTCATGAGTCTAATGAAGGAAATTGTATTCTATATAGATCTCTTTTCTTTGAGCAAATATTGAATAGTATTTAGTTACATAGGTCAAAATTTGCATATTAAAATGTATTACCATAGAAGATTGAAATGTTTTCCTTTAATTCTAAAGCCTTTTGACATGGAATAGTTTTCACCAAACTTTAAGATGTGATGAAACTCATTCAAGCCACTGTTTGTATGTTTCTGCCTCAACAATATTTATTTGTATGCAGCACTGTGGATATACTATTGTATAGACTCTTATAGGCCAGTGAAGTGAATCTTTGCCCTTTTCTGTTGGTCACATTTTGTGCCCAAGAAGCTGAATTTGTTCAGAAGTATCTTTGTCTAATTCGACAAAGATACTATATCGACTGGAGAGATTATTGCTTTCATGCCTATATTTTACACACACAAGGTTTTTTTAATTATTTAATTCCAATATATATGGAATAAATTGCCCAAACCTTAAATGCAGCTTAATTTTTTTACAAATAAATATACTTCTATATATGTGCAGATCAAAGATAGTGTATTAACATCCCTTATGGCTTTTTTCAGTCAGTATTTCTTCTCCCAGATTTAACTATTACTCCCTTTATCCCCATAGAAACATTGACCTGTTCTTGAACTTCTTATAAATGGATGCATTATTGTGTGCATGTTTTTAGTTCTCACAATATTTAGAGAAGATTTTAGTTCACATATCAATTTGAGATTATAATTATGTTGCAACAAATACTTCAAATGTATATATTAATTTACATATATGCATATATATGTGTGTATGTGTGTATGTTTATATATATATATATATCTCAAACCAGTATTATATATATATAAAATCAAACCAGTATTTTTGCCTTATTATCTAAAAGCTTCAGGATTTTGTGTTATGCTTGGTCATATTCTTAAAATAAAATTAGGAAACATAGAAATCCAGAATATTCTGTGAACATTTTCTCAGTAAATATCAAAGAGCTGTTATACTTGGCCTGATGAAAGAGTGAGCTATTCATACATTCACTACTGAAATTATTTGTTTCTTGATCCGTAGATGAGCGGCTTGCCTACTAGAATATACCTTCTCATGCAGCAGTTCCTCTTTTAAACATTTTATTTTAATCTCTATAAATGAAATACAATGACAAAAACTCTAAGAATCCATTTTTACAATAATTAAATAATTTCCAATGCTGCAATTTATTTCATTGTTTGGAATGCCAAGGTCTGAAACATGCTTCTTTGTTCTTTGTTAAGATAATGCTTTGTGATGTGAGAGAAACAAATCCCAGCTTACAAGGTTACATGATTTCCCTCACTGTTCTGTCATTTCATAAGATAAAATAGGTCAATTTAATATTATTAATTATGCATAAATATTTACATCTCAGGAAAAGTCGATGTTCAAAAAACACTGATTATTGAGCTCAAATGAACTATTTTTAAAATTTAAGATACAAATATATTGTTATTTGTTTCACAGCATTAGAATTTAATTTGATTAAGTTAGGGCTTCAAAATGAAGATATTAAAATAGGTACACATTTTTTCCAAAACTGTACCCCCAGAAAAATTAGAAAAAAAGAACAATAATTTTTTAAAAAGGTTTAAATTTGTGGAGTTCACTCAACTTCAACCTATACAAATGTGCAACGTTTATAAATGTCTTACTATCATATATCTTAAAGCCATCAGACACTATTCAGCCACGATTCAGTAACTGCATTTGTTTTAATGTCTGTTAGTTGCTTTAAAATTGCATAAACATTTGAGGAAAGATTTTCTTTGCCAGACAATTTGCATTAAATTTTTCATTTGTTTCATTTTGTTGAGTAGGGTGTGAGTTTTGGAACAATCCTACCATAATTTTCCAAGTATATTTTTAAGATTCAAGTTTTTTTTCATTTATTTAAATATCTATATCTATATCTACCTCTCTACACACACACACACACACACACACACACACACACTCCATGTTACAAGCCTATAAATCCTATATTTACCCCTTCAGTATGCTGATATTCTCTTCAGCATGCTGATATTCTCTTCAGCTCTATTAAGTACTGAACAATAGGAATTTATTCGAAATTTTGAAGAACTTCAGAGAGAGTTAAGGCACAACTATCCTGCTATTGACTTGGCCATTCAATGTATTATCTCAGTGACAAAACTAGTTTTCTATGAATCTATTGATTAATCGTTAAATTCTACAGAGCCATTAACTCAATATAGATACCAGGATTTTAATTATTTTTTCAGAGTCCTTATCCCAATACCACCTGTGGAAACAGTATGGATAGGAAAGAGCTTTGCAGTGTACGAAGAAAGAGCAGTGTATATAGAAAGAACTTTGCAGTGTATAAAGCAGACCCATGTTCTAGTTCATCTCTGCTTACGTGCACACCTCTTAATGTGTATTTTCTCAGTAATTTGATTCAACTCTCAGATCACTTGTACACATATTGATTTACCTTACCAAGTAAGATAGGCAACTACGTCTCCAAGGCTTTCTTTCTTACTACAATAATAGAAGGATATTCTTAGCAGGCAGAATAGGGTAGGAAAAAATTATTTTTGTAGTCAGTTAAATCATTTGACAACTGACAACAGACACTGATGAAGTCCCTATGCTCGAAGACTTCACTTCAGTTCTCCAAATAAACTGGTCCCAAGAGCCCAAATTAGGCTCTTTTACAGTACAAAGAGATGACTATAACACTTCCTTTGTCAATGTATTTGGGCCAAAGTTACACATGCCATAATTTATGGTAAAGGGCTCTAAGGGTTCATTTAGTTGTTAAATTAGGGATAAATCTGAGCTAAGTCTTAAAAATAAAGGCTCTGTCTAAATACGCTTCTTCTGAAGCTTACTTCTCTGAAGACGTGAGATGAATCTTCAGGTGAATAAGAATACAAGCTAATTTTATATGGTAGCAAAGAGACAACTTTTCCACTTATAATTTAACATAAGCTAGGGTAAAGTAGTGCCACTGGGATCCGGAGGCAGGTTGTTTGGATTCAAATTTCCACATTGTGCTTTCTGTCTGTGTGAGCCCATGCAATTTGCTTAGCCTCTGTAAGCTTCAATTTTTGCTTTTGAAAAAGGACATGATATGAAAAGAACCTACTTCATGAGATTGCTGGGACATTCAGTGAGTCATGCAAGTTAATTAGCACAGGACCTGGAACATAGCAAGCACTTAGTAAATATTAGCTATTATTTTTTCATTGCTATTTTTGCCTTTATTGTTAGTATAAGGGTTTCTAACAATGTACAACACTTAACAAACATTTTAATACCCACTAGAAGTTTCCATTTTCAAGTGTCAGATAACTGAGTCAATTGAAATTCCTGAGGAATCAGCAGCCTCTGGATACGCTGACCATTCATCTCTGTAGATTCTCTAGGCTTTATCCCTGTATCAAGTCAGATCATCACAATGGTACATACAAGGACTATATTATTTTACCCCCTTTTTAATTCTTTGACAGAGCTGTGATCTGGCATCATGCCCTTGGCTTCTTATCGAAGGTCAGTGCAAGAAATGACCATATGAAGAATGTTTCTGCTCTTTTTGTAAAACTGCTATTGAAGATACTGTCCAGTTTTGTGTTTAATGTTCCTTAGACAAAGTCTGTTGCTATAAATTCTTCTTAGAGCTAAATTTGATGATTTTGGTGTATCTCTTCTTTTGTTTTAAAGTACTTTGTCCTTTTGGGAAACAGAAAAGCTTTAATAATAAATAGAATGATGCCTTTCACATGTGCCATTCTAGAAAATGTAACCAGCTACGGCTCTGTTTCCAAAACTAATACATTTATTCTTCTTTTCTTGTTTCAAACTTAAAGCATTATCACAGTAGGCAATATTTGCGTGTGAAAAGATAATCTTCAAAGTAGGGAAAAGAGTTGTGATACTGATGCCAAACTTTCAGGGCACGGACTCTTTGGAGGGCACAGGATTTCATAGTTTCTATCAATTCACATGGTATATGTCGGGGGTTGAAAAGTGGAAGACCTTTGACTGTTGTTGGGTTTGCACAGTATTTTAGAAGACCTTATGAGGGGCAGGTGCTACACTTAACACAATACAAGCATTTGGGCACCTATTGTCATACTCAAGATCTTTTCCTTGCCGAATTCATCTCTGCAATCACGGTCATGTTCAAAAGTGGTATAATGTGACTTTAAGAGTCACTATTTCATTACTTTAGGCAGCAGAATCCCTTGGAAATTTACATAAAAGCTTGCAGAACTTGGAGCAAATATATTCTGGAAAGCTAAAGGGAGCATGGGAAAAAAGGTTTATGCTTCTGTCCCTCAGTCGTTTTGCTCACCTTCTAAAATACAGTGTTTTTTTCTGTTCCTTTTTGTGTCACCATGGGACCTGATGATCACCCTCTGAAAGTATGGAGGCACGAACATAAATTTTTACATCACCAATTCTTTCTCAGAGGCTATACTCTCCAACCTGGAACTGGGAAAGCTAGAGAACTTAGTTTTTCTCTATTAGTTTATAAAAATATATGTATTATACAGCTTGAAATATTGTTCTCATCATGAAGGGAGTATGGTGAGTCTATGGGAAAAGTGAGTAGTTCTAAACTATGCTAGAGGCCAATAACGAGAAAATGATTATTCCGCCCGTGAGAAAACACTGCCAGACATCAGACAGAGCTGTCGGCAGGCAGGAACATCCAAAAGAAAATAACTTTTTCGGTATCAATTGACCATGCATTTTCTTCCCCCTCAAATTCCTCATAATTCAGCATATATGTGAATTATTAACCCACAAATCATGTTTATTAATAGATATCTAGGATAAAATACACTAATAATAGGACTCAGCCATCAGTAAATCTCAAAATCTATACATTAGCTAGATCTTAATTTAAAGCATGCTGTTTTGCTTTTTAACACTATCCGCATAAAAACAGAAATAATCAACATGCATACTTTTGTTTGGATGCATTGGTCTTAGCATCATTTTTATTTATTTATTTATTTTCATTTATTATTATTATTATTATTATTATTTGTTTTTGAGACGGAGTCTCGCTCTGTCGCCCAGGCTGGAGTGCAGTGGTGCGATCTGGGCTCACTGCAAGCCCCGCCTCCCGGGTTCACGCCATTCTCCTGCCTCAGCCTCCAGAGTAGCTGGGACTACAGCGCCCGCCACCACCCCGGCTAATTTTTTGTATTTTGTTTAGTAGAGACGGGGTTTCACCGTGTTAGCCAGGATGGTCTCGATCTCCTGATCTCGTGATCCGCCCGCTTCGGCCTCCCAAAGTGCTGAGATTACAGGCGTGAGCCACCACGCTCGGCCTCATCATTTTTATTTTAAAGTTGGGACTTATCATCATATTTGGCCCTTTACCTTCTAAGACAAACACCTTATGCTGAGTTTTGGATCCTCACAAATCTCACAACAAAACAAGATGACAGATGCATGATAGTCTATAGATTTGACTAAGTTTCAGAGTCTAAATGGTTTTTACAGACCTGATATCAGAATAAATCCTCCAGCAGAAAACAGCTGTGGACGTAAAAAGGAATAAAAGTTTCACAAATGTGACTATGTCCTTGTGGTATAGCATATTAGGCAAGCGTCTACTCGATCAGTGTAGGTGCAGGTACCAAAATATTTCAATTTTCCAGAGGATGCTAAGAAATTTTATGTGTTCTAAGGTGTGAATTCTTTTTTTAAAGGCCTCTTTTTTAAACTTTAGCCACTCATATATTATTTTACTCATCTGAAGTTTCATTAGAGAGAAGAACCTCTCTCTGACCTTCAGCTTTGAAATTGACAATCCCCACGTTAGAATCATCTCTTCATTGTTAAAATACCAATAGCTTATTGAAGTACCTCATAAAAAAGATAATATCAAGGGCATATGACTTAATTAAAATCAGAATTTTAAAAGATTAATAAAGTAATTTAAAATTAATGACATAATATGATTTTTAGTATTAAAATTTAAGCTAATAACTCTTTGTTGTGCTATGTGGTTGAGATAGGATGACAATGTTGCATCAATATATGGTCCTACCCACAAGAGAAGTGTAAATTGACTAGACATTGAACAAAACTAATCTTTCTTATTCTAGATTTTAATTCAGTGTAATAAGTATATGTGAGCATGATGCGGCATGATTTGATTTCATCATCTAGTTTGCTATGAATTATCCATGGGAATGCATTTCTGAGGGTATGATTCTCCACTTGGAATGTTTACATCACTTATTAGGTAAACATTAGTAGCAAAAGACACAAGAATTTTTTCCAAGTTTACTTTGTTAATACTCACTATAAAAATCTAACAGAAGACTTGAATTAATGTAATTACCAAAAATTAAAATAAAAAGAGCTCCCTAACAGCAACTTCAAATGTCAATGGGGAATAAATCCATTTATAGCAACTGCTATTTCCAAAGAGCTAAAATGAATTTTAAGAGTGCATACTGGCTCTAAAACCTCAGGACATTATTAATAAATATTGTCTCTATCCTAAGGTTTATAGAGCTATGAGGCTAGTACAAAAGATTATGTATTAAGAATTAATTTAGTTTTCAACCATGATTCCTATAGGAGGAAGACTTATGAAATAGCTCCAACTGTGCATTTCCCCTTATGACATTTGATCCCAGAGGCACATTTTAACTAAATTTGACAGCAGGAAAGAAAGTCCAAAGCTAAACAGCACCACACATGTTTTTGAAACAGGTAGACAGCTAATGGCCCACACAGTTCATGTTAATAATCAAATGCTGGCTACCCTGTGGATTGCTACTGTGTGCTAATGAGGAGAACCTTGCTTTCTCTCAGGCAAGCGGCTATCAGGGAAGCTTCTAATACTTCTAAAAACTGGTGGATACACAGAGAGTGAACGCAATGGTTACTACCTGCCATTAGCTACAGATGCACATGTAAGTCATAGGAAATCTAATTGGTTGGACCAAGAATAGGATTTATTTATTTCATCCCAATAAATATCTTTTTGCAGCAAAGTTAAAGGTTGAAAGTATTTGAAGTGTTGAAATTCTTCTCCTATTCACCATCAGTGGATATTTCCAGACTCATTGCTTTTCTCCCCCAGGATTATTTTGTTGTTGCTGTTTTCTCTTCCTAAAGGAAGAGAGCAAATCATTTTCTTTGGATATCAAACCTCCAGTTCACTTCTTTTGGCCAAATGTGCCTTTTTGATGAGAACAAGCATTAGTTTCCTGCTATCTTGAGTATGACAGATGGCATCTCTTGTCAAGGAATACAGTAGCAGTAGCCACTAACCAGGGTGATGAACTATTATACAACTGCAGTCAGTGATTTAATGAAAACCTACTTTTGTATTTCCATGGCTGAACTCATACATGAGCCCTCATGTTCTGTACAAACTTGAAAACTGATGGGAATTAATTCTTCATGAGTTATAGAATGATATATTTCTTTGCTATTCTCTTTGGTTATGTTACTCTCTCTCTTAAGATAATTGGTTTTAAAATGGAAAATGTGTAGGAAAGAAATTGGCTATAATTTGAATTTAGCTTGTACTATCTTATTTATTTATTTATTTTGAGAAGGAGTCTCTCTCTGTCACCCAGGCTGGAGTGCAGTGGTGCGATCTCGGCTCACTGCAACCTCCAATTCCTGGGTTCAAGTGATTCTCCTGCCTCAGCCTCCCAAGTAGCTGGGACTAAGGCGCGTGCCACCATGCCTGGTAATTTTTTGTATTTTTAGTAGAGACGGAGTTTCACCGTGTTAGCCAGGGTGGTCTCAATCTCCTGACCTCCTGACCTGCCCACCTCGGCCTCCCAAAGTGCTGGGATTACAGGCGTGAGCCACTGCGCCCTGCCTGTACATATCTTTCATTCAAGAATTATTTACTTTGCTTTACACTATCAAAAATATGCTACCTGCTCATTGCAAGTTATTCTATATGTATTTTTATTAATGTACATATAGACCAGTATTGCTTTAGGCAAGTTTTTTTCTTATTAAAAAACCACACTGTTGCAATTTTCTGTTTGTTTGTAACAATGGACAAAATAATAATTTTTTATATTAAAAATCAATTCCTGTATATTAACAACTGATTTTCTTTCAAGGATAAACTGTGCTATTTAATAGTTACATTAAAAAAAAACCTTCATAATCTTAATTGTAACCTAAGGACAGTAATACCTAGCCCACTTAAATCTTCGGTTGTTATGGAGATGAAACAAAGAAATATGTGTAAATAATCTGATAAATGCGCATTCTTGGATGTAAGTTATATCTATATTTTATTAATTCTGTTTCTTTAATGATACCTCTTACTCAATAAATAAAACTTTTATTTCCAGTAAACTTTTGTTTTTATCGTTTCTTACTGGTAAAACCCATGTCTCAAAGAGAGAACTATAAATTTGAACTCTGGGGTGAAGCACATTGGAATTAAGGAGGGAGATTTTATAGTCAAATGCTCATGGGATCCAAGAAAAACAAAGTAGATAAATAAATAGTTGTTGCATTCATTTTTCTAGTTATGATAAAAGAGACATAAAATATTTCCACTTTCCATGTAATATCACTGTTTTAGTTTCCGAAGGCTGTTCTAACAATTACCATAACCTAGTTACCTTAAAACAATAGAAATTTATTCTCACACAGTTCTGGAGGCTAGAAATCCAATATCAAAGTAGTTGGTAGGGCCATGCTTGCTCCAAAAATTTTAGGAGAGGATCTTTACTTGTGTCTTCTAGTTTCTGGCAGTCCCAGGAATTCCTTGGCTTGCAGATATGTCACTCCAATCTTTGCCTCCCTCATCGTATGGCTGTGTTCTTCCAGGCTGAGTGAAGTGGCTATTCACAAGCACAATGGCAGAACACTACAACCTGGAATTCCTGGTCTCAGGCGATCCTCCTGTCTCAGCCTCTTGAAAGTATTCTCCCCTCTAATAAGGACAATGACAGAACACTACAACCTGGAATTCTTGGTCTCAGGCGATCCTCCTGTCTCAGCCTCTTGAAAGTATTCTCCCCTCTAATAAGGACACAAGCCATAATAGATTAAGGGTCCGTCACACGTTAGTATGACATCATCTTGACTAATATATGTTATGACTATTCCTAAATAAGGTCATATTCTTAAGTATTGGGGGTTAAAAGTTTAGCATATTGTTTTAGGTGACATAATTTAAATTAGAAAAACCAGTATAAGAAAAACAAAATTTGAAATTTGAAAGAGTAAAACTAAATAGCAAAGTATATGGTTTAAGCATAAAAAAAAACTGGTAATAGTTAGAGTGTAGCAAATTGTTGAGGCTGTGCCTGACTTTTTAAGACAATTTTCAAAATAGCTACTACTAAAGTACAAATAATTTTTGCCATGTTGGAATAAATATCCGATATTAAATCTTTTAATTTCAAAATAATGGAATGTAATTCAATTTTTTAAAAATATCAAGTAAACAAAAACTCAGTTCTGTGTAAAAACTTATCAAATATGATATAGCATTCAGTTTATCTATTTCATGTAATATCAGACTTTCTTTCTTTGGGAAAGCTGTAATTTTTGGATTTTGAAAATACTTTAACAACTAATATATTTCTTCTTAGATTATGAAATTTTGACACACTCAGTAATTCATTATTTAGTGAAGAGAATTTTATATATGTATATACATACACATGCGTACACACGCATATGTGTATTATTAAAAGCACATCAAGAAGGAAGGTATTTAAAAGAAAGAAGTACTCACACATCTCACACATCTCACACATTGTCTTCTAACTGTATTCAGAAATAAATTACACGACATTAAGAAAAGTGTGCCAACAGTAATCCATATTAGTTTTTATGAGACTGCAATTTTAAAGTTCATTTGAAATAAAACAAGAGCAAAATAACATGAATCATATTTGTATCTCTCTGTCTTTTATTCATCTCTCTGGACGTCAGTTTCACCATCTGTAAGTTTCCTTCAAATATTTCATGTCTATGCTTTAAAAAATATACAACCAAATTTTCTCTCTTGACCATCTCTGTATATTAATATTTAAAAATGTATGTTTACTTTACAGTCATTTTCATTGTAATATGTTATTCTTGGAATATATAAGGTGATTTGTGATTAAATTGTGAAGCAGAATCACAGGTAAGCTGCAGAGGTATTCTAATTCTCTGCTTAGTATTCGGCTGAAATGAGAGACTGGCTGAGTGCTGTCTGTCAGTAACAAATATTTCATTGTTTTATTTTCACTGTGGCTTCCTCCAGCTTAAGTAAGCACACTGGAATCTGCATTTTGGGTGCTTTTGTGAAATATTTGTTAAATAGGTTTTGCCTTTTGTTGTCAAATAGATTCAAAAATATGCTGGTCTTTAAAGGCTCTTGGCTTTATTTTTAATAAAGTATATTTCCTTGTAATTTAATTAATTTAATTTTGAACGTATATGCCAAAAAAATGTTGTTTGAGATACATGTATTTAAATACGGAAGTGAGAGACACTTCCGTATTTAAATGTTAACATAGTGAACTGAGTTGACATATACTAGCTCCCAATCCATTTATGTAGAAATATGAGATAAAATATAACAACTATAACAAAAGTGTGTACATGCAGCTAATCTCAAAAGAAAGTAAGAGAAATACCCAGCTGTCAAAACAGGATGCGAAGGGCACAGTGGTTCCAGGGGTGTAGATGTGTATTCCACTAAAATATAGTGGCTAAAGACCATGAGTTGGGGTTTCAAAGTCCATACAGAAATAGGTGATAGAGCTTTGAGCCAGTGTAAAACGGGTAGATGAAACTGAGATTTCTGAGTAAACTTGGAACACCGTGAAGATGTGGTAAGAAACACCCTGCGGTCATAATGAAGCTTGTCTACATTCCTGGAATTCTCAGTGGTGTTTGTTTTTTTGGGGGGTATGGGGGGTGGTGATGAGTGTGACAAAAAATGAAATTCTCCTTGATATGTAATAATCAAAACTACATTAAGCATGGATGTTGTTCTTTGAACTTGTATAATGCACTAGGCACAAGAGGCACACACTAAATTATCAACATAGCATCTCATGAGGACCTGATGAACTCCCTAGGGACCTGACAGATATATTTTGTGAAGAAATGCCATGACCCTGTTTGAGTGAAACTCTCATGTGAGAAAAAAATATCACATATAGACTTACAATAATAATGTGTAGACTATATAAGGGAAGTAGACATTTCAGTCTGTTTTGTGCTGCTACAATGAAATACCTGACACTGGGTAATTTATAAGGAACAAAAATTTATTTGCTCATGGTTCTGGAGGCTGGGAAGTCCAAGATCAAGGCATCAGCTTCCAAGTCTCTGCTTCCAATGTAGTACTTTGAATGCATCATCCTTCACAGAGGAGGAACACTGTTTCTCACAGGGCAGAAGAAGAAAAGAGACCAATTTACTCCTTCAAACCTTTTTTATAGTGGGATTTATCCATTCATGAGGGCAGAGCCCTTATGATTTAAACACTTCCCGTTAGGCCCCATCTGACAACACTATTGCATTGAGGATTAGATTCCCAACACAAGAATTCCGGGGTACATATTCTTGCTATAGCAGTAGCCAAATAAAACATACCAAATAATTATTAGCATAGCATGAATATTTGATAACAGAACAATATGAAAGAGACTATAGAATAAGAAGATTTGACATTAAAACAGATAAAGGAAAAACATTATATTGAAAGGAGATGTAGATATCCATGCTAAATTTTAAACTATGGGTTAAGTGGTAGTTTACAGAACATGTTCAAATTTATAAACTAAAAGATAGTGGGTGTGGCAAGTGCCTGTAGTCCTAGCTAATTGAGAGGCTGCAGTGGGAGGATCACTAGCCCCAAAGGCGGAGGTTGCATTGAGCCATGATCCGGCCACTGCACTCCAGCCTGGGCAACAGAGTGAGACCCTGTCTCAGAAAAAAAAAGAAAGAAAGAAAGAAAAAATATATATATAGTCACATAGGTGCAGCATTAAAAAATAAATGGGGAGGTTGATATAACAGGGAGACAAAGTCATATGAATTCAGAATGAAGCAGTACAACCTAGATCTAGCAGGAGATCTGGAAAAGGAGGAAAGATTATCAGAGAAAGGCAATATTCAAGATAATGGCAGGATGCAGTAACAGAATTGGACAAATAGAAAAAATGTATGAATCCTAAGTTTGAAGAGGCACACTTTGTCCTGAACAGAATAAATAAAAACAAATTCTGAACCTAGAGCTATCTTAGTAAAATTGCCAAAAACCAAACAAAAAAATTAATAGCAACCAAATATAAAAGATAGATTACCTACAAAGAAACAAGGTCTAAACTAATAGTACATTTCTTATCATTAAAGGACAAAAGATAACATAGTACCTTCAGAATCTTTAGGGATTCACTTCACATATGAATATTTTTAAAAAGTTAAAATTGAAATAAAGAAAATACCCTTGTTTTATTAGAATTTTAAAACTGTGACTTAGATCACTCAGAAAATGCTATTAATAATGAAATGATATTGAATTGGATAGACCATTGTAGAATGGTGCAGAGTGCTAATTTACCAAGTAAGGCCATTGACTGTAAGTTTCCATTAAAATATCCAATATTACGTTCCTTTTCTAATAATGTGATATGATTTAATATTTTATTTCATTCACCCAGATGAATAATGTAATTTACTTATTAATGTGACAACGTTAGGGCTCTTAACTTGAGATTACTGGATTAAATTGTAAATTTTTCAGATAGCTTGGTTTATAAGTCAGAGAAATTTAAAGGAGCAACTTCATATGCTTTGTTTTGCTTTTTAGCAGTTTTAAGATTAAAGGCAAATCAAAAGGTAAAAAAGAAAAATTAGACTAAGAACATGATATAAGATCAGATTTTGTATTAGAAGTTCTGATAATAAATCAATGTTAACTGTCATTTGTTTAGCACATAATTTTTTAACCTCTTGAATTCATTTAATCATTTATTTTTATGTTAATCAAAGTCACAATGAAATACCATCTCAACACCAGTCCGAATGGCTATTAAAAAGTCAAAAAGTAACAGATGCTAGCAAGATTGGCAAGAAAAGGAATGCTTATAGACTGTTGGTAGGAGTATAAATTAGCTCATCCACTGTGGAAAGCTGTGTGGCAATTCTTCAAAGAGCTAAAAACAGAACTACTGCTCGACTTAACAATTCCATTACTCGGTGCATACCCAGTGGAATATAAATCTTTCTACCATAAAGACACATGCACGTGTATATTCATTACAATGCTATTCACAATAGCAAACACAGGGAATCAAACTAAATGCCCATCAATGGCAGATTGGATAAAGAAAATGTGGTACATCTAAACCATGTAGAATACTATGCAGCCATAAAAAATGAGATCATGTCCTTTACAGGAACATGAATGTAGCTCTAGGCCATTATCGCAAACGAATGCAGGAACAGAAAACCAAGTACCATATGTTCTCACAACAAGAACACTTGGACATAAAGAGGGGAACAACAGACGCTGTGGCCTGCTTGAGAGTGGAGGGTGACAGGAGGAAGAGGATCAGAAAAAACACCTATTGGGTACTAGGCTTAGTATCTGCATCAGGAAATAATCTGTACACCAAACCCGTGTGACATGAGCTCTTCTATTTAACAAACCTACACATGTACCACTGAACCTAAATAAGAGTTGTTAAAAAATCATTTATTCTTCTTCAGTCCCCTAAATTAGGTATCATTAAAATCCCTCCTTTACAGATAGGAGCCAGAGGTGAAAATTAATCCGTAGAAAATTACCTCATGTTTATATAACTAAAATGATTACTCTAATACAGCAGTTCTCAGGAAGAGAAAATTTGGTCCCCAGGGGAACATTTGGCAATGTCTGGAGACAAGTTTTGTTGTCATAATTGAGGACCAGGGTGCTACTGGCATTTAGTGGGTAGAGGTCACAAATGCTGTTAAACATCCTACAAAGGTTTCCCACAGCAAGGAATCATCTGGAGCCTGATGTCAACAGTGCCTCAGCTGAGACACTTTGCTCTAGAACGTTTAAAGCAAACACTGATCAAGTCAACTAATTAAGTTTTTGTTTTTTCTATTTAGTAGAGCATAAACCTAAAATATGAACCTCTCTTTTCTACAGTATTCTCTGTGGTTTAAAACTGATTGGCATCTCATAGATTTCAGGTAGTTTTCACATAACGCAAGCTACAGCATGAAAGTTTTCTCTCTGCAGGCAATCTTCATAGTCTGATTTCTGTAGCTGCCGGCAGTTGTCCCCTGACATCAGTTTGGTTCAAGGAGACAATCTTGACAAGGTAGCAGATGCACAACAGGCCAACAGACTTTCACTTTGCTCTCTCCAGTTTCAGAATTCTATATGCAGTTATATTGAGACAAAAATAATAAAGTATATTAACATACTTCTCTTTAAGTATTAATGCCTTGTCTTTTCAAATGTCAGCAATCCCTTAGTAATGTAGCTTGGTCTAGTGCTGATAAAGCATTTATTTTGTTTTCTGTAACTTCCTTTTGGGGTCTAGCTCATTTATTTTTAATTCATAATACTTTCCAGGATTTTATCACATTGATTACTGCATTTCAGATACCAGTTATTGTGGTTTATATCTCTGGAAGGAAGTACACTGAAAATGAAAATAAAATTTCCCATAGTGGTGATTTATTTCTGTTAGTTTTTTTTTAATTCTACCAGCATCCGCTATAATATTTTTCTAATTTAGGAATTTCCTGTATAAGTTGTAAGATGATAAGACATGACTTTTAAGTGAAAGAATATTTAATTAGATTAAAAATAAAAACTATATTGTTTTAAATGTACTCATAAAACTTTTTTTTTTTTTTTTTTTTTTTTTTTGCGAGAGAGAGAAAGAGAGAGAGAGAGAGTCTTGCTCTGTTGCCCAGGCTGGAATGCAGTGGTGGGATCTTGGCTCACTGCAACCTCTGCCTCCCAGCTTCAAGCAATTCTCCTGCCTCAGCCTTCCAAGTAGCTAGGACTACAGGGATGCACCACTGTGTCTGACTAATTCATTTATTTATTTATTTTTGTACTTTTTGTACTTTTAGTAGACATAGGGTTTCGTCATGTTGGCCAGGCTGGTCTTGAACTCCTGGCCTCAAGTGATCCACCTGCCTCATCCTCCCAAAGTGCTGGGATTACAAACATGAGCCACCACACCCAAACACTTATTTTTATTTTAATTAGTATTACGGACAAGGCTTCTTTGGTTACAATTCAGATAATGTTTTAAAGAATTATATAAATTATTATGTTGTTCTCAATATCACTTTCCATGTTTTGCTAAAAATATTGAAACAATATAATTTGATTTTATTAACTTTTCGTAAATTTGGCTTATACATCTCAAGATCTGTTTTTCTAATCTGAGCCATACTACATATGTGTCTTTAATCCGTTAGTACATAAGGAATGTTGTTTTCATAATTAAGAGGAAAAGAAGCCTAAGGAGATACATTACAGATTAATAGGCACTAAATAAAATATAAACATCTTTAATTTTAGACCTCATTGTATGAATAGTATGCATTTTTGGATCAAATAATTTGTATTTCTGTTATATGTTTACGTTTATAGTATGGAATAGTGTCCTATATAATGCATGCATCCTAAATAGTATTTATTAGTTTGAAAAACTGAAATTGCTAAGGTCATTTTTGCCCAAGCATAATAATGTTGTTCACATAGTATGTCCAGGGAAGCAAAACACCAAAAATTTTGTAACAGATTATATCTAGGGTAACAAATGAAACATCAGATATTGGGTGTGTGAAAGCCCCTTATTTATCTAAGGGTCAAAGTACATTTCAAATAACCAACAGTCCCAGTGTAAAATAAAAGTGTTCCATTGAGTTTATATAACCTCGAAAATAGTACAAGAATATATTCAATGTTATAATAAAAAATCACTCATATATCCAGCTTTGCTTACTTCTTGTTGTTATCTGTTTAAGATAGCATGTCCTATTCTATTTTCCTCAAGATGTCATTTTAGGTGTTGTCATCTTGTTATCATGTCTTTGTCTTCCCGTGCAAAACCTAAGGCATGGGTTTCAAACTCTACACTTGAACACATGTCTCATGCAGAGGAGTGCTATTTAATTCACAGGCTGTAATGCTTCTCACAAGAAGTCTACACCTTTGGTGAAAAGTGTTTCATTTTTACCTGTTGACAGCCTGATGACACAAAGTATTTGCTCATAATGCCGTGAGTTTGCCTGTGACTTGTCACCACGGTCAAGAAATTATTAATAGAAATGTCCGTGTTTAAAGTGTAAATAAATAAGTATGCAAAACCAATGGGGAAAAATAGTAAATTGGTTTCTGTGCTACATATGATATTTTCAGCTTTTTAAAGTATTTTTTAAAGTTATTTTTCTTTATAAAGAAGTCTCTGTCTTCAAATAGAGCTTGCAAAAGGGCTCTCTCTGTGCCTAAACACTGAGATCCATTCTACTGAGGTGGATATCCAGGGAGAGTCCAAATAAGAACAATCATTCAGAGAGCAGAAACTCTTGGATGGAATGGGAAATTCAAACTTGTTCGGTGAGGACTAATCCTGAAGAAAATAGATAAAACCACTTGCATATCCAGATACTTTTAGAAACAAATAAAACTCAATATTGGTTCCCGGAAGAACTGTTTTCATTATTCTTTTATTGTGGTATTTTGCCTCTGTCTGAGTTTGTCCATGTCCATGGATATGTCTTACTCATTTTAACATTTTGGAAATATTGGACAAAGCCGTTTTCTTTTTTTCCATCAGTCTTTTTCACTCCTCTAACATCCTAGAGCTCCCATCTTATTGGAAAATTATTTGTAATTGCTGTGTTCATTTCTTCACTTGTCACTCAGTCTAGGACTGAATGAAATCTCTACCTGGACTCATTCCACTGAAAACATCTCTCCAAAGTCATCAAACATTTTCTCATGGCTAAATTCAAAGGAAATCCCTAAGACTTCCCTTAAATGGGACCTATTTGGTAGCATTTAATTCTGCAGCATATATGCATTTTTCTTGAAACCCACTGTCTCCTTAACATCTTTGTCCAGGCATTTTCTAAGTAACCCTGCAACCTGTCTGAGCACTGTTTTTTGGTTTCATGCATAAGCTCCAGTTTCCTTTGCTCTGTTATTATGGTGTTCCTCCAGATTGTGTCATAGCTGTCACCGCCTATCAACAGTTCAAATCACTTATGACCATGCATCACACTGCCTACTTGACAGTTATGCTTGTGCATATCATGAGAACCTTAAATACATGTTCAAAACTAAACGAGACCCTTCTGTCTTCCTCCCACACCTCTGTGTTACATCAAATTCTCTCTGGATTCCATACTCACCACCAGAATATCAAATTACAAAATCATATCAATTCTATTTCCAATACATTTCTAGAATTAGTCTCCCTAAATATTTGTAGAAAACCTCTCTCATCACGATGCTAAAAGAGTGTCATAACTTGTTTTCTTTGCTCCAATATCATCCTCTATACTTTGGTATCTAGAAAAGTCACAGTGGTCTTTCTGAAGTACAGGTGTGATTAAGCCAGTCTTCAATTCTTCTTATAACAGCCTATATGGCAATAGGAGGATAATGGTAGTTGAGAGAATAAGGTTGCTGAAGGCACTTTATGAATTAATTAAACAAAATTTCCAATATAGTGGCTAGTGTGCGGAAGACAATCTATAATACTGGCTGTACTGCTGTTAATAGACAATGTATCTGTATTTATATCTTTCGTTAGCCTTCAGCACCAGGACGACAGAGTCCATTTTATATGCTGCATCCATTATTGTGCCAAGAAAGAAATTAGCACTCAAATATCTGCTCAATAAGTGGATAACTAGAAAAATATATATTTGTATAAAACCTTACTGTTTGCAAAGTGTTTCTATATTCTTTCTCTCTTTTAGAGGAATATATGCTTACTACTCTTCCTAATAGTATATAGGAGTACTGAAACTCAAAATGTTTAAATCATTTGTGCATGGTAACAGAACTGACTGTCAAAATCAAGTCTGTGGATTCTAAGCCCAACACTCTTAGGCTGTTTCCACATACTAGCTTGCCTCTTCTTAATGATTGTATTAATTAAGTATACGCCTATTGAATTTTAACAAGGACTCTGCATTGCCATCTGAAAAAAGTACATCACCAAAATAGTAGTCTTTTGACCCACAACTCACCAGACATACCAGTGAATTAAAGTTGAGTAAAACCACACTTCCATTAAAAATGTACATATATATTCTATAACTAAACATGGCAATTTTTTTACATAATTTGTTCCTGCGTTATTTTAACTATAAACATAAAAATAGATCATCCACACGTATTTTAAATGAGCATTATTCTATCCAGAAAGAGAAATGGGAGCTTTGTAAACTCTCTCTGAACAAATTGTTTTATATTTCCCTTGGTTGCATTCCAATTTACACTTGCAGATCTCTTCACTTAAAACCACATCATGTGGGTATCTTCTCCATATTGCAACTGTCCCAGCTTCCAAAGAAACTGGAGCATCAAATATCACCTTTGAAGTCAGCTGCAGTGTCATAGTCTCATTCTCCATTAATTAACTGAGTGCTCAGTTGATGTCAATGTGCTTTCTCCTGCCAGCTCTGCAAGGCCTTGCCCTCTGCAGCTGGTTCTGCACAGAACCAGAGTCTACAAAAAATTAAAAATCAAAGCTAAGGAGGTTTTAACTTTGCCTGATTTTTCTTACCTGGAAAAGCAGACAGCACAGGTTGCTTTATATTCCACATGAAATGGTAAAAATAGTATGAGCTGTAAAGCACACAAATGAAGTTTTGAACCATGGTCACCTGCTAGCTCTTACGTTGAAGAAGTTTTGTAACGTCGGGATCTTCAACATCCTTTTCCATAAAAGGAAAGAATGCCATTTCCATAAATTGTTTTGAGAATTAAATGAGTTAATGAACTTGATAGTGTCAAACATTACTCCTAACATGTAATACATATTCAGTGGAAATTAGTTTCTTTCTTTCTATTTGCTGAGATATCTTGAGTAAAATTTAATTTCTTCTCATCCTCACATTTGTGGCTTTTGAATATCAGTTAATTACTTTTCCAAAGTATGAAGTCAGCTGGGTGCGGTGGCTCACGCCTATAATCCCAGCACTTTGGGAGGCTGAGGCAGGCGGATCATGAGGTCAGGAGTTTGAGACCAGCATGGCCAACATGGCAAAACCCTGTCTCTGCTAAAAATAGAAAAATTAGCCAGGCGCCCAGCTACTGGCGAAGCTGAGGCAGGAGAATCGCTTGAACCTGGGAGGCGAAGGTTGCAGTGAGTTGAGATTGTGCCATTGCACTCCAACCTGGACCACAAGAGCAAGACTCCATCAAAAAAAAAAAAAAAAATTATGAATAGTGGATGTCTATCTTGAGAAGATCATCATTTAATTTTTTATCAGGAGCCATGATTTTAAAAAATCTATTTCTCCTATTCCTTTCAAATTTCCCCATTTAACAAATACGTATTTAGTGCCATCATGATCCAGGGATTGTTCCAGAAAATGAGTAAAATTCTTATATAAAAGAAACAGGGACTCTCCTCAAGCGACTTACATCTTCTCAGAAACAAATAAATGAATTATATTTTGAATCTATATTTAAACATGTGGGAAAATGATTTATGAAAACTTAGACCTCATGTTTGAAACATAAATGTTTATTATGGAATCAACCGAAGTGTAAGTAGGAATGATACACGATGTCCTCTTTTAACATACTCTGCCTCCCTAAATTCCCTCTTTCTCTTTAAATAACCTGTGATTTAAAGCTAAAAGAACATGGCAAATATTTCTCAGAGACTGAAAGAGATTTTCAGAGAAATTTTAAGGCCTAAGTAAACAGTCTTCATTTCAAGTGTTTTGTGTATATTTAAGTGATTCTATAGCCTGTATTGTTTTTCTAGTGAAATATAATGATTTCAGGAATTGAAAAAAAAAACTGAAGACAAGAAAATGGTAATTCTACATCTGTTTTTACTTAAGAATGCTTATACTGCTCAGAAAACAGCAGGTATTCATAAAAGTGTTGACTGAGTTGAATAGTCTTTCATAAAAGTGTACCTTTTGTATATTAATATTTATCTTAGGAAATATGACAAAGTATATTTCAGGTAACACTATTTTATTTCCATTAACACAGTATAGATTAAATCTATAAACGTATGTATTTTTTCAAAATGTTCAATATTATATTATTAATAACAGTATCAGAAATGAAAAATAAATTTACTATAATCAATTTTGAAATAATTTTTTCACAAAAAATTATATATGGCTAATTTGACGAAGACATTGAAAGCCATTTTCAATTGTAAGTGTCTAATGCAAATGCTTACTGCCTACCCAGGCATGAACCCCCACCCTGCAGGGGGCCTGCAATCTATTCATGTCCACATGCTTTGTTCCTGGGAAACTTAAACATTGAAAATATTGGATTTTTACTATGGCTTAAATATAAGTGTATGGTGGGTAGGTGGTGTCAGTAATTACACTACTTTATAGCTTTTAGTAGTTTAAATACAGTTGCAACAGAAAGTATAGAATAATTAATGACTAAAAGTTTTTCAGAGAAAGGTTAGATGGATTTTTTTTTGTCTGAAATAAAATAGAATTAACATTGAAATGTCTATTATTCTACCATTTTGTTTGTAATTTAGGTCACAGAATCTTAATGTGTCTTTTTTTTCTTTTCTTTTTTTCTTTCCTTTTTTTTTTGCTTTGCCTTTTTAACTAAAATTAAATGGGTTGGTGTGGATTGACAGGCATTGACAGCCATTGACATGGCTGGGAAATCTGTCCTACAATTCTAACATCTAATGCTTCTAAAATACAAAAGGAGAATCATTGATGTCTCTCTCTTTATCTATATAAGTATGTTAAACACACACATTTATTTATTTATTTATTTATTTATTTATATTATTTATTTATTTAGAGACAGATTCTCACTGTTGCCCAGGCTGGAGTGCAGAGTCACAATCCCAGCTCACTGCAACCTCCACCTCCCGGGTTCAAGCAATTCTAATGCCTCAGCCTCCTGAGTAACTGGGATTACAGGTGCACGCCACCACACCACGCTAATTTTTGTATTTTTAGTAGAGACAGAGTTTTGCTATGTTGGCCAGGCTGGTCTCAAACTCCTGACCTCAGGTGATTGACCTACCTCAGCCTCCCAAAGTGTTGGGATTATGGGCATGAGCCACCATGCCCGGCCGCACGCGTGCACACACATACACACACACACACATATATATATAAACTATATGTGTATTTATATAAATATATATGTATATATGAAATTACCCTATAGGCTAAATTTAAAAACAGTGCCAATCACTAGGTATTTTATTTCATTATAACTATTCTTTTCTGTTGACAATATATTGCAAGTCTTAATTTTATTTACAGATTTTGTTTGGCCTTGTTTTTCTGTAATTCATACTGCTTATTGTAATTGTGAATTAAAATTCTATTCTGAATAGGTAAAAGCTATTTCAAAACATAACCATTTGAAGCCTCATGACTGCTAATTTAGCCACTAACCCAGGCCCTTCTGATCCCTCATACTATCAATTTACTTAAACAGCTAAACCTTAAACATAATATTAAGTTACACAGAAATGTCTTTGAAGCTTGCTAGATGAATCACTGTGATTATTGTTTTCAGTGGAAATACTTCTTTCCTTATCCCTGAAGAGAGAAATTGTCTTCTAGTTGTCATTTTAGCCAATTATTTAAAATTGTGAAAATATGGCTTAGTCCCGTTCTGTGGTTCTCTAGTAACAAGTAACTTGTCTCTTGTAATTTGTTAAGCTTTTGAAACCCTTACCCTTAGTGTTTAATATGAATTCCTGTCTAACAGGCTCTGTATATCTTGTGGGTCAAAACTGTTGTGACCATGAAGCAAACAAACAACCTTAAGAGCTTTTAAACAATAAATAGGCTTATGACATATACATGGCTTCAAATTGTATTTTACAGGAAATGTATTAAAATTTGTCACTATAACTCTAATTTCATTTAAATACATAAATCTTTGCTTATATAAACTGGAATTAAATTTTAAATTTCCAATTTCATCTGCCAACATGCTTCATCTTTGCTGGATTTTCTGATGCTAATTGGAATGCTCTGAAGCCCACAAGACAGCCAATGACAACTTTTGGGCTATTTCCACGTTTCCAATTTGTGCTGGATACAGCAGGATGACCAAATTATGACAGAGTTTTCTCTTCCAAATCAATCAACTTTTAACACAAAGATTTCCTCAAGAGTCAAAGACTCTAAAAGAGAAAGGTTTAAATTTTGGATATTGCAAGCTCAAATCACCAAGTGAAATTTGATCCTTGAACATCTAAATCAATGATTAAAATGTTTCATAGATAGACTTAACCTTGAAAATACCAAGTCTAGAGACAGCCTCTTCAGGAGACTTGTGTTGATACATAGTCATCATTTGATTTAGTCTTATATCTAAAGTGGTACAAAATATTCTTATATTCTATAATTTTATATAAACATAACTTCATTTTATAGGTTAAATCAGGTCTTCCCTCAAAAAAAAAAAAAAAAAAAAAAAGGTATGCTGGAGACCTAAACCCCATTACCCTCAGAATGTGATCTTATTTGAATATAGGCTCTTTATAAAGATAGTAAAGTTAAATAGAGGTTAAGAGGATTAGCCCTCATCCAGTATGACTGGTGTCATTATAAAATGTTAAAATTTGGAAACAGAAAAAGAGATGTATAGGGAGATAACTGTGTGAAGAAACACAGGGAGAAGATGACCATCTACAAGCTAAGGGAAGAGATATAGCTTTCAGAAGAAACCAATCCCAATTTAAATACATTTCTGTTCTTTAAGCTACTCAGTTTTTCCTACTTTTTGGAAGCAGCCCTAAAAAACAAATAACACAGGCCGGGCACGGTGGCTTTCACCTGTAATCCCAGCACGTTTGGAGGCCGAGGGAGGCAGATCACGAAGTCAGGAGTTTGAGACCAGCCTGGCCAACATGGTGAAACCCAGTCTCTACTGAACACATACATACACACACACACACACACACACACACACACACACACACAATTAGCCGGGCATGGTGGTGCACACCTGTAACCCCAGCTACTTGAGAGGCTGAGGCAGGAGAATTGCTTGAACCTGGGGGGCGGAGGTTGCAGTGAGCCGAGATTGCACCACTGCACTCCAGCCTGGGCGACAGAGCAAGACTCTGTCTCAGGAAGCAAAACCAAAAACAAACAAAAAAACAAATACACATCATATTTATTATCCTAAAATTACCAAATTATGTGTGTGTATAAAGTAAATATGTATTTATATATGGTAATATGATATGCCAAAGTATAATTCGTTATTTTAAACATATATAACACACATGTTTCCATATATTTTACAACTAGTAATTTTACAATGAAAACATTTAAAATTTATTGTTCCTCTCATGATTTTTTTTTGAGACAACACCTGACAATCTAAAAGTGGCAGTCCCTTTTAGATTGGCATTTTTGAAAGAAAAATAAGAAGTATTTGAGAATAATTGAGTTTTAGTTTTCCTGATTAGTAGCAAGTACCATGTCTCCTTAATCCTTAAAAATATGAAAATCAATTTTATTGGCTGCTGTTTAGGAGATAACTCATTTTTCAATTCTTCTGATTAAATTCATCTTGAGGATAATGTAGTTATTTTAAGATGTAGAAATAAAGTCATTCCTAGTGAAGTTCTATTTCAGGTTCACATAAAAGAAATCCTGCGTTTTCAAAGAATCACTGGAAATTTTCATGATGCCTAGAATCACAAGAATCTCCTCATCACCTAGGAATATTTGGGCCATTAACCAGCAGTGTGAACTTGGCAACATCACCTAACCTTCATGTGTCTATTTTTTCTCAATTATACAATAGAAATGTTGAACTGGATGAGTTGCTTGTTCTCTTTTGAACTCTCATGGCAATTATCACCTCTACCATTAATATCACACTTTTTTTCTATTGTTAGTATGTTTCCGTTGTGAAATCTTGTTTAAACTCTTGTATGTTTTAAATTTTAAAATGTTTTAAAAGTACTTGAAAGGGCAGATACAGTTTAAATTTTTATTGCAATGCTCCAACAACACTGACAGCACTGCTACATAGACATTTTACTTTTTTCTTTATTCCTTTCTACACTGCCCAGTGCATTTTCTAATATGAATAAAATGAATTGAGACAGAAAATAGAAAAATACATCTGAATTTTTCGTAGGCAATGTCTTTATAAATCTACCCTAACTTATTAACTGTTTAAAAACACTTCAAAAAAAATATTTAGGCCAGGGGCAGTGGCTCATGCCTGTAATTCCATCACTTTGGGAGGCTGAGGCAAGAGTGTCACTTGAGGCCAGGGGAGTAAGTGCAGCCTGGGCAACATAGGGAGACTCCATCTCAGAAAAAAAAAAAAAAAAAAAAAAAAAAAAAAAAATATATATATATATATATATATATATATATATATATATATAGCTGGGCACGGTGGTGTGTGCCTGTGGTTTCAGCTACTGAGGAGGCTGAGGTGGGAGGATTGTTTGAGCCTGTGAGTTTGAGACTGCAGTGAGCCGTGATAGCACTATTGCGCTTCATTCTACATGGCAGAGTCAGACCCTGTCTCAAAAATAATAACAACCACTTTTTTATTTAGAACGTTTATGGATATATAATAGCTGTGCATATTTATGGGGTACATGCAATGTTTTGAAATATGCATAAAATTTGTAATGATCAAATCAGGGTAATTTAGGGTATCCATCACATCAAACATTTTTCATTTATTTGTGTTAGCTTCATTCCAATTCTACTCTTCGTTATTTTAAAATACGCCACAAATTTTTCTTAATCATAGTTGCCCTACTGTGCTATCAAACACTGGATCTTATTCTTTTTCTCTAACTGTATTTTTGTAAACATTAACCATTCTTTCTTTATTCCTAACTCCTACTACCCTTCCCAGCCTCTGGTAACCATCATTCTACTTTCTATCTCAATTTATTCATTTTTTTTAGCTCCCACATATTAGTGAGAACATGTGATATTTGTTTTTCTGTTCCTGACTTATTGGCCATATTTTACAACTAGTAATTCTAAAATGAAAGCATTTAAAATGTATTGGTTTTCTCATGACTCTATTTTGTGACAACACATGAAAATCCAAAAGTGACAATAGTCACTTTTAGATTGGCCTTTTTGAGAGAAAAATAATAAGTATTTGAGAATAAGAGTTTTAGTTATAAGAATATTCAGTATACTGATTTTCATCCTTTTGGGTACAGACCCAACATTGAGATTGCTGTATGACATGGTAGACCTATTATATTATTTGAGGAACCTCCATACTGTTCTCCATAATGGCTGTGCTAATTTACATTCCCACTAAGAGTGCATGAGGGTTCCCCTTTCTCCACATCCTCACCAGCATTAATTACGGCCTGCCTTTTGGATAAAAGCCATTTTAACTGGAGTGAGTGATTCTTCTTTCTGGAAATACTATCATTGAAGAATTGTCCCAGTGTATAAAACCCAGTTATAATTACAATTTTTATTTTAATGTTTAATAGCACTTTAGTATCATTTGCACAGAAATAAATCCTTTAGCAGTGGAGGAGAACAGTACAAAAGGTCAACATCTTTGACAGTTTCTTACAAATTTCAATGAGTACCTACTATATGACCCTACCCAAGCCGTAGTGACAATTATTAAGGAATCAATTGAAAATAAATGTCCTCACATCAGTCAGAAGATCAATACTTTTAAGTCTCCTTTCATGGCAGTGTTCTAGTGCAGACACAAGTTTCAATGGCCAGAAATCTACATGAAGATCACACTGTTAAACCTAGAGCTAATTTCTGTCTGTTGAGACAATGGCCGAGAAGGGATAAAAGTCCTAAACACTTGTGACTGCTTTCTCAGAAAATAATAACAGATCTAAAACTAGACAATAGTGGATTAGTAGATACAAGCTGAATTTTTACTGTTGGATCCTGAGAAATACAGGCTCCAAATTTCCAAATGAGAGTAAATATTTTGTGTTGTCTAATGAGCTTAAGTCTGTAATGTAGGCGAAATTAAATATCCCAATTTAAAAATATAATGCATTAGAGGAATATATTAGGGAGATCAGAGCTTATTAAAAGAAAATCTGTGTGTAGCCTGACACAGAGGGATCCTTGAAAAATAGTCATGGCACAGATTCCTTCCTGGGGGCTTTGTAGGTTTGACCTTTGTAATGAAATAATATGAGAGAGAATTACTGAAATTCACTTAGGATGCAATCTGAGTTTATAAATTTAGGTCAGTTGTTGGATTTAGTTATATTTTCACTTTTGTATTATGTAAAAATGAAATATACATATATTTTAGTGAATAATCCACTTCCAAAATAGCTAAAATTCCATGTAAAATATGTCCTCTGGAGTCCTTCTAAGCTAAATTCCATACATTTTAAGTTTTCTGTGTTATAAAAGTTGTGAAAAATCAAATTAACTAGTCAAACAAAGGCAGATGAGAGACCTACTGCTAGTTTGCAAGTAGCATTGAAGATTTGACTGAAAAATCTGTGAACAAGGCTTTTTTTATTCCCATTGCTTAAGAAAATGGTGCTACACAGTAGTTTGTTGATAAATATGTATGAATTACAGGATGAATTAATAATAGATTATTCTCATGGTCCCACCATACACATTCAACATTTTTAATTCTTTTTAAAGTAAATTTTGTTTTGTATATAAGAAGTTATTTGTAAACTTTAACTTTGATGTTAATTTGGCTTTTAGCACTTTTCATATCTCATTAGACACATATGTGTAATATATTCCACCCTTGATATTAAGCATAATGCTCCTGTGGGATTTAATCTTTGCATTATACACAGAATAGTGTCTTACAGTACAAAGAACTCAGTGTTTAAAGTGTTAATTATAAAAGAATGAATGGATAACTGTATGAATGAATAGAATGATTATGATATGTTGTAATAGTGATACATAGAAAAGTAATAATCTTAATTACTAAAAAGTCTACATCTTGTTTTTAATATTATTCAGCCATGTAAGCAGTGAGGGTGATAGAGTACCTCCAGGTAAGCATTTTAGAAAAAAAAGTTAGAGAGGTAAAGTTTACATGATGGGATTATAAGTTAAATGTTATGTCTATATTCTATCTAAATGCTTAGAAACATCTTTTTAGTGATAAAGTTCACTTCTGTGCATGCAAATTGGGTAATTGTGTATCTAATTGACCACTTAGTTTGTAGTTGAGTAATTATTGTCATCAACTGCGTGTTTGCACATTCAATGAACACCAGGTGAAAATGTTAATTAGGTTAATAATTTTAAATAATTTTTGTTATTAAAGAAGCGTGTTTTTCTGCTCTTGCTGCAGTTTTGCAATTGCTGTTTAAAATAGCTTTCACATGGCCTTCCAACATTGGAGACACAGATTAGAAGCTCAGATTCAAGCAGATGATTGGGTCAATACATCTCATTGAGGAAACCATTTTATAGAGGCTTATCATTAATGCATAAAAGGCTATTATATTTCAAAGTAAGTTGAGAAGAGATAGTAATGTGTGACAAATACCAATTTTCCTGTGGTTATATTGAGGGACTCCATGTACTTCTGGCCAAACTTTATTCACTTTCTTAGCCAGAAAATCTTACTGTGTACAGTTCACTTCCTTGTAAGTATATGAGTAAAATAATGTTTTTTAATAAAACAAAATCTAAGCAATAAAATTTGACCTTTATTTCCCTTAAATATAAATGAAATGAGTGTATATTAACTATTACTGAATTAATATCAAATATTTGCATCTGAAGCAAATGAAAATAATTTGAAGACCTGAGTTTTTCATCTTTTCTGCTACTATAGCAGAAAACCTTTTATGTAGGCTTGCTTAGTCAACAACTTGTAATCAAATCTCTCCTGGAGCAAATGCTGGATGATTTTCTATCATTTTCTCAAGTTATCAAAACTGCCTCAGGTAGTTGGGTCATTAAATAGCAATAGGTATCAACAAAAAGCAACCTCACATCATTAGTGCTAATGATGTCTCAGGCTTACATCTAAAAAATGACATATGGACTTCAGAATAATTTAAGTTGACTTCAGTGGCAGATATTTACTGTAGGATAGTTTTAAGACAGCCATCGCCAGCTCAGGGGAAAGGCACAATAAGAATTATTTCAACAAAATATTTGTATCAGAGTGTAATAGTGCATCTGATCCACTTAATTTTATGAGGATGATTAATCAATGTTCAACAATGACTGAATAGTATACACATATATTAATCGGTAATCAACTTGACCTTAAGCAATTATTTTACTTGGATTCCTCAGCAAAATATGTCTAAAACTTAGCTAAATTTTGTGATCTGTTAAAGAAGATTACAAAACCTTTTCAAATGTTAACAAAAATGCCTTAAGAAGGTCCTAAATCTTGGATTCTCTAACTGTTCAAACTTATAATATTTCATTTTTCTTGAATTTTGATTACTGACTCAGTTTCTTCTTAAATATTGAGGCTAAGTTAAAAATAAAGCATGAAGAAGCTATTAGAGGCTGTAGTTTCTCGATCATTATGTAGTTTTTATACTGAGAGTAAAAAAAAAATATGAAAGTAGACCCCAAAAATAGATTATCATTATAATTTAGTAACTTGTATTTTCAAAATTTAATAAAAATTGGGCTATGAAGTTACAAGGTGACAGGAAAGTAAACTAGCTCAAAATAGAAGAAAAAGGAAAACAGTCATATTAAAATATTTCTAGGTTGTGAAGATATACTAAAAAAAAAGATACTAAATAAATAAATAAAATGCTACAAACATGTTTGGTCTTCATGAGAACAAATTATCCTCTCAAAAGAACAAAATATTTTATAATTTCTAACTTATTTTGATGCATTCATTTTCTATTGATGTCTCAACCTTCTGTAACCTAACTTCCATTCCCCACCAGAATAGACAAAAATAAAAGTGATCATAAAACATCAGCCACCTACTAATTTCTAAAATCAGTGGCCTGCTACTTTATATCAGGGTAGCATTTTGCACTTGGCTCCAATAAACACTTTCTTTGATTTTAACTCTTCTTCTTCCTTGATACTAACCAGACCTCTCTATTCTCTTCTTGTCAAGGGTCAAATTTTTCTTTTTTGTATTTATTTTTAATTGGCACTTAATAATCATACATATTTATGGGGTACAGTGTTATGTGTCAATACACATGTACAATGTGTAATGAACAAATTGGAGTTATTAGCATATTCATCATCTCAGATATTTATCACTTTTTTTTTGTTGAGGTCATTCAAAATCCTCCATTCTAGCTATATTGAAATATACAATATATTATTGGTTTTTCTCTAACTCAGTGTTTGAAAATGATATAGCAAAGTTTATAGCCTCTGCCTTTCTATTTGTTTTTAATAATCAGCTTCTTCTGTGAGGTGATTGTCTAGTCATATGTCTGCCATAATCTATAATTTCTATCAAGATGTAATTCTTGAATGGTTTACTAATTTACCCAACTATCTGGTACATGTCTTTGGAGGCAGTATGGATGTCTCCGAGTCTATTTGTCCATGCAGAATTCATTACTTTCTGTTTCCCTAGGCAGTGCAAAGTAAAGCAAGAATAAGCAAACAGTAATAAAACCACACAAAGACAGCCTGTTCTCTCTGATTGTATTCATTACTTTTTGAGTAGGGTCAATATGCACTCATCCTCTGAACTGAAAAAACCATGAACATATTGGTCCTGTGAACCCCGCCCATAATATATCTGGTACCCAATTTCATAGCTTCCATTTTCTAAACATTATTTTGTAAGCTCTTATCTTTGACATCATTGTTTTTACTTTAGGCCATCAACATTTCCTTCTGCACTATCGTTACTGCCCTGCCTTATAGCTTTGAGAATCTCCTCATTGCCAAGTGGAACCCCATGTTTTTTAGAAATTTACTTCAACCTACCTTTCAATCCCATCTCTTGATATTTTTCTGAATTTAACTAAAATAAAAGCAGCTTTTATTGTGGATATGAACAAAAGCTTTAATAATAGGTTGCAATAATTTTATTTGTTATAGGCCAGTTAAATTATAATTAGCAATTTTAAAATCAACAAGAATAAGAGAAGTTATTTGTGTAATAATTTATATTTCAGACCATAAAATCAAACTGTTTATGTAAAGCTCAATGGCAAATTGATAGCGAATGTTTTCTTTTTTCAGTTTTTCATAAAGGATGATTCAAAATTATAATAACAAAGCTAAAGAAAACTATATTTTTGTGAAATGGAAGATTTATGTTGTCAACTATCAATTTGGACTAATAGTCAGCTAGAAATTGTTATACTAAGCAACTAATATCAGCAATGTTTTGTTCAGCAAGTAAATATTATGAGAAGGCAGAATTTTATGTTACTAAGCGGTCAATATAAAATTTTTCATGTTTTTCCTTCTGAGAGTTAAAAATAAAAATTTTGTATATGAAACATTTAGAGTTCTCAATCATTTCTTTCCATTTTAAAGATTTAATTTTTCTTAAAGCTGAGAAAAATATCAAGAACATAACAAGAGGGGTAGTTGCTAAATAAATTTATATATATATGAATTATATATATATAGCTCATTAACAAAGTTAACAGTTAAGTAGTTGAAAGGAACTACATATATATATATATATATTTCATTATCAAATTTGACCATTTAAGGGAAAACAATATTTTGGCCTTCCATCTGCCATCTCATCCCCAACCCTATGCTGGCCAATAATAATTGGTTTTAAAGCTCCTTCTCCCACAACACCCCTAAAAAATGTTAAATTGTAGCATCTTTAAACTCAGACTGAACCAAACATTCCTATTTTAGTGTGATGATTTATCTAAATTCTGATGTGTAGCACAGTGCGAATGATATCATTTAAATCGAATTTTAATGAGGGGCAAAAAGAAAGACAGTTTATAATTTCTCGTATTTATCTAAATATATTAACTGTCTCAAGGAACAGCTTTGTGAGCCAAGTCATATGTATCATTGTAAATTGGTGGTATAGAAAAACATGGAAACAAATATTTCTTTATATTGTGTGTAATTAGGACAAAAATAAACGGCCCACAGACTGAAGGGCATATCCTAGTTACTCTTTCTGGCTTTCAAATAACCATTTATCATAGGATTTCTGCCCGCAACTGAACCTGCTGTATTCTTTCATTGGGACTTAGCAAGTAAACTAAATCAAGCTCTCGTTCTAAATACTATTCGCCACTTTGACAGTCTAGCCTAAGTGTAAACAAGGCTAACGGGATAAGATCTAAGTATTTTTGCCTTTTTTTCTACAAAATCTATAAACACCCCAAAACTAAGTGTGGATTTCGGGTATGCAGACCGGCATGCTAAATGACTATTTGTTTACTATAAAATTTTCATTTTCTCCTTCTTCACAATTTTCATCCTATCAAGATTTCTTTGTCTTATAGGTTCTATTTATAAATAGTGTTATGACATTCATGTACTCTCATATATTTTAATCTCTTAGAATGATTTCCATGTTAGTATCCAGACTTTATACTGTAGGGAGACATTTACAGTGTTTGAAACATATTGCATTTTGTTACAGTCATTCAAAATACTGCCTTAAGCATCACTGCCTCCATCAGCGCCTCTGCATATGCCAAATATCTGGAAAGATCTATTAACAGATGCCTGTTTACTCTAAAGTGATATTAACATTCCTTATCAGACTGAATTAATTGATTGAGTATAGTAGAAGAGTGACTTGCATAGAAGATGTGTGTGCCTCCAGGAACAGCAAGCCTTATCAGCTGGTTACACACAAGCCTTTTCCACCTTAAACTTGTGTGTCCCATATCACAGGCAGAGTCTAGTGCTAAATGCACAAAAAATATATATATATTTATTAGATACATGTCAATTTTCATCTGTTTAGTGAAAATACTTTTAATAACTGCTTAATCGGATCCACCTTTATCTAGATAGATTTCTAAGAGTACACAGTTTTGTTTGTTTGTTTTTAACCACTATGTTAGTAGGACACAATCTTCATAGTAAGTAATCTGTGCAATAGCACCGAGAAGCCAGTAATATAGTAATATAGTAACAAAAATAATTACCGTAATCACCATCATTATAGCAACTTACAGTGCATGTAATATTGCAATAAGTTTTTGATAGAATATTTTCTTGAAGTCAGTAAAAACCCTGTGAGGTAAGGAGTATTTTTCTTATACAGGAGCTTCTTAATAATTGTTAATTTCTTACATCTTCATATAGATTATTTCCCAAAGTCATGAGCTAAGAAGTGACAAAATTTGAACAAAAACTGTTTTTTCTGATTCCTAAGGTCTATGTTCTTTTCACCGAACAACAGGTAACTGCAAAGAACAATAACCGTGACAATAAAAGTCACCAAATTTTGGCTCTAGATTATACAGGAATCCCAATAAAATTTTAGTTACTTGAGTAGTATAAAGGCATCTACTTAGATATAGATCACACTTTTTTTCCTTATGCCTAGATCTCTTGAACCAGAAAGTTAGCAAAAGTGGATGTTTAAGTTTTAAATAATGTATTCTAAAGACTTGTTTCCACTTAATAAAACTAGATTGAGACCATGCAGAATTTTCCATATTGAGATAATTTAAAATTATTTTGCCCTACTCTGAAAAGTTTAAGTCTGATAGGTAAACTTTATGATATGGTGACAAGACTGTGCGAAGTATTTAACTCTAATTCTCTGAGCCTTGGTTTTTTGATTTGTAAAACAGAGATAATAAACCCATTTTAAAAATAGGTGAAAAGTATTTTTCATTATTTCTGGCACATAGTAAATATGCACCAGAAGTCAGACATTAATATTTGAATTTTTAAAAAGTACTGCAGGTAAATTATCTCAGTGTGTTTAAATAATAAAAGTATCACTAAGAACCCAGCAAAAGACAAACTATATGTTAAAGCACAAAGTACTGAAAGAATATACCTCTAAAAGAACAAGTGTAATTGCGTATAACACACATTAACTAAAATGGGGTCTCTAGTTTATAGAATCATTCCTCAGTAATGGTTTCTCTTGGTCTCCCAAAGAAATAAACTTTATGTGAACAATTAGATCATGATTTTTCTGTGCCCTTCCTTTTGTCTTTTTTTTTCTCCTTTTTTTTTTTCTTTCTATTTTTCTCATCTTTTCTTCAGGTATCACAGGCATTAACCTATAGGCATTCTCCCAAGTCACTTGGTTAATTTTGTGGGAATGATTGAGTTTCCAAAATACCTTTATTGACTTGGTATCTGTAGGCCATGCTAACTGCTACTAGGAAATTAACTGAAAGTCAAGCTTATCAAATGTTTAGGATAATTATTTCTATGATGGAAATTCTGGGTCCCATTTTTCTAAAGCAGTAATGGTATAGAAAAAATATACTGAAAGCTGTATAACCAGTGATTCTTAGATGCTCACTAAGTATTTGTCCAATAGACAAAACATCTTTGCAAACTCTTTAATTTCTAAGATTTATCTTAATATTTTAAATCATTTTACTATTATAATCTAAAATATACCCATGAGATGTAAGATTAATAAGTGTCACTATTAAGGAAAAAAAAACATGCTATTTAGTGCTTGTTACTAGGAAAATAGAATATATTTTCTTATTTTTCTATGGAGAAGTCAAAATAACTGAATATATGAAAAGCATGTGAATATTTTTCTACCAGTGAGTCAGTAGAGATATTAATTTGAATCATAGGTTAAAAATAATCTGAAAAAGTACACCTTAGCATTGCATACTTTAAAAAGCATTTCATATAACTCTATGAATATAGCTTAGGAAATATTGAATTTTCAATAACGAAATTGATTTGGCTAGAACTCTTTGTAAAGAAATAAAACCACTAAAATTTAAAGCCTCTGCCATGTGATGTTTAACAGGAAATTTTATAAGCATATACTGTTCTCTGAAATTTCCTCATGAAGAAATTTTAGGGATTTTAAAGAACATTAGTCTTTTCCTGTAGTTGCTCATAGATTAAGTGCTAATTCAATAAAACTGGCTTTCATTTGTGTGTGTACATATATATGTGCATTATAGATACATATGTATGTGCATTATAAATACATATGTACAGATATCCATATATATGTATGTATATATTGAAAACATGTTTCTATTAATTAGTGCATATGTCTTTGCTATATATTTTGAATGTATATACAATGATTTTTCTAGGTTTTTTGGTTCAATGTATTGAAAAGAGTATTAGAATAGATTTTCTGATCATCTTTACATGTGGTAAAATTGAATAGAATATTTAGGCTTTACCTCTTTATAAGAATTGCTGGCAGCCTTGGAACTGTTGTCAATTTACATGTTTATTCTTGTTTAAAAGCTTATCCATAATTTTTTTAAAAAAATAAATCTTTTTAAGATGATGAATTTATGAGATCTCTGAAGAATAATCTTCATTATACTTGGAGATTATTGTTTTATTTGCTGTTGCTGATGAAACTTTGAACTTCATTCTGTATATACTCTTCAAACACTCCCTCTATCCACAGTTATCTTTAGTTAAAAGCATAAAGGTTGAGCATTTTATTAGAAGTCTAATATTTACATTATTGTAATACTAAAATCTTAGTCACTGTGTTGCTGGTCTCAGGCCTCCCTCAACTGTGAATTAATATTTATTTTTCAAGCTTTTCTCCCTTACCCCAGTTTTTTCTCTCTTGTCCTTTTTTTTTTTTTAAGTTTGCCAAGAAAGTGATAAATAAATCAAGCATACGGAATATAAAAACACTAAGCAAATTTGTTTAATCTGATAATTAAGAATCTGAAATTGTTCTGGTTTGTTATAATCATTAGACAAATTTTTATATCATGGTATTGAACTAAAGAGAGAAATAAGGAGGAAATGAAATGCATTTGAATATTAAATGATATTGTTAAACTTGATAAGTATAAAAATTCATGAAAATAGAATGATGTTTTATTATCCAAATAGAGTCTATTTTACAAAACACTAGATGGTAAACTAAAAATGGTTAGGGCAACATCTGTTTTGCTTACCTATGTCACTCAAGCTTCTGGCAAAGAACTTGGACAATCCTAGTTAAAATGAGTCATATAGATCATATATAGATCACATATAGTTAAAATGAGTTATATAGATCATATACATAATATATAAGATAACAAATCAGTGTGAACCATGTCTTGCATATGTTCAGCTTAAAAATGAACTAGAGTGCAGCAAACCACCATGGCACAGATACACCTATGTAACAAGCCTGCATGTTCTGCATATGTATCCCGGAACTTCAAAGTCAAAAAAACAAAAAAAAAGAGAGCTAAAGTGCAATGACTTCAAAAGACAGATAAATATGGAAGTTAAAATAAAGATTTATTCATTCATTCAATCAGTCAGCAAATATAGAATTTCTTGAATATCACTTACTGGGATAGGAACTGAAGATGTATGTTGAGACTTGAACCCCATACTTCGTTTCTAAGGAAGACATTTTATCCCCTGGAAAAAAAAGAAAATGGGCAATACCATTCAGGACATGGCATGGGCAAAGACTTCATGTCTAAAACACCAAAAGCAATGGCAACAAAAGCCAAAATTGACAATTGGGATCTAATTAAACTAAAGAGCTTCTGAACAGCAAAAGAAACTATCATCAGAGTGAACAGGCAACCTACAGAATGGGAGAAAATTTTTGCAATCTATCCATCTGACAAAGGGCTAATATCTGGAATCTAAAAAGATATTTAAAAAATTTACTAGAAAAAAACAAACAACCCCATCAAAAAATGGGCAAAGGATATGAACAGACACTTCTCAAAAGAAGACATTTATGCAGCCAACAGACATATGAAAAAATGCTCATCATCACTGGTCATTAGAAAAAATGCATTAATTTTTAAGTAGTAAAAATATTCAGTGCTCATAGTAGAAAAGGCAAATTTTACCATTTAGTAGGAAAATTACTTCTAAAAATATGCAATTATATAAAATATTTTGATTACTTCATTTGTTAAAATGATTTATACATAATTTTAATTTATTATTTAATAATCAATAATTTATTAATTGGGCAGATAATACATTAGAGACAGTGAAGACAGAATTAGAAAATCTTATGTGGCAGAGGACTGACAAACAAAATGCATGTAAGGAATAATCCTTGTTCTTCATAAAGTACTAACTGTTTCTCTGCATGCCTTGTGAGATCAAAGAGGAGAAAAGGGTATTGGATAAGATCTTTGACCCTCATTGTATTTGGGCAGCCCTCTGCTGTAAACTTAGTTTTTTCTCCTTTTCAGAAGAGTTATCTGAATTTTTAATATCAAATCTTACAAAATAGAAAGCAGAGAAGAAAGAGCAGTTATGGATTGATATCATACTCAATTATACATGAAATATTGTCATGAAGATTTTTAACCCAAGCAAGAAGAGAGTCATAGCTGTAAACATAAAGCACCACTTTCCTACTAAAAAGAAAAAATCCATTCCTTATTATGAGATTATATGCTACAAACTGAACTTCACATTATAGAATTTCCAATGTTCAGGTCTTAAATTAGTAGTAATGTCTAATAGATGAGTTTTGCTTTTTTCCGTAATACATTGTAAGGTCTAGACCAGTCATTGTCAACTAGGGGTGATTTTGCCTTCAGGAAACTTTTGGCAATGTCTGGAAACATTTTTCATTGTCACGCTGGAAATGGTAGTGCTACTGACATCTAGTGGATAGGGGCAGGGATGCTGTTACACGTTGTACGATGTACAGCACAGCCTCCCACGGGAATTACTTATGCCAACTGTGGCAACATAGAGAAAACCTCTACATGATGGTACATAACAATTCATTTTATCCTCACAACAACCCTTAGGATACACACTAATGTATCAGCATGTTTTATCTAAAAGTACTGAGCTACAGGGATGTTAAGCAGAATTTTCAAATTTATAGAGGTGGAATAGAAACCCAGATAACTTGGATCCAAATATCTCTCGCTTAACTCCCATTCTGGAGTCTCTGTGTACTTTCTAGGGTTTTTCCCTCAAGTTTATCACTGAATACCATACCTTTACAGCATTTTTATAAATAGGATTAATATAAGAATTTTCTTTACCTCATTTCACCCTTTGAAATCAATTACTAAATCTTCCATACAATGGAGTAAATAAATCATCCAACCAAACAGCATTCTCTGTTTCTATTCTGCTTCAGGTTCATGCTAGGAATTGTAGACTAAAAAGAAAACAAGGTTTGAATAGTGTAAGAAACACAAGTCAATGCTCAATTTCGTTGGCTCAACAGTGTCTACTAAGACAGTTCATAGAAGAGGAAGATTGCTGAATGCTTGAGCCACAGGGGAAAGCTTCAGAGAGGAAGCCAGGCTGGAGCCTAACTTTTACAGTGCTCTTGATTTACTTGAGTTCTCTTGTTTATTTTTATATCTACTTCACTCTCATAACTTTTCTCCTTTTCAATGTTTCATTTAATTAAATCCAATACATATTTACTGAGAAGGCACTGTGTGTTCATCTCTTCTTTAGACACTGCAAAGTGCATGAAGCATTTTTACAGAATTTTTGCCTGTAAGAAAATAAAAATCTAAAGAGACAAGGCATAGTTAGACTAGGAGTTACATAACAGTAAAAGAAAATATATGAGAGATATTGAAACAGCACATAATTAAGCATTAAATTAATTGTATGGGCCGGGCTCACGCCTGTAATCCCAGCACTTTGGGAAGCCGAGGTGGGCAGATCACGAGGTCAGGAGATCAAGACCATCTTGGCTAACACGGTGAAACCCCATCTCTACTAAAAATACAAAAAAAAAAAAAAAATTAGCTGGGCGTGGTGGCAGGCACCTGTAGTCCCAGCTACTTGGGAGGCTAAGGCAGGAGAATTGCTTGAACTCGGGAAGCAGAGGTTACAGAGAGCCGAGATCGCACCACTGCACTCCAGCCCAGAGACAGAGTGAGACACCATCTCAAAATAAATAAATAAATAAATAAATAATAATTATATGGATAGTCAAACAAACCAAAGCAGAGAGTATTATTTATTTTTAAGATGTAAAGACCAGGGCGGTGTTTGTAGTAGAGATGGGCTTAATTGGGGCTTTGGTTAAGATAAACGAAGTGGGGAATGGAAGACTTTCCAAATTATAAGACCAATCAGAATGAAGTCACCTGTATGAGAGTGAGCATGACAGTTCATAGCTAAACATCTTCTCTATTTTTTTTTGGTAAAATGTCATTTATAAAATGTATATTACATTAGCAGAAAACATGTTCATTCTTTGATATTTGCACTGGTAACTTTATAGAAAATTAATTATTTTTGAATGTGCTCATCTACATTTGAATCTGCGTTCCATAGTTACATTGAGTCATTTATTGAAAAATGAATTGTTATTATTGGTTTAGTCATTCTTTCAGATAAGAAAGCCATAATTATACATAATTTTCTCATCAAAAATAACCTAAGAACCTGGTAGGGCTAGGGATAGAGCTAGTTCAAGTTCACCTCTTTAGGAACACTGTCTTCCCATTTTAGCAATCTAACAGTATCTGATATATATGGTAGCTCATATGTATCAAGCATGATGTAATTTGTCAGAAATATCTCTGAAGATAACCTGGCTCACGCCATAATCCAGCATTTTGGGAGGCCGAGGCGAGTGGATCACCTGAGGTCAGGAGTTCGGAGCAGCCTGGACAACCTGCAAAGTCTCATCTCTACTAAAAATACAAAAATTAGCTGAGCATGGTGTGTGCACCTGTAATCCTAGCTACTCTTGGAACTGAGGCAGGAGAATTGCTTGAACCTGGGGGGCAGAGGCTGCAGTGAGCTGAGATCACGCCGTTGCACTCCAGCCTGAGTGACAGAGTGAGACTCCATCTCAAAAAAAAAAAAAACAAAAAAAAAACAGAAAATGCCCTGAATCAAAAATAAAAATGGAAATTAAAAATAAAAACAAAAACAAAAAAAATGGAATCACTTTTAAATGATCAAAGTTATCATGTCCAGTAGTAGAAAAAGTCAAAATCATGCACCACCTGCTAGGATGCAATGAGAATATAAAATGACTTCTATTGTATTCCTGTACAAAATTCTTAACCTGATTTCATCATGTGGGAACACCCAACAAACCAAAATTGAGGAACTTTCCACAAAATTACTAGTCCTGAAGAATTTAAAAAAATGCTAGTGCCATGAAAGGCAAGGAAAAACTGATGAGCTGTTCGGGATTGCAGGATACATAGGAGGCATGACAACTAAATGCAAAGCATGTTTGGGTTGGTTCTTTTTGCTGTAAAGGAAATTATTGGACAATTGGAAGAACTTAAATTTGTCTTTGAATGAGATTAAGTATAAATGTCAATATCCTGATTTTGATGGTCATAATTTGGTCATATACAAGATCTTTTTGTGTGTGTGTGAAAAATATTCACTGTAGGATTCAAGGATAATTGGGGCGTCATGTCTGTAACAATCTCCAATTGTTCAGGGGCAACAATAATATGCATACATTTATATTCAGAGGGAAATTTATAAGGCAAATAATGTAAAATGTCCACAATTGGGGAATCTGAATTGAGAGCATATAAGAGTTTTTTCTACTGGTCTTACAACTTTTCTGTAAGCTTGACATTATTTTATAATAGAAATGGTTGGAAAATAAGTATTTATAACATCAGTCATAGAGAAGCTATTTCAGCCAGCTATGGAAAACCGAAATTGTGTTGAAAGGAAATGCAGCTATAATTTAAATCAACACTTAAATTATGGCATTGAACTCTTTATTAAAACTGTCTTAGTATCCATGATAAGTTGCCATGAAAATTTCACACCATTGTTTGAATTTGTTTTAAATAACTTCCTATAGAAAATGAAGCAGACAAATAAATCTACTACACTGTTACTCTGACATTTTTCACAGGATGAGGAGACAGTACTTATAGGATGAAACACTTTTTTTTCTTTGTTTATATCCACCTCAGGCAACATACAAACACAGATATTTTTCAAAAAAATCTTTAATAGCGCATGTTATCAGATGCATTAAGATGATTATTCAGATGAAATTCACTTGTATTTTGTTCTATTGTTGATAATGAGAATTTCCACAAAAGCCTGCTTTTGAATAAAAATATTATTAATGAGAAAAGGCATTTAATTTTGGAAAAAGAAAGCACGTACACATTGATGTTTGTGATCTATCAGTGGGAAAAGAGTTAATATTGGGAAATTTTAAAAATGCAAACACAGATTCTCTTAAAAATCTTCAAAACTTTAAAAATATACATAAAAATACGAAGTGTAATTTGTTTTTCTAACTCCTGTCAATACCAGATGTGGGGATATTACAGTAACTACCCAAATAAACTAAATTTGAATTTAGATAGTGTTAATATTTTATCTTTAGGGAGAAATTGCTTAAAACAGGATTCATACTGTTTATACTACATATGCATTAAAGCGCAACAAATAAAAACGTGAAAAAAAGCATGATGTATTTAGTATATAAACTACTAGGAAATTTTAGTGTTTTTTACTTATTAAAGAATTGCAGGCTTAAGTGGGTGGATCACTTGACGTCAGGAGTTCAAGACCAGCCTGGCCAACATGGTGAAACCCCGTCTCTACTAAAAATACAAAAATTAGCCAGGTATGGTGGTGCATGCCTGTGATCACAGCTACTCTGGAGGCTGATGCAGGAGAATACTTGAATCCAGCTGGCAGAGGTTTTGGTGAGCCAAGATCGTGCCATTGCACTCCAGACTGGTCAACAGAGTGAGCCTCTGTATCAAAAAAAAAAAAAAAAAAGAATTGCAAATTGCAAATTATACTTAATAGTAATGATCAAAAGGCTGGAGGCATACTCTTTGTTTAAATGGCATTGAGAAATGAAGAGAAGCAAAATCAAATAAAAAAGTGATCACGTATATACAATTTTAAGGACAATATTGTACTTTTTAATATCTACTCAAACGAAGGCATTGAATATAGCCAATTTTTGGAAGAAAGTAACGAACATATTTGTTCAAACTCAAGCTCAAGTTTCATATATATATACATATATATATATATATTTTTTTTTTTTTAAGATGGAGTCTTACTCTGTCACCTAGGCTGGAGTGCAGTGGGAAGATTTCCACTCACTGCAACTTCCGCCTCCCAGGTTGAAGTGATTCTCCTGCCTCAGCCTGCAGAGTAGCTGAGATTACAGGCGTGAGCCATCACATCCGCCAATTTTTTTTTTTTTTTTTTTTTTTTTTTTAAGACGGAGTCTCGCTCAGTCGCCCAGGCTGAAGTGGAGTGGCGCGATCTCCGCTCACTGCAAGCTCCGCCTCCTGGGTTCACGCCATTCTCCTGCCTCAGCCTCCCGAGTAGCTGGGACTACAGGCGCCTTCCACCAAGCCTGGCTAATTTCTTGTATTTTTAGTAGAGACAGGTTTTCTCCATGATAACTAGGCTGGCCTTGAACTCCTGAACCTCAAGTGACCTGCCTAATTTATTAAATTTTTGCCATCTTTCAGTATCTCCCAAGACGTTTATTTGATCCTGCATCCTACTATCTCCTCCCAGTATATCATGTTGTCACCAAATGTGCAGTATCTTTTGCTGCAATCCTCAGCCAATTGCAAAACTGCTGAAGTGTCAATATGAAGCCTCTCAAGTGGGAAGAATTCTCTCTTCCTGTAGGAAAGGCGGTGCTTATGTTCTTTTAAGGCTGTCAAATGATTAGATGAGGCTCACCTGCATTATGAAAGGTGAGCTTCTTCAACAGTCTAGCAGCTTAAATGTTAATCTTATCCCAAAACGCTTTTACAGAAACACTAAGAATAATGTTTGACCACTGACTAAATATCTGGGTACCCCATGGCTCAGTCAAGTTACACATAAAAGTAACCAACACATTTTATCACAAGAAAATTTATGTAAGCCCCTTGGGATATCAGCTTTTGGTAGTACAGTTCCTTTCCAAAAATTATCTTTAAAAAAAATCTTCAAGAAATATCTTAGAAAAACTATGGCATAACAAAATTAATAGATAAACAAAATGCACGGTGTTCATCTGCTTTTGGGATTGTTGGTCAAGCGTATCATCTAATTTGTATGACAATGAGAGCTGTGAAATGTCTATATCCTAACAAACTCAGTTATAATTAGGCAATCTATTAAAATGTGAGAGTTTTACCTAAAAACTTTAAAAATTAATAGAATCTTAACACAAAAATTCATGAGAAGCTCTTAACCCTACTTAAGAAAGAATATTTTAATCCAATTTTAAAATACTGTGTTTTAAAATATAATAATTTTATATATTCAGAAAAATAATTTCTTATTTTTTCATATGGTCTTGTTTTTCATCAATGAATTTGATTCAAATACAATGAATACAAAGAAAAATAGCTTGACCTATTACCTACATATGAGTAGTATGAAAACATGAGTCATTCAGTATCCTTTCTCATAATCATAATTTTCTGTATAACCCTGAATATTTAGAGTTTCCCAGTATGGCCCCTGTTCTGAAAATCTTTATCAAGACATTCTCAATACAGTCATTACCTCCCCTGTTCTAACTGCCATCTTTTATCTCCTATTCAGAAATTTCAATTGCTCTCATAAGAGTCCAGAGATTGTTTTCTGTTCAAACAGCCTCTCCGCGTCTATTAAGGTTTAACGTTCAGAGGTTTAACCGTAAATGAAAGAGTTAAATCAAATGGAATTGTCTTTTTGCTTAAAGTAATATTTCTTATGTACTCTAATCTGTTCTGTTGCTTCATGTGTTTGTATGTGAACCTCAGTAAAACTGGAATTGGGAGGTTAAATACAGATACTGCCAATTTCAGGGTATTATCGTTCATCGATGTTTATCCTAGGCATTTCATTTCTAAAGCTAAGTTTTTGTTTTGTTTTGTTTTACTTTTGATGCCCACTTCTCCCCTTCTGTCTTCCCTAACAATTTTTACTTTCATTTGGCATTACAGTACGAGAAAGAATTGTTCCTATCCGATTTTGAGAATTACTTCATTTAGTTTACTTTTCTTCACTTTTTTTTACTAACAGAAGTTAATTTTGAATATGAAATATAGATTGAACATGTCAAAAACTTACTCCGCAGATATCACCAACACAAACTGTTGATAAGAAGATAAGACAAAGATGAATGTTTTGATTATTGAAGTGAGAGAGAACAGAGAACCTTGCAAAATTTAGACAGTGTCTTGGACTGGGGAATATAAAGTCAGAATTTACTGAGAATTGGATGTTTGATTTAAGGAGGGTCTTTCAAAGTAAGAACTGGACTAGGATGGGTTAAAGACCATTCCACATTAATGCAGCCAAAAAACACATGAAAAAATGCTCACCATCACTGGCCATCAGAGAAATGCAAATCAAAACCATAATGAGATACCATCTCACACCAGTTAGAATGGCAATCATTCAAAAGTCAGGAAACAACAGGTGCTGGAGAGGATGTGGAGAAATAGGAACACTTTGACACTGTTGGTGGGACTGTAAACTAGTTCAACCCTTGTGGAAGTCAGTGTGGCGATTCCTCAGGGATCTAGAACTAGAAATACCATTTGACCCAGCCATCCCATTACTGGGTATATACCCAAAGGACTATAAATCATGCTGCTATAAAGACACATGCACACGTATGCTTATTGCAGCTCTATTCACAATAGCAAAGACTTGGAACCAACCCAAATGTCCAACAATGATAGACTGGATTAAGAAAATGTGTCACATATACACCATGGAATACTATGCAGCCATAAAAAATGATGAGTTCATGACCTTTGTAGGGACATGGATGAAATTGGAAATCATCATTCTCAGTAAACTATCGCAAGAACAAAAAACCAAACACCGCATATTCTCACTCATAGGTGGGAATTGAACAATGAGAACACATGGACACAGGAAGGGGAACATCACACTCTGGGGACTGTTGTGGGGTGGGGGGAGGGGGAGGGATAGCATTAGGAGATATACCTAATGCTAAATGAGGAGTTAATGGGTACAGCACACCAACATGGCAAGTGTATACATATGTGACTAACCTGCCCATTGTGCACATGTACCCTAAAACTTAAAGTATAATAATAATAAAATAAAATAAAAAGACCATGCCATAACAGTTCAGGATTGGTAGTAACAGCACGGTGGGAATTCAACGCAAGAGCAGCAAAAAATCTTAGGGAAAAACTGCCTGCTGATGTTTCATTGAAGAGTAGGTGGGTGTTTCAGGAAGTCTCTATAATGAACAATCAAAACCTTTGCCTTGGCAAGGTATTTCTGAAGTAATAAATCATGCTTATGAAGACAGAGGAATATTAAAGGAACACTAACGCGGACAGAGGAATAGCACAAAGTTATGTTAATATAGGCAGTAAGGAATTATTTTAGTTCTTAGTGTATAAACTGAGGGTGGGATTAGAAGGTTTTGGTTACCAAATAATATCTACATAAATGCTTTCATACCACTATCACATGAATTTGTTTCATATCCAAAGCGAGTATAGATTATTTTAATGTTGCTATAACTTTCTATAATACTATGACAAAATGCATGTCTAATAAGAAAGCTGCTTTTAAATTAACATATTCTAAAATTAAATATTTGTACCATGATTCATTTTGACATGATTGCCATTTTGCTGTGCATTTTGATTTATTCCTAGTTTACCTCCAGGCCCTGTACAGCCAGTATTTCTGCATCCTTCTACCACGTACTTTTATCTGTCTTCCAAAAAACCTCTTGATCTGATCTTTTCCTATTCCTAATACTAATATATCATCACTTATCCAAGTATAATTTGTCTTTTATTTGTTCAGTTATTTCATTCAGAAGTTAAAAAAATACTATGATCTTTTATAGAGTTTGGGCATGCAGCAGGAAGACAGATCTGCAGCCTCACAGTATTTAGTTTAGTAGATTATCAAAGATTATACATGAGAAAGTATTGTGAGAGGGTACTCATCATCTAGAACAAGAAGGTTTGGGTTATTAACGAAGATAAAAAGTGGAGTTAGGGAGATATGTAATTCTCCTGCTACATATTATTCTGTCAAGCTGAATTTTGAAAGATGAAATTATATTCCCCTGTGGAACAAGGTATAGTTTAAAATAAGGGGTATTAATTGAAGCATGAGTTACTGTGGAAATAATGTTAGCAGAATTTTGTATATAGCTATGATCAAACGGAAAATATTTTCAAAGAATAAGAAAAAATATTCTCAAAAATAATTTTAAAAAGTAAAGCTCAGATATACTGTACCAAGTTTTTTATTTAATAGGCTCACTCTACCTCTTCATGTTTATCACCTAGTGCCATCGTCTGAAGGGAATATGAACATTTAATACATATATGCATAAAATCTGTTGACTGTTTGATGAACTATATTCCAGATGCTTACTCAAATAAAATATTTCTAAATTTGGCATGATTGAACTGAAAAAAAAAAGGAGGCATCTTTGCTGAGTTAAAGTGTTTTTGTTTGAACTTACAAGGAAGCTGCAACCAGCTGGTATTGCTTACCATAGTGGTGGAAATATTTCATATTTTAGAATTAAATTATACTCTGTCCAGTCAAACAGAGACATTAAAAGGTTATCACATCAAAATAGGCATAACGTATAATTAAAGAAAAAAGCTGGTGCTTCTTCAGAATGTTAAATGGGAGTAAGTTGACAAAAGAAATAAAATGTTGTGTTTTTCCTTCATGTTCACTCCATTATTCCATGAATTATGTTAAACTTTGTCCCACACATGACCTTGAATATTTAACCACCTGCTCAATTTGATCTGGGAACACTCAGGCTTTGAAAAGCTGCCTGCATAAGACCTGACAAGAGTGTGCTTCCCAAATATGTAAAGTTTACTGCACAGGCTGAGGGAATGTGGGAATTGCTCAGCTGCCTGCAAGTATTTCTGGTCCTGAAAATTTGGGAAAAATTGCTTGTAATGCAGCTAAAGGTTTTTAAAGCCTGGGCCTGTCTATACTTGAATAGTGTCATTTAAAATGAGATTTAGAATATTATTCTCTTAGTGGGAACATCTTTTTAAGGGAGACTGTATAAGAATTGCATAGAGGCAGTTGCGCCTCAACTTGTGGGTCATTGACTTCCTTATATTTACTCTCTGGAGTACTTACACAGTGCAGACACCCATTAGAGAAATCGTGGAAATAATATATATTTACACATGCAACACACACAGATATCCATATATATATATAATAGTAGTTATTAGAAATACTATTTAAGTCATATATTGCTGTTGACTTTGAGTATTTCCTTAAATACTTTTACACTTAAAGCAGATAGAAGATTATGACAATTTATCTCCTGATTTAAAAGTGCAGGTGACTTATATTTTAGTTTGTGTTTTTTGAGGTTTCTTGAAAGGTTAACAATTACAGCACTATAGTTCATCTTATAAAAATATCTCTTTCTGATAGATCCAAAACAGCTTTATAGAATCTATAAATACCAATTGTGTTGTCGTCTTTTGTATTGTAAAAGCAGCACTAGAAGACAAACACATTTAGAAAAGGATAGCAGTTGACTTAAAGTAAGTTGTGAGTCTAACTTTAGTAGGACTATCTTGCCAAATAAAAACAAAGAAAAGTAACTTCAAGATTATATATCTTAAGAAGTTTATATTATTCTGTTACTGGTGGAAAAAAAAAACAGCTAATTTATTCTATGATTATCACATTGGGAAGTCAGGGATAAAGCTGATTTTGCTTGTGAATTAGGGATTAAAATGTACCTTCACGGCTTCATTTATTTGGAGGACCAGGACTGACTTGGTTTACTTTGGTTTATCTCAGAGTTGATTAGGAGGTGGTGTTTTGTTTTCTTGTTTCCTGACTTGGAAGATGCTATATAGACTTACAGTGGCATAAGGGTGAAATATCAATTTTGCTTTCACAGTATCCAGACCAATTACATGCCTTTTTGATATTTATAATTTTATGAGTTAAAAAGAAAATCTCCTTCTTTCTCAAATGACTGGATGACCATGTCAAATCCAATTTAGCTTTTCAAATGATTTTTTAATCTCTAAATCTACTGTATCCATGTGGTTCTGGTTATTAATTAACTTGAATTTTTCTTCCTCAAATAGTCAGACACAATGCTATGCTGCTGTTCCTAGAATCATGCTAAGCTTTACAAAGAGATTTTAATTTAATACTAGTGAGTCCTTAAGTAGAAGTTTTCAAGTCAGCCTACAATGAATATTTTTACAGGTATGAATTCCTGAAGGCTTATTTATCCTTAAATGCTTTGAGCATATTCACTTGATCTGTGGAGTGAGAGCTAATCTATTTTTAGAGATCTTCTAGCAAAATGATTTGTTGCAGCTTAGATTATTTTTTCTTATTTTTTTATGCCTTGAAAAATTGAAGAGAAAAGGAATATCTCATTGACTAGAATTCCAAAGCTCAAGGTACACTTAGGGAAGTTGAAGTCAGTGACTTTTATAACTTAAGAGAAACACGCAGCAGGAATCCATTTTATTAGAGCACTTCAGTAAAGAATCACAGCGAGGCCATTTCCCCCTCTCAATTGCAATGTAAGAAATTCTGTGAAAATAAAGATCAGTTGTATAATTTTCATGTTTACCTTTGCTTTGTTCTTGCCCCTTAAAATTTATACTTCACTCCTTTACACATAAATGTGCCTTGTTTTAGGGAAATAATTCTGTCTTCTATTTTTCATTTGAATTAATTTTGTATGATTGCTTTGCATTAATTATATTTTTTCTGTTTCTTTCTTTGATGGTGTTTTCTTTTTGTTATTTTGCAGTGAGTTATTTTATCAAAGTGAATCATTATTAAGGATCGTGTTTGTTTTCCTTTACTTAGATTTCCGTTTCTTAACAACTACTCATGTGGTTACATAGTATTGCTACATCAATTGATTTGCATGTCAATAATAAAAGTATATTCATTAGATATCTTGCTTTTTCCTCCTTTCCACTCAATATTTTTTGAAATTCTTATTACCGAAATCAATGCACCTAAAATTAGTGAAGCATTAGGTGATCATTTGTCCTTGCTTTATAATGAAAATTTGGCCATTTATATTATACAACAAAAATATTAACTTTGTTTCAAATAAAAGTGAAAATATTTATCTTTCCATTTGAATAAATGTGAAGTCATTATTGGCACTGAGGGATATAATCATACATAACTATATATGTACAATTATTCTAATTTGAATCAAAGTACAAATATTACTCTTTACTTGTCAATGCCTTTTTTTTTCTGCAGCTTATTAATTAGGAATAGAACTGACTACAAAAGTTTGTTTAAAAGAGTATGACGACTTTTAAAATATACCTTTATTTATATTCAGCTACATGGCACAATGAAATATGGTTTTTACCTTTAAAATGAATGGCATAATAAAATATTGAATTACATTATAGTGTCTAAATCAACCAATATTTAGAAAATTCTTGATTTATATATGAATTTTGGAGAATCATTATTCATATGTCGAAACAAATCATATCAAAATGTGACCTAGGTGGGAATTGAACAATGAGAACACGTGGACACAGGAAGGGGAACTTCACACTCCAGGGACTGTTGTGGGGTGGGGGGAGTGGGGAGGGATAGCATTAGGAGATATACCTAATGCTAAATGAGGAGTTAATGGGTGCAGCACACCAACATGGCACATGTATACATGTGTAACAAACCTGCACATTGTGCACATGTACCCTGAAACTTAAAGTATAATAATAAATAAATAAATAAATAAATAAATAAATAATTGTGACCTAATGCAGAGGCAAGGAAAGAAGTGTGAATGCGTATGTTTGTGTGCATGTGGGCATTTTAAATACATACGTCCTATTATAAAGAATACCTAATGGAGAGAGAGAGAGAGAGAGAAAGAGAAAGAAAAGCCTATTCTTTTGCTAAGATCAGAAAGATAATCTGAGTTCTGTCAACTGAAGAATGAAGATGTTCATAAATTTGGAAAGGAGAGCTTTATTTCTTATAAAGAGTTGCAGCTTACAGGCTGGTTATCCCACAGGCTGGGAAGCCTGGGCTCTTGCAGAAAACAAGAGTAAGCATTTCGAGGGGGTTATGAAAGGAACAGAAATTTATGCTGAGTGAGATGGCCAAATATACATATTTACAGTGCTATAGGAGGAGTCACGAATATGGGAGGTGGGATATGTGCATGCACAATTGAGCTTCATGTGTCTTCACGGAAACCCATGTCCAAAAAATGCCATTGTCATTAGCTTGACCCAAGGGTTAGGTGTCAACACTCTGACTTCAAAAGGTAAAGTAGAGGTTGCAAAAACCCTCATTGTGCACACTCTGTGATTTGGCCAAAACCAATCCAGGATGGCGGTCAGTTTTTAGGAAAGGAGGCATTGTGAAACTGGTGAGCTGTCACCTCAAAACTGCGAAGAGGGAAGGGGAGTTCAGTGGAGGTCGAGATGATGGTTAGCTAAAGGCAATAAAGGAATGCATCATCCGTTTCTTGTTTTTAGAGCTGGCTTCTCCTTACTCCTTAGGAAGTAATTTTGGTTAAAGGTTAATATGAAAAGAGAATACTAAGGCATGGTCAGTACCTATCCCATCACGGCCAGGAACTCAATTTTTAAGGTTAGTCTAGGTCCCCTTGGCTTAGAGACTTAGGGTATTATTTTTATTTCTCACTTTGTATGTAGATTTGCTTGCTGTGAAATAAATTGGACTAGATATTTTTTAATAGAAGTTAACAAGAGATTTTCATTCAGGCCATTTTTCATTCACTTATTTAACAAGAATTCATGAGTTCTTACTCTGTGCCAAGCACTATTTTAGATGCAGAGGGTAGAGCAGGGACAAAACAATTGTAGATAATGGTGACTGCAAAGGAAAAAATAAAATCGCGAAAACAGAGTTGCGATGTTAGATAGGGTGGCTTTGGAGGATAGCTGTAAATTGTATCTGAGAAAAGAATATTTTAGCAAGCGGCAAGATCTGAGATGATAGTGGGTATATTGTCTTTGAGAACAGAAGGGTCTGTTGTGTTTGATGCAGAATAAAGGAAGGGAAGAAGAGTGGGCTAGTGATGTGTTTATTCTCAGTCTGTTCACAAATCTGAATGACTGCTGCACACGTTTCATGTTTGTTGTAACACGAGCTGGGAATAAGATTCTGATCTAAAAATAGAGGGTCAACTTTAAACTTAGGTGGAGATATAAATGTTGTGATCCACCAAATAAGCCATTTTAAATCATGTTTTGAATTAAATAATTCATTCAAATGAATACTACTGGGACATGTTTTATGTAACAAATACAATGCTTTTTCAGTCACAATTAGAACAGATACTATGCCAACACTCACTAGCTGCCTATCTAGTGGGTGAGGTAGCTATACTGTCAGATAATTTCAACAAATGATGTAGGAGACTGAAAGAGCGAGGTAGGTAAGAATGTTCTAATACTAGAGTATTCAGGGATGTTTTTCTGTATGACTGGTTGCATTCTACCATCAATCTTGAGGAATGATTGGGAGTTAATATAAAGAAAAACATAAAGAAAAAAATACTAGGGAGTTGCAGAGAAGGAAGAGCTGTGGTGAGATGGAGTTGAATACCTCTAAACAACTGAGAAACATTTGTAGCTGTTGCACAGAATTCCAGGAGTCAGAGAGGTTGGAAAGCTAGTTCAGGGTCAGTCCATGCAGAATCTACAGGCCTGTGAAGGACTCTGGTATTTTGACAAGTGGAAGCCAGATTTTAAGTAGAAAAGATAATACAATGAGATCTGCATTTTGAAAAGATGCCTAAGATGTACATTCTTGACTTTCAGTAGCTCTCGAGTTATGGGAAAGAGAAACACATACATAATATTCTTTCACAAGGCACATTAACAAGCTCTTGAGCACAGATAATAACATATTAGAATTAAGAATGTTCAAATGCTATGCATTTAATGTCCTGTTCATTTTCCATTTAAATTTGAATTTTATAACTATGACATTCTATTTCTGTTTTATGAAGACTTTGAAAAAGAGCCATAAAGCAGCACCTGGAAGTTTTTATTTATAAATACAAGATTACTTAAAAGTGATGGGAAATTTTTGAATGGGTATTTTATGATAAAATGTGCAAAGTTTATTTAAAGACAAATTGAATGAGACGATACATGATATCACTGACTTTCCACTCACTGCTGGGATATAGAAGTATGAGGATTAGTTGGTACCAGTTATTCTATGATTAACAAGGCTACTAGAAGGGTTTTTATTTTTAATTTTATATTTGCATTGAGATAAACTTAAATTGAAATTTTGTTATTCTTGTTTTATAAAAATTAAATAGTCTATTATTTATATCCAAACTTCAACATATGTGGGAAAAAACCCTAAAAGCACAAGATACCTAGTCCTTTATTGGCTTAACTTTGGAAATGGCTTGTCAACACTCCATCACCCTTACTAGCAAACTGTAGAAATTGTCAGCAAGCTTAGAAAAAATACAAATTGCTGAAATTTCAAACATTAACTGTCAAAGAAAAAGAATTTAATATGTGTATATGACTCATTTTAAATACATCTTCATTTTACCTTTTACCTGACTCAAAACATTATTTCTGATTCTTCCACCTAACTTTTACCAAATTCTTATAACTAGGATCATTCTTTGGATTCAGACCATCTCTCAAAGATAGGGTAATTATCATTTATTATTGAGTACATATTATAGCTAGTACTTTAAATATATAGTATTCTATTTAAGTATTGTATCCATCTAATTGGAGAGCAATTACTTTCCACATTTTGCAAATAGAAAACTCAAGTTCTATAATATCATTTGTCTGATAAATGGCAAAATTAGATCTTCAACCCTGTCTAATTTACTCCCAAATCCATTCATCTTTGTCATACTACCTTCCCAAGAGTCGCATTCAAGTGCACTCACATTTCAGGGCCTGGAAGCTAAGATAGTGTAAAACTTCCATATCTTCTTCTTCAAGAAATACTAAGTAAATTATCAATGGGAAAAAAACAGTAGAGACTGTATCATTTAAAGTTATTAACTACAATGAGGAAGATGAGAAAAGTTTCTAAGGGAATGAGTCACATCAGAGATGATTGACACAACAGAATGCTAACCAGGGAGAGACCTCGAGCTGTATCATCAAATGGAGGAAGAGAACCGTGACCGTGGGTGGACTCAGACATATTCCTCTGATTTCACAATAGATTGAGTGGCCAACCTTTATGTCCTACAAATGTATTTGTAAAGGATACTGAAGACCAAGTTATATCAACTTCAGTGCCATTGATATTTTGGCAGGAATATTCTTTGTTGTGGAGACCAGCCTATGAATTGTATAATGTTGTATAATGAATGCTTCAAATTGTATAATGAATGCTGCATCCCTGGCTTCTATCCCCTAGACGCCAGTAGCATCTTGGCCCCCAGCTGTCACAATCAAACATGTCTGCAGACAGGCCCAAATGTCCCCTGGACAGCAAAATCACTCCCCGTGGAGAACATTGTTTTTCTCTATTCTGAGCATTGCTTTCTAGAATTATATATCTAAGAAATTTTGGGGTAAACTAAGTCCAGACTTATTAACTGCAGAGTGTTATACAACCTTTTCCAAAAAAATAATATAGTTCAGAACCAGGGAAAAGATTTTTACAAGTAGCCTGTGAGCTCAGAGTTTGGTGATGGGCAGAAAAGCAAACTAGGCAGATTATCCAATAATTCAATTGGTGGGTATAAGTTGAGCCTATTACAACTGTATGAGCTGAATATGCATTTTAATGTGCCTAATGATTTCTGAAAATCTTTTGCCGTGGTGCATTAGACTGGTCAATTTAAACAGTGATTGATCAAAGGAAAGAAATTGCATAGCCAATAAAATTGATGAAAAATGGAAAGAAATCAAGTACTAATCTTAGAAGAACTGTTTATGTGTAATGTCCACAAGAAATACTCATTATGAAGACATATTCACTGTGTACTGTTAATTGTAAATTAAGAGTATAATACATATGTGGTTCAGAAATGGATACCTTTAAGAGGTTGTTTTAGTAGCTGGTTAACCAAACATTTATTTTAATGAACGATTGAAGCTGCAAATAGGAAAGAATCTTGTAGTTAGTGGGTTGTGCTTAATGTGCAATTGTCCAAAATCAACTGCAGGTTAGCACTTGGTCATTTCTGAAACAGTTTATAAGAAGACAATAGTTTTGTGTAAACTCAAACAAATATAAATCATTGTCTCAAGAGTCCTATGAGACCTGGCACAATCTTTCCACCAGGACATCTTCTTTTACAGCCTCATTACACTTGCCAGTGATTCATGGGTGTTAGGCTTGACTGAGTAGGGTGGAAGGAGCTAAGGAAGTCAGTATACTATATTTCAACCATACAAATGAGCATATTTCCCTGGGACTAAAAGGCAACAATCCTAAAAGAAATGGATTAATCTTTGTCCGTTCTTGTTATGCTTTTGTTGAGATTGTCAAAGTAATCCAAATCCTTGAACAAGCATTTTCAGTATAGCATTGCATTGTATCTTTAAAGCTGGGCAGAGAAATTTTAAAGATTATCAAGAAATACTCTTACATGGGGAAATCATAGGGACAATAAGAGGCAGGGGCAATGTGTACAGAATGGAAATAAATTAAAATCAAAATCTGTTGGAAATCAGGTATGGCAAGTTGTGTCCTATAGCATAGTCTTTGACCAAGTTACGTGTCAGTGAAATAAATTCTATCTATTGGGATATAACAGGATCTAAGACAACCCTGAAATGATATTCATAGCAAAGCACTCTTTCCTTAGATCAAGATTACCAATACTTTCTCTGATTATTTTTATTCCAGGCCAATGTCAGAATATATATATATATATATTGGTGGGGGGGAGAAGACGAAGAAAAGGGAGACTAGGATTCTCAACTCTACTAATAGTAAGCAAGTTGAGAAAACAATGTTTCATTAACTTTGTGTCTGTAGCCTTGTCCATACTGCTTTGCATATTGTAAATGCTGCAAAAAATGTAACCCAAGATCTGTGAAAACCAACATTTTCTTTTAAAATTAAACTAAATTACTATATTTAAACATAAATAGTATTCTATCAGGCATATTATCAAATCTGTTTAAAAATCATATAATTAACTCTTCATTAAAGCATTCAAATTCATTTTTTCCACAATGCCATTGTATTCAGGGCTTCTGATAATATAATAATGATACAATATATAAAATTAAGCTGAAAATGTGAATATTCACATATACAAAGATAAATACAAAATAATTTTTTCATTTTGGGAAATATCAGATAGAATTTCTTTGAATTTCTAGAATACAAGTGACTTCAATAAATAAGCAGATTAAGTATTATGGTTTTTACTAAAGATAGCATTGAAAACCATTAGCAAGCAGGACATAAAAAGCTTATATGTATTTCTCACAAAGCTTAGGACTTATAATACCAGTGACACATCTACTATTGTTAGCTAATAACACAAAAATATAAAATAAGTTTTTAAAGTATATGGTCTATCCTATCAAAAAATAGTATCTCTGATGAAATCAACATTTAAAAATAGCTATAGACAAATATAAGTAAAAACATAAAAGCTGACTTACACAAATCAAATTTGGCTCACCAGGTCAAATTTTCTTTCTTATTTTTGGATTCATGTATCTAACTGCTGGTTGGTCATTACAACTTCTATAACATATGGATAGTTAAAAGTTAATATAACAAAAATGACTTAATCAGTTTCCTTCTAAACTGGCCTCTCCTGAATATTTATTGTTTAGTGCCATCGTTTAGAGTAAGGTAAATCTGTTTCACTTCCTCTCACACATTGAATGAATCAAATTAATCACCAGGTCCTGTTGATTTTGCCTCCTAATTTTTCACATATTTGTTTCCAATTCTGACACCCTTATCGCCACTGGCCTGGTCCGAATCCTCTTTACATTTTATTGAAGCATCACAAGAGTGTTGTTACAAACTGGTGTTCTTAATTCTGAACTTGTTTCCTCAGTACCGTTGTGTATCTATGGTAGGTCTCACTGAGCCACTCCCTGGTTCAAAGTCATTCTGCAGCTACAGGGAACCATCAGCAGTGTGGCATCCTTCACATGCTCTTTCTCATTCATTGCCTTTGCTCATGCTGCCACCTGCAGGTTTACGTCCCGCTACCCCAGCATACAGTCTATCATTTACAATTCAGCATTTATCCTACTCTTTCTTGTCTGGACCATCAGAAAAAAAAACGTGTGTCATAGCCATCTTTTATCCCAAGGGACTAGCATAGAATCTTGTTTGTAGTAGGTACTACTCAAATTTAAACTTAGACACATTAAAATTTTAAAGGGTTTATTTGAGCACTGAACGATTCATGAATTAGGAGCACAAGACTGCAAGCAGTTTAGCAGTGCTTGGTGGGGGCAGAGGCAGCAGCGAGAGAGGAACTTTTTAAATAATATTTTCATGGAAACAAGACAAAGGAAATATATTTCACTGGTCAGAGTGAAAAGTCCCTAGAAATTGGTTGGCAGTTTCTGATTGGTACACAGTCTCTAGTTTCTTTTAATTGTTTGCATTGGGCTTTGGAAAACTCAGGGGCTGCCTTAGCCTAATGGTCTCCAAATAAAATTGGTTTTAACAGTACTAAATAATTGTTACATGAATTATCTGATCCATAATTGGCAAGCATTGTGATGGGCCTGTCATTTTAAGGATAACACTGGAAGCTTGAGCAGATAATCTCCCAAATTAAGTGGTTCAACAAAATAGAAGCTTTTTTCTTCGCTCCCTGATAGCCCAACATGAGCCTTGCATGTGAGAGGGTGGCTTTCTGCCATCTAGGATCTAAGTTCCTTTCCTCTTGCAGCATTATCATTGCAAAGGGTCCTGAAATCTGCTTCTGGTCAGCAGAGGAATGGGAGAAAATCGAGACTAGTCCACTTCTTTAAAATCCCACATTAGCAAGAATTGGTCACAATGCCATGTCTGGATGTAAGTGGAACAAAGGGATATAGTCAATTTCTGAGAAGCTACTTCCACCAAAATTTCCTTTGTGTTAGTCTGTGGATAGATGGCCACCTCGACCACATGACTTAAGGAAGCAAGAGCACATGTATTGTATTTCAAAGGAAGCCAACATTTTCTGAATGTGTTCATAAAGAGTGGATTTCAGTTATTTGCAAAAGGACCTTTGGTAGAACAATTTATTACCAACAGCTCTGGAGGAGATTTGGGGTAGCATCAGCCTTGGGAATGCTTTTCTAAAGCAATTAAGCCCATACAACTTTGGTTTGGACCTCCAGTAAATGACAGGACCTGCCCAGTGAAATTAGGCATATGGAATAGCTCAGATCTCCCTGCAGTAATTACATTTCACCTTCTTAAAACCAGATGTTCTCCAGTACAGGGATAGCTACGTGTTTGCTGAAGCAGGTGGAGTCTCCAAACAGTTCTACTTTTCAGTAACTACAATTTGGAATAAAACAGGAAGTCTATTTTCTACATTTCAAGATAGTCCTCAAATTTTACTTCTCAAAAACATCCTTTTTGAGAAAATTGCTAGATTTCTTCACATGAATAATCAAATAACTGTATCTGCATTTCCCCACACCTCCCCATTTGAAGCGTATAAAATTAAATGAAAAATTTACCCAATAGAGATAGGCAGGTGCTATATAAACACATCTGTAGGTCATTTAGAAATTACTATCATCACTCTTTTCATTAAAGTGACATTCATATATTTAGAAACTGCTTTTCAAAAACCTAATGAAAGACTGTCTTTGATAACTTCTCTATACATTCACCTATAAGGCATTAAATTCCTTCACATAATGAGCTTCAGGATCTTGGTGGATGGGGGAGCAAGTTTCAACTTGTGCTCCCATTTAATAAAATAGGTAGATTGGAACTTTATTCTATTTGCCTATATTATTTATGCATTTGTTGTCACTGCAGGTGCTTAAAGGTGCTTCTTTCACATTTTTAGAGTATTAGACAGCTGGAAATATTCTAACATCACATTCCCATGAATACTGATATTATTTTTATTGTAATATAAAAGGAAATGTATGGTTAAAGGCATATCAAAATTCAAACACTTATGAATATAAGTTTTTCACTTGGAGAGTCTCAGGGCATCTCTATTGAGTTCATTGCATACTTTCTGCAAATCACTTGTGCTGACATGGTGTCATGGATAAACTCTAAATTTGTATATGAGGTTCACAAAAGCTGCTTTCTGTCTGAGTACTCAAAGTCTCATTAGGGTCTGTCTTTTGGTCCTGTGTTCATGGAGTCGCCAGGCTACACAGCACTGCACAGGAAGTAGAGATATAAACTTGTTAAGAAAATAATGGGTTTCTGCGATCATCTCAAACACAATTTCCAAACTTCATTCTCCTTGTATAGAGTTTTACATAAGGTCATTTCATAGTGTGCATATACTGAGAAAGATAACCAATGTACATAATTTACTGAAGCAGGCATCTGACAGAGGTAAATCAATGAGGTCATTTTTATATTGAAAACTGTGAACAAGTCCATGGAAACAAAATATAATGCAAACAGAATAGTAATGTCTGATGAAAACACCTGTGGACTCCATCTACAGCATTTCGTGTTGAGCTGAGCTAAAATTAAAACCCCCAAATACCCCCAAGTAATCCTTTCTTAGCTACTGCTAACAACTTTCAGTGTCTTAAAAAAAAAAAAAAAAGGTTTAGTCTTTATACAAAACATAAAAATCTTAATAAACTTTCCACTATTTATTATGTAAAGACTGTGGTATTTTGATTTGATATCTTTATTTTATTTTATTTTATTTTATTATTTTATTTTTGAGATGGTGTCTCGCTCTATGGCCCAGGCTGGAGTGCAGTGGCTCGAACTTGGCTCACTGCAAGCTCCGCCTTCTGGGTTCACGCCATTCTCCTGCCTCAGCCTCCCGAGTAGCTGGGACTACAGGCGCCGCCACCACGCCCAGCTAATTTTTTGTATTTTCAGTAGAGAAGAGGTTTCACCATGTTAGCCAGGATGGTCTCCATCTCCTGACCTCGTGATCTGCCCGCCTCGGCCACCCAAAGTGCTGGGATTACAGGCGTGAGCCACCGCGCCCGGCCTTGATTTGATATCTTTATATAGATAGTAGAAGCATTTGAGAGAGACTTCATATTTTATGTCTCTGGTTGTGTTCATTCCGCATTACCTTATCGTTATAATATGCAAACACAGGTAATGCTAGAAAATGTTAAAAGGGTTTTGGGGCCTAGCTATAACCCCTCCACTAAAATGGACATCAAAACAGAGACTTATTTATGTTAAGGCTCTATTAAAATATATCATATTTTTAAAGCACATGCTGTCTTTGTCTCATTAGAGTGATATTGCCGTTTTATGGCTAAATGAATGGATTTTAAGAGTATCTACTCCACAGAAAGCACTCTACTATATCAATTTTTATTTCTATATCATGTTTATTTTTACCAATTAAATCTGGCAGTACCATAGAAATGACAACAGAACTATGACAAAAATGTGCCTTTATTTCTAATTTTTAGTTTGTATTTGTGTTAAAAATCACGCCTGTTATATTTGAAGGTGAAAGTACAAGCTGGGTTTTCAAGAGGTGTTTTTCCTCTAGAATTATGTCACAGGGAAACACTATGGATATCCATCAAAGTGAAACCTGCAAGGACATAAGAGCTCGTTATTAGTGAACATTGTTTGTAACCTTCAGAGGGCTTCAGCATTTCTGTCACAGAATGGCAAGCAGAATGAGAGATTAAAGCACATCATACCTCAAAATTAGCATCACTACATAAATTATGGCTTTTTATAAATCTAAAATGATCTATTTTTTCACTTTAAAGCAATGAATTACTACAGCCCCCAGTCTTTGTAATAAAATGTTACAGTGGGTTCAAGTTCAGCTAGGTCAGTGCTGGCTTCAGGTTAACACTATTGATTGAAACTTGCTAAAGCATCCTTGCAGACAGATGCAATAACTTCAGTCAGGAAACTATGCCAAGGAACATACCCTTGTGGTTCTGATGCTTGTTCTGGATCATATGCTTGTTCCTACAAGAACAAACAACAACAACAACAAACTACAAGAAATGAATGAGAAATAAGTTTAAGATTCTATAGCATTGGAAAATGGCAGGATGTTATTTTTCACATCCTAATGCAAACATTGTTAGTATATTTGCAGTCAGATCTTTTATGTTCTTAACCAATAGTTTTTATGAATGAATGCTTTATTATTATTCACAATGTTTAAAAAGACAAAGCTTTAAAATATTTTGTATGATGAAGGTTTTTCTATTTAAAAAAATTATAAATTATACTACCTAGACATTCTTGGTGGGTCGAGAATTCGGAGGGCTTTTTTTTAATACTTTTTCTTTTTTTTAGATAATTTCCCTGTTTAAAACAAGGTTGATGAGATGATGAGGCACATTAAAATGAAGGCTGCAATCAGCTGTAATGGAAGAGGGCTTTTCTCTTTGCCACCCTGACTGATACAGTTAATGTGTGCATCTATGACCTTGACAATTTTCAACAAATGTACTTGAAGTAAAGAGAACTATACTTCAGGCAAAATATCATAGCAATCAAAACCTTTGGTGGTTAAATTGACTAAAAATATTGGCCCATTATTCAATTTATTTTATTTCTGTTAGTAATAGCCTTGGTTGACAGAGAGATTACTGGGTGCTTTCACTGAAATGTATGGACAGAATTCAAGTTTAAAGAAAGTAATCCACTCCTGATTTTTTATGTATGTCATATCATTAAAATGGCAAGCCTCTGTGTTGTTTGTTAGTTGTTCGTTTACCTGTAGAAAGATAGGCTACAGAGATGACATTTAAAATACATAAATGAAAAATTATTAAAAAATGAAGTAATTTTCACTCTATTTCAAGCACACATGCAGACAGACCTGAATATCCACTAAAATGTGTAAATTCTCACATTTAAAAATTGAAATAGCACTATTTGAACTTTTTCCTCTGTGAGAAGCTCTCAGGAAGATGAACATTCCTATAATTGAAATTATCATGTGCATTCTGACCCTAATTGGGCAAGTTTTATATTAGGTTCACACCAGGCAATCATGGAAGCAATTATGAGCACTTGTCCTGGGGCTGCCATAGCCCAGGTGCTGCTGTCTGATTGTCATTTAGTAATTACCTTAGTACTTCCCAACTACTCCTTAGCATCAGTTAAGCGATGCAACATACTTCAAGTAAGTGAAGTCTTCTTAGAAGTACAAGTAAATACTTAATGATTTAGTTTGCTGCTTTACATAGGTGCTGTCTGTTCATCTGGAATGTGCAGATGTATCACGAAAATTAACTTCTGAAAGACCTGCACAGAAGTCAAATTAGAGATATAATTTTTGCAAATAGCCACACAGTTTCTTTTGAAATATGGAAAAATACCTTAAATAAAAGTGATGATAGAGGCATTGCCAACTTTAGGATTTTTTAAGTCTTTGAAGTCTGACTTTGCAGAACAGATTGTAAATCTCTGGCCCATTACACACCTGCGGAGATTTTGGTGTTTTATTTCTCTTGGGTGAAACTGCAGAAGCCCAAACCATGTTAATCACTGTCAGAAGCAGTTGTATAAAATGCCAAAATGCAGTGAACCAAGTGTTTTATAATAAATATGACAATGCAGTCAGAATGTTGTTTTGTTAGGCTTGTTATTTGTGGTAATTTTTCATTTATAATCTTTGAAAGGAGAGACTTTTAAGGCTTTTATCAGAAACATTTTAACCACAGGGGAGAAGTCACAATATTGCATAAATAAGACTCTAAGTGCTTGTATAATAATTAATATGGACAAAATTAATAAACGAACTTTCTAGTACCATTTGTTTTAAATGCCTTGAAAGACCTGTTTTTTAAGAAACAATTTTAATATTAACACTGAAATCTAAAATACTAAATCTGTCACTCAATGAATGGCACATAATTTTTTAATTAATATTTTCATATAATTGTATGTCAATCTTTTATGTTTCTTTTTATTTATTAATGAATATTTGATTTTTATCAAATAACATATAATGATAGAGGTATGAAGAAAATAGTTTTTATCTTCTATTAGTGCTCTTATTTGAAATGGACATTGAATAAACTAAATTAAAAATTATTGGTTAACACAGCTATGTTAACTAATGGCTTTTTCTTGCATAGTGTTCTGAAATGTATTTTAACTGATTTCTCAAGGGAATGTTTCTCAAATATTTCTGTGTCAAAGAATAAAAACATACCATAAATTGATGTGTCCAATTAATTATCAGTTTTGATATATATAAAAATTGAGAATATATTTTAATATTCATATACCCTCTGATGAAATAATTTTAGTAGCATGTTATTTGAAAAACCATTAATATAAATCTAAACTTATATAAACCTATGTCAACATTTATTTATTGCTAACCAACACACAAGTAAAATTTTTTTTCAGTTCCATAAATATTTATTTTGTACCTATCTGATGCTACTGTTAAATACAGAAGGAATGCAAAAGAAATAGAATACAGTCTCCTGGGCTACAGAATTTTACTTAGAAATGCAATAATACCAAGGCTAGGTAAATCACCCTCTCTGTGTGCTTCCACAATATTAAGACATTATTTTGCAATTGCCACTCACTGCTTGGAGTTTTAAGATCAAAAAGTCCTTGAGTGGTGACCATGTGTATTTCCCATTATATTATTCATTCCCAGGAAAATGCCTGACACAAAATAAGAGATCACTAAATATTTACTTAATGGGTTAATTAAATGCTTAAGTGCTATGAAAATTAGAAAAAAAATTGACATAGTATGAAGTGCTTCCTGTATATATTTCTAAAGTCAGCACTGTACAGGCATACAATGCTACTATTGCCTACTTTTGCCCATTTTCATCCCTATGACTTGAAATGAAGAGGAGTGATGCTAAAATAAAAGTAATATACCTGTCTTTGTTCACCATCATCATGTTTTCAAAGTTTCTACTACATATATATATATGTGTGTGTGTGTGTGTGTGTGTGTGTGTGTGTATACCGCATAATTAGACACGCAGATACAGCTGAGAATCAGGAATCTGCAGTTAGAGATGACCTGAAACTGACAATATGACATTCTCAAAAGTATGGTAAGAATTGGAATAGTACGTTCTCATTTCAATCTTGGGGGATGTTTAGACTAAAATGTAGAAGAAATAACTGAAGAAAAAACACTAATGTATTACACACAAAAATTAATTTTGGTACATTTTTATGGCCCCTTAGCAAAGATATCTTTCCAATAATTTTTACAATTACCAAGGCTATTATTAATTGAATTTTGTGTTTGACTAGAGCCCTTGAATACTTACAACTTTTCAGTTTCAAGGCTCTGGATGATACATCACTAACTATTGTTCAACCTTGATAGAGAGACATTGTATCCTTCACAGACCACTACCTTCTGATGATCTAATTTTATCTTCAACAATAGTTACAAGAAAAAGCAAAAACGACAGTGTTGAAAGTGGTGTTTAACTATTGTACACGTAAATGATTAGAGGGGAGTGGGCTAAGCATTGCGTGGGCCAATATTATTTCCAGACATTTCATTGCAGTCAATTCTTAATTTTTCCATGGTAATAGCATAAGCAGTTGGTATCAGAGAGAGGAGATGATGAGGTTGATGAGATTCGTATGTGTGTATATATATACATGAATATTAATATATATTAATATATACTTGAATATATATATACCTGAATATATATATATATACCTGAATATATATATATATATACCTGAAAAAGTATCAAGCAATGTAAAACCTAGATTTATTTACCCTTCTTCACGTATTTTAAAACACAAATATCTTCTAAAAATGTAAGTTTTAAAAAATTACTGTATGTCTCTCTTCAGGCATAGTAATATACTTTATCCTGGCAGGAAAAATAATACGTTTCTAACTGTTTTTGTGTAACATTTAAATGTAAACAGAAGAATAGAAAAGAGAATGTCATCGCTCATCTTTTGCTCCCCATTTAAACACCACTCATTGTACCCTATTCTGTCTCATTGCTTACATTATCCATTGGTTGAGGATGTAGTACAATCCCTATTGTCAGTCCAGCTCCATCAGGATAAAGAGACTAGGCCAAAATCAGATGACTGTTGTACTTTATCTTGGAGAAAATAAAAAAATCTAATGTAAAGAATTAGCATTTCCGGAAGTGATTTCTTTCTTCTTATGTCTTCCTTCTAAAACATTTACTGGTAATGAGTTCTTGTTAAGATTAAATATATTATTGGAGGAATTAAGAATTCCTTTAAAATCTTATTTACAATTAAACAGTAGCTTATTGCAGTGAAATTCTGAATATAATAAATAATGGTAAGATTTTCAAGGATTGATGATGGCGAATTGTACCAAGGTGCTCATGTAGTTTTTATTAAAACAGTATTTTTGCACACACAATCATGCATCACATAACATTTCAGTCAATGACATATCATGACTACATATATGATGGTGGTCCCATAAGATTATAATGAGGCCCGGTGCAGTGGCTCACGCCTGTAATCCCAAAACTTCAGGAGACCGAATTGGGTGGATCACCTGAGGTCAGGAGTTTGAGACCAGCTTGGCCAACATGGCGAAACCCCGTCTCTACTGAAAATACAAAATTTAGGCTGGGCTCGGTAGCTCATGCCTGTAATCCCAGCACTTTGGGAGGCCGAGGCAGGTGGAGTCACCTGAGGTCGGGAGTTCGAGACCAGCCTGACCAACATGGAGAACTCATCCCTCCTGTATACTGTGAAGGAGAACTGTGTATGTAAAAACTTAGACTTGGTAGATCTTGTGAAAATGTAAACATGTTTGTTCAACTAAGTTTTTTGTTCTCTCTGTTTCCTCTAATCTGTGGAGATATGAAATAGTATTATTTTAAAGAGGCATAGAAAAGTGCCTAGATAATCTGCTGACTTTATTACATCAGTGTTCAACAAACTGCTCAAGTGTCCCTTTGCTGAAGAAAAATTGATGCCACACAGGAGTCCTAAAGAAAATCACAACTGAAACCCTCCAAGATATTTAAGAAAAATGTGATTTTAAATGAACCCAAATATGTTTTGACAATATACACCTCATGAATGGAAAGAGATGTTTTTAATTAAAAAACAGCAAAATCAGAAGGATTAAAAGAGAATATATGTTTGTCCAAAAGGAATGTCAAAAACCCCGTGTCTACTAAAAATACAAAAATTTGCTGAGCAAGGTGGCAAGTGCCTGTAATCCCAGCTACTCAGGAGGCTGAGGCAGGAGAATCACTTGAAATCGGGAGGGAGAGGTTGTGGTCAGCCGAGATAGCGCCATTACAATCCAGCCTGGGACACAAGAGTGAAACTCCGTCTCAAAATAATAATAATAATAATAATAATAATATTATTATTAAAATTTAAAAAAATAGCTGACTGTGGTGGCGGGCGCCTTTAATCCCAGCTACTCCGAAGGCTGAGGCAGGAGAATTGCTTGACCCCGGGAGGGGGAGGTGGCATTGAACCAAGATCGTGCCACTGCACTGCAACCTGGTGACAAAGTGAGACTCTGTCTCAAAATAAAATAAAATAAAATAAAATGGAACTAAAATATAATGGAGCTATAAAATTCCTATTGCCTAGTGATGTCATACCTGTCATAAAGTAATAGCACAATGTGTTACTCACATGTTTGTGTTGATGTCAATGAAAACAAACCTACTGTTTCCAGTTATATAAAGTATGGCAATATATAATTATGTACAGTACATAGGACTTGGTAATGATAATAAACAACTATGTTATTGGTTATGTATTTACTATACTATGCTTCTAATCGTTATTTTTGAATGTATTTCTTCTACTTATAACATTAATTACTGTAAAACAGCCTGAGGCAGGGCCTTCAGGAGGTATTTCAGAAAAAGAGATTGTTATCATAGAAGATAACAGCTCCAGGCATGTTATTGCCCCTGAAGACTTTCCACTGGGACAAAATATGGAGTTAGAAAAAAGTGATGCTGATGATGCCGACCCTGCAGAGAACTGGGCTAATGTGTGTGTTTGTGTCTTTGTTTTTAACAAGAGTTTAAAAAATAAAAACAAAACAAAAATTATCGATAGAAATAAGCTTACAGAATAAGAATTTTTTTAATAAAAGTTTTGTATTTTGTACAGGTGTATAACGTGTTGTGTTATAAGTAAACTGGTAGAAAAAAGTCAAAAAAATTCTGAAAACATAAAAAGTTTATAAAGTAAAAAAGTTACAATCAGCTAAGATTAATTTATTATTAAAGGTAGAAAAATTTTTATGTAAATTTAGTGTAACCTAAGTTTACACTTTCTAAAGCCTACAGAAACATACAATAATGTCCAAGGTCTCCACATTCACTCACCACTCAATCACTGACACACCCAGAGAAGCTTCCAGTTCTGCAAACACTATTTGTGGCAAGTCAGTACTCTATGGAGGTATAATTTATAATCCATTGTACTATATTTTCACTGTACCTCTTCTATGTTTACATATGTTTAGAAACACAAATACTTACCATTGTGCCACAACTACCTACAGTAGTCAGTGCAATAACATTCTGTACATGTTTGTACCCTAAGAGTAATAGGTTACACCATACAGCCTAGGTGTGTAGTGGGCTATCCCATCTAGGCTTATGTAAGTACGCTCCATGGTCTTTACACAAGAACAAGACAAAGGCGTTTAATTATGCGATTTTCAGAACCTATCTTCATCATAATATTAAGCCACACATCACTCTGTGTGTGTGTGCATGGGGATATATATAGTGTGTGTGTGTGTGTGTGTGTGTGTATATATATTCACTTACAAGTGGATTTTTTTTACCAAAACTGGATCTAAAATACAGTATTCACAGGATGCCAAATCTGCATATATGGAAGGCTAACTTTTTGTATACTTGGGTTCCAGAGGGCTGACTGCAGAATTTGAGTCTGATTTTGGTTTGAGATGTGGAATCCTGGAAACCATCCCTCCTGTATACTGTGAAGGAGAACTGTATATGTAAAAACTTAGACTTGGTAGATCTTGTGAAAATGTAAATATGTTTGTTCAACTAAGTTTGTTGTTCTCTCTGTTTCCTCTAATATGTGGAGATATGAAATAGTATTATTTTAAAGAGGCATAGAAAAGTGCCTAATCTGCTGACTTTATCATATCAGTGTTCGACAAACTGCTCAAGTGTCCCTTTGCAGAGAAAAACTGATGCCACACAGGAGTCCTAAAGAAAATCACCACTGAGACCCTCCAAGATATTTAAGAAAAATTTGATTGTAAATGAACCCAAATATGTTTTGACAATATACACCTCATGAATGGAAAGAGATGTTTTTAATTAAAAAACAGCAAAATCAGAAGGATTAAAAGAGAATATATGTTTGTCCAAAAGTAATGGCAAAAGCAAAGATGTCTAGGTGAAATTTATATATATATATGTATATATGAGATCAAAATATATGAATTTTATTTCTATATTCTTTATAGTTATCCACACCCAATTTACAAGATCATCTAAAAACAAGTTTAACTAGGTAGAGGGCAATTAATTTAGACTGTATTATACCCTCCTGGCCTACATTTATGATGTTCAGATATTTTGGGTGCTAATACTAGAAATTCAGTATTGTGCTTGTATTAGTCTCTTTTCACACTGCTATGAAAAAATACCCAAGACTGGGTAATTTATAAAGAAAAGAGATTTAATGGACTCACAGTTTCACATGACTGTGGAGGCCTCAAAATCATGGCAGAAGGTAAAGGAGGAGCAAAGGCATGTCTTACAGGGCAGAAGGCAAGACTGCGTGTGCAGGGGAACTGCCCTTCATAAAACCATCAGAACTCATAAGACTTATTTACTATCATGAGAACAGCATGGGAGAAACCTACCCCCATGATTCTATTACCTCACACCAGGTCCCTTCCATGGACACATGGGGATTATGGGAGCTGAAATTCAAGATGAGATTTGGGTGGAGACACTGCCAAACCATATCATTCTGGTCTTGGCCCCTCCCAAATCCCATGACTTCACATTCCAAAACCAATCAGGGCTTCCCAAAAGTACCCCAAAGTCTCAACTCATTTCTGCATTAACTCAAAAGTCCACAGCCCAAAATATCCTCTGTTACAATATAACTGATGAACCTGTAAAATCAAAAGCAGGTTAATTACTTTCTAGATACAATGGGGGTACAGGCATTGGTAAATACACCCATTCCAAATGGGATAAATTGGCCAAAATGAATAGGCTGCAGGCCCCAAGGAAATTGGAAATTTAGTGCGTCAGTCAAATCTTAAAGCTCCAAAATGATCTCCTTTGACTCTATGTCACAACATCTAGGTCACACTGATGTAAGGGGTGGGTTCCCATGGTCTTGGGCAGCTGACCCTATGACTTTGCAGGGTATAGTTCCCCTCCTGGCTGCTTTCACAGGCTGATGTTGAGTGTCTGCAGCTTTCCCAGGAACACAGTGCAAGCTTTAGGTAGATCTAACATTCTGGGGCGGCCCTCTTCTCACAGCTCCACCAGGCAGTGACCCAGTGGATAGTCTGTGTGGGGTCTCTGACCCCACATTTTCCTTCCAAAATGCCCCAGCAGAGGTTCTCCATGAGGGTTCCACCCCTGCAGCACACCTCTGCCTGGACATCTAAGCATTTCCATGCATCCTCTGAAATGTAAGTGGAAGTTCCCAAACCTCAATTATTGACATCTGTGCACCTGCAGGCCCAACACCTCATGTAAGCTGCCAAGGTGTAGGGCATGCACCCTCTGAAGCAACAGCCTGAGCTGTACGTTGGCCCCTTTCAGCCACAGCTGCCACAGAGGGAACTAAGTCCCCAGACTGTACAAAGCAGCAATGCCCTGGGCCTGGGCCATGAAACCATTTTTTTTTTCCTCCTAGGCCTCCTAAGCCTTCTGACTTGGGATGGGAGGGGCTGCTGTGAAGACCTCTGTCATGCCCTGTAGACATTTTCCCCATTATCTTGGTGATAACATTTGGCTCCTCACTACTTATTAAAATGTCTGTAGCAAACTTGATTTCTCCTCAGAAAATGTTTTGTTTTTTTTTTTCTATTGCATCATCAGGCTGCAAATCTTCCAAAGTTTTGTGCTCGGCTTCCCTTTTAAATGTAAGTTCCAATACCAAACCGTATCTTTATAAGTGAATAAAATGTGAATGCTTTTAGGAGCACCCAAGTCACATCTTGAATGCTTTCCTGCTTAGGAATTTCTTCTGCCAGATACCTTAAATCATCTCTCTCAAATTCCAAGTTCCACAGTCTCTAGGGCTGGGGCAAAATGCTGCTAATCTCTTTGCCAAAGCATAGCAAGAGTCACCTTTCCTGCAGTTCCCAATAAGTTTCTCATCTCTATCTGAGACCTCCTCATGCTCAAAACATTCAACAAGTCTGTAGTATGCTCCAAACTTTCCCTTGTCTTGCTGTTTTCTTCTGAGCCCTCCAAACTCTGTCTGGTACTCCGTTCCAAGGTTGCTTCCATATTTCTGGGTATCATAATGGCAGTACCCCATCTACCAGTAACAATTTACTGTATTAGTTCATTTTTATACTGCTGTGAGATTTGAGTGGGGACACAGCCAAACCCTATCAGCGTTAAATACCTATTTCTACTTCATTACTTTCTAGACTTTTGATGGTTGCTCAGGAAAGAAAAAAAAAAAAGAAGAGAAAAAGACAAAGAAAACCACACACACACACACACACACACACACTGTTCAATCATTCATTTATTCAACAAAATTTATTATAGGAGATTACTGTGTGTCAATTACAGATTGCTAAATATGTGATTTAATACATATTTTCCTATACACTACATAACTATGTTTTATGCTTTATATAGAAGATTTGGGCATCTGCAAGATAATAACAGGTATATTATCCACATTCTCAAGGAGAGAAAATTCAAGTTAGAGAAGTGAAATACTATGCCAAATTGATACCACTATATGATAATAGAGTTAGGCTTTGAAGCCAAATCTATTTGATTCCAATTAAATTTCTTTCCGCTGCACAACTTCACTTTTTCTTCCAATCTCTCAAGAAGGAGCCTCAACACAGACAAGAATTGTAGAGGTGTTGATAATTGGCTGTAGCCTGAGGTCCCAGGGAAACCCTGACTGTATCAATGCTTCTGGAAGTCAATTTATAAATAAATAATCAAAATAACCTTGAAACTTTGATGCAGCAATTTCACTTGGAAATTATTATAAGTATGTGAAAAAGTTTGCTTAGAAGCTGCTCCTGCTCAGTTTGTCTTCCTTCCCAGTAAAGACAAATTCACTATCTTCCCAGCTTCCAAGAAGGAACTGAAAGAACAGAAAACAAAACTTGAAAATGCCAACATGAACAAATGAACACATTTTGAATCAGAGGCCAGTTCAACTGATTTCTTGTGTATTAAAAATTAATGTACAAAGCGTTCTCTTCCATTGGTTTATATGAAGATTTTCATGACTTGGTTCCCAATTATTTCTCCAAATCATTATTAGCCCCTTCCCACTCTAAACACTTCAATACCATTTTGTTCAGACAATTGTGGGTCATTTGTACAGTATATTATATTTGCACTAGAGAATAAATGTATTTGTGATTATTCCCTTGTTATTGTTTATATTTTAATAACCACATTTAAGGGTACCTAAGTAAACCTAAAAACTAATAATAGTCACTGGATACATATGATCAGTTTTTATGCTAAGCATTTAATATGCATTATGTAACTTAATCTTTACAGCAACAATATGAAATAAGTACTATTATTATCAATTTAACAGATAATAAAACTAATCATTGTCAAAGAACACCCAAGTTCCTTGGACTCTAGGTCCTCTAAAGTAAATTGTTTTGTGTTTTAGGAGTACTCTTAAAAGGCAAACTGTGTTTTGTCATACACCTCTCTAAATTACATGCATGTTACCAAACTGCACTTGAGTTTTAACATAAAATTACTAACTATATCCCAATGGGATTTAGTCACTGAAGTAATAGTGCAAATTTTTAAGACAACTTCACAGCAGGGACAGTGAGAGAAGGTTTTTGTATAATTAGCTGCAGAGTTAACTAATAGCTTGATTAATTTAAACTACTTGAAACATCATTTTATTAATCTCATTGGAAATGTAGCAAAGGAAGAAAAATTAGAGTACACCATGTTAAGAATATAATATAAAAAAGAAAAACACTTAAAAATAAGCCATTGAAAGTAATAGAAAGTATTCAAGCAACTAAAAATTTAGTAGTAATGCCTTAATGGATGAAAAATAAACTGAATATTAAAAAATAAGTTTGTGTATTCTGAAAAAAGGATACACATGATGGTTTACTATTTATTTGGAACTTGCTGATGTTTTCTTAGTTCACTAATGTGACATCCTGATAATATTTTTAAAGGAGATCATTGTTTGGCTATCCCATTTTAAATATCAAAATTACAGCTCATGCTGTTTGGACTTCATAAGCAACATTTTAAAGTTTATTCAATTGAATAATTTTGCTTTTAAAATGAAAAAAAAGGCTTTTAAGGGAATATTTGCATTTAACAATACAATGCCAGAAAGATAACGGTTTTCAATGAACTAAAACAAAAGTTTGTGTTTTAAATATCATGGTTCAAAATATTAATTTCTACTGAAAATTCCTTTAAGCAAATAAGTATTTCACAGCATTAAAACATTTATTAAATTCATCAGATCTTTACATGGAAATTGCTTCCTACATAACAGAATCTGACCTAGCTTACATTAAATTTGTTCTTATTTTCTGTTTCTTTCCTTTCCTTGTAATAAGAGCTTATACTAATGAACATGATATTTGGTTAATGAAGAATGCGTTGCCTATTTAGAGATATACATATTTATGTGACCTTCTTTTGTTCATAAATGCTAATATTTATTGCTTCTTTGTTGAGATTTTATTTTGTGCTTTGTGACAAACAAAAGTACGATTAGTGAAGCTGTAAAGTTCTCATGGTAGCTGCCTGTGTTCCCAAGATAGCGGCATTAGTGTCTACAGAAGCAGTTAATGCTGTTTATCATTAGTGACAGAGGCTGGGAAGGACCTTCTGTGGCTTTTATCTTTCACCTTGCCGACAGAAGTTGATGAGCTTTCTGATTTAAATTCATAGGTGATGCTCCAGGATTTATATGCACTTCACATGGACAACCTCACAGGTAAACCTATCCTGATGATGGAGTCTCATTAAAATCATTCTAACATTCTAATACCGGACATCCTTAGGAAAACCATTACTTTATCCGTATTTAATGTCAAAGTTGCCTGATGGAAACATGAAATATAATACAGCTTATGAAGAAATTATCTCATTTCTGCTTTAAAACAGTTTATTGCATTAGGGTGTGACCTTTATAGGTGTATACTGACTAATGAACGTAAGGCACATTTTTATAATGAAAACACATTTTTAAAAGTTAAAGTTAATAGCTACAGGAATTTTGAAATAAAGCAAGACAATTACAATGAGGAAGCACACTTGAATGACACTAGTCTGTTTTTTTCACAAAAAATATTTTCCAAAATGTGGACCCAGGGAGCGATGCCAATTACCATCAGAAAATCAAAATTCGATGTCAGATTTATTTGAGAATTTGAGTGAAAGTTTAAACAGTTTTTGGCAGTACATAATAGCTTTGTAGCTAAGATAGTAATGAATATTGTGATTGTCTAAAAGGATAGTACGGTAATATTTCCTAACTTTTTCAGGAATCATTTTTTTGCAGCTAGTTTTTCATGAAATTATATTAGAAATATTTTCTATCATTGTGAACCACAATGTACAATACTTTAAAATTTAAATTGGAAAAATCTTCATTCACACTAATAGTCCTAAAAATTTGAATGGTTTTCTTTTGCCCTCAAAACAAAATCTATATTCTTTATTATGAAGTATAAGATCTTACTTGGAACAGGTCTCTGTGTGTCATAGCCCTCATCACTGTGTTCTGGGCTTTAAGCCACTCGTATATTTATCTTCCTCAAAGACGCAAAATGTTTGGCACCTAATTATCTTTATTTTGTTCCTGCAGGAGGCTCTCTTTCCACCTCAGTGTCTTTTTCTTCTTCAGAGAGATCTTCCACCCTTGTCTTTTCTAAAGCCTGCTTCTCCTACTGATAGCTATTTCAGCACTCTGCATAGTACTTTGCTGATAGCTATTTCAGCAGTCTGCGTAGTACTTTGCTGATAGCTATTTCAGCACCTTGCGTAGTACTTTGCTGATAGCTATTTCAGCACTCTGCGTAGTACTTTGCTGATAGCTATTTCAGCACTCTGCGTAGTACTTTGCTGATAGCTATTTCAGCACTCTGCGTAGTACTTTGCTGATAGCTATTTCAGCACTCTGCGTAGTACTTTGCATCATTTATGTATTTAGTTTCGTTGGTGGGTGAGAGACAGTAAGCTGCATGAGGATAAACCAAATCTATTTATCTTGTTCACTGCTGAATCTTCAGTACTTAGAATGATGCCTGCTACAAAGTAGTAGGTATTCTTTATGTATACCCTTGAATGAATATTCACATTTCTCAGCAAAAATGAAGAAAATTGAGTACGAAATGGAAGTTTTCTTTTTACTTTCATTCTGTTCTAAAAGACAATGAAGTCTGGGGACTTGAGGGAAAGGGTGGGAGGGGGGTGAGGGATAAAAGACTACGCATTTGGTATAGTGTACACTGCTTGGGTGACAGATCCACCAAAATCTCAGAAATCACCATTAAAAAACTTATCTATGAAATGAAACACTACCTGTTCCCCACAAAATTATTGAAATAAAGTAAAATAAAATAAATTATAAAAATAAAGTGACAAAAACCCAAATAAACTCAGTTATTTTCAAGAAATAAATAGTATTGACTAATATTTATTAGAAGCAACCATCTATGTAATATATGTAATGTATCGTAAGATGGTATTTTAGAGCTATTACTAGTGAAGATAATAAGATGCAATAAAGATAAATGGCTAAAGTTTAGATTAGGTAAATCAAGCACCATGGGTTAGTAACTTCTAATAATAATATGAGGTGGATTGAATATCCAAACACAACAAAAATGTTAACATTGTAAATTCATTTTAGTTGATCATAATTTCACGATGATTGCTTAAGTGTTTCTAAGTAGAAAACATGACAGCTAAAAATTAGAGTGAAATCCGTCATCTTCAATAGTTTTGGATGCATCCAAAACTTCTTTTTAAAGTAATTCAGTTCTGTAAGTGTGATGCTATTTGTTTTAAACTGTAGAGTTTAGATGAAGGTAAGAATAAATGTTTCATAGTTTTCTAAGTAACTAAAGAAAAAGAACTTTGAAAGTAAAGGTTAGGTGTTTCAATTCCCTTTAGAAGCTGATCTGAGTTCATTCTGAGACTGGTTTTTAGGCTTGAGAAATTTACATGAGGGAGGCAAACTCTTTGACTTTCATGTTCAACTCTCCAAACATTGCATTTTAATGCAATTTTCCTCTTGCTTTAATGATATCAGCTGTATAATCTAATTTCTTTTTGCAAGAGAAAAGCATCCCAGTAAAGAGAATAGCCTTTAGTAATAACAAGACACTCCACAAATCAATATTATGCCCTTCAAAGGGATCTGAATTCACAGGATCAAGAAATTGTGACCCACAAGACTGTTTCCTTTTTTCATCAACAAAAATACATTTTGTTCAAGTTGTTACATTTTGGTGCTCCATTAAATTCATTTTGTATTACTGGAAACTGTTGCACTAGAAAGACTAAAACAGTGGCTTTTATTCTATAACTGGAGTTGATGCCACATTCAGCTTTCGTTATTTCCTCTGACCCAGCTTATTGTCTGACATCTTTTGAAAAATGCACATCCTACACAAGAAAGCTTTAGCAAACATTTCTGTTTTTCAGAGTTTGACAAAGTCTGCATGAATATTTCTGAAAAACATGTCCAATGACAAGCAAAGAGTTTGATACCTTTTCAAAGAGTAGAGTTGAAATTTCTTCCCCATACTACATAAATCATCTTGGTTATTGCATGCATATTAATATAGATTATTAAATGTTAATTACACCTTTCAGCAGTATTCAAGTTAAGAGCATAAAATATTTTCTGAAACCCACAAAAAATAGGAAGCAAAGGAAAAGAGCCAGCTGATCCAGTACCAATGATTTAGAATCGGGACACTTTTTAAAGATAATGTTAATATGGCATACTAAAGGTAATCATAAGAATTTTTTTATATACACAATATATAAATGTTGCTTTTTTTGCCTGATAGTTCATGTAAATTTAAGGCTAAAATACCTATTATGGGACTCAGAATAACAGTGTCTAGCATTTTAACACAATCTTAGAGTGTAGAAGTTAATTTACATACATATTATATAAAGCTATTAAGATATGCATATGTAATGTGGGATCCAATTTTTAATTATTAAGAATGTCAGTTTCCATTAATATATTTTTAAATACAATGATATACTTGAAATAATGACAATGTTTGTATTATTTTTTCAAGTCAACTTCTTCTGTTTTTGAAATAGAGCACAAATATGTTTATCCAATTAAATGACAAAAACCCAGGTAAACCATAACATGTTCATATTTTAATACCAAATTAAGTGTAGATATTTGTGAATAATTTGTTTCCTCAATTCTAAATATCCTCCATTTCCTATTTTCTTTTGATTCAGATAATCAATTACTTTTTTTTAGAGTACAATTCCTAAGATCAGAGTAAAATCATAAGGAGCTATAAAAAAGTATATTATAGATTTCATTCTAACTAACTAAAGGAAGTTAAAATAGCACAGATAAATTTCACATAATAGCAACACAGTAAATTTTTATTTATTGTATTAATGTAATCTTAAAAGTAGAAGGGAAGAATATGAGCTTCCAACTACGAATGATATTTTAGAAAAGAAACACAAAGTTAGAAAGTGTAGCTATGAAATCATTAAATTAACAGAGCTAGTATTTACTAATAACCACTTATACCCATGTATTTTATCCTATATATGAACATAGGATATGTGTGTATGTGTATGTATGTGTGTATTGCATATATAGAGAAGTGATATAAAGCATGCAAAGACAAATGTGGCTGATTGGAGCTGATTTCCGTAGTAAAACATTCTGCAGGTTTTGGAATAAAAATAACAATACTGTGAATAATGATCAACTTTATTCTTATGTTTTCTGCTGGTTAGGCATTACATCTGATTGATGAAAAACAAACTTCATTTTGTACTGAATCTGTGGAATTTTGACTTCTGATCCCTTGAGAGTTGATACTGACGGTAGAAGGATGAAGCCAATAAGTTTGAATTATGTATGTTTCTTTATATATATATATAAACATTTTGTTGGCAATGTATTTTTAAGACTGTAGTAACAGGTTCTAATATGTAGCCATTCCTTTTTTTTTTTTTTTTAACTAAAAGCCACATAGCATTTTGCCAAAAGTTTTCTTGCAGCAAGATATGATTATAATAATAAAGTATATTTTTAGAGTTTATACTCTATCCACCTCCTAAAAATATTGGGCTCCTCAGTTTCAGCTGTCATCTTAACTTTCACCAGCCTGAGCAGGGCTGCAGGATATGGGATGAATCCTCAGCATCCAAGGGCCTGATGTTGTAAGGATGTCTCTACCTTTGACCTTGTGTTTTTCCTGCACTCTAGATCGTCATTGCTATAGAGTGCAGGACACACTGACATGCCAGTATGTCAGAAAGGCTCAGAAAAACCATTCTCAGGAATCATCACTCTAATCAGCAGAAAGCCCCCTGCCACGTAGCTATTTAAACTCACTAGGCCTTTTTTTTTTTAATGTCATGGCAATTGGTGCTAAAAAGTTAAGTGTGATCAGTTATGAAAAAAGAATCTACTCTGAAACACTGCAGTCTGACTATCAAATAATTATTGTATAATTGTACACATCCTTGGAGGCTTACTGCAGTGGTAATTCTTTATTTATAAAACAAAAATAAAATGAGCTAAAACAATAACAAAAGCAAAAAAATATAAACAGAGTAAATTGTACTCAAAATAAATTCTGATCATTCTAGGCTAAGGAGGTTTTGGCAGAGAAGTGCTTATATGGTTCTAGAACTCTATGCTACAAAAAGGCCTCTATGAGGTGTAAAGAATAAGCATAAAGAGAAGTCTGGGAGTTATATTAGATAATAAGCAGTGGGCACACTCCTTAGATAGGGATGGGATAGGAGTCAGGAGAAAGACTTTAAGAGCAAAACCAGGTGAAGGATTAAGCCCTATTAATAATCTAAAAGCAGTTTTCTTTCTTAACTCATTCTGCTTCCTGACTCATGATTACTGCATATTTACCTGATACATCATATATAACATCTTATTCGCCAAACAAAACAAGTTATTTATTTTAACTGCATCTGTTTAATAATTATTCCATAATATTTGCTTCTTTGATTAGATATAATATGTTCTTAGAGCATAACAATATATATTCAAATCTATGCAGATCACTCTTAAAAATTAAAATTTGAAGGAAAATACAACTTTTCAAATGATCTTATATTTTACAACATTATTGGTATATACTAGTTACTCAGCTATAATAATACAAAAGAGACAAAAACAAATATTTGACAATTTTAAAAGAAAATGAAGAAATAGTGAATTTATTATACTACCATATTCTTTAAAAATTTTATCGAAAAACTACATCAATAAAACTGCCAACACTTATGAGTGCTGTTAAATCAAACTAAATATGGCCTGAGAAAGCCTCTGTACTTCCATATTTGAGTCCTTGTGGACCAGCTGTAATCTAACTTAGCAGGTAGACAATGCTGAAAACCTAACTTAGGAGTACACTGCTGTAACAATAGCTGAGTCTCAGCTAATCCCAGCAGCCATACTTGAACCACTCAGACACTGCTGACTGTTCAAACTGTGTTCAAATAAGGCAACCTCCAAGCTGAAAACAATCCAGCTGTTCCTGCATCTCACTTCCATCTTCTGTATGTCACTTTCCTTTTGTTGTGTATAAGTTTGCTCTGACCATGAGGCATCCCTGGAGTCTCTCTGAAGCTGCTGTGATTCTGGAGACTGCCTGATTCATGAATTGTTTTTCTTGTTTGTTTTTTTGTTTGTCTTGCTCAATTAAACTCTCTTAATTTGTCTGAAGTTTTCTTTTAACGGTGCTAAAATTAGACAATTTCAAAAAATATGAAATTTCAGATAATTAGAAATGTATGAGTCATATTTTAAGCATTTCACACACAAGATTGTGGAAAAAAGCTAATATAGCACTTTATACATAAAACCATATATATATATATAAACATTTACCACCATCCAGTTAAATAATTGACCATTAACCATGTCATTCAATTATCCTCATTTTTCTCTCCATTGGAATTCTCATTCCTCCCAAGGTTAACCAGTCTTTTGAATGTTTTTATATCATTTATTTTCTTTTCATTATTTATACAATATATTTAACATTTTTATGATTTTAAATTTTATATAATATATAAATGATTTCATATTATATACATTCTTCAACACTCACTGTTCCTTCTTTGATATTTTGTTTTCAAAAAAAGTTCCATTCCTTTATTGATTTCCACCACTATATAGTATTTTGTTTAATGAATATAACTTACCACAATTTAGTTAATCATTTCTTCTTTGATGAATGATTGAGTTATTTCTAGGTATTTTTCTTTTAAGAACTGTGTTTCTCTGAAAACTTAATAAACATCTCATGATCATGTTGTACATGTGCAGTAATTTCCAGGAATGAAACTGCTGGATTAAATAATTTGCAAATATTCAAATTTGTGAGAAAAATTCAAATCGGTTTCAAGGAAATAATACCAGTTTACATTTCCACCAGTGTTGCATATTCTACTTCTACATTCTTGCATATTTTTGTTATGGTATCTTTTAAATCTTTACCTATCTGAAGAAAGAAAAACGACATCCCATTGTTATATATTTTTTGCTGATTATGTAGAGAGTATCCATATATCTTATAGAATGTACTGCTGAAATGCATGTGTGCATTTTTCACCGTTGGGTGTTAAATTTTTCTTTTCTTTCTTCTTCTTCTCCTCCTTTTTTTTTTTTTTTAAGATGGAGTTTTGTTCTTGTTGCCCACAGTGGAGTGCAATGGTGCCGTCTTGCTGCAACCTCCACCTCCTGGGTTCAAGCTATTCTCCTGCCTCAGCCTTCTAAGTAGCTGGGATCACAGGCACCTACCACCACGCCCTGCTAATTTTTTTGTATTCTTAGTAGAACGAGGTTTCATCATGTTGGCCAGGCTTGTCTCAAAGTCCTGACTTCAGGTGATCCACCCGCCTCAGCCTCCCAAACTGCTGGGTTTACAGGCGTCAGCCACCGCGACCGCCCTCCTTTTCTTATTGGTCAGAAGTTTATTATTCTCTGTGTAATATTTTGTCAAAAAAAAATGTGTGTGTGTGTGTGTGTATATTTGTGTGTGTGTATATATATATAACATTTTTACAATTTTCCATGGGTATGTGGCTTTTCTTTTTATATTGCAACCTTTGCTAAACCTTTATAAACAAAAGTTTTAAATTTCAAATTACTGGAATTGATTGACCTTTTCTTTCAGGAAAAAAGAAAGATTATATACCCAATTGCATATAAATATATAAATGTTTTCCTGTATCCTCCGATAAAGCTTTGTTTACTTTAGTATTTATTTATTTATTTTTTTTCTTGAGATGGAGTCTCACTGTGTGGCCCAGGCTGGAGTGCAGTGGTGTGATCTTGGCTCACTGCAACTGCCGTCTCCAAGGCTGAAGTGATTCTCCTGCCTCAATCTCCTGAGTTGCTGGGACTACAGGTGCGCTCCAGCACGCCTGCTGATTTTTGTATATTTAGTAGAGACAGGGTTTTGCCTTGTTGTCCAGGCTGGTCTCAAGCTCCTGTCCCCAGGTGATCCACCTGCCTGGGCCTCCCAAAATTCTGGGATTACAGGCGTGAGCCACCACGCCCAGGCGACACAATGTTTATTTTTTATTCATTTATATTTGCAACCCTTAACCAGTTAAGAGAAGAAACAACAATATGCTGAATTTTTCAAAAACAGAAAGCAATATATGTTGTTTGGGAGGAGAGTGAGCAGGGAGGGAAAATGTATAGATTAACTGATAGTAGGAGAGAGAATCACAGACATGGCTCATTTGTTAATGTTTAGAAATGCATGTCCTATGGCCTTTTGCAAGTAAATAAAACTTAATCATGGATATGTTTTGGTAAATAACTTGTTCATCCTTGTTTTATGAGGTTGAGCTATAATGTAGTAAAATCTATCAAATAAATAATAGCACAGGAAAGAATTGATTTTTGGCAGGTTCACATTGTTAAGAGCAATTTATTTGAGTGATCCCTATTTTTTTCAGTGGAGAGAGAATATATTCTTTTTTAATTATGTGCAACATTGATTTTTTTTTTCAACTGAAAATACCCTTTGAAAAACACTTTACCATTTTACAGGTGTTTGTTATGTTTTGGACATAGAAACATAACAAACACCTGTAAAATAGCAAAGTGTCTCTCTCTCTCTCTCTTTTTTTTTTTTTTTTTTTTTTTTTGGAAACTAGATGCCTTAAGGTTGTATAAATTGAACATTCTCGCTTTGACATGAAATTGGATGTTATTCTGAAAAAGTTCCTACTGAGCATAGTACACATATTCATTTTGCATGTTACATTCATATCATGTTTTAAGAATAAATGAAGACATTCTAATTTGCATTAACGATTATATTTAAAACAAATAAATATAGAACAAAGTACCATATGAACAATCATGCAGAACAAAGTGAGAAGTTGTGATTGAAGGAATCTCTGCTTTCCCCTAACTACATGATACTTTATTTGCATCCTTGCCATCGTACTCACTAGGCTGCAGTAAGCAGAGACCACAGGCCTCTGGAGATTTCAGGAGTGATTTCATACCTGTGTATAAATTCAAGGTAGCTAATTATTTTGAAAGTCATTTTTGGTGGTGGTTACTTTGAGAGATATTCCCTTAGTTGATAAACCATTTATAAATAGGTAGAGATTGTAGGGAATGTGGTCCAACCCTAGCAAAGAGAATACTAGAAAGTATAAAGTACTAAGGAGAGCAGGTCCCATCCTGAAACTGGGGAATGGGAATTGGATAGGGAGAACAACTAGATAGGGCAACTAAGCAAGCTAAGAAATTCACAATTAAGGCAGTAGGGTGAGACCTCTGAGTGGCCATTCCTAAACTAGCAGGTTGTCTGAAGACCCAAATTCTTGGTTCGTCCTTGTCCATGTGGGATGCTTGCTCTAGCTAGAATATAAAAACAGAATTTCAAACCCAGGCTGTGCTTCTCACTGGCAGTGTTCGTGTTGTGGGCAGAGTACTTAAACCTTGTAGTGGGTTAGTTTTTGTATTTGTTCACTAGAGACTGAAATACTTACCAGGGTTGGAAGGATAATTAAAAGAGACAATGTAAGTGAAAACACCATGAATACCACATTTTGCATATTAAGGATTACTACTAAAGTGTGAGAATGAGAAGTGGGAAATTGAGCACACACTTGAGGGAGAAAATCTTCATATTTGCCAGAAAACACAGAAAAGCCCAGGACAACATGTTTCCCCATTTGCATCCAGTATGAAAGGCAAGCATTTCTCATATGTGGAATATTCTCATAAGTGGAATAAAAATCATTCCCTTCAGTATGTTGTATCTTTATTTACTTGTCCCTAACTTTACCCCCCCCACCCCCATATAAACTATAGCAGTTCCACAGACGGGCTAAGCCTCCTGGCTCAGTCTGGGTTCCTAAAGCAATCTCTCTGAGTAAGAAATACTCTGGGAGTTAGGAGAGAATTTGTCTCATGGAGTAGCTGGGGGAAAAGGTGCACAAATTAAAGTTTCGTTGAAAGTAGCAAAAAGGGATGGAAAGCTGGTCAGGCTACAGACCATGCCCATTCCACTATATTTAGTGTAGGTGTTTAGAAAAGTAATTTGCCCCCTAAATCATTCATATAATTAACTTCTATTTTGCATGGGATATTCACTGGAAATTTTTTAAGTAGATAATTTAGAAAAAAATAAGCAAATACGAGTTAGTGTAAATACAATTTAAAGTTATACATCTCGTTAATTCTGTTAAATTGTTTACTTTCCTTCTTTTTGCTACCTAGAAACACAATCCTATCACTATTGAACAGAGTTGCATGCCTTTTATTTAGCTAAAGTTGGTGTTCATTTTATTTTCAAGTGGCAAATAGGTATTGATATAGATATGTCTTTTTTTTAAAATCCTGATACCGACAAGTAAACAACAGAGTGGATAAAACACTGAACTCTTGTATAACTTTCTTCAGGCAGTTCTCTGAAATGGAAAATTTATATTAACTGGTTCTATGTTTTAATGCGGTTTTATATATGAAATAAACTAATTTCAGATTTCAGATGTTAATATTTGCATAGATTTGCTATTATTTTGAAATATATGTAGTATTATAAATATTTTTCTAAATAATTACATAATTTAATCTGTGATCATTTTTTCAATACGATTACATTTCTTAGTAATTGTGATTTATGGACACAGAAATTTAAAGATGGAAGCCTAGCTATAGCACCCAAGTTCTATAGCACCACAAAGAATCTAAATATAGTTCCTTTGCTTTAATTCTCATCTTTGGTTGCTGAAGAAACAACTGATGTTTTTAAGTTAGATTATCTGCATAAAAGAAGCTGCTCTCAGAATAGAATAGATTATTTTCTTACAGACCCTGACATAAGTCCAATAGTGTACAGGCAAATGTTTAGTTAACTGGCTCTCCAGGGAACCAGGCTGCATTGCAGTGGCACCATCACAACCTACTGCAGCCTCGACCTCCTGCTCCAGCAATACTCCCGCCTCAGCCTCTCAAGTAGCTGGGACTACAGGAGCATAGCACCACGCCTGGCCAATTTTGTTTATTTTTTGTACAGATGAGGTCTCACCAAGTTGCCCAGAATGGTCTTGGACTCCTGCCAGTAACTGTTTGTTGATGATGGAGGAAAGAAGAAAAGAAATCGTAGGAGACTTTGGCAGAGAGGATGAGAATTAATTGTTTGGCCTGGGATTTGTCACAAGAATATGTTTGGCCATGTGGTTTCTCTTGGAACATTTTATCTCTTTCAGGAAAGAAGCGGGTTACTAGTTTATTTTCACAATTGTTGAAGCTTGCAAAACTGTGATTTTGTACATTAAAAAATCATGTTTTCAGAAATAGCTACGTGTGTGTATGTTTATGTATGAATGTACGTATGTATTTTATATATATGTCATCTTCCTGATATGGCAATACTCCTCATTTTAATTTTTTTCACAAAACCAAAGGAAGCAGTGCAATGTGTGGGATACACAAGCTCTGATTATGAGGAACAACATATGCTAGAATGATTAATGTTTTAGCTAGTCCAGACTTACCATAGCCAGGAAATTCTGGCCAAGTAAGGAGGAAAAGAGAGAACCATCAATCAAAACAAAATTGACAACCTACCCACCTCCACCATTAAAAAAACACAGAAAAATCATGTTCATCCATCTGGTTTCTTTTTGAAAGGTATGAAGTAATTTTCCCCCTGTACACATTATGATATCTAAGAAGTGTTAGATAGATCTTACAGAAAGTTACCACCTAAAAAACAAAATATATTTTAATGAGAGCACTTAATGTAGACCATCTGGGGGTATTGGATAAATGGAAATTCCGAAATCCTCTCTCCTATGATTGGAGAGAGCTAGGGTTTCCAGGACGTTGTGGGTATCTTATTGGGTTGTATTTAAAACAAATTCTGTACATTCACCCTTATTTAAAGTAAAGTTTCGTGATGCCTTCTCCTGGGCATATCTCGCTTACGTGCATTTCTGTGGTGCCATAGAGTAATTGAATAGAATGGTCATTCAAAAGTAGTTCTAGAAGGCCCACTTTGCACCCACAATTTTGCTTAGTGAAGTACTCTTAAATCAAAAGGAAGTAAAAGGGGATACTGGTGAGTATAATTGTACCGAAAATATTATGTCATAAATAGTGTAACAAGTAGTATGGAAAATGCTGAACAGCATTGAGTAATTAAATAATTGTCTTCATTTTAAAGGAGACTAGCAGTTGCAGAAAATGTGAGGAAAACATAAAACATTGGAGTTACAGGACATCTAGGAAGTGGCCCATATAGCTGTCGATAATGAGCTAGCAAATTTATTATGTTATTTTTCTGTATCTATTCTACATATTACATTTCTCTCTGTATTCTGTGTTAAATATTTGATATACACCATATAATGTGTATTCAAATTCAAGTCCCAATCTCCCTGATCAAAAGAGACTATCTGTGCCACTCAAGTCCTTCTTTCGCCAAGTTCTTTATAGTTACTAGAGACATTTCCTATATTTTCTGATTCTACTTAACTTTTTCAGTAGTTTTCCTTTTTCTTATTTATGATTTTTTGTATTATAAAACTGCTAGATCCCATGTAATGTGTGTGCAATCAAATGGAAAAACAATGGATTGCCTTCTGAATTTCAAGGCCAGGTATGCAGCACTGACTATTCATTTGATATTTGCAAAGTACGTTGACAATAAATGCATAACGTGTTATTTCTACTCTTCCTATTTAATGATTTTCTGAAGAGAATTGTTGATAAAAGGGCAAGTAAACGTTAAAAATGTATGCATATTTTACAATTCTTGTAGAGGAAAAGAACGAGTCAGCATCCTAATTTCATGAAGCCACAATCAGCATAGTAAATCAAACTAGTGAATATACATATAAGAAGGAATAAAAGAATTATATAAATATGAAAAACACAATAAAAAACAAATTTTAATGGTTTGGCTTATACATTTGTTCATCCAGATAATATTCATATAATGAATTTCCAATGGGAGACATCTTGCTAAATTCTGAGGATTTAAAAAAAAAAGTTAAAACATAGTTCTTTGTTTTTCCCTTGAAGAAAGAATTAACTCTCCCTGACTGAGGCGTCAGTTCCATTTCAAAAAGACATAACCTTTAAAATCATTGGTTAGCTCTTTGTCAATGTCCCTAACTTACTTAATCAATTGCACTTCAGTCGTAGTTCTTCCTGATTGTTGGCTTACTTTTTTCCAAGGTATTGAACTGTAAAATCACACATTTCTGTCTTCATTGATGCTACTATATATTTATATCTCAGCTTGGCCGAAACTTTATCTGAACTCTGCTACAGTCTAACACTCTTGCTATGTAATTCTCCTTCTTTATCCTTCTAGGTGTAGGAGGTCAGGCCTGTATCCAATGTCTATTCCTGTTTTCTCCTCTTTATACTTCACAAGCGTTTCCTCTAATATTTTCCTCTAGGTTTAATCCTGTTTTGGGATCTGACTCTTGAAAAACCAAAATTAACCAAATCTTCATCCTGAAAAGTGAACAAATATAAAATGCATTTCAGTTCATAGCCAACAGATAAATAATCTCTGCTCTACTGCCTACTCCCTCTTTTTCTCAAGTCTCAACTAGCTTCAAAATAATTTTTAAAAAGACAGCCTCCTCAGCTCTGTGAATTCCTGTACATGCCAGTCTCCTCCATTTACAGCCGAATTGTAAAGATTAACTTTTACTTAAAAACCTCAAGTTCAGTGTTACTACCATATCCTTGGGGCAGCTACTCACTTGTGTTCATGTGATGGTAGGAAGAAGGTGAAGAAAGATACTCCAGAGATCTAAATGCATATATTCCTAGGTGCATATAGACACCTAGGAATGATCTGGTTTAATAAGATACTCCAGAGATCTAAATGCATATATTCCTAGGTGCATATAGACACCTAGGAATGATCTGGTTTAATTTCTTTAAATGTACAGTTGAACAAGGCTAGGAGAAAATCCAGAGGCTCTACTTCATTAGTATGTGCTGATTACCTCCAATGAAGTACTTATACCCACCTGAGTATGCCAGTCATTCACTTTGTCTTTCGAATAGATTGGGAGTTTCTAAAGGACACATTGGGTCTATTGCATCTGTAATTCTAGATCTTAATGCATTTATAAAGAGTTCAGTTTATACTAGTTGAAAGAAATAAAAGACTAAAACAGAAAGATGGAAAAAAAGAAGCACAGAAGTATAGTTTTGTGATAAAAAAGAGGACATAGAAAAATGTTAAAGAGTGATAGTTCCAAAGGAGATATAAAGATAAGATTTTTCAGTGGAAGGGGTTATAGATGTTTAAGGGTAAATAGAGAAGATTTTCTGGTGGAAACAGAACTTAACCCAAATTTTGTCAGAATAGGAAGACTGCTATAAAGGATACACAAGATGGAAGGCTCTTCCGGCAAGGCAGAGACCGAAGACTCATATGTAAATTGCAAACTTAAAAACAACAATAGCAACAACAGTCAAGACCTGACACAACAGAAGAATTATATTGTTCAATATAAATCTTTATTTTGATAAGGATACTAAAATTATCTTGGCCAAAGTGCCAGCCAAGCAAGCAGTACCAGCAGGGGAGCCTAACCATTTCATACTCTTAGATACGGATTTGTTATTTGTCTGTTTATTTATTTTCTCTGAAAATGTGATCTACTCAGACGGTTTAGAACCTGCATATGCATGAGGCAGGTGGATGATAATCTCTCCCTAACCATTTGGATTAGCTGAATCAACACGGATATTCAAAAGACTGAAGAGGTTGTGGCCAGATCACTTTCAAATTGAATTCTACAATGTTCAAAAGAATTCCCTTCACTGTGAATTTGAGAAAAGAAAAACAGTCTCTGTTTGTACACTTTCAAATGACAGAAAAGCTGTTACAAGCTTCTTGTCATATTTTGAAAGAGTGTTAGCATTGGGAGAGAAGAAAATTTGGAGATGTGAAGGAAAAATTCTCTTGGTAGAACAGAAATAATATTTTCAAAATCACTTAAGAAAGATAAAATAATAAAGATGCCAGGACTTTGAAATTACATTTCTAAATATTTGGTATGCTTCAGAACAGTGAGTTAGATTGCTAAAATCTTGCCTTGCTACATCTCAATATTAAAGTATGAGAAAAAAATTGAAGAAATCCCTTTCACTAATGTTGATGTTCTTACACCTGATATAACTTAAATATTTTTCCTAGTAGATGTTGACTTGAAGCTTTTCTATCAATGCAGCCACACAACTGTGTTACACTGGCTATAGAAACTAACAGATTATTATAATTATTATTGATTATTAATTTATAGTGAGCCCCCAAAAATACTAATATCTTAGTTTGTTCTTGGAGTCTACAAAATAAATTTAATTTGTTTTCTATATGACAGTGTTTAAATATTTCAAGAGAGTATGTGCCATCTAAGTCTTTTCTTCTTTAGGCAGAACATAGATTCTCCTAATTCTAATAACACTACATAGATCCTCCTAATTCTAATAACACTTGAATTGATAACCTTCTATTTATTATTAGATTTTTAAAGCAGCACTCCCAGCCCCTTCAAGTTAAAACAATTCTCCAGGTAAATTCTGGCCAATACAGTATAAAAAGTAAAGTTCTCTTGTGGAAGTCAGTGTGGCGATTCCTCAGGGATCTAGAACTAGAAATTCCATTCGACCCAGCCATCCCATTACTGGGTATATACCCAAAGGACTATAAATCATGCTGCTATAAAGACACATGCACACGTATGTTTATTGCGGCATTATTCACAATAGCAAAGACTTGGAACCAACCCAAATGTCCAACAATGATAGACTGGATTAAGAAAATGTGGCACATCTACACCATGGAATACTATGCAGCCATAAAAAATGATGAGTTCACGTCCTTTGTAGGGACATGGATGAAATTGGAAATCATCATTCTCAGTAAACTATCGCAAGAACAAAAAACCAAACACCGCATATTCTCACTCATAGGTGGGAATTGAACAATGAGAACACATGGACACAGGAAGGGGAACATCACACTTCAGGGACTGTTGTGGGTTGAGGGGAGGGGGGAGGGATAACATTGGGAAATATACCTAATGCTAGATGACGAGTTGGTGGGTGCAGTGCACCAGCATGGCACATGTATACATATGTAACTTACCTGCACATTGGGCACATGTACCATAAAACCTAAAGTATAATAATAATAATAATAATAATTACAATAAAAGAAAAAAAAAAAAAACTATAAAATTGTTAATAAAATACATGTCCAGTAATAATGGAATGGCTAAAAAAAAAAAAAAAAAAAAGTAAAGTTCTTTTTCTGTACTCAAAATTCTATAAACTCTTTATGGACAGCTTGATTTTGTAATGAGCTTAATAAACTTAGAAAATCCATTTAAATCCTATACTTAATAAATAAAACAAAGCAAAACATGAATTGCTGTTCAGCCAGCTTTTCCTCACCTGTACATTTGTAATGATGTTTTTCTCATCCATTTGGAGGCCTTCATATTTATTCTTACTAGCTATCATCATTTTTAATTTTCTTTTTCTGTGTTGTATACTAAAAACATCTGAACAATGATTCCTTGCTCTATTTAGTGAATTGGAAACAAATACAGTTTTCATCAACTTTGTACGGCTAAATTCCATGAACAATTTCAGGGATGCAGTTTGCAGGATTAGTTGAAGCAGAGAAAACCTGGAGGCAAAAGTAAATTCTGTTTTAAAAAAAGAAAAATTCCTGGGATAAATGATAGTTGTAAGAAAGACAATAAGAAGACAATGGAACTGTAAAGAACTAATAAAAATCAGTGATTTACTAGCTGTATACAGTAAGTCAAAAGGTGACTCATGTTTTGAGTTTAGGTGTTTAGAACTTGATAGTAAATTTGGCGCACATAATGATGTCCAAAGGGAAAGATGGTCCGGGAGAAGGATGACGATCTTGACTTAGATATATTAATTTGGAAGTGATGGTGGTACAAACAATTAGAAATTCCCAAAGTACATGTCAATGATGCGAGAAAGCTGTTCTGAACTGCAGAATGGAGGTGAATGTTGAAAGTAGATATCGATAGTCATCCAAGCAGAAATAATTGCTGAAGCCCTAAGAAGGGCTCAGAATTTTCTGAGACACAAATTATCTTAAAGTTATAAGCTCTGGGATTCCAGAAGTTGTATACAGCCTAGGGAGAAAAATCATAAGGAAGCCTTATGAAACCGCATGGAAGAGGTGGCATACTAGAAAGAGATTTATTGATACAGAACAGAAAATATTGAACTTGTCTTTAAAATGCTTCTCTTAATGGAGCCCTCTGATACTAACTTTATAAGATTCAAGATAAATCGTAACCCCTTTTGTGCATAAATCTCCACTAAGATTTTTTTTAATAACGACATATTTGCTCTTATTTATTATCAAAATATATTATTGTTTTTAAAACTTTGTCTTAAAGAAGTGAAATATATTATGAGGCTTCTTAAATTTGGCATTAATTTTAAAACAGTTACTCGCTCCGCCTCCCAGTTTCACGCCATTCTCCTGCCTCAACCTCCCAAGTAGCTGGGACTATAGGCGCCCGCCACCACGCCCTGCTAATTTTTTGTATTTTTAGTAGAGACTGGGTAGCCAGGATGGTCTCGGTCTCTTGACCTCGTGATCCACCCGCCTCGGCCTCCCAAAGAGCTGGGATTACAGGCGTAAGCCACCACGCCTGGCCTAAAACAGTTACTTTTAAGATGCATAGCCGAAAATTGTGTTTTTAAAATCAGTTAAATTATTAGTTTACAAATTTTTTTTAATTTGAATTATCTCTGTTATTCTTTTATAGTTGATGTCTCTTACATAAACTATACATTCCAGAGGTATAAATTACTACATTTTTGAGTTTTCCATTGATACTAATATTATTACCATAATAAATGCATAATTAAAATAAAATGAACAATTCCAAGCCACTAAATTATGGGCTCCTGTTTCCATAATAAGGTATCATATGAAAACTTATGCATTATATTTCACAGGTAATATTTTAAAGTTTACCCAATAAATGTTTGTATTATTGAAGCAGGGTTAAAAATAACCTTAGAATTTTCTGATCTCATTTTATTTAGTTTTACATCTAAATAATTCATTTTCAATTGTAAAAGCAATAACTCCTTTTATCTAGCTAGAGCTGTGCTTTTTTCAAAAAGCTTTCAGTTTTGACTCAAAGTTAAATAATCTGTGTAAAGTTAACTGGACTTATTGTACTCATATAACCATGGCTTATTTTATAGCCAGTTCACATTTTTGTATTCTCTTCCTTGGACTTCATTTATCATGATTTAGATATTTATGAAATCATTATTTATAAGCTATTCATTGTGTCAAAGTAAAGAAGGTGTTTTGAGAAAAGTCTGTAGGGTATTACTGTTGTTCAATTATTTTATATTTTCTCATCCCTGTTTCTGCTTTAAAGATGCTCAGTGCATCCAAAATGTAGAATTATAAAAATGTGTCTCTCATGCAAAGACAAAAATACAATCTCCAGTGATATGTTTACATTTATTGATCTTCACAAAACTTTTCCCATAGTTTTCTCCTAAAATATCGTAACATTTAATGTACGATACCAACATTTAATGTATGATATCGTTTTAGGAAAAACAATAGTTTTCTCCTAAAATATCGTAATATTTCCTGTAAAAAATTCAGGAAAATAAGCAGTTTTTTGTGATATTTTTTAACAATGAAATCTTATTGCTGGGAAACACAACAACCCAAATAACGAATGCACGCCTGGAAAACATAGGGAGACCCCATCTCTAAAAGAAATTAAAGCAATAAAGATAAATTTAGCCAGGTGTATTTGTGCATGCCTGTGGGCCCAGCTGCTTGGGAGGCTGAGGCTGGAGGATCACATGAGCCTGGGAGGCTGAGGCTGAAGTGAGCTGTGATCATGCCACTGCACTTCAGCCTGGGCAATAGAGAAAGACCCTGTCCAAAAAAAAAAAAAAAAAAAAAAAGAAAAGAAAAATAAGGGGTATATAAGGGGTATATGTGTAGAAAAACATAAGACATTGGCTACCTCTTAGAGCATTATAAAGTACTTAAATCTAATGTAACATTATTACTTTAAAATAAATTGAATTTAATACAGACTTAGAAAAAAATTTATTGAAACTCAAAATGAATGTTTCTGGCTGCCATCTAACGAATATAAATGAAATGACACCAGCATTAAAATACACTACCGATGAGATTGACTTTGGTTCTTATGAAATAGTTTGCTACTCCAAAAAGTTTGTGGATTTTCTTCAGAAGAATAAAAATATGGGAATATATAAACTGTTCATTAGAGCCAGTCTGCTTATGAGATCAGCATTTCATATACCATCTTGAAAAAGCCCCTTGTGGCTAACATTCTCAAAAGAAAATAAGAAATCAATATGAAGTTTATATAATTTAAGAGTTACAAATTAGACATCAATCATTGAAGTGAATTCTTGAGAACTTTTAGAATTATGTCTAATAATTATTCAAGATTGGATGTTCTATGCAACTTTAAAAATCACACCCATATTTTAATTGCTGTCTTCCGAGGAGAATAAATGTTAATATTGTTATTTTATAAATAATGATAATTTTAAAATATCATAATTTATATTATATCTAAATTATCATAATGATAATTTATAAAATAAATATGCAATTATATTTTCAGTATTGATTCTGAAGTAGAGAGTCTAATGTTTCAAAATAAATTTTCCTTACCTGACTGAAGATGTAAAAATTTTTGTGTGTGATTGGAGATTTTAAATATTTAACTGTTCATTTATTTCATCGTTAAATGTAGATTAGTGAAGCAGTAAAGTTTTCATGCTTGCTGCTTGTGATCTTAGTTTTTTCCTTGGCCAATTATATGTTATTATTCATATATAATTATTTTTTCACCTTATCATCTTAGCATTTACTGTAGAAAGATAAGAAATAACTGGAGCCCCTTTTTCTTGATAAAATTATCAGCAACTTCATAACTTAGTTTTACTATTTCCTATGGGACTGGCAATGACTCTTTTATTGGTAAATAAAATTGCTTAAAGAAATATATTTTTCTTTACACTATAATATAAATTATTGCAGCAACAAATCCTGCAATATCTAGATTTTGTGGTAATCTAATACCTACAAAATTATATGCTATGCAGTCTGTAGAAATATGGATAGATTATTTTTTTGCATTACTCACTATTTTTCAAGACTTTGAACATGTCTTTTATATTTAATGTTGAAAATAATAAGTCAATGGCAAAAGGACAGTCTTTTCAATAAATATTACTAGGAATTTTGGACATCCCACATGCAAAAAATAAAGTAGAACTCATTTAATACCACATACAAAAACTAATTTAAAATGGATCAAATATCTAAACAAAAGAGTTATAAGCTTAAAACTTTTAGAAGAAAATTTTCATGACATTGGATTTGCCAATGATTGTTTAGACATGACACCTAAAAGCAAAGGCAACAACAACAAAAAATTAGATAAATTGGTCTTCATCAAAATTAAGGACTTTTGTTTATCAAAACTTACTATAAGCAGAATGAAAGTACAACCAAGGGAATGAGAGAAAATATTTGCACAGCAAATATCTGATAAGAGATTAACATACAAAATATATTTTAAAAACTCCTACAACTCAACAACAATACAACCAAATTCAAAAATGGGAAAAAGACTTTAAAGACATTTCTGTAAAGAAGATAAACAAGTGGCCAGTAAACACAAAAAAGATGCCCAATGTCACTAGCCATTAGTAAATTTGTAAGTCAAAATTAGAAGTGAGATATCACTTCATACGTTAAGATGGCTATTATATAAAAGGAAATAGAAAATACCAAGTTATTATAAGGATGAGGACAAGTTGAAATCTGTGCATTGCTGTGGAACAGAAGCTTTGTAATTCCTCAAAGAGCTAAGCCTAGTAGAATTATTATATGATCCAGAATTATGTATATGATTATATACAACCCAAAAGAATTGAGGAGATGGTCGGACACTTGTACACCAATGTTCATAGCAGGATTGTTCACAATAGTCCAAAGATGGAAATAACAAAAATACCCATCAACAGATTAATGGATAAGCAAAGTGTGACATATAATATAGTGGAATATTATTCAGCCTTAAAAAGGAATGGAGTTCTGACACATGTTACAACAAGGAGGAAACTTGAAACTATTATGCTAAGTGAAATAAGCCAGACATGCAAAGACAAATATTGTATGATTCACTTACATGAGGTATCTAGAATAAACACATTCATACAGACACAAAACAGAATAGAGACTACTGAAGGCTGAGGGGGAGGGGTATTGATTAGTTATGGTTTATTGGGTACAGAGTTTCTATTGGGGATGATGGATAAGTTCTGAAAATTGATAGTGGTGATGGTTCCACAACAGTGTGAATCTGTTTCATGCCACTGAGCTATACACTTAGAAATGGTTAAAATGATAATTTTTTGTGATTTTAAATATTTTACAACAATTAAAAAGCAAACAAATGTCTATTTTCAAAACCTAGACTACAGATGTTAGTAGCCAGATTCCTACCAGAGGAGAAATAGGGTGACATTCAGAAGACTTTTTCTTTTTCTTTTTTTTTTTTTTATTATACTTTAAGTTCTAGGGTACATGTGCACAACATGCAGGTTTGTTACATATGTATACATGTGCCATGTTGATTTGCTGCACCCATTAACTCGTCATTTACATTAGGCATATCTCCTAATGCTATCCCTCCCCCCTTCCCCCACCCCATGACAGGCCCCGGTGTGTGATGTTCCCCTTCTTGTGTCCAAGGGTTCTCATTGTTGAATTCCCACCTATGAGTGAGAACATGCAGGGTTTGGTTTTTTGTCCTTGTGATAGTTTGCTGAGAATGATGGTTTCCAGCTTCATCCATGTCCCTTCAAAGGACATGAACTCATCCTTTTTTATGGCTGCATAGTATTCCATGGTGTATATGTGTCACACTTTCTTAATCCAGTCTATCATTGATGGACATTTGGGTTGGTTCCAAGTCTTTGCTATTGTGAATAGTGCCACAATAAACATACGTGTGCATGTGTCTTTATAGCAGCATGATTTATAATCCTTTGGGTATATACCCAGTAATGGGATGGCTGAATCAAATGGTATTTCTAGTTCTAGATCCTTGAGGAATCGCCACACTGTCTTCCACAATGGTTGAATGAGTTTACAGTCCCACCAACAGTGTAAAAGTGTTCCTATTTCTCCACATCCTCTCCAGCACCTGTTGTTTCCTAACTTTTTAATGATCGCCATTCTAACTGGTGTGAGATGGTATCTCATTGTGGATTTGATTTGCATTTCTCTGATGGCCAGTGATGATGAGCATTTTTTCATGTGTCTTTTGGCTGCAAAAATTTCTTCTTTTGAGAAGTGTCTGTTCATATCCTTTGCCCAGTTGTTGACGGGGTTGTTTTTTTCTTGCAAATATGTTTGAGTTCTTCGTAGATTCTGGATATTAGCCGTTTGTCAGATGAGTAGGTTGCAAAAATTTTCTCCCATTCTGTAGGTTGCCTGTTCACTCTGATGGTAGTTTCTTTTGCTGTGCAGAAGCTCTTTAGTTTAATTAGACCCCATTTGTCAATTTTGGCTTTTGTTGCCATTGCTTTTGGTGTTTTAGACATGAAGTCCTTGCCCATGCCTATGTCCTGAATGGTATTGCCTAGGTTTTCTTCTAGAGTTTTTATGGTTTTAGGTCTAAATGTAAGTCTTTAATCCATCTTGAATTAATTTTTGTGTAAGGTGTAAGGAAGGGATCCAGTTTCAGCTTTCTACATATGGCTAGGCAGTTTCTCAGCACCATTTATTAAATAGGGAATCCTTTCCCCATTGCTTGTTTTTGTCAGGTTTGTCAAAGAGCAGATGGTTGTAGATGTGTGGTGTTATTTCTGAGGGCTCTGTTCTGTTCCATTGGTCTATATCTCTGTTTTGGTTCCAGTCCCATGCTGTTTTGGTTACTGTAGCCCTGCAGTATAGTTTGAAGTCAGGTAGTGTGATGCCTCCAGCTTTGTTCTTTTGGCTTAGGATTGACTTGGCAATGCGGGCTCTTTTTTGGTTCCACATGACCTTTAAAGTAGTTTTTTCCAATTCTGTGAAGAAAGTCATTGGTAGCTTGATGGGGATGGCATTGAATCTATAAATTACCTTGGGCAGTATGGCCATTTTCATGATATTGATTCTTCCTATCCATGAGCATGGAATGTTCTTCTGTTTGTATGTGTCGTCTTTTATTTCGTTGAGCAGTGGTTTGTAGTTCTCCTTGAAGAGATCCTTCACATCTCTTGTAAGTTGGATTCCTATATATTTTATTCTCTTTGAAGAAATTGTGAATGGGAGTTCACTCATGATTTGGCTCTCTGTCTGTTATTGGTGTATAAAAATGCTTGTGATTTTTGCACATTGATTTTGTATCCTGAGACTTTGCTGAAGTTGCTTATCAGCTTAAGGAGATTTTGGGCAGAAACGATGGGGTTTTCTAAATATACAATCATGTCATCTGCAAACAGGGATAATTTGACTTCCTCTTTTCCTAATTGAATACCCTTTATTTCTTTCTCTTGCCTGATTCACTATGTTGAATATGAGTGGTGAGAGAGGGCATCCCTGTCTTGTGCCAGTTTTCAAAGGGAATGCTTCCAGTTTTTGCCCATTCAGTATGATATTGGCTGTGGATTCGTCATAAATAGTGCTTATTATTTTGAGATACTTCCCATCAGTACCTAATTTATTGAGAGTTTTTAGCATGAAGAGTTGTTGAATTTTGTCGAAGGCCTTTTCTGCATCTATTGAGATAATCATGTGGTTTTTGTCTTTGGTTCTGTCTATATGCTGGATTACATTTATTGATTTGCGTATATTGAACCAGCCTTGCATCCCAGGGATGAAGCCCACTTGATCATGGTGGATAAGATTTTTGATGTGCTGCTGGATTCGGTTTGCCAGTATTTTACTGAAGATTTTTGCATCGATGTTCATCAGGGATATTGGTCTAAAATTCTCTTTTTTGTGTGTGTCTCTGCCAGGCTTTGGTATCCGGATGATGCTGGCCTCATAAAATGAGTTAGGGAGGATTCCCTCTTTTTCTATTGATTGGAATAGTTTCAGAAGGAATGGTACCATCTCCTCCTTGTACCTCTGGTAGAATTCGGCTGTGAATCCATCTGGTCCTGGACTTTTTTTGGTTGGTAGGCTATTAATTATTGCCTCAATTTCAGAGCCTGTTGTTGGTCTATTCAGGATTCAACCTCTTCCTGGTTTAGTGTTGGGAGAGTGTATGTGTCGAGGAATTTATCCATTTCTTCTAGATTTTCTAGTTTATTTGCGTAGAGGTGTTTATATTATTCTGTGATGGTAGTTTCAGGGACAAGACGCAGGCAGAGGGTTTCCTTGGAGCAGTGAGTCCTTAATGCTGATCTCACTTTCCAGGGCAGCCATGGCTTCTTCAGGACTTCTCTTCTGTTCCATGGACCCCTGACATCCTTACCTCAACTCCACCTTTAGGGGTGAACCAGTTGTGTTGTATTTCTGTCATCTGACACTAAAGAATCCTGACCAAAATCCACTCCCGGCTGCTGCCTCGAACCCACAACAGTGGCTCAATGCTTTACTTTCAGAAACAGGTTATGAACTTCGACATGATGATTTACTTTTGAAAAACAGATGCATTATAAACAACAACAATAACAAACAACTCTCCCTCTGAGCATTTTCTTCCTCCTCTCACCACTAAGCTGCGCCAGAAGCTCTGTTTACCACACTCATGGGGGGACCTGCAGCCTGAACCACAGCCCCGTTCAGGATCCCTGGACTGGCCTCAGCTAATGGTTCTTTTATTTTTCTCACTGGTAAAAGTACTGGTGTTGAGTCACTCATGGCAGAGTCTTAGGAGACGGTCAAGGATCCTCTCAGCCTCTGACTGCCAGAGAGATACTAGAAGTAAGATTCAGTTTAAAGAAATAAAAGGTGGCAAGTTTAGTCAACAGAAGGATGGCTTTCTCCTCAAGAATCACCGTTCTGCAGATGGCTTGGTGGGTGGGAGACCCATCCCAGGGGAAACTTGGTTGGCATGTGGTGAAGATGGAGGGACCACAGGAGGAAAGGATCAGGGGTCACTGTGTCACTCCTAGAGGAAAGTCGCATCTATCCAAGGACACTTAGATTGAAGGAGGACATTCTGGATGCCCAGAAAATCCATGCTGTTTTAAGAACTTGCTAGTTTCAATCGATTTTCCCTCATTTCTTCCTGTTGAAAGCTGGGTCTCTTAGTTTACATTTGGAGGGACCCTGTAGTCCTCTCTCCTGCCTGCCAACATTGACCAGACACAAAGGAAAGAGGGAACCTTTACCATCACCTCTCCCACCTCCACCAAAAGTAGGAGAGTTAAGCTGGGAGTTGGGGGCTTAGCGTCCAGGGGCACAGGTATGTTGACTCAACTTTCACACCTGCCAAACCCAGAACGGTCACAACCACTGCAAGATGTTTGCCTGTGTTTTCTCTATTTAAGAGATATTTGAATTTTTCTTTTTATAGTTTAACTGCTGCTATTTCACTAATGCTACAATTATTCTTATTGAAATTTGATACTGGTATATTACCTAATATAGTATTGTTCAAATGTAGATTTATTATAATTCATAGAAATACATTATTTCTACATTTTTGGATCTTTTAGAATTAGTATAAATATCATGTTTTCATTTAAATAAAAGTTTTGTTAATACTTAAACCATTATTAACGTTTTACATAGATTTAAAACAATAAAGACCATTTCTACGAAGAATACTAACAGAAAAGCAAAAGAGAAACTACAAGACCTTAACAACAAAAAAAGACCTGTTTAGATATTTATACTCTACATTACAAACCATAATAGTATTTTATTAGCAGGTAGATTTTTTTAAATACATAATTTCTATTATAGGATAATATTTAAATTATACGTAAATACTGCCATATAACTACACTAGCATTGGAAAGGACACCAAACTCAGTAAGTTTGTTCATATATATTTATTAGTCACATCCTTTATAAATTTTTGTCTTAGTTTTTTTTTATTTTTCTCTGTAGAAGGTATTGTTTTCCATATTTTATTTTGTGTAGGTTGCAAAAGAATATTTTTCTCAATAAAATCTTGAAGCACCTAATATAAAAAAAAAATCCATCAACTTGTTATTAAGTGTATGAACTACAGAGACTGACCAAAGCAGTGAGAAAGAATGTCAGAACAAACTGTGACTCTGCAATTTGAGTCTGGGAGGTCACCAGAGGTCCTCCTCCAGACCAATTCATTTTAAAATGCACAGTCTTTGAAGTAATACCTCTTGATGCCAATGCCTGTGCTAGAAGCTATGATCAAAAACTGTAAATCTTTTTGTCACCATGAATTTTATAAAGCAATCAATCTCAATCCCTCAGGACAAGAACTTTGGGGAAAAAAATGTGTTTCTCCTATCTTGAAGGACTAGTAAATCATTTTCAAACTGATATCTTGTGTGATGTTAATATAGATATAGATATATAGTCCATCTATTTTGAAAATGTAATGAAAAATTTAATGATTTGCTAGGAACCGTATTTTCAGCATCATTATTGCCTCACAGTAAACATACCTGAAAGGTTAGGGTGAAGCTATTCTCTTTTAAGATGTATTTGCTAGGTATTAACAGTATTTTTGTTTGATTTTTGGAAGTATTAAGATTTAAGAGAAAATGAATGAAATTTTCTTAAAAATTTAATTTTTAAAACATATTCTGGAGACTCACTAGAATTTAACTATCCCTCTCATGATGATTTCGTATTGCTCAAATTGTTTTCATGTGGATGAAGCGATATTGTATTCTTTAAATTTTAAATATGTAGTTCTTTGCTGCACACCAAACCGAAATTGAGTAAAAAAGTGCATTGAACTAATACTTCAGTGGCATCCTCACATGTTAGTGTTCACATTCTCTTTCTCAAGGGCATTTCTTGCACTTATGTTTGTACCTAATTCCTTCATAATTAATACCGTCTGCTTGTATATGTGTTCATTTTGTCTTGTAACATGTTTATGGAAAAACAAACAAACAAAAAAGTAACTTGGTCTTCAGAGTCAGTGATTATCTCCTCTGAAATGCAGTTAGCCTTTAATGTTATACGGAGACGTGCATGGTGAGATCTTGCTCCTAATAAGGCAGATCTGGTCTTCAGCAGCACCACAGCAAATGTGCTCAAGGCATTTTTATGAATGCAACTAGCTCAGGTATTATTAGAGCATTAAACCCATATACTTAAATTTATTTCTATTGTTGACACATAAACATAATATGGGTTTTTAGATTTCGAACTTCCAGAAGATTATAAGTCAGCAAAGTATTTCTCTCATAAGTTCATCCAGCACAATATTCAAAGCTGTCATATGTGTTTAGCTGAAGAGTGCTGAGGACAATGGCTGTGTTGGTATGACATGTTAAAAATGCATTGAATTAAAGAAAATCAGTACAATACTTTGTACTTTTTGCCAAATCCTGTAACTGAATCATATATTGTGAACAAGCTGATCAGATATTCAAAAACTGGCTTGTACCAGTTGAGATAAAAAGAAAAACTTGGAATTTTATGTGGTTTATATATAATATATATTATATGTAGGTATATGACATACATATTTAAAATGTAGCTACAAGTAGCCAAATTAACAAAAATTACACAAATTGCATCTTATCTCATTGTGTTAGTTTTAAATTATTTTATTTAGCTTGTAAGCTTGAATTTGCCTTGGAATGTTAGAATTTGGAAAGATTAAAGAATTTATTGCCGAAATTGTACAGTACAGACCATCATCCCACCACCTCACTTTTTTTCTCCTTTTATTCACCACAGCATTCCTTCACCTTTGTGAGATGACTTTGTGCCCTTGGGGCCTAATGACAACTTTAATGATTGTTTACAGCTTGTGTATTGTGTATGTGTTTATGTACGTTTGATTGATTTTCCTCATAAAAAATAGTCAAATGAAAGGATGATTGGGTATTTTGAATGAACTGAGACTCCAGAAAAAAAAAGTCAAATAAAAAGAGCTGTTAGGAAGAATATTTTCGTAGCCTATGGTGGAAAACATATTCAGTGCTTTTGAGAATAAAGTGTTTATTTTTGTTGAGTGTTTATTTGATTTTTCTCCAGCTAGCTATTAATTTTAGGAAAAAAAATCAATCTATGTAAGACAATCCTAAGTGAAGGTAATCTTTTAATTCTATTTTGCAGTTCAACTGCTTGAGTTAAATATGTTTAAAATATAAAAGTATTGATAAATGTGGGGATATCTGTTAGAATAAGATGTATGATGGCTTGGTCTTCATATTTTCCTGAGATTTTACTAATGCAATATTTATAAATGTAAAAAATTTGCTGTCAGGTGCAAAGCTTGTTTGCTTAGTTTGAATAGCATCTTAATTAAAATTCACCTGTTTTAAAGTTTGTTACTTCCAAAATCAAAGTGGGGAAAATGGTTTTGACCAAAACAAATAATAGAGTGATAAAAACAGTTTAGCAGTTTAGATAGAACTTCCTATTTTACAGTTATATTATATTCATGGTAGATATATTGGATGTGTTAAAAATATACTTCAGATATGACAAGTTAGTAGAAAGCAGGAGTGATTTTAAGAAGTCACTAACTGTTGGATAAATCATTAGTGCAAATGTTCAGAAATTTCCAGTATTTAAATGCATAATACTGTGAAGAACTTGAGAAAATGTTAGCTATCTGGGGTAAATGTTGCCTTGCTCACCCTGAAAGGCCTATTTGGATATACTTACATATTACTATACTTAGAAAATCCTTAACTATGATTTACTCAAAATATCTCTATCCTAGAACAGTTTTGATGGCCTGACCTAGTATTATTGATTGATAATAGTACAAATAGCAGTTTAATTGAGTCATTACCCTGTTTCTAACAATGTGCGAATAGGTTTATATCATTATCTCATTTTATCCTTACCATAGCTATCATCCCCACACTGCAGGAGCGATTGAGAGCCAGAGATTGGAAGTAACCATTCATGGCGCCCATCAGTGGCGGAAAAACAACTGAACTCATTAGTCAAGCCAAATCCTAAGCTCTCTGTGATACTGCTCCTCTGACTCAAAATCCTTAACAAATTCAAGGATCTATTTTTGTGATCAAGGTTGCCCTCACTCAAAAGTAAAGATGAAAGTAGCATTCCTATAGAAATTTAAAAGCCTTGATTCTGAGCAAGGGTTTCTTAAAAGCTCCTAGTTTGTTAGTTTTTTTTAAATTTTAATTTTATTTTAAGTTTCAGAGTACATGTGCAGGAAGTGCAGGTTTGTTACATAGGTAAACGTGTGCCATAGTGGTTTAAAGGCTCCTAAATTTTTAAATAGAAAGAGATTCTACATTCCTGACTTCTAATAATATATGATTATTATTAGAATAATATATTCTAACACCAGCTTGGGTGACAGAGTGAGACCCTGTCACAAAAATAAAATAAATAAAATAAATAAAATAAAATAAAATAAAAAGTAAATAAAAATAGACATAGATATATGTGTGCATATATATGGAACACTGTAAAATATGTAAAGCATTATATATAGAGGAAAACATTTCAGGCCTTCATAAGTAGTTTAATTATAAATGGATTATAAAAATCACTTGCAAAAACATCTTTAAAATATTTGGTTTTAGAGACCAACAACCAATTGACAATTTTGTATTTCACTAAATATATTAAACTCTATTACTGTATTGATTATAAAAATGAGGCATATTTGGATTACATCTTCTCAGTTCCTCTATGAAGTTATTTTACTATTTCATTATTTCCTTTGCATTGGAGAAGAGATAACACCAGGAATTCATTTGAAGAATACTTACTAAAAATCTGAAACTTTCACTGAAAAGTGCTGTATTTTTACACATCAGAAATATTTTTTGAAAAAAATTCTATAAAATTACGGAGCTGTTGCTATACAATACATTTTGGGGTTTATTTAATGCAACAATAAATATTTAATATAGTATGAAAGTTTTTAAATCTTAACTCTGGTAAAACTCAAAACCAAATTTAATATTTAGCTGTAATTATAATCCTTGCTTGTGTTTGTATTACTCTTCGCTAAAGCTCAGAACCATGTACTTTTTACTGTATTAATTGCTTAGTTGGGTTCTCTCTATGTCTAAGATTCAACTCAGGATCTTCTCTTCCAAATCTGATCTTCCTCCAATATTCTCTGTGTTAGTAAATGGAACTACCCTCTCCACCTCTTGACGTCATTCTTGACAGCTCTTTGTTCTTCATGCTTGGTCACAAAGCTTGCCAATTTCACCTCTTGAATATTGTTCACTTCTTTTCACTTTTTTTCTTTCCAGAACTATCACCTCTTGACTGTTGCGTACCTGTCATACCATGGTATTTCTATGCCACCTTTTGTCATCTTCAATTTACTTTCTACATAGAAGACATTATTTGAAGAATTAAAGACAAAATATGACCAGGGTACAGTGGTCATGCCCGTAATCGCCTCACTTTGGAAGGCGGAGGTGGGAGGATCCCTTGAGCCCAGGAGTTCAAGACCAGCCTGGGCAGCACAGGGAGACCTTGTTCCTACAAAAAAAAAAAAAAAAAAAAAAAAAAAAAAAAAAAAAAAAAAATTAAACAGCTGTAGTGGTGCATGCCTTTGATGCCAGCTACTGGAAAGTCTGAGGTGAGAGGATCTCTTGAACCTGGGAAATCGAGGCTGCAGTGAGCTGTGATCACGCCACTGCACTCCAGCCTGCGTGACAGAGCAAGACCCTGACTCAAAAGCAAAATAAAATGAGATTATGTCATGCCCTCAGTTAGAATTATTCAAGGATTTCTTGGTTTTAGAATATAGACCCAAATTACTATGTCCCCTGAGCTCTGTAAAATTTGGCACCCTCCTGTCATTACAGGCTGGGTTTTGTCATTATTTTCTTTATTGCCCATACCCTATTTACCCTGGCTTTATTTTGGATTTTTATAGATACCTCACTTCTTTTCTCTCAGTACTTTTACACAACCACTTCTACCATTTTGAAATATCCCCCTAACCTCTCGCCCACCTTTTACTATTAAACCCTTCTTCAGCTTTCAAAATTAAGCCAAAGCACGATTTCCTAAAAACAATTCTGTTCTCTTTACCAAATCATTTTTGCATGACTTTTTGCTCCGAAGGAAAGTTAATGGGTCATGATGTTTAGATAGTTTCTAGAAAGAAATTTAGCAGCAGTGGTACCTCTTCCACAAACTGAAGATTGTCAAGAATTAGTGAGTAATAAGCCTGGGAGCAGGGGCTCACAACGGTAATCTCAGCACTTTGAGAGGCTGACTTGGGAAGATTGCTTGAGGCCAGGAATTCTAGATGACCTTGGTCAACATAGTGAGACCCTGATTCTACAAAAATGAAAAACAAAACAAAGTAAACAAACGAACAAACAAAAACTACCCTGGCATGATTGTGTGCCTGCAGTCCTAGCTACTTGGGAGGCTGAGGTGGAAGGATTGCTTGATTGTGCTTGAGCCTGGAAGCCCCAGACTGCAGTGAGCAATAGGGCAAGACCCTGTCTCCTTAAATAAAACAAAACAAAAACAAAAACAAAAACAAAAAAGAAGAAAAAAGGACTTAATCAGCAATAATTTTATTAAAAAATAAGATACTAGAATTGAAGTGTATGTGTGGCCTTACATGTACATAGAAGAAAAGACTGAAAAATAAGTGTACAATTTGATCAATAATAAATGCATAGGAATTTGAACATAAAAGCCAGGTAGGTAATAATTGAAGATGACTAATCTAATTCTGGAATGGCTGAAAAATTAATTTTTTTGAAACTCTGTGTATCTTGCATGAACCAGTTGTTCTAAAACTTCAGAATTTGTTAAGTTTTGAATGTTGCAAAAGCAGAAGGAGTGAAATTGAGTAGCAACTACCATACAAACTATAGAGATAGGTTCATTTTTTGCCACCAAATGAGTTAGATTTCCCACAATCCCTAGTGTCAAAAATGTAAACACACAACTGCTATCTAAGTGACAGAGATATCCCTCTTGTTCTGAGCAGTGCACTAAAGTAGGAGATGCTCTCTCTGCAGCGGGGGCTAGGCCTTCTTTTGTATCTTAAGGACATGTGCTTTTTCTTTTTAATATTCTTTCACATCTGAAGGAGCAAACATATTTGAAAACTCCTTGAAGAAGTACCATTTTCACTTAGATGCCACCATAGTCTTATCTGGAGAAGTAAAAAATACAATAATCTTTCCATAAAGTTTAAAAATAAACGAGGACAAAATATTAAAGCCAATGTGTCACTTTCTCTTATAAACTAACACACACTTTGTGGCTTAATCTAAAAAAATCTACATTGTGGCAATTTAATGTTTGCAAGCTCTCCAGAAGTCCTTTTGACATTTTAAGACAAATATTTCACTACATTCTCAGTAGTGAAATACTTCATTTCATTGTGGTTTACTTATATTTATGCCAGAGTCATTCCAAATGAATCCAGTGTTCTTCTAGCGTTTGGGAGACTTTAACGTAAATGCATCCTTAAACATTATTCCAGATTTTCAACTCATTTCCACTTTAAACCTATCTCTTCTTTCCCTTTTTGTGTATTATGTGCTGATTTTTCTCATACAGCTCATTCCAATGTACTTGCCTTTTTGTGTATTATGTGCTGATTTTTCTCATACAGCTCATTCCAATGTACTTGCCTTTTTGTGTAATTTGTATATGCGCTAAATCCCAAATGCTCTTTATCATCTTCCAAAGGAAGAGTATAGCTAGTATTATGAGATTATATTTAGGGAAATGGAGAAAATAAAATGGAAATTTTTCTGGTCAGCATCATATTAAGTACTGAGATCAAATAAAGGGATATTTGAGTTGAGTCTTAAGGAATACTAAGAAGTTTGCCAGTTGACTAAGGGTAAAAATGCAGAGATATAGTCAGGTGCCATGTTGTGAAGAGCTTTCCGTGCTATACCACGAAATTCAAATTTTATATTGCCACAGATAATGAATCACCAAGGACATTAAATAGAAAGTCATATGATCCGACGTGAATTTTTAAGGGCTAATTTTAAAAGTGTACTGGAGGAGGATATTAGCAAGGGAAGGGAATGGAGGCAGGAGACCTGTTAGTAGACTGCTGTCTTAACTTGGAAAAAAGATGATCAAGGCACTTTTAATGACGGCACTGAAATTGAATGAAGACGTATTTGTAACATTGATTTGATTGAACCCTGTCACTAGATGTGAAAGATGTAAGTATAACAGAAGTTAGATGGCCCCAAATTTTCTACCTGAAACAACTATATTTCAGGAAAAAACTTAAAATCAAGAATGGATGGTAGGTTTGAAAGTACAAAAATCTGTTAATATTGACATCTGGTTTCATTTCCTGAACAGATTTACATTCAAATTCTGCCTTACTGACAACTCTTGAGTATTCTCTACAGTTACACCTTTTCTGCTTCCTGCCTGATGATTCCTTCTCTTTGCATCCTCCCTGGTTAATCATCAGTGCTTGATACATAAAGGAAGAAAGGAACAAAGGCTGCCAAGTTTGGTCCAGCAGTTAGAAAATGTAGAACAGAGCTATTTCAATTTATTTTCTCGTTTCAAATCTTAGTTAAAATAATTCCTTATATAAGTGTTTGTATTCATATGCATATTGCCACTAAGGCATATCGTATCCCAAGACTTGTGAATTTTAATTCTTATTGCATGACTTTTAGAGAATGTTTATGCCAGAGTCATGCTAAACTAACCTAGTGTTCCTCTAGCATTAGGGAGACTATTAGGTAAATGCACTCTTGAGCTTTATACCAGATTATCAACTCATTTCCATTTTAAACCTATCTCTCCTTTTCCTTTTTTGTATATTACGTGCTGATTTTTCTCGTGCAGCTCATTCCGACCATATTTGCCACTTGTGTGTAATTTGTATAGGCACTAAGATCTATCTCTTCTATAATTTGATATTTTCTACTGTAATCGTGGATTTTTGAAAAAGGATTTGGCTTTAAAATAGAAAGAATTGGATTAAACAAGCTAGTAAAATTACATGAGGTCTGAGTTTTGCCGAAACAGTTAAAAAGAGTTAAACTCCTTTTAGAGCAGAACACTTGAAGCTACAGCAAGTTATTGGCTAAAGGCAATTTGGAGTGAAAAGAGGAAAAGAAATGTTTTAGGGACACTGAAGTGCATCACCACTGAAAGCTCTTTGTAGGTGATAGTGACAGAAAATAAATAAGCGTGCAGGAGAAATATAATGACTCTGCTTAAGAAGAGTCTAAATTAGGTAGAAAAAGAAAGAGGCACAACCACAATGGATGGACAGCCTCAAACAAGAGATCCAGTGACCTATGTGAGGACTGGTGGAATTGTTTACTTCTAATGGTAGACAAAATTGGGTAGACCAATAACCCGATTAACAACATCCTATGCAAAGGATGCAAAGGTGTCATTTTCCAATAGAAAGAATAAGTATTTAAGTCATACTTCGACTAGTGCACTCTGAAGTACAAAAATGCATTCTGTCTTTGAAAATGTGTTACTGTAGGTTATATATAGAGTTTGACATGGTACCATGAAGACATGCTGTTGTAAACTGATCTATTGTGTGGTGGCTGATAGAGTGAAAAAGCAATATGACTTCAGAAAAGAGGTTACTCTAGGGGTCTTATTAGACTATATAAAGGCTTAGGAAGCTAACACAGGACTAGAGAAAGATGGATTTGTACTGAGCTGCAGTAGCATTCATGAACATGACTGAAAATCCCAACAAACCTTGTGCACTTCACCTGCTGAGTTCAATGTTAATAAAAACTTCAAATTTTATGACTTTTATAGTGCTAGTAACTTTTTAAATGAAGATTAATGAAAGTTCAGTATACTTTAGTTTATTAATTAATTGCTTAAAAATACACCGATTTAAATAAGTGGGATGATTCTTTACGGAGAAAGTGATTACCAAATTGTGGATTAGTATTAAAATATCTTTGATAAAAATGTCATAGATTTCCCTACTGAACAGCATAACAATCACAGTTTATACCAAACCCAAATGTTGGTAAATGACTAGGAACTGGTTTTCTGAAGGGTAGAGGAGGCCCTAATTTGTTGGATTACCCAGTTTCCATGGTTAAAAAACACCACCAAGGCTTATTTCAAGCTAACAAATTGACCTTACTAAAGACAGAGTTGAGAAGTTATGCACACAATGGGATCTGAGGAGTCTGTTATACCACCAAATTTAGATTAAAAGCATCATTGCAAGAACGATGTCGTATCATGATTTTGTTTTATTTTTTTGAGATGGAGTCTCAATCTTTCACCCAAGCTGGAGTGACCTCAGCTCACTGCAACCTCTGCCTCCCAGGTTTAAACTATCCTTCTGTCTCAGCCTCCCAAGTCGCTGTGATTACAACCATATGCCACCATGCCCAGCTATTTTTTATATTTTTAGTAGAAGACCGGGTTTTGCCATGTTGGCCAGGCTGGTCTTGAACTTCTGACCCCAAGTGATCTGCTCACACTTTGGCGGACCAAAGTGTTGGGATTAAAGGAGTGAGCCAACACGCCAGGCCCACATCATAATTTATTTGAAAAGCCTTACACAATATATAGAATTTAGAATCAGAATAATGTTATTGGAAATGTGGATCATGGGTAATTTTCTTGATATGTATTGAATCTCAATTTACTTATCTCTCAAATGGATTACTGTAAAAAGTATATGAGATAATGCCTGGGACAATATCTATAAATAGTATTCCACTATTTCTGATGTATTTTGTTATAATAATTAGTTCTATTGCCAACAAAAGTAAAAATTGACAATATATAGTAACTTAACTGTAGAAATTTACAATTACAGTTTTTTGGGACAGAAGGTCACCAATAAAAGCTGTAAGGTGAATTCTCTTGATGGCATATGACCTTTTGTATTTATGCCAAAACCAAAACTAAGGTATCCTAGGTCCTATCCCTATCTAATTCGTTTTTTTTGTTGTTTTTTTGTTTTTTTGTTTTTTCTGTATCATGCTTTAGTATTACCAACTAATAGAAAAGTCACGGTTACATCAACTGGATACACACAGCCTCTAATAAAGGGACAAGTGGAGCGCTAATAAAGATTAGGAGTATCCTTTGCTACAAAATTATCATCCTATTGAAAATAAAACAAAAAGAATAATGCACAATTTTAAAAATGGGATTAATAGAAAGTAAGAAACTTGCTTAAGGTAACAGTACAGAAAATTAGCAAAATGCATCACACTACAATTATGTATAATTTGAAAATACATAGTCATGGGCTTTAGGACAGTTATGAATTTTCCTTATTAAAACGCTGATTTAAAAAACAGCCATTTGAGAAGTCATTGGGAGGCCGAGGCGGGCGGATCACTAGGTCAGGAGATCGAGACCATCCTGGCTAACACGGTGAAACCCTGTCTCTACTAAAAACACAAAAAATTAGCTGGGCGAGGTGGCGGGCACCTGTAGTCCCAGCTACGTGGGAGGCTGAGGCAGGAGAATGGAGTGAACCCTGCGGGGCGGAGCCTGCAGTGAGCCGAGATCGCGCCACTGCACTCCAGCCTAGGTGACAGCAAGACTCCGTCTCAAAAAAAAAAGAAAAAGAAAAAAAAAGAATACACTGGAAGCTTTCTGACCCAGTACAAATTTTCTTCATAGTTTATTAACAATAACAATTTACTTTTTTCAGTACACATATACATTATATAGGTACACATTCAGAAACAAACGTATTTTCCTCTGTGCATATAATTAAAATGAAGAAAAGTACACCTGAAAGAAAATAAAGTGGGCAAAAATAGTGAAAGCATTGGTAGAGGGGCTTCCATCTGATGCATACATGTTGATACATGTACTGATCTCTTCTCATACTGCTATAAAGAAATACCTGAAACTGGGTAATCTATAAGAAAAGAGGTCTGGTGGGACCGTAAACTAGTTCAACCATTGTGGAAGTCAGTGTGCCGATTCCTCATGGATCTAGAACTAGAAATACCATTTGACCCAGCCATCCCATTACTGGGTATATACCCAAAGGACTATAAATCATGCTGCTATAGACACATGCACACGTATGTTTATTGCGGCACTATTCACAATAGCAAAGACTTGGAACCAACCCAAATGTCCAACAATGATAGACTGGATTAAGAGAATGTGGCACATATACACCATGGAATACTATGCAGCCATTAAAAATGATGAGTTCATGTCCTTTGTAGGGACATGGATAAAACTGGAAATCATTATTCTCAGTAAACTATCGCAAGAACAAAAAACCAAACACCGCATATTCTCACTCATAGGTGGGAATTGAACAATGAGAACACATGGACACAGGAAGGGGAACATCACACTCTGGGGACTGTTGTGGGGTGGGGGGAGGGGGGAGGGATAGCATTAGGAGATATACCTAATGCTAAATGACGAGTTAATGGGTGCAGCACACCAGCATGGCACATGTATACATATGTAACTAACCTGCACATTGTGCACATGTACCCTAAAACTTAAAGTATAATAATAATAAAATAAAATAAAATAAAGAAAAGAAGTTTATTTGGCTCATGGTTCTGCAGGCTGCGCAAGAAGCATAGTGGCCTCTGAGAAGGCCTCAGGAAACTTACAATCATGGCAGAAGGGGAAGGGGAAGCAGGAACGTCTACAAGGGCTGAGCATGAGAAAGAGAGGGTGGCGGGGAGCCACATACTTTTAAACAGTCAGATCTTGTGAGTACTCACACACTATCACAAGAGCAGCACAGGGGGAATTCCACCCTCATGATCCAATCACCTTCCATGAAGCCCCACCTCCAATATTGGGGATTACAATTTGACATGAATTTGGGCGGGGACACAGATGTAAACCATATCAGTATAGAAACACAATTCTGTGTCTCACAGCTTTAAGTGCTAGCTAGAAAACTGGCTAGCTATTTTAATTTTTTTTTTTTTTTTTTTGAGACAGAGTCTCTCTGTGTTGCCCAGGCTGTAGTGCAGTGGTGGGATCTGAGCCCACTGCAACCTCTGCCTCCAGGGTTCAAGCGATTCTCCTGCCTCAGCCTCCTGAGTAGCTGGGATTACAGGCGTGTGCCACCACGCTCAGCTAATTTTTGTGTTTTTAGTAAATACAGGATTTCATCACGTTGGTCAGGCTGGTCTCAAACTCCTGACCTTGTAATCCACCGGTCTCAGTCTCCCAAAGTGCTGGGATTACAGGGGTGCGCCACCATGCCTGGCCTGATAAATTAATTTATTTGTGACATTAATGTGTGATCAAAGTTGATCAAACACTGTTCTTTACGATATCTCTTCTGTTTATAATTCCTCAGTTAATTATCAAAATCGTCTTTAACAAAACGAAAGACTCCAAAAAAGACAATAATAAGCAAAACTAGACTGCAGAAATTTATGTAAATCTTTCATAAGGAAGAAAAAATAATCGAGAGAAATAACATTTTAGAAACATGTAGTGTGTCCTTTAAATGGTCATAGCAAGTATGTAGTTTTGATATGCACAGTAAAATGTTTATTATTAGTGGAACTGGAGTTTGGGGGTGGAACCAGCAACTTCATTTTAGGTTTCCTTTCCTCTGTCTCTCTTTCAACCAACACAAGTTGAATTTTTTTTTAACATTTATTTTATTTTTCTGTCTAAATGATTAGTGTTCAATCCCCCAGTTTCAGTTTTTTTCTGCTGGCTAAGCAATCCAGGGGAAACTTTCAATTTACATTCTTTATCAAGGAATTTTTTAAGCTGATTATTCTAATAAGCACTTTACCAGCTCCCCCAAGGATTTTTGCAACCACTTCAAGCTTTTTACATTTCCATTCAAACTTTACTTTACATTGACTGACATATCTTGGAAATTTCTGAAACTTCCCTCTTTCTGCCTGTGTGTTATGCGGGAAAGGGTGGAGTGAAAATGTTATTTCTCCTTCAAGCATAAAGTATCTAGTTTATATATGAGAGACTTTTGATTCTTCAGCTGAAATTCTTATTATTAGCCTGAAAAATTATGATAAATTGTTCATAAGATTTTTAGTTTAAAAAAATAAATCACGCAAAATGGAAAGAAACTTTTAAAGTGCAAATGCCTCTGGCCATGTGACCAGGCAGTTTGGTGTGAAAAATAATTCTAAAGAAGCTCATTCTAAACCGCTGAGACTTTGCTATATAAAATGTTGCCTCCACTATAATGCTTGTATTTAACTGTATATATGTAAATAATTTGCTTAAACTTTGTATCTTCAGAAAATACAGAGACATGTTTAGCACAAAATATTTAATAAGCATTTACTTGTAAATTCTAAGACTATAGTTCTCAAATTTAGTGGACCTAAGAATTGCCATGAGTTGGTTTAAATATATTTCCAGGTTCCCCTACTCGGGAATTCTGATCAAAGAAGTCTAAGTGGGTCTAGTAATTTGCATTTTCATTTTTAATATACACTCAAAGTGATTCTGATGAAAGTACGAATAGTGCCAGCTTTTGCCAAAAAAAAATCTAGCCTAGAAATAGTGAGTTCAATGAGAAAAAGATCTAAGTAAACCATTGCCCTAATGGTCTTTGTCTCTACAAATGAAATGACAAGATAAAATAGTTGATAAAAAACAACCATTTTATATGGATTCTTCAGGTACTTTTCCTCTGGATTGCATGTGAAATTAGCAGTAGTATACTTGAAAGGAAATGTGAATGCACTTTACAAGATTTTCCTAACATTGCACATTTTATAGCACAAGTTCATGAGAGCTATTAATTGCATTTGTGAATACAAACTATGTACTTCAAACAAAATTTTTGCCTCATGCATTGATTTTAAAGTTATGATTTGTATACAAATAAGGGATTTAAAACTCATCTGCAGGAGGATCAAAGCTTGTAAGGGAGAGTTGTGTTGTCAGCATCATACATAAATATATTATACTTTCTCTTAGGGATAAAGCAACAAGAATATTTAATTATTGCAAATTTGTGGGGGGAGCAGTGTATAATATATTATTTATTGTGACATTTCATGCTAGATTAAGCAACATCGTAGTAATGCCAATGCAATTTAGAAGCTAAGGAATTAAAATAGAACTCCCCAGAGGACAGATAATCATCAAAAATATTGATGTTTTATACCAAAACATTTCTGTATTAAAAACTTAACTTTTCCTATATTTTTCTATAAAATAGCTAGATGAACCCTATGCTACAAAATAAAATTGTATTCTTTTGTAATGTGAATAAAGCTCAGGTGTTTAAAAGTAAATAACCCAACAAACCCCGTTTCCGGAGTTTTTGATATTAGAAGGAGGTAGTCTATTTACAGTAAGGACTGATATATTTTAAAATATCCTAATTACTGATCTTTCTTATTCTTTTGATGATGGCCTTTCACACAAAGATAATCAAAGATAATTATATTTATTTATACAATAACAAGATTTTTTAGTTAAAAGTTTAGATACTGTTAGTGGCAGAAGACCTGGGATCCTTTGAAATAAAGAATAATGTGTTTACATTTTAAGGGATATTAGAAAACATAAAAAATTTACATATCACAGTGATTTATACAACAGAAAAGGGCTTTTGAACTTGCCCTATGCATTTTAGAAGTGATCTTAAATGGCCATTTATGTTGAGGACATTGCTTTGTCCCTAATGCCCCCACTCCAAAGAAGCAATGAGAACAAAGAAGCCAGAGTGCTGTTTACAGCAACGAAGATAAATTGTGTGGGGACTAGGGACAAGCCTGCAATATGAAAAAAATTTCAAAAAAGTATGCCTGCAGAAATTTGTTTCTTCTAATACAATGATATGTATCACATTATAAATCTATATGTATACACATATGTATGAAATATGGATATTTGGAAGAGGTATATGGTTCTTAAAACTATCATCAATTAACAATTCTGGAGCTAAATAATTGTATCAGGGAAAAGTCCTGTATCTCTGTCTCATTATCTTGACTATGCTATGTGGATCTTAATGAGAATAGTAAAAAATAGGTTGAATCTTTACTTTTGACTATCTCAGCTTTACTTTTCAATAGTGCTTTATTCAAATAAAGTCTCTGATTATGAAAATCTGTGATATGCATGTCAAATTTGAGATTCAGCATGAGATGATTATATCCTAACATGCAGAAAAATGTTCAATTATGTAGCTAATTGAAGAGCTTATAAAAAAAACTTTATAAAATGCAGTAAGGATTAAAAAAACAGTAAAGCTTTGGGTTTTAAATTTTTAAGTCATATGGAGTTACATTTTGTACCCATTTATTTCTTTCCAGCTATTTCTTTTTGCATAGAATATTTAGACAAAATTGATTTGGAAATTTACTAAATTTACTCCACAAAATCCTGTTTGGAAATCCTGAAGTTTGTTTTATACTTGTTCATTTATACTCCAGTTTCTATGCTACTGCTATCACCACCTCCTGAAATGCACCCTGCACACAACTCACTCATATTCAAACACAGATCGAGGCCCAACACCAGTACTTGGCTCTTCTTTGGGATTTTCAGTTGTCTATATTTTAAACGATGTCACCAACCTATGTTAAGAAAGTCACAAGACCTAATCAAACGTAGGCAGAATAGAATGGTTAAAAGAGGTGGGGATTCTATTACTAGCTTTTAGATTAGTTAGCCATGCAACTTTTATCCATCTATCACGTATCTGTTTAATTATTTTTAACTAACGGTTACTGGAAGTTACGAGGCAGGCGCTATTTATAGCAAGAAAGATGACCTGGTTATTATCTTCAAAAAACCTTTAAGCATATAAAGGTCTTATATAGATTCTTCAATCAAAAGTCAGAGAAGTTGGACTAGATTACTTCTGAACTCCCTTAAACTCCAATATTCTATAAGTACAAGGCCAGATACTGTCTTGGTCTAGAGCAGTGCTTTTAAATTTTAATTTGCCAAGAATAACCTAGGGATCTTGGTAAAATGAAAGTTCATATTTAGAAGGTCTATGATGGACCTGAGATGCTGCAATTTTGACAAGCTTCTAGGAAGTATAAGTATCAATGTTGCTGGTTCCTTAGACATACTTTGAGTAGCAAGGTACTGAAACCAAAGCTATACCACACTGTTATATATTTTCAAATAATAAATACAAGTTTTATTATAAACATTATTTGTTTTTTCAGTAAATATCAAGCCTCGAACATCTCTTATGCCTTTCCTAAATAGACTTTGAACTGTCTTTACCAGTATAATATAAATTAAAATTATGCCAGTCCAGGAAGTATTTAGTGCAGTGAAGTTATTCTGTATAATAAAGTAATGGTAGCTACCTATCATTATACATTTGTCAAAATCCATAGAATTTACAAGACAAAAAGTGAACCCTAATGTAAACTATGAATTTTAGTTAATAATAATATATCAATTTTGGTCCCTCAGATATAACAACTATATCACAGTAATGCAAGCTATTAATAGGAGAAACTTGGTGGGGCTAAGAGATGACATAAGAATTCTACTTTTGGCTCAATTTTTCTATTAACCTAAAGCTGCTCAAAAATAAAGCCTGTTAATTAAAAAAAATAAGACAGGCAAATGTTACTTAAGTTTCTCATGGCAAATGTTCCAAGATCTATTATAGTTCAAGGTTTCATCCAACAATTAATGAATGCAATAATTTTTTATGTTTCTCTTAGTTACATTATATTTTTTAGGTGTATCATGCTTTCTAAATCACATTTTATTGAAAAGAAAAATAGGTAAATTGTTAAAATCTCCAAAAAGTTGAATAATTCTTGTGTCAATTGAAACATTCATAAATAGAGTAACAAAATAAATAAACTCAGATTTTACATTTATACTTCACTCTCACTTCCTTCAAGTTAGTATTTGCAATGGGAGCTGGGCATTATGAAGTGGTCACACAAAGCAGTTTCTTTTCTGATAATTTAGAAGTGAAGATAGTAACCATTTAATTATAGTAGTTAAATGTAGTTTATCCATCTATACTTTTTCTCAATATTATGGCTATATTTGACCTACCTTTCTAATTTTTAAAGCTTGTTTGGTTCATTTTGAGAGGGAAAAAAAAATGAGAAGGGTTAAGAACAGAAAGTTCAAAGAGAGCCCAAATAAGTACACTCAGCAATTTTGTGGCCTGCTGGTTTAAACTGCCGTAATTTATGAATATTCGTATTTCCACATTGTCCAGACTGGTCTAAGTCATTTAGACTAACCACTCATCACACAACATTGACCTTATTCTTTGAATAAAACATGCAGTGAGGGCCGGGCGCGGTGGCTCAAGCCTGTAATCCCAGCACTTTGGGAGGCCGAGATGGGTGGATCAAGAGGTCAGGAGATCGAGACCATCCTGGCTAACACGGTGAAACCCCGTCTCTACTAAAAATACAAAAAAAAAATTAGCCGGGCGTGGTGGCGGGTGCCTGTAGTCCCAGCTACTCAGGAGGCTGAGACAGGAGAATGGCGTGAACCCAGGAGGTGGAGCTTGCAGTGATCCGAGATCGCGCCACTGCACTCCAGCCTGGGCGACACAGCGAGACTCTGTCTCAAAAAAAAAAAAAAAAAATTGCAGCGAAAGATGTGAACCACAAATACAGGCTGCTATTCTTGGGTTACACATATTCTATAAAACCGTGTTTGAGAGACCATCTTTGTTTTTGCATATTAGAAGCTTGCATAAAAGAAGTTTAAGATGGATAGAATAAAGAGACCCATTTTTCTCTTCTCCCTACTCCTACAAACTTCTATCATATTAGGACAGTTGCCACCCAGAATTTTTTCCTTATTTTGCATATGTATTGTGTAACTGCAAAAAGTATCTTAGGCCTTGTTATAGAAATATGACTAGTATAACTACAACTACTAATAATAAACCTGCCTTTTTATCATTAAACTTGGTATCCACTAAATCGATGGTTTTCAAACTTTGGTGTGCTTCAGAATCACCTGGAGAGTTTTTTCAAAGCCAGATTTCTGATATTCTGCATCTACAGGCATTCTGATTCCATAGGTCAGGGGCAGGGTTTATGAATTTGTATTTCTGACAAGCTTGTAGGAGATGTACTAGTGTTTTTCGCCTTAGGACAACAGTTTGAAAAACCACATATTTAACCAAAAAGTTGACAACAAACGTTGCCAAAGCTTCAAGGGATTAAAAGGTTTTCACAGTGGGGAGAGGTTCCAGTTATGACACTTAGGACCAAGTTACAGTTAGAGCCAAGTTTTCTTCCTGGAATTTTTTTAGAAGAAAGCAGTGAAGGGGAGAAAAACTGCTTGCCATTCTACATGTTTACACTGATACTCAATTTTCTCTCAAACTTTTGCTGCACTAAAATTACAAGTAACTCCTAATACCCTCTTGACTTTATAGATGCATCTACTTACCCATCTGTAAGGTGAATAGTATTTTCTGAAATATGTGTCGCAGTCATTGATCTGTAAAATATATGTTGTATTTAGTTCTACCTTTCGTCTTAGAAAAGAATGCATGAGAAAATGAAAAATGGGACAAAGGTAACTTATGTAATTTCCATAGAGAACGTGTGGTGAAATGATGATCAAATTTGTAGAATTTCTATTTCTATATCCCATGGGGGAAAAAATTTATAGCCCAAACTACTCCTCTGGAGCAAAACACATAATATGCTCCATGGCAAAAACAGGGCATATTTTTTTCTTCCAGGTTTTCAGTTTGAAATTGTAATGAATGGACTCAAACCAAGACAAAATATTAAAAATGTGAAACAGAAACTCTTTATGCCTTGATAAAGACAGCCATAAAACATTTCTGTTAATCACATTACTGAGTGCTTACTTTAAACAAACAAAACATAAAAGATAATATTAAAGATACGGTTGAATGTAAGGATGACTCTGAATGGGATAAATAAGACTTTTTCAATTCATAAGAGCTGATGCTCATTGTACCTATGTTATCATATAAAATAAATGTTGTATTTGTGTTTCAATTTTTTTAAGACAAGGTAAAAATTGAGCGGGAGTTCTGTGAACCACTGACCTCCTAACAGCTTCAGTTTTTCACAAAAATTCACTTGCCATAGCAATAATGGTAGATGCATAATTTTTATTCTATTTAAATAGCAGAAAATACAGTCTTCACCAAAAGCACAGTGTGAATGTCTATTAATATTTTAAACTTAGTGATTAAAGGAATTTTAGAACTGAGGTGAAAATGAGATGCTATAATGTGATTTTGAGAAAAGGAGTATGCATCATCGAAGAATTTTAGGCTGCAAAACAGGCAGAGCCAGGGAATTTTAGTGGATTTTACCTCCTGGAGGTCTGCCTGCTTTCAGTACATTCTTTGTTATTATATACCCTGATTTCGTATTTATTCCTGTTGTTAAAAATGGAGCAGTTGGTGTTAAAAATGATCATCATTTATTGCTTATTGCTTTAATGTATTTCTGTATACAAGTGTTTCTATTTTTAAGAGTGTAGGCAATATTTAGGAATGAATTTAAATTATGGTTGTCATCTCTTCAAATTAATTATTTAATGTGTAGAAATTAATTCATGCAGAAGAATCAGTTTTCAAAGGCAAAGAAGGATGGGAAACATTTACTCTCTTATGCTTCATATCAAGTTGAGTGTTGATTACTAAAAATTATTCTTTTGTGGTAAGTTTGCCACATGTCCTACAAATGTACATGAAAACTGATTACCTACACCTGATGGTCCTGAATCTTTTCCTTTTCATCTCTACTTCAGAATTTACAGTTCAGCACGTTATTTGTGCTTTGCTGATATGTACAGTACTGTTTTGCTTCATTTATCATATTTACTCACATATTGTTCACTATTGAGTAATTGCTGTCTGTAGACTTTTGTATAGGTTAATTTGAATCGAGCAGCTTACAAAGCAAGAAAGAAAAGGGCAGCAATTACACAAGTAAATACAGCATTCAATTCCCTTTCTGTTTAACCAGTATGGTGGCACTGAGTATCAAAATGAAGATTCGTTTAATCTGTTTCTTGACATTTTCTGTTGCTATTGTTTCATAGAAAAAAGGAGAAAGAAAAAAACATAGTAAGTTGGTTTGTACCTTACTTGTCACTGATAACTTCAATTTTTATCTTCTTTATTCTTTCCTGAAGGGATTGACCTTGGAGTTCAATGCAGGTTTTTGTGTGTACATGTATATGTTGTTTCCACATTTTAATTAAAAGGGTTATCTAATTATGTATTGTGATCTGCATATATAAAAGTTTTAGAATGTGTATATAAATATACATGAACCACATATGGATTTTAATAACAGTTGTTAATATTTTTAAAGTTTTTAATTTGCTAAAAAGTCTCAAAAATCATTATTATTCCGGAAAGCAAGAAGCAGGTTTAATTATTTGCGAATGAAATAATGCATCAGTCTTTTTTTTTTTTTTTTTTTTTTTTTTGAGACGGAGTCTCTGTCGCCCAGGCTGGAGTGCAGTGGCGCGATTTCGGCTCACTGCAAGCTCCACCTCTCGGGTTCACTCCATTCTCCTGCCTCAGCCTCCCGAGTAGCTGGGACTACAGGCGCCGCCACCACGCACGGCTAATATTTTGTATTTTTAGTAGAGATGGGGTTTAACCATGTTCGCCAGGATGGTCTCGATCTCCTGACCTCGTGATCCACCCGCCTCGGCCTCCCAAAGTGCTGGGATTACAGGCGTGAGGCACCTCACCCGGCCCAGTCTTTTAAAATACTTCCATATTATAGCTTCTAAAGTTTAATAGAACTGTTCATATATACATATTTTTGCATATATGTATATATTTTAGAGGTCATGTTGAAACAGGAGAGTTTCCTGACCCCCTTATGAGACGTGCAACCGGGATGTGTCTTGTTTATTTGGCTGGGCTCAAACCCCTTATGGGAGAGGGAGCACACAGGTGAGCAGGTACAGGAGCGGGGGCGAGCGCTTTGGGGCTTCAGCCGCACGGCAGTGTCTCGGGGTGTTACAATGCTCTTTTAGCCCTGCCATCCGGGAACAGCTTAAGTGTTAAACACCTCAGTGAAGAGTCAGCATGACAGCCTTTGTGGGTTCCCGCACCCAGTACATCCTGAATTCTTGTCCTGCGTCCAGAAAGAATCAGGGTACATGGACTTGAAGGAAGGTGAATGCAGGGATTTTATTGAGAGATGGAGGTGGCTTTCAGCAGGATGGGGAACTGGAGAGGGGGTGGAGTGGGAATATGTTCTTCCCCTGGAGTTTGGCCATCCTGAGGCAGATTTCTTCTCGGACCCCCAAACTCCTCTTGATGTTCAGATGCTCTCTCTTTTCTTCTCTGCCACCCTACTCTTCTCCTGTGCCACTCTGCCACTCTTCTGCTCATGGTGCCTGGGGCTTGGGGTTTATATGGGCACATTATGGGCAGGGGAGGGGTGGTGGTGCGGGTGGTGGTTTGTGGTGAGCCAAAAGACAGTATTTGGACATGAAAACAGGAATGCCTGTTCTCATTTAGGGCTGCGGGTCCAGACTTGAGGTTGGAGCCCTCACCAGGGTCCTTGTCCTCCTGCCTCCTGTCTGTATTGATGTGACTAATTAATGAATCTTAGCTTTTGTCTGTTTGTAAACCAAAGATAGGAAAGGGAAATATAATAATCATGACTGGCCTATGAATAATAATCTAGATTCACCTCTGAGGCTATGGAAAGACTCAACCTACCCTAAAGCTCATGGTATTATGAATCTGCTAGGAAAGAAATAAAATTAGGTGAGTGGCTATTGGATGTCTGCCTCAATTAGCAACTTCCTTTTTGCAACATAATTATTCTGGTTTCTGTCTTTGCCATTGCCCAGAGACTGATGTGGTCCCTCTAACACCCAACAGCATGCACGTCTCATTGCTATGCATTCTCTCAGTCTTAGTTTTATTTACTGCATTTTGGATTTTGTTTATGAATCTAATTACAGTGTAACCATTTACTTATGTCTACTTAAGTAGACTTGACAGGTCCCAAACAACTACTTTCCAAAAGCTTTTACTTTATCTTCCCTATCAGATTCAACTTTTGGCTTTTATTTCAATAAACCTATAGTACCTTCTTGAATCCTCTTTCAACCTCGTTCTTTCCTGTCCTTTGGCATCCAATTCCTGATAAGAGTAAATCTGCGTTGCCATAAATTGTGTTTGAAAAACAAAATGAAATGAAGTTATCATTATTATTATAGTTGAAAGTGTAAAATACTGCCAATAAACTAATACTGCTGGAGAGATTTTTCTGAGAAATAGATTTTAAGTTTATTTCTGTAGAGAAATTTTTAAATAAATTAGTTTCACACGTTTAAAATGTTACACATCAGAATCTTAAAGTAGCATTAGTAATTTGGAACTGATTTGAGATTAAAGGGATACTTATTTTGTATTATGTTTACAAGCATATAGAGATAGTAGATTGAAAAAAATTCTATTTGAAAAATAATATATATGTCTTCTATATAAACATATATATAAGAATATATATTGTTATTTCTTAATTACAAATAAATATAAATGATTGTTTTTTCTCTTTAATGCCCCCAACCTTCCAACTTCTTGCCTGTATATTTATACATAAAACTACTATTTTTAGTTGACAAGTATTAGGACAGAGCTGAAATAAAGGGCTTTGGCTCTCCTGTCATGTATTTCCAACATCTCCCCAATTGCTGGGCTCTAACTGGCTTCCTGAATGGTTTTTAACACTGTGAGTTCATTGTTCAAGAAGAGTTGTTAGAGTGTCCTGTGAAATGCAAACAGGAAAATTTGCTAATTACAACAAAAATGTCTTAAATATTTTCAGATATATAATTGCTGTTGTTCTCATTGAGGAAATGTGTTTCTTCTATGCCTACTTTAAAAATCTCTTTGATTTCATATGATTTCTAATGTTTAAAAATCATCATTTTTGTGACTAAATTGGTACTAGCCTACGTAAAATGTTTTAATAGACTTTTTGGACACTAGAATATAATTAATTCCAAATAATATATATTTGCTTACATACATTTGCCTGTATATACTAGCCTTGATATAATCATATTTTGACATAATTTAATAATATGTTGATTCACTTAGGATTCCATTAATGAGAACCACAAGACTCAAGGATAGCATTGCCAAAAGTGCTGTAATAAAAAACTTAAAAAAATAATTCATCTAAAATTTCTCCAAATAAGAGAAACACATGTTTTATTAGATATAAATGAAAGAGGTCACAAACATATTCTATTTACTCAAAAGAGTAGTTGGGAAATTTCTAATCAGTACCTTTGCCCTTTGCCCCACCTTCTCCATCATGCATGTTTAAACAAATTAATTCTAAATGGAAAGTGATATAGGGTTCAAAAGAGAATGTTCAGCTATAAATTACCAGACTTAATGATTCTCTCTTGGGAACAGTAATGGTTAGTCAAAAGAGCTGAAGCAGTAAAATGTTTTTATCTTGTCCACATGAACTATTTTCAGCTCTTGTTTTCCTTTTATTTTTAGTTGATGCATAGTAATTGTACATATTTATGGGCTACACAGTGATATTTCCATACATTTATACAATGGGTAATGATCAAATCAGGTAATTAACATATCCATTACCTCAAATATGTATCTATTTTGTGTGTGTTTGGAACATTAGAAATATCCTTTATCTTTTTGAAAGTACACAATAAATTATTTTTAACTGTATTCTCCCTATGGTGCTATTGAACACTTGAACTTATTCCACCTATCTATCTGTAATTTTATATCCATTAACTTAACTCTCATTATCCACCCCCTCAGCCATTTTTGTTTTAAATCACCATGTGTTGGGGTGATCAGATCCAACACCAGGTCGTGGGGGTGACAAAGTCCAGTGGAGTCAAAGGATTGAGGAAAAGACAGTTTGAGAGATAAAGGTGGAACACCAGGGGGCTATCGCCATCTTGGAGGCTGTGAAGGCCCTGAGCTCTGGGATCCCAGGGTATTTATTGGCAATCCAACAAAGAAACAGGTGGTGATAATGTGGAGGTCAAAAGGGCAGGCACATGATCTACAGCTGTGACAGTTTAGCACTTATATGGAACATGTTCTGCTACTTGAGATAATGGGAATAAGAGTCTAAGAAGGCTAGAAGCAAAGGGCCAGCAAGCCTAGACACATTCCACAGGACATTATGCAAGCCTTGCCTCAGTTTCCCTCCCAACATTCAGCTTTTTCTCAACAACCATGTGCAGGCATAATGCAGCAATAGTATCTTGATTTCAGGCTATCTTTTTTTTTTTTTTAATGTTTTGAGACCGAGTCCTGCTCTTTCACCAGGGCTTGAGTGTAGTGGCATGAACACGGCTCACTGCAGCCTCGACCTCTTAGGCTCAAGCAATCCTCCTACCTTAGCCTCCCATGTAGCCGAAACCACAGATGTGCACCATTACACACAGCTAATTTTTTGTAGAGACGGTCTTATTTTGTTGCCCTGGCTGATCTCCAACTGCTGGGCTCAAGAGATCCTACTGCCTCTGCCTCCCAAAGTGCAGGGATTACAGGCATGAGGCACTGAGCCCAGGCTTTATACTATTTTTTAAAAAAATGTTAATATGTTGTTTGATTTTTTTAATTAAAAATAACTTTTGTGGGTACACTGTAGGTGTATATATTTATGGGGTACATGAGATGTTTTGATACAGACATGTAATAAAAAATAATCACATAATGGAGAATAGGGTATCCATCCTCTCAAGCATTATCTTTTGTGTCACAAACCATCCCATTACACTCTTACAGTTATTTTAAAATGTACAATTAAGTTATTATTGACTATAGTCACCCAGTTGTGCTTTCAAATGCAGACTGTCTTTTAAGAATTTTGTGTAATAAAAATTTCCATATGTTTCTGTAAAGTAGAGGAAGTCTGGGAAAAGATCCAGAACTACCTGCTTTAACAGGAACATGAGCATAGCTCCCCCAAAGAAAGACATTGACATGCTAAAATTATTAAAATCATAATTTGAGATTATATATATATATATGAGACTGAGTCTTGCACTGTCACAGGGGCTGGAGTGCAATGGTGTGATCTTGGCTTACTCCAATCTCCATCTCCTGGGTTCACACCTATTTATCCCACCTATTTATCAAATTATTTCTAAGAGGAAAAGGATTCATAGGATGTTTCCATGTATATGACTAATTTGTAGATCTAAATTATATTTAATCTACAGAATCCTTGTTAGGGACCATTAACACCAAGAAATATTTGAGTTGAAACATTACTCACTGATGTATTGGAACTAGATAATAAGTTTGTAGCTACCATTATTTGAGGGTAAATGCCAACATTTATGAGAAAGCACATCTGACTAAATGGCTAGTCCAACAATTAGTCCAATAATTAAACTGGGTGGAACATGGTAGCTGAATATATTTTGTGAATTAAAATTATCTTATGAGAAGATATGCCCACCATTCTCTTCTTTGTAATTTGTTTACTAGATTCTAGATTTTTGAGAGGTTAAGCGTCTAGGTTTTAGCTTCTTTTCAGAGTACAAAAGATAACAGCTGGCCAATCAATCCATATAATAGTCAAAAAGTCAACACTAGATAATAATACCCTTTATAAAAGCATTCAGTTTGAGTCATCACCTTCTGAATTCATTCTAAAATATGAGGAAATGACACAGCAGGTATTGTTTGTGTTTGAGATCCTTCAATTGTAATGTAACAGCTATATTATCAAATCATCCTTGGAAACTGCTATCTTCCAGCAGTTATGAAAGTCATAATAGTGCCAGCATTATCACCAACAAATCATCTATTTCATGCAAAAACTTCTGTCATCATTTTGAATCAGTTTAAATCTCTGTGTGTAGACTATTTAAAACACGTTTCCTACTAATAGTTAGTTGCATTTTATTTTGATTAATTCTAACATTAAGGGAATAATCATTTTTCAGTCCTTATACGTGAAACATGGAAACCTTTGTTTTGTACATTGTGCAGCTATAACTTCAATGGAATTGAATGATTTGTGATATATCATTCAAAGCTAGGAAGAAAGTTGTTTCTAGTTGACTCAGGGATGGCTTTTGCATTATTTCAACCATAGTTAGGTACTTATTCCTCTTGTTATTCTCTTAGTGCTGTTCCATAAATGACTACTAAGTCATCTTGTCCAAAATGTGCCATAATTAGTGTGATGCTGGTTATTTCACTATGAACTGTTGAGTGCTTTCTCACATGAATTATAGAATTCATATTGACCAAAAGTGTGTGTATAATTTATACCTAAATTGAAAAAAAAAAAAAGGCACATAGTAAAGCGTTCACAAAAATATATATACTTAAACTTAAAGAGTCAATAATAGCTAAAATACATTTTCATAAAAGGTAAAATGCAAAAATTGAATATATATGATATATATTATTTTCATATATATTCATATATATTATATATAATATATTATATTTATTTTATATAATACATATTCCCCTATAGGAATATGTATTAGTAAGGCTGATATATACAGATAGATATAGATATATATGGTATATATGATATGTATCATACTAATATATACTAATATATATTCCCCTATGGGAATATGTATTAGTAAGGCTTATATATATGTATAATGTATATTATATATATCTCATATATAATATATGACACATATATATCATATATAATATATATGTCATATATAATATGATATATGATATATGATATATAATACATAATATATCATATATCATATTATATATGACATATATTATATATGATATATATGTATCGTATATATTATATGATATATATAATATATACGATACATATATGAGATATATACCATCTATCTATATATATACATATGATATATATGTACATATATATGTGTACATATATGTGTACATATATGTACATATGTATATGTATATATACATATGATATATATCCTATATCTATCTATATATAATATATATGATATATACATTATACAAAATAAAAATAATACATATTATATATAATATATGAGACATATACATTATACAAAATAAAAATAATATATATTATATATATATTTTATATGTATATCAGCCTTACTAATACATATTCCCATAGGGGAACACATAGGGAATATGCATTATGTAAAGTTAATTGAAAGGCACTTACTTGTCAAGCTCCATCCATTATCCATTTCGTCTTGCACCATGCAGTTTTTCTTTTACACTCTTTTGCCTCTTTAGGTTACTTAGGTTATTGATCTTGTTAGGAGTCACTACAAAAATTTAATCAAGGCATTTGCCCTAATTCTTGAGGTGAAAATCATTTTCAGGGCCACTAATAGTAGTCAAATTTTCTGATCAATACTTTAAATATAGACTTGGAAAAATATTCTTTTGGCTCAAAATGTTTTGATTTTAGTTTAATTGACTCTGGTTTGGCAATAACATATTATATGAATTTTGAAAAATCTTCATTTGAGAGTTCAGCAAATGTTTCATTCTGCTATGGAGGCAGCAAATAAATAATGAGAAGGTCCTGTATATGCTATTAGAAGAATGGGTCTGTGTTCTGGTTCTGCCATGTTCTAGCTGTGTTCTATTAGAAAGGTCTAATAATCTGTATGTGTTTAGTTTCATCGTTTATATCAATATCGCTTTCATAGTATTTTATATGATGCAATAATACAACATATGTTAGAAAGCATTTTATGCCCCGCATGATGAAAACAATTGCATTCTTACTAGTTATGTTATGCAACGCTACATGCTCCAAAGTATAAGGCACAGTCTCTGCCTCGATAAAGTAATAAATATGAGCAATCAACTGGTATAGGGTTTTAATCATATATTGTTAAATATAATATGTATTATTTTTATTTACTGTAGACTTAGATAAGCCATGTTAACCTTTTTTTGATGCAAGTTATTCTTCTATAAAATGAAATGGTTGTTTATATTCATGGCATGAACTCAGATTTAAATATCATTTATTATTTGCTTCATATTAGTTAACATCTACTAATTGGCCAATGTGTACCAAACACTGGGATAATCACGAGAAATAAAAAGATAAATGATAAAGTCCCTACATTCCCATAGTAAAATGGAGGAGGTTGGATATATTATAAAATGATTATAATCTAGGACAAATATCAGCAAAGTACATCCATTGATCAAATCTGACCCACTGCCTATTTGTGTATGTGTTGAGAACAAAGAATGGCTTTTACATTTTAAAATATAAAATATTGTAAAAGCATTAGTATTTCTGAGAAAATGGTTGCTCATTTTGTTTCACAAACCCTAAAATACTATCTGGCTCCTTTTAGAAAAAATCTGCTGAGTTCTGATTTAAAATGGTGATCAAAGTGAACAAACTATGCATAGGTTGCTTTGTAAATAACGGGATTAGATGGGGAAATTTTGAATGAACACATGATGGATCAGAAATGTGAATGATGTAGAGGAGTTAGCTAGGTAGGAGTGTGTGTGCATGTGATATGTTATGAAGGAAGACAAAGAGAACATTATGAAAATAAGCATGCGCAAGGGCATGAAATTGAAGGTGAGGACAAGTCCAGATAATTGCAGGTACTTCACAAAGACCAGGGTACAGATCTTTTTATAGCTTTCCTAGAGTATTTGATCCTGAGCTTAGTAAAATCTTCCCATGGAAAAATCATGGACAAAGCAATTATGATCATGTTTCCTATTTAGAAGGAACCACTCTGAAGACAATAAATGTATTGACTCATGAAAGGAGGCTGGGCACAAGGGCTCAGGATGCCTGTAAGCCCAGTGCTTTGGGAGGCTGAGGTGGGAGGACTGCTTGAGCCCCATAGTTAGAGGTTACAGTGATCCATGATTGCACCACTGCACTCCTGCCTGGGTGACAGAGCAAGACCTTGTCTCAAAAAATAATAATAATATTGGAAGTGGAGGCAGAGATCATTATGACACTATTAGTGTAATTCTAACCAAGAATTGCGAATAAGGAGAAGGAGGGAAGGGGGGGAGTAAAAGGGAGAGAAAGAGAGGAGAAAAACAGAAAGAGAAAGAGGAGAAAGACAGAGAAAAGAAACAAAGAGGGGTGGGGGCATGGGAGACATAGTAACTAGAAGAAGACAGATGAATAACACATTTGGAAGTTAGGATAGATACTTGTACTTTTGTGACAGTAGAAGGGGCTTGATGCAAAAACTCCAGCTGGAAATAAGCAGAAGGGATCTTGAAGGTAAACTGTTTGCAAGAATTTGGCCTATCAAAGGAGCAGAAGGTACTAGCTAAGACTAGGTGATGCTTCCTCAAACATAAAATAGGAATGATGTGATTATTTAATAAGGTTACCAAGAAGATTATGTTACTTAATAAAGTTGTGCACACATAAGCATGTCTCAGTCGATGACAGACCTCATAGACAATGGTGGTCTCATAAGATTATAATATCACATTTTTACTGTACCTTTTCTATGTTTAGATACACAAATTCTTACTGTTGTGTTACACTTGCCTACAATGTTCAGTACAATAACATATTTCACAGGTTTGTACCTGGAAGCAATAGGCTATACCAGATAGAGTAGGCGTGATGTAGGGTATATTATCTAGTTTTATGTAAGAACACTCTAGGATGTTTGCACAGTCTCAGAACTGCCTAACAATACATCTTTGAGAACACATATCTGTTCGGATAAGCAATGCATGACTGTAATTTAAAGGAATTTGAACTGTGCCTAATAAATAAGAGCTAAATTAATATTAGCTATTTTTACCTCATTGGATAGGTTGCAGAAACTAAATCTCCTGCTCTGCAAAATTAGGATAATAACACCTATCTTTAGGGTTTTCAGGGAAATGTTTGCAAGGAACATATATCACAAGATTGGTGCTCAATTAGTGTAGCTGCGTATGTACATGCTGAGAGGAAGGAGTCAGAAGTGTTAAAACACAGTGAAGCGGCAAATTTGTGATAGAGTGGTTGACATAAAAAGGACCCTGAGGAGAAGGAAGGATTTATTTGGAGCCTAAACAAGCTGAATGGAAAGAAACATGGTTACTGATGATGATAATTTATCCCTAAGTGCAGGAAGTTAAGTTTGTTTGCTGAGAGTCAGAAGGGGTTGTAGGTGGAAAGTTTGTTGCTGAAATTTTGGAGTGGCTATTGAGTGGGGAAAAAAAAGAAATAAAAGTACTTTTGAGCTAGCTCCAGCTGAATTTGAGCACCATGGTGTTATGCTTAATTGCATATATATATATATATATATATATATATATATATATATATTTTTTTTTTTTTTTTTTTTTTTTTTTAGCCATGCTCTTTCTTCAGTCTAAACGAATAAGTGAAGAGGTGAGGTTTTATAGAGCAGGCTAGGAAGGAAGATTAGAAGAGGTGGAGTCAGCTGCTAACTTGAAGCATTATTGGCATGTTCGATGACATGATCTCTTGAATGGAAATAAAACAATGCCTAAAAGTGGCTTTCCTAAAATTGGGAGAACAAAAGAGATTGGAAAAAAAAAAGAGATTGAAAAAACAAAAGAGATTGGAAGACTCTGTGAATTTGAAGAACATGGATACTGGCAAAGGAGTGAGAGACCTAGGAGGACTTGGTCCAATCACTGGTAATTGACATCAAATATACATTTAGAAGTATCAGTCCATTCAGCCTGTGACACCTTCTAGACGCAGCCGTGGAAGTGGGATGCTAACATCTTCTGTGACTTGTTTTGGAAGGAATATATAGAGCAAGCAGAAGCCAGAGCAGTCGCAGAGGGAGGGAGCGACCAAAAAAAAACAGATAACTGAGGGGCCTGCATTTTGGAAAAGGTTCAAGAATTTCTGCAAAAATTACCAATTTTGACTACATAAATAAAAATTTTAAGTGGGTCCCTCCACCCTCAAATCGTGGGAAGGGTTTGAGTGGTTGAATTTTATTGTCATTTCCAGTTCTGAAAGGCTATGATAATCATAACTGCAATCAGAGGTCTTTATTTCATGCATTGGAGGAAGAGATGAGAATTATTTTTAGTAGCAGTACCAGAAATGTAGTGTACATAAAACAACACCAACAAAGTTTGCTGAAAATACAAATTCTAGACTCCAGTCCTGCAAATACTAGTTCAGGTGCTTTTGAAATGTCTGTAACATATATTTTCTAAAAAGCATTTTTTATAGCATTGCGTTCTTGTAATGTACATTCGTATTTTGCATTACATTCTCATAGGCAGTTGATAAGCTCATAAGCAGGTATATAAACTAAGTTCTGAAACCTCTAATAGCATCCTAGTATTTTCATCTTTATGTCCAAAGTCATAGTCATCTCATATCATTTAATACAGTTGACACTACCGAAGAAAAAAAGGATCTCATTATGCTTCAATTTTAGTGTTTGATATGCATTTGAGAAAGAAAAATACAACAATACCAAATTCTAAGCACCCATAATAAATATTTGTGGTACATTTCATGCTATTTAATTAGAAGTATGAAGTATTTAAGAATTTATACATGTATTTAGGATATGCAAATTTAGGTCATGGGTTAAAAGAAAAACATACATTTATTTCTGAGTCCTCTCTTTTTTTTTCCTAAAAAGCAGGATTTTTAAAGCTAATAAAATATTAAATATATAATATGACGTTAAAATAACTAGCTATCCTTTGAAGTCCAAATTTAGCCAATGCGTAGGGAATATCAAATGACCTGCATAAATTGTTTTTCCAGACATCTGTCTATAGTGATAATTTCATATGTATATATTCATTTATCTTTTTTTAATGCAAGGAATGTATATATGTGTGTGTATGTATGTGTGTGTTCCTGCTTCAAATAGGCTGCTAAAATTACTTTTTTTTCCCCTTGTAGTTGGAGAATGAACTCAGTTAGGAAAATCATTATGGATTGCCTCATTAGAGGATTCTTGAAATTGCTTACTTGTGACTACCCGCCTGGAAAACAATCTCTTGCTCCTTTGCCAGAGCATTGGAGAAGTAGGGGTTATTGAACCCTCTGTCATGTAAGGAGCTAGCAAATAAGGATGGGTTATGCTGAGAGAAAGCACACAACTCCATTGTGAAGATGAATTCTGATTTGAATATTGCCCCGTAGACCCTGAGAATGGAATTGTTTTTTCCAATTACAGGTTGTATAGAAATCTGGCTAGATTAACAATCAGTTTTTTCTTTGAATAGTGGTTTAGAGCTACAAGTTTAACTTTCTCTGTGAATTGCATTATTTTGATGAATCAAAAGAGAACTTCCACAGGAAATGATGCTTAGAGTCATACCAGCACACATACATCACAGCACTTAGAAATTATAACTTGAAGAGTATCCAATTTGTTCTCCCGCTGGTGCCAAAGACATTCTTTTGGATCCCTGGGGCCAGGTTACATCCCTGAGACTTTTTTTGTATTTCCATTGCCTACCATAATTCCTTACACCTGTAGACAATCAGTAAATGTTGATTTAAAACTTATGGTATGAGTCAATTAATTTTAGATTTTGCCAAAATTATTCTTTGCTAATTTTTAGCAGAATCACTCTTATGACGTTTACCTAATATCTACCAAAATTTGAACAAAGTTTCTCCTATTACTTTCAGTAGAAACAAAAAACTTCAGTATTATTCATTAATAAATTTATATTTTTAAAGATTTTCATTAATTCTGCTTTTTATCAGCTAAAATCAATGTGTAACTTAATTTATACAATGTCAGTTTCTTAATTTGGTGATATTTTAGACTTCAATTATCCTGGCTTACTATTTTCATTTTTTCTTTTACATTTGAGAGCACCAAACTAAACACATAGTACTTATTAACTTTTATTACAGTTATGATTATCTTTGAAAAATTTGATATAACAGTACATTCATTCATCTATCCACTCAACGAATATGTATTAAGGGGCTATAATGTTTTAGAAACTGTTATACACATTGGGAACACAGTTATAAAAAATCAAATTATTGGTTTATTTATCATATTACCTACACTTTGAATTCTACATTCCCGTGACAATTATTGACTGCCCAAATTATAAATTATTCCCTTTTGTTTTTATGCAGTCTCTTTAGTCTGCTTTTAAAGAAAATAAAACTTCATTCTATGTATTTCTGATAATATTTAAATTTAAAGGTCACTTTGAAGTCAATTTTAATATTATCCTCTGAGATTGTAGCCACTCAATTTAGTATTACCAAAAAACAAAAATAAAACTGCTGAGCCAGGATTCCTCTGTTCCTAAGTTACTTGCTCAGGTTAATGTGACCCATTTAACAGCTAAGTAGTATCTCAGTGTCTTGCTGAGTCTCTTTGACTGTTGGTAATTTTTATCCACTTAACAGTAGACGTGTTGTATAGTGTATATAAGAGTTACTAGTATATAATGATTGTTGCTAACTAGTCAGTAATTTATATTTGAAAATCATTTACATGTCTTGGTTTTATCATTTATTTTATTTTATTTCGTTTTTTATTATACTTTAAGTTCTGGGATACATATGCAGAACGTGCAGGTTTGTTACATAGTATACATGTGCCATGGTGATCTGCTATACCCATCTACCCATCATCTACATTAGGCATTTCTCATAATGCTATCACTTCCCTACCTGCACAACCTCCAATAGGCCCCAGTGTGTGATGTTCCTCTCCGTGTCCATGTGTTCTCATTGTTCAATTCCCACTTATGAGTGAGAACATGTGGTGTTTGGTTTCCTGTTCTTCTGTTAGTTTGCTGAGAATGATGGTTTCCAGCTTCATCCAGGTCCCTGCAAACAACATGGACTCATGTTGTGGCTGCATAGTATTCCATGATGTATATGTGCCACATTTTCTTTATCTGATCTATCATTGATGGGCATTGGGTTGGTTCCAAGTCTTTTCTATTGTGAATAGTGCTTCAATAAACATACATGTACATGTGTCTTTATAGTAGAATGATTTATCATCCTTTGGGTATATACCCAGTAATGGGATTACTGGGTCAACTGGTATTTCTGGTTTTAGATCCTTGAAGAATTGCCACACTGTCTTCCACAATGGTTGAACTAATTTACCCTCCCACCAGCAGTGTAAAAGCGTTCCTATTTCTCCACATCCTCCCCAGCATCTGTTGTTTCCTGACTTTCTAATGATCGCCATTCTAACTGGCATGAGATGGTATCTCATTTTGATTTGCATTTCTCTAATGACCAGTGATGATGAGCTTTTTTTCCATATGTTTTTTGGCTGCATAAATGTCTTCTTTTGAGAAGTGTCTGTTCACTTATCTTTTTCACCCACTTTTTGATGGGGTCGTTTGTTTTTTGTCGTGTAAATTTAAGTTCCTTGTAGATTCTGGATATTAGCCCTTTGTCAGATGGATAGATTGCAAAATTTTTCTCCCATTCTGTAAGTTGCCTGTTCACTCTGATGATAGTTTCTTTTGCTGTTCAGAAACTCTTTAGTTTAATTAGATCCCATGTGTCAATTTTGGCTTTTATTGTCATTGCTTTTGATGTTTTAGTCATGAAGCCTTCTCCATGCCTGTGTCCTGAATGTTCTCCTTGAAGAGGTCTTTCACATTCCTTGTAAGTTGGATTCCTAGGTATTTTATTCTCTTTGTAGCAATGGTGAATGGGAATTCACTCATGATTTGACTTTCTGTTTATCTATTATTGGTGTATAGGAATGCTTGAGATTTTTGAACGTTGATTTTGTATTCTGAGACTTTGCTGAAGTTGCTTATCAGCTTAAGGAGATTTTGGGCTGAGACGATGGGGTTTTCTAAATATACGATCATGTGATCTGCAAACAGAGACAATTTGACTTCCTCTCTTCCTATTTTAATATGCTTTATTTCTCTCTTTTGTCTGATTGCCGTGAAATACTCTGCTGAATAGGAGCGGTGAGAGAGGGCATCCTTGTCTTCTGCTGGTTTTCAAAGGGAACGCTTCCAGTTTTTGCCCATTCAGCATGATATTAACTGTGGGTTTGTTACAAATAGCTCTTATTATTTTGAGATACTTTTCTTTGAAAAGTACATATTTAAAATAAATTTACTTTTATGGTAAAATAAACCAGAATAAATTTGAAAGTGAAAGCAGAAATTCTATAAATCAAACATTTTAAAGTAAACTTTTTTATTTTAGCAATTTTAAGTTTGTAGCAAAAATAAGCAGAAAGTGATGAGATTTCCCGTGTACTCACTGCCTTCACACACGCAAAACCTCTCCCACTATTACCATGCTTCGCCAAAGCGGTACATTTGTTAAAATTGATGAACCCACATTGACACATCATTGTTACCTATAGTCAGTAGTTTACACTAGGGTTCACTCTTGTTACTGTACATTTATGAGTTTGGAGAAATATATGTTGAATGTATTCACATTATAGTATCATACAGAATATTTTCAGTCTTAAAAATCTTTCTTCTGCGTATTCAATCCTTCCTCTCCTCTAGTCCCTGGCAACCACTGATCTTTTTACTACTGTCTTTATAGTTTTGCCTTTTCCAGAATGTCATGCAGTTGGAATCATATAGTATGTAGCCTTTTCATGTTGGCTTCTTTCACTTAGACATATGCATTTAAGTTTCCTCTATGTCTTTTCATGCTTTGATAGCTCATTTCTTCTTAATGCTGGGTAATGTCTCATTATCTGGCTATATCACAGTTTATCCATTCACCTACTGAATACTGAAGGACATCTTAATTGCTTCTAAGTTTTGGCAATGATGAAAAAGTTTCTGTAAACAGCTGTGTGCAAGTTTATCAGTGGATACAGCTTTTAACTCCTTCGGGTAAATGCCAAGAAGTGTGATTGCTGGATCATTGAGAAAAGGATGTGAAGCTTTGTAAGAAACTGCCAGCAAGTCTCCAAAATGGCTATGCCACTTTGCATTGCCGTCAGCATTGAATGAGTGTTCCTGTTGCTCCATATTCTTATCAGCATTTTGGTGTTTCAGTGGTCTGGATTTTGACCACTCTAAGAGGTATGTAATGGTATCTCACTGTTGTTTTAATTTAAGTTTCCCTGATGGCATATAGTTGAAGTGTCTTTTAATATGCTTATTTGCCATCTACATAACCAACATGTTTTTCTTTAACAAGTATCATTATTTAAATGTATTTAAATAAATAAGGCTGTGGAAATGAGATTACTTAAATGAGATTCACACCTCCATATATTAGAACATTTATGTTAGCTTCTCCATTTATAGTGCCTTTTTCTAAATATAAAACTCCACCAGAAGCAACTCATAGAAATCTTTCCTTCTTCTTAAACTATGTTGTTATCAGTCACATATTGGCTTTTAAATTAAATTTCATTATTTTCTGATTATAAAAAGAGAACATTATCATTACAGAAAAGTTTACTGAAGAAAAGAAAAAACACTTGTTACTTTATTGTGCAAAGTATTAACAACTCTCACAAATGTCCTACAATTATTGTATTTAAAATTATGGTTAATGCTTTAATATATTTATTGCTTTCAGTACTTTCTCAACAATACAGAAAATAATGTGATTGGAATACAGAAAATAGATAACTTTGAATTCTTATTTATTTATTGTATACTATTAGTCTTTGATCATATTTCTAATCACTAAAAATCTATCCAAAATATTTTTATTACCAAATTTGCAGCATGATCTTAACAAAAAAATTTACTTATCTTTTTAAGACATTCAATTGGTTTCCAATATTTCATTTTCATAGAGTAGATAATACTGCAAAGAAAATCTTTAAATATAGATCATTATCTGTATCTTATGCATGTTGGATTCCAAGTTGTGATGTTTGAAAAAAAAACACATTTGATAATTTTCAACAACTATAAATCAAGAGTAGTTGAATACATTCTTTGGCAATAGACTCAACCAAAGTTATAGTTAGTGATTCCCTCTTATGGGCAGTCATAGATTTTCACCCCTGTACAATTTCTAAGAAAAAAAAGAGTGATAGTTAAGTGTTTTGTACCATATTTGTGAAATAAAGTATTTAAACATTTTTGCTATTTAGGGTAAATGTTTTATTTTTATATGGGCAGTGTCTGCAAAAATAGACATAAAGGACACATTGATAGATCTTTCCTTTCCTTTTCATTTTCCTTTTCCTTTCTGTTTTGAGACAGGGTCTCACTCTGTTACCCAAGTTGTAGTGCAAGGGCACAATCACAGCTCCCTGTAGCCTTAAACTCCTTGGCTCATGTGATCCTCCTGCCTCAGCCTCCCAAGTGTCTGGGACTACAAGTGTGGGCCACCATACCTGGACAATATTTATTTATTTATTTATTTATTATTTATATTTTTGTAGAAATAGGCTCTCACTATGTTACCCAGGCTGGTCTTGAACTCTTGGGCTCAAGTGATTATCTTGCCTTGGCCTCCCAAAGTGCTGGGATTACAGGTGTAAGCCACCATGCCTGGCCTCATCTTATTTCTTGATAAATATAATTGTATTTCAATACCTGCTGTTCACAAAGATAGAGCTCGATAGATAATTATTATGTAACTGGAATTCAAAATGAGTTTCAGGAAATGTATTTTGAAAGGATAGAAAAAAGCTCACATGTGACTTAACAATGACTTATAATGACTTGAATTTTTTTTTTTTAATAGAGTTTCACTCTTGTTGCCCAAGCTGGAGTGCAATGGCGCAATTTGAAGTCACCGCAACCTCCACCTCCCAGGTTCATGCGATTCTCCTGCCTCAGTCTCCTTAGTAGCTAGGATTAAAGGCATGCACCACCACTCCTGGCTAATTTTGTATTTTTACTAGAGATGGGGTTTCACCATGTTGTCCAGGCTGGTCTCGAACTCCTGACCTCAGCTGATCTGCCCGCCTCGGCCTACCAACGTCCTGGGATTACAGGTGCAAGCCACTGTGCCCGGCCAATGACTTGATTTTTGACTGAAACTGGTTTAATGTAAATCAATTTATTGTTATTTATAAGTTGCAAACAAATTTCTTCTATTTAGTGTTTCATAAATTTTCTATGTAGTAGTGAAACTAATGATTTAGCAGTAAGTCAGTATGTTTTAATCATATTAATTCTTTAAGCCAAAATTATTGCAGCCAGTTAACTCAATCAACAGTGTCATCATCCAGTATGCCATGTGTTTTGGGCCACTTGACTCCCCCCAAAATCTTCATAGATTTTATACAAATAAAGAATATGTGCTAAAAAGGACCAGGTGTGATGGTACTTGCATTCTGAAAATTTTCTATTCAGAATATTCAGTTATCAGGTGCATTAAATAGAGGGTTAAAGCAATTTAAAGTCAGACTCAAAGACATCTTCCCACCTGTATAATGTAAAAGCCAGGTGAGTTTATTTAATGTAAAACATGCTTATAAATCAAAGCAGTTATTTCATTTTAATGCATTATTTTTGGATTAATTCTTCCTAACCAAATTCCATTGGTAGAATTGCATACATGCAATATATTTTAGATTAAAGGACACGATTATTATCTTAGAGTAAATGTGTTTTCTATGGCTTTTTCAGATGAACTCCCTCTAAATTCATGAGTGGCTGAAGTAGAAAAAATAGCAGAAGTGCATAAACTTGTGTGTAATTTATATCAAATCCCTTGATCTGCGTCCCAATCCAAAGAAGGTGCTTTTTTCATTTTAGTCATAATTAGGAAACGTGATTACTGCATAACTGTAAAACTCAGAGATGAAACACACCCCACGTCATTCTTCAGCCTCTCATTTCCCTTCAGAACAGGCAGTACTTAACCTCTCCAGGCCTTAGGTTTCTGACTGTAAAGTTAGTAGGTTGAACTGGGCTTCTCTTATGAACTCTTTTATTTAAATTTTATTGATCTACTTTACAAAAGCACGTGAGTATAAAAGCCTATTTGAAGAGACAGTTACGTGTAACAAATACACTATGAGGTTGGAGTCCAGGTGTTATTTTGCCATTGAAACGTTGCGACCTTAGGTCACAGTGTGGTCACCTTTAAATGATGGTCTCTAAGATTTCTTTCTTGTCTAACACCCGTGATGATAATATAAGCATTTGGTTTGCTTATGGGGGAAAAGGAACTATGTGACTTTTATACAATGACATTGTATAACATTGTTTAAAAATGGCAATTATCATGGCTCACATCTGTAATCCCAGTATTTTGGGAGGCTGAGGCAGGCGGATCACTTGAGGTCAGGAGTTCAAGACCAGTCTAGCCAATATGGTGAAACCCGGTCTTTACAGAAACACAAAAATTAGCCGGGCATGATGGCAGGTGCCTGTAATCCCAGTTATTTAGGAGGATGAGAGAGGAGAGTAGCTTGAACCCAAGAGTTGGATGTTGCAGTGAGCCAGCCTGGGAGACTGAGCAAGACTCTGTCTCAAAAACATAAATAAATAAATAATAAAAAGACATCTTTTATATCTTTATAGTGTCTTTACAATATTGGTATCTTTATAATACCAATATTGTAATTATTAGATTTTTTTAATATACATAAACACATAGCCATAATTCTCACATGTATTTGAGTATTTCATGTATTTTGCGATCTTCGGTGTTTTCATGCTTCGATTTTAGCATTCCTATCTTTTAAGTGATTAATAATTTTCGTAGTAATTAAACACTCAGTTTTTAACATTGTTATCGACCAAATGAATATTATTAGAAACAATCTAATTCATAATGCCACTTAACATGATCATTAAGATTTATGGATTGATACATTTTTGACATTACAGTTCACAATTGTATGCTAGTAATTAAAATTATTGTCAATATTATAAATAAACGTAATATTTATAATTTAATGTTTTTCTAGATTGATGCTGATAGTAGGTGAAATTAACATCCATGAAATGCTTCATATTTTTGGTTGATTTTTATATTACACAGAGTCATATTCGAAATATAATCTACCATATTTCATTTTCCTCATCTTTATTTTGACTAACACTGCTTGGAAAGATAAATATGAAATTGATTTTTATCCTCTCTCTATTAACATTCTGGATTTATAATTTTCATCCCAAATCCCCCAAATATGACAGTATTGCCTAAGCTCCAGGAAAATACAAACAACCACATACCTCAAACATATTTTTACAAAGGAAACGTCTTCCTTGTAGAAAGACACAGTGGTGGCAAAAAGATAATTACATGTGAAAGAAATGATGTAGCTTAGCTTGAATAGAGTGGGAGGTTATGACACGTGGTGAGAGAAATACATGAAGAATCACATGGAATTGATTAAAAAAGAAACTTTAAACAATTTAAAGAATTGAGAGGAGTGACTAGAAGAAAAAAAGAGGATGAGGAAGTAAGGAACAAAGAAGAGAGGTGGAACTGTAAGCAGAAGAATAATAAATTAGCTAAAAATGAATGTGTGCAGAGACAGATACCTGATTAAGTCTAATATCATATTATTTATGTTTCATCCCTGCTGCCTCTAAATATTAGCTTATATATACAAAACCAGAGAATGCATGTTGAAATAGGCAAAATCTGCCCATTATTCAGGTTTTGTCCACACAATATTATCAGATACTGCAAAGAAGTTTTTATGTGCGTCATAAAAGAAACCATGTTACTCATCTCAGTATTATATTTTCCTTGTTCTCTCTCCAGCCTCACCATTCTAATAGTGATGTTCTTTCCTTGTTGCTGACTTGTGAATATCTTTTCTTTTTCTTCTCCAGTTATTCTTGTTCTTACATACTGACAGAATTCTCCTTCACACAATGAACTTTAAAATAATTTACACAAATGTATACTTCTGTATCACTTGATTGAATATAGCAGAGCAAATGACTACAGACTATCAAAAATCCTGCAAAGATGTCAAGGGCATTAATTTGTACATTAACAAGTACATGTACATTTATTACAAAGAAAAATAGATAATTCACCTTTGCTTCAAAGCAAAGTGAGAGAGGGGGAAGTAATCATGGTTAAGAATATTAAAAATTGAAAATAAAAGTCCACATTCTATTTAAAATAATGCTTATATATGAGTGTATATATATATATCAATATTGCCATCAGCTAAGAGGCCAGATTTCAGAGTTTAGGGATTGAAGATCTTTTGTTTTTGCAGCCTTTTAAGTGTTAAATATGGTATAAAAAAGTGACATAAGAATATATTTACAATATTGTCAAAAACCTAAGACCACCTGCATGAATATTTTGAAGAGAACTTCCAATGAGAAATAGGAAGAGTAAGAAAGAAATTATTAAAGAAATTGGTATAATATCAGGAATCTCATGGATTTCGGTACATATAGATGCCATTTTGTGACAATATTTGCTGAGCATTTCTTCTTAATTTCCAGATATATTTAATTTATAGTATGAATGCATATACAGGTATATGAAAAAGTTTTAAATTTATGTCTTGAAACATGGTAACTGCCTAAGTTATTTTAGTCAAACTTATAATAATCACTGTGTATCTTGTAAAATAAACCAATACACTTAATTGTTTCACAAGTTACATTAAAATAAATGGATTGATTTCAGAGCAAGATTGATCTCTTGTATACCTCAAATAGGGTATGTATGAAGTTGTGTGTTGCACAATTATTTTATATTGTTTCTTTTAATTAAATTATGAATTGTTAACCAAATTTAAATTACATGTGTCACACATCTCCTGTATTATGCCTATCAGTTACAGGAAAACATACTTTGCTGAATTGATGCCATGGAATAAATTATAAGGAGACAATATATACTCATACTCATCAAACCAATACTTCAATAATCTTCGGAACAGCTATTGTATAACCTCACTATTCTCTCCAGCCTCCATCCCATTTCTCTGCATCCGTTAACAGCCAGACTACTCAAAACAGATATTTTCAATGCTTTCTCTTCTTTCTTTCTCCAACTCTTTCCATTCAGTCCTTTATTCCCCCTGCTTCACTATTTTGCTTTTGTCAAGATCACCTATGCCTTCCACATTGTTAAATCAACTTTTCTATTTCTCATTTTTCATATCTCATATTACTTGACCGATTTGCAGTTTTCTACACAGCTGATTAACAACCTACCTCCATGTCTTGACTTTACTGCAATGTACCTGGCTGCCCTTTAACTGTCTCTTTGCTACTTCCCTTCTCACTGATTTGTGACTGTGGAATATTCTGTGTCTGTCCCTGGATCTCTTTTTCCCTTGTGATCACCTGGTGATCTCTTCCAGCCTCGTAGGTTTAAAGTTCATCTATATGCCGGCAACACCCAAACTTGTATTTCTTGCTCAGGTATTTCGGTTGCCATCTACTCAGCATCTCCTCATAGATGTTAGATAGGTATCTCAGATTTAATGAGCCCCCCAAATTGCATCTGTTTTCCATTCCTCTATCTCGTTCCTCCCACAGTATTTATCATCTCAGTATTGCTGACTTCAGCTGTCCAGTTGCTTGGCTCCAAAGCCTAAGGCCAGCCTTCTCTCTTTCACACTCCGCTTTCAACCTATTAAGAAATCTTATTGGCTCTGCTTTAAATTATATAGTTTCTGATTATATTTTAGCACCTATAGAACTTGTACTCTGACATAAGCTGCCAACATGTCTTTTCTGAAAAAGCTGCGTTTTTGGCTTCTATTCTTGAGCTTGCCCACCCTAAATCTATGCTCAATGCAGCAACCAGAGTGATTGTTTGAATATCACAGTAACTTGTTTCCTTGCTTAAACCTTCTCAAAGGCATTCCATTTCTACCAAATAAAAATAAAATCTAATAAAAATATTAAAACTGGATTTATAAGTTGTCCAAACTCCCCTCCCACTACTCTTCCAGTTTAGTAACTGGCTTCTTGTCTTTTCCTGCACACACACACACACACACACACACACACACACACACACACCCTTGCCCCAAGCCTTTCAACCTTACTGTTCTCTCCACATTTGGAATAGAGTTCTCTGAGATATCCCCATAGACCACTTCTTCAACTCTTTCAAATAACATTTTGTAAATAGAGCTTTCATGACCACCTCATTTAATTTTGCTGTTCCCAACCCCCATTCCCACAGTTCCTATCCTCCTGTCCTACTCCATTTTTATTATAGGATCTGTCAACATATAACATACACTTGACTTGTTTTCTATATTATATGACTCTGAATTTTAGAAAATAAGCTCCATGAGTGTCAGACTTTTTGTCATTCTGGCTTCTGCTATATAGCCTGTATAAAACAATTCCTTGAACACTTTTATTTGTTTAATTAATTAACATAAGGCATTGAGGAAGAAAATATACACTGTCTCTATCCAGTGGGGGTTGCAGTCTAGCACAGAAAATATTCTCATCATATTCTTCTTGAATCTGAGTGAGTAGATGTAAATTTTTAGAACAATGTCTGGAGCATAATAAAGACTATGTGTGTATTATCAGTATTATTAGCCTCAAACTATCAACAATATCATCATTATCATGATCATAACTATTACTAAATGAGTACATATACTGTGTATGTAGTCCCAGCAACAACCCTGTAAAAGAGCAGTTTTTGATATCTTCGTTTTGTTGACGAGTAAACTGAAACTTAGGGAATTTCAATGACTTGCCTAAGGAAACAGAGCTAGTATGCTACAAAGTTAAAATACAAATTTAAAACACCCTGCATCCAGTGCTTGCAATTTTTCATTAAACTAGGCTGATTCACCATTAAGGGTGGCATAAAAATATTTTAACTTACTAATCAAATACTATATGCAGTACATAGTCATGAATGTGTATTTAAGTTGTATAAATTGTGCCACAAACGTGAAATGTAATCCAACAAAGTTCCTAAACTGTAGTTTGTGAAATGAGATTTAAATACACTGTCTGTAATGAGATTAAGTAGATAAAACATATTGTTGTATAAAAATATAATATTATAATATGTACATTTATAAATCTTAGCTTGAATTTGATTTGATGAATATTTTTTGAAAAACAATAAGAAATATGGTTTCTTGCCTTCAAGAACTTGCATTATGTATCTATGGATTCATCCCATCAATAAGCATTTATTAAATGCCTAAAATACATTCAAATTTTGGAAACAAGAAGAAACCATAAAAGACACTTCCATCTCAAGGAATTAATAGTGGGAGGGACAGAAATAAAGAGATGATTACTCTGCAATTTGATAAAGGCTATGACTGAAGTACGAACAGAGTGCAGTTAGAGAACTGGTTGCCTTTTTAGAAAAGGTAACTACAACTTGAGGATTTTGAAAAGCCAACTAGATGAAAGTGAATACATCTTTTTTTTGAAACAAAATAAAACTGTACTGTTACATGCAATATACTACAAATTTATACTTTATTAGACTTTATTGCAAATATATGCATCCTGAAAACTGCAGACCAGAGATGAAGCTTCTACAAATATTTTACAAATATTTATCTGATCTTAATGATTTCAGGCGAGGTGTATGCACACTAGATAGTCATTAACTCCTGAGAGGTAAATATCTTTTTCATTTTACCCTGTGGTATCAGTTTTGATACTTATTTTCTCTAGTAGGCTGTAAATTTATTAAAGATGAATATTAGCTTCTTCCTCTTTTTGACTCATCACTGTTTTTATTACAGGGTCTAAACACAGAAGAGATTCAGTGAGTGAATGAATGAAAAATGAACTGTATTACTCAGTGATACAAAATAAAGGTGTAATCTGAGCCTGGGTATTAACTTAATAAAAATTTACAGAAGAATTATTTATTCAGCAAAGTCTATAAGAAGACATAAAAATGCCCCATAGTTGTACTTTCAGTGCATTATTTATGTCAAAGCAAGACTATGGCCAATAGCATCTTTCCGAATGATGAGTTCCTCTGACTTCAGAAAATCTTTCTTGTAGCACCATTTAACCACTGACTCTGGCAGAAAGTTAACATTTGCTCTGCTTTTCAGCTTTTCTTGTTTGAAAAAGAATTAGCATTTGAAGATAAAGGTGAAAAGATTATTATAATATTTTATAAAAGTGTTTTTTTTTTTTTTTTTTGAGAAGGAGTTTCATTCTTGTTGCCCAGGCTGGAGTACAAGGGTGCTATCTCAGCTCACCGCAACCTCCACATCCCAAGTTCAAGTGATTCTCCTGCCTCAGCCTACCAAGTAGCTGGGATTATAGGCATGGGCCACCACACCGAGCTAATTTTGTATTTTTAGTAGAGTTGGGGTTTCTCCATATTGGTCAGTCTGGTCTCGAACTCCTGAACTCAGGTGATCCTCTCACCTTGGCCTCCCTACGTGCTGGGATTACAGACATGAGCCACCGCGCCTGCCCATGAACGATTTTTAGTGCCTCTTCAGTTATATATTTATACAACACTCTGGCAGCTAAGTATTTAGATGACTTAAGCCTAATATGTATTGCTTATATATATATGCTTAATATATATTGAAATATATATTTCATTTTTATAGTTATAATGCATATGGTAATACAATTTGAAAATATGCTTTGGGTTGAATTGTGTTTTTTGTATTGCTATATTGGCTCCAGAGGAGTACGTCTATAATTCAAAGGAAAAGTGTCAAATATTGGGGACAAGTGCCACAAAACAGAAATCTACATCATCCTAGAAACTGTTGGGTGACTTCCAGTGGACATATGGAATGTGACATGAGAAAACATTTTAAATAATTCAGTTCTTGTCATTTACATTTTAGGTATTATAGTTTGTGATAGCCTTACTGTAATGTTAATTCTATAGTAAATTAATTGATTTTAAATTCCTTTCAATATTTTCCCTCTGTTAAGCTTAATATTTCATTTGTTTATAATTTAGTTTAAAAGTAAGGTTGCATTGTTCTGAATCATAAAACTTTGCCCCTTATACATACAGGCAGTGTATTCTGTAGTCTACAGGAAGAATGATAAAGCAATGGTTACCCTTCACTTTATTAATTGTGTTTATTCAAGATTGCATTCTATCTACAGCACGTGTGGCTATAAAAAATTGCCTAAGCATTTACATTTTGCAAACATGCTCACGGAATTTTCATTACCTACATGCCCCTGTGCTATGACTAGGCAAATGACATTCAGCCATACATCACATTTCTGATTCAGAAGTCTCAAGGGTTTTATATATTTGTGTTTAAAGGGATGAGATGAATACATTGTCTTTTTTCCATCTCTTTGAAATTCTGGCCAATGCTAAAATGTAGTAACTAATTATGTATTAGCCAATGTTTTTGACAGTGCAATAATGATTCTTATTTGTCTTTAGCTAAGACAAAGCAAAAATTGTATCAGATATCCTGAGCTTTTCTATGTGGCAGATATCATATGAAAGAAAAGCCAATAAGCAAAACACACACAAAAAAACACAAGGTGATGATGATGATTTAATTGCACAAAATCCTAGCAAATAGGCCGGCCGCGGTGGGTCACGCCTCTAATCCCAGCACTTTGGAAGGCCGAGGCGGGCGGATCATGAGGTCAGCAGATCAAAACCATCCTGGCTAACACGGTGAAACCCCGTCTCTACTAAAAACACAAAAAAATTAGCCAGGCGTGGTGGCCGGCGCCTGTAGTCCCAGCTGCTCGGGAGGCTGAGGCAGGAGAATGGCGGGAACCCGGGAGGCGGAGATTGCAGTGAGCTGAGATTGCGCCACTGCAGTCCAGCTTGGGCGACAGAGCAAGGCTCCGTCTCAAAAAAAAAAAAAAAAAAAAATCCTAGCAAATATATCTCACTCCATTTTGACATATAGTTGGTATTTTTATGACTCTTAACAAAGATATTTAAATCGTTGTTCTGCACCGTTTATCTTGCATATGGATGTCTTAATTTCTAAACAAATCATTGAAAAGTGAAAAAGTTCAATAAAATATGGCACTGTGGCGGTATGTATAACTCACCAAACCTATGACTCTCTCTTTAAAGTAGGGTCAGTGTATAGATTTTGTGCATGGGTGTGTGTGCGTGCGTGTGTGTGTGAACACACCGTGCCACAGAATCATTTCTAAGTTTAAACAGGTCTGCCTTTGACAAAGTTACTTAATAATTTAATCTGCATAGGCACCAGTCCTCTCAGTACTACCTGAGTACTCAAAAGTCTCCTCTCTTTAATAATAATAAAAATTCGGCCGGGCGCGGTGGCTCACTCCTGTAATCCCAGCACTTTGGGAGGTCGAGGCGTGTGGATCACGAGGTCAGGAGCTGGAGACCATCCTGGTTAACACGGGAAAACCCCGCCTCTACTAAAAATACAAAAAGTTAGCCGGGGAGGGTGGCGCGCGCCTGCAATCCCAGCTACTTTGGAGGCTGAGGCAGGACAATCGCTTGAACCCGGGTGGCGGAAGTTGCAGTGATCCAAGATCACACCACTGCACTCCAGCCTGGGCAAAGGGGCAAGACTCCGACTCAAAAATAATAATAATAATAATGATAAAAATTATATAATTTCATTATACCATCATTGTATATTCTCCTGGAATATTTGTATAGAATTTTTGTATATAAAGAGATAATTCAGTCTTCAGCATTTCATTTTAATTTTTTTTTTCACCAGAGTCATACAGTGCTGTTAAGAAAAAAAGGCCTTTTATTTAAAGCATTATAGAATTTCATGGAATATAAAATTGGTCTATAGGGGTCTGGATGAAGATTTTGTTATATAAAGCCTAGCTTTTCCCAGTGAAATAGCTCCTGAAAGTTTAGAAATTATTCCTTTTGTTAAGTCAAATTGCACTTGCATGAACTATCAGTGTTTAAAGACGCTTTGCTCATATTTATACAGTTTGGGGAATAATTAATTTGAATGAGATTTTCTTGAGTGTTAAATAGTTTTAAGCTACAGAATGGAAGCATGACCTCAAGACCCGATTGCACAAGGTCTTTTTCTGACGTAGTATTTTCCTTGAAATATAAGGGTTTTTTTTTTCTGAGTTTTATTTCCTTCTTAGCATATAAAGTAGTACTAAAACTAGCTCCTTACTCTCAACATTGAATGTTTATATCAAAACATTGACTTAAACATCATGTTTACATTAAAGTAAATGTGGAAAACAGACTATCAGTTCTTAAAATTCTCGTATTTCACAAGAATATTACAGGGTTAAGGAAACTTTAGACATCAAATAATCTAGATTTCTCATTCCACAGATAACAGAAAGGGATGAGAAAATGAATAAAAGCCCATGCCCATGGTTTCTCAGTGAGGTAGTAGTGACGTTGATAATATACCTTTTTTTAACCCGGCCCAATGATCTTACTAGTACATCGGTCTGCCTCACTTTCAATGCAAATTGGTTCCTGTGGATTAATTTTCAAATGAATACTTGCCGAATGGAGGGCAGGTAGAGGGCTTGGGATGTCAGAGCAAGGTTAGGAAACAGGTAAACAGAACAAGACTGCAAAGTTGTTCCCATCAAAATAAATGAACGGCTTTCCTGATTCCTATGGGAAGAGCTGTTTCCATGAAACCAAAACATCAAATCAGTGAAGAAAAAACTATCAACTAAAGGCGAACCCTTGCATATTTGGACAGCATTATTTAAGGAACATGGTAAAAGATCTGGAGTGATTTTTTTTTAATTGTCACATATGTTATGGCCTAATTTACTTCTCCAATAAATACATTTCAACAAATAACTAAAATAATATATCAGCATAGCTACTTGCTGGAACCTAGGGGAAAGTCAATTTATTTATTTCCATCTACTATGTTATTGCATATAAATACATACATATACACATAAATACACATACATGAGTTTCAATCTGAATTACAGAAAATGGTTTCGAACAATACATTTAAGTCTACCATTCAGGATATCTACTAAATTAGAACTTTGACAGTGCAGGATAAATAATAAATAAATAAAACATAAATATAATAAATGCAATAATGAGTAAAATATAGAATGACTGCTTCATTTTTACAAGTTATATTGTCATAAATATATTTTGAAATGAAAAAATATATTTTCATACATTTTTGTATTTTGCTGCTGTGAGATCTTGTGATTTTCAGAAAAGTATTAGAGAACTTCTGACTAAAGATTCACTGACATCTTTATATAAGAAAATCATGTTTTATAAACAAATTACCTTTATCGAAACTTTATAACTTAAATTTTTCTTTAGATACTGACCAACTATAAATTAGTTTATTGAAACTTGTCTCACCAGAAAAATATGAAATAAAGTAAAAAGAGTATGAACTTCAAATTTAAACAGATCTAGTTTTGAATTCAGCCTAGGCTACTAAGTCAATCTTCTTAATCTTGTGAATTATTGGTTAAACGTATCAAACTGGAACAGTTTTAAATATTAAATGAGATAAGAGATAAACAGCTAGACTCATTTAATATGATTTTCATGTTTTTGCATCTTTTCATCATGTTTTCTCTGCCCATAAATCCTGACTTACAAACCAGGTAGATAATCAAAAATAAAGTTGAAGCTCATGGTTCTAATTTTTCAAAAGTAAATGTTTATATTTTATTCACATCTAGAGAAAAACAGGTTGTAATCTGTTTATTTACATTTCACTTATATTTAAAAATAAACCTTAAATATGGGATAATTAAAAGACCAGGAAGTCTCTTTCAGAAAGAATGGGAATGAATCTATATTTTAAGAATTGTTTTTAAATTGGCAGCATGTAGGGAAATTCAATGGACAAAAGCTAAATTATATAATACTGAGATTACTTATCACATTAATAATAATTGTTTTAGGAAAAGGAATATATTTCAATGACCTTTTCATAACCATTCATAGTTTCTATTTTTACGACTGCTTCAGAGAACATTCCATGTTCACCCGCCCCGGAAGTAATAATACTGCAGCTGAACACCCACAGCTGTTTTGTTTTATATGTTGCCTAGCACACCTCACTTTTTCCCTTATGATACTGGGATTGCAGACCCATCATATACTTCCTCAGGTTCATCAACTCATTGTCTTATTCCTCTTTAAAACCCTCAGAGTGTCTAACACACAGACATTCACATCATAGGCTCTTAGTAATTTATTAGTTAGTGAGTGAATGAATTACCCGTTTGGTGTTTGCTATTCTGTGCATAAGGCAGATACCTTTAAAATGACATTTTATTTAAATTATTACCTAACAGTGTTATTCCAAGATTTTTTAAAATTCATTTGGTATTTAGGAGCACATTAACAGTGGTCAGTAATTTTAGTTATTATAGTGAAGTGTCATTTCACCAGGGATTCATCCTGTGAAATGGATGATATGGAAGCATTTATTTAGAAGAGTTTTAAAGTACTTATGTACAGTCCAAAGCACTCAATTTCTAAGCTAAATGCTTCACTAGTTCACTCCCAGGCAAGTCTATATGACTTTGGCTTTAAATTAGAGAGCAATGCTTCCTCACATTCCAGCTTGAAATCATTTACATTCAGTAAGGCTTCTCATGTGCTTCTGTCGCTCAAATAATATATTGCCTTTTCTAGCATGTGACAGATCCAAACTGCTCCCACAGGTTATTATTTTGTTTGTTTCTCAGAATAGTACTGTGTTGTTGGGAAAATTTCTTAAAGCCCATTTTATAGATTACATATCCCAACTCTTGAGGCATTTCGGATTCTTCGCCCAAATTGTCATATCATGGAGAAATGGTTGAATGAGGATTGGTACCAAAACTTTCATTACCTTGCCAAATGCTTTTGATCTTTCATCTTTGCCTTAAGAGATTAACACTAATACAACAATAGCAACAATGGGGATTTAAAGAGAAAGTAGAGAAGGAATAGTCTGCCTTGAAGAAAGACTGTATGATATCCTCAAAAGCTATATAATTACATGAGTACTGGTTCTGTGTTTTTTTTTGTTTTTATTATATCTATTAATTTATTGCATGTTTTCCAATAAATTTAACACACGCTGTTGTATAAGGCAATTAAAAACAACAACAACAACAAAAAAAACGGAGACAAAAGTTGTTCCAAACCATCAGTCTTTGTTCTTTGAAAGAGCTTTTTACAAATTCTCTTTCATTTGGACTCCATAGAAATTATCTCCTGGCTCAACCTAAGAGATAATTCTCAGATGAACTGTCAAGGGCAGTTCAAATTGTGGAAGTTGTCTTGCAGTAGCAGATGTGGTTCGCTACACAGTGTTCTCTTCTTAACAATGACCATTTTGGAAGTGTAATAAAGTGTTTGCCAACAAGTTGCCTAAAAACTATGACTGCAGGGTCCTTAACTATGAGTTTATGTAAAGGAAGAATCCCAGCTCATATAGACACGTACAAAGGCATGCAGACTTACAAACGCACAGACACACAATCACAGAAAAATATACACACACACTTAAATTTGTGTTAGAAGAGTCATTTGGAAACTAAACCTGGGTAAAAATAACTTCTTAAAGTGTACTACTAGTAGTTCACAGATTACAAAAATGCCAATATTAAAAAAACTACACAGTCGGCCTTTATTTCTTTACCTGAAATAACTTTATTAGCACATATAAGTAGGTAGTTAAGTTTAAAGAGAAACTATTTCATTCCATTTTATTTTTTTGTTTGTGTTTTTTGTGTGTATTTCATATATACTTATTATTTCATATAAGTACATATGTAGTGAAAAATAAATGCATAGTATAATAAAGTGAATATTTCTTTGAAAAAAAATTTACACTTCTTTAAATTCCTTTAACATTGGTTTCCATATGTTAATATTATTTTTGTGTGTTTTTCCTCTGGTGTATTAATAGACCTTTTGAAATTAGCATGATTATTAGTGGTTATTGTATTCTTAATTGACAAGAGACCTTCTTCAATTCACATATTTTATGAAGCTCTCATAAACATATATTTTCCTATAGTACATATTAGCATTTTATATCATTATCATATTGATTATATTTATTGTCAATTTTCTGGATTTCTGGAGTAATACAGTCCAGAATATTTTCATCCCAAATTTTTTTTGTGTGACATCTTAGTTTAAATAATAATGACAGAATGGAAAATGACTGTATGTGGATTCAAAAATAATGGAGAATGTTTTATTACATTTTACATCATCACTTACCTAAAAAAAAACCTGTTTAATGTGCGAGGTGAAAAGTTAAAGGAATTGTATGAAATAATTAGATTTAAACTATGTTAAACAGATTTCAAATTCCAAAACAAGTAATTTTGGAATATATAAAAACTAATAGTCACAATTTTTGCATAGATTGAGCAGTCTGAAAATCTGGTTGATTAGTATTTTACTCATTTCACTACAATATTTTAGGTAGTACAGTCATAAAAATTAAAACTAGAAACAGCAATATTTCACATGGTAAAAATTACCACATGTAGTAAGCAATATTAAACATTTGGGAAAAAAGGAACCAAGAAAAAATAGATTGAAGAAATTATCCAAATTAAAACTAAACCTGCAATCTTTATTTTAAAAAATACAAGCGGCCGGGTGCGGAGGCTCACGCCCGTAATCCAAGCATTTTGGGAGGCTGAGATGGGCAGATCATCTGAGGGCAGGGGTTCGAGACCAGCCTGGTCAACATGGTGAAACCCTGTCTCTACTAAAAATACAAAAATTAGCCAGGTGTGGTGGCGGGAGGCTAAGGAAGGAGAATCTCTTGAACTCAGGAGGTGGAGGTTGCAGTGAGCTGAGATCACACCACTGCACTCTAGCCTGGGCAACAGAGTGAGACTCCCTCACAAAAATAAAAAGTTTTACAAAAATACAAGCAATATAATTAATCCTTCTAGTAGCCAGAATCCCACCAAGCAAGCAGACCACAAACTCAGAGTATCACTGAGGAAGAAAATGGATCTGTTGAGAGGCTATGGTCAAGGGACAACAAAAATAGAAAGCTATTACCACTCCTAGGCCTGAAGACATAAAAGAACATCTTGAAAAGAACTTAATCCTCAATATATAAAAAACAGATATAGAACCAAAATGCTCACTGTTATTAAAAATTTGGGGATCGAATTACCCATTTTGTCAAAATGACACAGTCAATTTTTTTTGCCCACAAACTGAATGCATATTCAGACATGAAAAAGCTAATCCAATGATACAAACCCATTAACTTAACAAATATTTGTCAAGCACCCACTATGAACCAACTGAAGTGCTAAAGCATTACATGCAACTACTGTTGTTGCCTTTAGGGAGCTTAAAGTTGAGAGGGTGATATTAATCAGTAAGCAAACATTAACACACAAAACATAGAATCACAAATTCTGATATGTGCTGTAAATGACAGTTTCATGCTGTGGTTGAAATTCTCATGAATTGCTTCATTGATTCAATGCTGCCATACTTTTTGATGGTTGCCTTGATTGTTGTAAGTCATTGCAGATAGAAATCTTATGTGTGATAAGGATTCATAACTGAAACAACTTTGTCGACATATTAGCTATGCTGTGGTCAGCCCATATCCTACAAATATCTGTAACCTTGATAATATCGTTAATGAATATAGTTAATGAAATTCCAGTGTATGCTTCCCAAAAAGGAATTTGTTCATGAGGATAATCTACTTCATTGAATTAGTTTAACTCAAAAAAGAAAAAGCTTAAAAATCAAAGCTACAATAAAACATAAATGCAAAAGTTTTAAAATTCTCTTTAAATTCATAAGTAAAGGATATTTAAGGAAACATTGCTAAGTAACTCAATACATGTCACTAATTGCACTAATTATTGTTTTGTCACATTTATTACCTTCATCTTTCATAGCATGAGTAATTAAGTGACAAAAACAGGTTTTATATTGTGATCAAACAATATTCTGTTACATCAACCCTACTGATGTCTTCAAAGAAATTGCTGTCACAGTTTTTCCAGTAAAGAATGTGTAAGTCGATAAGTAGAAAAATGTCTCAGTTTAAAGAACATAAAACTAAGGCCTGGATGGACTTGATAGCATGGGGAAAATATGCAAAGAAAGACTTCCAACAGAAACTAATTTAACACAATTCATAATGTCTGTGGCATATGGATGCTCTTTTTTAATATGTCCATCGAAATTCTTATTTAATATCACAGGATCCCGTAGTTGCAACTGAAGGCTTCACAAAGGGCCTTCTCAGCATAAGGGCAACTTTATTAATAACTGACTCCTCTTTTAAGTGCTGGACAAAAGCCAGCAGAAATGCAAAGCCCACAAGCCTCAAACAATTGTGTGATAGGCTTCGGCGTGGGCATAAAAAATTGTGTATGAGTGTGTTCATGTGTGTGTGTATTTAAAAGATATAGTGGTCAATCTCCAGGGATATCCTGCCTCATGATGACAAAGAGTAGATAAATTATCCAAAATAACACAAAATATATGAAACGAAAGGCTATTACTTCTACACATAAAAATAGCAAATGGCATCAAATGACCTTCTTTCCACATTTGATAGTGAAGAACTTTGAGTCTGAGTCTAACTTTTGATCTATACGGAGGTCAGAAGTTGCCTTTAAAGGGGAGTTTTGGATTTGCCTGTCAGTGCATCTGAAGCACACCTCTGCAGATACTGGCTGACTTTGATTATAAGCATTTTTATAACAAAAGTCAGTGTTGTCTGGTATCAGCAGACACCATTTTGAACAGTACATTATCTAGACAGTCTGAAGCCAAGTTGAGACAATTGATATTTGAGATTGATAGTCTATTTGGCAGCCATTCCTAGACAATGTCTGAGCTCTGACCCTGTATCTACTTGAATCACTACAAAGTTAGATTTCCAGACCACACAATACTATAGACAGTATTATGTAACACTTGGCTATTAGGTTTCACATGTGAGAAGAAATGGCCATACAAAGAATATTCATGATATGTGTAGATAATTAGATAAGGAATATTGAATAATATTCTTTGAAGTCTCAAGCAAGTTTCCAATATATTCATGAATATTATTTGTTATATGTTATATATTCAACTATCTCAAATTTTTATATAGCATACTTTTTCAAAAGTTTAACATATCATCTACTTGAACCTTTTCTCATGAGATTTTATTTACTAGTTACTCAAATATAAATAAATGTTACTTTGATTTCTAATATCAATTTCAGATGACACCCTCTATGAAGTTCAAGTAATATTTAAGTCTATAGGCCTACTTTTTTTCAGTGAGAGGACAAAGTTGATGCATACAAAGTAGTATGAAAATGTGGATTCAAAAGTCTTAGATATTAAGTAAAAACAACTGGTTTTTTTTTTTTTTTTGGAAATACTCCCTTGTTTTTAGATCTTTCTACAATAAACAGCACTCATTGTCAGGCTGTTTAATGACAAACGGAAGTGTGCAGTTTAAAAACAGTTGATAATGTAGTGTAGAGGTAAATTGGAACAATTTTATTCCTGTAAAATTTTGAACAATTCTTATTTCTAGATACTTGACAATTAAGATGCACTGCTGATAATCAGGCATGTTTTTGGCATTATTTGTAATCACCCCAAACTATTTATCAGATTCTTTAAAAGAAGAAGAAAAAAAAAAGAAAAGAAAAGAAAAGAAAGTCCAGGAGCAGTGGCTCACGCCTGTAATCCCAGCACTTTGGGAGGCTGAGGCAGGTGGATCACTTGACTCCAGGAGGTTGGTACCAGTCTGGGCAACGTGGCAAAACACCATCTCTACAAAATATACAAAATTTAGCCAGGCCTGGTGACACACGCCTGTACTCCCAGCAACTCAGGAGCCTGAGGCAGGAAGGTTGCTTGAGCCTAGGAGGCCAAGGCTGCAGTGAGCCATGATTGCACCACTGCACTCCAGCCTGGGTGACACAGCAAGAACCTATCTCAAGGAAAAAAAAAAATTAAAAAGGATTTATTATGAATTTTTTATATTTTAACACTTGAGTGTTCATATGAAAAAGAGTTAAAATGTTAGTAGTATATATTACCTTTTCTACCCTGCTTTCTCTATACTATCATCATCTCATCTCAGCCTACACAAAAAGGGCATCTAGTGATTATGATTTTTACTGAAAATTGATAGTAAATATATTATCAAATCAACCATTATCTTATTTTTAGGACATAGATGAATAAGACAATTGAGGATTAAGTTATAAATATTGTAAGTTGAAGTGTAATGCAAGCTTAGCATTTATTTGTAATAATTGACACTATCATATTAAAGATTATAATAAAGGCAAAGGATGACTTCTAAATTTGTTTTTATTTTATGGATAAATGTTTCAAAAAGTCTTGATATTTTTAATTGATTTTGGACCATTTTTTTAGGTGTTCAGATGTAACACAATTCTTTTTGGCATTTGAAATCCCCCAAATATAATCTCCAAGTACTTTTTTACTCTTATTTTTCACAGTTATGATTAGGTTTTTTTTGTTAAACAAACAAACCAAAAATCTGGGTTAATTTAAGTTACTCAGGAATACTTTACCATCTCTTTACCTAAAACTCTTACACATTTTTCTTTCCACAATTCAATCTCCGTTTCATGGTCTACATCAACTATTCCTTTGTTTATGATCTTCCTTTCAGGAAGCAAACACTTGTTCTTTTGAACTTCTAAAATGCTTTATACATCTCTTGTGGCACAGATTTTCTGCTTTGTATCTTGTGGCCATGCATAGAGTTATTCTATCTCTCCTGCTAAATAACGTTACTCTTTGGCAGGGATTTCATGTTTTATATTCATTGTTCCCAGGAAATGCCTTACACCATGCCCTGCACATAACAGGGATATTATAAACTTATGCATTTATTATTTTATGTTATCCCACTCCTCTGCCTGTGGGAAGGATATCTTTGAATAATGGAAAGTTCTTGTGTAAAAACAACAATAAGCCTTGGCTCAGTCTGCAACACAGTGGTCTAAAAGTTTTATTCATTCATTCAAGAAATATGTATTGATCTCCTGTGGTTATCTATATACTACCTGAGTTGAAAAGTAGAGAATTAGAAAACGTCATATTGAATTGCATCTTGCCGTTCTTTTCCAGAATGTAGATAGGTAAATATCCATTTGATTTATCCTCTCATTGCCTTTCTGCTTCAACTCTAGGACGAGAGGAGTGGTTTGAAAAGTATGTTTCCCATAGTCATGTAGAAGCTGTCAAAGAAAAGAGGATTGGGGGCCAAGTGGGAGAGAAGCTCTGAGATTCCACTCTCTTCCTCTTTAACCAGGGCAACACTAACCTTTCTTGTTTTATTATTAGAATACGAAAAGACAAAAAAAATCAAAGAAACTTTCACTTGAGGAATACAACAAACAAAAATACATTTTAAAATCACAGTGGAAAGGAACATAGTATTAAAAGGAAGGCAATCTCTAAAAGGTGAATCATATTGCATGCTTGTACATTGCTTTTGTGATTAATCTCTTCAGTATACAAATGGAAATTCTTTTTGCAATACTTCAAACAATTTAAAGAAAGTCATATCATTTTACTTATAGAAAATTGAGCTTGATTATATAGTGTTATTGTAGACCAAATAATTTAGGATAGATGCAGGGTTGAATTTCTTAAAAGGTAACCTGGCTTTCAGTTGTTTTCTGGTACAAGAATACCCAACTAAAAGTCACTTAAACAACAATATTTCTGGTTAGCTCAGTGGCCCGTGTTCTCTGAGATTCTCTCCATCTTTCTCTTACGGGGGCAAGATGGCTGCAGAAGCTCCGGGAATCTTGTCAGCTCGTGACATTGTCCAAAACCAAAAAAAGGGAAAACATTTTCTTCACATTTCTCTCTCCTTTTGACAGGAAGCAAAATGTTCTTAGATGTACTCAGCACACTTTCCCCAGGTGTGGGTATCTTGGTCAGGCTCTACCCGAATAAGAGACTAGAAATGGGAGTGTGTGGAATTTCTAGCCTCTATCCTGGGTGATAGGCTCTGCCAGTAGTGAGAAGGGAAAAAAGGGGACTACTCTGTGTCAAACAGCTACTGATAAATGGTGTGTAGCAGGGATACTTAGAAAGAAAAAAAGTTACATTCTTATTAATATCAAATTAGTATGACCCTAACCAGATGCTGAAATAAACTATATTTAAGACCATTAGATTCAATAAAACTACACTACTTTCGATTTATGATTTTCCTTTCCTTACTATGTTATAATTGCAAATAGTTAATTGTATATCATTTATTTTATTGCTGATTCATTTTCAGTTTATTCCTATTGTATTGCCATTCATGGCTTGCCTTTTGAAGCGAGACTAAAAAGCAAGTTTGTTGGAACTCTGCATGTGTTTTTGATTGTGGATGCCATTCACGCATAGTGTGAATTAAGATGCGCTTGTATTTTTCCATTCTTTGATGCTTGTTTTTACGCCCACCATACATGGCCCTTTGTTACTGCATTGTTTCATCTCTTTATTTCTATTTTGTATCTGCCAGAGTAAAAAAGATTAACATATTTTAAAGAGATTTCTTAATCAAAAGATAAATCACTTTTAGGCTTTACGTGAAGAAACCTTAGATACTGTAAAAGATGTTTTCATCTCTTCTACCTCAGCTACTCTCCATCATATCTTGATACCTTATACTATACAAAACGAGCTTGTAGAGTTACTGTCTGGGAAGTTAGTGTTTGTATGTTTTTAATTTAATGTTCATACTAAACTTTATGTTAATCAGTTCAGAATTTTTCAACTAACTCAGGTTAGTTGAAAAATCACTCTAAGAAGGGAATATTTCTGAATATGATGAAACATGGGAGGTTCAGGAAAAAAATGCGTTATCTATTTAATTCGTTACCAAAAATCATGAACTACTCTGTAGACAGAATCCAACTTTATAAAAAAAAACAATTTTCAGCTTACATAAATTAATAATTGACTTTGTACTCAGACACACTTATTGATCTATAATTAAAAGACCTCCAAAAGCTATTTTTAAACTGCCTTGCATTTCAAAATGTAACTGAAGTTTTAGAATGCAGGGAAACCTTAAGTTTTTGAAGGAGCTGTAAATGATATAGGCATACCCTCTAATTATTGGTTTTGTGAGATGCCTTTAAAGTCTCCATTGTGATATTTTATATTTTGTTTTACCATTGCAATTGCTTCAGTGCAAAAAGTATCTTGTTAATAGTACATAGGAAATTGGGTAAATTTAGTATAAATCTTAACTACTATGTTTGGAATTATTTTCGTGTGTGGGTGGGTGGGAGATGTGTGTGTGTGTGTGTGTGTGTGCATTCACCAGCCCACCACCATTCCCATTGCCTTGAAAGGTAGGTGAGGAAAGTGTCTAATAGATAATTGCTTTTAATGTATTTGCCCCATGGAAGCTCTCCTCTATAGAAGAGTACTAAAGCAGAAGAGATGAAATTGTTCCTTGTTGCAATGAATATTAGCTCTGTCCTTGCTAATTGAGAAAAAGTAAAGTCTGGGAATGAACGAAGAGGGAAAATCTGTATTACTTTTGCCTGTGAGTTCATTTTCAGTTTTTGTTCTATTATTTTAATTCACAAACTTCATATTTCACAGAAGTTTTCGATTCACAGCAAAATTCAGTGGAGGGTACAGAGATTTTCCTTATACACTCTGCCTCCATTCATTTTTTATTTTAATCAAAGGAGCATTCGCTCATGTTTTGGCATGAGATGTACACACTTTGAAGAAGACTTTGAGCACAGAAATTTAACACATAAAAGGGCTTGCTCCCTCCCTCAGCCATCTCAACAACGTGTAATATTATACTTTGCTGGATAATCTCTATGAGATTTCAGACACAAGTCAGCAAGTTTAGCTAAAGACAAGCAGATATGATATTAGGAGGAGAGGTAGTGAGGACTACTTTATATTTGAAATTATTTGAAATTATTTTTTGTTACAGTGTTAGTTTCTTTCCTACAATTTCATATAACGTACACTTTTATTGATACTTTTTAGTAAAATCATTAATGATATTTTAGTTTACTTAGGAAAAATTGTAAGCTACAAACCATATATGTTATGTTTCTGAATATGCAGTCATGTCATAACTCAGGAGGAAAAAGTTTCAACTTTCTAGTTTCAGAATATTTCTTGCACCTGTCCCTTTACTTTTATTCCGAATTGTCACAGCAACCCCAATTCAAGTTCTTACTGCCGTTCAGCTGGGCTTTACGATAACCTTTCATTTTTAACTCCTAACCTATTCTAATCCATTCTATTTGATACCAGAAAAGAATCTTGCTAGATCACAAATTTTGCACAGCCCATTCTCTCATTTGAAAGAAAGACAGAAAAACTATTAAGTGCCTGTTGTCCTATCATCTATTGCTATCTAATTAATGCCAACATCTATATCCTGAAAACTTAGACTCTGATAAATATAATAAATATACAGCAAAGTTGGACATTATAGTCTCTAATAGAAGTGTAATGGCTATCAGGGGTCTGGACTTTCGCTGCTTCTGTAGAACTGAGCTCTAGAAAAGTGCTCTGATTCCACAGTACTTTGGCCCAATTATTAGATAGAAACATTAACAGGAGAGGAGGGCAATTAATCAGGTTACCACTGTCTGACAAAGTGATCCCTTAAGAGCATTTAACTCCCTTTGTTCTAATTCTGTTCTCTCAAGAGAAACATCTAATCTATGATTTTTGTCTCCTCCGAGAAACTACCTACCCAGGAGGGTATGCCCTTGCCAATGACTTGCTCCAGTTGTCAAGCCCCAGAATATTCCCCCCCCCAATATAATTTGAAACATTGTTACTTCAGCCTATGAATTAGCCTCATATGAATTTAACTCTAATGACTCTATCCCCCAGGAATAGAACAGCTGTAGTGATCTAACAAAACCAAATTTCTAGCTCCACACCAAGACTATGACAATTCCATTAAGCAGTATTTCTTGAGGTACATTATGAAAAAGTAGCCTAAATCACCCACAAATGTTATTGAAAGTTTACTTGGTTGGACACCATCTACAAAGCTTGATTTATTCCATGGTGGCTTTTATTGGGAATGTGTGTTAGCCATGATTGCATGCTGACTGCAACAGAATAACTCATCACTCGCCAAACATTAATCTGGGTTCATTTTATTCTAAATCTTTCCAACACTTGGACTCCAAAGACACAAAAACGCTAGCATCATATCTCAGTACCTTCAAATAATATTATGTCAAAAAGATTCCATTAGTGAACTTTTATATTGAAAAATTCCCAGTTAACCCTAGCCTAAAATACTATTTACAATTGTAGAAAAATAAAAGATTCAAAAAGCATTAACACTGAACTTTACTGTCTTTGGTATATATTGCACACTCCCATTAATTAACATCATATTGCGTAACTACTTTGTATTTTGAAAGTAATAGACCACATTACTGAAAAAAGGTCTCAGTGTTAACCTAGTAAACGTAGTTCAATGGATATTTGTGTTTGGAGGCACTGTTTGGATTCTCTCCTGTGACCTGGAAAACCATTTTTCATGCCTTCGTTTCCTCATCTGTGAAAGGAAACGATACCACACTATAGTACCCACATCATAGGGCTGTTTGGAGCATTAAATTATTTAAGCCATATGACGGCTTAGATTGTTATACATAGCAAGTTTAACTCTTATGATTTTGTATTTTCAAATGCTGATTTATTTGCAGCGGAACCGGATGTTAGAGACTTTTTGTTCCAGTACTTTTTGACTTTGCTGAGGTCTCCAGAGTTACCCTCGTTTTATAGGCCTTGTGAATGTAAAGCAAGTTCTACTGGTTGTGAAATGCTAAAACATTTCCCCATTATTCTAACTGATTTTGAATGACATATTCTCTCTAAGTGGCTCTTCTCGTATGTTCTCATTGCAAGCTGAGAGGAACTGTAACTTTATCTGGCTTGCGCAGGTTTGATTGTTTTGGAAAAATCTGTGCCTTTCAAGGAATGCATTTAAGTATTTTGGTGATTCTTGATCAGGAATTGCCTACTTCCTCAGGGTCTGTTGAGAATAAACTCAGAGTTTCATTGCTTTCAGCCTCAGTGAATTCATATTATCTTAGTGTCCTATATTTTTAAATAAAAGGGATTGTAACTATTTATAGATATTCAAAATGTATATTAATAAATGTGTACATATGAGTGAGAAAATATCTTTACATTTCCACCTTCAACCCTGAAGGCTGAATGCATAGATATGTTCTTTGACTGAGATATGTAAACAATTTGCTTTAAAAATGATGTGGAAAATAATTTTACTGGCTATCTCATTAGTAGGTTTTAAAAACCAAAAGTTCTAAACCAAGAAGCACAAACCTTAAAATTAACAGAAAATCTCAAATCTTAGTAATCAAGAAGCTCTGAGTGGGAGTGGAAAATAATAATGATATAAATGTGTATGACAGAGTCTTAAAGGAAACATTAAAAGTAAAAGCAGTTTAAAAAAAAAAAAAAAAAAAAAAAACCAAAAGTTCAATATTGTTTCGCTTATTTTCTGTTTTTCTCTCAAGGCTCTAGGCTACTAGACCATGTATTTACAATTCTGACAAAGGACATAGCAAGCTTCACAACTGCAATACATTTTATGCCTACTGTTCTCTCAAAGTTTTAACTATAATATGTTCGTAGATCCAAGGTTATTGGGGTATGATATCCAATACAAATTTAAATCTTACTCTAAATTTGAAAGATCATATATTGCTTTTCTCTTTTTTAGTGATAAATATATAATTCTCTCCATGATGCAGTATGAGCAGTGAAGCACAAGAGTTCACTTTCCCCTAATAATAAACATATTTTAGATTTGAAGCTCTGAAAATAATTTTGGTGAATAATAAGACCTAGTTACTTAAGCTTTAGATATTTATAAATGACCATGACGTGCAAAAATTTTTTCTTTCCACATGTGTATAAAATATAGATGGACTTGAAATATGATTATATAATTATTTTTTAAAACTGATATTTTCTTTTCTCTTGTGATCCAAATATGATCACTTCACATCAATCTAAAACTTTCTTTTCACTGCCACCATCTTGAACTCTTTGCTTAGAGACATTTAACAAAAAGTACAAAAAGAAAAGAAATTCCATCTGTCTCTTTGGAAATTCAGGTTTCTTGAAGATCAGGGACAGGACTCAAAAGATCCTTCAATGTTTAAACTTCCTGAATATGACATGATTTGTAATATAGAAGTAAAGGCACATCAAAGTTGACATTTCAAAAATGTGACCTGACTATTGTACTTAACTTTAAGGTGAGTCCATGAGTTTCTGCCCGCTGTGTCTATTTCTTACCCCATTTTAGGCAGATGAAAGAATAATAAAAATGATTTTTCTCTCTGTTTAAATGCATAATTTATATGAAGATACAATTAGTTTCATCATATATTACATCACATAATATCAATTTTAAAGCTCTGTAGTTAAAGGAAATATACAATGTATTCAGTGTTTTCATGTAGAAAATACTTTTTAATCCTAAAATAGATAAATTTACTTTGGTTGATTAGATGTCTCACAGTAATATTCTCTGTACTCCAAAATCAATATATAGTCAATTGGCTTTAAGATATACTTTTGGCCAAGCGCAGTGGCTCACGCCGTAATCTCAGCACTTTGGGAGGCCGAGGTGGGTGGATCACAAGGTCAGCAGATCAAGACCATCCTGGCTAACACTGTGAAACCCCGTCTCTACTGAAAATACTAAAAATTAGCCGGGCGTGGTGGCATACGCTTATAGTCCCAGCTACTCAGGAGGCTGAGGCAGAAGAATTGCTTGAACCCGGGAGGGCAGAGGTTGCAGTGAGCTGAGATCGTGCCACTTCACTCCAGCCTGGGTGACAGAACGAGGCTCTGTCTCAAAACAAAACAACAACAAAAACAAACAAACAAAAACATACTTTTGTGTGCGTATAATCATAAGGCAATATTAACAAGCAAATCAGATCTTGTCACATAAGATGTGGAACACACTTTTCCTTACGTACTATTTGAAAAACTAGAGATATCTGGTTTGAGATATAATCATCTTTAGTATTTACCACTACCATCGACCACCTGGGCATGCAGTAAAATTAAGAAGTACATTTTGATGAACAAAATAATAACTAATGAGTAATTTAAAAAGTCAACCAACACATATTATGTATAAGTATACAATATTTTGTTCATAAGACCTTTTCACCAACTCCAAATTTATATATATTAAGTACCATCATGTCACTATTTTTATGAGTCATATTCATCTGGAAAAAATTAAATTATTAGATATTTTATATTTTACCAATTTGGAAATTAAGATAAGAATGTTTTTGTGCTTAAATTTTATCTTTGTCCAAAAAGATATCCAAGAAGATTATAGGCATGTTACATTTACCTTTGTTGTTTTCTACTCTTTCCCTACAGTGAGAGGACTAGTCAAATGCTTCTTATTGCTAGTCATGAGAACTACACATATTAATAATAGAAGGAAAAGCTTACAGAATTAAATGAACACAGTAACTTAGTGTAACACATATGGGCTGTATCTTTGTTGACTAGTTGATGTTTATCTAAGTGCAGGAAGATTATCTGAAGACCATTACAGAAAGTATGGAAAATAGGATCTTTTCTGGAAGCAAATAATTGCTGTCATACGAAGTGCTTGCATTTATTTATTAAAGCAAGTAACACTACATTTGCCAGAGGAGAATATATTTGATCTTCCACTGAACTATCTTATATCCTTGTGGATAAATCGTTTTCTGTATGACTACATGTAATTCTAAATACCATGTGCTTGTCAGATCCATGAAGTGACTTGGAGAAGGCCTTATTTTCAAAGTTATCTTGTCAATTTCATTGTGACAGTAGCAGAAGCAGGTAGCAGCAGTTTTCTTCTGATTATGTTAAAATCTCATCTATTATTTAGTTTAAAGCTGACAGCATATATTAAGGCTTAATGAACACTTTCAGTAATTTCAGACTAAATTTATCTTCCCCAATTTTATACATTTTTGTCATTTGAGGGTTATAATTTGATCAAAGGTTAATTTCAGGAGGAGTTTTTCCAAATTATTTCAACATTAAATAAGTAGAGCATGAATTTTTGGGAAATCTATCCATGTGAAACTATTTTTAGCAGAAGTGAAATGATAAAGACACACGTTAAAAACGCTTTGCCTTTTTTGCAGTGGAAGAATAAGGTAGTTGCCATTTTTGTCCACATCTGGTAGTCACAACTCTAGCTTGACTGCTACATGCCTGTGCCAGTCACCCCAATTCATAGAATATAGTTTCAATCTCAGAATAAAACATTAGATTTTAATGCTATATGAAATCATATCAGATTAATTGCATAGATAAAAATAAGACATATTTAGGCAAAGATGTGTTTAGGAGATAAAGTTTTTGCCAATAAAAATGAAATGTAATTCAGTTCTTTTTAAAAATTTTTAACAAAAAAAAATTATTACCTTCCTGTAGTTTTTTTTTTTTTTTCAACAGTTTCCCCCCATTGGATAGTATCAGCTGATAGAAAATATTTTCAGCCAGTCTTGGAAAATGTGAATTCCTTGAGCTAAGAAGAAAGAGAAAAATTGCTTTTACTTTTCTCTCACATTCTTTATTGGAACTAACTTAACATTTTGATCCAGCAGAGAATTGGCCTCCTGTAGCCAAGACTGTGAATAACTACCAGCTTCAATACTTTTCTAGAATTCTGTAAATGTTATGTGGAAAACAGTGTCACAGTACACATATTGGGGTTAAAATTCCTCCTAGACAGATGCACCATCTACGTTCTTATAGTAACTACCCTATGTTGACTACAAAAGATATAGTTTTATTATTATGTAAAAGCATTGGAAACTAGAATTAGTCAGTTAAAAACAAAACTGAACTTCAGCAATAAATGATGGAGAATGTAGATATTTGTAAACTACTCCTTAGGTGATGTAATTTGTCATTTAATGTGTCATTGCTGTAAAATACTTATATCTAGAATTTAGAGTTTTCGTATGTTGTATTTATTCAACTTATTTTTGTATCATTTGTTACCTAGTAAAATACTAGCAAATAGGTAAAAAATGCTTGTTATATTGATTCTACAAAATGCATTACATATTATAATATGGAACACCTCAAATATTGGAAGTTTGAGGATGATAGCTCTTGCTGGTAACTTGTCACAAAGCTACTCTGTAAATTGGATGTTTATGTCAAATTTACAATGACCAGAAAATGTAATGAATATCCTTGAGAAATGATAGAGACATCATGAAAGTCAAGCAAATACCAACACTACAGGACATAAAAATTAAAAGGCTAATTAAAAAAAAACCACTCTGTTAACTTTTGAAAGATTCATTTGGTATTCTAAAGAAATTACTAATTGTGAGCTAAAATAGTGTTTTCTCCCACATTGGAAATATGACAAAAGACATAGTAGGACTGATCAAATTCATTCACACATACACCATTTTATCTTAATTATTATCTTGTTTGTACTCCTCAAGGGCCAACCCTGATGCAGAGATATGTGTGAAAGCACAGCAGGTCCTGAAATAAAGCAGTTTCATTCGACACTGTTTCTGTTATAACATTGAGGCAGGAAAACTATTATCAGTTCCTGGCTGAGACCACTGTCTGTGTTGTTTGCATGTTCTCCCTGTGTCTGCATGGGTTTTCTCCAGGTACTCTGGTTGCCTCCCCTGTAGTGAAGATGCTCACATTAGGTGAACTTTTGTGTCTAAGCCCCCAGTCTGAGTGAGTGTGGGTGTGTAGAGTGTGCCTTGTGATGGGATGGTGTCCTGTCCAGAGCTGTCTCCCACCTTGCACTCTGAGCTGCTAGGAGAGGCTCTTGCCATTTGTGATCCTGAAATAGAACAAACCATCAAATAATCATCTTACTTGTTATTAATCATTCTTAAGTGTGTATATAGTTCACATTTATTTCAATGTTTAATGTTAAAAGTATTTGGGGACTTTTTAAAGAAGTTACTGATCTTTTTATGACCAGAAATACGCCATAAGAACTTAACTCTTGTTTATATCAATTAGCCTATGGTATAAATTTGGTTTCATTATACATCATTTCACTTAAAGTCACAGTTTCCAGGACCCCGTGGGATACATTAAGTGGGGACTTACTGTAATTTATTTGGGTGGTGATACCAGAATACACTAGTCATAGAGTAAGGAAGTAATTCTGTTAAGGGATAAAATTTAAAGTGAGATGTGCTAATGAGCAGGTCACCACTGTGGGCAACTGGAACTCGGGCTTATTGGCAGCCCCTGGGAGAATGTAGAGAATCCAGCTCAGAGTTGTCCTATCCAAGGGCAAGAATGTTTGATGTTGGTGGATATGTATTTACCCTTCAATTTGTCATTGGTTGAAGACTGTTCATGGGGAGGGAAAATAATTACCTGCTATTCTAGCCTACCTTACAGCATACTTCAGGCCACCACAAGTCAGAGAAAGCTTTTCAGGCTTAAAGTTGCAAGAGTCTACAGTGCAAATGCAAAGTGTCAGACCCTGGGCTTATCAGCAAGGGCACATGCCACAGCCTCTGCTAAACATGGAATATGAGAGTTTTTGATATGGGAGTGGGTGGAGTCCATTTCTTGTATAGACATTTATTTAGCGACTACTCTGTAAAACAGTATAATAAAATTATCTGTGGAAATGCACAAAAGTGGTGCAGTAATTTAAAATCAAATGTCACACATAATGGCACCTAGAAAACAGGAATGTATTAGTAATGCAAGGGAGCTGGAGCCAAGCAGGAAGCCAGTCATCAATGTAAACAAGGGTGGGAACATAACAGAAAAGACGGGCCCTATGTGGACAGGCATGCCATGCAGGAATGGCCTCCAAATGGACCCAATAGTTTAATTCAAATGATAGGAGTGGCTACAGCTGAATTTATTCAAAGAGCACCAAATATGGTCTATTTGAGGGATCGGTCAGGAATGAGCATTCCTCTAGGAACTTTGTAAGCAAGAGAAAGGGGGAGAAATACAATTTTAGATAAGAAAATAGTCAAAACCTATCAGATGGGATGTGATTCAGGGCAGAGGCGAAGTGCTTGATGAGAGAGAAGTTGTAGGGTATCATGTATTATTACCATTGACAATTAGAAAGAAAACCAGAAGAAAATTCCTGTCCTTCCAAGTAGGCTAAAATTGACTATAGTATGTTAACTCCAAGTGTTAACACCATCAGTTTATTCACAAAAGTATTGCAGGTGCCTACAACCCTATCTGGCATGTGGGAGGTGCCCAGTAAGTATTATAAGGATGGACAAATAGAGATACTCTGATTTGTTTCCTGATGTGTTGGGTCCTGGGAGGGATGGAGCATGACAAGCCAGGAAAATAGCGTTTTTGGAAGGGGAGGTGATGCTGGAGGGAAGCGGAGTAGGAATTCAGCTGAGATGCTCCAACCTCAATACTGGAGAGTGGTTTAATTCAAATTTCTCTTAGATTTAATAATGTCTATTTATATTTGATTTACCTTCAGGTGTCCAATAAACAGACTTAATAGTCTGGATTGCAGAATCTCAGAAAAATGATACAATTATTATCTAACAGTGCTTTTGGAGAACGCACAAAACTTGTTACGGATACCAACAGTGTTTATATTCTCATAATCAAATAACAATGCGAAGAATATATGCATCCTAAGGTGGTGATGCAAATTCATATAAGGAGTTAGCAAGCAAGGGCTGTGTGGTCTGAAATATGTGTCCTGGGAATAAAGGTAAAAAGGCAGGATGTTAGGATAACTTTCAAAAACTTAAAGATACTTAAGTCTATGTGCTGAAATATAGTAGATCTTTGTGATTTAGTAGAAAAGGAAAACAAGAAAAGAATTCAGAAAGGAATTACACAGAGTTTTATTAGAGTCCAATTTAGGGAAGACTTTGTGAGAGTTCGATAGTCTAAAATGAAAACTATATGAATGGGTATCCTCCCAATTCTGGAAATGATCAAACAGTGACTATGTGATGTTTTTTGGAGAGATAAAAGAAAATTTTAGCACTTAATTGTATACAATAAAAATATTCTCCAAGGTTATTTATAACTTTAAAATTTATCATTCAACTATTTAAGGAATGTGTTACTAGATTTTACATTGAAAAATAGCTAGAGTGGCACAAACAGGGAAACTATTTGGTGTCAAAACTAAGAAAGTCAGACATAAAGGGCATAACTTAAAGGAAAGTTTCTTCATTTCTAGCTTCCTCATTTATCTCTCAAAATTAAACTGCATATGTTCCACCCTTAGAAAAAGTTTAATGTTTAAAATATTGTCATAACCAATTAACTGGAAAAAATATTTTGTTTTGTGATATATTTAAAATAACTTGAAAATACAGGAAAATTCCACAGCTGTATGCTGCAGATTTATTGTTTAATCATGGTATTTTTAAATGCTGTGAAATTCTATGGATGCCTGTACCACTTAGGAAACAAACTAAAGCTGCTCTAACAAGGACATTTCAAAATATACTATTTTAAAGCACTTGGAGTTTTATGTCTGTCTCAAAATAGCCTAAAAGTGAGCATTCCAAGATGTAGGGGTGGCTCAGTTTTGCATCATCACTCAGGGATTCAGGTTTCATCTATCTTGTCTCTCTGCCATATTCCAGGATATTGCCATCTTCTCCACTTGGTTCAAATTTGGTTCATCCATTGTTCCAGCTTCCAGGAAGTAGAAACGAGCTTGGAAGAAAACAAGATGAAAGTGTTAAGTCTCACCCAGACTCGAAGTGATATCCTTCACTTCTGCTCAATTCTATCAACACAAACTTAATAACAACTAACTTCAAGGGAAGCTGACAACCATCTGCCTTGTTACAATTATGTTAGTGAAAAGACAGAGAAAACCAAATGTAGGTGGACCATAAGCAATCTGTGCCAAAGACTCAAAATAAAAGGCAGAACGTGAGGCATCAAACTGCTCAAATCATCAGGGTGCTGGAATTTTTTAGTTAGATTTTCCTAAGACTTTTCATCTTCTGGTTAACAAAGAAACTTTAAAAAATTCCATAGTTAATTTAAGAAAAAATCTAACTGCGTTTGTTTTTCCTGGTTATATTTTTAGCGTTTTATTTTATTTTATTATACTTTAAGTTCTGGGGTACATGTAAGTTTGTTATACAGCTGACAGAGACAAAATATAACTGACAGTGGACAAATACAAAGTTCAACATTTTTGTTAAAATTCTTGTGATATCTATATTTTAAAGATTAACATAAATTTGTACCTATAAGTAGTTCTCAATTCTAATAAAACCAAGCCATTATATTCTTTATACATTATCTCTAGTTTAGGGATCTAAGGAAGTCCAAATTCAAATTAAATGTGTTCAATCTCCATGTAAGTGTAGTAAGACTCTTAGTAAGTGTAGTAAAAGTTTAGTGAAGAGAACCTTGAAATATAACTTGATGAAAGAAGCTTGAAGTCTATCTAAAGTATTCCAGACTTTTCTCTTATTTCTTCTGGGGGCATATTTTAATGGAATAATTTATTTTTAATTATATATTTGTACACCACAGCCTTCTGCTACTTCTCAAAAATTCTTTTTTACTTAATATCATGAACGTACTTTATATTTTTCAATTATTTGTTGATCTAGGTCATTCAGTTGAGTGTTAAAATATTTTGCCAAATAAATAAATATTCATATAAAAATTCAAATAAAAATATTTGAATTTTTGCCAAACTTTTAAAAAATTATTTTTACTTTCCTTGAGGGAAAAGTATAAGTTGTGTTATTCATACACACACACACCCACACACACACACACATACACAGAGTGATATATAGATAGAAAGATAAATTTAGATGTATATATAGATGAAGATATATACATTTGTACTCTGTGTTCTCATATATTATTTATTATGACATTTTGGGTAATGCTAGAAATACAATATACTTTTGTTGAAATTATAAATCTAAATGTGAAAATTTTGGATGATAAATTTCAGCAATATGTTTTACATGTTAACTATTATTCTCCTTTGGCTTGGATAATTTGGAACTGATACCATGTTATCTATAATGGGAGAGATGAGTAGCATTACTTGAAAGCCTAGTCTGCTCCATTGGCTCTGCATACATCTTATTTCTACTCACTAAAACTACACATGGTAGATCCTATTATTGTCACTCATTCTCTCTCTCTCTCTCTAATCAATGGAAAATGAAATCTTAAAGACATTAAGTAATTGACAGTGTTACCGAGCTAGGAGTGATAGAGTAACTGGCTTTAAAATGTAGTCTTCTGTTCTATTAATATCACAATACGTGTAGTCCCTTTGTAAACTACTGCTAAATTTCCATTTGCATGTGGAGCCATCAGTTTCTTACACAATTATAACAATTATGTCAATTTTCTCTATCATATATATGTAATGAATATGATATATAGTTCTTATATGCAAAACAGAATGTAAGCAATAAACAGAAGTTAACTTCATTACCTACACTTTTATTTTGTTGAATTTAAATTGCCAGTTACTACAATGTGTTACTTTCCATTGAAAATGAGTACTATTCTTCCAAAATTCTGCCATTTAAAATGGAATTCATTGAAATGTATAATTATATGAATTATTTTACTAAGCACAGTGAGAGATAATGAAGGGGGTAACAATCATAGCAGAAATACATCAATATTAAATATTTACTGCATAACTCATTCTTATTGGACACAGCTGTCGATAAAATATGCCTTTACTCTTGACAACTAGCTCCTGTGTTTTGCTTGTAGATGAGCTTGCGGCCCTGCTCTGTATTCTTTATCTTCATCACTGCACCAGTCTTTTAATTAGGCAGTGAAATCGTCTGCATAGTGATTAGGAAATCACAGTTAAGAAAGCGTTACAAAGAGATGTTTCTGGAAGTGCTTTGCTTTGGAAATTCCTCCATGTTCAACATCAAGGAAACATATTCAGACAAATGACATTCAGGTCATCAGGTTTACCAAATCTTCACTCCTGAATCCTCAAATGTTAGAGTAACTAGAAAAAGTCTTGAGCCTGTCTAACAAATAACAGCAACTTCATTATTTAACCTGTGAAATGAAGGTAGTGAAGCACTTTGTGTTATAATTTATACCGATTTTTATATTCAAAAGAATATTTCATCTTATGCAAACAATTGTGTTACTATTGTAGGTTCATATATTGAAAATATACTATAGGATATTAAGTACAGTGGCACACGCCTGTACCACTTTTTTGTGACTGTAGTCACAAAACCTAAAGTCAAATCCAGCAATGCCTCTTGTTAACTTGTGAATGCAGATATTTTATTTATCCTCTTTTAGCTACAGTTTCCTTATTTATAAAATATGATTAAATATATTCTCTTTCTTGCATTCCCTAAATATTGTTGCAATGATTAAGTGAAGTTTTACTCATGAAAGTAATGAAAAACTTCTTAAATGATAACTTGTAATATTAAAAATTATTATAATTATATTCTCAATATTTGTATTAGTTAGGGATCTCCAGAAAAATAGAACCAACAGGAAGTGTGTGTGTGTGTTGTGTGTTTATGTTGTGTTTGTGTGTGTGTAGTGAGGGATTTATTCTAAGGGATTGGCTGCCTCATGGAATTGTGGATGGTTGGAAAAGCTAAACTCTGCAGAGTAGGCTAGAGACCTAGGTAAGTGTTGAAGTTGGAGTCCAAAGAGAGTCTATTGGCAGAAGTCCTTCTTACTGACAGGAGGCCAGTCTTTGTTTTAATTCTTTGTTCTGTTGAGACCACCTGACTCGATGAGACCTACCCACATCATATTCATTATGGAAGGTAATCTTCTTTCCTCCAAGTCTACCTATTGAGATGTTAATTTCATCCATAAAGCACCTCCACAGATACATCCAGAATAATATGAGACCAAATAACTGGGCCCCATGGTGCAGCCAAGTTGACACATACAATTAAGCATATCATTACCTAAATGAGTGATTAAAACACTCCCAAGAATATTTCAATTATTTACCTCAAATTACATGTTTGAAACATGATTTATATCATTAATTGTCTAGTGCCAGAATAAAATTTAAAATCTTGATTGTGTGAGTGTGTGTGTGTGTGTGTGTGTGTGTGTGATGATATCCACTTAGAGGGTTCTTATGCAAATTTAATGACTGGGTCTGTGTAAACACTTAACATGGTGCTGACAAATTTTAAGGATTTAATTTGTGTTATATATTATTATCATTGTAAAATGACAGAGCTTATATGTGCCATGGCTGTAAATGGTCACCTCCTTCCTGGCCAATAAAGGTGCTCCATGTGTTGATACTCTTCATAAACTACAGACTCAGCATCCTCGAATCTCAAGGAGAGATTTTATAGACGTTGCTCTGAGCAAAGTCACAGTAACACACCACTGGCACAATCATGAAACTCTCAGATCTACCTTGAAATTAAGAAAACAATTTTTCTTGGAAAACATAACAAAGCAGACCAGGGAGGTGGTGGTTGAATGCTTAGGGTAATTTTTTCCTCCCGTGGAGTTTGTTTTCTGGTGTTTTGTGGCAATATATAGATTAGACAAATGTTCAGATTATTTTTACTTGACTTTAATGTTGGAATAGTGAGTATAAAATTCATACAAATTAGATAATTGAGGTACTCAGACCTTTCCAGCTGAGGCTTTGCCTCAATCGAACTGTGATAGGAAGATACAGGTGTGTGCATCTGGCTAGTGTGGGCCTGGCCTCCAATCTGTCTTATCCAGCTCTGTGACTTTCCCAGTTAGTATAATATGTTGGCTAAACTGTATGCCCAAAAATAAGATAATTCATTCCTACAAAAATATTGAATTAACATTTTCATTGTAGAATATAATTTATTTATTTGTCATTTATGGGAATAAATTTTGGAAAGACTCATCTTTTTTCAGATTCTCTTTACATTTTCGATGACCCATTTATTCAATTTAGGATGACTCTTATAATGTAGTCATTACTTATCTTGTGTCTAAAATAGGTTTCTATTAAACTATCATTAATCTTATATAACAAAGCATCTGATTACTTGATTAAAGACTAAATTAATCTATAAATAAAGACAGTCTCACCAAATTGTTTATAAATATTTTGAAACAATGCATTGTATTTATCCAGCAATTTAAAGTGCTCAGAGAGCAAAAACAGAATTTAATTTCTAAGATGAATGGAAATCTACATTTATGAAGGAAATTTTAAGATCCAGGCACTGTTCCTAGATGTTTGATGTTTCTAAACGAATTATTATAATTTAATTACCTTAATTAAAATCAATTGATATACTTTATTATTTTGCCTATCTAGAAATGCTCAAAATATTCAGATTGAAATGTCTCATGTTAATTGCACACAAGTACTTAAAAAGAAAGAAAAAACTTGCAGAAAATGGAATTCCTGCCTATCATCTAAATAAGACAAACTAATGAATCATTGAAGAAAAATTGTCTGCAGGTTGTCTATATTTCAATCTAATTAAACACTACTTCAAATGATACACCAATCTATTGAGATGTCTGTTTTTACCAAAAAGGGATTTGCCTCAAGAGACCTGACAAACTGAAAAATAAATTGCATCTATTGGGCAAAGTCGTATAGGTATGTTGACATACAAAGTTTTGATAACTGTTATAAAAAGAGAGCTTCTTCATACATCTTTATAAATTGGGGAAGACACATGTAGCACAATTTGAACTTGTCTTCTAGCCATAGAGTTGCATATAAATACCTTCCCTGTATTAAACTCTGAATGTTAGAGTTTAGCACCCCATGTCTTTTTAAACGATACACATATTGAAGAAAATATTTCTCCCTTTTAAAAAATGATATTCTTTAAAAATAAATATAGCAGAGTGGCAAAGAAGAATGTAGAAACATCCAATTGCAGAGGGAAGATGAATACATTCAGCCTCTATTTTGTTTCTAATTCACTCTTTTATGAGTTTTTTAATGTCTTGTGCACATTACCTATTGCAGTCCAAGGTCAACGATTTGCCAGTGCACTACAAAGATAGCAGAGAAAAGCAAATGCTGCAAATCACTCAACCTGTTAAAAGTCTATCCCTTCATTTTTAAGAATTAGTTGCAAAACAAAGAGTAAACTGTTATTTTTAATGCATGGCTTGCAAAATACTTTAGATCCACAGAAGGAGAAGAATCTATTTTTAATCTCTGTATCCCTGAAAAATACACCATGCTAGTTTTAACTATGTGTCATTAATCTATCTTCCTACCTTCTATCTTTAAACATACCAATAAGATCTTAAGAGTTGCAATATAGTTTTGTAATAGCAAAGATTTTAAACACACACACACACAGATCTATTTTCTGGGCAGTCACAATGGTCTGACATACAATCATCTCCTCTCTATTGCAGCATTCAAAATGACCATATAGAAATGCTCTTTAAGGACACTGTATTTTCAGCTCATGTGGTTTGCAGCACTTTACATTGAGCAGCAGATTAGTAGCTTGATTAGTTAAGACTTTTGCCTGAAGGCATGACCATTGGGTATGTGTTTCCCAAACCTCAAGAGGCAAGAATACCACACTATCAAAAAACCATCTGTTTCTTTTTTCTTAATGACTCCAAAATTTTAAAAGTTTGCTTATTAATGGTTAACTGATTCCCTTAAACACACACACACACACACACACACACACACACACACACACGTATTAGTTATTTATAGAAAATCTTCTATTAATAGTTCTTTACTTCAACACTTGGCTTGTCAACATTCTTACATATCCAAGGAGAGAGATTTAAGAAGAAGATTAATATGAAAAAAATACTTTAAAATTCTTCGAAGTAGAACTAAGTAGTGAGAATTGTAACCAAAGGTACTTCAGAATATATACAGGACTTTTCACAGATGATGGAAAAGTAGAATAGATCATCTTTTCCCTTGTGTATTATTTTTATTTTCCCTGTTCTCATACGGCTTACATTTTAGGAGAGACAGCCAAAGCAAAAGAAAATAAAGGATCAAGATACTGCTGTACAGTGTTAAATGTTACAATGGGATAAAATGATTTAGTTAGGTTGACATTTTTCTATGGGGTCTGTCTGTCTGTAACAGTTCTTTTAATGATCTTGTTTGCACAATCTAGATATTGCATTGTATTTTCCTCTCACCTTCTGTAGGGATGATGAAAGAACTCTGGTCTATGTACAATCAACAAGTCAGATATTCTGACCCCTGAATAATTTAGCAGAAACTCCATCTGGCTGTATCCTCATAAACTAGTGTGTAAATAACACCAGTGGAGGTTTTCAGTAAAGCACTAAAATTCTCAGCTATTTAAAGATCTATTTATTTAAAACATATTGTTGGAAACTCACTATTAGCAAAATATGCTTTGAAATAAGAGTTTTTAAAAATATTTTTACTGAACCCTAACATAAGTTTTATAATAAGCATTTAATGTCTTTTAAAATAATGTGATAATTTAAAATGAAAGCTCTTCAAAGTACTTTTAGTTTAGAATCATTTCATGGGCATCTAAACCTCTGATAAGGCTTTTCCACAGCATAATACGTGGTATTTTATGCCTCTGATAAGGCTTTTCCACAGCATAATACGTGGTAGTCCAAATGCAAGATTTCAATATAATCTAAAGTTCTCTAGTTTGAAATCTAATGAATAAATGCAAAATATTTGTAATGATGTTGAAAACTCAAAATTTCAAAAATAACAATTGCAACAACAAAGGCTAAGCAACATGAAACTCTTTTTGCTGACCTGATATGGAAAAATAAGCGCTATTGTTAATGATTTTTGTTTTTAAATATTTGAGTAATCTGTCTCTATAGTGTCTCTGAAAACATGAGTATGGTAATATAATGACTGAACAAGATGTTTTTGAGTGGTAAAGATGTTTCGTTGGATCTCGTGGCAATGAGATTTGGCACTTCCTTTCATTTTCACAATTTGTTGGAAAAACTGACCAGAAAATAAAATAAAAAATGGGAACTTATCCATTTCCTAAGGTAAGAAGCAACCCAGGGAATTTAATTATTGCAGAAACAAGTTTAATAAGGGATGAGCCCTATAATGTTTTATTGAAATGAAATGCTTTCATTTTCTTAATGCCTTGAAATTACATTGAAATCTGGCGAATTTTACACTTAGCAAAGCAGCATGGTAGGCAGTCAGGAGATGGAATAAAGAGAGGCTTTGGATATTGCTAAAGGGAAATCAGCAATAGGAAATAGTATATTGTTATTACTGAAGCTATGAAACACTTCCAATGTGGCATGCTGTATGCTATGTGTTTTAAACATTTATCACTTACTCCTTTGATGACTTCCATAAGTTAGGAAGTTTTGTTTTTATTTTATTTTATTTTATTTTATTTTATTTTATCTAGAGACAGGGTCTCTCTCTACAACCCAGGCTGAGCACATTGGTGTGATCATAACTAACTGCAGCCTCAACCTCCTGGGCTCAAGGGATCCTCCAGCCTCAGCCTCCTGAGTAGCTGGAACTACAGGCATGCAACACCATGCCTGGCTAAATTTTTATTATTTATTTTTGTGTTTTAGAGATGGGATGTCCCTGTATTGCTCAAGCTAGTGTCCAACTCCTGTAATCCTCCTGCTTCAACCTCCCGAGTAGCAGGGTACAATACAATAGGTACTTTTACAATAGATATAATACTCATGAAGTATGAAAATATAACTGTTTGTTGGGGAAACTCCCATTTAGTGGACCAACATCAGAAGAAATTCTATTTAAGGAATGTGTTAAATGGAAACTAAGCCACTTTCAGTGCCTATGACATACCAAGCTATGTTAACTGCTCCATATAATTGTATTACATAAAATCCTTACAACAACCTTTAAAGATGATATTTCCTCTTTCTGATTGTTAAGATTAGAGGAATAATAGGTTCAAAAGGATTAAAAAAACCTTTGTTAGATCACATAGCAAGAGAGTACTGGAGAAGGAGATTCAGATTCAGATTTGTCTCCTCCCAAAACCTATGTAATTTCATGATACTTCAATGCATCTCCGCCACTTATCTCTTGGATTGAATCTTTGATGTCATTTGTAGGAAATGGAACTTTCTAACTAGTAATTTACCCTAGAAGAAAGACTTGTCAGAGCTATCTTTACAACAGATCTGCCCTAATTATTTAGCTAAGTGGTGCTGTATTAGGCAGTAACTCACTTAAGAATACTTTACTGGGAACCTTGACTCCTAAACTTTGGGAGAAAATATGTTCTATTTTACTTCAAATCCCCAAATTTCTTATAGAAGTCTAGTTGAATTTGGAATGTAAACAACAATTAACTATTTGTCTGGTTATTTGATTTGGAATCTTTCTATATTTGGTTTACCACGTAACTTTCTGGTGGTGAGGAGATAAAGTATTAGGTGATGTTTATATGTTTTATACTATTTTTTTAAAAACTGTATGTAGGCCGTATAACTTTGAAAGTTATTTCTAATTGAAGGTTATGACTTTGAGCTAAAGGTAGTTTTACTGATTTGACAATGGAGGCAACCAAACTGCATATAAATTGCAGAGATAAATAGGGAGATATATTATTTGAATCATTGTCTATATCACTGTGATCTGACAATTTTGACTGCATTTTTCACAAAATAAGTTTAATTAAATAAATTTTGTTCATTACTCCATTATAAATTTAGATTTTCCATAAGCTCCATAAGTTGTTTATCAACCATATTGTTTTCATTATAAATATTATATTCAAAAATCAATTTTAAAAGACAATACAATGAGGTGGTTAAAAGCAAGGATTATGTAGGTTTATGTTCAGACTCTGCCATTTCAAATTTGTGGCCGTGGGCAAGTTACCATCTGCCTCACATAAGTGCCTTGCCTTATATTTGCATGACTCAGGCATTACTAAAAGGGGCAGAATAATAGTCCTAACTCTAGAGGGTTGTTGAGATGATTAAATGAACTAATGTCTGTAACATCTTAGAAAAGTACCTGTCCCATTATAAGTATTATGAAGGATTTGCTATTTTCATGTCTGGCCATAACCTTTGAGTATACTGACCTGTTAACTGCTGTCCATAGCATATATCATATATTACTTCTTGTGCAGAATCTCATGACCAAATCATTTTGTCTTTAAAGAGAGGGATAATGACATAGGCAATTTACAATAGGTTGCTCATTTCAATGTTTTCAGTTATATGATGAACAATATATAGAATTGCAATGTTTTAGGACAGCAATTATTTTAGGACAGAGTAACACAAAAATAGAAATAAAAAATCTATAGACTTTTAATATCTCATTTTATTTAGGATTATCCTTAAAATTCTTTCTTAAGAATATTTATATAAATAATCCTTTCCTTTATTTTTGATAAGAATACATTTTTCTCAGAAAGCATAAGCATTAAATGTTTTCTCTCTCAGCACATTTGAAGTCTGAACTTGATTCATCTTTCATCTTTATAATCTAAGGCCTATATTTGCATACAAAAGGAAGTAGCAAAACAGAATAAACATAACAATGTTTTCAATGATCAGTTTAGTATAAATTTACTTGTGAATTTTAGTTCCAATGATAAGACACTAATCTTGTAATGACCATTATACACCCACATACACAGCATATACACAAATTATATATATTGGATATATATATGTTTTGTATCACAATCAGTCAACAGTGTTTAATATTTATATGTGTGATCAAAATAAGTCAAAATCTGTATTAAAAGAGTTAATTTATCACCAGTGATCTAGGAAAGTGCTCTCATATTGACAGACAAGTAATTATTTTTATTCATATTGCTTAAGCCTCTTCCACGAATGCTACAGAATGAATAGATTCTTATTTAAATGAATAACTTTCTTAGTTGGATACAATCTACTAACAGCATGACTATTACAGTGGTGAACAGAAAAGCTGGAATGATTTCATTAACAAGTCAGAAAGGGCATTTTGATTTATTTCCAACATGGTAAAGCTTTTGTGATTCCCTGCCATAAACACGGGGTGAGGGGTTGGGGGTGAGGAGGTATGGCACTATAATAATGAAGAGAATTACCACTGAGATTTTAGAGAAAAAAAGCGTTTAATATCCCCTAGCACAATGTCAAATTCTTTCAAGCATATTTAAATTCTTGTGCTAGGATTTCTGTCAGCACAAGATACCAATCAAAGTGAAACTTTCTTTTTTCAGATATTCAAAAGAACTTCATTCTTGGTTTTGTTTTTTTTTTTCCTTTCTTACTCTTAAAATATAAATACCCTGGTGAACACTCTATTGATGTTATTCATGTTCTTTATGAGTTGAGAAGAAAGTTAAACTTCAAAAGGTGCCAGAAAGAAATGAAAATACAAAATAATAAACAGAGATCAATGGGACAGCCTATGCTGTTCTCCTTCCTACTGGGCAATTTCATATGTCACAAGTGTAAAAGGGGGAAGTGTTCATAAGAATTGGACTCATTATAATAATACATGTTAAGAAAAAAATACTTAGTTATTGAAAATGTTTACCAAAATTCAAAATTTGTCTTTATTCCAGCGCACGCTTATTATTCCATAACGCCGATTTACTGAATCTGTAGCTTGTCTCTGGATATGGGAAATTTTTCACAGGTCTGCTACCAGGAGGCCTGCTACTCTGGCGTGACCTTTATTCTGGATGCAAAAACAGAAATCAACTAAAGTTTCAAGTTCTATATTTAATAAAACAGTTTGGGTTTATTTTGGTGACAGTTGTATTTCTAGGCATCTGAATACTCTATAATAGTTTTTGAGAGTTTGTCAGAGACTTTTAGAAATAATGAAATAATTAAAGCCATTTTTTAGTTTCTCTTCTCTTCAATTGATTTTAAAGGCCTTGAGTTGCCGAGTAATCTCTTTGACTTACTACTCTCGCTTGTGATGGCTAATTCTATTTTTGCTAAGTGTATTCCTGTGCTGAACTTGTGACTGAATAAGGCCAACTGCAACTGCGAGGAATTTATGTAAATATCTATTTAAACATGTTAGGTGTGGTGTTTTGTTTGATATTTTAAAAGAAAATTTAGTGCATTTTTATCGATGGTTCATATTGACAGAACACCTCCTTAGGTTAATATTCATGAGATATTATTACATGAAGGTCATTTTAAACTAGAGAGTACATTTCTAACCTTTATATTATACAGACTTTTTTCCTTGAAAAAATATATATAATTTGAATAAAACGTAATGAAAATGGAAATATTTAATTTTGATATTTAAACAGTAAACTTTTATTTAAAAATAATAGTTGATTTATTAATAAAACTTAATATGCTATGTATGTTGTAGCAAGCTTTTAAAATCATTTTATGAGTATATATTTGACAAAATTATAAATGGTTATTAAATCGATCCTTTGATTTCACTCTTAGAATCTGAACACAAACATATTCAATCTTGACTAAAAAACACCTATAAAATTGCCCTTTCTGTATTTCTCAAAACATAATTTGGCCAAAATATCAAATAGTATAGTATGAGTTTTTTGAGTCATGTTTACTTTTTATTTAATTTTGGTAAAATACACATATTATAAAATTTACCATTTTAACTGTAAGTACACAATTCAGTGGCATTAAATATATTTAGAATTTGTACCTCATCACAATATTTATTTCCAAAATAGGAACACTGTATTCCTTAAACAATGTTACCTGGTAAGTTTTAAGATTTTGTATATATTGAATTTGGGAAACTTAATTGTGTATGATGATTTATAAATTAGTGTAAATATAAGTATCAATTCTTATTAAATTTTGCATGTTTGTGTATATGTAAATAGATTTACATATGCATGTGTATGTATTATATTAACAAACAATTTTTGATTCTTATGTTATCATATGTTCAATTAGTTTATTGAACTTTGAGAATTGACTTAATTTTATTTAACTGATGTACATATTTTTGGTGCTTCAGGTACAGATACACATTTTATAACATTTCCAATTGTATATGTACATATTAATATGTTTCACTGGCAAATACATATATAATGAGTATAGTATTTATGTAGTCAAGTTATATATATACATATAAAATATATATATTTGATATATATTTTAGGAACATACCTAATGCCATATATCCAGATATGTATATAATAGAATAAAATATATTTGATGTTGTATAATGTTGAATAAGTAGTAATATATTAATTTTGAAACTACTGTTATTCCTACTTATATATAATTCATATTGTTACTTTTAAAGGTCTTCTTGAATTACTATTTTGTAACTTGTTAACAGGAATTATTATTATCTTCTGGCAATTTTTGTCTCAAAAAACTCGAAGGCCTGTAATTTTCTAAGAATTGAGTTACTAAATTTTTCTACCTTCTTACTGTTTAGGTCCTACTATTTTTGCTTTTAAGCTATTCAATTTTCTGACGGTTTTTTTCTTCCTTCCATTAAAATGTCTGCTCAGAAAATATCCACATTTCCTCTTCAATTTTCTAAAGTAGCCTGAAGGCATATCCCATGTGTATATAAAGTATAGATTTTCCCTTTGGACTTAAAACTTCATTGTAACAAAGGTTCCAGGCTACAAACTTTTTTCCAGGAGATGCTTGAGCAATAATACCCTTTGAATGAATTCTTAGATATTATCGTCCACCTCACAGTGATCCCAAAGGGTCAGTGATGTCAGCATTGAAACTTTCTGGGGTTTTGTGCTGCTTATGCTCCGTATGAACACAGGAATAACCTTTCCCTAAATTGAAGTACTTTATCTTTTTATACAAGGCACAATAGGTATGAATTTCTTAGGATTATGTAAACCCTTAACAGTATATACTTCAGTGGAAATGTGGCAACACCTCATGCCTACAGTGCTTCTTCCTAGCATTTCCTCAAATGAATCTATACAACCTTGCATTTTTTGAATTAAATTTGTATTCTATATAGAGCCAACAGCTACACCCATACTAACAAAGTTATTCTAGTTTAGGGGGCCAGATATGTGCCTATGACATTTTTTCTCCTTAACTTCTACTTCATCCATTCAAATCAAATAACTATTTCTCACAGCAAAGCCTTTAAAACTGTATTCCTGCTTTTCTTACCGTATTCCTGCTTTCTGACTGTCACAGACCCTAACAGCATAAGGACAGTGAGTTTAATTGTACAACTTAAAACTGAAACTATTTTAAATTACTTTGATATTCTTTATCCTTAATTCCCTTATTGACCTCATTGATTCTTTATCAAATCATACTGACCTCACTGATTCTTTATCAAATCATTTTTATAAACACGAATTTAACATATTTTATAGTCATATGATAGAGTTTGGATTTTTGACTCATGTCTCACGGAGACAGACATTCATTGTCCTTCACGCGGTTTGCCAGTGTAGCACAGTAATGGTTTTACGGCTTTAAACAACCACAAACCCCTGTCAAAATAGTGACACTTAAAGAGTAAAAAGAAAGCAAAACAATGTGGTGAAGAGTCTATTTTTAACATAATGACAATAAAAGGTGCAAAATGAAAATAATAATTCATGTTTGTATACTCAATAATAAAATATGCTTCAATATTCAATACATATTTAGTGAGAATCTTAGTTCCATCACAAGTTTAGGTACACAACAAGGAATCAGACAGGTATCTGGTCTGATTCGCCACTACACCTTTTATTCCCCACTATAAATTCCTACATGTGATGTATTTAAAACATTAGAACCATTGTTCCATATTTTGAAGATAAATTGCGGTTCACTATCAAGAAAAGATATTCTGACCTTCTAACACTTTAGATTTGCCTCTCTTTAAAAATACATCTTGGAAAATCAGCCCAAAGCATTGTTAACTTCCATTCCATTCACTACACATATTCAGACATAGGCTTCAAATTATTCCTTAAAGAATACCAGCAGGTGATTGATAACTGGAAAAAATAACCATATCTATAAGAATAAATCAAACTCATCGGCATCCTGTGTGTGCGGTCTGCCACAGTTATTTGAGCAATGTCATGTGGCAATATAATCTATATGCTGAGCCCCCAGAATTCTAATTAACATCAGTGAAATCATAGTTAATTGCTTAAAATCTACACTCTTGTCCACATAATTATATTTTACTAACATGAAAAGTAACTATTTACTGCATCGAATAAAATTTGTAAATTAAGACATTCTCTGCTTTTATTTTTCCTTCTCTAAGAGTCATTATAAGAGGAAGAAATAAAAGATTTTACCCCAGGAGGCACATCTAATTCTGTGCCCATGAGTAATTCATTAGAAATTTTGTGATGTTTATGGAAAAAGATGATGAGTATGTGGTAATACAAAACCTTATAATATACTGTTTCAAAATTCAAACGCTCTGCTAGCATCAGGATCAGGATTTTACATTCAGTATAGTTCATACTTAAGGTTAATAATGACCTTCAAAACTTGTTCTTATTTGTTGCTGCTGAGTTAAGAGCCAAGTAGCAGAGGAGAAAATGATGACGTTGACGTCACAGCAGGAAACTTATTCTTATTTCAAGTAAAACTCATTTGCTCCTCAGCGAAAGATACAATTTATACTCTTTTATATTGCAAAGTATTTAAATGATGTAGACATTAAACTGCTATCTTCAGAAAATAATTTCTTGAAAACATTATTCTTTCATCCCTAAGTATTATCATAAAAAGGAATACCATTTTAATTTTATGGTGTACGTAATTTATATTGCAAAGGTATACATTTTTATAGGCAATTTTAGGGGGGAACAACAGAAATAGAAACGTTTTGGCTAATAATGGGAATACATTACAAAATTCAAACTGAAAGTCTGTTATAATCTTATTTACATAAATATGTCGTATTTCCATATTGAAAATGTGTTTTAATAGCTTGGGAGAAAAGATTGTTAATTAATCCAGTTCCGACATAAATGCCTAAGTGGATGAAATCTAAATTTTATTTCCGTTCTTATTTTAGATAGTCGGAAAAATTTAACTATTATCAAGGAAATGCTATCCTTTCACATTCTCTATTTTGCGATATCAAACTGTGTCCTAGCAGTTGAGTTTAAAATAACAAATGTTTTCCAATGGATTCTATTATAAAGGTTTCCAACAGATTTGATTATCCTGTAGATGTAGATGTATAATAGGGAGACCAATTGGAATGTGTATATTTTAAAGTTATTTTATAATGGAAAACTCTCAGGAGGCAAGAGAATTGTGTCTGAATCTAGATACCTTACTGAACACTATAAGAATAAAAGCTAAAAAAGACCAAAGTCTCACATATGAATTTATGTGGAAAATGTCAAATCCAAAGGAATGTAAGGTCAAAATGTCCCTTCTCTGTAAATCTTAAGTTTTACCTTTGAATATAGAATGTAAGCACTTTTAATAATTTTTTTAAAAAATCACCGTGGGCCATCTCTTCCGTGTCATTCAATGAATGTTCCATGAGGACAGGAAATTTTCTGGTTTCAGAGTTAAGAGCTAAAACTGTCTTCTGAAATGTCAAATGTCTTTCTCCTCAATTCTTTCCATTTCCCCCAATACTTAGCTTAATTCTTTATAGGAACGAGGTTGGTAGCCAATACTATCACAAAACCTGGGCTTCCAAGTATTCTGATTTTCCCTGTTTGCCTGAGCTACATTTGAACAAGTCTTTTCCCCCTTGTATCAGAAGACACAGCCGGGCACAGTGGCTCATGCCTATAGTCTCAGTACTTTGGAGGCCAAGGTGGGAGGGTGGCTTGCAGCCAGGAGTTCAAAATGATACTGGGCAGTGAAACAACACCTCCATCTCTAGAAAATGAAATTTAAAAATAAATAAATAAACCAGACATGTTGGTGTGTCGTGTGCCTGTAGTCCCAGCTGCTTGGGAGATTGAGGTGGAAGGATCACTTGAGCCCAAACTACATCTGAAGAAGAAGAAAGGAAAAGGAAGAAGAGGAGGAGGAAGAGGAGGAGGAGGAAGAGGAGGAGGAGGAAGTGGAGGAGGAGAAGGAGGAAGTGCAGGAGGAGAAGGAGGAAGTGGAGGAGGAGAAGGAGGAAGTGGAGGAGGAGGACAAGGAGGAGGAGGAGGACAAGGAGAAAGCAGCAGCAATTGCAAGAATGGAATTTTCAAAGGAATATTTGTCAAGAAATAAACCTGTGTGTGTGTGTGTGTGTGTGTGTGATGGGAATGAATAGATGACACTGTCAGGAACCATGCATTTACTGCCTAATACAATCTATCTGACAAATGGGACCTTATTCTTTTCTAAGATACAATTTTCCCATCAGTCCCCCCTTTAGTGAACATAAACTGTTGTTCCTCTTGCCCCTGCTAATTTCACACCCCATTTTACAATAGATATAACATTTAACTTACTTCCACTTATTCCTTTATTTTTGTGTTTAGAAAGATATTACCCAGAATATCATCAATATAACAGTTTTTAAAAAATATTTTGTACATAAGTAAGGATATAATTTAGCTAGAATTTTAACTCAAAGTAATAAAGAAATAAAATTTTTCTGTATTCACGTAATGAGGAACCCCTCTTTCTTTTGCTAAGGCTATTAAAGGTCTTACTAAGCCTGTGGGCTACTTGCTCAAATTCTACCTTGCTCAAATTCATTTGGCTGTCAGGTAAGGGAAAGAAATCCACATGTAAATTAAATTATTTTCCCCTAATGTTAAAGTGCTCCTTTTCCCAATTCTGAGTATTTGGCAAGATAGAGATAATGTTTAATTATATTTAAAAATCTAGGTTACAGATTTGATATTTTTAAAAACAGATGCTGAAACATATTAAAATACCCTAAACATGGTAGCCGTGATGGGAATTTTTGAAAAACGTAATTAGTAGTCAGCCTCTGGATTTTTTAGATTCAGGCCTTTTGAGGGATGATGAGATGATTTAGGTAATTTTATTATTTCTTCTTTTTTTTGTTTTGTTTTGTTTTGTTTTTGTTTTTAGACGGATTCTTGCTCTGTCACCAGGCTGGAGTGCAATGGCGCAATCTCTGCTCACTGCAACCTCTGACTCCCTGGTTCAAGAAATTCTCCTGTCTCAGCCTCCCAGGTAGCTGGGATTACAGGTGCTCGCCACCATGTCCAGCTAATTTTTGTATTTTTAGTAGATACGGGGTTTCACCATGTTGGTCAAGATAGTCTTATCTCTTGACCTCATGATCTGCTCTCCTCGGCCTCCCAAAGTGCTGGGATTACAGGTGTGAGCCACCATCCCTGGCCTATTTATTCTATTTCTTTACTTCAGTAGTACCAAGTGAGGACTGAGGCTATGCTTGTAGCTCATACATGTAAGCTGTAGTAAAAAAAAAAAAAAAAAATGGCAATGGACCTTCTTTTAATAACTAAAATGTTTTTCTATGCATCACTACTAAAATTATTTTTTCCGTATACTGTGTATATTTATTTATATATTTTCCGGGGTAATATCTTAAGAATCAAGATTCTTAAGATATTAGATATGACCCAAGTGTCATATCTATTCAACAAATAAAATATTTTTTTTAGTATTTTTTAGTATTGTTATTTCAGAGTAATTGAAATTAATATAATCTTAAGAAAGGGGAATATAAACTTTATCTTACTTCAAATCCTACATCATTTTTATAACTTGAAATTGAAGTCTGAAGGCATCTGTGTTTACATCAATGTGAAATAAAATTCTGTCTTACTAAGAATAACTAAGTAAAATTTAACTTTTTGTTCCGATATGATTAGACTAATGGAGAAAATGGAATTCCTAAAATAAGAGGATTCATTGATTTATATTACACTGTATCTCTTTAGACTGATATATTGATAACATCTCAGTAGTTTACTTCTGTAAATATATGGTAAGGTATTACAAGTTTTCATTTAATATATTTATAAGTTCAATATACATTTCTGCCTTGAAATAAACTAAACCTTACTTTTAGTCATTTGTAAACATCAATACATGAACGTTAATAATCTAGATAAAAAGAACTTTGAATTAAAGTGTCCCTCTAAAAATTATTTAACGTGTGTGTGTGTGTGTGTGTGAGAGAGAGAGAGAGAGAGACAGAGAGAGCAAAGCGAGAGACAGAGAGATTATATACTCGAAATTCAGGGGAAAGAAACAGGCAATAATGATGAACCAAGCTGATATGCAGGTTTTATTTACAAATATAGCCCCATGCCTTCCTTGAATCAGTAGATGATCAAACCCAGTATTTTTTATATTTATTACTGAAATCCTATATAAATTGAATTGCTATTCTGATCATAATTCTACAATATTAGAAATGCCTTCAATTATCTCAATGAGTCCATTATATTAATTAGAGAACTTTGTAAAACATTACCTTCCTAGAGTCCCTTGCTTTTTACAAGTCTCTTCTACTTATATTTTCTTATTTAATTCTTGCAGAAATCATATGAGTAGGCATAGCAATTCCTGTTACACACAAGAAAAAACTTAACCCAAATGGATCAGGCTATAGAAGCAAGATTACACACCTGAGGTTATAGACTCAAGACTTGAACTCAAATTCTCTAACTTTAACTCAAATTTCTATATCCCCTGTGTCGGCTGCACAATGAATTATATATAGTACAAGTATTAAGAGCCATTTTAGAATAGAGATGATTTTCATGAATCAAAAAAAAAAATAAGTGTTTTTAACTCAATGTAAATTTTTTAAAATCAGGCTGGGTGTGGTGGCTTACACCTATAATACTAGCAATTTGGGAGGCCAAGGCAGAAGGATTGCTTAAGCCCACGAGCTTGAGGCTGCAGTAAGCTATGATTATGCCACTGTACTCCAGTCTGGGCAACAAAGTGAGACTGTCTCAAACAAAAAAACAAAAAATCCAAAATCCAAAATTGTAAAAAATCAATTAATTCCAGTACTCCTTTCACTAAATAGTCTGCTTAATAAAAGCTGGCTGTGTTTAAATGACCCACTCTTATTATTGATATTTAACAGGAAGTGTTGACTATTTCCGAGGCTTTTTCACAATAAATACCTAGCAAGGAAAATTGCCATTTAAAGTCCTCAAAACACTTACTTGCGATTTACCTCTTCCAAAGAAAAATATAAACTCTTGGTTCTGAGATTAAAAAAAAAACAATGTAGTACAAATATTCTTGAAGCCAGACACCTGTAGAATAAAAAATAAGAAGAAGAAAACCACTTATAGGCCACATCTAGGCAGATGCAGATTTAATTTATTTTAAAGAGCATCTTTAGATATTTAAAAGAAATATATTTTTTTACTTGCTCTGAATTTTTCTCAGAATACTTAGATTATAATTTGTCATGTTAAGTCAAAGCATTTTCTCCAGACCTTAAAGGTCCCCAAATCATGTACTGCATCAAATAAACTGAAGCTTGTACGTTGCCCTGAGCACATGACAAATATGTTTGATGATTGTGATATTTTGCTCATTTTCAAAGCATACATGGAAGGCCCTTGTTGTATGTCAGGGAGTGCAGTGAAAGTATAGAATATGGACTAATCATGCTTGTAGTTATATGACAGCTGAGAGATAAATCTGTGTTATTTTATTTAGATTTGGAAATTTTTTAATAAGACAAAATAGAAAAAAATACCTAATGACAATGTTAAGGGAGTTGTTTGCTTTGGTTGAATTGAATTTATTTCCATAAAAGTATGCCTTCTCTTTAATGGAAAATTAATTTCCTTCATTTTGTTTTTGCCAATGAAATCATAGCTATATAAACAACCAAGAAGTGGAGTTATCACATCATGTGAGCGTATATGACATAAATAACTGTTGAAGTTACATTTCAAAACATTTTGGAGAGTTTATTTAAACTGTGTGAAAAGCATAATTATGAGTAGTTTGCTTCATCTGTTCCTGGCAACGTACCACCGTGGTCACACATCTACTCCTCTAGTCACTTAAAAGTTTCTTCTGGGCCGGGCACGGTGGCTCACACCTGTAATCCCAGCACTTTGGGAGGCAGAGGCAGGCAGATCACGAGGTCAGGAGATCAAGACCATCCTTGCTAACATGGTGAAACCTCATCTCTACTAAAAACACAAAAAAATTAGCCGGGCGTGGTGGCAGGTGCCTGTAGTCCCAGCTACTCCGGAGGCTGAGACAGGAGAATGGCGGGAACCGGGGAGGCGGAGCAGAGATCGCGCCACTGCGCTCCAGCCTGGGCGACAGAGTGAGACTCCGTTTCAAAAAAAAAAAAAAAGTTTCTTCTGTACAACTCCAAGTTGTCTGTAAGGGAAAAGATAAACTTCCATCCCGGGAAACGAAAATTGCTCTTTTCATCATAGTTCAACATTTAATTATTGCTTGTTACAATCTAATTTTAGAAACTATTTTTTAAAAGAAAACAAATCCCTATTTTCCTATCTTCTGAGAAAAGACTATGTGTTCCGACATACTATTTTAAAAACAGAAATATTAAAATAAAATCTTGAGTTATTTATTTAACTTATTGACATCTTTGTTTTGGGAAGATGTACTTTGTTAATTTGTTCCCTTTCTTTTTGATCCCTAAGTAAGGTAACATTTTCTCTTTATAAATGGAATATTTCGAAGCCAGGCGTGGTGGCTCATGCCTGTAATCCCAACACTGGGAGGCGGAGGTGTGAGGATCCCCTGAGTTCAGGAGATGGAGACCAGCCTACCCAACATGGTGAAACCCTGTCTCTACTAAAAACACAAAAATTCGCCCGGCACGATAGGGCGTGCCTGTAGTCCCAGCTACTCGCAAGGCTGAGGCAGGAGAATGACGTGAACCCAGGAGGCAGAGGTTGCAGCGAGCCAAGATGGCGCCACTGCACTCCAGCCTGGGCGACAGAGCGGGACTCCATTTCAAAAACAAATGAATAAATAAAAATAAAAGTAAATGGAATATTTCTAGGTAAAGATACATTCAGTTTAAAATAAGATTATCTGCATTTTTTATTGTAGTATAGCAAAGATAATATTTATCACTGAAAATTATATTTGAGTTATTAGTTCCTATCATTATGCAGTGCTATGGGAATGTACCTACATGTTAACACTTTTTAAAAAGAGGTATTGAAGATTCCTAAATGTTGCCAAACAGTAAAGGTGTCATCTGAGTACAAGATAGAGGTGCTAGGAAAGAGTAGGAATGTCAAGAATGGTAGGATTTGGGCTCATACTTTGCCTGGTACTAGACTGTTATATTTTTATAACTCGTATAAATTAGGATATATTAAGTAATCAAGGGGGATCTAAAGGGAATGCCAGTAAGGAAAGAGACGATTACATATGGCCCTAGGATACCTAGACAAAACAATTCCATCCAGTAAGTAAGAATCAACTGTTCATTGTTTCTTCTGCTTTTTAAATTGGATATGGTATACTGTATTTCAATATTAGTAACATTTATGAATATAATAATTTTAATATATATTAGCATATAATGAAAACAGAATAAAGCAGCTTAGATTTATTTTGATAAGGTTGTAAAGTTTTTCCAAATACATATTTGGAGATTTCCAACTAAAATTGAGAGTGCTTCTTTCTTGTATGTATTGATATAATTCCCTATTATTCCCCAATGTTTTCAGGTTTCTTTTATTGTTCTGACATAACTGTTAGCTGCAAGCTTCCAAAAGTGTCTCACTAAGATAATATGAATACTCTATGAGATAAATATCAACTTTCATTAAATTTTACGTTTTTCATCTGCCCTGTACATTTCTTCTTACGTGATTTTATTGGTGTTATCTATGAAAGAACACTGTCCAACGTTAAAAGTAGAACTTTTTCCAGTGAAACAAGCACAGTTGTTAAATTGCCAATAAACTGACAAATGAAAGATTTTAATTATACTTCGGCTTTTTAAAAAAACTTTTGTCTTTTTATTCTACTAGAATCCTAACAAAGTCAATTTGGGGCTTGCTACTCTAAATGATTCAGGCTCAGAGTTCCCTGAGGATTCTGTTGCTCCCCTGTTGTGAAGAATGTGGTCATTGCCTTGAATGCCTATTGAGTTGCTGGTGTGACAAAATTAAACATTTAGGTCCCTTGTCGGCTCTAAGGTTTGTACTTCTGGCAAGATTGAAAGAAAATGTCACCCAAGCACATCCGTGTGTGAGATATGCTTTTTCCTATCTGATAAAATAGAATGTAAATTTTTATTTTTTATGGAAACTGCCATTTAAATACTTATGACATATTTTATTTCATGGAGAAATAAATCCTCAAATGTGACAGCAAGATTGAAATGTTTATGGCCTGGAAATGCCATGAGTTATAAGTTTTGGTGGGATTTTTTGGAACACCAATACTTGTTAAATGCATCAAAAAATCAACTTTTCCTTATAAACTTTTCGGATACTGGAAAATTCAAGTTATTCTAAATTGAAGAAATAATTTTGATTCAATTATGTAGTATTCATTTTTGTAAAAATTTAAAAAGAAAAGAAGAAATTAGCTGTGCTTTCTTTTACATTTAAGTAAAATATTAACTTCTAGTTTCTCAATTTTAAATTTCAGGGAAAAGAATCTATAAAGTTTCATATTTTAAAAAACATCACAGTCAAAATATAATTGTTTTAGAATATGGTTCCAATTCATTTGCTTTATGCCAATTATTATTTTACTCAAGTTTATACGAAAAATATTAGTCTTCATTTTAACAACAAATTGAGAGGTCACCCAAAACATGATGCAAGCTCTTAAAAACCTAGAATCTTGTGTAATGCATTTTTGTATCTATTTTAGAAAGTTCAGTGCTTTGTATAAAGTGTTCACTCCATAAATGCTTTTATACGGCTATGTCTCAGGCATAAAGTTGATCTCTTGGTAACTGTGAGGTTTATATCCTTAGAAGGTAGGAAACTAAAAACAATATTAGACATGGCTGTATTACATAGACAAGAAAATGAGGTGACACATTAAGCCATCATTTCCATTGAGGACTATATTGACATACTGCATTATTTTAATCTTAATTAAAAATAATTGTGCTGTGTGCGTGCTTTCTTAGCCTTTAATTAACATAAGCTCTTCAAAACCAAAGTGGCAGCATAATAATGCGTTCATAATTTATAGTATAAATGGTGGCCCTAGGGAAAACGCATTGCTGTAACTCCCTTGTAGGTCTATGTGGATGTCACAATGCTGATGAAAACACCAATCAACCAGAGGATGAATGGGGCGAAAGAAAACGCTAGACATGAGTTATGTTATTTAAAGTATTATATTTTTGGTTCTGCTATAATGTGTGTCAATTACCAGTTGATAGTGCATTTTTTCTAACACCTCCGTGTTCATGTGTATGTAATTTTATTTTTGGGGGTAGAATATAGTGGCACATTTCCCAATCAGGTAAATCTGCAGGTGACAGTCACGTGAATTTAAACACTATAGTCTTTAATTATAATTCCAACAAATAGCCTGCAAGTAAAGAGAAATGGATGAGGGCTGTGATAAAGCAGACAACAACAAGTTCATCAGAGTGATGACTGATGTTAATTTTCTTCTCTTCCATGAATAACTTTATTCACTCTGTGATTGATGATCTGCATTTTTGTAAGAGATCATAGGGGTAGATAATTTAAAATAACAGAGGAATCCCTAAATCATTTATACATAACATTAGAAAGATTTCTAAAACTTGGACAGGGAGTGGATTCACATCGTTATTTCTTCATTTAGCTAAAACTGCAATGTGAGGTGACCCAAAGAAATTCAGGGTAAACGAGGAAAGCCCTAAAATTATCAATTTTGATGACACATTTGTGACTTGACCTCAGGTTGTTCTGCTTATTTCTCTAACTGGAAGTCTAGTCCCTGTTTGTTCTTTATTATTTTGCTGATTTATCCTAACCAAAGACCAAATACATGATTATAGGCCAAGAATGGTTCTGGTTCTGCAGGTTGTACGAGAAGCATGGAGCTGGCATCTGGTCCAGCTGAGGCTGCAGGAGGCTTACAGTCAGTCAAGCAGAAGAATAGTGGGAGCATGCATGTCACATGGCAAGAGTAAGAGAGAGATGCCAGGCTCTTTTAAACAATCAGATTCTGCAGTAACAGAGTGAGGAGTCATTCATTACTGCAAAGACCACAAAAGCCATTCATGAAGGTCCACCCTCATGACAAAGACCTCCCACTAGGCGCCAATCACGTTAGGAATTACATTTCCACATGAGAGTTGGAACAAGTATCCAAACTATATCAGTTACTAATAATGGTTTCCTCTGCTGCAAAAGCCTCAACAGCAACAATTAAAATGATTCCTATGAATAATTATTCTTATTTTTAAAAAATCTAAATTTCTTTAAATTTCCATTTTTATACCGGATTCAGGGGTACACGTTCAGGTTTGTTACAAGGGTGTATTGCGTTTTGCTGAGGTTTGGGCTTCTATTGATCCCATCACCAAGACAGTGAACATAGTAACCAACAGGCACTTTTTCAGCTCTTGTCCTCTCTCCCTCCTTCCTTTTGGAATCTCCAGTGCCTACTGTTCCCATCCTTATATCTGTGTGACCCTGAGATTTAGTCCCACTTATAAGTAAGAACATGTGTTGATTTTCTGTTTCTGTGTTATTTTGCTTACCATAATGGCCTCTTGCTGCATCCATGTTCCTGCAAAGGACATAATTTCATTCTTTGTATGGATGCATAGCATTCCATGGTGTATATGTACCACATTTTCTTTATCCAATTCACCACTGATGGGACCTCAGTTTATTCCATGTCTTTGCTATTGTGAATAGTGTTGCAATGAACATACGAGTGCATGTGTCTTTTTAGTAGAATGATCTACTTTCCTAGGCATATATACTCAGTAATGGGATTGATAGGTCGAATGGAGGTTCTCTTTTTAGTTCTTTGAGAAATCTCCAAGCTGTTTTCCACAGTGGCTGAACTAATTTGCAGTCCCACCAACAGCGTATAACCATTCCCTTTTCTCCACAGCCTTGCCTGCATTTGTTATTTTTTGACATTTTATTAATAACCATCCTTACTGATGTAAGATGGTATCTCACTATGGTTTTGTTTTGCATGTCTCTGATGATTACTGGTGTTGAGCATTTTTTCATATATTTTTGGCCACTTGTATGTGCTTGTTTATTTATTTATTTATTTTTTTAGATGGAGTCTTGCTCTGTTGCCAGGCTGGAGTGCAATGGCGCCATCTCGGCTCACTGCAACCTCCAGCACCCAGGCTCAAGGGATTCTCCTGCCTCAGTTTCTCAAGTAGCTGGGATTACAGGCATGCACCACCATGCCCAGCTAATTTTTGTATTTTTAGTAGAGACAGGGATTTCACCATGTTGGCCAGGATGGTCTCGATCTCCTGACTTCGTGAGCCGCTCGTCTTGGCCTCCCGAAGTGCTGGGATTACATGCCTGAGTATGTCTTCTTTTGAGAAGTGTTTGCTCAAGGATTCTGCCACTTTTTAATGGGGTTGCTATTTTTTTTTCTTGTTGATTTGTTTAAGTTTCTTATAGATTCTGGATATTAGTCCCTTCTCAGGTGCATATTTGTGTGTATTTTCTCCCATTCCGTAGGTTGTCTGTTTGCTCTGCTAAGAGGTGTTTTGTTTTGTTTTTTTTTTTTTTGCTGTGTAGAAACTGTTTAGTTTAATTAAGTCTCATTTTTCTCTTTTGATTTTGTTGCATTTGCTTTTGGGATCTTCATCATAAATTATTTGCCTAAGCCAACATCTAGAAGAGTATTATTTAGTTTTTTTTCTAGCATGTTTATAGACTGAGGTCTTACATCAAGTCTTTAATCCATCTTGAGTTAATTTTTGTATATGTTGAGAGGAGGGGGGTTCAGTTTCATTCTTCCACATATGATTAGCCAGTTGTCCCAACACTATTTATTGAAGAGTGAGTCTTTCCCTATTGTTTATTTTTGTACAACATTGTCAAAGATGAGTTGGTGGTAGGTGTGTGGCTTTATTTCAGGGACCTCTGTTCTGGTCCACTGATCTATGTGTCTATTTTTGTATCAGTACCATGCTCTTTTGGTACTTACAGCATCATTTGTAGTTGGGGAATTGGATGCCTCCAAATTTGTTCTTTTTTGCTTAGGAATCCCTTGGTTCCTCAGACTTTTTTTTTTTTTTTTTTTTTTTTGGTTCCATATGAAATGTAGAATAGTTTTTTTCTAATTCTTTGAAAAATTATGTTGGTAATTTGAGAGAAATAGTATTCAATTTATAGATTGCTTTGGGCAGTTTAGTCATTTTAATGATATTGATTCTTACAACCACTGATAATAGAGTTATTTTTCATTTGTTTGTGTCATCTATGATTACTTTCAGTAGTGTTTTGTAGTTCTCCTTGTAGAGATTGTTCACCTACTTGGTTAGATATATTCCTAGGTATTTTACTTTTATTCATGGCTAATATAAATGGGATTGTGTTCCTGATGTTTTTCTCAGCTTGAACGATATTTGTGTATAGAATCAATGATTTTTGTACATTGATTTTGTCTACTGAGACCTTGCTGAAGTCATTTATCAGGTCTAGGAGTCTTTTGGCAAGATCTTTGGGGTTTTTTAGGTATAGAATCATATTGTCAGTGACAAGGCATAATTCAACTTCTTTTCCTATTTGTATGTCTTTCATTTCTTTATATTGCCTGATTGTTCTGGCTAGGACTTCCAGTACTATGTTGAAAAGAAGTAGTGAGAGTGGATGTCTTTGTCTTGTTGCATTTCTCAGGGGGAATGCCTCCAGCTTTTGACTGTTGAGTGTGACATTGGCTCTAGATTTGTCATAGAGGGCTCTCATTATTTTGAGGCACGTTCCTTTAATTCTGAGTTTATGAAGGTTTTTTATCATGAAAGGATGCTGGGTTTTACTGAATTTTTTTTTTTCTGTGTGTGTCTATTGAGATGATCATGTGTGTTTTGTTTTTTATTCTGTTTATGTAGTGAATAACATTTATTGATTTGCATATGTTGAAAGATCCTTGCGTCCCAGGAATAAAGCCCATTTGATTTTGTTGATTAACTTTTTGATATGCTGCTGGATTCAGTTTGCTAGTTTTTGTTGAGGATTTTTGCATCTGTGTTCATCAGGGATGTTGACTTGTAGTTTTCTTTGTGTGTGTGTGTGTGTGTGTGTGTGTGTGTCTGTGTGTGTGTGTGTTTACCAGGCTTTGGTATTAGAATAATTTTGGCCTCATAGAATGAGTTAGAGAGGAGTCCCTCCTCCTCAGTCTTTACTAATAGCTTCGGTAGGATTGGTACCATCCCTTCTTTATATGTTTGGTAAAATTCAGCTGTAAATCCATCTCGTCTAGGGCTTATTTTGGTGAGTGATTTTTTAATTACTGATTCCATTTTGTTCTCATTATTGGTCGTTCAGGATTTCTGTTTCTTCCTGATTCAGTCATAGGATGCTGTGGGTTTCCTGGAATGTATTCATTTCTTCTAGATTTTCTAACTTGTGTGCATAGAGATGTCCACAATAGTCTTAGCATCTTTTGTATTTCTGTGGGATCAGCTGTGATGTCATTGTTGTTATTTTTGATTGTGCTAATTTGGGATTTTTTTTTCTTTTCTATTATGCCTATTTGTCTATGAATATTGCTTATTCTTATAAAGAACCAACTTCTCATTTCATTCAGTTATTAATTCATTCATTTATATTCATTGATCCTTTGTATGATTTGCTAAAACTGATCTCAATTTAATTTTGTTCTGCACTGATTTTAGTAATTTGTTTTCTTCTGCTAGCTTTGGGTTTAGTTTGTTTTTGTTTTTCTTGGATGTTTAGTTGTGAGGTTAAGTTGTTAATATAAAATCTTTCTATCTTCTTTTTATGCAGATTTCTACTGCTATAAACTTTCCTTTTCACACTGTTTTTTCTGTATCCTCGAAGTTTGAGTATGTTGTACCTCTATTTTTATTTATTTCAAAAATTTTTTTTTCTGCCTTAGTTTTGTTGTTTACCCAAAAGTCATTCAGGAGGAAGTTTTTAGTTTCCATGTATTTGTGTCTAGTTGAGGGTTCTTTTTTGTATTGATTTCTATTTTTATTCCATTTTTATCTGAACAGATGCTTGATACAATTTTAATTTTTTGAATGTATTGAAACTTGTTTTATCACTGAGTATGTGGTTAATCTTTGAATATGTTCATTTGCTGATGAGAATAATGTACATTCTGTGGTTGTTGGGTGGAGTATTCTGATGATGTCTATTAGGTCCAATTGTCAAGTGTAAAACTGAAGTGCAGAATTCCTTTGTAAGTTTTCTGCCTCAGTGATCTCTTTACTATAGTCAGTGTGATGTTGAAGTCTCTCACTATTATTGTGTGGCTGTCAAAGTCTTTTCTTAGATCTAGAAGTAATTTTTTTGTTTGTTTGTTTGTTTGTTTGTTTTTTGAGACAGAGTCTCACTCTGTCGCCCAGGCTGGAGTGCAGTGGCGCGATCTTGGCTCACTGCAAGCTCCGTGTCCCGGGTTCACGCCATTCTCCTGCCTCAGCTGCCCTAGAGGTAATCGTTTTATGTATCTGGGTGCTTCAATGTTGGGTGCATATATATTCAGAGCAGATAAGTCTTATTTTTTGAATTGAACCATTTATCATTATGTAATGCACTACTTGTCTGCTTTTATTACTGTCAGTTTGAAGTCTATTTTATCTGTTACAAGAATACTGACCCTTACTCTTTTTTCTTTTCCATTTGAGTGATAGATCTCTCTCCATTTCTTTACTTTAAGCCTATAGCTCTCATTACATGTGAAATGGGCCTCTTGCAGTAGCAGAAAGAAGGGAAAGTTCTAAAAAATTATAAAATGTTATATCTATATATTGAAAAAATGGACTTTTATTTGATGAAAAAGATGAATACAAAAGAGTATTTTAAAGAATTTCATTAATTTTGGAAGAGATTACAAAAACAAAATAGATTGTTTTAAAAAGCTGTGAAATTTTGAATGTTTTGCAATTCTCATGTTTATGACGATTTATTAAATTAGAAAATCATCTTTAAAAAACTCTAGTGGTATGTTTTATCAAAGAACAAGCAGTATCTCCTAAAAATCTATTATATTCTGAATTAAATACTTTACTTTTCTTAGAGTAACCAGGAGGAAGGTTATGGGGTTGTGGAAAGACATAGAGTAGCCAAGATAATTGGCCTTCAAATGTCATCTTTTCTAAAGCTATCTATCTATCCATTTATCTACTATGTATCTATATGTATGTGTGTGTGTGTGTATACATATATATATATATATGTATACACACAGAGTCCATCCTCATTATCTGTAGATTCTGTATTTGTGAAATTGCCTACTCACTAACATTTGTAACCTCAAAATTAACACCTGGGGCATTTTCATAGTTATGGACATACACACAGTGGCAAAAAATTTAGTGCCCGGCAGCACATGTTCCCAGCCAAGGTCAAACAAGGTGACATTCTGCCATTTGTTTCAGCTCTCATACTGCAAAAACATTTCCTTTTCATGATCTGCTTATTGCCAAGTTTTTTTTTTGTTTTTTGTTTTTGTATTTTCTGGGATTTTTTGTAGTTTATTTCACTGTTAAAAATGTGCCCCAAGCATTGTGCTGAAGTGCTGTCTAGTGTTCCTACTTGAAAGAAGGTTGTGATGTCCCTTTCACAGAAAACAACAACGGCAACTGTTAGATAAGCTTCCTTCAGGCATGAGCTATAGTGTTGTTGGTGCTAAGTTCAATGTTAATGAATCAATAATGTGGGCAAGGGGAAATTCATGATTTGTATATTGGGTCACTCTGGAAAGTACCAAAGTAACATCTATAGTGAATGATGAAACTATGATAAAGGTAGAAAAACTGCTAAATTTGTGAACTCGAGATTGCATCTGATTTTTAAAAACTTACTGGATAGCACTGCTGTGAGGTTGAAAACAGATGTCTGATCATGTTACTCAAAGTCAGGAAAATGTAAGACCCTTTACATCTAGAGATTTATTATAAATTAATACTGCATATAATTAGTGTAAGAAATATGTATTAAATAAAATGGATTTACATGGAAACACGCATAAAATAAGGTTATGTATTGATAAGCTGAGAGAAATACTGTGACCCGAGGTTCACGGGAATTTAACCCTGCATTTTCCCAATGAGCAATGGCTTTGTATTTACTAATTGAGTGTTTATGGTGACTTTGTAATACAAAACTACTCTGAATAAAGGGAATTAACTGTGTACAATACGTACTTTTACTCAGAGGGTCAATTTCATGACTTTATTGAGAGTCCAGTATGTGAATAAATAATGTTAAGAATTGATATTTGCATTATGTTTCCCATGTTAAAAACCTGAAGTGTTTTCATGTATATTATATTCAGGGAGCCAGGATTTTATTGATTTGAAAATGTTGTTTCAATAGCAATAGCTTTGATATATGTATATCGAGCAGAAATTCTATTAATAATTTCAAAGTACCCACAGTAGTGTTTTTTGACTATAATCAGGACTCCTAACAACAACAATTAGAATGAAAAAACAAAGCATACTGATGTTCTTCAGGGACACAGTATGATTGACAGAGTCAAAAATAATTACAATTAATGAGGGAAAATTGTCACAGGAAATCTGAATTTTTCTTTAGTGAATTTTACATTCTCACAATGTTTCGTTTTTCAGCCATCATGACTTTTGGTTTGTAGTAAAGAGGTCAAGTATTTAAAGATCTCCTACTGGTTAAGCTGCTCTAAAGTTCCCTTGGTAGATCTACTATTTTGACACTCAAATTGTCTCAGTTATAAACTCTGACATTCTCATTGGCAATTATCAGCCGCTATTGTGTGTGTGTGTGACAAATGACATTAATTTTAGCTTAAATATATTTATGATTGTAATTAATTTATATTATGTAAATTAATATTAATGTATTATTAAATAATCTATCAATTAGTAATTTAATTCTAAAATTTTATATATTTTAAGTATTTCATTTTAATACTTCTTATACAGATGAATGTGTTCCTTTGATTTTGGTTCATGTACCTTTCTATTTTCTTTCCTAATGTTATGGTAGTGGGGACATTATTGATGGAGCAACCTTAGGCTGTCTTAAGATTTAATTATTTTACAGATTTTTCTAGCAAGGAGCAAAATTAGGCTGCTTTTCCTGATGTCTAAGAATTCCTTCCCTGGGTTTCCAAAATAGACGTCACATGAATTAAACCTTATGTTGAAAACTGATAAGATTTTTCAGAAAACCAGATAGATTTCAAGTTTTCAAAATATTGAAAGAATGAGTAGAGTGCTGCTTAGTTCTGCAATTACTGATATGTTTTACAAATGTTATGATAGAAAGACTTGGCCTATTGATTCAACTTTTAATTTATTACTCAGTAATTACAGTTGTGAATAGAGTCCCAAAATAATAATATTAGGGAGAGCATTTATTTGTGTATTGCCAAAAGAAACTATTTTACCTCTATATGCTTTTCAGTTCAGTTTTTCCTAACATTCTGTGAAAGGTTTAGTGAACAAAATTGCATTATTTATCCAGTGCTTCTTTAAACTTTTTGGTTTTTTAGGCAGTAAAAAAGCAGAATATATATTTTTTTCAGGAATCATAGTTTATTTTCTATAAAAAAGGTAAAAATGCTCTAGTTAATCAGTTTAAAGATGCATATGTTTGCAACAGTTTCCATCTCCAAAATTGGAATGTTTGATTATAAATGATATATTATACTTTAATTGGTAAAGTTTCATCTCTTAGTAATACGTAAAATAATGGTGTGTCTTATAATTGATGGCTTATTGGTTTTGATGAAATAAACCTCATTTTTGACATATTTTTTCATAGGGGGGAATAATGCTTTTTTTGTTTTGTTTCGTTTTGTTTTTCGAGACGGAGTCTTGCTCTGTCACCCAGGCTGGAGTACAGTGGCGCTATCTGGGCTCACTGCAAGCTCCACCTCCTGGTTTCACGCCATTCTCCTGCCTCAGCCTCCCAAGTAGCTGGGACTACAGGCGCCCGCCACCATGCCTGGCTAATTTTTTGTATTTTTAGTAGAGACGGGGTTTCACTGTGTTAGCCAGGATGGTCTCGATCTCCTGACCTCGTGATCTGCTCGCCTCAGCCTCCCAAAGTGCTGGGATTACAGGTGTGAGCCACCACGCCCAGCCTGCTACTTTTTACTTGATGTGAACACTTCCTATTGTTGAGATTCTGTTTGCCATGCAGTCACTGAAATTTCTCAAGGTCTTGATTTTCAAAGGGAGTTTTGCAATTAAGCTCTCAGACTATCAAAGCCAACAGTGGGCATTTCCCTCATTCAATTTCTGTGGATATATGTGAAAACATAGCCAAAGATATTATTAAATATCCACAGAAATTATTAAAACCACTACATTTAAATTTATTAAAATATAAATATTAACGAATGTCACCAGTTTTTAGATTACCAACCAAAAATCTGAAGTACCCACCATATAATTACTTCAATTCAGTTTTACTTATTTGCATATCTTTATATCAAGCCTTAAATGATTTCATCAAAGCAAATAAAATAATTTATTAAAATGTGGTGATTAGGATAATGTAACATCTATTTTACTTGGAAGATCGGTAATAAATGTCAATGACTTTAAAAGTTTTAAGTATCTTCTCTTTCTTAAATATTAGAGAAAAGATTGAGCAGAATGACAGTTAAGCCTTAGATTTTGTGTAAATGCCTACCTGATGCAGAGTAAACCATTTTCACCTATGCTTCCATCCTTTGTTAAGTTAGGAAAAATAACATTTTTCACAGGAATTTACCAAGCTTTCCTTGAGATGAAATAGTATTATGAACAGAGCAGGTACTCAATAAATATTTTGGAATGAGAGAATAAAGAATTGTAAGAGACCTAACGTTCTATGAATTTTTAAAAATATTATTGCCAGTTAGCTTGAAAATATATGACAGCAGACAACTTAAATTCAAATTACTAGAAGAGAATAACAATATATTTATATCATTATTTATACTTCAATATGTATTTACATTTATATTCTTTTGTATTTAGCAGTCATTAAAACATTACATACATGTATATATATGCACATATATATTTGAATATGCACACATATGTATATCTTCGTTTAATACTTTGCCAGTGGTTGCTACCAATGAGAACATGCTCTTGGGTTTGATAATCAGTTAATGATATAAAATGTACATCGTATGAGAATAATGTAAATTTTTCGAAAAGCCAGTGAAAACATTTATGATATCTCCTTTCTTGTCCTTAAGCCAAACACAGCCTATCTCTAAGGTAGTACAAAAGGATATCACACAATTGGCTAGAGAAAAGACTAATATAATTCTTCTTCTAAGAAAGCCTGAATTTAAACACTGAAAAAATGCAAGAAGTATTATAAAAGAATGAGAGAGTAGTGACTGAGAGTTTAGGATTCAATAAAGTACACATCACAATGAAACTTTACTGAAAATGGTTTAAAGTAAAGGACACACGGAGTAAGTAATTGAGTAGATGAATTGAAATATTACTGAGATATAAGATGTCACACCTAGGTAGAGTTTATTTTCTTGTTTTCTAGAAACCCCTTAATCCACCTCGTTTCCTTCTGACCACTATTTCTTGCCACTTCAGTGAATGGAGTTCAGAATGTTGTAGATTTCAGGTCTTGCAAAGGAAAACAAAATTGCTCAATTAGACTCTTGAGAAAGGCTTCATTTGTCATTGTGAATTACTTTGGTCGTTGGCTACTCTTAAGGAGGAAAAAGGAAAGGGAATGAGGGATCATACTCTGTGAACAGGTCAGATTAAACTAGCTAGAAGGGTTCATAGTGTCATATATATTGTTAAAAAAAAAAAAAGAAAAAGAAAAAGAGAGAAAGAATCTTTGATAGCCGATAACTTAATTATCTGCCACTATCAGTTTGGAAGGGCTTTTAAACATGTCCAAAATGTCTACCAAATTTTCAACAGGCGTGACAGCAGATTTTTAAGTAAGAATAAAAATGCAGCAATCTTTCTAGAATAAAACCCTGACAGACTATGATTAATTACCTTATTATAGTTGCTCACATGACAAATGTACTTGATCACTGTTTCTTCCTGGGAATAGCTGAGCTTATCCAGAGGCAAAAGTTGAAAGGAAATGAGAGCTAACTAGTAATCTTAAGTGTAATACATCAGCATTTCTATAAAAGTATTCAAGAAAACCTTATCAATTACTGTTTATGTCAACAGAAAGTATTTCTTCTATTCCCTCATGATATAACCTTTTTTTTTTGAGGATTTATTTAAGTGATATAGATCCCTTTTTAAAAGATTGTGAAAGAAAAATTGTAAACGATTGTAAAAGAAAAAAAGATTTTTCTTTTACAAGTTCTGTAAGGTATCCAGCTTTAAAAAAGATCCTCAGGTAGGTTCCCACCCTAAGTTTTAGTTGAAATGGTAGCCACACATACTTACATATACTCCTAACATAAAGTTTTACTTATTCAAATATTTTTATATGAAGAAATGACAATTCAGAAAAATAGTGGAATTAAGAAAACTCAGTGGATGGTAAAAATGTTTAACTACTGAGTAAAACATTTCTCAACAAGTTTATTTAAAGAAATACTTATTTTGATTTCTGAATTTCTATCATTTCATTTCTGGATTTGCATAAGCATGCTTCTGTTGGAAAATATGCTCAGGAAGTCAAATGCATTGACAAAACATTTATATTGATTTTTATTCCACTGTTTAAGGATGAATTGTAAGTAAGTCTCCTGGGTTTCATAATTTTAAATAATGCATGTATAAAGCTAAGGATTTTGGTCATTACTTAGAAATTTAATGGTAGGTTAGGTTGCATTGTTTTGCATTATTTTTCTTTATTTGAATGTAACACAATCTAGATCATGCTGGATCATTCTTTTATTATTTCTTTGAAGAATTGTGTTTCCTGAGTAGGTTGAGTGTTTTATAGACAACACATTAATAGTCAAATACTTCTGAATTGTCAACACCATATTGTATATTTCTTTATATACCAATTTGGATAACTGGAGTTAATGAGGCCAAATGATGAAAACTAGTGTGTTATGTTCAGATAGTACATGATGTAGGGAGATCCAGCTATGAAACTATCACTTCAAAGCGGTCAATACAGATGCTCAATGAAGCTTAGTTTTTGAAATATTATGTACCTAAGAAACACAATGAATGACTGTGCTGAGTGAATTTTACAAACCTATAGTCTTTTCTGCATTTCATTAATTTTCTTAGAGTATACTGTGTTAAGGCAGAATGTATTACGTGTCAATAACAAGTGTCTAGTAATTTTTGAAGTGTGGATTGTGATCCATTAGTGAATTACCTTAACAGTTCAGATGTTTATGACAAGAATCAAACATAGAGAATAGAAAATATTGTGTCCGGAATTGGTGGGTTCTTAGTTTCACTGACTTAAAAAATGAAGCCGCTGACCCTCGCGGTGAGTGTTACAGCTCTTAAGGTGGCGTGTCCGGAGTTTGTTCCTTCCGATGTTCAGATGTGTTCGGAGTTTCTTCCTTCTGGTGGGTTCGTGGTCTCGCTGGCTCAGGAGTGAAGTTGCGGACCTTCGCGGTGTTGCAGCTCATAAAGGCAGTGTGGACCCAAAGAGTGAGCAGCGGCAAGATTTATTGCAAATAGCGAAAGAACAAAGCCTCCACACTGCGTAAGGGGACCCGACCGGGTTGCCACCACTGGCTCGGGCAGCCTGCTTTTATTGTCTTATCTGGCCCCACCCACATCCTGCTGATTGGTAGAGCCGAGTGGTCTGTTTTGACAGGGCGCTGATTGGTGCGTTTACAATCCCTGAGCTAGACACAAAGGTTCTCCACGTCCCCACCAGACTCAGGAGCCCAGCTGGCTTCACCCAGTGGATCCGGCACCGGGGCTGCAGGTGGAGCTGCCTGCCAATCCCGCGCCCTGCGCCCGCACTCCTCAGCCCTTGGGTGGTCGATGGGACTGGGCGCGGTGGAGCAGGGGGCGGCGCTCGTTGCGGAGGCTCGGGCCGCACAGGAGCGCAGGGAGGGGGTGGGAGGCTCAGGCATGGCGGGCTGCAGGTCCCGAGCCCTGCCCCGCGGGAAGGCAGCTAAGGCCCGGCGAGAAATCGAGCGCAGCGCCGGTGGGCCGGCACTGCTGGGGGACCCAGTACACCCTCCGCAGCCGTTGGCCCGGGTGCTAAGTCCCTCATTGCCCGGGGCCGGCAGGGCCGGCCGGCTGTTCCCACTGCGGGGCCCGCCAAGCCCACGGCCACCCAGAACTCCAACTGGCCGGGAAGAGCCGCGCGCAGCCCCGGTTCCCGCTCGCGCCTCTCCCTCTACACCTCCCCGCAAGCTGAGGGAGCCGGCTCCGGCCTCGGCCAGCCCAGAAAAGGGGCTCCCACAGGGCAGCCGCGGGCTGAAGGGCTCCTCAAGTGCCGCCAAAGTGGGAGCCCAGGCAGAGGAGGCGCCGAGAGCGAGCGAGGGCTCTGAGGACTGCCAGCACGCTGTCACCTCTCACTATCACAAGTGTAAGAAAGGTTATTGTTTTATGTAACTTGTGTTTCAGTTCAATATATATGCGTATATTCATATATACAAATGTGCTTACAGGATCACATTACACAGTGCATTTCTTTCCTCTGGGGTGTAGCCAAAGACTGAAAATCTAGGACGGGAATCACTGATTAACAAAGTAGCAGCAGATAAACTGAGCCCACATTTGAGACCTTAGGTAAAGTTTTCCTCTCTGCTGTTCATCAGAACCACCTGTGGAGGTTTTGAAACATACCGAAGAATGTCTCTGATTATACCAATTAAATCCCAAACACTTGGTGTGGGATAATATTAATGTGTTTTGTTTTTGATTTAAAGCTCTCCAGGCAGTTAGGGTATGCAACTAAGTCACAGAACCTTTGTCATAAAGTAGCCATCATATGTTAGAGATATATTACATTCTATGATTACACAAACTTTTATCTGTGTACCAGTCAATGACAGGAGTATCATAAAGACAAGTAGTACAATTAATTGATCAAGAGTGTTGTAAGCATTGGAAACATTAAGAATGCAGTAATTGATTTTCCATCTTCTTTGAATTAAACATATGTTAGCTCTAGTCAAACAGCAATGAAACATGTTTGGTATTTTTGCTTTCGGTTATTGTTTTTAGGTTTTTTTGGTATGTTAATTCATAATTTCATCTTTAATTTTTTTTTTTGCTATAGGTCAAGTTTTCCTTTATCTGACATGTCCACAATTCTTACAGTCTCTTCTTCTTTTTTAAAATAGTCAAATCTGATCCTTTTGTTTGATAAGGCAAAAGACAATTAAAACTTGCATTATAATACTACTACAATTTCTACTATCAGCACCAGGGTGTACAGAGGAGTAAACTATTTCCCCTGCATTATTTTCATCATCATTATTTGGTGCCTATTGTTTTGTGCATCAGGTAGTTACATTGTGGAGATAAGGGCAGCATATACAAAGTAAACAAGTAGATTTGGACTTCAGTGTTCTTTTTCACTTTGTGTTGTTTGTTTTGTTCTGCTTAATTTAGCTGCTCTTTAGCTTGTAACTCTCAAAGTCAGTGGAAAGTCAAAGTCAGAGAAGATCTAAATGATATAAACAAGTTTGACCAGCCCCAGTGATGTGTATAAGTTTGACATCTATTTAGAATGTATGAATTGGACCAGGACATGCAACATTAACTTTCCAGCCTTATTCCTGATAGTTTTCAATAACATGTTAAAATTCAGCAGCATGTGTTGAAATATAAAATGAACGCAGCATAAATTTAAAATGAAATAATTTCGAAGTTTGTATTTTAATTACACAAAAGTCTTCTGATTTTTTTAAATTTTTTTAATAGCCAGGGTATCACTATGTTGCCCAGGCTGGACTCCAACTCCTGAGCTCAAGTAGATCCTCCTGCCTTAGCCTCCCAAAAACCTAGGACTACAGGCACACACCATACCCCATGGCTTCTGCTATTTACTCCTCAGTCTGTTTGGCCTTTGTGTTTTTGGATTCATGTTAATTATTTTTAACTGATATATACTTCATGAAAGATGAAATACTGGCATGGTAATTTCAATAATTTTTGCACTACAATTCCTCTCTTTTATTAAAAGTAAAATTATCATTATAGAATTAACTACCAAAAATACAGTGTTTTGCCCAACATTTTAAATGTTACAGTCCCAAGAATAAATATGCTAACACTTAAGTTATTTACTTTAAATCACTATGCTACAGAATAATTTATCTAAAACAAGGTTTTTAAGTATGAAAAACATTAATTATGATAATAAAATAAATGTGTGAAGGTAACCAGGAGAATGTGTTTCCAAGTTTGTATTTAAATTCAGCTATGCAGATATATAATATTTGTAAACTTATTTCTGTGAAAAAAAATCCACATGTACTTATTATTTTAAGAAAGGTTTTTGCCCTGTCACCCAGTGTGTATATATATATATATATATTTTTTTTTTTTTTTTTTTTTTTGAGACACAGTCTTTCTCTGTCACCTAGGCTGGAGTGCAGTGGTGCGATCTCGGCTCACTGCAACCTCCACCTCCCTCCTATGTTCAAACGATTCTCCTGTCTCAGCCTCCCAAGTAGCTGGGACTATAGGCGTGCACCACCATGCCTGGCTAATTTTTTGTATTTTTAGTAGAGATGGGGTTTCACCATGTTGGTCAGGCTGGTCTTAAACTCCTGATCTCAAGTGATCCGCCCGCCTCAGCCTCCCAAAGTGCTGGAATTACAGGCGTGAGCCACCGTGCCCGGCCTTTTTAAATGACAACAAAAAAATACATTATATCTTTGCTATGAAACATTATTTATATCCAAACATTATTTGAAATCCATATGATCTGTCACTTTGCAGTTTAGCTCCTCCATTAGGCAATCATTTCTTCAAGGAATATAATCTTAGTTAACACATATTTGTCTTCATAACTCTAGGGCCCTCCATGGTGTTTAAATGAGAGAGTGAAAGAAAGAAGAATTTAAACTTTTGTGCTCCTCAGCAGTATTATATTTAAGGATTTTTACATATCAATATTTTCTCATGCTCTCAAAATGTATCAAAGAAAGTTAATAAGCATATCTGTTTCTGGGGGATAATTTAACCAATTTTACACTTATGGCAGCATCTAGGTATGCAATTACAAATAAAATTTTCTTGCACTTTTTAAAAGTGCAGTTACTGTTTACCTGAGTTGTAAGAACTATAGATATCTGATGAATTTTGCCTTGGGTATGCATTTTTGCTTATTTTGGCACAGTAGTGAGTCTCCTTATCAATAGTAATGATTTCTTACATTTCTCAACATGTCCCAGTGGAAAGATCTTTGAAGATTATCTATTCCGACTGCCTTCAATATATAGATCAGGAAAGAAAGTACAAAGAGGTGAAATCTTGGACTTCCCTGCATGGACTTTCCTATTTCGCTTCAGAAATAGGCCTCCATGAGCACATATTGTTTTCTGTATTATATCCTTTGGCTTTTTATGACCTACTATTTCACCTGATAACCACAATATTATTGTTTGACAAATTACATATTATTAGACATTTCCCCCCCAAAATAACCTATCCCAGTAGTCAGCAAACTATGACTTTGTAAAAATAGTTTCCTAGTCTCTGTCTTATACTATGATCTAAATAATGTGTATCCTATGAAGAGACAGTTTAGCTATGCATACAAGTTTGTTGCTAAACCTTGTGCAGAAACAGAGACTACACTTTAAAAAGGCAAACACTTTTTCTACTTCCAGCTACTTGGATGTTGGACCTGAGAGGGGTTAGGGTGACAGTAAAGCCTCAATTAAAGTGAAAAAGAATGGGTTCTGGAATAAAAGAACTCAAAGGGCAAAATAAAATATGAGAAATGCTTTTGGCTAGAAAATTAGTATCTCCTTATCTGAGAAGAGAAGTCCAGTGGGAATCAGGTAAATGTATAAAGGAAAATTATTTGGTCTTGTTTTAAGTTTAATAATGAATAAGCCCAGTAGTTTAGGACTTTAGAGATTTTAAAACCTGAGTGCAAAGTGGGAAAAGAACAGAGTGAATTTTCTGAGTGAAAACGAAGAGCCTCATCCTGAAAGGATCTGTGTGTGTGTGTGTGTGTGTATCGAGGGTGTACGCGCCCATGTTTACCAGAAACAGAGGCTGGTGATCAATGTCCATCGTGAAGCCAAAATATTTTTATTTAAATTTTAGCACTAAATGTGCATATGTCACAAGAATTCTGTGAATATATTAAATCATATTTTAATTGATGTTTTCGTGAAGAATGTGTTGCTTTTGAAAGAAAGAAAAAGGAATGATGATCTCCAAAGTAACCTGAAAAGACTGTTGAACTAGAGATCAAGAGCTATGGGACGCTAACCAAATCTCTAGACTTCAGCATTTCACATTTAAAACATGAGAGCTGAACTGAAACATACCTAAGTTCTTCCCAATCTTAAATGCTTATATCCAAGCATCCAAAAGCTGGGGGCAGTAGCAGGAGGAGGGTGGTGGCAGTTATAAATAAACTGTAGTAGGGGAAAGTAGAAATTGTTTCTACTTTTGACACAGGGTTTCTATAAGAACCAGCCAGCACATCATGTTGGAAACATAATCCCTGATGATATCACTATCACCATCATAGTCCAAACAATATTGCAATTTATATCCTGGTAGGCTACTGTGGTCTGGTTAGGAAATTGATATACTATTTAGCTTTCTCCAGTGACTGCATTTCAAAAAAATAGGTATACACACAATTAAATGACATGTTTAACAGATTCAAGTTACATTAACTGTTTTTAGCTTTTTAAATATTATACCTCATGTCTGTAATATAAATTTAATTATGGTTTCCATCCATGAGGGCAGTGATGGTGTACGTGACATTAAAAGTGACGGTTTGTTAGCAATATCATATTTTACAGAAAAGCATTGTGAGATGTGTGACAATAATAAATAGTTATATCAAAAATGAATTAAAACCAGTATATAAATAGGTTTCTGGTTTTAGGAAACAGCCTGGCACAGTTAAAATCATACTGCTTCCTGAACACAGTTTAGACAGTCAGACAATATTAAAACTAAATACTTTATCCATTTAATGTAGCACTCCAAAAAATATATATAGTATTTAGCTTATTATAAAATAATGGAAGAATCTTCTTATATTAAAATCTCACAGAGTGCCAATATTTGTATAATCATGGTAATAATAATTTAGAATATGCCCTCTCACAAGAATCTAGGACAGTCTACAAGTAATAAACAAAAAAAAAAAGCAATCTGGGCTCACTGCCCAGATTATCTCAAATATGTATAATGGAACAAAGAAAGAAAATAAATACGTATAAGCAAAATCACTCCATGAAGGAAGAAAAAATGGAATAGTAATTGGTCAAAATTGTGGTAGAAAATAATTATAGGGTGCTCATGAATCTCCTTTATAAGGAGCTATGTGTATCTAAGAATCTTTTTTTTTTTCCTGCTTTAGAATTCTTCAGAAGTCCCTTTGAGATAAATAGAAAAGAAACAAAGGAAGCTACCTGTACATCTACCATTTTACAACACAAGAAAACTGCAACCGACGTAAAATGTGCAAATCTGCCTTAACCATGTTAATTGGAAAATCAGCATATTCCAATTAGAAATTATTCCTCTCAAAACAGACATTATGTAAAATGAATTACATTTTTATTGGTAAATAGCAATTTGTTTTACATTCCGAAAATTGCCTAAAATTGCTCTCTAGTGTCCTATTGATGTGACGTTGCAGTTTATTGAACCACAAAACACTTTTGCTTTTTTCAGTTTTAATTTGTTTAATTTTAATAAAATTTTGTTTTGTTTGAGCTTTACCAAGTTAAATAACCAGTCAATAAAATAAACCAATATACCCTATGTATTCAATATTCAACTCTCTTAGATTTTATTGGATACTCACTTAACTACTGATTTTTTGTTTTCCTGGTGATTAGTTCAATTAGTCTTTCATTCATCTATTTATTTATTTTATAAAAACTATTGAGTTTCTACTTCATATGTAATACTGTGCTAGGTATTGTATTAAAATGATAAATATAATTCCTGGTCACAAGGCAATCAAAAAATAGTAGACAGTAAAAATAAATAATGTAATGAGGGTTCATAAGCTCTAGTTTTCAATATCCAATACAAAACGTAGATTTCCAAGGGTTATACCAGAGTAAGCAGTTCATGAGTGCATAGATGTAATTATATTGGAATTTTAAATGTAATTTCAAAACATTTATAACCCCAGTAAGGTACTCAACTAATATTTCACACGTTAGACCTTTTGAATGCGTACCCTCACACTTCAGTTGACGTAAACTACCCCTGTTTAAAAGCTCACCTCACCCCTAGGAAGGGATCAATATGCCCTATAGGTTTTGGCTACTTTCTCAAATTGGATATGGGTGGGAACACAGGAAAATATCCACTTGTAAGGATCATAAATGCTGTGTAAAACAGAACAATTTATTTAACTTTACCTCCTAATTTACTAGGATAGAAGAGTAAAATGTGACATTTCCAGTCTTACCACAGACCTGTACTTGTGCTTGTAATTTACAAACATCGTAATTCTTTATATACTTTATTATTTTCACTGCATTGTTACTGAACCTGATTCTAAACAGACCTGTTTTTTAAAATTTTTCAGGAAAGTAAATATGGATAATATGAATGATACTGTAGTAACACCAGAAATAATACATTTGTAATAAGGATGTTTCTTTTTTTTTTTTTTTTTTTAAAAAAAGTTAGTGCAGTTTATTTTATTTTTTATTTATTTATTTTTTTAGTACTGTTGCTTTTATTTGTTTGGGCTAAATTAATTATTAGTATGACAGTTACAAAATGTTCATTTTCTACTCCACTTTTTATGGGGTGGGGGGAGGGGGGAGGGATAGCATTGGGAGATATACCTAATGCTAGATGACGGGTAATAAGGATGTTTCTAAGCTCTTTTGGAAAGTAATACAATTCCACCGATATGTTTTATTTGATACATTGTATGCTGGTGGCAGGAAAGAACTGACAAAAATAGATGTCTTCAACTCAATAAAAACATATTTGCCACCAAGGCATCTATAAAGGTTCTTTTGACTATGCATTTTTGGAAACAACATTCCATTTGATTGTGTCACATCATAAAGATCTCCGGGGTGCAAAGGAAAATAGAGGTTGGAATGAGAATTGTGACTGTTATCCACCATGTCTCATTTTGTCCACTGCAAAATAGAAATAATATCCCTTAGAAACTAATGGCATGTTTTATTTCTTTCTGTTTTAGGTAAGCACATTAATCATTCCAGTGTAATCAGACTGCATCAAGGTAAAACAAGAAAAAGTGGTGAAATTATATCTTATAGCAATGCTCGATATATAAATATATATGTGGTTTTGAAAATAATGTTTAACATCAATGTTCTTTTTAAATTTTTTTCAACTCTCATTACATTCACAGGGTACATGTATGGGTTTGTTAGATGGGTGCACTGCATGATGCTGAAGTTTGGAGTATATTGATCCCCATCACCCAGGTAGTGAGCAGAGAGGCTAATAGGTAGTTTTTCAGCACTTTCTTCTCTTCCACTCTCCCTACTCTGGTAGTCCCCCATTATCTGTTGTTCCCATCTTTATGTCCATTTGTACCCAATGTTTAGCTCCCAAGCTCCCACTTATAAGTGAGAACAGGCTATATTTAGTTTTCTGTTCCTGCATTAATTCGCTTAGGATAATGGCCTCCAGCTGCAACAATGTTGCTGCAAAGGGAGTGATTTTGTTCTTTTTTATGGCTAAATAGTATTCCATGGTGTATGTGCATCACATTTTCTTTATCCAATAGACTGTTGATTTCATGTCTTTGTTATTGTGAGTAATGCCGCAATGACCACTATTCATTTTTGTGTTTGTTTTGTTATGACGTCAATTCAATAAACTCAATCTCTGCATTATATGGCATTTCTAAAATATTTATTAACTGCTAATGTTATTAAAGGATTTATTCTTAAAGTAAGAAATGCAAATTAGAATAAATTTTAAATGCAAAACTATTTTGTTAGCAATGTGCAAATTTATATTTTTGCAGCACATATTGCATCTAAAAATAAAATAAAAAAAGAAGTGATTTTCAAATACAAAAAGATACTTCATATACATATCGATTTTAAAGAATGAACAGTTTGTAAAGATCATACATACAACAGAAAAAATTGAGGACTATTAATAAATATTATTTATCATTCTGAAGATCAGTTATAAACATATAAGGAATAAACTTTTCTGCAAAAAAATGAATTAATCATTTCCCTAGGGAAAATATGGATTGTCTGTAAAATTCATAACATTGGTTTTTGTAAACTAAATTAAATTCTATTTTAACATGCTAGTTTTGCATTCACAACTTAGAGAAGAGGCCAAGTTTAATCATAGTTCTGAGGAAACACACGTTCCAATGCTTTCTAGAAATATGTGTAATATTTAAATTAATATATTCTAAAAAATATTTGTTCTGCTTCCAAAATAGAAGATTGCTTATAAGTCTTTTAAATTTAGCCTGCTTATTTGATGCTTAAGTTGGAGGCCAGGAGAATTCAAGTTTGTAGAAGCATATTCTATCCAGTACAGGCAGGCATTTTTAGAGATGCAAAACCAAAATTAGTTCTTTTTGCAACAAAGTCCTCAAATTGGTAGTTAAGGAACCTACATGGCTTTAGAATTTTGTACTCTTGAGTCCTGCAATGCGGAAAGGGAAGGCAAAGGCTCATTATCTCAGAAAAAAAGGACAAAGTATTTTAATTAATCAAGACCCATCATCATTCATTTATAATGGTTTGATAGTAAATAATAATTTACTTTTATTTTGATGATTATACATTATGCCACATCTCTGGGGTCCTTTGTAGTAAATGGTCTAATAAAACACCATGAAAATGAAAAATATATGTATACGTGCTTTTACCCAAACAAATAAAAATGTAAACCAAAGAAATAAAATCCTCAACAGCAAAATATCCTTTGTCATATTATACATCAGCTTATTTTATTGGCTTTTGTCATTTTCCTTTAAATAAAGAGTAGAAAACACTTTTTTGGCATAAACTGTTAGTTGGATTCCAGTTAATTGATGCTTTACTTAATGTAAGCATTCTAGACTGCATGATATATGTTCCTTGTCCATTTGAGGCTATACTTTGAATGTAAATACCCAACATTATGAGTCTAAGATTGATAGTTATGTGATTTAGCAACATCTGTTGTTGTTTAATGTACTCCAAGCAGATGCTCTTCCTTGATATTTAACATACAATTTGACTTACTCTTATGATATAAACCCTTACCAGAAGAATGCTATTGTTATTTGAATATAGCTATTAGTATTAGCAATTGTATATGTCTTTGCTCAAACAAATGACTGTAGACTGGGTCAAGCATCATTAACTTCTATAAGAAAGGCAATGGGCAAACTGTTTGAATCACTTACTTCTTAGAATGACAGAATTCTTTCATGTGCCAGGGCATCTAGAGTCATTTTTTTCAATTAGCAATTTTTTTCTTTTAATGTTCTTGGAGGATTAATGAAAACACAGCAATATGAACTATCAGAATGATGTTCTTTTCTGTGTTTGTCATTGTGTTTTAAACCTGCCACATTACACAAAGAGTTGTAATGAGAATAATACCCGGAGACAGACACTACTGTTTATTTGATTCTCTATTCACGTTTCCTAATATGCCGCAAAACAATAAAAACCTACATAATTGTAACTGATCCCGTTGTTTCATGGTTTATGTGAGTACTCACAGGGATTTAGGATAAATATAAGAGTCATCATCCTGAGGATTAGAGAATTCTGATCAAGGTTTTACTGGGCAGAGAATATCTTTGAAATATAAGCAAAAATGTGTTTGTCCTAGGAAGGACATACAATATATATAATATCATAATAGAGATTGCATGCACTGTAACTCTAAGAAGACCTTGATGTCCTATAATGGGATATGCATCTGATTCCCCTTTTCTGAGAAAGTCTCTTATTCAGTGTTAACAATGCAATGATATCTTGTGACCTTTTCTATGCAAATATGAACAATTTGAGGCTATCACAATCTCTCATGCATTGCTCCTTAAAGGGACATTCTTAATTGCTGTTATAATCTCAATTTTATTTTAACTTCCATTGCCTATAATATCTTCCTTGAAGCTTGAAATTAACTTTTCTTTTTTCAACATTTTATCCTTTCCTATTTTGGTAAGCAATGATTTTACTTTTCCACCAAAGTTTTAGGGGGTTTCATTCAGCATAGACATGATTAATTCAATATGATAAAGTATATCTTTATTACTCTATTCTATTAATCACATTCACTGAAAGAGAAGCATGTCTTTCTTTTCTAATTATTTAGAAAGCAGCTTATCTAGTACTTACACCCCATTTCCAAATAGTGGGCAGAATCAAATTATAGAAACAAATATCATTTCTTACTTATTGTTTAACCTCTGGTTCAAGCACTGATTTAAGTTATTTATTTTTGTAAGGGTAGGGAATGGCTGTAAGTGTGTGGCGAATATAGTGCTCATTTTTGTTCCTATTTGATAGACCTCTTTCAGTGATTTCTTCTTAATTATTTAGAAAGACAAATGCATGACTCTAGGACACAATTCAGCTATGTTTTCTTTTTTGTGTGTGTGGCAGAGTCTCTCTCTGTTGTCCAGGCTGGACTGCAGTGGCCCAATCTCAGCTCACTGCGATCTCTGCCTCCCGGGTTCAAGCAATTCTCCTGCCTGGAGACTACAGGTGCGCACCACCATGCCTGCCTAAGTTTTATATTTTTAGTAGAGATGGGTTTTCGCCATGTTAGCCAGGCTGGTCTCGAACTCTTGGCCTCTAGGGATCCTCCCACCTCAGTCTCCCAAAGTGCTCAGATTACAGGCGTGGGCCACCACGTCCAGCCTCAGCTGTTTTTCTTAAACTAAGAATCAACTTTGGTTTCCAATAACATGTTCTTCATTTCTTTCTCAGACTTCAGCAAATGCATCTTTAACATTCATATTCTTAACCAATATTTCGTTTAAAACAATGTAGGCTTTTTTTTTTTAATCAAATCCCAAAGTTACTTCTACATTTGTATTTGTTACATCAGCTGACCACTGCCAGGTAACCACATCTTATTGTTTATATGAGCAAAACTGTTTTCTTTCACAGTTCTGGGAGCCGGAAGTCTGAAATTAGTTTCACCTGGGAAAAATTAGTGTTCGTGGGGCTAGGCTTCCTCTGGAGTTTTAAGGGAGGAATCTGTTCCTTGCCCCTCCCAACTTGCGGTGGCTGCTGGCATTCCCTGGCTTATGGCCCCATCACTTCAGTCTCTGCCTCCATGGTCACTTTGCCTCCTCCTTTTTTCGTGGTCTCCCTCTTCCACACTCTCATTAAGGACATTGTAATGGCATTTAAGGCCGACCCAGATAATCTGGGATAATCTCTTCATCTCAAGATCTTCAATGTAGTCACCTCAGCAAAGACTTTTTTTCTTATAAAATAACATTTACAGGTTTCAGGAATTAAGATTGGACGTCTTCACAGAACATTTTTCCAGCCTACTACCAGAGCCATTTTAGAATTCTGCCTACCATATTCCTGAAAAAAGAAAGCTATACTATATTTTTCAGAGTACTTCAGGACTAGTCATATTTGTTTTATTAATTCCCTTTAATCATGGAATATAGTATAATGTAAATAATTATAAATATATGTATAATAGAGCATTACACAAATAGTCTAGTTTAGGCATAGCAGACATTTGTCATTACTTTCATCTCTAATTCATTTCAAGTCCACATTCTCACTTGTTTGGAAATGATGGCAGTAGGGAGGAAGTAGCACAAGCACCCTGTTTTTGCCTTTCTTAGACAACTATAGCTATAATAGATATTTGATAATCCTTTACAAAGTAAAGAATACAAAATAAATATGTAGTTGAGCGATATATTTCCCTCGAAGTCATACTTAATTTTTTTTCTTTTTAATCTTATTTCTTTTGTAAAATCATATTGATTTTATTCTCAGCCAATTACTCAATTATATCATCATAGCAGTCATAAGTCAATATTTGTATTATAGAACCTGGTTCCTCCACTAACTACATCTGTGGCTTAGTTTCTTTTGTTTATATTGGAATAATACTTACCCAACATACTCATTGTAAAAATCCAATATCGTATGACTTCTATTTTACTAGTGTAATGAAACATTTTTGTCATTTTTACCTGACTCATTATAATATTAATAAACATGACACCAACTTTTTACATGTTTTAGCAAGTGAAGTTTTAAGAAGAGCTTGGACTGTAAGCGAATGACTACAATGCAGTATAAACACCGAAGTGGCATTGAGTTAGTTATAAAGTTAAAGTAAACCCACAGCTACACTGATTTTCTATTTGGAAGAAATAGTGAATACTTTGGGAAAGTTCCTGGTACTATTTTAAATATATGAATACAAGTTAGAGAAAGCAATCCTGTAGAGGTTTTATTTTATCTTTATACCCATTGAATTTGGAAGGAGATTGCATGATGAGAAAAGATTCCACTTCACTGAGTAAAAAGTGTGAAATATGTTGCAAAACAATGTGTATTTTTATTAACAATTAACATTAATTTTCTCAATCAGATGCACTAAAATCTACCAACAGTACTGTTGTCCCTGGAGACTTTTATAAAATATCAGTATGTTAATTCATTTTAATTTCATATGCATAATATGCTTATTGTTTATGATTGATTAAAGGACATTGTTACAGAGGTAAACTTCAACTCTTTCGTTTAGAACTCAAAGTGAACAATATCATCTGTGAATTATTTACATATGTAATTCACAAGGATTTTCATAAGAAGTCTCCTTTTAAAAAAAGTAGCATACAGATTATTATATATTGTTTATTGAAAATTGTCATGTATACAAAATATTTATTATATTTAGTATATAAGTAACACAAATGTAAAGAAAACATTTTCTCACTGATCAAAATATTTTGATTTCTGCATATATATCTAAATATATTAATATTTTAGTCCATGTGCACAATGCTAATTCTGAATTTTTATAACTACTAAGAAGGAAAATAATGTTTTAAGCACTTACTCTGTGCCATGTACTGTGATACAGAAACTTTATTTGCATTACGTCAATGCATTCTTGCAATTATATTTTTAGGAAGAAAAAATATTGCCACTTTCCTACTTGAGTCATAGCTGTAGGAAACTGACTATTTGGATGTTTACATAGATTCATCTTCTATTAGACACTTGTCAGTCATCTCTAGCTTATATCAGAGAGGAAAAAGTAATACAAATTTTTCTGGTTGCCTTAAGAAATTTATTTAAAGAAACACATTAATTAAAAAAATGAAAGTAAACCTGGGCAAATTTGAACTAGCTATTTTTGGACATGCATGTTTTTAAGTAATAACTGAGTTTAATTCCAAATTATTGCAGATTAAGGGGTGGATTGTATTGTTTTTCATGGTGGAGAAGTTTTTGGAATGGCTTCTTAGTATACTAAACTGTGATAATCAAGATAGCTTGAGTATGGCCAGTTTCCAGTGAGAATTTATGCTACTCCATAAAACAAAATGTGGTACAACATAACTTACCTACAAAAATGAGTATTGCTATGAAGTTACATGATACACCATCTGATTTCCTGTGTAAACTCATAAAATTATTCAGTGATCTACTTTTCTTAATTTGTCTTCAGCAAAGTAAAAATGAACGCAATTGTTTAGAGAAAGCCTATGTAAATCCACTTTTCCTCAAAAATGAAAATCTAGGAATAAAGCAGCTATTTTAGAACAGATTTCTGTGATTGTTTGCATTCTCAGCTCAACTTTGGATATGCCACAGTAATATATTTTTATTATTTTCCTTGATTTTAGGCAAATCCATTATGTAACTGAATAAATGGCCTTTTTTTGAGAAGAAGGCCATTTATTTCCCCAGAAGAATTACATATCCATGTATGAAAGCTTCATACATCTAAGCTAACTATGTTTTTACACTCAGTGCTATCAGCTACTTATGGCTATACGCTTATTGATATCATTTGCATTTAAGTGAGATGATTAGGTCACTCTTTTATGTTTGCGTCTTTGTTTATTGAAACAGCACTGTTTAGGATTTGTTTGCTTTAATGATTGTAAGCATGTGATTCTCCCTGAAAGCAATTCTTTTCTGTAAATGAATATTTTGAAAATGAAAAGTAATTAAAGATTAACAAAAGTAAGCAAAATGTATTTTTAAAGCTCCTTAATTATTATTTAAGACACAATGGGCATTTAAGATAACCAATCTTCTGCAGAAAATTTTAAACCCTGTAGCTAATTTACATATTCAGTGAATTTATTGAATTCGTTCACATTTGACGGGTGAGGGAATTGTGGCAGAGAATTTAAGAGATTTATGGAAGGTCACTCAGAAAATCAGTGAGAGTCAAAAAGGACATGGAAAGCACTTTTTGTGTATTCTTGGTGGTGATACTCAGTAGCTGAAAATGAATGCTGCACTGAACCACACTTACTGATGGGATTCTGCCCTCTCCCTCAGAAATGAGAGTCCAGAGTGGTACCAGTTGCTTTTCTGGGGCGTGCTAGGTAGCAAATCATTTTCACAGGTCTCTGAGGGAATGCTTATGGGTTTGGGGAAATAACCCTCTAATGTCAAAGACAGTATTTATTTTTGCTTCCTTTGTATTTTTGTAGAAGTCTTAACTATTTCATCCCACTAATCTCTTCTCACTTCACTATTCTGTTCATTCATGCAGGTTTTACTTTCTGTTAGGTGATAGGCAGTATACATCACGATATTATCCATCCCCTTCCCTGTTTCCCTTCCCTTTAGTTTGTTCATTCACCTTGCCCAATTATACATTAATAATACATTAACGATTAACAATACTTTGAAAATAATCTGAAAATATTTCAAAACTTTTTCCTTTTCTGATAGTAATTCACCTTCTTTTTTCTGTTATATTTGAAGCCAGTTAATTAAATCATGTTTGTAGAAATGCTTCATGCAGTTTGTCCCACAAAGTCGATGTAAGATAAATGACAATTTCTGCCATTTCTTTATAGCATAGAGGTAATTCCATTAAATAAAGATCAGAAACTTAATATTGTAGTCAAATTGTGATGTAGCAAATATTGACATTTTTAAGCTACATATGGCAATTCATTGTCATTATTATTAGTATAAACAAGTCTGGACAATGCAAGTCTGGACAATGTAGTTCCAGAGAAACAGGTCATAGAACACGTATATTAACTGTTGTTGGATCCCATTCTGTTTCTCTGTTCTGTTCCACCAAGAAATCAAGAAGCTTGTGAATTTGCTGCCTGTTGTAGGAGCAATGAACATACTCATTTACTGACTCTCAAGTCTAAAATAGGAAGGGAGAAAGTATCAAGAAATACAAATCTGAGGAATTCGGGTTTACAGAGTGATAGAAAGACACAGGGCTGATAGCTCCTGTATCCCAAGCATCAGGAACTCTTGGAGAAAGAGAAGAGAGATCACAGATAACACCACGATTAGGGATTTAGTATGAGAAATGAAAGAAACACAATGTAATTTTATAGCCCAGCTACTACCAAGAAACAGGACCACATTATTTGTAGCCTACTTTTCCCAGAAAAAAGAAAAGAAAACTTGAGGAAACAGCAATAAATATTTCTTTTGATCAGACCCCCACACATTTGCTAGGTTAAATTTACATTAGTGTGTATATATTGCCTACAAGCTGTAAGCTACTTGAAGGTAACACAAGGCTTTGGGCAGATCCCCACACATCCTGATTTATTTCTTGCACTTGAAGCAGAGCATCTTGGCAATAGAAAGCCTTCAATATATGGTGAGTTAATAAGTGGCAAAACACATTTCTGTTTCAAATCTAATCAGAGATAAAGGAAGGAAGGCTGCTTCACAGAAGTTTGAGTTAGGAGTGTCTAGTTTGGATTCCCAGAGTCATCACTTGTGCATAAGCTAGAGCAAGATAAATGAATTATGCATATCTTTCTTCATTTGTAAAAATTGGTTAATAAACATAACTCAAGGCAATTTGAACAGGAAAATATAATTATATAAATAAAGGGCTTAAGTATATGTTAAACAATCAAAGTGATAACTGAAAATATTTGACTGTGTACAGGAAGACTCATGTAAATTTCCATTGGCAAGGAAAAGGGTTCCTTTTCCAAAATATGTATCTAATTGCTTGATATCTGAAATTTTTTTCTGGAGCTTCAATTACAACAATCCTCAGTAAAAAAAGAAAATAATAATAACTTATTGATAGTAGTGAGTCTCATTTATTATATAGGAAACTGATTTTATTATCTTCGATTTTATTTATTTTATTATCTTCGATTTTATTACTTTCTTTTTTACTGCAATACATTATTAAAGTATAGAACGATATGGGGTCTATAATGAAAAAGGTATGTCCATAGAGAGGAAAAATTGAATACGTGCATAAAACAAAGTTTTGTTGATCTATTTTAAATAGAAGTAAATTAGTAGGGATGCATTTGTACACTGTAGCCCAACAAAAAAACTGATCATTCATTGGTTGTCTAAATCAGAGATAAATTTAAAATATTGTTAATTATTTAGGGACAGACCTTGTGAATGTCAAGATGTACATATGCTTCCAAGTTATAAGGAAATCATCAAACACTGTGAAGATCATCCACAAGGAGCTCTACCTGTAATCAAACTAGGAATGTCTTGCCTTTGTGAGTTACCGTCCCCAAAATAAATTGACTAAAGTTTGATGAATTTTATGAGCCTTCCCAAAGAGACAGCTTTTTATTTCGTTGATTATCTTTGTTGTCCTGTTTTCTATTTTATTAATTTCCACACTGATCTTTATTATTCTATTTTTTGTGTATAATTTTTTCTTCTTTTTCTAGTTTCTTAATATGAATGATGTCATTGATTTGAGACCTTTCTTATGTTTTAATGAATGTACTCAGTGCTATAAGTCCATTCCAAAGTACTGGCATTTTACCCATTGTGACGCCTTGTTTTTCATTTGCATTTAGTTATATATATGTTTACTATTTAGTTTTCAATAGTTGGATATTACCAAAAAACTTTCTGCCATTGTTCAAAGAATAGACTTTATATGACTTGAATCTTTTTAAATTCAATAAAATTTGTTGTATGGCTTAGCACATGTTCTATCTTCATAAATGTTTTACAGGTACTTGGAAAGAATGTGTAATCTACTGCTGTTGGATGGCATATTCCCAAAATTTTGATTACATTAGTTGATAAGGTTGCTCAAGTCTACTATATTTTTACTGATGTTATCTTAATTTGTTCTGTCAATTATTGGCAAAGGAGTTTTAAATTTTCAGACTGTGATTATGGATTTGTCTATTCCTCCTTAGAGTTCCATTAGTTTTGCTTTATGTATTTGAGCTTACACTCAGTACACATGCTCAATATTACATGTGTAAATGCTTAGTATTTTTATGTCCTCCTGATGAACTGATACCTGCATTAAGAGCTTATATTCTTCATTCATGGTAGTATTTATTGTTCTGAAACCTATTTTGCCTGATATTGATATAGTTACTTCATGTTTCTTTCTTTGGGAGGGGGACATCACACATCAGGGCCTGCCAGGTGGTAGGGGGCTAGGGGAGGGACAGCATTAGGAGAAATACATAATGTAGATGACGGGTTGATGGGTGCGGCAAACCACAATGGCACCTGTACACCTAGGTAACAAACCTGCATGTTCTGCACGTGTATCCCAGAACTTAAAGTATAATAAAAAATTAAAAAATAAAACATAAAGTTTTACATATTAAAATAGTTTTAGATTTACAGAAAAAATTCAAAGATTGAATGGAGAATCCTCATGTATTCCGCATCCAATTTCTTCTGTTATTTACAGCTACCATTAATATGTCACATCTCTATCAATAAACCAATCATGCTAGGTTATTTTTAACTAAAGCCCATGCTATATTCAGATCTTTAGTTTTAATCTAGTGCTATTTTCCTGTTCCAGAATGACAACCAAGATGCTAACATTATATTTAGTAGTCATATGTCCTCAGGTTATTCTTGGTTGTGACTATTTCCAGCTTTCTTCTATTAGTGGTAGTGTGCTGTGTCTTAGTTTATCCTATTTGTGTCTTTATAGTTGAAATATGTTTCTTGAAGGCAGTATATAGTTAGGTCCTGATTTTTATCAATGTGATAATCATTGTCTCTTAACTAGGACAATCTTTGCTTTTTAATCATTCCTATCTAATATGATTATTTATTTGGTTAAGTTTATCATCTTCTCATTTTGATCTATCAACTTAATTTATTCTCTGTTCCCATTTTCTTCTTTTTTGCATTCTTTTGGATTTGCTATTTTATGACTCCTTTTAAATCGCTTTTTGGGTTTATCATTGAAACTCTTTTAAAGTACTTTAGTAGTTGCTTTAAGATGTATAGTTTACATCTTTGATTTATCACACTGTACTTTTAATTAATATTATGCCACTTAATATAAAGAAAAAGAACCCACAATTTCATACTTCTTCTCTCCTAATATTTGTGCTATTATTGCCATTCCTTTTACCTTTACATAGTTATAAACCTTACACTGTATCATTATCATTTTTATTTTAAAAAATCAATTATGTTTTCTCTCTGACACCCTGTTCTAAGAACTGTAGCCACTTCGTGAGTCAGCCAGGCCTCTCCTGGATTTCCTATTCCTCTAGTGGAACTTGAAAATTCTCTCAATATAGTAAATTGGAAAATTTTATACCTTATCCCATTTGTATTTGATCTTTCAAGGCTCACTGTCCTTTATTTCCTTCTAACAAGTGTTTTGAAAGCTGTCATTTCATATATTTTGTTTGTTTAGTGGGAAGGTAAATCTGGTCCTTTTAATTACATTTTGGCCTTCTAAAATAAATTAAGAGTAGAGTAGTTCTTTATGTAGTGATTTTTTGCAAGTGTTCTCACAGGAATTTAAACCTCATGTGGAGATATCAAATATACACACACAGAGTTATGTAGCTTCTCAAATCCCAAGCCTCCTTGTACTAGGAATTATGGAAGTAGGTTTTCAACAAAACAAAACAAAACAAAAGCATAATGCTGTGTAAGAATGAGATATAATAGGAGGAACCCTGACTTGTGTCAGATGACCTGGATTAAAATCCAAGAATGTATCCCTGTGACTCTGAACAAATAATACAGCCCGTTTGAAACTCATTTTCTTCACATTAAAAAAACTCAATTAATAATTCCAAGCTTACAAGTTTTTATTGAAGACCAAAATGAAACACACTGGGTGGCTCACACTAGATCCCTAAAATGCTTTATTCTCTACTAAAATGGGTTAGATTTCATATCAACTTGTATGAACCTGAATGCCTAATATGTGCGAGACACCATCATGTGTTATAATTTACCCTATCAAAACTAAAAATACAAGTATTATCCCCATTTTATAGCTAAGGAACTGAATATCCAAAAATAGATAATTATGGTTGAATTTACAAAATGAGGAAGAATTTGTTTAGGATTTGAACACAATTCAGTTTTAATCCTTGATTTTTTAAGGCTCTTTCTTCAGGGATTAAGCTTCTTTGTCATAAAATAATTTAAATGAATATTTTAGTTTTAGAAATATGGACAAAATACCAGGTTTTCACATATCCTTCACAGATACTTGCTATTTTGTCTGCTAATTATATCTACAGTTCTATAGCGGGCAGGCACAGTGTCTTTTTTTTTTTTAGTATACTTTAAGTTTTAGGGTACATGTGCACAATGTACAGGTTAGTTACATATGCATACATGTGCCATGTTGGTGTGCTGCACCCATTAACTCGTCATTTAACATTAGGTATATCTCCTAAAGCTATCCCTCCCTCCTCCCCCCACCCCACAACAGTCCCCAGAGTGTGATGTTCCCCTTCCTGTGTCCATGTGTTGTCATTGTTCAGTTCCCACCTATGAGTGAGAATATGCGGTGTTTGGTTTTTTTTTCTTGCGATAGTTTACTGAGAATGATTTCCAATTTCATCCATGTCCCTACAAAGGACATGAACTCATCCTTTTTTATGGCAGCATAGTATTCCATGGTGTATATATGCCACATTTTCTTAATCCAGTCTATCATTGTTGGACATTTGGGTTGGTTCCAAGTCTTTGCTATTGTGAATAGTGCCGCAATAAACATACATGTGCATGTGTCTTTATAGCAGCATGATTTATAGTCCTTTGGGTATATACCCAGTAATGGGATGGCTGGGTCAAATGGTATTTCTAGTTCTAGATCCCTGAGGAATCGCCACACTGACTTCCACAAGGGTTGAACTAGTTTACAGTCCCACCAACAGTGTAAAAGTGTTCCTATTTCTCCACATCCTCTCCAGCACCTGTTGTTTCCTGACTTTTTAATGATTACCATTCTAACTGGTGTGAGATGGTATCTCATTGTGGTTTTGATTTGCATTTCTCTGATGGCCAGTGATGGTGAGCATTTTTTCATGTGTTTTTTGGCTGCATCAATGTCTTCTTTTGAGAAGTGTCTGTTCATGTCCTTCGCCCACTTTTTGATAGGGTTATTTGTTTTTTTCTTGTAAATTTGTTTGAGTTCATTGTAGATTCTGGATATTAGCCCTTTGTCAGATAAGTAGGTTGTGAAAATTTTCTCCCATTTTGTAGGTTGCCTGTTCACTCTGATGGTAGTTTCTTTTGCTGTGCAGAAGCTCTTTAGTTTAATTAGATCCCATTTGTCAATTTTGGCTTTTGTTGCCACTGCTTTTGGTGTTTTAGACATGACGTCCTTGCCCATGCCTATGTCCTGAATGGTAATGCCTAGGTTTTCTTCTAGGGTTTTTATGGTTTTAGGTCTAACGTTTAAGTCGTTAATCCATCTTGAATTAATTTTTGTATAAGGTGTAAGGAAGGAATCCGGTTTCAGCTTTCTATATATAGCTAGCCAGTTTTCCCAGCATCACTTATTAAATAGAGAATCCTTTCCCCATTTCTTGTTTTTCTCAGGTTTGTCAAAGATGAGATAGTTGTAGATATGTGGCTTTATTTCTGAGGGCTCTGTTCTGTTCCATTGATCTATATCTCTGTTTTGGTACCAGTACCATGCTGTTTTGGTTACTGTAGCCTTGTAGTATAGTTTGAAGTCAGGTAGTGTGATGCCTCCAGCTTTGTTCTTTTGACTTAGGATTGACTTGGCAATGCGGGCTCTTTTTTGGTTCCATATGAACTTTAAAGTAGTTTTTTCCAATTCTGTGAAGAAAGTCATTGGTAGCTTGATGAGGATGGCATTTAATCTGTAAATTACCTTGGGTAGTATGGCCATTTTCATGATGTTGATTCTTCCTACCCATGAGCAGGGAATGTTCTTCCATTTGTTTGTATCTTCTTTTATTTCACTGAGCAGTGGTTTGTAGTTCTCCTTGAAGAGGTCCTTCACATCCCTTGTAAGTTGGATTCCTAGGTATTTTATTCTCTTTGAAGCAATTGTGAATGGGAGTTCACTCATGATTTGGCTCTCTGTTTGTCTGTTATTGGTGTATAAGAATGTTTCTGATTTTTGTACATTGATTTTGTATCCTGAGACTTTGCTGAAGTTGCTTATCAGCTTAAGGAGATTTTGGGCTGAGACAATAGGGTTTTCTAGATATACAATCATTTCATCTGCAGACGGGGACAGTTTGACTTCAGTGTCTTACACCTGTAATCGCAGCACTGTGGGATGCCAAGAAAGTAGGATAGCTTGAAGTGAGAAATTTGAGACCAGACTGGGAATCTTTGGAGACATGGTCTCTACAAAATATTTAAAAATGAGCTGGGTGAGGAGGCACCATGTCTATACTTCCATCTACTCAGGAGGCCAGGGTGAGAGGCTTATTTGAGCCCAGGAGTTGGAGAGTTGGAGCCTACAGTAAACTTTGATCATGTCACTGCACTGTAGCCTGGGCGACAGAGCAAAACACTGTCTCCAAAACAAAGAAATAAAAAATTCTATGCAGTCTGTAGTTATGTACTATTACTTCTACAAACTCTACAACATGGTAAATATTCAAAATGCATTTCTGAATAAGTGGAATTCATTTTCTACACACTATATATATGATAAATTATCATTATTTTCCTTAAGATGTTGTTTTTGACAATGACATCTCAAAAGACTCTTAGTTGTAACCTGAAAAAAAAATCAAAATGCACACCCATAAGGAAATAGCTACCACTTTTTTAGTTTCTGATTCAGCATGTTTTGGTTATTTTTATAACATAACATGAATTTATGTTATGCATAATACAAATTGACAATGTCTAAAAAGCAGCATTTCAGAAGCCTAGCAAATGCCATAACTACTCTTAAAATCACATCCCGCTATTTTATGTTAGTATTTTAAAATGCTTTGCATTAACAATACTCTGAATCATTATAACGAGGATTACATTTTTTCTCCAAAGGGTAGTATTTTATGCTCTTTTAGTATGACCTTTCTTTTAGTCTATTTTGAGTTCAGTCTGTCTTCTTTTCTGTCAAGTGTTATTTAGTAAAAATGTTTTAACAATTCATTGCTTATATATGATGTTTAAGACTGGATTTCTCAGTCTGACTCTGTGTCTTCCATCTGCACTTAGAGACAAAGATCACTTTTGCCACCATCTCACAAGCACAGAAATCACCTTTCAAGTTTGTACATTTTCCCACTAACCAAGCTCTCAGGGATCTATCTTGCTGCTTCTTCATATTTCTCTCCTCAGGAATCTCTACTGTCACCTTCCTGTTGTCATTATCACAGACATCCTAAGTGCCACACATCAGTTTGCTGCTCTGCTTACCTATGTGGTTTTCTGAGGGAAAAATCCTAGAGTAGCTTAGTTCAAGAGTAACAATGGGAGAAACATCAGCATACTCACGCACACGCAAACATGCACACATAAAATCTTACTGTTTTCTCTTTATAGTTTAGTAGTTATGACTTCAGAATGTGGAGTAAGCTTTCTGGGTTCAAATCCCAGTTCTTTCAGCAAATAACTGCATGACACTCGACAATATTGTTTAACCTCTTTGTGTTCCAATCTTCTTACAAATTGAATGAAAGTAGTCAATGTACTTACTTTTCAGTGTACATTATGGCATAAGCATAACCCTCTTCTAACCATAGCTACACTGATAAGTCTGGCATGTAATATTTATCAGGTAAAAGTTAGCCGTGACTACTGCTGCAGATAATACTAATACTGTTACTATTGCAGTGACTAGTACTGCTGTAGTATACAAATAAAGATTCACTTGAGTAAAAGCATACCAGAGGCAAAATGTTGACATTGATGCCTCCATTTTATGTACTTCTCCTACACTAATCCCAGACTTACAGAGTCACTACTAGTGTTGTTTATTTCTTTCTTATCCAAAATCTTCTCTCAGAAAAAAACAAAGCAATGAAATAAACAAAAACCAATTCCTTTAACCGTGATCATAAATAATATTTACTTTCTAAATATTTCTCATTTTAATAGAAAGAGGACTGAACCTGGAAATAGTTAGCTTTATTAAACAATTTTTAAGAGTTAGAAAACTTTACATGTATCACTTTATTTAGTCATGTAACCACCCTGTCAGAAAAGGATTTTTAGAACATTTTATAAATGAAAAAATTAAAGTTCACAACAAAAATGGAATTGTGTGGTCAAGGCCAGATATAAAATAAGAGTTGATAGTGAGTGTCAAGACCAGTCTTTGCTGCCTTCTGAAATAAAGAGATGAGAACTTAAGTCTAAACCTGGAATTTCTGACTGAGTTGCACTCTATACCTAGCTGACTAGAAAGATATTTTGAGCACTTAGCGATTGGGTCTTTGCTAAGTACACCTGCAGTTATCCCTTAAAGTTGACATCTTCATGCTTCTGTGGCTTTCCCAAGCTTGAAGAAATAATTAAGCAGTAGGTAAGGTGACATTTGGATACATGCAGTACTCATTTTGAGCCAGAGCAGAGATAGCTGCCAGTCTTGTCTTATATCCATTGATTCCTTCTGCCAATGATTTAATTCATTCCCAGCATATGAAAGACCTTGTTGCTCTTTTAGTATACTCACTAGATGTGAGACCATAATTGCTAGAACAATTATCCTTTAAAACCATAAGTTTTATAGCCTCTGATCATCTTGGCTGTCTCTTTGAAACTCTTCAACGATTACTCATTGCAATAAAATTAAAACATGGTCTACCTTGTCTCTGACCTCCAACTGCCACCACTGAAGCATCATGTGGAGCCCCATCCTCCCAGTCACTGCTTGCTCGATGCATTTACCTTCCCTCAGCATTTGGAACGTATTTCCACTATCCGGGCCTCTGGGTGCAGTTTTATTCCTTCTACCTATGATACTCAGGCTCACTCTTCTGGTTAATTCATCTTCAGGTACCTGCTCTGATTTTATTTTCTAGAGACATTTTTTCTGAATTTCAATATCTTATAAATTAAATCCCTCTCTTATTCTTTCTGTTAACAACATTTTTCCTTCATAGCACTTATCTATGTAATAATTTTTATCCCACCTGGTAAACGCCAATGGAGTAGTGATATGGTTAGGCTTTGTGTCCCCACTCAAATCTCATCTTGAATTGTAATCCCCATAATCGCCATGTGCCAAAGGAGAGACTTAGTGGGAGGTGATTGGATCATGAAAACAGTGTCCCCTATACTGTTCTCGTTATAGTGAGTGAGTTTTCATGAGATCTGATGGTTTTATAAAAGTGTCTGACAGTTCCTTCTTCACACGCTTGCTCTGAAATACCTGCCACCACATAAGACATGTCTCTTCCTCTTCTGCCATGATTGTAAACTCCCAGAGGCCTTCACAGCCATGTGGAAATGTGGAACTGTGAGTCAATTAGACTTCTTTTCTTCTTCTTTCTTTATTTTTTTTCTGTTGCGACAGAGTCCTGCTCTGTCGCCCAGGCTGGAGAGCAGTGGCGCAATCTCGACTCACTGCAACCTCTGCCTTCCGGGTTCACGCGATTCTCTTGCCTCAGCCTCCCGAGTCGCTGGGACTACAGGCGTCCGCCACCACGCCCGGCTAATTTTTGTATTTTTAGTATTTTTAGTAGAGAGGGGATTTCACTGAGTTAGCCAGGATGGTCTCAATCTCCTGACTTCGTGATCCAACCCCCTGGGCCTCCCAAAGTGCTGGGATTACAGGCGTTAGCCACTGTGCCTGGCCTACTTTTCTATATAAATTATCCAGTCTGGGGTAATATTTTTATAGCAGTGTGAGAACGGATTAATACAGGTAGGGACCATGTTTTTTTACCATTACAATCTTAGCATCTAGCCAAGTATGGCACATAGAAGGCACCTAATAAATTCTTATTGGTAGGTAAAAGCATGATTAAAAGAAAAGATTCTGTCTTAGCAATTAAAATTATGTGGTCTTCAAAATCAAGTGGTTTATGTAAAAAAAATACACACACACACACACACACACACACACACACACACACACACTTCATTATTGTGGGATGTCAGGAGGTTCCTTAATATTCCCAAAACTCAAATTTCTTGTCTGTAACATTAGTTTTAAAATACACTCTTCATCAGAATATTTTGAAAATTGTGTATGAAAGCTTCTGCTCAGTATCTGTTGTTACCTTCTCTTTCCATTCACGACTTAGCATTGATTTTTACCTGTGAACCCTATTCACTGAATATCCTTCTACTAAAATCATAAATGCCTTATAATAGCAGCTCTTTAGTTTTTGTCAGATTTATTATTATTTTGATTCATTTCTATTTTTCCCCTCACAAGTTCCTAACTAAATTTGTCATTATTTTTTTGATTTCAGTAAGTTGGAGAATAATTATAACAGCTTTCACTCACCTCTGAAAATGAGACCCAAGAAAACATAAAGACATTTCTTTGAGTTGAGATGGTAGTTCTTTCAGTGTAAGCAGTTTATTTTTTTGACAATATGAACTGTGATAAATTATTTGGAGATGTTAGTGTCTGTAGTCTGGGGATGACTTGCCACTTGAAGAGTAAGTATAAAGGTATAAGCCAAAGAGGTTAAAGAAGTGTAAAATAATACATATTAGTGTTTGATTTTACCCAAATGGATATTTTTATTTTGAGTGGCTCTGCTAACATTTGTGAGAGTATGTTCACCAACATTCCTCCTGTGTTTATTTGCAACTCTCTGGTTTTTCCAGCCTCTGTTTTTTTGCCCTCTTCTCCTAAATGTTATATCCAATGATAAAAGTATCTAGGAAAATACATATCCTTTTATAGAAAGTTATTTTTGCCCAGTCTAAAAATACACCCGTGATCTATAAATAAATGAAATAAAGGTAGAAAAATAAAAAAGTATATGAAATCAAACAAAATAGGCTTTCTCCATAAATCCATCCTCTAATTGCTTGTGATAATCCCCATTTCAATGGTTTTTAAATGGTACATGGTTATGTTTTAATATTTAACAAATAAAAAAGGCCAGGCACGGTGGCTCACGCCTGTAATCCCAGCACTTTGGGAGGCCGAGGCGGGTGGATCACGAAGTCAGGAGATCGAGACCATCCTGGCTAACATGGTGAAACCCCGTCTCTACTAAAAATACAAAAAATTAGCCAGGCGTGGTGGTGGGCGCCTGTAGTCCCAGCTACTTGGGAGGCTGAGGAAGGAGAATGGCGGGAATCTGGGAGGCGGAGCTTGCAGTGAGCCGAGATCAGGCCACTGCACTGCAGTCTGGGCGACAGAGTGAGACTCAGTCTCAAAAAAATAAAAAATAAATAAAAAAATAAAAATAGTGATGCAGGAAATGTTTTGATGGCAATATTGAGGAAACTGCGGGCAGTATTCTCCCTCCTCAAACTGAAATAATTCAAAGTACTTGTTATTGTTGACTTGAAATTTATGAAATTGAGAAAAGCACTATATTCTTAAGCACATGTATGACATTTCTGTCCCCTGGAGCAAATTTTTTTTTGTCTTTTGTTCTTTCTTTAAATTTTAAGTGTATTTCACAAACTATTTGTATTTAAATATCTTTAAATACCCCAGTAAAATAAATCACTATTTGTGAGCTACAGTCCTTTACTAGTTAACTCCACTCCACTCTAGTTACTCAAAACTCATAATGGAAAATTACTCAACAATCCTAAAAATAAAAGCATCAGTGTTTGGTGGCAAATGGCAGGAGAAATTGTATTTCATTGGCTCTTCTAGCAATATTGCCATCAGCAATTCCATTACTGGGTGTGTACCCAAAGGACTATAAATCATTCTATTATAAAGATAAATGCATGCATATGTTCATTTCAGCACTTCATAATAACAAATACATGAAATCAACCTAAATGCCTATCAGTGATAGACTGGATAAAGAAAATGTGGTACGTGTATGCCATGGAATACTATGCAGCCATAAAAAATGCGATCATGTCCTTTGCAAGGACATGGATGGAGCTGGAGGCCATTATCCTTAGCAAGGTAATGCAGGCACAGAAAACCAAATACCACATGTTCTCACTTGTAAGTGGGAGCTAGATGATGAGGAGTCATGGATACATAGAGGGGAACAATACACACAGGGCCTCTTGGAAGGTGGGAGGTGGGAGGAGGTAGTTGATCAGGAAAAATAACTAGTGGGTACAAGGCTTAATACTTGGGTGATTAAATAATCTGTACAATAAACCCCCATGACACAAGTTTACCTGTGTAACAAACCTGCACATCTATCCCTAAACTTAAAATAAAAGCTAAAGACAACATGAAAACCTCACTGAAGCTGGTTCTCTGTGTGTTGGCCATACCTGAATCAATCACCTATGCAACTTGGTCTATGTAATTTCCTTATAAGCAAATTGTATATGTTCTGTTCTATGATGTCAAACATAAGAGTATAGGTAGTCTTTTTTGATGCAGGAATCTATAGCACAGCAGGTGATATTGATAACTGATTTTTATGTGAAACTATTATGCATACTTTAAAATGCCCAATATTGATACCTAACTGAAAACCAATTTTTAAAATATTTCTGAGGAGGCAAAAGTCTGTGTGTAGCAAAACACAGATTTTCTGAGATTTTATCGAAATTTAGGAAATTAATGAAAATTTGGCTTACACAAACTTTATTCAAATGGCAAGTGTCATTAAGACAAGATGTCATATAATTTCTCTTAAAATAAATCATTTATTTTCAAATAGAATCATGGTGACTGTTCCAAGTATTTTTCTCCTAAAATAAGTAAAACCCTGTGAATCTAGACAGAAGCAGAGCGAATAGGGCATGAAAGGAACTATTACAGTGGAAAGTTATTAGCTAGAATCAAGGGCCAGCTTACACACAGAACAGGAAGCAGAAGGTGAGTTTGATCTTTAGCCAGATCAGAAGCCACGCACCATGGAGACCATCTGGATGCCGGAAGTTAGTTTAAATTCTGGTCAATGCTTAATTTGGAGTAAGTCTTTAAATTCGAGGGAAAGAGCAAGCCTTTCCACAGACAGGCTATTTTACATATTCTACAGAATATTTTACTACTGTAAAATATTCTAAACTTATCATTTAGAAATGCCATTGTCAAAGAAGCTAAGACACAAAATGACATTATGGTGCAACCCTAGGAAATCTGAAATCTCCATATTTACTCAGATGTGTAGCATATGTTGATATTTTCCTTTTTGTATTCTTTAGAAAAAAGTTCACCATCCATTTAGGAAAATAATGATTTTTTTTAAGTTTAAACAGCATTTGTTGAAATTTGCGATGTCTGATATCTTTACAGCAATTCATTTCTTGGAATGTTAATGTTTCCCTTAACTCTTGCCATTTACTTATTGCTGTCATATAAAACTATCTAAGACAGTACTGTTCAGTAAAGTAGCTACTGACCAGATGTAGCTATTTAAATCAGAATGTAACTTAGTTAAAATAAAACATATTAAATATCCGACTCCTCATTTATACTAGCCATATTTCAAGTCCTCTGTAGTCATGTAGACATCAACTATTTCCATCATCAGAGAATGTTCTAAAGGACAGCCCTATTCTAGAGACGATGTTGGTAAGCTATGGCCCATTGGCCAAATCTAGCCCACTGCCTATTATTGTGAATAAAGAATTATTGCAACACAGTCACACTCTTCTGTTCAGTATTATCTAAGACTGCTTTACTATACAGTGGCAGAGTTGAGTACTTGTAACATATACCTCCCACAAAATCTAAAATATTTACTATCTGGTCCTTTGCAAAAGACATCTGCTGGCCCCATATCTAGGCTATTGTCTAAAGTGCATTTTTAAGGGCTATTAAGGTGAATAGCTCTTGACCTTTGTTTCCCATTCTTTTAATTTTCATGTAATTTATGTTTTGCGTAAATTTGTTTCAAGGTCCCTGTCTTCTATCTCGAGCTCTCTTTGTAGTGTGCTAGCCTGAAGTGCTTTTTCAGATTCAGGTAAGAAAATGATTGCAATGAGTGGCTACTTTTGTTGTTTATGTCAAACTGAAGTCACAATCTCTATAAATTTGGGGAATGCTGAGTGTTACAGTGGATAGGCCTGACATTACAGCCACAAAATGTATCAAAAATCAATGTGGAACTGGAAATATTTACATGCTCTTTTCTTCACATCTGTTTCATAATATGTGACAAATGCAGTTCACGATGTTCCTCAGTAATTTGAAGTTCATTTTGTATTTACAGACTCGATTGCACTTTATATGCAAATGACTCATTATACTTTAGAAAAGCAGTATGTTAATTTGATTAATTTCTTACCTTATTTAAATCTTATGAAATGTCACCTGCCATTCAATCTACACACCAGTTATAACAAAACAACAAACATTACAAAGAACTGAAGCATTAAATTTCTCCTAATCAGAAGATGGATATGACAGGATTCACTTTATGCACATATGAATACTGAATATGTTGGAGGTTTGGAACTCTCTGTTCCCAACCCCTCCATGGGCCCTAAGTAACAGACTCTTAATAATAAAATTGTCCATCTAAAATAAACATCTGGGAATGTTGATTTCGTTTTCTATGTGGTTTGCAGTAGTTTTTGAATTAGACAAGCTCTGTTTGCAAGGCTGAGGTACACTATAAATAAAACATTGCTTTGCAAGTATCATTTTGTGGCAACTCCTTGTATCTAACATGACGCCATCCCCTTTGAAGGAGTTTGTTTCCTCTTGTCAGTGCCTTTGGTCATGGGGAATGATAAGGATAATTATGTTGTCTACCCCTGTGATATTTGGTGCTGTGTGTCTCCCTGGTAGGATGCCATATTTCCTCTTTTCAAAGCAGCTTCTGTTCCTTCTGTCCACTGACTCTCAGCTTTAGGGAAAGGGGAAATGTACAGCATGACACTGCAGGCGAGAATTTATTCCTGGAAGCCACTGAAGGGAAATTAGCATGGTTAGATGAAAAAAGGAAGCCTTGAGCAGAGTAATCCTGTAGATCAGGTGGCTGTCGTACAGTAATGCTGTGTGTAGAAGGAATCGTATTTTGGGCTGTAGACTTGTGTCTGCATGTGGTTCTTCTGGTGTAACAGGATGGTTTATTAAAGAGAATAAAACTTTGGGACTCTTGTTTGTCCCAGCAATGCCATAGGAAATTGTAGCACATGAAAAAAATATATAGTATTAGGGGAGTCACAGACCAGTAGGAAGTCTAGGGGTATTTAGAGAGAAAGAAAACATATGGAAAGGAAATAAAGTCATTGTATGTTTAAGGGATTAACTGATAGAAGAGAAACACTAATTTAAAGACTATTAAAATATAAGAAAAGTTGAAGAGAAGATTAGAAAAATAAAAGATATTCAAAGCTAGAATCTCAGGTATGTGAGAAAGGATAGCTCATACCTGAGATTCGTTAGGAAGGAAAAATTCAAAAGAAACACTGAATAGACCAATAACAAAGAAAGTATAATATAGTTTGAAGTCAGGTAGTGTGATGCCTCCAGCTTTGTTCTTTTGGCTTAGGATTGACTTGGCGATGCAGGCTCTTTTTTGGTTCCATATGAACTTTAAAGGCTACAGTAACCAAAACAGCGTGGTACTGGTACCAAAACAGAGATATAGATCAATGGAACAGAACAGAGCTGTCAGAAATAATGCCACATATCTACAACTATCTGATCTTTGACAAACCTGAGAAAAACAAGAAATGGGAAAAGGATTCCCTGTTTAATAAATTGTGCTGGGAAAACTGGCTAGCCATATGTAGAAAGCTGAAACTGGATCCCTTCCTTACACCTTATACAGAAATCAATTCAAGATGGATTAAAGACTTAAATGTTAGACCTAAAACCATAAAAACCCTAGAAGAAAACCTAGGCATTACCATTCAGGACATAGGCATGGGCAAGGACTTCATGTCTAAAACACCAAAAGCAATGGCAACAAAAGCCAAAATTGACAAATGGGATCTAATTAAACTCAAGAGCTTCTGCACAGCAAAAGAAACTACCATCAGAGTGAACAGGCAACCTACAAAATGGGAGAAAATGTTTGCAACCTACTCATCTGACAAAGGGCTAATATCCAGAATCTACAATGAACTCCAACAAATTTACAAGAAAAAAACAAACAACCCCATCAAAAAGTGGGCGAAGGACATGAACAGACACTTCTCAAAAGAAGACATTTATGCAGCCAAAAAACACATGAAAAAATGCTCACCATCACTGGCCATCAGAGAAATGCAAATCAAAACCACAATGAGATACCATCTCACACCAGTTAGAATGGCAATCATTAAAAAGTCAGGAAACAACAGGTGCTGGAGAGGATGTGGAGAAATAGGAACACTTTTACACTGTTGGTGGGACTGTAAACTAGTTCAACCCTTGTGGAAGTCAGTGTGGCGATTCCTCAGGGATCTAGAACTAGAAATTCCATTCGACCCAGCCATCCCATTACTGGGTATATACCCAAAGGACTATAAATCATGCTGCTATAAAGACACATGCACACATATGTTTATTGCAGCATTATTCACAATAGCAAAGACTTGGAACCAACCCAAATGTCCAACAATGATAGACTGGATTAAGAAAATGTGGCACATATACACCATGGAATACTATGCAGCCATAAAAAATGATGAGTTCATGTCCTTTGTAGGGACATGGATGAAATTGGAAATCATCATTCGCAGTAAACTATCGCAAGAACAAAAAACCAAACACTGCATATTCTCACTCATAGGTGGGAATTGAACAATGAGAACACATGGACACAGGAAGGGGAACATCACACTTCGGGGCCTGTTGTGGGGTGGGGGGAGGGGGGAGGGATAGCATTGGGAGATATACCTAATGCTAGATGACGAGTTGGTGGGTGCAGTGCACCAGCATGGCACATGTATACATATGTAACTTACCTGCACGTTGCGCACATGTACCATAGAGCCTAAAGTATAATAATAATAATAATAATAATAATAAAAAGAAAAAAAAAAAGAAAGTATAATAAATCATTCCAATTGGCTTGATTGTATCCGAGGAGCTAAATATTCCTTTTTTTAAAAAAAAAATTGATGTTTACGTTAAAGATTAGCCTTTTTAAATTTTTGGTACTATTAAATACAGTATTTTTTTCTTTTTCTTTTTTTCAAATAAAAAATGGCATTTATTCTTTTCAGGCTTTGTTAGGAGTGGTTCTTATTTCTCATTGATTACCCTAAGTTTTTCATAAGACGTTTACTCTGAGGTTGTTCTGACTTGCATTTTCTTTTCATTGGATTACTTAACAAGGAGGCTTTGCAGCCTTTTCACTGAGAATCTTTGTAGTGACCTTGAGTAAACTAGGAGTGTGTAAGCAGACATCTGGTAATTCAGAGATTTGTTGTTTGCAATCAAAAATAAAGGGAAGATTAAGTAAATATGAGAGATATGTATAGCCAGATTAGGAGAATATTATTAATGACTTTAGACTATTATATATATATTTAATTGATGTTTATAAATAGCTTTTCTCCCCGTGGTTTTGTAATATAACATTTACCAAACTTCTTTTTTGATGGAATTTACATATGGCACATCAGGATGATTAAAAGCCAGCAGTCTTTTCACAGCATGGCAAAAAAATAGGATTTGATTTATCTTCATGCCTTGCCCACCACTTGCTGTGACTATACTTTTGAAATTTTAATATTCTCATTTCTCATGAGAAGTTTGTTATGTAAAATGTTATGTAAATAACTTTCTACAGTTCTGAGAATTGTATCTTGAATCATTATTTAACACAATAATTGTGTGATGTGAGAAACAGTATACTTAGTTCTCAGAATCTATCATGTTTTCTCAAAGCATGTGTTTTAACTTAAGAAGAATTATACCTATTCTAACATATCGGAATGTTGAAATTGCTAATACAGTAACTTTTTCAACATTTTTTAAGTATTAAAGTATTCAGACTATGTAGAAGCATCTACCTTGGCATATATTAGCATTGTTAAAACATTTTTAAAAAATCAGCCCCAGAACTGAGTTTGTTATTCTAGTACCCAATGTAATTCTGAATTCAATGTTAAATTGATGCAATGTAAAGAATATATGTTAAAATCTTATATGGTTATCAAGGCTGATTGGTCAAGTACAAGTACGTGTGCATGGTAGTTTGTGTGTGTATGTGTGTGTTCATGTGCAAGAAATAACATAATGTTAATATGAGAAGAAAATGTGTTTATTTCCACAAATAGAATCATTAAACTGTTTGGTGATTGTAGATAATGCTATTTAACATGTCATGACTATTGACCATGTCTATTTTAACATGTCATGTTATAACCAGTTAAATTGAGCAATATTCTAATTTGTGTAAAGTAACTACAAACTCACTTTAATAATAGTATCCCTTCTGAGGACAATGGGATTCTGTGGGAAAAAAAAATGTTATCCATGACTCCATGTAAAATAATGCTAGTTACTGTGAAATTAGAACTAATTATATATCAACATTTAACAGCATCATCTCCAAATTTATCATTACCTTGACTTGATAAGTAGCATTTGTGCTCCAAAATCAAAATATGTTTTGACTCGAGGCTTGATGGTGATGCCAGAAATCACAGATAGCTAATGGCAGTGTCAAGATTTGAGCTCAGGGACAAACAGTTTGCAGATGTTTATAGCAAAAGTTTTGTTCATATAATAATGTATAGTTTTATCTAAAAATTATATTGTTCTTCCCCTTATCAATAAAACCAAGATATATAAAATTTGCTTTAATATTGCCATTTTTAATTTTGTCTGTAGTACATCCTCCTTGGGTGTGGGGTTATGTGGTGAATATTTAACATATTAAACAGGAAGTATAGGAATAATTTCCTTCCAATGCCATGAGACACAATTCTAATAAGAACTCACACTCATATAGTCCCTTTAATGGTGCCACATCTCATATACAGTGTCTAAACCACTTTCATGACCATAGTTCCTTTTGATCCCCACAGCTTGCCAACAACTCTGTGAAGCGAGATTCTCATTAGATCCATGACACAGGTGGAGATACCAAGGCTCCTTGGAGAAGGGCACATGGTTATGAAGGGACTATGCTGAGATGCAGGTTCAGGTCTTGAAAGTAGCTGTGCCCTTTCCACTTCGCCACAGCTGCTTTCATGAATGAAAGAGGAAAGAGACTGCTTTGTTCATGTTTGTTTTAATGCTTTAAATATATATATATATATATATATATATATATATATATATATATATTACTGAGAAGTTGGAGGTGCTGGGAAAGATTTCAAAGTTAAAAGCCATGGATGGAGGTCAGGGTCGGACGACAGGCACTATGTTGTATAAAATTTTTATCAAGAAAATTATTGTCAGAAAATTGTTGATGCAATTTCTAGTCTGCTTATAATAAAATCATGGTGTTAAAATCACTCCACATTCACGGCTTCTGTGGGAGATTTGATTCTTTCTGATGTACTTGGGTTTCTGCCATTTCAGTCTGATGTGGGAAGTGAGAGAGGTGATGGCTGGGATACAGGAAAGAGTGCCTAATCAGCTACACTGACCTTTAAGGACTATAATGTCGTGAGTTGAATACATTATATTGCAGAGCTATATATAACATTGTGTGGGGAGGTAGAAGAATTTGAAATGTATGCTTTTTAAGACTGAATATATTTGTGAGAGAAAAGTCTTCTTAATACAACACTAAGATTATCAGTACTTTTGCCTTCCCTTATACAGGGAAGCCTGAATTTCATGTCTGTATGATGGATTCACAAACATAACCTGCTTGGTTTAAATGACACTTAAAGATTTTTTTTAAATGGCAATTATTTAGATTAACATTAAAAAAAACAGCTGTATGAGATTCTTTCAAGTCTTCTAGTGCTTAACTTGTGGTTTCACAACTTTGCTAAGTAGGCTGACACATAAGGCTGTAATAGATCAGTGTGAATAAGATCAACTATATGGAAAAATTTCTCAAGAGTTCAAAGTGTGCTAATTATATCAGTAAAATAAAATATTTTAGATGATACTAAATTTAAAAAATGACTTCGTATTTTTTATTATTGTCATGAACTACTTCCAGAACATGTGAAGCATTTGAAGTTTTCAGAGTATCTCAGTTCCTCTTTTAACTTCTCCAATGCTCATAATGCCTAGTGTACAGACATTCCTTTGAAAACATATCCCTAGCACCCCTACTAAATGCCTTACTAATGGTATAGATGCTCTAGCTCTTTCATTCCAAATTCTCTAATTTTAATATATTTATCTTTAGTTCTATTCTGTTGGAACACCACCAGGTAATTTAATTAAATCCTTATAAATAGTTCATTTACTTGCCAATGACTGATATGTATTCCTCCATTTATTTATTTATTTATTTTTTAATGGGGTAGAAATGCAATGGATTGGGTAAGAGAGGTGGATAATTAAAGATAAACCATGTTTTCAGCTGGAGCAACATGGTAAATGCAAGAGCCGTTTCTAAAACAGGGGAAATGGACAAGGTGAAGCTGAATAAATGGACAGTGGTGTAGTTGGATAAAATCAAGATTTCAGCTTTTTAAATACTAAGTTTGAATTGCCTCTGTGACTGCAAAGTAGAAATGTCATGTAGAAAATTCAATATATGAGTCTAGAGTTAGAAATATGACTGGGGATAATAATGTCTGATTCTTGGAATAGGTATGATTATTTCAGGAGAGTAAAAGAGAGACCAGAGCCCAGGAGGAAGCCCTTGGGATTTTCATCATGATAAATCTATTCTCCCATAAGTGCGATTTTAATGGAATTCTTACTTTCAACTTGCATATTATCATATTATTCATGTTATCATAAAAGCCAAATGAAATCTTGTAGGATTATATTCATTTTCATCAAAATCTGTATGATAAAGGTGGCAGTAATCATACTAAATTATAACCTGTAATAAATAATATGCGCCTAAATATCTTTTAGTTACCAAGGACAAACACACCAGAGCCTCTTAACAGTACTCTACCTACCAAGTACTTTGACTTTTTTAGGTACTGGGCTCTATTTTAGAGCCTTGTGGAACACAAAAGTCAGTAGATAATCATACAATATTTCATTGACATCCTTAAGGACAAACAGATACTTGGCATTTTAGATTTGAGACTACTTAAAACATATTGACTATAAAATAAGTTAGATATAACAAATATGCTCATCTGTGCTGACATCCACAACTTTCATGCCAGTGGATATGTAATCAACATTTACGGCATAGTTTTCTTGAACTGAGACTTGGTTTCAGTGTCCTCCTCTGTACTGTGTACATCATACAGAGAAGATTATTCTAAACTCTCACACTGAAGTGTAAAGATTAATCCCATTTATCATTTCCCTCTATTGTCATAAAGTTATCAAGCATTTGCAAAAGGCATTTTATTGCAATAGAAACTGTGTTCATCTACTAGGGTTCCCATAACAAAATACCACATACTGGATAACTTAAACAACAGAATTTACTTTTCTATAGTTCTGGAGGCTGGAAGTACAAGATCAATGTGTCAGCAGGTTTAGCTTCTCCTGAAGCCTCTCCCTAAGGCTTGCAGATTCTTCCCACTGTGTCCTCACATGGTACATCCTCCGTGTGTGTCACTTCTGTGTCTCTTTCTTTTCTTATAAAGACACTTGCCCTATTGGATCAGGGTCCCACCTTTCTTTTTTTACTTATTTAACTTTAATTTCCTCTGTCTCCAAATACAGTCATTTTGCAGGTTATGGCTTCAATATGTAAATTTGGAGGTGAGGGTTACAGTTCAGTTCACAATTCAATAAAATTATTATTATAATAAAATATAATCTAATTTTCATATAATCTTCAGCCAATTTGACACATATATACATTTATATATTTATTATATATACATGTGTATATATATATTAGCCAATTTGGCACATATATACATTTATATATTTATTATATATGTGTGTATATATATTGATATATGTATGCATCATATGTAAACACAGATCATGTATGTGTATATATGTCACATATATACACACATGCATACACACGTCTGTACACAAACACATATGCATGTATATATATATTCACAAACATCGAATGTAAATTGAATTCAAAATTGAATGAATGTGATAGCTTTTTATGATAAGTATAAAGTATTACCAAAGTTTTGACATGTATTATTAATAGGTAGATAAATGAGAGTAGATATCAGAAGAGCATTTAGAAAGGAAAGGTAGGAGAACTACATATTAAAAAAATGACTAGGTACATTACTACAGGATAGTAAACGCCAGACTTCAGAGAAAGGCTAAATAGGTTCAAATCTTGGGTCCACTCATTGTATAACCTAGGGAAAATTTCTTCTTCTTCCACACAATTACAATGAAAAAAAAAGCAACACTAACAACAAAACCTGAATCTTGAATTGTTGAGGGAATTAAATTATATATATATATATATATATAGTGTTTATGTCAGAGACTAGCACAAAATAAGAGGCCCCTAAATATCCTTTATTATTATCTGTTGGTTTTAGTAGGAAAAAAGTAGGCAGAAAAGCATAAGAACGACACGGAGTATACACTGTGTTTTAAAAAATAATTCTAAAAAATCAACTTCTCATAATCTTCTCTCTTGAAAATATAGTGGCTCTCACTCAATTGTGCTTTACTAAGACATAATCTATCATCTCTCAGTGAGTGATTGCCTGCCCTTTCCCATGAGTTGATTGCATTATGGCAGCCCATAACTTTTACTACTTTTAAAAATCCTTAAGATGCCCTGTGACATTGCTTCCAGGTTTTCGAGCTGTCTCTCACCCATTGAGTCACAAAAAGTGAACCTTGCTCTAGAATGTGCACGTTGTAGATCATAAAGGCCAGCTCTCTCCGTCCCTCAAAGAAGCACAATGAGAAAAGAGATATCTTACTGCTATAATATCTAATTCCTGCCCTGAGAAATTGTTCTCATTCCCCCAAAAGGAGTTTACCTAAACATTAATGAAATTGATTGAACAAAGACCTTTTGATTATGTTCTAGACATCATGCTAGATACTATAACAGCTCCTTCAGAATAAAATTCATTCTGCTTTAGAACATTGTCATGTCATCACCCTATCGCCTTTACCTCTCATAAGATAACTTTCATATTATATTTACTAGGCTTTTAATGAATCTTTAAAACTCATATAAGCATGCCACTGTTGAAATCAGTCATAAGAATGGTTTTATGACGGCATGAAAATCTTTATAAACAGTATTTTGAATAGCCTATGCCCTAGCTCTCTTGCTAAGCTTACATTTAAATATATTGACATAGCTATTAAAAGAATTAGCTGCATTTCCTCCACCTACTGCAAAAAGAAAGAAAAACATTATCCCTATTGCTGACGTGATTATATTATTTCTAATAAAGAATGGTCTTGAAAGCATTTGAGCCTGTTAGCTAATTATTGCAACAACATAAGAAAGTTTAGCATCAAATATATTAACCCTAACGTCAACAGTGGCAAATATTTCACCTTTAAGTGAGCAATACTTTATGACTTTAGTAATTGAAATTATTCAACTATTTAAGAGTACATTGTGCAGCTAACTCACGCTGGAGGACCAATCAGGACAGAGTTCTCAAACTTATATGGTCTATATTGGTCAAACTATCATTTTTATCATTAAATGTGCTTGTTATATGGTAGAAAATCTAGAGAAATCAAGAACTTGTACACATTTTCTACATAAGCTGTGTTACTTCCTCAGAAAATTCATTCTTTTGAAAGGCAGTAGATGTCCTGGTTTTCTCCCTTGGCAAAAATAAAGCAGATTCCCAAATGTACAAAACAACAGGTACATTGCCTCCTACACACATATCTAAAGTTCCAGAACTCTTTTTTATTTTTTTTGAGACAGAGTCCTGCTTTGTCACCCAGGCTGGTGTGTAATGGTGCGATCTCTGTTTACCGCAACCTCCGTCTCCCCAGCTCAAGCGATTCTCCTGCCTCAGCCTCCCAAGTAGCTGGGATTACAGGCACCGCCACCAAGCCAAGCTAATGTGTGTGTGTGTGTCTGTGTGTGTGTGTGTGTGTGTGTATTTTTAGTAGAGACGGGGTTTTATCATGTTGGTTAGGCTGGTCTCAATCTCCTGACCTCAGGCAATCCACCTGCCTTGGCTTATCAAAGTGCTGTGATTACAGGCCTGAGCCACCGCACCTGGCCAAGTTCTATAACTCTTAATCCATTTTGTGCTGCTATAGCAAAATGCCACAGGCTGGGTAATTTACAACAAACAGAAATTTATAGGCTTACAGTTCTTGATGCTGAAAGGCTATGATCAAGGTGTTGGCATCCAGCAAGGGCCTCTTACTCTGCTATCACGTGGCTGAAGGTAGAAGGGCAAGAGCAAACTCACTCCTTAAAGCCCTTTATATAATGGCATGTATTGACTTATGAGAGCAGAATCATCATGAATTAAACATCTCCCACTGTTCTCCACCTTTCAACACTGTCACATAGGGGATTAGGTTTTCAACATGTGAATTCTGGGAGATACATTCAAACCATAGCTCTTTTGGCCCAAAGCATAAATATCAAATCATATGTTCAGTAAAACTTCATTGGCTTCCAATATCCTGATAGCATCCATTTTTGTTTTTCAAATTAGAAACCAACTTTAACATTTATGGGTACAAAAAGAGAAAAAATTAAGTGTTTAATAATAAAACACAATTTTTAAGAAAAAACTAATGTCAAGTAAGACACAGGCAAATAATGACACCTTGTTTTGAGAGAGGATGTGTTTCTGGTTACAATAAACGTAAAGGAGAGAAAAATTCACAGCTGGACCAATATGCAAGTATACAGTACAGGAAGGTTGAAAGAGGCCCACTGAGCTAGCTTAAATAAATTATAGATTTATATAAAAAAGAGGAGGCCGGGCACGGTGGCTCACGCCTGTAATCCCAGCACTTTGGGAGGCCGAGGCGGGCGGATCACGAAGTCAGGAGATCGAGACCATCCTGGCTAACACGGTGAAAACCCGTCTCTACTTAAAATACAAAAATTAGCCGGCGCTGTGGCAGACACCTGCAGTCCCAGCGACTCGGGAGGCTGAGGCAGGAGAATGGCGTGAACCCAGGAGGCGGAGCTTGCAGTGAGCCGAGATCGCGCCACTGCACCCCAGCCTGGGCGACAGAGCAAGACTCCGTCTCAAAAAATAAAAATAAAAAATTTAGAAAAGAGGAAAACATTGCATGTTTAGAGGTCTATGTGAGAAAGCATACAGAAGCCCAAGCAAAACATCAAAGAAGATGCAACAAAATAAACCATTTGACGTGATAACTTTATTACTGGAGTGGAATTCCTAGATTGGGCACAATTGACAATGGGCCGCTTTTACAATTTTGCATATCTCATGGCTAGAGCCAAAGTTGTTGATAATATGCTACATGTTTTCAAAAAAATAAAAGCAAAGAAAAGGAGAAAAAGGGAGGATAGGAAGGAAGGAATGAACGAAGGAAGGAAGGAGGGAAGGAAGGAAGGAGGGAAGGAAGGAAGGAAGGAAGAGGAGAGGAGAAAGGAAGCGAAAAAATAGATCTTGAGCGGTGCTTTGTGAACAATCATATTTACATACTCCTCAATCGATACCTTTGCTATTAGGTGATCCAACTCCCACCCAGACCTGCTCCTTGTCAAAACCTATACACTGGCTCTGTCCTTGCACTTTGGTTTTCTGTAAGTCTTGGCAGTTTTGTAAGGCACAATGTGTCTTTAAAAGACACAACAGAAGAAAGCATGGTGATGTGTTATTTGGTGGGCTGGTATGGGACTAATAATTTTTTGAAGTTGCAGTTAATCATGCCAATAATAAGCATGGCATCTTTGGTTCCTTAAACCTATGACTACAGGAAACATTATTAAACAAATGCTTCTTAAGCACTTAATATGTGGAAGTGTAAAAAAACAATTATAATGACTATTTTTGGGGCTCTTACTATGTTCCATGCACTGTGTTACGTGTATTCCACACACAGTCTCTTTCAATTTTTAAAACACTAAGAAATAGAAAATGTAATTCTGTTTGTTCAATATATAGGAAAATTTTAGCTTAAAAGCTTTAATAGCCCAAGGTCAAATAGTTGGTAAGGGAGTACAGAGAGATTCCAAACTATATCTGTGTGATTCCAAAATATATGTTATGAACTGATAAACTGTATACCACTTACTTCAAAATTACTCCCGTAAGCTCAAGTTCAATGTATGTGACCTATTCATTGCTCAAGATGTAAATATCATGTTTCCTAGATGCTCTGAAACTATGAGGTCTTTTTTCACGTCCGTGTTTGATGCATCCAATATGGACAGAATAGGCCTGGGTGGACCCCTGCTGCACTCTGAAACATAGACCGAAGTTGCAGTTTAGGAGCAGTATCATAAAATCTGGCACTTTCCAAGGCACATTTTTTCCCATTCACCTTCTAGGAAAAAAGGTAAACCTGAAATTTAATTTTTTATGTCAGGTTGGATGAACAAGAACCAGAACCTCTGCTTTATATGATCTCAGTTTACCAGAGATCTGAATTTTGGTATGAGAGCATATAGATTGAAATGCCTACGAATTTCCATCAAATGAATTTCTTTCCCATCCAGTTTCCCAGTACAAGAACACATGGGAAAGCCACAATTTTAGAGGAAGTATTTTATTAATTAGATAGCACATTCTATACCTAAAATATACCTGACCATGGCAGCTCCTCATACAGTAATACCTCTTATGAATGTCCTAAATTTTACTTCTTTATTACATTTGTGCTCAAGTCCCTGGAATATAGATTTTTACCTTCCTAAGAAGGTGATCTGATAAGAATGTGCTTCAAAATTCTAGCACCATGCTGGGCAAATCTTGGATAGTCCTGTTGTTTGTCAATCTTGACACCTCTTTCATTTTTTAAGGCAATTAATCACCTGTGGTGATACTAAGGTTTGCTGGGAATTTTTACATTTTGAGTTGCTTCTTTGATAGCATCATCCAGATTTTATTAAATGGAATCAAATAAACAATTAAAACAGCTAATCATGCCATATCCCTCTCTTTCCCCTTGCTGAAAGACCCAGGAGGCTTTTCAGCCTTCTTTTTCAACTCCCCCTCTCTTGTTCTTTTGTTTTCAAAGCTGATCAGAAATAAGATACCCTAAATATATATAATATTGCTAACATTAGAATGGGCTCAAAGAAATTAAAATAACACTACTAATATTAAATTATATAGAGATAAAATTAATTAGATAAAAGATAATAAAAGGATGGAAGCGGTAGTAAATTGAGTTGCAGATATCAGCTACAGCTGACTCACAGACATCAGAATACTAAGATGAGAACTGCATTGATAAGGTAATTTCCCTGCTAATATCTGTTTTCTTTATTGGTAAAGAAAAGATTACAGAGTCAAATGTAAAAAAGTGAGTCAAATAAGGCCAAAGAAGGTAAATAGCGTAGTAAATAATTCAAGAAGTAGTAGGCGGGCAAAAAAATATTTTGAGACATCTAAGCCAAGACTATGCGTATATAGCAGAGAAAAATCTGTCAAACACCATCTTTTTCAATCACAGTGTTTTATATTTGATGTTGTCCATAGAAAGTATTCATTTTTATTTTGTAAGCTTTTTGTGGTTAAAATGAAAGAAAAGAAATTTATTTTTCTTATTTTTTTAATGTCTGGAAGTAGGAATTCAAGCTAATAAACAAAATATATTTTGTTGAATTTATACTATTTTGATGAATGTATACATACATCAAAATTATTGAAATAATGAAAATTAAATATTTGTTATATTGATGCAAAATTTCATTTGAAAACTGCATTTTTTCAGGCTGGTGATAGCAGATCTGTAATATAATATCTAACAAATGGATAGTTCTTTGCAAATATTTGTTCAGTGCTAAGCACTTGGAAATTTTGGCATAGTGATTTCATAAAATTCAAGCTGCTATTTATGATTGTTTGAATTATACAGTGCGATGGATGGCAGCAATTAACCAAGAAAATATGAAGTGAATTATCCAAATAATTAAATCAGAGGCTAAGCTGTAATTACATATTGAAAATCCACTTGCAACATTTAATAATTCAGCAAGACTTAACATTATTTTTTTGTCATAGAGAGCTGTTTGATATTGTGGGAAAAAAAGCTGACCTGGCAAGCAGAAACCCTAGCTTCTGCTGTCAACTCCAAAACTACCCCACTCAGTGTCTGATTCTGTCACAGATTCTCTAGCTTTAATAGAGGAAAGGAATTTGTGATTGCTTAGGCCCTTTCCACCTCAAAAAATGTTAGGAGTCACTGTAACACGTGTAGAAACAACCAACCCTATGCAAAAACAACGAACCATGAAGTTGAATCTCTAATTTAGTCAACATGTAATGCATTATTTAGACTTAAGAAAGGGATCGTTGGTGCTCATTATCGTTAAGTCAATCAGCTTTTGGATGAAAATTTAAAACTCCAGCAAAAATCTTAGCATGGAGAGCACAAGTCATCTACAGAGTCACAGACTTGGCTTCTAGAACATGTTGGCCACTGTAGGTGAGCTAACCACTACCCCATGACATTCAGTGTTAGAACCCAGGACTGTTGAACCTTAGGTGGGTAACTGCTACACAATATGGAAATTAACAGATAATTTACTTTTATGTTTAACCTGATATCAGTGATCAGTCCTCAGTTGTAAAATAGCCTCCGTCACTTACTAGCTGTGTTAACTAGAGCCAGTTATTTAACTTTTCAACATTACTTTCTCTATTTATGAAATGGGAAAATAGTTCCCACTTCACAGCGTGCCAGGATGACTAAAGAAATAATGTCCTTTATGGTGGATTTATCATAATTGTCACCAGACAATAAATGCTGGATAACTGATTCATTATTTTGATAGAAGGTATTGACTGTAGAGGGAAAATACTATCAGAGATGAGTAGCGTATGACATGGATAAATTAATTTACATCCTCTCCTATCATATCCCCCAAATGATTATTTTGCAAAAGAGACTAAATCTGTGGAGTTTCTAGATTTTTTCCCCCAAGACAATTCCCACAAATGGAATTGTCTCATTTCCATTTGTTTGCATTTTGTGCTTTCACAAACATTCAGGAATAAACTCTAAGAATCTGGTAGGTATGTACTGCTCAAGCTTTATGCATCCTTTTTAAGTTAGACCGAACAGCTTATCTTTGTTCCACAGAATAGCATACAGTACGTAGAGTGTTGACTATTACTCTGCTTGAGAAGATTAAGACACCGCTGAAAAATGAACCTTTTGTCTAACCACAGACCAGGGAGAACACAGGCGTAGAAAATGACTCCTTCCTGCTGCCTTTGCTGTCGCTCTGAGGCCTGCCCGAAGGCCACTGCCACTCACTTATCGTCAAACACCTCTCTTGGCTCTGGAGCGGCGCTGCCACACGACTGATAATTTTCTACTATTGAAAAGAAAAGTGGACTGTCCGACAGCACTGTGCTGTCCGTCTTATGGGAAAACCTACCAGGAGAGGTTCCCATTATTTACTTGCAGCCAGTATAGAAAGAGTACAAAGAGTCGTAGAATTCATTTCAGACCCTTTTTTATTTTTTTCTTAGATTCCAAAACAATCATAATGAAGATTTCTAAGATTTTGGAAGGGCCTTAAATAGAAGGCACTGTCTATTTCTGCTCCCTGGGAACACTGTAGATGGTGTGTGGTGTGAGACTGCAGGCCTCAGACCTTCTCTGTGGCACTATTAAAATAAGCATGTACCGCCTTGTTAAATCACAGGTGATTTAGATTTCAAGTTGCTGACAGTTTGCTTGGAACTCCCATTTAATCCTCACATTTATCCGAAAGCTCAACTTATTTCACCCTCTTTCATGGGGCTTGAGCTATGTCTGTTATGACCTCAGAGATAACGTGCCATAGTCTAAGATGTTTAGCTAATATGAAACTGTTTTAGCCTGTGGCTTTGCCTAAGGATAAATGTGTGCCACCCTGGCCAACATGAAGGAGAAATTTGCAGTAGTAAGAGCTCGACAGTCTAATTAATTATTTAGAGGTTTCAAGGGGAAAAAGAAGTCTAGAGTCCCAGAGTTCCCATTTGCAATGCATTAAACAATCAGAATAATAATAAGAAACAGCAGAGAGAGACTCTCCTGGCTGTCTGGAATTTGTGGGATGTAATTTGAAGGCCCAAATTGGAAGTAACCTAGGATCTTAAAGACAGTTTTAAGGCTGAAGGTTACAGGAAGGCAAGTCCTTCTAGAATTGCAATACTATTTTTTCCTCCTTTTGTCTTTATTTTTATATCTTGAAATGTCTGTAGAGCTTTACTTCCTTGCTTCTAAATGGCCTTCATGTATTAGAGGTCTTTGGCTGAGCATATAATTAGAGTCCAGATGTGAACATGAAGGAGAAAGGTGTCTAATAAAGTAAGTGGCAAATGTGAATTTATTAAAAGTAGGTCATGTCATACATTGTAATAGCCTTCTGTGGCATATCTCCTAAGTTAGGAAATAAAAGTAATGAAAGATACTGCATGCTTAAGTTTGCAAAATGCATTTGTTATAGTGCTACATAATAGATGTCTATACATTAACTGGATAAATACCTGAAAGAAAACCTGGTCCTATGAAGCCAAGTAAGCATAATCAATAAATGTACTGCCTCTAAGTGGAAAAGCTGCAGGAGGAGTCTCAAGGGGTCAGTATTAGCACATATTAAGTATTTTGTTAATAATATGCTCACATCTGTGGAATATATTTTCTGATACGAAAATCAAATTAGCCAGGAAACACACAGAAGGGCAGAGCAACCTGCAGAGTTAACAGTAGAGGGATGAAAGTCATAATGAATATAAACTAATATTAAGATAAAGAATAAACAACAGGCAAATGTAACAGGAGAACCCAGTCTGGAAAACAACAAATTGAGACACATGTCTGATACACACAGGTGTTTGTGGTTAATTTTGAACCAGTCTCATATATAAGAACAATTGCATGCATAGGAGGAATAACAAGAACTATAGATATCTTTACATCATCGCCTAGCAGAGTTTGCCATAGACTTTACAGTAAGTGAATGATGAGCAGATGAACATAAAGGAATAAGAACAGATAATTGGTGAAAGAGGAAACACAAATGGCTAATCAACATTTCAATGTTTATACTCTGTGATTATTAATGTATTTAAAGGTATTTATGTATTTATTTATTGAGACAGAGTCTTGCTCTGTCACCCAGGCTGGAGTGCAATGGTACTATTTCGGCTCACTACAACCTCTGCCTCCCGGGTTCAAGTGATTCTCCTGCTTCAGCCTCCCAGGTAGCTGGGATTACAGGCATGTGCCACCATGCTGGGCTATTATTTTTGTGTGTGTGTATTTTTAGTAGAGATGGGATTTCACCATGTTGGCCAGGCTGGTTTCAAACTCCTGGCCTCAAGTGATTTGCCCGCCCCGGCCTCCCACAGTGCTGGGATTACAGGCATGAGCCACCACCTAAAGGTCTTTTTTTTTAAATTAAAAATGAGCAAATAAAAAATGACAGGAGTAACAGCTAACACATGTATTTCTACATGTCAGATATTGTACTATGTGACTGACGTAATATAATTTATTTCATAATCCCAACAATCTTAGGAGGCAAATACTATAACAGTCTTTTACCGATGAGATAGGGAGTAGTGAGTGAGTAGTGCAGGGTCTCACACTTGTAATGGTGGAACTAGAATTTGAACTCAAGCATTCTGCCCCTGCATTTCTGCTCTAGTTTATTACCTTTTACTGACCTGTCCAGTATTTCTGGGGCTGAAAAGATGTGGGGTGCATTGTGTATTTTAAATTCAAGGACAGTAAGCCATGTATTGGTTCTGATGTAGTTCAGTAAAAATTTGCTTAAGTATTTGATATGGGAGAGAGGTTCACAAGCTTATGTCCATTTTCTATTGATGGAGATCAATAGTTCTCAATGTGTGGTCCCCACAACAGCAGAAGAGCAATACCTGGGCTGCTACAATTGCAAATTCTCAGTCCCTAACCTAGATGTATTGAATCAGAAATTTGTGGCTGGGACCCCTGCTGTGTTTCAGCAATTCCTCTGGGTGAGTCTGGTACACTCTCAAGTTTGGGAATAACTGATGTAGATAACACAAACCCTTTTCTAGTGGTAAATTAGCTCACCACAAATTAAAGAAATTTATTCTTTATATTTCCTAAATTATTTGCAAGATTCTAAGAGCAACTAATTGTGTTCCTGCGTCCAAAAACCGTGTTCTCACCAAAATGTTTCCATTACTCTGGATCAAAAGACAAAGTCTCTTAACTTGGTCTAAAATGCTTGGCTTTCTTACTCCCCTACCTTCCTCTCCCGTCTCAGCTTGAACTAGGCTCATCTTTGCACTCTGATTTCCAACCACAGGCCATTCAGTCCTTATTGGTCAAATCATTTCACTACACAAGTGTTTTGTACATGGCTTTCCTAAATTTGTTAATCGTACTTTTTACTTCTCTACTGAACTCCAGTCCAGTCATAGATTTTAATTAATTAATTAATTAATTTATTTATTTGAGACAGGGTGTCACTCTGTCACTCAGGCTGGAGTGTAGTGGTGTAATTTTGGCTCACTGCAACCTCTACCTCCAAGGTTCAAGCAATCTTCCCACCTCAGACTCTCAAGAAGCTGGGACTATAGGTGTGCACCACCATGCTCAGTTGATTTTTTTTGTTTTTGTAGAGACGAGGTTTCTCTGTGTTGCTCAGGCTGGTCTCCAACTCTTGGGCTCAAGGGATCCTCCCACCTCGGCCTCCCAAAGTGCTTACATTACAGGCTTAGGCTGCTACACCCTGCCTAGTATTCATTTTCTTAGCAATCCTTCAGCAATTTCTGTGATAAGCAAGTCCTTATTAATCTTGTGGCTGCAAGGACCTGTCTCTTAAAGCCAGTATTGCAGTTGCACTTTCATAATTACTAAGATTAATACTGTCCATCTATCCTGCTTGGACTGTGATCTTCATTTATCAGGTACCCTACGTAGCCTTTGATCATATGGTGATTCACTGAATAAGTGAATGCATACATTTCTCTCATTTTATTTCTTTAAAGTTCCAAGCATGGCATGGTTTTTCATGAATTAGAAAATTGATATTTTGTCTTCTCAAAAATCAGTTAAAGAGTTGTCTACTTAAAGAAACTTCTCCATTCTTTGGTTAAAATGTATGTATAGAACTGAGTGCATTATCCATGAAGCTGTTCAGCTTTTTTAATAGCAGTACTAACACAACACAAGGCAATCCTTTTTAGAGTACCTTATTGAAAATCTGATGTAAACTCTGTACTCTTTTTTTCAAAAACATTTCCCACTTGGTATATAATTTCATAGAAATCACAGACTTGCTGAAGTCCATGTAAATCCACTATTTTAGATAGTTTTATCCTATGATAATTCAATTTTGTCCTGTTTCAAATTGTGTTTTACTTATAGTTATTCATTTGGACAAAGGTGATGGTAATTCCTAAATTAATAATTAAAATATTTTTGTGATTATATACTTTTTTTACACATTAAAGACTTCATATTTGTAGGATCCTTCTTAAAATATAAAAGACCATACAATATAATCACTATTCAAACATTTCATGATTCCTGAGTAGAAAAGGGGCCTGGCTAAATAAACGTCATTTCTGGGATTCTAAAACTTGAGAGATACAAAAGACTTTAGACATGAGCTCTCCAGACATTTTATTTAAGGGTGATAGAACTGAAGCCTAAATGTGATAATTGACTCATTAAAGATCAAACAATTAGGAGGCAGAACCAAAATTAGAGCTCAGGTCTATGACATTTGACTATGACATTTAAAAAATAATTTGGAGACAGGTGTACTTTATTAAATAGCAGAATCCATAAAACTTAAAATAATTAAATCACTTTGAAAACTTTTTTTTTTTTTTTTGAGACATAGTTTTTGCTCTTGTCGCCCAGGCTGGAGTGCGGTGGCGCCATCTCGGCTCACTGCAAGCTCCGCCTCCCGGGTTCACGCCATTCTCCTGCCTCAGCCTCCCGAGTAGCTGGGACTACAGGCGCCGCCACCAAGCAAGGCTAATTTTTTGTATGTTCAGTAGAGACGGGTTTTCACCGTGTTAGCCAGGATGGTCTTGATCTCCTGACCTTGTGATCCGCCCGCCTCAACCTACCAAAGTGTTGGGATTACAGGCGTGAGCCACCGCGCTGGGCCCTTGTTTTGTTTTTTGAGAGAGAGTCTCACTCTGTCGCCCAGGCTGGAATGCAGTGGTGCGATCCCAGCTCACTGCAACTTCTGCCTCCCGGGTTCAAGTGATTTTCTTGCCTCAGCCTCCCAAGTAGCTGGGACTACGGGCGTGTGCCACCACACCCTGCAATTTTTTTGTATTTTTGGTAGAGACAGGGACTTCACCGTGTTAGTCAGGATGGTCTTGATCTCCTGACCTCATGATCCACCTGCCTCGGCCTCCCAAAGTCCTGAGATTACAGATGTGAGCCTCCAGTCCTGGCCTCTTAGTTTATTTTTTTAAAAGATTTTTAAGTTTTTGACTACATATATCTCAGTGTATGTAGTCAATATTTTTAAATTTAATTTATTATGTTCTTACAATGAAAATAAGATTATTCACCAGAATAATTAAATAAATAAAAAATACTAGGGGTCTCTAAGTCAGTAAATAACTGACCAAGAGAAAAACAAAACAAAATATAATTGTCCTTCTAAAACAGAGAATTGGAAATGGGAAAAAGAGTTATAATGATCATAATGATGATGATGCCTGCTTACCAAGCATCTACCATAATCAGGTACTCTAGATAGTTTATTGTGTTTTATTTCTTTTTTGTTTTAAACAAAGCAGATACTATTCTTAATTGTATGCAAGAAGCAGCTGAGCTTCCAGAAACATAACTTTCCCAAGGATACATAATTGCTAACTTCTACAAGCCCTGGCTAATTTTGAGAAAAGCCCATTTGAGCCATTGTACTACACTATTTACTGTCACTTGGGACAATTACTTATTTTCGCCTTCATTTCTTTATAAAACAAGAAAATTCTACACTCTACTTAACGGATATGTGTAAAATACATTTAAAAACCTTCTAATTACAATATCTCCCTACAGAGCAGTGGTCCTCAAGGTTTGGTGTACATAAGACTCCAAGAGGAGTATTTTTGAAAATATCTCCCATTCAGCACTTACTGCCAGAGATTGTGATTCAGGAACTCTTGCGTGGAAACTAGTAATCTGCACTCTCCTACATCAATTGAGGTGTAAATGTAGTCCCACTCACCTAGTAATTAAGAATACGATTAGACTATTAAGAAAAGTATTACAAAAAAGATTCACTTTGTGCTTCCAGGAACAAAGATCCCGATCCCTAAACCTTATCTTGAACAGGTGCATCCTGTAACAGATCATTTGCACAGCTGTTGAATCAGAAAAGCTCCAGAGTATTTGTTCTGAGTAAAAAGAAAAGTTATGGTATATGTTGGAATAAAAATCCCAACGTGGTACATAAGTAACAAATTGATCCATTGATTATACCTCACAATTAATACTACCTGTGTTCCAAGGCAGCGGTCCCCAACGTTTTTGGCACCAGGGACCAATTTCGTGGAAGACAATTTTTCCACAGAAGTAGGCAGCGTTAGTGGGTGAAGTAGGGGCTGGGGGGCAGGAGGTGATTTGGGGATGAAACTGTTCCACCTCACATCATCAGGCATTGCCTAGGTGCCTTGCATATGCAGTTCACAATAGGGTTCCTGCTCCTATGAGAATCTAATGCCACCCCTGAATCTGACAGGAGGCGGAGTTCAGGCGGTAATGCTGGCTTGCTGGCCCGCACAGCGCACCTCCTGCTGTGTTGCTTGGTTCCTAACAGGCCAGGGACCAGTACCGGTCGGCGGCCCAAAGTTAGGGACTCCTGTTCTAGGCATTCTTGGATTTAAGAACTCAGCCGCTGAGTAGATGAAAGAGACCAAGAATGAATGACAGATGCTTAATATGATTTGAAAGAGGTTTATCTGTTTTTTCAAAATCAGCATTAAGTAGAGATGTACAGGATGATAAATTATTATACCACTGCTAAAATATGCATCTGAATAAAAGGGCATATATAAGTTTTTATTTAATTTGCTTTAAAATTGACGAGATTATTTTAATTTTGTATGTCTTTAATGACATCATTTTTATTTTTATTTTTGTGACAAGGTCTTGCTCTGTTGCCTAGGCTGGAGTGCAGTAGCGTGATCAGCTCACTGTAACCTCAAACTCCTGAGCTCAAGCAATCTTCCTACCTCAACCTCCTGAGTAGCTAGGAGTACAGGTGGGCACCATCATGCTCAGCTAATATTTTTTTTATTTGACTTTTTTTTTTTTTTTTTTTGTGTGCAGACTGTGTCTCACTTTGTTGCCAGGGCTGGTCATGAACTCCCAGCCTCAAACTATCCTCTCACCTTGGCCTCACAAAGTGTTGGAATTACAGGTGTGAGCCACTGCACCAGGCCCAAAAACATCATTTCTAACCACCATATGAGTCAACTTAAAATCTGGTGATCTAGGAAAAAAAAAAATCTAACTGTGTGTCACTGCTTTCACTGTGTTTTTGTAAGTAAAGTAAAATGTAGTTAGGGCAAGTCATTCCAGTATAATATTTATACCAATTGTGCGAATATTTTATATACAAAAAATGTGCTTTAAGGTGGCTTACACTATACTTAGCATGTGTTAACATGGTCTTGGGTAATCGCCAGTGTATTTGATGCTTTCCAGCAGTTTAAAATAATCAATGTTGCTTCTGTCACACTCCCTGTATCTTGGTTGGCATTTACAATGCAAAGTAACTGTTTTTCCACGAGATCTTAGATGCTATTATTCTTGATTTAAAATAACTGCTTGGTCAGGATACTGACAAAAATAGTGACAAGGAAAAGAACCTGGGTATATAATAGTATTAATTATATTTCAGTGTGATTTCATTGGTTTAATTTAAATATACTTTATATAATCAAAAGTAATTATATTGTGAGGTGATATGCATAAAATCAAGCAGAGATTTGAAATTTGATGTATTTTTATTTGTACCCTAAGCCTAAATTATACTTTTGAATTTTTGTTCAATATATTTCCTAGAAAAAATAATAGTAAATTATATAAGACATAAAAATACCCTACAGTTTTCTATTAAATACAGCTTTAGGTTGCCATTTGTTCCAAGGGATATTTTAAATCAATTTTCTGAATTTACATATAAGAAAGCCTTCATGCTTTGTCATTTCAATTAATTCTTTGTTAATAAAAAAACTCATATATAAATTACACACATATATTTATATAGCTAGTTTATAGATCAGATTGTAATTGTTATTTTAGACCTTGAAATATATTTTAAATATATTTAACTAAAACCTAGAGTGAGTCATGGAATGTGACTAACATGTACTGTCTGTATATCTTGTATATATAACATATATATGATTTTATTTTATATAAAATTGGCCCTTGAACAACACAAGGATTAGGGGCATCGACTCCCATGTAGTTGAAAATCTGTAAATAACTTTTGACTCCTCCAAAACTTAACTACTGATAGCCTACTGTTGACTGCAAGCCTTACCAATAACATAAACAGTAGATTAACCTATATTTCACGTTATATATATACTATATACTGTAATCTTACAACAAAGTAAGCTAGAGAAAATAAAATGTTATTAAAAAGTCACAAGAAAGAGGAAATATATTTAGCATTTGTATGGGGGAGGTTGGTCATCCTATTCTTCATCCTTGTGGTTTTCCTGTTGAATAGGCTTTGGAGGATGAGGAAGAAGAGGAGGTAGTCTTGCTGTCTCGAAAGTGGCACAGGTGGAAGAAAGTCCATGTTTAAGTGCAGCCACACAGTTCAGACCTGTTTTGTTCCATAGTCAACTCTATTTCAAAAATTTAACGTCAAACACTACACCGTAATCTTCAAATGTTCATAGTTTACCTTAGATAATGTCTTAAGGTAAATTAAAAGAGCTATGGATTATCAATAAATTGTGAAATTCCATGCAATTTGCAATGACGGCAGTCGTTATTTAAACCTTGAAACTTACCTGGAAACATTTTAATGCTCATCAGCTCAGTTGAGAGAGAGCACAAATTGCTCCAGGTCAGCAGAGAAACGATTTATTTCACAATTTAGCTCTCTAAATAACTTTATATTCTCTCATTAAGAACAACAGTACAGGAAATCATGTACTGATCATTTTACAATGCACATAACATCCTGTGCATGCTTAGGCAACTATGTGTTGATTTACAAATCAGGACAGACATCAAAATTACTGAACTTAGAAAATGATTCACAGTGTCAATGTGAATAAATTTTTAGATTTTGACAGTATATTTAGTGCAATGAAATAAGGTTCTTTTGTCATGAACAAATTTGAAAAGTATTCAAGCAGGACTCCTAAACTATTTACTCTGAATTATTGGCTTTATGATTTTAATACCATTTTCTTGTCACTTTGTGGTAACCTTGTGACAGCATAACAAACACAAGAAAAAGAGATCAGTTATAAATTAGCAAGTATATTTTTTACCCTTTAAAGAAGTTAGGGGAAAATTACATCACAATCAGATTTATCTTAATACATCTAGATTTCCTATAAGAATGAGCTGAAGTGATAGATAAAAATAAGTATAAACAAAAATTTGGGATAAAAAAACAAACATACAACTGTATACACACATATATTTATGTGTATGTAGATACAGCTGTAGATATATTTATTTGTAGCTAACAGGAATATTACATCTGCTACTTGTGAATACGAAAGAATAGAGAAATTAGAGAACAAAGTAAGAATGAAAATAAACAACTAACAGTTATTGAAACAGTAGACTCAATTTTTCAAAATAATAGAAGATTTTAAGTTGGGGTTTTTTCCTGTTGATTTTCTTCCTTTAAGTCTTTTTATTTCTGAGCAAGAGTTTTTTGGAAAAATCAAAGATAATATATATTTTACTAATGTAAAGTAAAATTTACTTAATAATTAAATATAAATTAAATAGAAAATGCATCCCACATTATGGTTTTCATAAAGCAGATAAGTTCACACATGCAGCTAAAGTATTTTGTTGTAATCATAGTTTTACACTGTTTTGATGAGTATATTAACACACAAAATTATTCACTTTGTTGTGGAAAAGCCAATCCTCATTACTTTCAAAGAAGCTACAAATAGACAAATAGCTCATTCTGTCATTTTCAAGCTCAATGTTTTGGGAACATTTAATCTATTTGTGAGTCCAGTTCTGATCCTGTGTCCTATGTGCCATGTCCACAAGACTTGATCCTTCATAAAGACGTTGTTTGCTATTCATTTAACAATTAGTAGATGTTACTGAAAATTCAATTTCATGCTTAAACACACAGACACAAATCTACATTCGTAAAGAGAAAACCTGTCTTTAGACAAAGCATTTGAACACTAGGAAAAAGGAGCAAATGACACAGCTTTCAGATAATTCTCCTTTTTACTTGTCTTCCTGTAAAACCAGTGCTAATTATATTTTAAGGATGCAGATCACAAACACTTCCTTGATGTGTATGAGTCTGTGAGTGTGTGTGTGTGTCAGAGAGAGAGGCGTTATGTTCTCTTTGTTTCTCAATCCACAGAATTATACATAGAAATTTATAGATATGGATGTGATGCTCATTAGATAGAATAAAATTATTATAAGAAATATAAATATAACTGGAGGAAGAAGCCTGACTCTATTATTCTCCATCTAAATTTTGTACCTGAGCCAAAGATGGTTTAGCTTTCATAGTTTGCAGCAAATACTAAGTACCTTATTTGGGAAGTAGAAAATAAATAGTAATTATCTTGTTGATTCTGTAACATAAAATCTACAAAGAATGATTTTTTCAAAATGGCTTTCAAAATATCAAATCAATACAGTTAATATGATGATATTTTTATTACTAGACATATTTATGCAATATATAAGTTAAATTAGAACTCTGCAAAATTACATTTATGGTTCTGATAATGCCATCATTTTTCAAAATAACATTTTCTAGAATATCTTCTATGTAAATGTGTGAATATTGGTACATTATAATCTTAGGACTATTTGTTAACAATAACCTCAGTTTTTATTACCTAACTTGAGTCAATATTTCTTCTCCTTTTCAGTTTGGAGAAATGTTAATTGAAAAGCTATCCCAATATTTAGTATGAAGTCCCATGCCGGGTACAGATGGCATCTTAACCCCATCCATATGTTTAAAGCATCTCGTTCATTTGGAAGTCTTACAGGCACCAAAACAATCATGGAGAGAAGTGGTCTTTAAATTTTAATTTTATCAAAATAAACCAGATCTCTTGTGTATAAACCATTGCCAAAAACGGATTTCCTTCAAACAGACAGCAAGCCAAACCCATTTGTAAAGGCCAAGGAAAAGATTGATTACGTATGCATTTGATTATATGAGAGTTAGATTGAATTATCTTTATTTTGGCTATGTTATTTTTGTTATGCATACACTTTCTAGATTATTTTTAAATACCTCTTAAGTGGCTTGAGGCTCTTTTCTAAGTATTTTTGTGTTTTACTCTCCATTTATTTAATTATCTGTTATGTTGTTATATACTATAAATTCATGAACATATCTGGGATTAATATACATTAAATATAAGCATAGTTATGTGTACATATACTAATGTTTTATCCAAATCCTAACTAGTAATATTTTCATCTTAATATACAATAGGAATTAATTTTCTAGACTTTGCTTTTCTATATAAAAATGGCACCTTTTGATAAACTTTGATAAACAGATTTGTGAGATGCCTGTGCATTTCCTATTCAATATCCTAATGGAAATAGGCTAGCTTCTTAGGTTTCCATTTGATAAGACAGTAGCCTGTATTTTGGGGTGACATGAATAATAGTCTTATTAAGCTCCTAAATTAAGATATAGTAACAAACATAAGCTACAGCTTATTGCCTTGACTAAGTTTGATGAAAAATAATATAGTAAATGTATTTTTACCTGAATTTAATGCTCCACTTTAAAAAAGAAACACATATACAACTTTTTAAAAATCTATTTTATGCTTAAGCCATGATTTAAAAGAAACACACACACACACACACCCACACACACACACACACATATATATGTAACTTTTTAAAATATCTTTTTATTGCTTAAGCCATGATTCTTCAATAACAAGTCAAACTTCATTTCTCTTGAGTCTGAAAACAAGCCAAGATTTATTGGAAGGTGAGGAGAAGGAAATTGCATCAGTGATGACTGGTTTTGGAATGATGTTAATTTAAATATAAAATTTAAGAAAAGAAGCCATTATCAGATTAGAGTTTCATATCTCAGAGAAATATTTCCCTAAACACCTTTTAATAACTCTCCCTAAAGAAAATAACATAAATAAGTTCATATTAACAGCTAAAGTGTCTCAAAATGGGAAGAAGCTCTTTGAGTCATAATTCCAATTTCAAGAATGAATTCGCCCCTCTTCTAGTCCTGAAACACATTAATGTGCTTGTTTATGGATTTTAAAAATGTAGAAGGAAAATTATAGAAAAAAAGTATGCCTGAGAATGTCTTCACTCTTTCCAGAAAACATTCCTATATGCCTGCGGTTGCTTTCAAAACTAAGCTGGTGAACCATGAGGGGATTACAGTTTTATCAACAGCCTTATTCTGCACCAGCAGCAGGTGCACCAGCTTGATGACCTACAAGGTCACTGGTGCCACTGAACCCAAGTTTCTGGCAGTAGTCACTTTGTGTTAAAACCATTATTGATGGTAGTCCAAGCAAGGTAGCAATTGCCAAGGAATAAACTGAAGTACTAGATGTTGCTTTTAAAACATAGAGGAAAGAAGGAATGAATGAAAAAAAAGAAAACAAAGATTCAGGGGCTTGGCTTATTTCTTATATGACTACTGCCAAATGCAGCCAACGCATGGCCATGGGAGTTGGCGCTGCAGGAGAGGCAGACATGCCGCATGGAGGAAGTTGGAAGGACTGAAAAGTCAACGCTAAAACTGAAGGCAAAGATTGCCAAGTCAAATGCTGAATTGTGCAAGTACAGGATGTTTTCCTTTCCATTTTTTCACAATGAAGCATTTATTTTACTCCCTCCTGTTTTGTTCAAAGACTAATGTTCTCAACTTTCACTCACCAAATTGCTGTGGTTTTGTTACTCACTTATACAACAATTGTAAGTAAATAGGGTAATTAAAGTAGCTTTGCTGGTAAAATAATTAAACTTTAAAACAAACAGGAAAAAAAGTAGAACAGTCACTGGTGAACCCAGCTCCAAATATATAAATGTTTTACCATGTTTTCTTTAGATTTAAAAAAATGAAATAAATTTAGTGATATCCCTGCCATATGAATCCTTTAATGTTAATACATTAATATGTGCCCATGATAATATACAGTATTTATTTCCAATTTATATTAATGGTTTTGCTTACTGTTTCATGCTTATTGTCTAGGATAGTAGCTGCCACATAGAAGATTCTCCAAAAAGAATAAAAGTGTTTGACTGAATGACTGCTAACACACTGATAGGTTATCCCCTTGCACTTTCCTTTTTCACTCAATATTATGTTTTTTATATCGTTCATGTTCATTGTTCATGTTCAGATTTTTCAGATGCTACACAATACTTGTCCGTGACTATGTAACAGTTTATTTAATCACTCTGATGTTCATTTATGTTGCTTAATTTTTTTAACTCCTACAAACAATATCCAATAAACTTTAAATAAAAATATCAAATTAAGTTCAACATCATTACACTGACACCATGTTTAAGATGTGGCAGAATGTTTGATTTGAGGATTTTGGATTCCTTGGAATAAAGGGAATTAATTCATTTTCATCATTATCACCAATAATGCCATATCATAAAAGTTTAAAAGAATTTATTAGGTTAGAGACTCCCCAATTTTAACAAAAATTAAATCCAGAGGAGATATAATTTCTATTTCTTAGGGGAGTACATATTTTCTATGTTTTTATCTTCCATAGTAATAGGACATAGACATATATAAAGCTGCATATGAGTTCAAAACAGAAGGGAGAAGTTTCTGAGTGTCTTCTATGAGCAGCTATTGCTCTAGGCATTGAGGATATAGCCGTGAACAAAAGCATCTGTTCATATGTTCATTCATTCAATAACACTTTTTATACCTTTTTTTTTGGGCAAGTGAGGTCTTGAATGCTAAAAATTTAAAGGCAAATATCAGACTTTTCGTTGATCTAATTTAAGACTTTATTCAAATTTACTAAATGCTTTGCTTCTGCTTATTTATGCCAGCTTTACAATTTAGAGAAGTGGCACTTTTTGATAATTAAAAACAAAAAATAAGCAAGAAAGAATAAAACTATTTGGTAAGGAGATGAAAATAGGAAAAATCTAAAGTTAATTTTAAAAAAATGCCTCAGAGAATAGGTAAAAAATAGAGGTCCAGCAAAGTTAAAGAAGTTTCCATAAAAGTTGTGTCAACCATAGTACTTGGAGCTAGGTAGTGTTCACTAAGCACAGGATGGGTTTTTGGTTTAAATATTATATACCATTTTAGAGGGAGCGTGGAATCAAAAAGTTTTGTGAATCTTCTCATAACAACATTAATTGTAAAATTAAGATAAGAGTCCCTTCACTCATGTAGTCTCAGCACTTTGGGAGGCTGAGACGGGCGGATCACCTGAGGTCGGGAGTTCGAGACCAGCCTGACAACATTGAGAGACCTGATCTCTACTAAAAATACAAAATTAGCTGGGCATGGTGGTGCACGCCTGAAATCCCAGCTACTCAGGAGGCTGAGGCAGTATAACCGCTTGAACCCGGGAAGCGGAGGTTGCAGTGAGCCAAGATAGTGCCATTGCACTCCAGCCTGGGCAACAAGAGAGAAACTCCATCTCAAAAAAAAAAAAAAAAAAAAGACCTAGTTCCGATGAGAAGACATGCATGAAGTATTTAGCATAATTCTGACACATGGTAGAATCTGAAACATTGCTACTTCCCTTTCTATTAATTTCCTAGGAAAATACACTTCTTTCTACATTATATAGCCCAATACAAAATATACATGCAATCATCTCTTTCTCTATTCACCTTTTTCTTTGGAGATGGGGGGAGCTAAAGGGGAAAGCAATGTAGAAGACAGGCAACAACATGTGTTGCTACGCTTTATTCTTGTTATACTGCATAATCCTTGCCTTAATTGCACTTACCTGACCCATTTTAGAGATTTGTCCACTTGTAAATATGCCACAGTCTCCATTTTATTCTTCTTTGGGAAGTTATCTGGTATGCAGAAATACCTAATTTGTGAGTTAATAGCATCTGTTCCAGGAAAGTTATTGTACAAGAAGGGAAATCATGGCCTTACATTTTTAAATAAGTTTTCTTGAAATGTGATCACAGCACCATACTGTAACATTTGGTGTCTATCTTCTTAGTCAGTTTATAAATTTAAACTGATGCTACAATATCACATGGGAAAATAAAATTCCCTTAATTAGAAAATTATTAGATAACAAAATTTACTGGAGTGTAAAAGTCACCTGGAAAATGAACTTCATCAATTATTTAAAACAAGAAATTCTGTTGGAGTTAACAGAGGAACAGAGTCACATAAAATTCGCTCAAATAGCAGCAAATCTGACAGAATACCTGCAGTAAAATGTGCTTACCATAAAACTGATTTTCAGAAATTGAATGAGTAGATTGAAGGGGGAATTTGATAGTAAATCACTTACTTACCTCTTCATACAACCATTTTATATCTCTTGTAACCTAGAAAATGACTCTACATATTGCAAAAACAGTGAATTTGTGTGTGTGTGGTGGGGTGTGGTAATTTAGCTAAAATTAGGGCCAACATTTTTCAATGTTAAAAATATGTGATCCATTATACTTGAATAGCAGTTCAATATTATGGGAATTACTATTTCTAATTTTTGTGTATAGGCCAGCATGACTCCTTGAACAAAACTCATGACTCCTTTGAGAACTGTGAACTATATCGAGGGCCACTAGAAGTCAATAATGGCAGTTATCATTTTCCTGAGAACTTAAAAAACGGAGCAGAATTCCAAGATCTTCGTTGATAAAAAGATCCTCAGTAGATAAAGGCAGCAATTTACGAAAATGTGTAGGGTCTTCCAAATTTGCACGGTGATGACTAGCAACCAAAAATGAAGGAAGTGGCCAAAATTCTCCATATAAATGATTGTTCCGAAAGGACTATCGTGTGTTGATTGCAGTGGCACCATTAAGTTGGAGACCTCCCTGATTGGTATAAACAAGCTTCCTGTGTCAACATAATCCTAGATCTTAAATAGATCATAGCTATTTTATATTCTGAATGAATATAAAGTCTTCAATTTGACTCAATAATATTTTAACAACATCCTTTCCTGAATACCTGTAGCAACATTTAAGAATTTTAATTGTTTGTTTTGCCTTTCCAATAAGATCTTAAATAATTTCAGGACTGGGTGTCAGTTGTCCCTATTCATGTTGCTTAGCTTGGTTCTAAAAATGTAGTCTTTCAAAAGTATTAGAAAATTTTTGCATGTAAATAATTTGGAAAGCATGATTCTCTCTCTCTCTCTCTCTCTCTCTCTCCATTTTAAAAATTGTGATAAAACACACGTAACATAAAATTTGCTATTTAAACTATTTTAAGTGTACAATTTTGTGGCATTAAGTAACATTGAACATTGTTATACAATGCATCATCTCATAAAACAGCTGGACTTTAATGATAACTGCAGAGTCAGATATCTTAGCAATGAAATATGCCTCAAGGATATAAGTCTTAGAGGAAGAGCCTAGCACCGGTATTTATATGGCTCATCATATCAAAACGGTGAACAACACAGCTAACATCCTTAATACTTCACAATCCTTTTCCTTGATACTCCTAGGATCTATTGCCTGATTTTAAAGGCTAGTAAAATCTTTCTTTTATACTTTAATGATACAATTTAAATAAGATATGTAATAGATTTATGTTCTGGGCATAAAATCATGTATTTATTTGTGTATTCTAGTGTGGAATTACTAGAAATAATTTTAACATGCATACTTATTCATCTGTTTTTCTATAAACCAGAAGATATGTTAATGAATTTTTTAATTCTATAATTAAATACTTAAAGACTGTAAATTATAGGAAAGGAGGAGCAACATACTTTAATACAAGAGGTGTACTGATTTACCAGTTCATAAATGAAAACTACCTTAGGATGTTAACAAATAACTCACCTTCTAAATGTGAGCTTGGAGGAGTATGATCTATATATAAAATAGGAATACTATTTAAGAGTACAGAGATGGAAGATTATAAAAACTTCAACATTTTATAAAGACACAAGGTATATAGCTCAAAGCTTTAGATATGCATAGATCTAATTTATACCAATCAGAGGTACATCTGGCCATTTTGAAAGCTGGAGAAGGACTCACTAACAATCATGAACAAAAGCAATGAGCTGGGTTATGGTGTTCTTAATTGCAGATGGTATCATGCCAATTTATTCATACCTCATGGAGTTTTTCTGTTTATGCCCATCGAATAGCATTGTTTATAACTGCTCATAGACTTGTTTGCCTTTATAACTTGTGCATGTATCTATCAATCTGTTAGTCGAGAAGAAAAAAAATACTTTGAAATATAATTTGAAGCACATTTTAAACTATTTGCATTAACTATCTCTAAGAAGGTTTTAGAGTATTTTAAGAGACTGACATTTAGAGTGTATAATCTTTCATGTAAAAGTTCCTTCTTTGTCTCCTGAGGCTTATGTTTATATATGAAGAAAACTGCAGTGTGACATTTGCTATTAGTGTCTGCTGAAGGAATGATACATCTTCAGGATACTTCTAAGATTTATAAACTATGGCAAATATTAATAAAACCATCTTTAGAGCATAATACTTCATTTTTAAGTAAACTCATTACATATTATGTAGGCCAACTTTTCCACCATAAAAAAAATACCTTTATTTTAACAATGCTCATATCTCTCTGTGAATCATATGTCTAGTCTCCCTAATAGGAAAAAAATGCAAGTTTTGAATTATCGCTTACTGGGGTGTAAACTTGAAGAAGACAATCTTTCCATCAGTCTTTTCTAAGCTGTAAGATAGGGAAAATAAGATGTTCCTATCATTTGAAAATCCAATGAGATTATGTACTACAAAGTTTTCAGTAGAGTAGTACAGAAAATTAAATGTTAACTTTTAAAAGTTTAAAATTATTTTACATTTAAATAACTCCTAAACCCTTCCATCTTTTTCTTTTAACTTACACTTTTTTTTGTTTAAGTACTCCAACTTGTTTATAAGTAAGCACTGGATTGTCCACTAGAATGTACAGTATGAAAGATGGCTCAAAAGGAAATGCTGGCATGCTTTAATAAACTCCTTTCTCTAAGTCTCACTAGGGTTGTAAAATGACGTTGGAATACTAGTAAGTTATCAATGCTCTTAGAAATACATTGTTTAAAACTTTATTTTGTTAACTGACCCAAATACTCCTAATACAAATATTCCAAGCATTAATTCTGCAAATGGCTAGCAAATCCTTAAGTTTTTGAGTAGTCATTTTCTGTATTTTGGATTGAGTGTGATCTTCTCTCTCCTACTTGCATCAATTTGATGGCATTAATACCTAAAGAATACATTCCTTTCTAGAAAACAATAGAAATTTAAAGTAGATGAGATTGTTTCATAATGATATGGTACTTTAAGTGATTTTTTTTTTTTACATAGTAACTGATACTGGGTGGAATTTTATTATAAAATTCTTTTTTTAAGAAGTTCTTTGATACTCAAGGAAAACAAGCAACCTACATAACACATTACTCAATTTGTCCAAGCCTTCAAATAAGATGCTTAATTGAGCACTGTTTCTGCTTTTACCCAGGGCAATGATCAGAAAAACACACACACGTAAAACAAACAAAAACTCTCAGCATGTGGAGATTCAGCATGGTGTGCGCTAGGCTGAGATTTCCAACTGCAGTCAAATAACTGGGAGAATCAAGTATAAATGGAGCTCACCTCCATAACAAAAAAATTGGAAAATCTGCTCAGAATATTAGAATCCGAGTGTGTTGAATTTGTGTTTTAGTTTAGTTGACGTAGAGATTACAAACTTGCAGCACTTTTAAGCAATCTATGCATCATCATTTGATAACCAAGTGAATTGCAATTGAAGATCGCAAGGATGCTATTGAAGATGCTGACCAGTGTCTTTTCTATCAGGAAGAATAGGCAAAATTAATATCTGTACTCCGTTTCAGGAATATACGTGGGTTTCACAATTTCATTCTACATGTTGAACACTGTGACTTTTTTAGTGACTCTATTTTTCTCTTTAAATTGGCTTCTAGAGAGCTTATAGCCAATTAAGCTTCCCATCTTTAAAAAGATTAAATGTACACCTTTTTTAGTCAAGTAAACCTGGGTTTGAATCCAAAATGTATCATATTCCTCCTCTGAGCTTCAATTTCTGTATTGTATCCTGCAGTTAATGACTATTTCACAGGCCAGTGTTGACAATAAAATGGGTGGAGGGTTTTAAAGCACATAAAATCACGTCTGGTACTTAAATTTTGAAATATATTCTTACTGTTGTGTGCAAATCTCATCAGGCTGCTGCGTTATTGTGCAGATGGTTAATAGCGTCCCCTGTAGGTGAGCAATGTACAACATGCCAACCACAGGCCTTTACTGCCTTGTTTTTCCATGAGTATGTTTTTTTCCTTAAACACATTTTCTTACTTCTTTCAATGTATTTAAACTTGCTGTGTTGCATGCATTTCGATACCAACCTTAAATTCTGTTTGTAGTAGAGCACAGGCAATAAAATAAAAAAAAAATGAAGAGATTATTTTCCCCTACAATTGGATTACATAAAGTATAAAGGTCTTCGAGAAGAAACTTCTTGTTTAATTTCTCTTCTCTCCTTCATGGTAGCTGTTGTGCAAATGTTTTTTTAGTATGTATTGTTTTGAATGGTGTATTAGAGCTCTCCAAAGAGACAGAATCAATTGCAGATAGATAGATAGTAGGTAAGTAGATAGATAAGTGAGAAGGCAATTTTTAGGAAAATTGGCTTACACAATTATGGAGGCTTAAGGAGTCCCATGACAGTCCATCTGCAAGCTCAAGAAACAAGGAGGCTGGTAGCATGACTCAGTCCACATTCAAATTCTTCAGAACTAGGGAAGCCCATGGTGTGAATCTCGGTCTGAGGTCAAAGGCCTGAGAACCCACAGAGCTGCTGGTAGAAGTGCTGGAGTCCAAGGACTGGAAAGCCTGGAGGTCTAATGTGGAAGGGTAGGAGGAGAAGGGAGGCCCCGCTCTAGGGAGTTCTCTCCCTTTGTATTCTCCCTGGGCCCTCAGTCTTTAGATGGTACCCACACACATTGAGGAAGGATCTTTCTTACTAAGTCCACTGAGTCAAATGCCAGTCTCTTCCCAAAACACCTTCAAGGGTATCCTCAGCAGTAATGTCTTACCAGCTATCTGTGTATCCCTTAATTCCATCAAATTGACAGCTCAAATCACAGAGGGGAAGAGGGGGAATGCTGTGGGCAGAACCTGTGTTCTTAGAGTTCACTGCTACTGAGAGAGACTACAGTCCAAATAATCACAATTCACTCTGCAAAGTGGTACACAAGAAATGCAAGAAAGAAATCTTACACAGTTTAAAGTGTATGAAGCATAGTTTATAGGGTAGAAGTAGGGAGAGAAGGCAGAGCCAGTAAAGAGTGACAAGGGTTATTACCTACAATCTTTCCTTCCTCCCTCTTTTCTTTCTTTCTTTCTTTCTTTCTCCTTTCTTTCTTTCTTTCTTTCTTCTTTCCTTCCTTCCTTCCTTCCTTCCTTCTTTTCTTCTTTCCTTCCTTCCTTCCTTCTTTCTCTCTCTCTCTTTTTTTTTTTTTTTTTTTGACAGTCTGTCTGTTGCCGAGTCTAGAGGGCAGTGGCAGGATCTCGGCTCACTGCAACCTCCACCCCCTGGGATCAGGCAATTCTCGTGCCTCAGCCTCCCAAGTAGTTGGGATTACAGGCGTGAGCCACCACACCAAGCTATTTTTTTTTGTATTTTTAGTGGAGATGGGGTTTCATCATATTGGCTAGGCTGGTTTCAAACTCCTGACTTCAGGTGATCCGTCCACCTTGGCCTCCCAATACAGACAATATTCTGAATGTTTTATATGAAATTTTGAAGTTTGCACTCCTCTCTGTAGGCACATTGACATCATAGTTTTTCATTTTAATCAAACTTCTCAATTTGACATAATTATAAATTCACATCCACTTGTCACCCCATGGTAACATCTTGCAAAACTGTACTACAATATCACAACTCAGATATTGGCATGGAAACAGTTAAGTCCCAAAACAGTTCTATCACCACGAGGATCCCTAGTGATGTATTTTTATAGGCACACCTACCTCCCCTCCACACCCAATCCTGATCTCTGGCTTTTGTTAACAAATGCTATATAAATGAAATCATACTGCATGTACTTTTTAGATTATTTTTTTTCTTCAGTGTTATTCCCATGAGATCCATGTAAATTGTTGCACCTATCAGTGGCTTGTTTCTTTTTCTTGCTGACTACTATTCCATAGTAAGAATATCCTGTATTATATTTAATCATCTAGCCATTGTAGGATATCTGGGTTGTTTCCAGTTTGGGGCTATTAAGAATAAAGCTGCTATGAATATTTGTGTGCAACTTTTTGTGTGAGTATGCTATTTCCCTGGAATAAATGCCCAGCAATGCAATTACTCAGTTGAAGAAACTACCCAACTACCTTGCAAAGTCACTGTACCATTCTAGCTTCCAGCCAGCAATATACGAGTAACCCTGTCCCCACATCTTTGCCAGCATTTGGTGTGGTTCTTTGTTTAACATTTTATTTTAGCATTCCAATAGGTGTGTAGTGTCATCCTAGGTTTCCAATATGGGATGATTGGTTAGAGCAATGTTTTTTAGAGGAATCTTTCTAAAAAAAAAAAAAAATAGAACATAGAATGAAATGAGAAATTTGAGTCAATAGTGTAACTTAGAAGTAGATTTCAGTGACTTAGGCTGGAAAGAAAAACCTAATCTGAGGCAGGAGAAATGAGAGTTGGAAGAAATTGCTGTGTGTCTTATAATAGTCTTGTAAAGACATTATTCAGTATTTGTAGACAATTCTCGATTGGCAAAGCAGAACTGGCTGATTGATGTAAATTCCATGGACATTTCCTTTAATTTCCACTTGCAGAATGTTGCTATTACATAGGAATACAGCTCATTTTATATGATTCAAACATGTATCTGTTCTTCAGAGCACAGCTCCATAACACATATGCTAGTGATCATCCTTTAAGCTAGATTACTTTTGTGAATGTGGTTTATAGATTTGACAAATTAATTATCCTTATCCTAAGCATAGTCACTGGAAAAATATAAACATTTCCTGATATATTTTTCTGTCTATATATTTATTTAGAAATCTGCCTATCTACTATCATCAATTCATTTTTTTTTTTACTTTTAGGGAATTTTTTAATGATCCCAACAGAAGCTTAAATAAACATGAGTTAATAATTACAAATCGAAACAGAGGCTACCAAGAAGAGCACCAAATATTACAGGGGAAATCTTTTACGAAGCTCAAGTACTAAGGTTATATAATTCTAATAAGTAGAAACTAAAATAAAGAATACAAAATAATAAACCATTTTTAAGGAGATGAGCTAATGGGGTCCACCAATGCAAATTATAGATATATATTTACTTTCAGTCATATAGACACAAAGAACATTAAAAGTCTGTATTGTAGCATTAAAGAGCTCCATACTGTATTATGATTTTTTTTCAGACATATGGTCTTTTGTGAGCACAAAAATAGGTAGCATTTTTAAAAACTGATTTTGAGACTTAGAGTATTGAAAAATACATAACCTAGCACAGTGATTAGCTATACCCTACATTATTACAGATGGTTGTCTTATTATCCAAGGGAAAAATATAGAATTCCAGATTCTTCTATTACAGATAGAATCTATTGCCACAAATCTGAAAATCAATAAAACTTGTTTTGGGAGAGTAAATGATTACTTGGTAATTTATCTTCTACACCATCTTCCAGTGAAAGTATTATGAAGATTGTATGTGAATCTAATCAGGTGTGGAGTGCTATTGAAAAGTAAGAACCGCTGCTCAGAAAAGGGAAATGAGATTTTTGAGGAACTACCTGATTTTTTTTCATTTTATTATAAGAATAACAAAATGTTAGCAGCATGATTATTATCCTTGCTAAATATGCAAAACTGATGGTGAAGTGTGGGCTCCTAAGTGGAGCCGCTGATGGGCGGATCTATTTTCTAGAGTTCTCCTCTACTGCATCCAGTCTGTTGCTCTCTGAACCTGTTATTCCTGTTACTTCTGGTTCTATCATCCTGAAGTAATGATTTCATACAAAGATATTCATTTGGCATAAAATTCTTATAATTTCATCTAGAAATCTGCAAAGTAAGAACATTAATAAATTATCCTTATGAATGTAGTTTCAAGGTGTTAATAATTTATGTCAGATATTCTCATTTTATTTAAGTCCTTTCCTCAAAATGGCTTTTTTTTCCAGTTGAGTTATAAAACTTTCTACAATCAAATTATGACCTCAGAATCTTACGCTTAGGAAACCTTGCAATTATAATTCTCCAATTTTTTTTTCTGCTGAAATTTTGCAGGCCACTCATTTATGAAAATATTAGCTGTGTGTGTGTGACTGTGTGTGAGCGTGCATGCACATGTGTGTATTTAATTATTGGAGAAAAAAAGAAGTTTAAAATAACAACCTGGTCGCTTAAAATAGTTAAATCTTTATTATTAATGAAAATTGTTTATATATTTGTATATGTTCTATATAGCACATTTAATTCTTACTCTCTAGGCTAAATTTATTTTTCTCATGCTTTGTTGGGAATTCAAATTACTATGTTTTTTCTCCCAAAGATATTTGGATTGTAATTTTTATATCTAGTTGTTAGTAGATTGTAGCACCTGTTAAGTTATTTTCTGACATTGATGGGCAAGTCAATGACTATTTTGTAAGGTCTGCTTTTGAGGTGGTATTTAACATACATGCATCAGCCCTACATGACTTATAGTCACGAATGAAATGATCCCAAGATGCAGAAGTTTAGTCATAGTATACAACGTGCTCTGACATTGCCTATGTTAAAAATATGACCAACTTCACAGTCTGGGCTAGTTATACAATTAATAACAAGCCAGGTTACTTGAGCTCTATTTCAAAACTTCATGTGGACCAGGCATGGTGACTCACGCCTGTAATCCCAGCAGTTTGGAATGCCAAGGCCGGTGGATCACCTGAGGTCAGGAGTTTGAGACCAGCCTGACCAACATGGTGAAACCCTGTCTCTACTAAAAATGTAAAAATTAGCCGGGCATGGTGGCGGATGCCTGGAATCCCAGCTACTGGGAAGGCTGAGACAGGAGAACCACATGAACCCCGGAGGCGGAGGTTGCAATTGTGCCACTGCATTCCAGTCTAGGCGACAGAGCAAGACTCTGTGTAAAAAGTAAATAAATAAATAAATAAACAAACTTCATGTGAATTTTCATGTTACAAAGCTTTATGTAAAAATATATGAGTGATAAAAGTTTTTATACTTAAGAAACAAACATACTTATATGTAAATGCGTGTACCTATAGGGTTCTCCAGAAAGAAGCAATAAGATGAGTAGAGACAGAAAGAGACAAAGAGAGAGAGGGGAGACGGAGAAGAGGTAATTTATTAGGGAAGTTGGCGTGCATGATTATGGAAGCTGAGAAATCTCATGACAGGTCTTCTGCAAGCTGGAGACCGTGGGATGCTTCTTATGTGTCTCGGTTCAAGTCCAAAGGCCTCAGAACAAGAAAAGCCAATGGTATAACTCTTGGTCTGAGGCCAAAAGCCTGAGAATCAGTCGTGTCACTAGTCTTTAAGTCCTGGAGTCCAAAGGCCAGCAGGACTGAAGTTGTCCAAGGATAGGAGAGAAAGAGTCCAGCTTCAGTAGATAGATTGACATATTCACTTTTTATTTTTGTTCTCTCTGAGCCACCAGCAAACTGGATGGTGCCCTACCACACTGAAGATAGATCTTCCCACCAGGTAGTCCACTCACACTTACCTTTATCTCCTCTGGAAACATACTCACAGACACACCCCAAAGTAAGACTTTACTAGCTTTCTAGGTATTTCTTAATCGAGACAAGTTAACACCTAAAATTAACATTACACTGTACATGTTATCCTAATCGTGTATACGTAAGATGCAGTCCATTTTAGTTAATGAACTATTTTAACAGAAAATATCTTATTGTCATAAATGGGAAAGTTACTGTATTTAGACAAAAATAGCTTATTTCAACATCTACATGACAATCTCAATGTAATATATAAAAACGTGTGCTACATTTATTTATTTATTTATTTATTTATTTACTGAGACAAGGTCTCGTTGTGTTGCCCAGGCTGGAGTGCGGTGGTGTGAGCTCCGCTCACTACAGTTTCTGCCTCCCAGGTTCAAGTGATTCTCATGCCTCAGCCTCCCAAGAAGTTGGGATTACTGGCGCATGCCACCAGGCTCAGCTAATTTTTGTATTTTTAGAAGAGAAGGGTTTCACCATGTTGGCCAGGCTGGTCTCAAACTCCTGATCTCAGGTGAGCCACCCGCCTTGACCTCCCAAAGTGCTGGCATTATAGGCGTGAGCCAGCGCTCCCAGCCTATATATAAAAATGTGTGCTTCTAATGGCTATATTTCTATTAACTACAATCAGTATAACATTGTAAAAGGCACTGAATTAAAATCTCTTGGAATTCTAATCCTCGTTATGATCTTGCATGAATATGTAATCTCAGGATGATAACTTTTCTCGTACAAATTATTGTCCATAAAGTGAAGTGTTTGTGCAATGTCCATCTCTCAGGTATCTATGATCAAATTGTGACAGTCACAGTGGCTTGTTGAAAGCTTACAAGTTGACGTGATCTTATTCCCTGCTTTACTATTTTCAAAATCTCTGTGACTACTAATGTCTAATCACTTTAATTAACTAGTCCTTATGACATGTCTGCCCACAGAGACCAACCCCCACCATCCTCACCACATCACCACTATGGTCTGAGAGTCTATTGTAGTAATCTACATACGCAACATGTGAAGCATGTTTGAAATTTCAGCTTCTGCTTACCCAGCTGTCCACGATACTGATCGGTTATTTCAGATTATGCCCAATGTATCCATGAGACGTTTCATCTATCTCTCTATGCCTCCTTCCGCCTCATCACTTTACCTAGTATCCTTAGCTATGTGGGATCAGACTTTGTTCAGTTGAAGGGTTAACATTTAAGCAAACACCATATTTCTAGTCCTCAGTCTGGGCAAGTGTTTTAGGCCTAGACATTTCCTGTGCTTCTTATCAGTGACGACTGGAATTTGGATCTTGAAGCTCACTGCTGTCACTCCATGCCTAATCATAAACAAAGGATGGATTTGCTTTAGCGACATAGCTTATCTCTATGTCTAATTAGTGCATCCTTGGCTGGGGTGCTGCTAAGGTAGCAAAAAATTGGCTTCCAGTTTTGTGCTGCTAATGAGGATTTTAGTTTGCAAGTATGCTTTGCCTGTAGCAACTTCGTGTGTTCTCTTCATTTTCGGTCCACTTACTGTCAGTCCACTACAGTGTTCCAATTCTGTAAAATGATACATAGGCACAAGAATGTCTTCCTGTTATGTCTCTAGGGCAAAAAGTGTTCCCTGGCTGAATCATGTAAGGTCCCTCAATCTGTTCAGCTTTCCCTGGTATTACTAACGTTCAAAGACTTAGTTGTTTCATCTCTTTTAGAAGTATAGAAATGTTCAAATGAACCAAAGTAAAACGAAAATTCCAACTCTGTAAAATGTACAATAGAAAATATATACCCAGTGTAAAATCCTCTACTGCATGATATGTTTCTTTAGCTATACATCTAGAGTACATATCTCTTATTTTTCAAATTAGAGGACTCTATCAATGCGTTGAGAAATTTCTCCTCTACCACAGTCTAGGGGGTTCTCATAAAATTGTTCAGTAGAGCACTTTAACCAACTCTCTGGTCACGGCAGGAGGCACCTGGTTGTGACCTAGCTAATCCCAGAACACCATCCCTTTCTCCAAAAAGACCCATTACTCAAGCTGATTACCCTTATTGAGAGTAGATAGACTTTAGGAGAGTAAGTCACCTTTTTCTTTTTAAAATTGCCCTCTGTAAAAATATTTAGGCGTGTAATAGTGGCCCCTCCTTCCCCGTCAGTGCAAGCCTGAGAAAGAAATTAAGATGGTGACTAGTAGAGAGAGATGAGTCTCAATTAGCTACCATATCAATGAGACTACTCCTACAATTTTCATTTACGTGTACCCGTTAAGTTCCTTTTTTGCTTACTCTATTTTCGGTTAGAATCATCAATGAAAAGGCATTAACTTACCAAAAATATACTCTTTAAAATGATTGGGCCGGGTGCAGTGGTTCACGCCTGTAATCCCAGCACTTTGGTAGGCCGAGGCGGGCAGATCACAGAGTCAGGATATCGAGACCATCCTGGCTAACAAGGTGAAACCCCGTCTCTACTAAAAATACAAAAGATTAGCCTTGCGTGGTGGCAGGCGCCTGTAGTCCCAGCTACTCGGGAGGCTGAGGCAGGAGAATGGCGGGAACCCGGGAGGCAGAGCTTGCAGTGAGCCGAGATCGCACCACTGCACTCCAGCCTGGGCGACAGAGCGAGACTCCGTCTCAAAAACAAAACATAAAAAATAAAATGAAATAAAATAAATGATTGAAATAGTAACTTGTTATCTAAGAGTATGGTAAATTTTTATGTAAAATAAAGAGGATAGGATTATAGAACATGGCTTAATGATTATATGTGAAGACCAGGTTCTTTCACAAAAAGTATGTTTTGAGATGACACTTGCATGATAGTATGATGTCAAACTGTTGGATGGGAAAAAGGAAGGGGAACTCTGTATAGGAATATATTACAGATAGATTTTAAAAGAGCATGCAAAAATATGTAAAAATAAGAATTTTCAGGAAACTGCAACTGCAAATTATTCAGCATAGAATGAGTATGTACTGAAGATGACACCCGACGTGTAGACAGAAGTGAAAATACGAAGCGCTCAGGACTTCTCTAACCTTTCTGAACCTCAGTGCCCTCATTCATAACAGAGTTAATAATAGTATTTTTCATATAGGGTTTTGTGAATTTTAGCACAATCCATGGAAACTGTCTAGCCAAAAGTTCACTCCATAAATGATTTTGCATTTCTATATAGTGAATTATGTGACACCTCTTAGTATAACTACCAGATTGTCAACTTTGTTTTAACATAATTTATTTATTATAAAAATTAGTTATGTAAACATTAAATGTATGTCTTCAATAAAAAGTTATTTTCTTAGAGAAATTCATCTCTGCTTTAGAAGCAGTTGCCTTGCCTGAAAGAGGTAGGCAAGGCTGCCGTCTAGTGGCAGTACCTTAGAACTGCGGACATATGGTCCTCAAAGCTGAGAAAGCATTCAAATTCAAATCACACAAAGTGACCTCATTTGAGAACAAAGAACATCTGACAATTGCTGGACACATCAAATTTGTATTCCTGCTGTGCATTTTATGACAAAATCCTGAATCTGACAATTTAAAAAAAATATGAGTTTAAAGCAGTGCTTCCCAAAGCCACCTTAAAAATGTTGAGATTCCATGACAATGTTTATGCACACATATGGAGGCACAAACATACTCATACACAAATATTAGTATAAAGTAACTAGATTTTCTCTCTTGGAAGTGTTGTTTCCTTTTATAAAATCATAGCGATAGTGCATTCTGACTCTTTTTATTTATTCATTTGGAGTTAATGTTATAATTTTTCAAATTGCAGGGCCAGCAGTCTTATTTCAAATCTCAAATTTTCTACCAAAATTATACGTTTCTTCCCTAACCAAAAGTTTGAGAAAATCTGATTTGAAGGAGGCATCTACTCTTAAAACTATTACTACAGCTCTCTGATAACTATTAACCTAGACTATACCACCCTCCCTTTTATTCTCTATTCATGTGAATAATATCCCCTATTGTATTCTGTAATAGTCCTTTATTGTTTACCCACAGCCACAAAGAAGAGACAGCAACAAACAGAACATAAATGGGGATAAGATCTTTTTGCTGGCTGACTAAAATGACCATTGTGACAAAATTCTCCTAGGTGTCAAGTCCGGAAAAACATTTGTCACTACTGATGAACTGGCAAACTTTCTATATAGACAATGAAATCTGTGTACTCCATCTGAGTGTTTATCCATTGATTCTCTGTTTTTCCTTACAACGGGTTTTCCAGTTTACATTGTGCATTCACCATTCATAAATTACTTTCAACTTGAAGCTTCTTTCAGTTGCATTTAAGGATGCTATGATTTGAACGTGTCCCCTGGACTTCATGTGTTGGAAGCTTAATCCCCGATGTAACGGGATTGAAAATGGGGCCTATAGGAGGAGATTAGGTTAGAAGGGCTCTACCCTCATGAATGAATGAATGCTGTTATCATGAGAGTGAGTTAGCTCTAGAGAGAGTAAGCTTATTATAAAAGCAAGTTAGGTCCTCCCCTGCCCCATTGCTTTCTCGCACGTGCTCTATTGTCCTTCCTCCTTCTGCCATGTGGTGATGCAGCAAGAAGGCCTTCAGCAGATGCAGCCCCTCAACCTTGGTCTCCTGAATTTTAAGACATAAGTTTATTTCATTCAAAAATTGCCCAGTCTGTGATATTTTGTTATAGAACACAAAACAGGCCAAGACAAAGGACAACATTTTTTTCTTATTTTCTGTTATTTAAAACATATATTTTAATATTTTGTTTTTTCCAAACACCATCTTACCTATATTTCATGTTTTATTTTTAAAATTAAAAACATTTTAAATGCCTTAAATTTAGCATTGTAATCTGTGAACTCTATTTTTATTGTTGTTTTGTTTTATTTTTTAACAAGTGAAGTTTTTAAATTGCCCTATAACTATTATTTTATAAACCTTTCTGTGTAACATCAGACAAATGGAGAACAAATACAAGAAAACAATGTATATTCTGTTTAGAAAGCACATATTCTTCTCACTCTCCAAAAATCAGTCTTCTGTTTCACTAAAAAATTATCCTCTAACATTATAAGATTTTTATAATCTTAACCTATTAATCTTTCTTTCTTTCCTTCCTTCCTTCCTTCCTTACTTCCTTCCTTTCTTTCTTCTCCCCCCTTCTTTCTTTCTTATTTTATTTTGTTTATTTATTTTTATTTATTTTTTTTTTTTGAGGGAGAGTTTCAATCTTTCACCCAGGCTGGAGAGTGGAGAGCAGTGGCGAGATCTCGGCTCACTGCAACCTCCACCTTCCAGTCATTTTCCTTTTTATAGGTATCATGTGATGACCAGTAGGAAGTCTGCATTGTCAGATGCACTAGTGATTATGTAGTAGTTTCAAAACAAAACTAAAGTTACTGAAGAGTGTGTTCTAAAACGAAAATCAGAAGACACACCACTCATCCTCAACTCTGAAGAAAGCAACAAATACATTGTTTGCAATATCATTTTGAGAGTAGGCGCTGGATTTTCTCTAAAATAGGTTTTTATACTGATATGAGAGAGGTGTTTTATAATGAGAGTTAAATGAGGTTAAAAACAGGGCAAAGGCCACACTTGAAAAAATACTCTAAATAGATCAAGACTTTAGAGTTCTTTTGTTTAACAGCCCTTCTAGAGGGTAAATTTTTATGCAGTTCAAGCACTTGAAACCATAATTTATTCGTCAGCATCACTTTCTCTAGCTATTCTTCATGAAACAGCATCATGATACTTTGCAAAGGAATGTGATTATACAACTGATAGTACTTGTGTGCACTGATAAAGCAGGAAAAGATGATTGTATTCTTATTCTTTTGCATACTATGAATTTAAATTTCAATTAAATCAGATTAGATATTCTGTTCTGTGTCATCTTTATTTAACATTAGTGGTGATTAGTTTCTAATTTCTGTTGCTATTGATATCAGCTTTATACCCTCCCATCTGTGATTATAAAGTCGAGTCATCCACACACTCCCATTATATTTATTTGTATTTTAAATTTAAAAGGTGGAAAACTCTTAAAATTTAACAGAGTGTGAAATGTTTCAAATTAGCAGCCACAGTGTTGCAAGTATTAAAGCACAAACTGGGTTGTTGACGTCTTATAGCTGCTAAAAGTTTGAACCTAATTTCAAATTGTGTTTTATCTTCTCCTCAAAAATAAATGAGTAAATAAATAAATAAAAGATTTTCTAGGTACCTCTGGATCCAGTGGTAATATCTAAGGAAACTAATCTGCAAGATATTTGTATAAGTAGATTTGAGCAAATAAGTTTGAGTCATGAACTTAATTTATAATTTTTAAAACCCAATCCTCCAAAAATATACCATGCTACATTCCTTCATTCTTCCTCATTTTGTTATTTTTCCTTGTATTTTATTGCAGGCGATGGAATCCCAGGTATCCAATCACTCTAGGACTCTTTCTTTATTCCTCATCTTTAGTTTCCCCAGACCCATTTGGTCTCACAATCACTGCCTAGTTTACGACCTAACCATTTCTCAGATGTGTGCGTGCAACAGCATCCTAATGGGTCTTTGTGACCAGCAATTTCAACATGCACAAGGCTGCTATGCTGACTTGTCTAAAATGCAAATTTAGTCAGTTCCTTTCATGGCTCCCTATTGCTTAATGATAGAGTCAAGTTTGTTAACATGCAATGCAATAGCGATTGATTTATTCTGAGTAATTACACTTACTTCTGATTTTCAGAATATAATGGTAAAATTAAGTTCTTAAATGTTACTAAAATTATTAAGGTAATATTAATAATATAAAGAGTAAGTGCCAGTGACCTAATGAAACATTTATAATAATGAATGGCCTTGTGTAGAAAAAATATGGGCTCAATACAGGTCTCTAATTTATATAGATTTATATAGATATCTAATTTACATAGATATATACATTTCTATAAATATGTATCTTGTATTTATATGTATACGTATGTATTTATATGTTTGTGTGTGCATGTGCATGTATGTACATCCTGCAGAAAATGTATACGTTTACATACGCATATGGGAAGAAGTCATGATACAGATTTCTTGTTCTATACATGCCTTAGAAATGCAAATAATTCCATTGTTTTTACTCAGCTAAATCATTGTCAATGGCTTTGACACCAACGTTTTGAGGGTGGCAAGAAATCATTTACATAATCTCAGTTTACACTAATTATTTCAAATTAAGATCATTCATATCACTTAAAACCAGGAAACTTTGAAAGGTATGTTATTTATTGACCCATTTAATCATTTCAGTTATTTACTACAATGCTATCAACCTAGAATTTAGTAGCAGTTTATCCCATTGCCTAGGCAGGAGGACAATATCTTCAACAGAATCAAATTGTTCTAACGTCATTCATGTTTAATATTTCTTTTGTTCCATTTAAGAAAAAAATAAGAAGAAGAAATAACCTTTCTGATGCATCTTAGTTTGTGAGAAACTGTGGGTGGTAGTTTAAAAGGTGGTTAGAAAATTATCCCCGAAAGACATTTTAGGTTAAACAACTTTCAGAATAAGATTAGACTAACCCAACGGTATTGGAATGAAAGGGTGATGCGGGTGGTAAAGGTGGCTTGTGGCCAAAAACTAATTAGCATTGCATAAATTACTAATCAAATTTCCTTTTTCAAATATAGACATGATTTATTCCAGGGAGGGTCCTGGTATAATTGACCTAAATAATGACCTATTTTTTCTATCTTTCCTGGTATCAAATAAAAGTCTTCTGATAAATGGGAATTTGTCAAGTGACTTTCCTGATATTATTTCATTAACAAATTCATAATTTTGTTACAACTACAATGCAGAATGAATCCTATTACAATAATCTTGCAAAACACTGTCAAATTTTATATTATAATAATCTTTCATTTGTGTATTTCCCTTGTGATAATTAAGTTAGTACATGTAAAACAGTTTAGAACAGAATTTGTTAAATGCTAAATGCTTAGAATATGTTAGCTATTATTTTTACTATTATATGTAGATTCATTCCAATATACAAATATCTTGATTTCTATATACACACATTTAAAATGGAGAAGTGTATTTGAAGTCTAGTATGACGTTTGGTTTTTTGTTTTTACTTGCTGAGACTATTGAGCATAAATTATCATTACATGAAATGTTCCCATAGATTATTTTTAATGATTACTTTGCACACTATGTTTAGAAACATGCCTAATTTTTAAAGTGACTTTAATCACTTGAAATTACATTGCACATACATTTCTTTTAGTCGTAATTCATGTCCACATTTGAATGTACTTTTAAAACTTTTCAATGTGCTCTTTCATTCATTAAGCCAACCGACAAACAACAGAAATATTATATACTACACTAGGCCTATGCATAAATATTTATGATATCTATTTTGAGGAAGAATCTAATGTCTAGACATTGAGACTTATGGGAATAGAAACAATCATTCTCTCTTGTTATATATGTTAAACAGAAACACGTAAGAATTAGAACAAACTCTTCCTGAAAAAGTCAAGGTTGTTTCAACAACAAAAAAAAAAAAAAAAAAAAGGACTTTGAGGGTGAAAAAGAACAGATGAAGCAAGAGAATAAAATGATCCATGAGGAAGAAATCATGCTTCAAGCTATTGAGTCATTTTAAAAGGATAATTTTTTCTTTTCTGTATTTGCAGCACAATTACAAACAAGTTTTTGTTAAATTACCTTTAATTTAGGAGGGCATTTAAATTGAACCCTGTAACACTTGAGAGCTTGCCCAATAATCCCTGGAGCTGAATAAACTTGCTCATACATAGAAAACTGGGCTATCATTTCTTTGCCTTCCAGCAATGTGATAATTACATGGGCAATATCTGGACAAAAGTGAAGCCAAATAAAGACATTATCAGACATCTTAAGTTCTTAGTGAGCTTCGAGTATTTATACTTCAAAAAAAAAAGGTGAACTGAAGGTTTTAAGTATATAATGTGGTTATGATGAATTTTAAACCATGCTATTTTATTTGAATTTTTTTTAATTTTATTTCATTTCATTTTATTTTATTTTTTTAATGGAGTCTCGCTCTATCACCAGGCTGGAGTGCAGTGGTGTGATCTCCGCTCACTGCAACCTCCACCTCCCGAGTTCAAGCAATTCTCCTGCCTCAGCCTCCCAAGTAGCTGGGACTACAGGCACGCGACACCACATCCAGCTAATTTTTGTATTTTTAGTAGAAATGGGGTTTCACCATTTTGGCCAGGATGGTCTCGATCTCTTGATCTCATGATCTGCCTACTTCAACCTCCCAAAATGCTGGGATTACTGGCGTGAGCCACCACGCCTGACCCTTAATTTGAAGTTCTAATAATAGAGTCACTCTAAAATTTTGAGAGAAAATAAATCCCAATAAAATATAAGGAAGCATGAAAAGTAACAATGAGCCAGAAAGCATAATTAGGTGAATCAATCAATGGAATCCAAAAATTGTTCTAGCAGATGATAACTGATTAATTGATCTCCTTGGTAAACGAGATTTTTAGAGATGGTTTATTGCAGAAGTAGTATATGAGTACTGTCTTAGTTAGTGCAGGCTGCCATAACTAAATAAATGTTGTTGATGCCTTCACCAACAGGTATTCTCAAGTTTTGTTGAGGGCTCTCTTCCTGACTTATAAACAACTGCCTTCTGGCAGTGCTCTTACATGGAAGATGGAGGGAGAGTAAACTCTGTGGTTTCTTTTCTCATGAGGGCACTAATCCCTTCATGAGGGCCCCATCTACATAATCTCAGCTACACAGAATTAACTCCCAAAGGCCCCATCTCCAAATACCATCACATTGGGAACTGGGCATAACATATGAACTCTTGACAGACATAATTAGACAACAGAAAGTACTAAAAATAGAGTTATCAGCTATTTATCTTGGAAAGTATTTGTACAAATGCTAGTAATCTAGTAGAGTGAATGAAATGGGTGAGTAGAATCTCTGCTTCACCACATCCTTGTTGGTGACGGTTGGCAAGTCATTTACTTACCTTCTCTGAGCATTAGTTTCCAAATTTGTAAAATAAGGGTGGTAATAATACCTACCCCAAAAAAGAAAAAAGATGTTTAGGACTGAAAGAGATAAATTACTCATGTGTTTAGGACAGTGCCTGGTGCATAGGAAGTGCCGAATGTATGTTGGTGGGGATTTTTAATTATTATTTACTATATGTTAGGAATAAAGTTCATATAGATTCCTGAACTTCATGACAACTGGCAGTCTTTGAGTCCTACATGTCTTTAGTACCACAGAAGCAGCTATTATAAGAATTCGAAAAGCCTGAGATGTGTATGGCTTTGTAAGTTTGAGTCTCTGTTGAATTGATGATGGCTTCATTCACTCATTTAGTCAGCCAGTTTGTAGAAATAATTTTTGAGAACCAGGGTTGGATATTTTCCTAGGTTGCTGAAGGCGAACTTCACCATATTCACACTGTTGTTTAGAATTGGAGATCTCAAGTTGAGGACTTCTTTTCTGGAAACGACTCTCCTACTAAAGCAATAGTAAGTGGTCCAGGAGGGTGAAAGTTATATCTTTTGCTTATCTCTAATCATTATCATTCTAAAGACAAAGAAAGTCAATATGAAAAGCTTTGGAAGCATAGTGGAAATTGAGCAAATGGTTTCATTTCAGAATCATTCTAGATGGTTGAAACTAAACTTTTAAAAGTTCAATAAGATTATAGAAGATGTTTATTTTTAAATACATTATCATTAAATGTGGGAGCAAATGAGACGAAAAATAAACTTTTAAATAATCTGTAAAGCAACAACCAAACCTCTTAAAAAGGGTAATAGATTTATGAATGGTATCGGTTCCAATAATTTCCATATATTAAAAATTACTTGAAATCAGTGTGTTTCAGCAAGAAATATTAGCATGAAATTATATTTTTAAAAAGAACCATTCAAAAATAAGCAGAATGCTTATCAGAATCAAGATTATGAAATATTGTGATTTTGAAATATAATTAAATTTAAAAATTCCAACTATAGAAAATTTCCCAGTATAATGACTACCACTTGTATTTTTAAATGTATGCATTTATTTAGATTACTTAGCCTGTTCATGAGGACATCCACAGATTCAAAAAATTCCTTTCTATCCTTTATTTATAATGCAATTTGGCATATTGTTAAAATTATGCAAAAATATTATTTGTAGTTAGTGGAATTGAGGAGCTATTTTTGGTTAGTGGAAATTTAGCTTTATGGTCATCTAGCTTTTACATATACATATAAACATATAATATGTATATACTTCAGTTGTAATATTTAATGATCTTTAAGAGCCTCACATTTTAAATAAAACCCAAGAAAAGTGCAGGTGTCAGGAAAGCAGTCTGTAGAATACTGATAATATTCCACTGGGAACATTCTGTATATTTCAGTCTAGAGGAAATTAATCCCTCTACCTTAATCACTTCTGGTTGGGTTCATTTTTATACTAAGATATAAAGTTCAAATTTAAACACAAATAATATGCAAATAATATTATGCTAACCGTTTATCTACAGTAATGCAAAGAAATTCGAAGACTTAACTACTTGGTTTTATTTGTTTATAAATATATGTTATGGTGCTTGCCGTCAAAAGGGGATAATTAAATTTCCCAAGTTTCCTAAAGATGTGACATTTAAGTTGCCTACACCACCTTACTGTATCTAATGTTAGTAGTGTGAAAATGTACTTCCCCCTTTTTGTCCCAGAAGTTCACATGGCCAAAATTGACTTGCAAAAGAAAAGAAAAATAGGATGGTATTGGAACGTGCATTGTCTTTTTAAGGGAAGCACAATATTTTTAATTTTTCATGGATTCTGAGACAGATTGGCTCTGCTTATAGCATCTGAAAGTTACAACCCAGACAGTTCTTATATAATTACCTCAAGAACCTGTCATTTAATTCCATCATTCCTGAAATTTAAAGCTTATGCTACTTCTCAGCTAACTCCTTGTGGGAACTGATAAAGATTTTATCAGTTAAATTTAATCTTCATCAGAGAATAAACCTGAAGAGAGATTTGTGAAATCGGAAGTACAGTGGTCACCCTTTAGCCGCGGTTTCACTTTCCATGGTTTCAGTTAACTGCCTTCAACTGCGGTTGAAAAATATTAAATGGAAACTTCTAGAAATCAACAATTCACACGTCTCAAATTGCATGCCATTCTGAGCAGTGTAATGGAATCTCATGCAGTGTGCTCCAGGCCTCTCGGATCCTGAATCATCCCTTGGTCCAGCATATCCACTCTGTTGAAGCCACCTGCCCATAAGTCACTCAGTAGCTGTCTTGTTATCAGATCAACAGTGGCAGTATTACAGTGTTTGTGTTCAAGTAACCCTTATTGTAATTTGGATCCATAGTGGATCCAAAGTTCAAAATTAGTGATGTTGGCAATTCAGGTATGCCAAATAGAAGCCATAAAGTGCTTCATTTTTAGTGAAACGGTGAAAGTTGTTACTTGAAAAGAAAAGAAAAAAATATATATATATCTATATATATCTTGTATGATGAGGTTTATAAGATCTATGGTAAGAATGGCTGTTCTATTCATGAAATCGTGAAGAAGTGAAAGGAAATTCCTGCTGGTTTTGCTGTTTCATCTCGAATTCTTTATCATAGGAATGTTTGTATAAAAAAACATAGTATATATTGGATTGGGTACTATCTGCACTTTTAGGCATCTACTGAGGATCTTGAAACATACCTTCCGAGGATAAGGGGCATCTACTGTAACAATTTTAAACATCTATCAAAATTTGCTGTGTAGGAGATCTGTGTTCTAAAAGCTGTTAATTTCAAAGATGTTACCAGAGACAAAATAATAGAGATTTGGAGTTTGGAGAAATGGGTTTGGTCCCTTTTTAAAAGTCACCATGTTACGTAAGTTACTCAGTTTAGCCAGCTGAGCCTTATGATCTTATAATACGGGGGAAAATAAATGCCTCTTTTATTTCACAGGGCTGTTGCAAAGATCAAATAAGATAATACAGGTGTGACAGCTCTTAGTAAACTTTAACCATATAAACATAAATGTTATCATTTTTTTAATGGATATGATACTTAGTGAGTCCTATATAAAATAAAATTAATCTCAGCTGTACTTCTAGGGATTTTGTTCTACAATTCAGTGTGTGATTTTGTTTACTGGGGAGCCATCACTAATTAAAGTGTGGTTGATGTTCATGCTGTTCCCATTTGTCCGGTTTTGTACCCATCATCCACTGATAGTCATTCATGAACATTTAAAATGTACCGCAACAGTCTGCTACAGCACGGCCTGTCTTGCATCCCCCTAGCTCATGCTGGGCTTTCACAATGGACCCTGCTGAGACAAAACAGTTTCACAGTCTTCTTAGGGTGAATTACCTTCCATTTATCCAGGATAAATCAAATTCTAAGCAATTCACAGCAAAAGCCTCGTTAAAACAAAACAAAAACAAAAACAGAAAAACAATAGAATAAAGCACGCAGATTTTCTTTGCAAACTCTAAGGTACCTATTTCTGGTAATGAAAATGTGAATGAAACAAGGAAAAATAAAATGATAATTACAAGTGCAATATTTCGTAATACAGTTGCTATTTCCCATTTAGATTTCATTAGAAAAGAAGATTTGTAAAATAAATACAGTTACAAATATTTCCATTTTGCAGTAGCATTACAATTTCTCATTGGGAACACAAATATCAGTTAAAATACAAACAGACGTGGCTATTTTAAAGTCACATATATTAATAAATCTGTTAGGTTGGTGCAAAAGTAACTGTGGTTTTTACCATTCCTTTTAATGAAAACAGCTATATGGCTCGATTTGACCACACAACTTCAGTAAGTAGCATCTTGAAAATCCAATGTTAAGTATCATCTCTGAATAACTTTATTACAAAAGAGAAAAGTATCCATGACACTCCAGCACACTCCAGCAACTGAATCGCCTGAAATACTCCCCACATTCTAGTGAGTAGACCTAATGTTTTTACACAGATAAGGACTTAACTTTCAGCCTACAGACAATCATGAGAATGGCCCAGTGAGGGGTGGCATGCTTGCCACATGGAGATTCCAGGACATGGAAGGCCAAACAAAGAAGAAATAGTAAATGGGATTCATTCTGATAAAGTTATTTTGGTGTCATACATTTGAAGTTTTATTCTTATTTCTTCCAGTCTTCCTGAGATTTAGCTTTCTAATTTGCAAATGGTTATAATTTACCTACTTCACCAGGAATCTGTAAGGACTGAAAATATTTGTAGATGAGATAGTGCCTGGCAGGAATTGAATGGTCAGTAGAAGTTACTAGGCCATTATGTCTGAGAAAAGATAGGAAGTTAGACATAAACGAAGCCCAGGATATAAAAAATACAGTGACCCAAGTCACGCAGTATTTATTGATCATAAAAAATTGAGCAAACAAGAAAAATCATATTTGTTCCAGTAATAGTAGGGTATATTCACAAGTCATGTGTTTTTCTATGAATTAAAGAATCCAGATAGGTAGCATCTCATCCTTATTCAAAATGAAATGTCTTAGGTAAAGAATTCAGATCTCTCAGTGGGAAAATTGTCTTGACATGGATTGCCACTGAATATATATTAAAGTAAGATGCCAATAGTAGAATTCCTAGTGAGTCAAACTAAACAGTCAACTCCTATGATCCTTGAGTGTGCATAGAATTTGTCTTGTCTTTGCTTTAACCATGTACCAAATGACTGTACCTTTTCATGTTTCATGAGTAAGTTCATAAGTTTCATGAACTTATTTGAAAATTCTGAAGTGCCTCTTCCATAATGGCAACAAGAAACATTGTGTCCATAAAATTATGTGAATGGATTTCAGTTCAATGACATTTTTTTTTTTTTTGAGACAGGATTTTGCTCTGTCACCCAGGCTGGAGTGCAGTGGCTCACTGCAGCCTCAACCCCCAGTACTCAAGCTATCCTCCCACCTCAGCATCCGGAGTAGCTGGAACTACAGACACACGCCACCATCCTCAACTAGGTTTTTGGTGGTTTTTGTTTTGTTTTTTTTGTGTGTTTTTTGTACAAACGGGGTTTTGCCATGTTGCCCAAGCTTGTTTCCAATTCCTGGGCTCAAGCAACCACGGGCTTCAAGCCTTCCAAAATGCTGGGATTACAGGCATTAGCCACTGTGCATGGCTGGCAAAATCTTAAGAAGTGGTAATTTGTAAAACCCAATCCTGACTCGTTTCAGAAATAAATTGTCACAGAAAATGATGCGTCTATCACCTGTCATAATTGCCAGCAAATATTATTTAAAAGCATATATCCAGGTAACAACAAGATACAAGCATTGTTTAAAAATATGACCACTGTTGATGGTGCATAGACAAATTTTATTCTAAAATTCTGATGTTTTAATTTTAGTAGAGATGTACGGTGGCTTGTGTGGTTAAGGATGTAGAGATGATGTCTAAAATGCATTTCTGCTAGTTGATTGGAGGGGAAATACTCACCCCACATTGACAGTTAAGTTTGTGATACAGTGTTGCAAAAGGGAGGAATGCAAGCAAGCAGCAATAAGAGCCAGCAGATCTGCATTAACATTTTATACGTTGAATTTAATAATGTATTCTTCATGCTAAATAACTTTCTGAAACTTATTTCATCTGATTTGAGATGTGATTTGAGAACTGCCAATATGTTAGGCAATCTGCTGCAAAATTGTCTGTTTTCATCTAAGTACCTCTGTATCATCTTTAGCTCTGCTGTGTACTGATTTTTTTTTATGCAGACCTACTCAGCAAATCAGAGAGCTTAATCTTATGTTTCCAGTAGCAACAGTATGCTAGAGGGATTATTTTGGCTACATTTTGAGTCCCTTAAGAAAAGGCAAATGTCAGCATCAGGGCAGACACTCTGGTAGGTGTAAATAGCGCACTTGCCCGGAGAACCAGTTAGCAATTAGATTAGACAGTAGAAGCAAGGCAACAAGTGGGAGGCAACTGCCGACAAGGTGGGATTTTAAGTCTTGAGAATGCCTGTCCATTTCATCCACTGCTGGAAGATGCATTAAATATTTCAGTGGTAAAAGTTTATTCTTTTAGGTCTTGTGTTTCCCAAATGGCTATTCTTATTAAAATATAAGCACCACAGGGAGGGTCAAAGGCTATGCACTGTGTCAGATTTATACAGTTTAGCATGAATGGGTTCATGACAGCCAGTCCTTAGAAAATATTTTGATAAAGGGAGTGGTGAGAGAATACTCTAAAGGAGAGAGATGTGTTTGTGTGTGGGGAGGAGGCTGGGGGTGTCACCATGTAATGAATATTTCATTTTACCAGTTCACTCTTTTGGTTGACTAACTGCCCAGATGTGAGAGTTGCAACCTTGTTTGAGAGCTCCCATGTGTGTTTAGTTCTCCTGCGGTAATATTTGAGTTTCTGACCCTAAAACCTCATTTACTTAGGCACCATGGCATTGGGTTGATTCGTTTCATTCCACAAAGAAGTTGTGGTCCAATAGAAAAGACAACAAGTAAAAATCAGCTCCAGTACTGACTAGCTGCAGGACCACTTGACCCTAACCAGCCCATGATCACCCTCTGGTACGTGACTCCCAATCTCAGAATTGTTCTGTCATAGGTACCAGATTCCATGCTTCAATGGTATCCTTAGGCTGGTCTAACGCAGGCCTTATACTTGGCTGAATGTAGTGTATAAATACGGTAACACCTGGACATACACGTAGGGAACCCAGAGACAAGAACAAAGAAATATTTTTAGTATTGATATTTACATACAGTTTTCTCTTTGCTTCTGTTAAGAAGAAATTTGTTTAATTATTTTGAAATTGTACTTTTTATAAGAAAATAGATACAATTATAATCATTGGCAATTTCCTGATCAAATTACATAAAATTTGGTGGACCTTAGTTTAGGAATTTATAAAAAGAACAGTGAACCTTAAGAAGAAATGAGAACAAATTTACTAAAAATATGTCATGGGAGGAGTAAGTAAAATACAGAAATGAAAATAAACTTATTAGATTTAAGGGAAAATGCCACTTGGTTAACCAGGTAAAGAAATAGTGGTATTTCTATGACTAGGTGTAAGCAAAAAGAAGCAGATATACAGTATATCTTAAGAGACACTTTTGTGGAATGTATATTTAAAAACAGGTTCAAGGAGTGTATATTTATTTACATGGTAATAAATATGAAATGAAGCCATTAGCTTGCTGGTCATGGATAGTTCACATGTAGAGAAGTTTTTATCTGTACAGTTCGCCAGATCCAGGTTAAAACACTTTTTAGAACAAATAGAGCCAAGCAGAAAAATAGAAAATCATCTAGGGAAGTATATTTTGCTAATAAAACTTATACAGAAGTGGCCTTTGACATATGACAAAGACTATGCTAAGGCAGAGAGAATAGTTTGTCATGAATACCAACCCAGAAGTGAAGTTTGGGGGCAACAAGTGTGGAAGCTGTAAGAAGACAAGCGCTTTATAGTACTTGACCGCAATGAACACATTATCTAAATAATTCAAACTTTCAGAATGAAAGCAAAAAAATCATTAGGACAGGTAAATGCACTAGAAAAATACACACGTGGCATGTTAGAGTGTTTTGAAAGAAGACTTGAAAGTGAGACTGTTGGAAAGAAAACAATTTTTTATTCACTGGGTACTGTGACAATAAGAAAATTAATTATACAAATTCCATTTAAGCAAGAATGAATGTTTTTGAGCTGTTATAGAATGAAAAATAAACAATTAGGGACAAGAATTAAAGGAAAGGCTTTGAAAAATAATGGGTGAAAAGGGTCTGGAACATAGGTGATAAGGAATTATTTGCTAAGAACAAAATGAATAAACTCTATGAAATAGAAATTAGTCTATTGACAAAGACCTAGAGGAAAGCTAAAGCAACTGATCTTCAACAAAAATAAAGTTAATAGAAATATCTTCACACTATAAACAAAAAAGGAGAATTTTAGGTTTTTAGGTTATACTATACTCAATATTTTTAAAAATGAATATGAAATTAAATTATTTGGAAACTCATTTTTTTTTTTTTTTTGCCTGTGTTGTTGTTTTTGGTTAATTGGTTGATCGGTATTTTGTAGTGCTTAAGCTAGAATAATTCTGGTTTGCAGTATCTTTTGTGAGGAAAATAAGAGTTTGGTCAGAAGTACTGTCACTGGTCTTGCCTGGTAATATTTCAGTGTAAGTGACTTTCCTGAAAATCAACAATTGGTTGTGAGAACCTTGACACTACTTTCCAGTTTTAGTCCTTTTTTTTTTTTTTTTTTTTAGAAAAGTGCTTTTTTTTGGCTTATTTCTTTTTTTTATTTATTATTATTATACTTTAAGTTTTAGGGTACATGTGCACAATGTGCAGGTTAGTTACATACGTATACATGTGCCACGCTGGTGTGCTGCACCCATTAACTCGCCATTTAGCATTTAGTCCTTTTAAGCCTGTTATTCATCGAGCAGTTAGATGTTTTGTCTTGCTTTAATTTCAGTGAAACTGAACCTTCACTGATGCTAAAATTCTGTGCACTCCACAAATCTGTGAAAATTAAAAAGAATTGAAGATGATCCATTTTCTTAGAGTATGTACTTTTGGAAGTCTGGACAAGTGGGAGTATATTTAAAATGCAAATATTATACTTGAGATGCTAAAATAATTTACATTCTGAGGCTGCAGTTTAAATATAATTGCATTACATTAAAACACAGTTGGGTTTATGGTGTGATATAAATTTGGTTTATTTTTTGCAGATTTATGGTGACTAGGATTTTGTTTTGATCTTGTAGTATATACGGAAATTTCACCACCATCACTTATAATTTGTGAAGCTTTAGCAGCAACATTTGTAAACACAAGGGGATGTTTTCACTTTTTAGTTGGGGAAGAGCAGATGGTTGGGATTAAGGGAATCACTCCTTCGTGTTTAATAATGCAGCAGGGAAGGCAGTGGCAAGCTAACTTTTCACCAAGAGAGAATAATTTTTCAGAACATCAGCTGGATCTTTGCTTGCTAGAATAGAGCCCCTTCAGATGTGTACCATCTGCATGGGAGTGAGTCACAGCAAAAGATCTAATAATGCTTGTAAAATACACTTTGTTCCCAATGAATTCTATATAGAGAAAATAATCTCTGTATTTGATGGAAGGGACTGATGAGCAGAAATTTGCATCTAAGTAGCCGATTGTCAAATAGAAATTTAGTAAGACCACAGAACAGGCATAGGCCAGGCAATGAAACACAAAAGAAACCAATTTTTAAAAATCAGGTAACTTCCTGGATTCGTTATAACATATAGAAAGACTTAATAGAAATAAAAGATGATTTTCAAATAAGTATTATTTAAAAATAATGTAAAGAATTGATTTGTAGTCATCTAGCAAATGTTTGCAAAGAGTGAATTTATAATATGATTTAAAAAAGGATGAATTAATTTTATATTTAGTATAACAAGATAGAAAACAGAATATTGATAAAACATATTATTATCTAATGAAAACACAAGAAGAGAAAAATTGTAGAGAAATAACAGGTTTTTAATGATCAGAGTTTCACTGTAATTGATGATTATTACAAAGAATTTGATAGACTGAAGATGAAGTGATTCTCTCAACATGTACTCTTTCACATCCACTACTAAGAAAAATGCAATACAGTTGACCCATTTAATGGTTATCTCAGTTTGGCTCCTTAGCACCAAATTCTACAGGAGCTGCTTTCAAGCCATCAATGATGTGAATAGAAGGAAAAAAATTACTGTAACCACAGACTTAGTAACTGAACAGAACTTTTGCCCGCAGGAATCATAGGTTGGAGGATGGAATTTAACTGTTTTTCATGGTTCTGGGTCAACAATACTTTTATATCTAGACCTTCATGGAAACAGGAAAAAGCATATATATTGGTGAGTATGATAGTCTCATACTCATGAATTTAGGTAAGAAATATAACTTGAGAAACTGCCTCAATGATAAATTTTTGAGTTCTGAATTTTTATTATTATTATTATACTCTAAGTTCTGGGATGCATGTGCAGAACGTGCAGGTTTGTTGCATAGGTACACATGTGCCATGGTGGTTTGCTGCACCCATCGACCCCTCATCTACCTTAGGTATTTCTCCTAATGCTATCCCTCCTCTAGCCTCCCAACCCCCAACAGGCCCCAGTGGGTGATGTTCCCCTTCCTGTGTCCATGTATTCTCACTATTCAACTCCCACTTATGATTGAGAACATGTGTTTGGTTTTCTGTTCTTGTGTTAGTTTGCTGATTTTAAAGGGACTCCCAAGAGCCTGTATTCTGTCTGCCTAAGTGCTTTCCCAGTGGCCAGTGTGGTGGTTCCTGCATTTCTGTTGCTATTTTTCCCTATTTTATTTGAACATTGCTTTTATATTTTTCCATTTATTTTGTACATTAATACACATCCTGATCTTAGATGCTTTCCTTTTAATAAGATTTTATTTTTTTGAAAGTTTAGGCACTAACATTAAAGAAAAATCAAATCAAGATTTTTACTTTTGAATATCATCTCTGTCAATTAAAATTCTGGAGCCTCAATTTTTTCCTCTATACAATGAGCAGAGTGGATCAGATGATTATTAGTACAGCAGCCATTGCAAAATGTATAATATCGGTGTTCTTGGCCTTTGTGAGAGATTTCTGTCATCATAGAGCATTTGTTTCCAACTTAAGTGTGAACTAAAGAATTGTTCCTATTGATCTGCAAATAGAAATGTGTAAGAGGCATTATCTACACGCAGAATAAAAAGAAACAGATAGAGAAGACATTGGGTGCTGCTGTGATTCATAGAATAAAAAATTACTACTTTCTAAAATATCTGCTGTAAAATTAAATACATTTGAGCATTTGTCAAGTTTTTCATGTTCCAACATGATAAGGCTTTGAATCTCTACATTATAGGGTACTAAGCAGTAGGAAATCGGATGAGAAAATTTATGTTATCTGTTAACTGGGTCAAGGACTCTTTCCAAATACTTGAAATAATTGTCATTGTCACCCCTTCCCTCATATGAACAGATGGAGGCACAACTGCAGAAACACAATCGAGATTTATTTCTGTTAATCATTAGACAAATTAATATAGGTTAATTGAAGATTAACGTTGGAGTTTTATCAGCTGAATATAGTGAGTGAAAAAAAAGGTAAAGCAGTTAAATATCCCAGGGATGTATTTCATATCCTGGCTATTGCTGGTTACATATTTGCTGATGTAAATTCTTAAAAACAGTAATTAGAATATCAGATTTCGCAGCCTTATTCTTTAAAATTATAATCTTTGAAATATTTACATTGTTAACCTGAGAATAGTTCAAAGGTAGTTGAAAATATTTAACGTAACAAATGGAGAGATTCTTAAAGATACTACATTTGCCTGACTCAAAGCCTAAGGAATCTCATGAAGTTAGAACATAACAATTTTTATCCTGAATGAAAGTGGGGTTAATAAAGTATGAAATTCCCTAGTCTTAATTAACTGAAATAATTTATTTATTTATTTAAACAATATGTTAAAATAGATGTAACAGTGAATTCAAAAGACATTGAAAATATAATTATATTTTTCATGTTTTGGGGTGGAAAGAGCAGGCAATAATTGTTTTGTTGTCCCTAAAGTAACTGGCAGAGATGTGAATGACTATAATGAAAAATGTTTTAGAGAGTTAGAGAGAAAGCAATAGAACCAACTTTATGTGTGAGTGTGTTATAGAAGTAAAAAGAGAGAGAGAGAATACATTTGTATTTAAGCATTCATTTATGTTAGATAAGGGTATAAGAAATACATATGTGACAGAAATGCAAAAAGACAGAGCATATGACACAGTTACCATTCTGTTTTTAGTTATTAGTGAGGTTTTTTTGTTTTCATAAGTCTTCTCTATTTAAAAATGCTTTGTTTATAAAATGCAATGACAAAGAGCCTAGCCTCTACATTCTGTTGTATTTGAAATATTATAACCTGGGGCTATGGGTTCATACATTAGCTATGCTTAAAGTATGCTTGTTACTACTTGGCACCGTCAGTTTTAATGCAGCTTTTGTTGGCTTTAAACACTGAAACAAATAGAAAACAATCAGGCTCTAGTGGCTTGGAAACCTAGACAGCAGCCCAGCTTTCATTTATTAGGACTCTAGGAAAATAAATTTAAAAGGGGAAAGTTTTCAAATCTGCTTTCAAGTTACATTTAACAAGTACTTCTCCCAAGGATCTCCAAGCCCTTTTTACATGCATTTATTCTGCTAGTTGATAATACAAATTGAAATAGGAACTAATGCATTTCAGTACTGAAGTGTCTAGGAACTAATGCATTTCAGTACTGAAGTGTCTATTCAAATCATTCTTAGGGCTGAACAGAGCACCAGTAGTTACAGATGAAATCACAGGGTTTCATCTATTAGAGTAGCAGCTGCAGCTGGGTATGGAGGTGCCCTAATGTTCACCTTTAGAAATCTTTGTTATTATTTAGTACAGTAGAATATCCACTGGCCTACATTGTCCACTGAAAATCATTCTATGAATTCTGATATTATCCAATTTAAGGACATGGCTAGACTGGCGAAATATGCAAACAGTTCACAGAACTATATTTGAATGCTCTATTATTTCTAATGTTGTGTCAATATTTCAGATATCTTCATCTTATCATTTTGTACGTGGTATTTCGACGAGTAGCTCCTGAAGAAATTAGTCATTCTTTGTAATATAACTGCAAAGGTTAAGCTAATATGTGTAGTATTCCTTAGAATTCTTATAAGGTGGGTGCAAAGTATAAGAATTGTCCTGTTTTAAACCTTTTATATCCTAGATTATAATTGTCCAGTGTAGTAGAAAACTTACAATGAGAATGAAAGATAAAACCTGATACAGTTTCTGAATCTCTTCTGTCACAAGGAGGGACCATATAGTCTAAGTTGAAATAAAAAGTAATATTTAAGCGCAATATGTTATTTATTCTTAAAAACATTAAACAAGTGTATGTCTTCATTAACGAGATTTTAAAGTGTTACACTTTTTTTCTTTTGATCCAGGAGGCTTTGATAGATAAAAATAATTTCATTTCTGTGAGATATTAAATACCAAATAATAAAACTAATTTTATGTTGTGCATTTTCTGTTACCAACAATGGACTTGGTCCCTAAAAATCACCATACCAAATATCTCATGTATTTTTTCTTCACCCTAAAGTAAGTTTTGCTACTATTTAAATTAATTACTATATGATTTATCATGACATAATTATTTTATATTTTTGCTTTCAGCATATTTATTTATCTGAAAAACATGCATTATGCATTCTTGGCCCATACATATATATATTATTTTGTCTTTCTGTTGGTTTATTTGTATATTTTATTTTCTTACTCTATTTTATTTTTTGACTGTCAATGTTCAATTAAGAGTAATTCATTTGAGGTATCTTAGGAATCATACTACCTACCTTGACCTTAGTTTATCTCTAAGGGAAGAAATTACTAATATACAAAAATCAGCCATAAAATATTTTTAGTTAAATTTAGACCATAAATGAAAAAATGTTATAGTTTTTAAATAAATGATTTAGTAGTGAATACTTTTAAGGAAATATATTTATAAGAAAAAAGTAATAATTACAAAAAACAAGGCATATGCTGTTTAAAAAGTTAACAACTTTATTGATATAAAATAGTAATTGATATTTTTAAAAAGTGCACATAATCAATGTGTACAAATTGATGAGTTTGGACATAAGCATTCACCTATGAAACTATCACCACAAGCTGTTGAACATACCCATTGCCTCCTAAAGTTTCTTCATGCTCCTCCTCATTTTTTTGTGGTAAGACCACTTACCATGAGATCTGCTCTCACAACAAAATTTTTAGTGCACAGTGCAGCCCAGTTAACAAGGCAGATTATAGAACATTTCCATCATCTCAGAAAGTTCTATTGGACAGTGCTGATCTAGAAACATTTGATGATTTCACAGTAGAATTATTGCTCTGTTACCCATGCTGGAGTGCAGTGGCCCGATCTTTATTCAATTAAACCTCAGCTTCCCGAGTTCAAGCAATCCCACAACCTTAGCCTCCCTGTTAGCCGGGACTACAGGCATGCCCCACCATGCCCAGCTAATTTCTGCATTTTTAGTAGAGACAGGATTTCGCCATGTTGGCCAGGCTGGTCTCAAACTCCTGACCTCAAGTGATTCGCCCACCTTGGCCTCCCAAAATGCTAGGATTACAGGTGTGAGCCACCGCATCCAGCCTTGAATATATTCTTGATATATAAATAGGAATAGACCAGAAGTTCTGAAAATTTTCTTTATAGATTAACTAAGGCCTTCTATTGCTAAGGATTTCAGTAGTATATGTGATATTGTAATATTTTATGGAGAGGGGAGAAAAGAAAAATATTATATGACAAAGTGCACAAGATTGTCAAGATTAAAAAATTGCTGTATAATAATAAGTAAGTAAACATAAGAAGCTTACACAACTCTTAAATCTATATGGTACTTTGAAGGTTAGATACAATCTTAAATTCATCTAAGTCTTCTTAGCACTACAGTTATGCTGTGCAATAATGCAAGATAACTGCCTTGATGTGCTTGTCTAGATAGATACATATCTTAAATGTTATTTATTAACACAAATCTGAATGTAATGTGAATATCTCTTCGCAAATCACATTTTTATTCTATATCTTGCTTGTATGTTTCATCTATGTGCCACTGATATTTTAGTTTCCAACTCTCCATAGATTGTATGATAGTGGAAAACAAATTATCAAAGCAATTAAAATGTTTTGATACCTACAGGAGCTAGAAATCTGTGCTTTTAAAATTAATTATTAGTTTCAACTCCTGAAAAGTAGACAATAGTAAAGGTAATCAAGCTGTTAGAATGTACTATTTTGAATCAAAAGACATTTTTGTCAAAAGTGTATCTTAAAATCTGAAGCTATTGGAAAGTCTTATTAAACTTCAATGAAAACAAAACATTTAAAAGCAGCAAAGTTGATTAGACAGTTTTCCCCTTTTTGATGAAAATGAAACAAACCTAATCAATATCTGATAAAACTTAAATAATAGTACTTTTCATAATGTGTTTAATATTGGTTAAACCCATCTTTTAGTTACATATTTTGGAAAATGTGATTAAATGCTGACAAACTCTAAACATTTATTTTAAAATTCTTGTAATAGAGGTTTTTAATGAATGAAAGTTACAGATTCTCTTTTTGTAACACCTCTTTAGCAATTTTACATATAACTTTAGATTACATCCTAAATCTAGCCATGTTGGTCTTCCTTGCTGCCATGGGAGACTCATTTCAGGAGACTTCAGACCGACACTGTGGTAAATATTTGTCATTCTTTCTCCCACTCCAGACGTTGTGCTAACTAAAAAATAAAATAAAAATAAAAAACACAAGATCATCATTTTGAAAAAGCATTTACAAAAAAGCATCTAAACTTGACTTCAGCATTCAGACTGGGCTTTAATCTTGCTTAGAAACTCTCATACACCTTCCCATCAAGCCAAACACTGGAGACCTAGAAACGTGAAGAAATCCTGAAAGTACCTAAAAATAAGCACTCTTTTTCAGGTTCCTCCAGGAGAGTAAAGTTTCTGGAATTTCTAGAATTAATAATATTTAGAATTTTTTAGATGTTTATTTCTATATTTTGTATAAATTAATAGTTTCATCCACTTGTTTCATTGTAAAGTCTCTTCCAGTATTCTACATATGGAGGAAGATTTCATTGGTTTTAACCATAATTTACTGTGAAAAAAGAGCAGGAAGGTACAGAGAAAACACCACTGCTCTGGTAATAAGACTTAAAAGCTAGTACTCAATATTGTGTCTACTTAATTTGTCATTTAAAAAAAAATATTTACTAACATCCACTGTGTGTCAGAACCTCTGTTCTAGGTGCTGATAATATAGCAGAAAAAAATTTAAAATTCCAGTATTCAGTGAATTTACATTCTAGTAATTATTGTGGAAATTGTTTAATTTCCATTCTCTATATTTATCTATATAGTGTATACATTTGCATACCATGCATATACTTAAGTGTGTGTATATATATATAGATTTATTATACACACATAAACATATATATCTTTTAGTCAAAAGGCATTATCAATATATATTGAAGAACTCTATAGTATGAAAGAAAATGCCCATTTTATTTGTTACCTTTTACTGATCAAATCATTCATAACCCTTAAGAGTTATATTGAATTTTCTATTTCAAGTACTGAGTTGCACAAAGAACTATTGTCTCTGGATTTCCTGTTGTGTAACCCATGAAAACATTGACCTTTCTTTATTGTCATATTGCATTTAAGGATGATACCTGGTTTCTTATCCACCCACAGTTTATTTTTGGCAATGCAACCTATTCATTTTCTTTTACCCTTTGATCGGTACCTTTTAGAACTACTTAATATAAAAGTTACATTTGTTACAGCGCAAAGGTTAGCAATTACTCAGCCTGAAGGCCACTATTAGGTCTTGGCTTTCTTTTAAGGACTGAATTATAACATTATATGATGGTTGGAATTACAGTCTTTTTACCTGGAATGGATCTTAAAGATCGTCTGGTACTATCCTATCGTTTCACAGAGTGTAGCCATCGAGCACAAGGTCACACAGCTGGTAGCAGAGCTCGAACTCTGTTCAGAGCCCAAAACTGTTTTTGCATTCTTTCTGTCCTTAAATTCCTCATTTATATGAATTAATATTGTTCCTTCTTACTTCATTTTCCCTGTTCCTAATGTTAACAATAAAAGTATACTGTCTTGGCATAGCTTGTGAGGCATTCTTACCATGCCAATACCCACAATTATTTTCTGTCAAAATTATATCCCCTAAAAATCACATGCTTTGAAAAAATTAAAAATTTAAAAACATATCTCAAATTTATAAAAATTTTAATTGATTGTAAATGTATAGGATTCTAGTAAAAATAAATGTTCTAGAGAACAGCAAAAATAACCACAAATTTAAAAAAATATTTTAGGAAATTTATAATTGACACTCTCAGATATCAATATTTGAGTCTAATGCACAGAAAGAATTAGCTAAATTTTGAAAATTTATTTTTAACCTGCCTAGAAATTATGTACATAGTTAATTTAATATTAAGCCTTAAAACATTTTAGGACAACTCCGGAAATTTTAAAGAAGTTTGTCTGTTTCCTTAGATAGAATGAAATAAAGTGTTTTTATTCAAAAATTTAGCACAAACATCTTAAAACTAAGAAATATTTAAGTTTTGGTGCAATTCCATAGGAAAGTAAAGCTGATTTGTTTGATATATTAATAATATTTCAACTTTCAAATACAAATTATTGCTTAGTATCTTGCTGATCTATATCTTTTGCCATTTTAAGCGTTTTCATATGTTTGAATGCCAAAATGTACCCTGCCTCTCCACAATAATCATAGAATTCTAGACACAGAAAGAACTTAGAAAATCATAGATTAATAGGCTTTATCGGATGAACTAGCTGAGGTCCTGAGAGATTTAGTGAAGCACCTATAACTTTGTACAGTCCATTAGGATAGGAACAATATCTGTCTTGCTTGTCAGCACTTTGCATGCCTGCAATAGAGTAAGTGCTCATTAAATATTTGTAACATGCTGTATGAATTAGTAAATTAATTACACCTAATGCTAGGATGTGTTAAACTAATGAAGGTACTTCATCTGATTCCAGAGACTTGATAGCAAGAATGTTTATGTCTTTCAAGTTTGAGGTTCTTACAAATTTGAACATGAGGTATGCATTCAAAAGTTGATCAGAAAGAAGGATGCTGAAACAAGGAAGTTTTCTAAACGCCTCGTGATTCACAGTATGCTTTTAATTTTTTTTTTAAATACAGTTAACTTTCAGAATACAACACATGGTAAGATACAAACATAATACAAAAATGGCTTTTGAATCAGTATGAATTGTTTTAAAATTTTCTGTACATCAATATCATGATGTACTTACTCTATTAATACAGATTATTTGGTGTTGACTCTATAGAAATGTAAGGATTAATCTTGTCAAACCAATTCAATTTACTTGTAAGAAAGAATGGAGGGGTAGTTAGATGGGGGAAGAATAGCAAGGATTATATCCTTTAACTTTGAACTAAGTTCCACAGATATGATCATTGAAATTCAAGAACACGTGAACACAGGAGATGTAAAGATAGAAAGATAGATAAATACCATAGAAATCATTGCCTCCATATGTATATATTCATATACATACCTATATTTAGATATATATATCTCTCTATCTACCTATCTTTTTATGTTAAGTGCAAAAAGTAATTAATATACTGTGCATGTACGTATGTGGGTGTACATATATGTGTATACATCTCATTTGCTCCCAAGTGGAATACATGAGAAGTGAGATTGTGTGATGATGTTTGCTATAGTGAATATTTTGAAATATTATTTTTGAAATATGGCTATACATGATATATTAATTGTATATCAATTTATTTTCTCTTTTACTGAGAGAACATTTTTATCAGCTGCGTAATTATATTAAATTCATTGAAAATGACCCATTATATTGTAATCACAACACATTAACTCAATGAACTATTGTTTTTCAAAATTTCTGAATTTGTAACATCACATAAAATATGAAAAATCTTGATTTCATAGAGTGTTTTTGTTTTTGTCATTTAAATAGTTCCCATTTTTAGATCTACTCAAAGATCGCCTTTAAAATCATCATATTTGTATAGAACAAAATCTTTACTCAGCTTTTTCTTTTTTAGGCTAATTTATACTATTTTAGAAAACGCTTTATATTCAGGTTAATGAGTATTTGAATCGGTTTATCTGCTTGTTTCTTTTTTTTTCCTAACCCATATACCTATGCTAATTCTATAGTTCTCTTTTGGAATTCTTTTTTTGTGTTCATTTACTATGCATTTGCAAGAGGGATTTTCATGAGCTTGTTGTTTATATTACTTCATATTCTCTTCTTAATTGTGTCTTTTTTTCGTTTCTGTTTCTTTTGGTCATTATCCTCACATCTTCTATTTATGTATTTAAATTTATTTAAACAGAAGTGTGATTTAAAATAGATGCAAAGTCAGCTGAAATCTTAGTGCATCCAGAAGAAATTCAAAGCAAATCAAATTAAAACTGTCAGCAGGAAAAACCTTCAAACATTGTTCTGTTCAATGGCTACTATGGTAATTTAAACTTTCACTTAGAATTAAAAGCAATTATCGTTAAAGACATTCAAGTTTTTACTTTTTCTTCAAACGTAGCAATGTAGGTCTGTTGATGCTACAAAGGTAAATTTGTTTAAGAGTGTACAGTTGAAGCTTTAAATAAAATGAGGTTATTTAAAACCCTTTTAATTTATGTTCTGATGCTCCCTGTTGTTAGAATGTGTTTGAGAATTTAATTATCTTGATGACTACCATAAAGTTATTGGACAAATTACCCTAGGAAATATAAGAACATACTTTAGGACCAAAATTAACTAGCTTTTGCTCAATGGAGTTCTAGCAAGAAAACTTCATTTTGAATGAAGCAACTAAATATTGGCTGAGAGAAAAATGGAAAAGATTACAACTCTTCACCCATTCTTGCAAAATGAGACTTAATCTCTACATTCCATATCCAATAACAAATCTAACAACTTGCGACATTGTCTTTTTCTAGATTCGTTCTTTTCTGTAAGATTTTAGGTTATTTGTTCATTGAAGACCAAAAAGGACCTAGGTCTCTCTTAGCGTGGTTGCTGACATGTGATTTTAAAATAGGATATGTATATTAGAATGCTTATACCTGTATTTGATTCTTATACACCCACTTAATCTAAGTTCAAAATATAATTCTGCAAAATACTTTGGTGAAAGTGTCAGCAACACTAGTATCAAGATGAGCATAGGCACTTTTAGGTGTGACATTTTGCAATTAGTACTAGCAAAGGTGTTCATTCATGTTAACTCTTCAGTGCAATATGCATTTGACCCTTGACAGTGCTCTCTCTTACATTTCAAAATCCATTGTTTTCAAGAAATCGTTTTCATTTGACCCCCTTGGTTTCCCGTATCACTTTTGCAGTATTTGTTCATTTTTATTTTTGCTTTTTTGGTTGTCTTTTCTACGTTTGTACTGACTTACACAAGCAGAGTTAAGCAAACCCCCTGTATACACCAGGTTATAGTGTCTTTCACATCTCTAGTCATGTTACTTTAAACACTGTGTTCATGTCCCTTTCTCTACTAGCTGATAAATTTCTTAATGTCAAGAACAGCATTTTATTCATGTTTGTATTCTTAGCACCTAGCTCAATGTCTGTCAGATAATGGATCTGAAATGTACATTTAAAACCTGAATACAGGAAGGAGTAGAAGAGTCTCCTACTTAGACTGAACCATGCTGAGACTCTCTTTCCAGGCTGCATTTCTTCTAACATGCCATTGACAATTCTTGTTTTGAAGGGGAGAAGGGATACAGTTGGTAGTTCGTGTTTTGAGGTACTAGTTTAACTACTTAACTTTGCAAACAAGGTTTTTTTAAGTGAACACTCCTTTTAATTTTTGTTTTTTTCTCAACAAGTTGTTAGCCTACACATTTGTTTTTCCTCAATTTCAAGAAGAAACTTATGTGTCAGCTCACAGGACTCTATCAGCCTTCTTGAATAATTCCCTTAGGAACGTGCTTGCTGTTACTGAACTAAACATTCTTTTTTTCCCCAGGGGAAACAAAGGGGCTGTTCACTGCTGTTAGTCCCTAACCTGTTTTCACTGGCTCAGCACCTGTCTCCCAGGCAGATCAATTTTAGTTTTATTAGTACCTTCTGTGTTTCCTCTGTACTTGGTAGAGATCTGGTGTCATTTCACCTTGAGAAGTTGAATTTCAAGCCGTATACTTAAATATATAATTTAAAAGTTCTCTGCATATTTTAAAATTCCAAATAAATCAATACAACCACAGATAGACTAGACTTCATAAGAACTTTCTTCTCATCAAGAAAACAGTTTCTACTAACGTGTTTTGCTAACTTCTTATCTTCATTTTTAATAAGAAAATGTATCCTTTAAAGTATTTTAAAGCTATCACTTGGTTCATCTTTCTCTTTGCATTTTTAGTCATGAAAATATTGAAATTTGAAAAGTATTTTCCTAAACCATTTCCATATATTCATTTAAATAAATTAGAATCTTATTATACATATTCAGAACCTGTTGTTTTACTTTTGTTTCTCTGGCTTCCCTTCTATCATTCACCTAATCATCATATGTAGGAGAGAAAGGATAAATAATGTATTCTTTGTGTACACATAATTTACTTGATGTTTTACCTTTATTATAAGCTTTTAAATATATTATTTCATTTAATCTTAATGCTTACACAGGGAACTAGGCAGAATAAATGAAAATATTTACACTGGAGGGACTGTGCTCAGAGAGATCAGTAACGTGACTATGGTAAGGTTCTGAGGCTTAATCTCATCTGATCACATATCTGATGCTCATTCCCACTACCTGATAATGTATCTACCACCTAATCCTTTTATTCTTTCACTTATGGGGGTAATTCCTAAAGACTACAAGTAGCAAATGTGTATTATAAACAATACATCACGACATACTGTATTAGTTTACCCATATGAAACCTCTGTGTTTGTGTGTGTGTTTCTGAAACCTGGTTGTGATATAAATGTTGAATCTTACAATTGCTACACAACAATGAACTAGATGCCACTGAACAAAAAATCTCAGATGAATGGCTGATGATTTATGCTTTCAGAAAATTTAGTGAATATTTACCAACTCCTGGGATCAATCTCATATCATAGCAAAGATCAATGCTAGCATCTTTTTGTTGTCTGTTAATTAATTTCTGCCGAGATTCTACAATTCTTATATATCCTCCTAGAGTAATCCATCATCATGGTAAGGCAAAGGGAATTCAATCCATCACGGCTGGATTCTGATAGAGGGCTTAGGGGGAATGTGAGTCATCCCCCCAGCAGTAATCAAACAGCTGTGATACATGCCACTTTACGCTTATATCATCATATAATAGATGGCTTTCCTCTTCATGGAAGCTTGCCTTAAGATTTTCAGACAGATGGACCCTGATGCAAAGGTTTCATTTTTGTGGAATTTAAGGCTGTGAACTAGTTATTGACAAATACTACATCGTCAGTTCCAGTTGAAGACACAGCCTAATAAGTAGAACATTGGCACTAATCCTTATTTAATCAGCCTTAAAATGGTAATTTCAAATTGATGAGGGCACAGGGAATAGATTTTGTACTCATAAAGTGCTTCTAAAAATACCAGTAATATGTGTATAGAACGCAAGGGTGAAATTAAAGAGCTCTCAGCATGTATAATAAGAAGAATAAACTATAGAGTGCATAACAAAAGTACAACTGAAGGACCTCACAAAACTCAGAAAGGCAAATTCCTGGGGTCTTTCCAGTAACACATATTCATGTTTGTATTCTCCAGACTTAATCCATGGAACAAATATTCACAGGATTAAGAGAGAAGAATTTTTAGAATGCTAGTAAAAGTGCCATTAAGAACTTCTGTCATTTCTGAAGACAGTATAATCAGAGCGTGAATAAGCCTTAATGTTGAAAGGGATTTTAGGGCTCGTATGGTCCAATCCATAAGTTGATATATAAGCAGGATTAGAGAGTTTAAACTATACAAAGTGAGCTGCTGGGTGAAAGTTAGAATCCAGACCTCCAACTGCTCAGTGTTTTCTATGTTCCTGTGCCGCCTCCTCAAACATAGGTCCATGAAGAAACAGTTGGCTTGTATCTGCCTCATGAGGAATCATAGCTCTATCCTCTTTATTTAGATGATCCAGCACCCATAATTGTGAGAAAAGCTGGGATGCGGGCAAATTTGTCTTTTAACACATCTTTCCAATTTTTCTTTCTCCTCTGTGACCAGATCTCCAGAACACATCCTTTACACTCTCCTTAAGTCTTTGCTAAACCTGATTTCAGTAAAGAGTCAATGTACAGTAACATGTGTTAATTAGGAAACTCTTTCCTGAATAAAGAACCTCAAATATAAAATCTCATGGCCACAGTATGAGTCTAATTGTGAATGCTTAATAGTTAAAGAAGACGTGAATAAGAAAGTTCATGAAGCAGATCTGCCTTCTTTCCTGTGTTTCAAGCACAGTCCTCATAGGCACAATTGGATATTTGACTTTAATAATAATGGCAGCAACAACAAATACAACTAATAGAGACTGAGCATGCATGTCTGCATGGTACTAAGGGCATTATAGACATTAACCTTTCTTCTTGGAACAACCTTTTTTTATTATTATTAATCCCTACTTTATATAAAAGGAAATTGTGGAACTGTTAACTCAATGAGTGTCTTAAAGCTAGTGAGTATCAGTAGAATTTGAACTCTCATTTTTTTTATTTAAAAGTCTCCTTTCAATGATTCTAATGCACTGCTCACTAACCCACACTGCTTTCCACATGCTAGAATTCTCTAGTTCACACTTGCTCCCTTCATATTCCCAAACAACTGGAATCTAATAATTGCACAGCAAAATTTGAGTGCCTGCAGCTTAGTTTCTACAGAATCAGAGTTTTAATATATCTCACTTTGGAAGTAATATACTATAAACACGTATGTATATTAGAGTATTGGTATATTTACTAAATTGTTTTGGTCAAGAATCACACCGAAAAGAGGATAGAATATCTACACTCCTAGAAACAGGTTGGGGCAAAGTGCCTTAAAAATATTGCAGAGTGCTACAGGCAATCAGAGAATCAGGACATTCATTTCTCAGAGTGGTGATCAATGAAGACTTCATGGAACAGTTTATATCTGAGCTGGACCTTAATGTATGAGTAGGATGTTGAAGAGTTGAGGTGGAAGAACGGAATGTGAAGAAAAGGCAAAGTAATGGAAGCAAGTGGAAGAATATATAAAATATCCTGGCTTTTTTTTTTCTAAGTATCTTTGAAAAATACTGTATATTTGAGCTACAAAGATTGGATCTGCATGATTGGAAGTGAAGCATATTGAAGATATTTGATCTTCAGGGTATTATTTTCAAATTATTAGCAGTGTGAAAGTTCAATGCCTGATTAGAGAAAGATTAGAGACGGAGAAGTCAATTAAAAGAAGATACCATTATTGATGTTGTATAAGTATTTCAATTATTTATATGACAAACCTAAAAATCAGATGCCAGTTTATTTTACAGATGAAAACATTAAAATTTATAGAGCTAGGTAGCTTGCCCAATATCATAAAACTTTTAAAAAAGAGAAAAAAGTTTAAGAGGTTTAAGAAGATGAAGACATTAACATTTGATATTTAAATGGTCATTTGTAGGCAATTTCTTCAGTAAAGAATAAAGACACATAGCAAGAATGCAAGAATACAACTCTAATTTCATAAATGATGAATAAAAATGTATGATGACAGGATTACATAATAATTTCAGAGACTCTCGTGTACTCATGAAGACCTTGTGAAAATGGCTGGGACTGTGTGCAGGGGAGAAATGGGTAAACTAAGCAGGCATCACAAGGGAACTTAAGGAGTAGTAACAGTTTAAAGAGAGATGCTTAGAGAATCACAAGAATTTTGGAGAACTAGTAATACTGAGAAACTGCATTGTATAATTTAAAATAACTAAAGAGCAGAATTAGAATGTTTGTAACAGAAAGTAATGAGAAATGCTTGAGGTGATGGATTCTCCAATCACTCTGAATTGATTATTACACATTATATGTCTGTATCACAACATTACCTATACCCCATAAATATATACACCTGTGTATTCAAAATAATAATTATTATTTTTTCTCCGAGATGGAGTCTTGCTCTGTCACCAAGGCTGGAGTGCAGTGGCGCCATCTCGGCTCACTGCAACCTCCACCTCCTGGGTTCAAACAGTTCTCCTGCCTCAGCCTTCTGATTAGCTGAGATTACAGGAATGGGCCACCATGCCCAGCTAATTTTTGTATTTTTAGTAGAGACGTGGTTTCACCATGTTGGCCAGGCTGGTCTTAAACTCCCGGCTTCATGATCTGCTCGCCTCGACCTCCCGAAGTGCTGGGATTACAGGCGTGAGCCACCACGCCCGGCCAATAATTAGAAATTAAAAATATATATACATTTATTAGAAACAAATACTTTCTCAATTCATTACCTTGTACTTAGATTAATAGTAAAAAATGTTATGTAATATTTATCCTAGCCACTACGTATAGAGAAGCTTAAACTGACTAATTTGTCAATATTCTATTTTCAAACCGTGTGGGCATACAATGATGTGTTTAGTTAATTTTAGTTTAAATTTTATTAATTTATTAGTTGCCTAATGAAACCTTATTTTAAAAATAATATTTAAATCTTTAAATACATATACACTCATGTGTTATAAAGTATTATATTTTCAACTAATATCACAAACTTGAAGGAATATTCTCTTGAATAGGGCCACCTATTAATTAAGTCGCTATGGGTAGATTTTGTAAAAAGCATCACTCTTCATCAATTCTGAATTTTTTTTAGCTCAGAGATGTTAGATTTAATAGTCACAGTGCAAAAGGCTTACTTTTGTTTACATTCTATTTCTTTAAACTTTGTGGGACATTTTAAGAACCATATTACCTGGCTTTTAAAACTCCAGTGGTGACAAATAAGTCAATTACAATTGCTAAATTTTGTTAATTCAAGACAGATACAAGTGAATGGCATTGTAAAATAGATGGGATAAAGCATCCAAACCTACCAGCAATGTCAGCTTAAAAAGTCAAGGTAATTCAGTTGTAGGTTATTATTTAAGAGACTTCAAGGCTTATTTTATGCTGATCAAACTAATTATACACTGTAGAATACTCTCTAGGATAATTGAAGCTCTATGTTATTACTAAGATTTCTCTTGTCCTGTTGTTTTGTTAGTAGTAAAATTAAATTTGAAGTTACTTTAGGGTAAGTAATAATCTAGTAAACAAGAAAGGCCCAAATGAGAGGGAAAAGAAAACCCAGCAGAGGCACATATTTAAAAGCTTTCTTGGTTTGCTTCAATTTTTCTCAGCATATCTGAGTTTGGAAATAAGTAAGATTCAAGTCAAATCAAATCCGTATTTTCCAAACGACTTATCTAAATTGTGATTAAAAATATTTACAGTTTTTTTCTTCTACTTGAATTTTTTGTTTTCATTGTCACTCTGTTCTCCAAGTTTCCTCCATGTTATTTAAATAGCTGTTTCTCAGGTACTACTTTGCATCTGCACACTAGCAGATCTCCCATTTCGTCACCTGCTTGTGAGAGAAGCCCGCTCCTGGTGTACCATATATAGGAATTGCTCCAGATTCTCGTGAGTGTGAAGAATGATTCCCTAAGATTTGAGTTCTTGTACTCTGAGAGGCATTAAGGGCATGACATGCACCTGTCTAGTCCATGTAATTGCTCAAAAAATATTCCTGGACCTATATTAACTACAAAATAATACTATAGTATATTTGACTTTATATCTTGACTTGAAATGTCATATTTTGTTCTGTTCTTTAAGCAGGAAGAACAGTATATGATAGATTGAGACCATAACTCCTGGTGTTTTGGGGTAAATTTATGTTCCTCATTCTATATCTTTATTTTTTCTTGTGATGTTACTGGTAAAGATTCTAAATTCTTACGGAAACTAGCACAGTGATGAGTACAGGATAGATTCTCAAAAATGTGTTAACTGTGTTGAATTGAAAAGCCTTCAGTATAGATTTACAGCCTGGAATTTGAATAGTGGCACAAATGGTTCAATTGCTTTTAAGCTTAAAGTAACTTATTTTGAATAAGGAATGAGGAGATCCATAATTCTACTTTATAATCAGGTATACTTGAAGATTACGTCTACACAGCCAAGGTGTTGTTTTATTAGCTGTTGCTATTTATAATGTTCAGTCAGCAGTGCTGGTAAAAACTGAGGTTCTAAGTTCATAATCGTAATGTGTTTTAAAAGATGATTATAGTAATGAGGATTTAATTTTTAGAAGGAAAATCAAAATAATAGATGCAGTAATCATAGAGGAAGAAGGAATAGTCTTTGTGCATATGTGTTAGCAAAGAGACACTACATGTTTTTTTTAAAAAAAAAACTCCACAATAGAACTATACACATTTGTTAAATAATATTTCCGCTGTTTTTATGACATGTTTAGTCCCCCAAATCTGATTTAATTATTTCACGATGGTAAAGATGATATGTATATTTTATTTGGAAATTATTGATAGTTTTAAACAGGGCTCAAAGCGAGCTCTCTAATGAACCATAAGGATCTATCTGTTTTATAATTACCTATTTGTCTGTAATTTAATGACTTCAAAGAGTAAATAAAACTTACTGAAACAATCTTTATGCAAAAGATCTTCGAATATAGTCAAATGGTAGTGGTCCCCATGATGTAACTATTTGAATTCAAAGTATCTAAATAACATTGTGAATACCTGTGCTTTTTAATATAATTGGTAAAATGTTTCATTTGGCTATTTTAAAAAAATAATTCTTTTAAGCAATTAATGGTGTCAAAAATAGTTTATATTAAATAGCTGATATTAATAGAGACACTAGACAGTTGATTAAAATAAAAGCAAACCAGGATAATGAGTGAAAAAGATCGATATTCAAAATGACTAAACAAAATAATAACAATAGCAGCTATTCTGAGTGCTTACAATGTACCAAGCACTCTCATAAATGTTGTATATGTATTTGAATTGCATGGAAACTAAGGTATAATAATACTACGGAATCATCACCAAGCAAACACAGATAGTAAGAAGTATATTTGAGATTAAACTCAAATAATCTCACTGTACTGACTATGCTCTTAACCACTTCATTATGGCAATGTGCAATAAATGTGTCAAGTACACCTTTAAATTCTTTTTCAAATTCAAACTTAGGATTATTAAGGTGACATATCAAAAAATTATAATATAATTAATGTATTCACTTTGAAAATGATTATGAATATCTTTTTATTTGATTTTTCAACAGAACAACTTAATATAGACTGTTTCATTTTATTTTTACATCTCACATCCTCATAAGTGTTGAAACTTGAGAGAATATCATATACTTCATTCTCTGGATGTCAGGATGTAACATCAGTGGAGGACAGATTAATTGATTGAAACCATAACTCACTTTGGAATTGTCAGACACTACTGATCATGTATATCTGAAAATTCATTTGTTGCCATATGAAACTAATAGAATATAAAGAAAAGAAGAAACAAATTTATGAGTAATCAAAAGAGATAATATCAGGGATTAAGAAAAGTCTCATGCACAATGCTTTTCAACATGCATTTTATGTTTTGAATAAAGTGAAAATCATTTCCTTTAGTTAAATATTAAAGTGTTTCATCATTAGTCAGGTATACTGCGAATGGTTGTTTTTTTTTTCTGTGAAAACATACATTTTTATCTCTGATGATGCTGGTGCTGATGTTAGCAATATCCTCCATTAATGGTAAAATTATTATTTTGGCAACCTTCTAGAACATTGCAAATAATTTATTAATAACATATCTCAGCATATCACGAAATTTTCAATTTATCTTGTGTTAGTTGAGCACCTGTTTTAAAATGAAATGTGAAAAGTGATGTGTAAATAAATAACACCGCCCCTGCCTCAAGTTGAACTCATGAGAAAGAGTGGAGGGAAAGACCTGCTAATAACAGGCGCTAATAAACTCTTAAACATATAGCAATAATTTAAAAGTGTTACTGAACAAACAAGTTAGGAACAATTAATTCTGTCTGAGAGTGAAGAGCTGTAGGAGGCTTAACATAGACGGGCTGTCCCTGAACTATTCCTTGGAAGATGAGTATCAGCTCACCAGAGGAATCCTTTTTTTTTAGAAAATGAGGAGATTTGGTAACGCCATTGAAGCACACACAGATTGGAACATTGAAATGGGAAGAACAAGTGTGTGTGTTGAGGGACGCATGTACTAAATTAGGGAGCAGAAAGATATGGCAGCTTCATTTGTAAAGAGCCAAAAGATGCCTCAGATAAGAAGACAGGATTGGAGGCAAAGGTTAAGAGTAGAGAAGAGGGCCTAAGTTTGGGGCCAAAATTAACTTCTCCAGGAAGAAGAAATAGGTTTCATTCCCAGTCATTCACAAATAACCAGGATAGAGAGGGAAGGTGGATAGACCTTTAGGTTATAGTTAAGGAGCTGCATATCCATAGGAAATAGAATTAAGTATAGCAACAAAATTAAGATGGATTCACGGGATGCATTCCAGAAACTAATAACAGTGTATATTGATAAGTTTAAAACACCAAAATTGGTTTAAAATTATTTCTTATCTTATATATTTTAGGGAAAATATCTCTTTTTCAATGCAAGGAATAAGAATTATAACAATAGCAGCTAACAGTTTGTGATTCCTATGTAAGCTCATAGCCATACTTAGCACTGTGCTAACAATGTTCTTTCCACAGATTTCCATGCATTGTAAAAGTTGAAATATTTCCTAAATTACAGTGTCTGGGTTTCTAATTCCATTTTCTTGCAAAATAAAGATTAAAAATTGTGTTTAAATAGTTGCATTTTTTATTTTATTGTTAAAGCTATTACTGATACTATTAATAATGGAAATTTGAACAGTGATGCTCCAATACAGTTAGTAATATTTGTACATTTGGAATCATTCATACATACCTTAGCAGTTACTTAAATATAGAACTGAAAATATATTAGTTAAGTATGTTAGGTTTACAAAATGTATTAACAGATGTAAGATTTAAATACCATTATGCCAAATTTTAAAACTTTTGAAAACAAACTTAAAAAGTTACTCTGGTAATCTGAAAACAATTCATTATGATTTGATTTAACTTAGTAATATATTTGTCATGAGGGACATTTATTATAGCATAATAGATATAAAATAGGAACAAAAATTTTTAAATAGCTGTGTTGGCAGCAAATTTTTGTGATTACCATGATAGTTAAATCAGTATATTAGTCACCTATTTATGTGTATTTACCATAAAATAACTGACTTATTAAATCGAAATCAAGTCATTTTTTGATTCTTAATTTTCACTGTGGCCACTCATCCTGTTGATTACATGTTTAAGTACACTTCTAATTGATCATGGAGTCTTTTGCTATAAATTACAGAGACGGAATGACAGATTTTACCGGTAGGTTGTGGCTTAATGACAAATTTCACAGTTTGAATAGAAAAAGGATATAAACACACACAGGAATAAGGTAGTTACATGGATTCATGATGCGAAAAGTTCTTTTCTAATGTATGCAGACACATTGACAAATCGAATGTCAGAACACAAAGAGAATATTAAGCAGTGAAGAAATCAAAGAATATGCTATCCATTACATCTATCTAAACTTTTATTTTAAAATAAAAGATATATACAGGATTTGATGATTAAAATTCACAACATATTAATTTAGTATAACCTAATAAAAGCATACAGCTTTAATAAATGAAATGTTATTGAGTAAAAAATTGGAATTGCATTATATTTTTCTCATATGTGTGATATTTTCCACCCATTATGCCTTTGATTCTGAAAGGAACCAATTCGTTGCAAAAACATAGCACTTTTCAAAACCACAGCATCCAGGTTTTCATAAAGGACTATCAGGTTCATAGACACCTGAATATTAAAGAGAGGTCTTTGAGTGATGGGCAAACTTCTAAGTTTTAATGATCACGATACCAGGGTTCGTGAGGCAGAAGTTTGATTCTCTTTTGGTTTGAGAATGACACTTTATAATAATAACTAGTATAATTTTTAATTCATTTTTAGACCTTGTTTTGTGGATCTTTAAAATTAGTAAGAAAATATGAAATGGTAGCTAACTCAAAACTAGTGACTGTAAGAAGAAAATTTGGAAGATTTTTAAAGATTGTGTTAATATAATGCATTTTTATTAGTATCAGAAAATTAATAACATAGTATTTAAGTGATCAGTCTCTGAAGTCTGACATGCCAGGGTTCAAATACTTCCAAGCAATGCGGCCTTAGACAAGTTTTATAAATTCACGAAGAATCAGTTTTTCTGTATCTAAAAATGACACAACGGTAGTTTTGCAAGGATTCGCTGAGCATGTAACAAATAAATGTGCATTAATTTAACGTATTTTCTTACTATTGTCAGTAAAATTTGTATTTTTGTAGCTGAGTGATGTACTTGTAAGAATGTTTTTTGCAAAATTATTTATATTAACCAAATGTTGAAAACAATTAAAATATAAAGATAATAATACACAGACAATGAAAAGATTAGTAAATCCAAGTGTATTGATATGAAGATATATTCACCACATACTGTTTGATAAAGACACAGGTCTAAAAGTGTGTGTTTGATGATTCAATTTTTTAATAGAAGTATAATTGTGCATTAAAAATGTCTGAAAAGTAACCACAAATATTAGTAATCCTCTTTAAATGGCATTACAGAAGACTTTATTTTACTTTATATATCTCCTTATTCTGATTTTTTATAGTTAATATATAGTTTTGTAGTGAATATATATACACATATATGTAGTAGTTAAAATAAGTAAACTTCATTTGCAGAGAAAAATAATTACGATGTTTCAGTTTAAAAATTAATATAATGGGTTTAAAAAGAATTTAGGTAGTCCTTAAGTAATCCAAGTTGGTCCACCGAATAACGAAGCTTAAGATAAAACAATATTGTTTTGATTATATTCTCCCCCTTTCACTTAAAAATGCCTTCTTTGTACATTTGTGTGCTCTTTACCTCGTTAATTTTAGTGGCTACTAATGCCAACGATTTTCAGGAATTGTGGGATGCACTAATGACTTGTTCATTATCTCTTATGTTGGCCCCTATATCTATATAATTCCAAAGTCCTACACACATGCAAACCTCTCATGTAAAAAAAGTGTAGACTCTATGAGCCTCTAAAGTATCCAGATGTTGAAAATTTGTGTGGATTTGTAGCTACATTGCTACTTCACTTTTTGGTTTGTTTGCTGTTATTGTGTTGACATATTCAGACAGTGCATAACAGGCCCTTTTATTTCTAGGTGAACTTAGTGTCTTTTCATATAAATGTTAAAATAACTAATTTCATTCTAAAATTCAGTCAGAGCCACTTGTAGCCTTTGATATAGCTGTCCTTTAGCTAAATGAAGTGTGTAGCGTTGCTTTACCCACTCACTGTTGCTGGTAAAATGTAAAACTGAATGTGCACGTGTATATCAAACTACCTGTTAGTATGTGAGCTTTTATGATATTCTCATACTCTTTATTTATTTCTAATTTCATATTTGCTATTTGTTTATTCTTTGGCCTAGATGTCTTTGTGCCTATGGATATTCTTCTTACGTACTACAGAAAGAGAGAGAGAGAGAGAGAGAAAGAGAAAAGAAAAGAAAAGAAAAGAAAGAAAGAAAGAAAGAAAGAAAGAAAAAGAAATAGAAAGAAAAAGAAATAGAAAGAAAGAAAGATAAAGGAAGGAAGGAAGGAAGGAAACACATAGTTTTCAGTTTTCCAGGGTTAATATTTTCTAGAAAATTTTGCTATGTTTCAGTGAATCTTTGTGACTTTGTACCTTTGTAATCTGTCTAGCCAGTTGTTTTCCATATTGTGGAATTTCAGTGGTCCTCAGATATCCAACATGGTTTTAAAACAATAATTATTTATTCAAACCAAACAAAATAATCTCAATGAGGCAAAATGGAATCAAATTCATTCTAGGTACTGTAAATACTTACTGACCCTATTTCTATTCCTAACCACATAAATTTCTTTTCTTTCCTTTTATTTGTCTTTCTTCCTTTCATTTGTCTTTCTTTCCTTATTTCTTTTATTAGGGACAGGAATAATGATGACATTTTTCTAGGCTAAGATAATCCTTTAAACTCAGGATAGCATCATGTGAATTGGTATTGCAAATGACATGGATGCAAATTGGCGTTTACATTACCAGTTCACATGATGCTGCCCTATAGATCTGAAGACCTCACAGATTCTAAAAGTCTTTAATATTCACAGGTAGTCACATGCTGGGAAGATGGTCTTCAGGTAATTTATGCTTTTATAGAGCATAAAATATGAGTGGGTTGCTATCCATTTCATTTCAGATCTTGTAAAAGAGACTGTACTCTGAATAACAATTTCAAGAAAATCATTGACTCAAGAGGTTGCAAGAAATTCACCAATAAAGTATAATGTGTTGAAGGAGATGGCTCTGAGCTTGCACTCTGGGTAAGACAGTCTAGTAAGAGCTGATGAGCAGAGTTGACTGAGTAAAGTTATGCTGAATTGAAAGAGCCTTGAGGTAAGCTGTGATTGTCGGACATTTATTACTGAATTAATCCTCATTTAAAAAAAGTGAAAAAATGTGAAATTTGACAATCATCTAATATAAAGCAAGAGCTGATATACTAGATCAGTACTAGAATAAAAACTGTTTACAAAAACAAGTTTCTACCTTTTAAATTAATCAACATAGTCACATTCTTAATATCCAAATTACCAAATTTATTCTGAGTTTTCAAAGCACAATATTAAGCATAGCATAAAATAGAATTTACATACATATAAATAGCATTCAAAAGAACACTGGAAGATAATTTCAACATTAAATAAAGCTATTCAAATATGTGTAACTTCTACAAAGATATGTCTCTCTAGTTAAATTGAATGGTTATAATTATGAAATTTTACTTTAAATTTGATGATTTAGAGTATTTTGTTACTGTTTCAGGTGATTTTTATGTATTTAATCCTTAGGTAATTAATATTATTTTCCCTGCTCTGTAGATGCAGACACAAAGTATAACGTATAATAAACGAGAGAATCTATGTCTGTATGACCAAAACCCAGTGGATGTTCCCACTAAACAACATTGTCTCAAAATAGCATAATCTGATAATTTAAGTTCCCAATAATAAATTATAGCAAGTTGTATGTCTGTCATTTTAATAAGACTTTAATTTAATACTATTGAAATAGATTTTTGAAATGTATAATTGAATGTAAATATGTATCATAAGAGGAGTCTTGACTATGCCATTGGATACGAAGAGGAGAACCTGTTATTCTATTCATTATTATGAAAGACTGAATCATATAAACAGAAGAAAGCAGAAATACTAACAAACTTGGCTAAGAAACAAAGTCTAGGTACATTTAGCTTGGTAATTGAGTAACCAATTATAAAGAAAAGTGTGTGCGGTGAAAACACACTCAATGTGTTTTTCCTCTGCTCTCATGCAGTGATCAACACAGAAGATTTCTGTGAAAACCGTAGGGAATTTCTCCCCACCAACAAACAAGCAATCAGTTCTTCCGTGGACACCAGCTGGTGTCCTCTAATCCAATTCCCTCTCTATCTACCTGAAGATGATGTCAGATTCCATAGGTTAAAGGGTCAGTCCCCAAACCTCCCCACCCCTTCCGACAGCACTCACAAGTCTGGACCTTGGGAATTTCTGACCAACTGGCCTCAAGTTGGGGTTCCCACAACCCTACATTTCCGTTTGATTTATTTGCTAAAGCAGCTCACAGAACTCAGGGAAACAGTTACTTGTGATTATCAGTTTATTACAAAGATATTTTAAAGCATACAAATAAACAGCCAGATAAAGCAATACATAGGGTGAGGTCTGGTGGGGTACTACAAAAGCTCCTGTCCCTATGGGGTTGCAGTAGCCCACCATCCCCTGCACGCGGATGAGTTTTGTTCACCTTCTTGCAAGCTCTCTAAACCCGTCCTTTTGGATTTTTATGGAAGCTTCATTATGTAGACATGAATGATTAAATCATTGGCTGTTGTTGACCAGCTTAATCTTCAGCCTGCCTCCTTTCCTCAGAGTTTGGGGCCTGGGGCTGAAAGTCCCAACTCTGTAATCATACCTTGGTCTTTCTCGTGACCGGTTCCCATCCTGAAGCTACCAAGAGGCTGCCAACCACCAGTCAGTCATTAGCATAAAAAAGTCATCTCTTTGGAGATTCTAAGGATTTTAGGAGCTGTATGGTAGGATATGGGGTTGAAAACCAAATATACATTTCACAATTTCACAAAAAGTGATAAAATAAAGATCTAAAACCAGAAACATTGAAATGCATTAGAACGTTACATGTTATAATGAAAGCAAAGGAAGGTGACTTTTTTTAAAATAATAGAAGAAACATTCTTTCTCTGCTTTCAACTCTGTTCATCTCCATTGTACAAAGTTGCTTCACTGATGAACCTATTGAACAATTACTTGATATTTTAAACATACAGTCATTCTTTTCTTTAGGAGGAAAGTGTCTTAAAAATTTAGGAATTGTTTTGTAAAAAATACCAAAGTAACTTAAATTGAAAACAAAATTTTAAAAAGGCTTTGTGAAAAAAATTACATAGCAGCTAAATTAATAGACAATTTAATGTTTCTTACAGCCTCAAAACTGGAATTCTGAGATATCGCGGGATCAGAATTACTAATCAGAGATACGTTTTTTCCCCAATAAAAGATACTGGGAATCACAATATATGAATAAGATGATGTGGAATAGCCCAAGACGAGGTAGGGTAGGGGAGACAAATTGGCCTTTGCAGCTTCCATTATTCAGTTACACTGTAGCTAAGAGTCATTAAAGTAAGTAACAAAACAGAAAAAAAAGATAGAAGATATTTGTTTTCGCATATCTAACAAGGTAAATATTTAGTATTTTTTGTACTCTTCTTTGATTCTATTTTTTGTACTGTTGCTTAATTATCTTACCCCCATGGTACCTTCCATTCTTAGTTCTACTTAGTCATAGCCAAAGGATAATCCCAGTCGAAAGGCTTGGCTCACCTACGTAATTCTTTACCTTGATATGTATTTGTGTGCCTCTCTCTCCGTATATAAGGAGAGAGTATAATACACGTATTATACTATTAATTACACAGATATACTATTAATTCTATATTTTGTGTAATTTATTTTTATTATTTTTACCATAAATTTAAATTCTACTGATTGAAATTTGTGACAATAGTGTCTATTTGTTATCTCCATGTATGACTGAATTGATGCTTACTTATTGCCAATATTTGGAAAATAATAATCCAGGAATTTAAATAATTATTTTTTCTGTAAAAGTGGATATTCTTTGTTACAACTATTTCTCACCCCATAAATAAGCAATCTCCAAAATTGCCTATCACCACGTTAAAATTTCAATTAGTGTGTATATTTTAATAGCTTGACATGTTATATGTTACTAGCATTTATGTTTTTTATATAACTTTGGTGATTCTAAAGTTTTGTAAATCCCTCAATGTGAAGAATTCTGTGACATAGCTCTGTTTTCTCCCAAACTTTAGTGGAAACCTCCATTTTGGCCCTAAACTATCACTGCTGCTCTTGATGTTGGGATTATAAAATACAGACCCAGTAGTGTGCATAAATACACGTATTTGTGTTCTTATACTTTCCTATAATATAATAGTTAATTTTGAATGTATATTTCCAGGTTACCTTTTAACAATTAATATTAACATGTTAATGTTAAAATGATCTCAGTAAAAATAGTAAAATACTTAAATATATAAATATTTAAGTAAATGAAAAATTGAAATATAATTAAAAAATAATTTCATAAATAACACTCTTAAAACTTTTCTAACTATTAATAGTTGTCACATAAGATCATTGAATATAGAGTATATGTACCATAGGAAATAGGGAAAACTATAAGAAATCAGAAAGTAAAACCTAATAGGTAAAGAAATTGAAATATCTAAACTCTTCGACATTAGCGTTTCAGCGTTTTTGCACCAGTTGATTCCAGGAATAAAGCTCATGCTCCTGTATTTCTTTTTTTTTTTTTTCTTTTCTTTTTTGAGACATAGTCTCGCTCTGTCTCCCAGGCTGGAGTGCAGTGGCGCGATCTTGGGTCACTGCAAGCTCCGCCTCCCGGGTTCACGCCTTAGCCTATCAAAGTATTGGGATTATAGGCATGAGCTACCATGCCCAGCCAAATACTATCTTATTACCCATTATTTTAAACTGATAACTGATGACAATCTTTTTTTTTTTTTTTTGAGACGGAGTCTCGCTCTGTCACCCAGGCTGGAGTGCAGTGGTGTAATCTCGGCTCACTGCAAGCTCCGCCTCCCAGGTTCACACCATTCTCCTGCCTCAGCCTCCCGAGTAGCTGGGACTACAGGTGCCCATCACCACGCCCAGTTAATATTTTTGTATTTTTAGTAGAGACGGGATTTCACCGTTTTAGCCAGGGTGGTCTCGATCTCCTGACCTCGTGATCCACCCACCTCAGCCTCCCAAACTGCTGGGATTACAGGCCTGAGACACTGCACCTGGCCCATGCACTTATATTTATAACTATTACTGAGAAAAATAAAAATTCATCTTTAAAAAACATGTTTAATAAAACCCCAGGCGGGTAGGGGGAAACAGCAAATACCATGCTCTTTGTTTTTGCTTCTGACTGGAGATAGGTTCTTTAGTTAAGAGAATGCTATTTGGGCTAGTTGCTTTAAAAAAAATTTGGGGGGGCAGCAGGGCGGGTACGGTGGCTCACGCCTGTAATACCAGCACTTTGGGAGGCCGAGACGGGTGGATCACCTGAGGTCAGGAGTTCGAGACCAGCCTGGCCAAGATGGTGAAACCCTGTCTCTACTAAAAATACAAAAATTAGTCGGGCGTGGTGGTGCATGCCTGGAATCCTAGCTACTGAGGAGGCTGAGGCAGGAGAATTGGTTGAACCCGGGGGTGGAGGTTTCAGTAAGCTGAGATACAGCCACTGCACTCCAACCTGGGGGACAGAGCCAGACTCTGTGTCAGAAAAAAATAAATAAATAAAAATAATAATAATAATTTTTAACAGAATAAGAACTTCTTGTTTAAAAATAAATGGAAAATGCAGGACTATTTTTTATGCTATTTTCCCAGGTTTTCGTTCTTACTCTATCTCCAAAATAAAGATTAAGGTTGAGAATTGCACTTGATAAGCAATTGGGAGAGTATTGGTTTCCTCTAATAGAGACAATTCACTGTTATATTCAGATTTGCCTTTTTACTACATATTGAAACTGTCTATTGCCATTTTCTGTGTGGCGTGAATCTTAGTCACTCATTAGTTTATACCTGTTTAGAGCTATAGCTATATACCCATGCAAAAACAGTGGTTAGGATCTGCAACCCAGTAATTATGACTGAGTTCTAATCCATTTTTACATTGTTAATTTTAGGTAATTTATTCAAATTATTTCCGTCTTAATTTCTTGCTTGGTAAGATGATGATAGTAATAGTGTTATACAAGTGCCTGACACATTGTAAATGCTTAAAAAGACTATCCACTTTTATTTTCTCACACATACATCTGCTTCTAATTCAAGAAATAATGACAGAACAAAAGTTAACGAAATACCGGTGTATTTACAATTTAAATTGTAAATGGGAACACACACACACACACACACACACACACACACACACACACACACACACACACATTAGGCCTATAAAAGCTTCTAGGATAGGGAAATAAAAATACTACATAGAGGCCAGGCACGGTGGCTCACACCTGTAATTCTAACACTTTGGGAGGCCGAGGTGGGAGGATCACTCAAGGTTAGGAGTTTGAAACCAGCCTGGCCAACCTGGTAAAACCCTGTCTCTACTAAAAATACAAAATAATTAGCTGGGCATAGTTGCGGGTGCCTGTAATCCCAACTACTCAGGAGGCTGAGGCAGGAGAATCACTTGAACCCAGGAGGCAGAGGTTGCAGGGAGCTGAGATCGGCCACTGCACTCCAGCCTGGGTGACAGAATGAGACTCTGTCTCAAAAGAAAAAAAAAACAGAAATTAAAACACAGTTATGCGATTATGAAACTTATACTGGAGTTACTTGCAGAGAACAGTGGAAAAACAGACAGGGTACTAAAATTTTGGACGCTGTAACTGTGGACTCTTTCTCAGACACCATGAGGATTGATAGTCAGTAGATGAACATACAATCATCATTTCAGGCAGCATGTTTCTTTAAATTAGGAGGAAAAAAAGTATCACCAATGCTTAGATTTATTGATATTTTGTCACTGGAAACTGATTTTCTTAATTAAAAAAAGATAAAATGGAACTTTAAACTGTCAAAAAGAAAAAAAAAGGAAATGGGGGGACAGAATGAAAGGAGGAAAGAAGGAAAAAATAATTATTTCTAGTCAGCTATAGTTTCATTCCCATTTTCCCAGTATTCTTGCCCTTTCACTCAAAATATCCTCTGGTCTGTGGAGATCACTGCAAATCAGTTAGATACATAACCTTCCACTTGCTATCATATGTTGAATTCAGCTTGGGTCTTTTGATTATAAGCTCTCTGATGGAAATACATGGCTTCTCTGAATCTGACCAGTTAGTGTTATTTTAATAGTTAGTACCAAAGGACTTGTGAGGATTAAGGTATTCTGAAAATCACTATCATTCCTTGCCTCTCTCTTTCTAGAAATTTGTTATTTTATAATCAACAGGAGACTCTTAAAATTATTTTTGTCCCACAGAAAAAGAGGTTTAGATAGTGGGTTTAAGCATTTTTAACTTTGAGAAAGAATTCCACCATCATTATTTCCTTCTTCTCAATGCATGCCAGGGCATAGCTTAAAATCAACGTTGCTTATACAAGAGCAAAGAGAATTTTGGAATTAAACCTCCCAAATCCCAGCCTGTCAGAAGTTCTAAGGAGAAAAACACAATCCAACTCGTCAACTGATAAAAATCATTTTACAATTATACAAACCAAATACAAAGTGTGATGAAATATCTTTTCATGAAAGTGATAGTTATGCTCAAAACATGTGAAGAGACACCATGAATATGATGCCAAAGGTTTAAGCTATTTGCAGGCAGCATTGATTCATGCCCAATAGCCCAATATTTTCTCTTTGGTCAAGTCCTTGGGTACCAGAGTGACATATTCACATGGAAAGGAATTAAAGCTAATGAGATGATATTAGAATGAACACCTAGAAGTATCTTTGTCATTTACTGTTTAAAACACAGAACCCAAAACAGTCTATTTAATCAAATAAAAGAGCTTTATTATTTGGCTTATATTTCACTGTGGAAACGTGCATTATAAAATTTAGCACAAAATAATAGTATTTTATATAAAATTCTTAGAGCAACCAATAAACACACATACACACAAATGTCCACTTATGTATAAAGATGATAGGTAGATAGATCCAATGTTGGAATTGTTCTAAATAAAACTACTTAAAATTTTTGAAAAATTTTTAAGCAACATCCATAATTTCTATTATAAAATTGAACATATAAAAAGCAACATAACTGTAAGTTAATGAATTTCCATTATAAAATGGAAATTGTAAATACTGATTCTTTATTTTGCTAGTAATAGTTCATTCTCTTAGTTACAGAGAGTATTTTTAAAAAAGCATTAAACATAAAATGTTTCTAAAATAAATTTTGATTTTAGACATATGTGCAATCCTTAAAATATCTTTTAAACAATTATTTGAAATTATCTGATATGTGACACAAAGCAATAGTCCTGAGGTCTCACAATTAAAAATTCTAAAGATCATACAATTTGTCTAGTCCTACCTCTTCCCAATGCTGCCATGTTTTTTTTGTGACAGCACTGATGGAAT